>NC_138292.1:87745000-89078000 GCF_965601325.2 Salmo salar
ATCCTGTCGGGCTGTATCACCGCATGGTACGGCAGCTGCTCCGCCCATAACCGGAAGGCTCTCCAGAGGGTAGTGAGGTCTGCACAACGCATCACCGGGTGCAAACTACCTGCCCTCCAGGACACCTACACCACCCGATGTCACAGGAAGGCCAAAAAGATCAAGGACAACAACCACCCGAGCCACTGCCTGTTCACCCCGCTATCATCCAGAACGCGAGGTCAGTACAGGTGCATCAAAGCGGGGACCGAGAGACTGAAAAACAGCTTCTATCTCAAGGCCATCAGACTGTTAAACAGCCATCACTAACATTGAGTGGCTGCTGCCAACATACTGACTCAAATCTCTAGCCACTTTAATAATGGAAAAATTGATGTAATAAATGTATCACTAGCCACTTTAAACAATGCCACTTTATATAATGTTTACATACCCTACATTGCTCATCTCATATGTATATACTGTACTCTATACCATCTACTGCATCTTGCCTATGCCGTTCGGCCATCAGTCATTCATATATTTTTATGTACATATTCTTATTCCTTCCTTTACACTGTGTGTGTGTATAAGGTAGTTGCTGTGGAATTGTTAGGTTAGATTACATACACATGTTTAGCAGATGTTATTGCGGGTGTAGCGAAATGCTTGTGGTTCTAGCTCCGACAGTGCAGTAATATCTAACAAGTAATATCTAACAATTTCACAACATATACCCAATACACACAAATCTAAGTATTTGAATCTAGGTTTCTCTGTAGACATGATCCATCCCACCAGAGGGTGGAGGGGCTCCTGTATCAGTGGTTTTGACCAGATAGACACCTGTAGATATCCATTATAGTGCCCCCCATGAACTCTCCTAAGATTGGACTTTTCTATACCACGTATCACATGACTGTGTACACAACTGCCAACAGTAGAAAACACTCCCAGCGGAAGACAACCCTCCCAGCGGTATACAACTCTCCCAGCGGTATACAACCCTCCCAGCGGTAGAAAGCCCTCCCAGCGGTATACAACTCTCCCAGCGGTAGAAAGCCCTCCCAGCGGTATACAACTCTCCCAGCGGTATACAACTCTCCCAGCAGTAGAAAGCCCTCCCAGCGGTATACAACTCTCCCAGCGGTATACAACTCTCCCAGCGGTATACAACTCTCCCAGCGGTATACAACTCTCCCAGCGGTAGAAAGCCCTCCCAGCGGTATACAACTCTCCCAGTGGTATACAACCCTCCCAGCAGTAGAAAGCCCTCCCAGCGGTATACAACTCTCCCAGCGGTAGAAAAGTCTACCAGCGGTATACTGAGTACTGCCCCTATATATACAGTGCATTATACTGAGTACTACCCCTATATATACAGTGCATTATACTGAGTACTACCCCTATATATACAGTGCATTATACTGAGTACTACCCCTATATATACAGTGCATTATACTGAGTACTACCCCTATATATACAGTGCATTATACTGAGTACTGCCCCTATATATACAGTCCATTATACTGAGTACTGCCCCTATATATACAATGTATTCAGACCCATTCACTTTTTCTACATTTTGTTACATTACAGCCATATTCTAAAATTGAAGTTTTTTTCCCCCTCAACAATCTATACACAATACCCCAATACCCCATTTTTGAACATTTATTAAGTATTCAGACCCTTTGCTATGAGACTCAAAATTGAGCTCAGATGCATCCTGATTCCATTGATCATCCTTGAGATGTTTCTACAACTTGATTGGAGTCCACCTGTGGTAAATTCAATTGATTGGACATGATTTGGAAAGGCACACACCTGTCTATATAAGGTCACACAGTTGACAGTGCATGTCAGAGCAAAAACCAAGCTATGAGGTCGAAGGAATTGTCCATAGAGCTCAGAGACATAATTGTGTCGAGCCACAGATCTGGGGAAGGGTACCAAAAAATATCTGCAGCGTTCAAAGTCCCCAAGAACACAGTGGCCTCCATTATTCTTAAATGGAAGAAGTTCGAAACCACCAAGACTCTTCCTAGACCTGGCCACCTGGACAACTTAACAATCGGGGGAGAAGGGCCTTGGTCAGGGAGGTGACCAAGAACCTGATGGTCACTCTGACAGAGCTCCAGAGGACCAGCCTATTTCCTATGATGTAAACTACAATATAAATAACTTCAAATGTATGACTTCAAATTAAACCAATCGTTTGCACTCATGACTTGAGTGATTCAAGTAAACCAACGTTTTGGAAATACATAATCCATCTAACCAAATATCAAAGCATGTTAGCTCTATGAAGTTATCTTAGCCAGTCAGCTAATGTTAGCTATTTAGCCAACTAGCTATGGTCAGAGAGCTGCATCACAACTACAGGAGACCAGTTAGAACCCAACTAACAAAACCCAACTAAAACATAACTGCAGATCAAAAGAGCATAGACATACAGAATGATGGCAGGGAAAATCCCCAATATCCAACATACATAGATTCCAGATGTCAGTCATCTAGCGCACTAGCAGTAGGCCAAGATGGAAATAGTTAATAAACTCCCATAGTCTACTTCACAGAGAACATGCTGAAATGTATTGATAGGGAAACACAGCTTCCTGAAGCATTGACGCTTTCCAGGCCATTGTGTCAAAAATAGGTTCATTACTCAAGGCTTTGAGCAAAACAGAATTTAGAACAGCCACATTTTTATAGATGACGTCCCACACGCTGTAGCACGTACACATCGTAGCCTCTCTGTCATTTACTAAACCACTGGCCGTGTTCGAGAGCATCAAATCCATGCTGCATTGTGGGTAAATGGTGACTGGCTTACTGATTTATAAATAATAATGAGTAGTTATTTGTGATGCAAGGTGATTTGTAGATCAGTCAGTTGGCAGTCGCCTACAATGTTGAACCAGCCCAATACCAAACCAATCAGGTGGTTGTTTGATGAAATGAATCTTCAGACGTCATTGATCACGTGCTGCTGATAAAGTGATACAGGAATCAGCACACTGCTCTGAAGTTTACTGCTTAGCGATTTGGATGCATGCCTCGTAGCTCCGGTATCAAACGTAACATCCATACCGAAAGTTGACAAAACAAAAAGGAGCAAGCAGGTTGATTTTCTCTTTCGTTTTGAGCCCACAGCAAGAAGGCACCAGAGTCTACCGTGCTAACGGGTTCCCACTAGATAACACAACCACACAGTATATGAAAGCATGATGTGTTGCTAACGTTTACTAGCTTGAGATAGATACCGAGCTAGCATACAAACTCTGTAGCACAGAGTAGATCCTCCATATGACGTTGAGAAATAGTGCATTGTGGGTAGTTTAGAAGATATCCAGAAATAAGTGAATAAATATGTAACAACGCAAAAACATAACTGTTTGTACTTATACGTAATCAGATCTTCAATACAACTAAGTTACTAAGGCTTTAACCACACTGTGTTGTTACACTGGTGAGTAAAAACTCGTGCTTCCTTCCTCCTTTAACTTTTTGTCTGAAAATAAAATGTACATTTTACTGAACTGCGTCCAGTCAGCAGATGGACTAGATGCCGCTTAGGCCGCCCATTGTGACTCCGTCAAGAATTCAGCAGAGCAAGTTTGTATGAAGGTCTGGTTATTAAATGGGTACATTGTTCAATAGTAATATCCTCTAAAACGCTCTGGTGACAAACTTTGCTGCCCTGTTTCCAATTGTCCACATGGATGGGAGAACCTATTCAAGTAAGTAAGTAAATAGATTTTGAAAATGTAAAAAACAATAATGTATTATTAGCTAACTAGCTACAGCGCAGGCTAACTCAAATGAGCTGCTAAATGAGCTAGCTAGTTGGCTATTACATTGTCTTCCATATTCCTAGATACCTTGTAACTGGAGATTCCTTCAAAACGATTGCCTAAAGTTACCGTGTAGGGCACTGCAAGGTTGGGTGACCAGGGTCATCTGGGACTGCCTCCTGGAGGAATTCAGGTGTGTGAAGGCTACCTATGTCCTGTGTAACTTCATGAGGATGGACACGAGGACCAGGAGGTGATCTGCAGCTCGCCGCCGTGTGCCAGAGGAGGAGTCTGCTGCTTTGCAGGATGTTTCAAGGATGGGGTCCAACAACGCAGCAAGAGAGGCAATCCGTGTGCAGGAGATCTTCACCTCCTACTTCTTCAAAGAGGGTGCTGTTCCCTGGCAACACCATAGACTACACTATGCACAACCAAAGGCTCTTTTAAGAGCCATTCACATTGCAATAAGAATATTCTTTCATTTACTGAGCTATGTCAACTGCAGTTATTCAATTCACAGTTTCTCTCCCTTTGATTTCTACTTCTCATGTGAGGGTGCTGTTTAGGTAAGGGTGTGATGTCTGTGCAAAAACAAAACAGGCTATTTTAAATCACCCATATTGAAAGAATGTAGAACAATTAGACACCCTATAACCCACACCTACACACTCATGTATCTATCTGATTGATGGATTGTGTTGTGCAGTAAGCAGGCTCAGGTGTATAACTGTGGCTCCTTCCACCTTCAAAGAATAGGCAAGAGGGCCAACCATGGAGAATAGTAAGACACTTCATTATTTCTATAACTACGCTATATTGTTTGTCATTGTGTGTCCGTTCATGTTTTTCAGCATAAAGTACTCTGCAGCCACTTAGTGTGGTGTGGACACCAGGTGAGGCCACACACAGATTCCTGTTGAACACTGTCGCTTGAACTACCTTATTTTCTCAATAACAGTCTCTCCTTCACTTCATCCCTCTCTTCCCTTCTCCCTAAATCCTCTAGGTTATATCAGCTGTGTCGGTGAACCCCTCCTGCATTTGAACTGGCTACATAGAAGGCACAGCATGATCAGAGGTGAGAGGTCACTTGGTCAGGTCAACAGGAAGTATTGTTAAAGATATGCTTTACATTGAAATACAGACAAGAGATGCAGTAGTCCCAGAGTTAATGATCCAAGGTCAGTTTAGCATCTCACCTCCTGATTGATGACTAACAATGTTAGAATAAAAAATAAAAACACAAGGTTTAAACATGCTCTCTCTCTCCATCTGTCTCTCGTCTGCAGGTATGTTTTGATGTGAGAGGATGCCAACCCCCAGTCCCATCATCGCCACCTCACCTGCTTTTAAGAACCTTTGTGCCGACGAGAGACACTATTATGTAATTGTGATGAACTGAGAGGATATTTAGGTAGCACTGTAATTCATTAATCATGTGCTGCCTTCCCTGCTCCTATGTGCTTACCTCTTTCCCTTTCTGTCTTTTACACCTCTCTCACCACCTCCTCTTTCTTCCTCTGTTTTTATAATGCACAACAGATGTTCATTGAAGGATAGATTGAAACTTGTATTTATAACACTTGGAAAATGAGCTTTTCAGTAAAGAATTTCACATTCTCTACTGGTTGAAATGAAGTGTAATGTGATGAAATACTCCACCTATCCTGTGTTTATCAGATCAATGCAGATGAAGGGCATTAGATGTTGAGATGAACCAGTGTTAGAGTATTTACATGATGCATAGGAAGTGTAGTGTTCTGTTTTTTAACATTATATTTCTGTATATATGAATGAACTAGTTAACTCCTGTTTCTAGTCTATTAGTTACAATGTGTAACCATTGATGTCCCAGGACCAAGATTGGTAAACACTGTTGAAGTGTATAATTGTAATACATACATGCAGACACAGCGTCATTCAAAGACTGGAATTTGATACTCCTGGTATTGGATATGACTGAAAAATAATCTCAAAGACATTCATACCTAAACTGCACCTTTATTTGCCACATGATCAGTGAATATATTAAATGTACAGGCTACAATGTGGGGATCTCATGCATGGTAATAACTACATGTATATATGACTTGCATCCTTGGTACAACATTTTATATTCAACTCAATCCATAAATCAAATCAAATCTATTTATATAGCCCTTCTTACATGAGCTGATATCTCAAAGTGCTGTACAGAAACACAGCCTAAAACCCCAAACAGCAAGCAATGCAGGTGTAGTAGCACGGTGGCTAGGAAAAACTCCCTAGAAAGGCCAAAACCTTGGAAGAAACCTAGAGAGGAACCAGGCTATGAGGGGTGGCCAGTCCTCTTCTGGCTGTGCCGGGTGGAGATTATAACAGCACATGGCCAAGATGTTTAAATGTTCATAAATGACCAGCATGGTCAAATAATTATAATCATAGTAGTTGTCAAGGGTGCAACAAGTCAGCAACTCAAGAGTAAGTGTCAGTTGGCTTTTTCATAGCCGATCTTTGAGAGTATCTCTACCGCTCCTGCTGTCTCTAGAGAGTTGAAAACAGCAGGTCTGGGACAGGTAGCACGTCCGATGAACAGGTCAGGGTTCCAGCAGGTTTGGGACAGCAGTTCTGGGACAGGTAGCACTTCCGGTGAACAGGTCAGGGTTCCATAGCCGCAGTCAGAACAGTTGAAACTGGAGCAGCAGCACGGCCAGGTGGACTGGGGACAGCAAGGAGTCATCATGCCAGGTAGTCCTGAGGCATGGTCCTAAAGCTCAGGTCTTCCAAGAGAGAGAAAGAAAGAGAGAATTAGAGAGAGCATATTTAAATTCACACAGGACACCGGATAAGACAAGAGAAATACTCCAGATGTAACAGACTGACCCTAACCCCCCGACACATAAACTACTGCAGCATGAATACTGGAGGCTGAGACAGGAAGGGTCAGGAGACACTGTGGCCCCATCCGATGATACCCCCGGACAGGGCCAAACAGGCAGGACATAACCCCACCCACTTTGCCAAAGCACAGCCCCCAAACCACTGGAGGGATATCTCCAACCACCAACTTACCATCCTGAGACAAGGCCGAGTATAGCCCACAAAGATCTCCGCCACAGCACAACCCAAGGGGGGGTGCGCCAACCCAGACAGGAAGACCACGTCAGTGACTCAACCCGCTCAAGTGATGCACCCCCCTAAGGACAGCGTGGAAGAACACCAGTAAGCCAGTGACTCAGCCCCTGTAATAGGGTTAGAGGCAGAGAATCCCAATGGAGAGAGGGGAACCGGCCAGGCAGAGACAGCAAGGGCAGTTCGTTGCTCCAGCCTTTCCATTCACCTTCACACCTCTGGGCCAGACTACATTTAATCATAGGACCTACTGAAGAGATTAGTCTTCAGTAAAGACTTAAAGGTTGAGACTGAGTCTGCGTCTCTCACATGGGTAGGCAGACCATTCCATAAAAATGGAGCTCTATAGGAGAAAGCCCTGCCTCCAGCTGTTTGCTTAGAAATTCTAGGGACAATTAGGAGGCCCGCGTCTTGTGACCGTAGCGTACGTGTAGGTATGTACGGCAGGACCAAATCGGAAAGATAGGTAGGAGCAAGCCCATGTAATGCTTTGTAGGTTAGCAGTAAAACCTTGAAATCAGCCCTTGCCTTAACAGGAAGCCAGTGTAGGGAGGCTAGCACTGGAGTAATATTATCACATTTTTTGGTTCTAGTCAGGATTCTAGCAGCCGTATTTAGCACTAACTGAAGTTTTTTTAGTGCTTTATCCGGGTAGCTGGAAAGTAGAGCATTGCAGTAGTCCGACCTAGAAGTAACAAAAGCGTGGATTAATTTGTCTGCATCATTTTTGGACAGAAAGTTTCTGATTGTTGCAATGTTACATAGATGGAAAAAGCTGTCCTTGAAACAGTCTTGATATGTTCTTCAAAAGAGAGATCAGGGTCCAGAGTAACGCCGATGTCCTTCACAGTTTTATTTGAGACGACTGTACAACCATCCAGATTAATTAGGCTTCATTAATGTCATTCAGGCTGTTTTGAAGTTGATACAACTGGCTATGATAGCTGAGGTTCATAGCTAGGTTCTGAACTAATATGTATACCAAACGTTTGGGTCCATACACAGATCGGCTAGATAGCTAGCTACACATCCATAGGCATACAGGTATTTTAAACCATCCACTGCAAAATAAGCAAGAACATAGCTAGCTACGTTATTTCATCTATCTGGATGGCAAATATCAGCAAAGCAAGCTAACACAATTGTACATTCAATTTGCAGTGAATTCTTCAACTAGCTAGATTCTATACATCCACTGTTTCACAAAACGACAGCCTGGTTTGCTGGTTATTTCTGGAGTCCCTAAAACAACCAGAATGACAATTTCATACTCATGTCACAACACCCATAAAGCTAGTCAGCTAGCTGGCTAATGTTAGCTAGTCAGCTAGCTGGCTAAATCACGATTTTTTTTTCGTGAATGGACTTTATGATAAAAAAAATGCATAATCGTTTGTCTCTACATTAACTAACATTTCTGTCAACTGTACATGTTTTTGCATGATTCATTATGACGTTATAATCCCTTACATTTGCTTCCATCCTAGTATTTCTTCCATCCCAGTTCAGTTCTGTGTAGGGGTACCCCTCTCTCCTAGTATTTCTGTCCGCCATCTTTGATCCAGTTCAGTTCTGTGTAGGGGTACCCCTCTCTCCTAGTATTTCTGTCGGTCATCTTTGATCCAGTTCAGTTCTGTGTAGGGGTACCCCTCTCTCCTAGTATTTCTGTCCGACATCTTTGATGAAGAAAGTCTAACAGTCACTAGTGCAGCAGCCTCCCCCGGTCCTAGTGCCGGCCCTGTAAGACGTTTAAGATGCGATGGAACGTTGACGAATAAAATAAATCACAGAAAAAATATATTGACTGATATTGATTTATTTAGGAGGGGCTAATGAATATTTTAGGACTAGCGACGTCCCTGATCCCTACCCTTTAACTTTTTGTCTGAAAATAAAATAAACATTTTACTCAACTGCGTTACCCACTCCAGTCAGCAGATGGCGGTGTGGGAATTTAACGCAATGCTGTTGGTGTGAGGTATAATCTAGTGGACGGAACACTTCTTTCAACAGCAGCAACAGTTCGTCAGCCACCTCGGTAGCTTGCTAGACAAAATAGCCGAACCAATAAAGCTCTTTAGACGCTTTCGTGGATATTAGCCACTGTGTTTAATACCCACTACTGTCGTCTAGTTAGTTATCCGATTTAATTTCATATTTACGGTGTTGTTGTTATTAGTCAGCTAGCGGGCTCGTTAAGTTAGCAGTAGCCTAGCTAGCTAACATCTCCGACCATGAGCTCACTAAGCTACTATCCTGCTAAAGAAGAGGTCTGCTGGGCGGAGAAACAGGGTCTGTGGCTGAACGTTGTCATGAAAGAGGAAGAGGAGGCTGTCACAATACAAAAACAAGTAGAGGGTGAGGCTGTTACAGTGAAAGAAGAAGAGAAAGACGCGTTCAGAGTGAAAGAGGAAGAGGACGTTACTGTGAAAGAGAGGAGGAAGTGAAAGAGGATGATGCATGTTTTGGGGTGAAAGAGGAGGAGGGTGAGATGACTGTCACATTGGATGAAGAGGAGGAAACTGGATATCTGGGCCTGGTTTCCCAAAGGCATGTTAAGGCATCCAATGGTTCTAACGATGAACAGGCCCTGGTTAACACTAGTAAGTAATGTCTTAAAAACAAATCAAATCAAATGTATTTGTCACACACACATGGTTAGCAGGTGTTAATGCAAGTGTAGCGAAATGCTTGTGCTTCTAGTTCCTGACCATGCAGTAATATCTAACAAGTAGTATAACCAAACAGTTTCACAACAACTACCTTACACACACAAGTGTAAAGGAATGAATACAAATATGTACATAAAAATATATAAATCAGTGATGGCCGAGCGGCATAGGCAAGATGCAGTAGATGGTATAGAGTACAGTATATACATATGAGATGAGTAATGTAGGGTATGAAAACATTATATAAAGTGGCTAGTGATCCATTTAATTACATCAAGATGCAGTAGATGGTATAGCGTACAGTATATACATAAGAGATGAGTAATGTAGGGTAAGGTAACATATAATATAAAGTGGCTAGTGATAAATTGATTACATCAATTTTTCCATTATTAAAGTGGCTGGAGTTGAGTCAGTATGTTGGCAGCAGCCACTCAATGTTAATGATGGCTGTTTAACAGTCTGATGGCCTTGAGAAGAAGCTGTTTTTCAGTCTCTCGGTCCCAGCTTTGATTCACCTGTACTGACCTCGCCTTCTGGATGATAGCAGGGTGAACAGGCAGTGGCTCGGGTGGTTGTTGTCCTTGATGATCTTTTTGGCCTTCCTGTGACATCGGGTGGTGTAGGTGTCCTGGAGAGCAGGTAGTTTGCACCCGGTGATGCGTTGTGCAGACCTCACTACCCTCTGGAGAGCCTTCCGGTTATGGGCGGAGCAGTTGCCGTACCAGGCGGTGATACAGCCCGACAGGATGCTCTCGATTGTGCATCTGTAAACGTTTGTGAGTGTTTTTGGTGACAAGCCAAATTTCTACAGCCTCCTGAGGTTGAAGAGGCGCTGCTGCGCCTTCTTCACCACGCTGTCTCTGTGGGTGGACCATTTCAGTTTGTCCGTGATGTGTACGCCGAGGAATTTAAAACTCTCCACCCTCTCCACTACTGTCCCGTCGATGTGGATATGGGGGTGCTCCCTCAGCTGTTTCCTGAAGTCCACGATCATCTCTTTTGTTTTGTTGACATTGAGTGTGAGATTATTTTCCTGACACCACACTCCGAGGGCCCTCACCTCCTCCCTGTAGGCCCTCTTGTCGTTGTTGGTAATCAAGCCTACCACTGTAGTGTCGTCTGCAAACTTGATGATTGAGTTGGAGGCGTGCATGGCCACACAGTCATGGGTGAACAGGGAGTACAGGAGAGGGCTGAGAACGCACCCTTGTGGGGACCCAGTGTTGAGGATCAGCGGGGAGGAGATGTTGTTACCTACCCTCACCCCCTGGGGGCGGCCGTCAGGAAGTCCAGGACCCAGTTGCACAGGGCGGGATCGAGACCCAGGGTCTCGAGCTTAATGACGAGTTTGGAGGGTTCTATGGTGTTAAATGCTGAGCTGTAATCGATGAACAGCATTCTTACATAGGTATTCCTCTTGTCCAGATGGGTTAGGGCAGTGTGATGGCGATTGCGTCGTCTGTGGACCTATTGGGTTGGTAAGCAAATTGGAGTGGGTGTCAGGTAGGGTGGAGGTGATATGGTCCTTGACTAGTCTCTCAAAGCACTTCATGATGACGGAAGTGAGTGCTACAGGGCGGTAGTCATTTAGCTCAGTTACCTTAGCTTTCTTGGGAACAGGAACAATGGTGGCCCTCTTGAAGCATGTGGGGATGGCAGACTGGGATAAGGACTGATTGAATATGTCCGTAAACACACCAGCCAGCTGGTCTGCGCATGCTCTGAGGACGCGGCCGGGAATGCCGTCTGGGCCGGCAGCCTTGCGAGGGTTAACACGTTTAAATGTTGGCTGCAGTGAAGGAGAGCCCGCAGGTTTTGGTAGCGGGCCGTGTCAGTGGCAAAAAAAAAAAAAAAAGCGAACAAAAAAGTTGTTTAGTCTGTCTGGGAGCAAGGCGTCTTGATCCGCGACGTGGCTGGTTTTCCTGTTGTAGTCTGTGATTGACTGTAGACCCTGCCACATACCTACATTTACATTTAAGTCATTTAGCAGACGCTCTTATCCAGAGCGACTTACAAATTGGTGCATTCACCTTATGATATCCAGTGGAACAACCACTTTACAATAGTGCATCTAAATCTTTTAAGGGGGGGGGGGGTTAGAAGGATTACTTTATCCTATCCTAGGTATTCCTTAAAGAGGTGGGGTTTCAGGTGTCTCCGGAAGGTGGTGATTGACTCCGCTGTCCTGGCATCGTGGGGGAGCTTGTTCCACCATTGGGGTGCCAGAGCAGCGAACAGTTTTGACTGGGCTGAGCGGGAACTGTGCTTCCTCAGAGGTGGATGAACGCAGTGCCCTTGTTTGGGTGTAGGGCCTGATCAGAGCCTGAAGGTATGGAGGTGCCGTTCCCTTCACAGCTCCGTAGGCAATCGCCATGGTCTTGTAGCGGATGCGAGCTTCAACTGGAAGCCAGTGGAGAGAGCGGAGGAGCGGGGTGACGTACCTCTTGTGTCTGAGCCGTTGAATTGCGACTCCACTTTGTCTCTGTACTGACGCTTAGCTTGAGGCACAAACTCTGCAGTTGTTGAGCTGATGTGTGGTGTTAAAGGGGAAATATGCAATAGCTACATCTATATTTAGACTTTTTAAACTATTTATTTATAGCCATTGATTCTTGAAGAATATAACACATGCCTCATGAGCTTAGTTCAACTGTTGTACCCCATCAGAACCCAGAATAAGCTAATTTTTTTACTCCAATCTTTATAAACAATGTAAATCAACACTGTATAGCCTCAACATGGTTAAAACTATAATGCTGATATCATGGATAGTCAGTCCTTGCATCCATAGGTCTGTCTATGAATTTGAGAGTAGTTACATTTCTCCAGACCCATCCATCATCTTATTACCAAAACAGTGGTGGAATTACAGTTTTGTTATTGTTTCAGCTGCAGACTGGTTGGTTGATTGTGTGGCTTTTTTGAAGGGACAACCTAGGATTTAAACAGCAACAAAATGGCTGCCCAGAGACTTGGTTTGGTAAACAGTTGAGGAATGGGGGATGGAGAAATGTAACCACTCAAATTCATAGAGAAAGCTTTTATAGCAACCGTAACCCAAAACCTAGCTACCTCATCAAGAAGTTCAGATATCTTGGCGTAACAGTTATAAGGTGTTGGCTTGACAGTCGCTGGACCCCTGAATTGACTACACTATAAATACAAGGACTGGCTGTTCATAAGGTCAAAATGATAGTTTTAAACAAGATTTCAAGGCTATACAGTGCTTGTTTACAAACAGTGGCGTTTTTCAAGCTTGTGTTTTGGTTTCTGATGGGGTAATACAGTTCAAATATTTGAGGCATTTATAAGTTATATTCTACAAGAATCAATGGTTATATAGTGTAGATTGCCAGTGTATATTCTACAAGAATCAATGGTTATATAGTATAACTGCCAGTGTAGATTTCCTGTGGGGGTCAAATTGTTACAGCTGTTGATAAGTCATTAGCTGTGTTAGAATACTCATACTAACCGTACTATTTGTGACGTGAATTTAGTATATAGTATGCTTATTGGTCATAGTATGACGTAGTTAGTATGCCAAAAGATCCTGGATATCGTACTAAATTCACCAAAATATGGCGTAAACACGCAGTACTTTAGGGCCCATAATGCAATTCTTCAGGAAATGGGCGTGGCTTCACATTGTTTTCAGATTGGAAGAAAATGGCGGAAAATATGCAGCTGAAGTCCGAGAGCCGATACAAATTCATTGCTTTAACTAATTATGACAAATGTTAAGAAAATGTTGAGCAATGTAATAATGTAATGCTTTTTCAAATAAGTTACCTTACATGTTATTTTAGCTGACAATTTGTTAGCATGTTATTACAGCAGTATGCACCGGTATGTTAACTAGCTACCATTCTTAACAGTGTAGCTGTTTAGTTACAGTCACATGTTCAACTATCATCAGCTGAGACAGGAAATCGTTTTCTGAATGACAGTCAAATAGTGGCGGCAGGTAGCCTAGTGGTTAGAGCGTTGGACTAGTAACCGAAAGGTTGCAAGATTGACTCCCCGAGCTGACAAGGCAGTTAACCCACTGTTCCTAGGCCGTCATTGAAAATAAGAATTTGCTCTTAACTGACTTGCCTAGTTAAATAAAGCTTAAAATAAGACTTTTTAAATGGAGCAGAATTAAAGGTAAAATAAATGTTAAAATGACAAACAAATGACAAACAAAGTGCTTCTTCATTCATTACTCTGGTAAAGACAGTTGGATCCAACTAGAGGTTGACCGATTTATCGGAATGGCTGATTAATTAGGGCCGATTTCAAGTTTTCATAACAGTATTTGGACACCGATTTGCCGATTTTAAAATTTTTTAAATGTTTAAATTATTATTTTTTTACACTTTTTTTTAAACTAGGCAAGTCCGTTAAGAACACATTCTTATTTTCAATGACAGCCTAGGAACGGTGGGTTAACTGCCTTGTTCAGGGGCAGAACAACAGATTTTTACCTTGTCAGCTCGGGGATTCAATCATGCAACCTTACGGTTAACTAGTCCAACGCTCTAACCGCCTGCTTTACATTGCACTCCATGAGGAGCCTGCCTGATACGCGAATGCAGTAAGAAGCCAAGGTAAGTTGCTAGCTAGCATTAAACTTATCTTATTGTCACGTCCTGACCAGTAATAGGGGTTATTTGTTATTGTAGTTTGGTCAGGATGTGGCAGAGGGTATTTGTTTTATGTGGTTCGGGGTGGTGGTTTGTTTAGTAGGGTATTTGATTTATGTATTCCGGGGGTTTTTGGGCACTGTTCTATGTTAGCGTATTTCTATGTTCTGTCTAGTCTTTTGTATTTCTAATGTTTTGTTAATTGGGGTTGGACTCTCAATTGGAGGCAGGGGTTTTCTAGTTGCCTCTGATTGAGAGTCCTATATATAGGTGTGTGTTTGTTGAGTACTTTGTGGGAGATTGTTCTGTGTATAGCCTTGTGCCTTACCAGCCTGTGAATAGTCGTTGTGTTTTCTTTGTGTACGTGTTTGTTTTGGTTCTCCTTCTTGTCCATTAAATAAAAAGAAGATGAGTGCACATTTCCCCGCTGCATTTTGGTCTAAATCCGACGACAGTCGTTACACTTATAAAAATCAATCAAACATAATCACTAGTTAACTACACATGGTTGATGATATTACTAGTTTATCTAGCCTGTCCTGCGTTGCATATAATCGATGCGGTGCGCAGTCGTGAAAAAGCACTGTCGTTGCTCCAACGTGTACCTAACCATAAACATCAATGTCTTTCTTAACCTCTATGGGCTAGGTGGGACGCTAGCGTGCCACCCGTGGTGCACTCCATCAACAGCAGGTGCATTTCAAGAGCGGCAAATTTGAATCCAAATAAATGTCAAAATTCAAATTTTTCAAACATACAACTATTTTACACCCTTTGAAAGATAAACATCTCCTTAATCTAACCACGTTTTACGATTTCAAAAAGGTTTTACGGCGAAAGCATAAATTTAGAGTATGTTAGGACAGTACATTTACAAGAGTTGTGTGTAATGTTTTGTCAATTCAAAGACAGGGTCACCAAAACCATAAAACCAGCTAAAATGATGCACTAACCTTTTACAATCTCCATCAGATGACACTCCTAGGACATTATGTTAGACAATGCATGCATTTTTAGTTCTATCAAGTTCATATTTATATCCAAAAACAGCGTTTTACTATGGCATTGATGTTGAGGAAATCGTTTCCCTCCAATAACCGGCAGTCAAGTCAGCGTCACAAATTAAATAATTAAAATTAGAAAACATTGGTAAAATATTATATTGTCATTTAAAGAATTATAGATTTACATCTCTTGAACGCAATCAACTTGCCAGATTTAAAAATAACCTTACTGGGAAATCACACTTTGTAATAATCTGAGCACTGCGCCCAGAAAAATATGCGTTGCGATACAGACTAGACGTCATGTTGGGGAGATCTAAAATCGAAAATACTATGTAAATAATCCATTACCTTTGATTCTCTTCATCAGATGTCACTTCCAGGTATCACAGGTCCATAACGAATGTAGTTTTGTTCAAAAAAGCTCATCATTTATGTCCAAAAATCTCCATCTTGTTAGCACATGATCTAAGCCAGCCGGACTTCTCGTCATGAACGAGGGGAAAAAATATATTTACGTTCGTTCAAACATGTCAAACGTTGTATAGCATAAATCATTAGGGCCTTTTTTAACCAGAACATGAATAATATTCAAGGTGGACGAATGCATACTCTTTTATAACGTATTGGAACGAGGGTACCCAACATGAACTCGCGCGCCAGGTGTCTAATGGGCCATCATCGTTCCATGGCTCTTGTTCGGTCAGATCTCCCTCCAGAAGACTCAAAACACTTTGTAAAGGCTGGTGACATCTAGTGGAAGCAATAGGAAGTGCCAAAATATTCCTCAGCCCCTGTGTTTTTCAATGGGATAGGTTTAAAGGTAATACAACACATCAGGTATCCACTTCCTGTCAGAAAATGTCTCAGGGTTTTGCCTGCCAAATGAGTTCTGTTATACTCACAGACACCATTCAAACAGTTTTAGAAAATTTAGGGTGTTTTCTATCCATATGTAATAAGTATATGCATATTCTAGTTACTGGGTAGGAGTGGTAACCAGATTAAATCGGGTATGTTTTTTTATCCAGCCGTGTCAATACTGCCCCCTAGCCCTAACAGGTTAAAATCAATACACAGAAGTAAATATTTTTAAACCTGCATATTTAGCTAAAATAAATCCAGGTTAGCAGGCAATATTAACCAGGTGAAATTGTGTCACTTCTCTTGCGTTCATTGCACGCAGAGTCAGGGTATATGCAACAGTTTGGGCCGCCTGGCTCGTTGCGAACTAATTTGCCAGATTTTTATGTAATTATGACATAAACATTGAAGGTTGTGCAATGTAACAGGAATATTTAGACTTATGGATGCCACCCGTTAGAACCGGTTCCGTATTTCACTGACAGGAAAAACGTTTTGTTTTCGAGATGATAGTTTCCGGATTCGACCATATTAATGACCTAAGGCTCGTATTTCTGTGTGTTATTATAATTAAGTCTATGATTTGATATTTGATAGAGCAGTCTGACTGAGCGGTGGTAGGCACCAGCAGGCTCGTAAGCATTCATTCAAACAGCACTTTCGTGCGTTTTGCCAGCAGCTCGTCGCAATGCTTCAAGCATTGCGCTGTTTATGACTTCAAGCCTGTCAACTCCCAAGATTAGGCTGGTGTTACCGATGTGAAATGGCTAGCTAGTTAGCCGGGTGCGCGCTAATAGCGTTTCAAACGTCACTCGCTCTGAGACTTGGAGTAGTTGTTCCCCTTGTTCTGCATGGGTAATGCTGCTTCGAGGGTGGCTGTTGTCGATGTGTTCCTGGTTTGAGCCCAGGTAGGAGCGAGGAGAGGGACGGAAGCTGTACTGTTACTGGCAATACTAAAGTGCCTATAAGAACATCCAATAGTCAAAGGTATATGAAATACAAATCATATAGAGAGAAATAGTCCTATAATAACTACAACCTAAAACTTCTTACCTGGGAATATTGAAGACTCATGTTAAAAGGAACCACCAGCTTTCATATGTTCTCATGTTCTGAGCAAGGAACTTAAACGTTTAGCTTTCTTACATGGCACATATTGCACTTTTACTTTCTTCTCCAACACTTTCTTTTTGCATTATTTAACCCAAATTGAACATGTTTCATTATTTATTTGAGGCTAAATTGATTTTATTTTTGTATTATATTAATTTAAAATAAGTGTTCATTCAGTATTATTGTAATTGTCATTATTACAAATAAATTAAAGTAAAAATTATTATTATATATTTTTTTCATCGGCCGATTAATCGGTATCGGCTTTTTTTTGGTCCTCCAATAATCGGCATCGGCGTTGAGAAATCATAATCGGTCGACTTCTAGATCGAACATCCCTAACAAATTGATGTTTATAATGTGTTAATGTCTGTTTGATTTACAGTAGGGTCTCGTTAGTCAGTTTAGACACAGAGATACTTATCTCATAATGTGTAGAGAACTGTTCCTTGATGGATAGGCTATTGTACAACACACAGAGCTATTTTCCTTTATTCAGGACATTTAGAATGACAACACATTACAGAGTAGCCTAGTGGGATTATTCACAAAATTAGCTGGTTATGACATGTCATGACAAAGACATTTTTAGTTTCCATGTTTCACCTAAAATATTAAATGATTTTCGTCCTAGGTCTATGTTATTGTTAGGTGAAGTTATGGGTCCTACAGTAGGTCTATGTTGTTATTAGGTGAAGTTATGGGTCCTACAGTAGGTCTATGTTAGGTGAAGTTATGGGACAATTTGTTCAACACTTAGTGTACAAACCCTCATTGTCAGGCTAATAGAAAAGCATTTTACTGGTTGAAGTATTTTTTTAAGTATAAAGCAGTTGATTTGCAACAATAAAACAAACATTTTATTAAGCAGGACATTCAAACGAGCCTTACAATTATAATCCAAAAGTAATGTGAAATGCACTCATAAGCAACCTGGAAATGGAGGCTATTTTTGCTGTCAGCCTATGAGAACTCCCCTGAGTTTTCCCCCACGGTGGTGAATTAGTGAACAGACACAGAGCTTAATGTGAGTTTCCTTGAGTAGCACTCCTGATCTTGCGCTGTAATATTCAGAATACATTGAAAAACGAAAATCTTTGCTCACCATTTTTGCTCCAAGCAGATATACTACATCCATAACTAGTGGTTTCCTCATTAGCAGATATACTACATCCATAACTAGTGGTTTCCTCATTACCAGAAATACTACATCCATAACTAGTGGTTTCCTCATTACCAGATATACTACATCCATAACTAGCGGTTTCCTCATGACCAGATATACTACATCCATAACTAGCGGTTTCCTCATTACCAGATATACTACATCCATAACTAGTGGTTTCCTCATTACCAGATATACTACATCCATAACTAGTGGTTTCCTCATTACCAGATATACTACATCCATAACTAGTGGTTTCCTCATTAGCAGATATACTACATCCATAACTAGTGGTTTCCTCATTACCAGATATACTACATCCATAACTAGCGGTTTCCTCATTACCAGATATACTACATCCATAACTAGTGGCTTTCTCATTACCAGATATACTACATCCATAACGAGCGGTTTCCTCATTAGCAGGGAGGTGTTTCTGCAATCAAATTGTGTGTGCATCGCCCTCGTGCTGCAATTTTAGCAAACACAGAAAGGGGCAACATATGACTATTGTTGCTAACTTGACTGTTATAAGACAATTGTCAAATAATTTAACATTCATTAAAGACTTCAGTTGTTGTACAACATCGAACCCAGAATCTCTGGTCACACAGATAGACCACTGCTCCACCCGGGAGGCCTGATTTTTTTTCAGCCAGTAGACACCATGTTTATATTGTAGAAGGTGAAGCATTGTACTTGATTATAATGTGAAATGGAAGTTGTTTTCTGTTGGTGGTGAGCAGACTTGTCCAACAAAAATGTAGGATATATTTGTTGTCTTAAAGGTGAAGGTTTTACAGGCTTTGGCTTTTCCATTTATGTTTTGAGGTTGGACTTTAGCACGTCTAGCTCGTTAGCACGTCTAGCTCGTTAGCACGTCTAGCTCGTTAGCACGTCTAGCTCGTTAGCACGTCTAGCTCGTTAGCACGTCTAGCTCGTTAGCACGTCTAGCTCGTTAGCACGTCTAGCTCGTTAGCACGTCTAGCTCGTTAGCACGTAGGACGCACTGATTGGTGTCACCTCGTTAGTCAGTATGTGTTACACCTGTGCTGACTGGTTAGGAAGAACACTTCTACAGCCAGAGAGGTGACAGGTCACACATGGTTTAGATGGTAAATATTTATGTCCCCTTAGCGGTTCATCATGTCAGCAAAAGGGAATATGTTCCATCATCTATGTTTATTTACATTAGTGCAAATTGTCCACTGATATTGGTGTAATTTCTCACCCCTTTTGGCTGTATGAAAATTAATTTCCCCTCAGACACACACATTTGTTCTTTGTTATTATGAAGGTAATTTGTGTCAAATGTACTTTTCCCCACTCATTCACCCCAACATTTAGGTGCCATGTGTAACTGAGGGGACTGAAAGACAGCTTCTATCTCAAGGCCATCAGACTGTTAAATAGCCATCACTAGCACAGAGAGGCTGCAGCCTATATACACAGACTTGAAATCATTGGCCACTTTAATAAATGGAACACTAGTCACTTTAATAATGTCCCTTTTAATAATGTTCACATATCTTGCATTTCTTATCTCATATGTATAAACTGTATCTCAGTCTATGCTGCTCTGACATTGTTTATCCATATATTTATATATTTTGAATTCCATTCCTTTACTTAGATATGTGTGTATTGGGTATTTGTTGTGAAATTGTTAGATATTGCTGCACTGTGGGAACTAGAAGGACAAGCATTTCGCTACACCTGCAATAACATCTGCTGAACACCTGTATGTGACCAATAACATTTGATTTATGAAGGTAATTTGTGTAAAATGTATTTTTCCCCACTCATTCACCCCATCTCTTTACATTGCTTATGCATATTCAATGGCCTGACTGCATCCAGACTGTCAAAGGCCCATCCTGGTAGATCTGAACCTAATGCAGCTTGGAGTGATCGGATGACAGAAGTCACGTTTAGGTGCCAGGTGTAACTGAGATGCTCCATATCCATTACTTTGAGTGTTATATATAATATTACTAAATGTGTTTATTTATGTGTTGCAGGGGCAGTCAAGAAATGGAACAGCAAGGCCACAGAACATGACATAAGCAGAGCTGTGGGAGACCACCTCAAGCCCCTGGTAGAGCCGGGGGTGGTGTTTACCACTCCACCACGCCTTCAGCAGGCTGGAAATGTGGGATTGGTAGTGTTTTTCATACTAAGATGGACCAAGATATGTGTTGCTTTTACACATATTTGTTAATTGGTTTGGCATGAGTCTTGATTGGTCGGTCATTGGGTTCGTCTTACAATATGTTCTAATCAAATCAAGCTTTGTTTATACAGTACATTTAAGACATGGATGCAACACAATGGCTTCACAGGAAAAAAATGATAGAAGAATTTATATGTTAAAGTATTCCACCCTGAAACTGTAGAATTGTGTTAAGATCATAATCTGATGATGATGTGTGTTTCAAAGTAGGTCAGAGAAATATTGACAGTTAGGAGGGAACATGTCTGTGTGGGTTTGTCGGAAACAAGTTGATCTATTTCTCTGAAGACTGAGCTCCGAGAAGGGAAGTAAGCCAGGCGTTGCGAAACCAGAGGTTTCCTGTTTTGAGCTAGACTTGTCAGTTGCAGACATGAAGATAGAGGAACCCGGTTAGACAGAAAGAGCTATCAAAGTAGAAAATTGCGACAGAGTTAAAGAGGGGCATTTATAAAGTGTATGATATAACCAAATGTGAGGTATAAAAGGCTATGTACATTGTATGATTTTTAGAATAAATAGAATAGAATAAAGGACTGATCTATTGCAGAATCTGAGACTTTGTCTAATTCTTTATTGAAGCCTTACAACCTTCGGGAAATAGACAAAGCTTTGAGTAGTAGTTGAGTTCAACCATTGAGATAGCAAAATTCCCATGACAAATAAACAGAAATATTTAGTACACAAACATCAGATAAACAGATGACTAAACTGAAAGACTAATGAGCATTGATTAAAATATTAATTGGATGCAATATCCAATCCAAAAATATAGGCTTGTTTTTTAGGAGCAGCTCTGAAAGTCACTATGGGGGTGTCCACAGGAAGTTGACTAGTAACAACAACTGGGACCTAAAAGACACCCACCATGAGACCCACTAAATCTGCCAAAGAAGAGGCAAACAAAAGAAAAACCCACACCAAACTGAAAGACAGGAAGCAAACCAAAAAGGTGGAGCAACTAAAGGTGTTGACTCTCCACATCTATCAAGACAACTGGAGCACTGGGCCAGACACTCTTAAATAGAACCTGGACCAGCTCAGGTGAAACACCTTCCCACTAACGAGATGGACAAGCCAGCACAGGTGTAACACATACTGACTAACGAGGTGACACCAATCAGTGCGTCCTACGTGCTAACGAGCTAGACGTGCTAAAGTCCAACCTCAAAACATAAATGGAAAAACCAAAGAATGTAACACCTTCCCCCTTAAGAGAATGCTTACCACCACAACTTCCATTCCTCATTATAATCAACTACAATGCTTCACCTTCTACAATATAAACATGGTGTCTACTGGATGTCAACAGTTAAAAACAAGAAAAAACACATTTCTAAGTATATATATTTTTTGAAAAATTCACTAGCTTCTAGAACTCGTCTTCCTAAAACTCACTAGCTTCTAGAACTCTCGTCCCCTTGGAACGAGCACAAACAAAACTAATCTCCAATACGGAAAAACATACAGTCAAAATAAATTGTGATCCATGGTAACGCACTGACAAAACAAAAATCTTTTTAACTGCACACCCCTGAGACAATCAGCAACCAAGTTGTCCTTACCACGGACATGTCTGATTTCAAGAGGAAACTCATGCAATATCCGTAGTAACTTTCCACCTCACAGAGGAGCTTCTCTCTCTTCTCAGGGTTCACGAGATAGGCATGTTGTTGGATCGGGGCCCAGTCCCCAATGTCACAGTCTAGTACATTTGGGTTGGCACATCTGAGAATTAACCCTGATATTCTAAAAGCAGGGCAACAATGTCAAAATAATTGTACCCAAAAATTGTCTGTTGGTTGGATAAATAATTATGATTACTTAATGTTACATGAATTGTAAATATGAAATATAAAAACCAAATGTACACCCCTTTGTTAATATGTATTGGCAATAATTCACTTAATGGTGAGGCATGGAATAATAAAACATGTATCTTTTGTCAGGCTGAATGTTTGAAATATGAGGTGATTTGAGTCATACTTCTTCTGTAGTGGAATAAAGACAATTAGCAGTTGAGTGTTGTAAATAAATACTGGAGTGATGTAGGATTGTTAATAAAATGGATTAAAGGACAATTTATTATACTGCGTTCATGTGTATAGGCTGCAAGTAAGTTGTTTTAAAGTCATTGAAAAAAACGACCCAAAACAACATTTTCAACTTTCACATTCAACTAAACCGAACGCATATTGGACGTTAGCCTTCTTTTCAATGTCTTTCCAATCACATTTTTTTTACAAGTTTTCAAATCAATAACCAATATGCAGAAACAGTTTGGGATAAATTGAAAACCTAAACATAAAATGTGCTATATACACAGACATCTGCAACAATAATTATATTACTTGTATTTTTTTTAAACAAGCATCTTATAAACTGCAGAAATGCTGTTGTTTTGACAAGTAGCAATAAATCACTGATATCGATTAGGGGGGAAATCAGGTTGTACGTGCTGTTGAAACTAACACAACTAAAAAAAACACATGGGAGATATCTTTTACCTCACTGGTTAGAGGACAGCCAGCTACATTTTGGAGTGATGCATTTAAATTTAGGGGTCACTAAACAAAGGAATGCAACACTTATGTCATTACTCATCAATATCATGTTGAAATCAATTGTGCGAGAGGAGGGAGATGAGGATGCACGTCCTGTTAAAAATAACGCAGCAAAAACCACACGGAATCTGGGAATAATGTGTACATCACTGGTTAGAGGACAATTTGTAGAAAACAGCTAGCTACAATTTGAAGTGCTGCATTTTGATTCACGTGGGTCACCAACATGGTAAGTGGAACACAACTCTTTTTTTGTTAGTCACTCTTTGTTAAATCTCATAAATAGTACTCTTTCAATTCAGAGCCTGGATTTTCCCCCTGAGGCTGATATCCATATCATGCTGAAATCAATAGAACAGGGGACAAACGTTTAGGGTTCTACATTGTGACATCATTAAAATACTCCTTCTACAATGTTAAAACATTCTACTTTGTGAGATTTCATTTTATTGATATCATGAAACAACTCCATGTATTTTCTGATGTTTAATCAGACATCTTTTATCAGAGTATTTCTTCCCACATTGATGACAGCTATAAGGTTTCTCTCCTGTGTGTATTCTCTGGTGTAAAGTCAGATGGCCAGATCTACTAAAACTCTTCCCACATTGATCACAGCTATAAGATTTCTCTCCTGTGTGTGTTCTCTGGTGTAAAGTCAGATGGTCAGATCTAGCAAAACTCTTCCCACATTGATCACAGCTATAAGATTTCTCTCCTGTGTGTGTTCTCTGGTGTAAAGTCAGCTGGCTAGATGTAATAAAACTCTTCCCACATTGATCACATCTATAGGGTTTCTCTCCTGTGTGTGTTCTCTGGTGTAAAGTCAGCTGGCCAGATGAAATAAAACTCTTCCCACATTGATCACAGCTATAAGATTTCTCTCCTGTGTGCATTCTCTGGTGTAAAGTCAGCTGGCCAGATGTAGAAAAACTCTTCCCACATTGTTCACAGCTATAAGATTTCTCTCCTGTGTGTGTCCGCTGGTGTACCATCAGGCTGTCTGGCTGAGTAAAACTCTTCCCACATTGATCACAGCAATGAGGTTTCTCTCCTGTGTGTGTTCTCTGGTGTATAGTCAGATGGCTAGATGCAGTAAAACTCTTCCCACATTGATCACAGCCAAAAGATTTCTCTCCAGTGTGAATTCTTTGATGTATTTTAAGTTTTACTGCAGAGTTGAATCTTTTCCCACAGCCAGAGCAGCAGTTAGATTTCTCTCCTGTGTGTCTCTGCTGGTGTTTCTTGAGGAGTTCTGATGTGGAGAGACTCTTCTCTGCCTCGTCAGCTTCATGATGTTGTTGAGGCTCCCCAGAGGATCCATGATAGTCACGTCTCTCTCCTGTGTGAACAACAAAGTCAGACAGATGGTTAAAGGCCCACAACAGCAGAAATCCACTGTTTATTTGAGGTAAAAGGTGATGCCCAGATCATACCCATGAAGTTGTACAATAATTGATGTCTGTTAAATTTGACAATTAAAAGAGTCAAGTTAGCAACAATAGTAATATTTTGTCTTGTAAGTTATTCAAGTTGTTGAAATCCTAATCACTGTGCTAGACAACTTTTGGTCTCCAATATAGGCCCCTTTCTGGGTTTGCTAAAATTGCGGCACGAGGTCAATGCACACACAATTTGACACAGAAACTCCTCCCTGCTAATGAGGATGTAATACATCTGCCTGGAGCAAAAATGGTAAGCGAAGATTTTAGTTTTTCACAATGTATTTTGAATATTACAGCGCAAGATCAGGAGTGCTACTCAAGGAAACTCACATTAAGCTCTGTGTCGCTATTTACTAATTCACCACCGTGGGGGAAAACTCAGGGGAGTTCTCATAGGCTGACAGCAAAAATAGCCTCCATTTACAGGTTGCTTATGAGTGCATTTCACATTACTTTTGGATTATAATTGTAAGGCTCGCTTGAATGTCCTGCTTAATATGTTTGTGTTATTGTCGCAAATCAACTGCTTCATTCTTAAAAAACACTTCAACCGTTAAAATGCTCTTTGGGTAGCTTTTCTATTAGCCTGACAATGAGGGTTTGTACACTAAGTGTTTAACAAATTGGCCCATAACATCACCAAACAATAACATAGTAGAGGTCGACTGACAATGATTTTTCAAAGCCGATACCGATTATTGGAGGATCCCAAAAAAAAGCCGATACCGATTACTCGGCCGATATATATATTTGTAATGATGACAATTACAACAATACTGAATGAACACTTTTATTTTAACTTAATATAATACATCAATAAAATCAACTTAGTCTCAAATAAATAATGAAACATGTTCCATTTCGTTTAAATAATGCAAAAACAAAGTGTTGGAGAAGAAAGTAAAAGTGAAATATGTGCCAAAAGCTAAACGTTGAAGTTTTTTGCTCAGAACATGAGAACATATGAAAGCTGGTGGTTCCTTTTAACATGAGTCTTCAATATTCCCAGTTAAGAAGTTTTAGGTTGTAGTTATTACAGGAATTATAGAACTATTTATCTCTATACCATTTGTATTTCATATACCTTTGACTATTGGATGTTCTTATAGGCACTTTAGTATTGCCAGCCTAATCTTGGGAGTTGATAGGCTTGAAGTCACAAACAGAGCTGTGCTTCAAGCATTGCGAAGAGCAAGGGGAACAACCACTCCCAAGTCTCAGAGTGAGTGACGTTTGAAACGCTATTAGCCCGCACCCCGCTAACTAGCTAGCCATTTCACATCGGTTACACCAGCCTAATCTTGGGAGTTGATAGGCTTGAAGTCATAAACAGCGCAATGCTTGAAGCACAGCGAAGAGCTGCTGGCAAAACGCACGAAGGTGCTGTTTGAATTAATGCTTACGAGCCTGCTGCTGCCTACCATCGCTCAGTCAGACTGCTCTATCAAATATCAAATCATAGACTTAATTATAATACAATAACACACAGAAATACGAGACTTTGGTCATTAATATGGTCGAATCTGGAAACTATCATCTCGAAAACAAAACGTGTTTTCTTTCAGTGAAATACGGAACCGTTCCGTATTTTATCTAACGGGTGGCATCCCTAAGTCTAAATATTCCTGTTACATTGCACAACCTTCAATGTTATGTCATAATTATGTCCAATTCTGGCAAATTAATTACGGCCTTTGTTAGGAATAAATGGACTTCACAGTTCGCAATGAGCCAGGCGGCCCAAACTGCTGTATATACCCTGACTGCTTGCACGGAACGCAAGAGAAGTGACACAACTCCCCTAGTTATAAGAAATTCATGTTAGCAGGCAATATTAACTAAATATGCAGGTTTAAAAATATATACTTGTGTATTGATTTTAAAGAAAGGCATTGATGTTTATGGTTAGGTACACTGGTGCAACGACAGTGCTTTTTTTCACAAATGTGCTTGTTAAATCATCACCCGTTTGGCGAAGTAGGCTGTGATTCGATGAGAAATTAACAGGCACCGCATCAATTATATGCAATGCAGGACACATTAGATAAACTAGTAATATCATGAACCATGTGTAGTAAACTAGTGATTATGTTAAGATTGATCGTTTTTTATAAGATACGTTTAATGCTAGCTAGCAACTTACCTTGGCTTCTTGCTGCCCTCGCGTAACAGGTAGTCAGCCTGCCACGCAGGCTCCTCGTGGAGTGCAATGTAAGGCAGGTGGTTAGAGCGTTGGCGGAAGGTTGCAAAAACCTTCTTAATCTGACTTGCCTAGTTAAATAAAGGTGTAAAAAAATAAAATAAAAAATGTATCATAAAATAAAAAAACATTCGGCAAATCGGTGGCCAAAAATACCGATTACCGATTGTTATGAAAACTTGAAATCGGCCCTAACTAAATCGGCCATTCCGATTAATCGATCGACCTCTAGTCAAAATACCTGATTACTTCTTATCACTTTCACAAATAGCCTATGTCGGTCGAGAACTCACTTGCAGGGGAATCTTCCCTGTGGCTCAGTTGGTAGAGCATGGTGTTTGCAATGCCAGCATGGTGTTTGCAATGCCAGCATGGTGTGTGCAACGCCAGGGTTGTGGATTCGATTCCCACGGGGGGCCAGTACAATTTTTTTTTAAATATATATATTTAAAAAAATGCATGAAATGTATGTATTCACTACTGTAAGCCGCTCTGGATAAGAGCGTCTGCTAAATGACTAAAATGTAAATGAAACTGAGGGCCCAGAATATTTTATACAATGTTTCAAGTTCGTTATAGACAGAACATGTAATTTATAGGACATTTATTTGCAACGTTTTTATTTGTTGGCTTTATGGAGGCTATTTTTTACATAGTTGGCAATAAAAGTTACTTTTAGATTTGTATAATTTTCATTTAGATAGAATGTAGATTAATCATAGACAATGATTTTGAGATACTATTATCAATGAAATGAAACTGTTCCATGAAAATGTGCATATTAAAATCATAACTGGCACACAGATCGGTAGAAATGGTCAGATAAATTTGCACTCCAAATGTAGGTTGCCGACTGCTTGTGTAGCCTATTACCAGCAACGTCAGAATGTATGAAGGCCAGCAGGAGGAGGTGATTCAGGAAGAGTTTCTTCTCTTCTGGTTAGGCTATATTGATGTAATGGCATGAAAATAAATTGGCTGAATATTATACAATGACTTATCAACAGCTCTAATAATTTGACCCACACAGGAAATCTACACTGGTAATTCTAGAATACACTATATATCCTAGAAACCTGGTTAAACTATCATTATGACATCATGGATGAATTCTAGAATATACTATATATCCTAGAAACCTGGTTAAACTATCATTATGACATCATGGATGAATTCTAGAATACACTATATAGCCTAGAAACCGGGTTAAACTATCATTATGACATCATGGATGAATTCTAGAATACACTATATAGCCTAGAAACCGGGTTAAACTATCATTATCACATGGATGAATTCTAGAATACACTACATAGCCTAGAAACCGGGTTAAATTATCATTATGACACCATGGATGAATTCTAGAATATACTATATAGCCTAGAAACCGGGTTAAACTATCATTATGACACCATGGATGAATTCTAGAATATACTATATAGCCTAGAAACCTGGTTAATCTATCATTATGACCTCATGGATGGCCAGTCCTTGTATTCAGACTGTAGTGAATTCAGGGGGTAGACCTGAGCTGAACTCAAACCTGGGTCCAGTGACTGTCAAGCCAACACCTTGTAACTGTTACGCCAAGATGTCTGAACTTCTTGACGAGGTCATTAGGTTTTGGGTTATGGTTGCTACAATAGCTTTCTCTATGAATTTGAGAGTGGTTACATTTCTCCACCCCCCATCCCTCAACTGTTTACCAAACCAAGTCTCTGGGCAGCCATTTTGTTGCTGTTTAAATCCTAGGTTGTCCGTTTAACCTCTTCTGGATGGGACCCTTCATCTCATCTTAATTTCCCTTTAAATTTAAATTGTCCCTTTAAAAAAGCCACAACAACCAATCTGCAGTTCAAACAATAACAAAGCTGTAATTCCACCACTGTTTTGGTAATAAGATGATGATGATGGGGCTGGAGAAATGTAACTGGTCTCAAATTCATAGACAGACCGATGATGGAAGGACTGACCATTAATGATATCAACATGATAGTTTTAACCATGTTGAGGCTATACTGTGTTGATTTACATTGTTTCTAAACATTGGAGTAAAAAAAGCTTATTCTGGGTTCTGATGGGGTACAACAGTTGAACTAAGCTCATGAGGCATGTGTTATATTCTTCAAGAATCAATGGCTATATATAAATAATTTAAAAGTCAAAAAATTGATATAGCATTTGCAGATTTCCACTTTAACACCAAACATTAGTTCAACAACTGCAGAGTTTGTGTCTCTGTATTTAAGACAGTACTTACTTGTGTTAATCAGGGAACGGTTTCTCAAAACCATCTTAAGGCTAAGTTCACCATTGGACGCCTTAAGATGCGTTTGGGACACCGGGCCCAGATATCCAGTTCCCTCCTCTTCCTTTTTCGATGTAACAGCCATCTCCCACTCCTCCTCTTTCACTCCATAAACTGCATCCTCTACTTTTACTGTAACATCCTCCTCCTCTTTCACTCTGAACACGTCTTTTTCTTCTTTAACTGTAACAGCCTCACCCTCTACTTCTTGTTTTACTGTGATATCCTCCTCTTTCTCCGTGCAGCAGACCTCTTCTTTAGCAGGAGAGTAGCTTAGTGAGCTCATGGTCGGAGATGTTAGTTAGCTAGGCTAATGCTAACTTAACCAGCCCGCTAGCTGACCAATAACAACAACACCGTAAATATGAAATTAAATCGGATAACTAACTAGACGACACAAGTGGGCTTAAAACACAGTGGCTAATATACACTAAAGCGTCTAAAGAGCTTCATTGGTTCCGCTATTTCGGCTAGCAAGCTACCAAGGTGGATGACTAACTGTTGTTGCTGTTGAAAGAAGCGTTCCGTCCACTACATTATACGTCACAACAACAGCATTGCGTTAAATTCCCAGACCGCCATCTGCTGACTGGAGTGGGTAACGCAGTTGATTAAAATGTACATTTTATTTTCAGACTACAAGTTCAAGTTTAAAGTGTAGGAAGCATTAGTTTTTACTCACCAGTGTAACAACACAGTGTGGTTAAAGACATAGTAACTGAGTTGTTGTCACGATATGGTTTCCTATAAGTACAAACAGTTATGTTTTTGCTTTATTACATATTTCTTAACTTATTTCCAGATATCTTCTAAACTACCCATAATGCACTATTTTTCAAAGTCATGTGGAGGATCTACTCTGTGCTACAGAGTTTGTATGCTAGCTCGGTAGCTAGCTCAAGCTTGCAAAAGTTAGCCACACCTCATGCTTTCATATACTGTGTGGTTGTAATATTTAGTGGGAACACATTAGCACGGTAGGCTCTGGTACCTTGTTGCCAGTAGGGATGTTACTTTTGATACCAGAGCTACAAGGCATGCGTCAAATTCGCTAAGCAGTAAACTTCAAAGCTGTGTACCGATGCCTGTATCACTTTATCAGCAGCATGTCATCAATGGCGTCTGAAGCTTCATTTAAACAAACAACCACCTGATTGGTTTGGTATTGGGCTTGTTCGACATTGCAGGCGACTGCCGAATGACTGATCTACAAATCCACTTGCATCATAAATAACTACTCATTATTATTTATAAATCAGTCAGCCAGTCACCATTTACCCACAATGCAGCATGAATTTGATGCTCTCGAACACGGCCAGTGGTTTAGTAGATGACATAAAGGCTATGCTGCTACGGTGTGGGATGTCATCTATAATAATGACATAAAGGCTATGCTGCTACGTACTACGGTGTGGGATGTCATCTATAATAATGACATAAAGGCTATGCTGCTACGGTGTAGGATGTCATATATAATAATGACATAAAGGCTATGCTGCTACGGTGTAGGATGTCATCTATAATAATGACATAAAGGCTATGCTGCTACAGTGTGGGATGTCATCTATAATAATGACATAAAGGCTATGCTGCTACGGTGTGGGATGTCATCTATAATAATGGCATAAAGGCTATGCTGCTACGGTGTGGGATGTCATCTATAATAATGACATAAAGGCTATGCAGCTACGGTGTGGGACGTCATCTATAATAATGACATAAAGGCTATGCTGCTACGGTGTGGGATGTCATCTATAATAATGACATAAAGGCTATGCTGCTACGGTGTGGGATGTCATCTATAATAATGACATAAAGGCTATGCTGCTACGGTGTGGGATGTCATCTATAATAATGACATAAAGGCTATGCTGCTACGGTGTGGGATGTCATCTATAATAATGACATAAAGGCTATGCTGCTACGGTGTGGGATGTCATCTATAATAATGACATAAAGGCTATGCTGCTACGGTGTGGGATGTCATCTATAATAATGACATAAAGGCTATGCTGCTACGGTGTGGGACGTCATCTATAATAATGACATAAAGGCTATGCTGCTACGGTGTGGCATGTCATCTATAATAATGACATTAAGGCTATGCTGCTACGGTGTGGGATGTCATCTATAATAATGACATAAAGGCTATGCTGCTACGGTGTGGGATGTCATCTATAATAATGACATAAAGGCTATGCTGCTACGGTGTGGGATGTCATCTATAATAATGGCATAAAGGCTATGCTGCTACGGTGTGGGATGTCATCTATAATAATGGCATAAAGGCTATGCTGCTACGGTGTGGGATGTCATCTGTAATAATGACATAAAGGCTATGCTGCTACGGTGTGGGATGTCATCTATAATAATGACATAAAGGCTATGCTGCTACGGTGTGGGATGTCATCTACACTGCGTGCACAATTATTAGGCAAATTGTATTCCTCTGCATTAATATTATTGTTGAACAAACACAATGCTCTCAGTCAATCCAAAATGTTATTGAACCTCAAATCTGAATGTTTAACAAAGGAAAAGTGAGTTTTGTCTTTCCCAGGGAAATATATAAGTGTGCATCATTATTAGGCAACTAAATTACAAAAATAATTTCTCTCAACTCACTTGTTTATTCTCAATTTTTAGAGTAAGTGTAACAGATAAGTAACACAAAATGACAATTATATAACATTTTTGGCCTTTCAAAAATATTCAGTGACCACTATAGCCACCCTTATTTTCAATAACTGACATGAGCCTTCCATCCAGGAAGTCTGTCAGTTTCTTGATCTGTTCACGATCAATTTTTGCTGAAGCAGCAACTACAGCCTTCCAAATGCTGTTCAAAAATGTGTATTGTCTGTCTTCCATCACTTTAAATCTCACGTTTGAGAAGGGCCCACAAGTTGTCAATAGGATTTAAGTCAGGTGAGGAAGGGGGCCAGGTCATTATTCAGGCATCTTTGAGGCCCTTGCTGGCTAACGAATCATCCAGCGATCATACACTGTTTACCAGGGGGCAGGGCTACCGACGTTAAGGCTACTCTGAAGATGGTGCTGGCTAAAGCTAAAACTGGCGAGTGTAGAGAGTACAGAGATATTGTTATCCACGTCGGCACCAACGATGTTAGGATGAAACAGTCAGAGGTCACCAAGCGCAACATAGCTTCAGCGTGTAAATCAGCTAGAAAGATGTGTTGGCATTGAGAAATTGTCTCTGGCCCCCTCCCAGTTAGGGGAAGTGATGAGCTCTACAGCAGTCTCACAACTCAATCGCAGGTTGAAAACAGTTTTCTGCCTCTCCCAAAAGATAGAATTTGTAGATAATTGGCCCTCTTTCTGGGACTCACCCACAAACAGGACCAAGCCTGGCCTGTTGAGGAGTGACGGACACCATCCTAGCTGGAGGGGTGCTCTCATCTTATCTACGAACATAGACAGGGCTCTAACTCCTCTAGCTCCACAATGAAATAGGGTGCAGGCCAGTGTGGTGGCTAATTTCCGCATTACCAAATGAGGAGTTACAAACACACCAGTCTGAGTTAAAAAGCAGCATTCCCCAAGAGAGGATGGCTTTCACTTCAGCAGTAATAAATTCATGAACTTCTTTGAGGAAAAGATCATGATCAATAGAAAGCAAATTACGGACTCCTCTTTAAATCTGCGTATTCCTCCAAAGCTCCGTTGTCCTGAGTCTGCACAACTCTGCCAGGACCTAGGATCAACGGAGACACTAAAGTGTTTTAGTACTATATCTCTTGACACAATGATGAAAATAATCATGGCCTCTAAACCTTCAAGCTGCATACTGGACCCTATTCCAACTAAACTACTGAAAGAGCTGCTTCTTGTGCTTGGCCCTCCTATGTTGAACATAATAAACGGCTCTCTATCCACCGGATGTGTACCAAACTCACTAAAAGTGGCAGTAATAAAGCCTCTCTTGAAAAAGCCAAATCTTGACCCAGAAATTATTTTAAAAAACTACCGGCCTATATCGAATCTTCCATTCCTCTCAAAAAAATGGAAAAAGCTGTTGCGTAGCAACTCACTGCCTTCCTGAAGACAAACAATGTATACGAAATGCTTCAGTCTGGTTTTAGACCCCATCATAGCACTGAGACTGCACTTGTGAAGGTGGTAAATGACCTTTTAATAACGTCAGACCGAGGCTCTGCATCTGTCCTCGTGCTCCTAGATCTTAGTGCTGCTTTTGATACCATCGATCACCACATTCTTTTGGAGAGATTGGAAACCAAAATTGGTCTACATGGACAAGTTCTGACCTAGTTTAGATATTATCTGTCGGAAAGATATCAGTTTGTCTCTGTGAATGGTTTGTCTTCTGACAAATCAACTGTACATTTCGGTGTTCCTCAAGGTTCCGTTTTAGGACCACTATTGTTTTCACTATATATTTTTCCTCTTGGGGATGTCATTCGAAAACATAATGTTAAATTTTACTGCTATGCGGATGACACACAGCTGTACATTTTAATGAAACATGGTGAAGCCCCAAAATTGCCCTCACTAGAAGCCTGTGTTTCAGACATAAGGAAGTGGATGGCTGCAAACTTTCTACTTTTAAACTCGGACAAAACAGAAATGCTTGTTCTAGGTCCCAAGAAACAAAGAGATCTTCTATTAAATATGACAATTAATCTTGATGGTTGTACAGTCGTCTCACATAAAACTGTGAAGGACCTCGGTGTTACTCTGGACCCTGATCTCTCTTTTGAAGAACATATCAAGACTGTTTCAAGGGCAGCTTTTTTCCATCTACGTAACATTGCAAAAATCAGAAACTTTCTCTCCACAAATGATGCAGAAAAATTAATCCATGCTTTTGTTACTTCTAGGTTGGACTACTGCAATGCTCTACTTTTCGGCTACCCGGATAAAGCACTAAATATACTTCAGTTAGTGCTAAATACGGCTGCTATAATCCTGACAAGAACCCAAAAAATTTGGGTATTGGAATAAAACAGTTAACACAGAGTAACTTCTGATTTCTTTGTACTTTAATTAATGCAAACACATTTATGGTAAATATGATGTTCGTATATACGGGCTCACTGTGTCACCACGCAGGGCAGACAGAGAACTGAGTTACACATCCTTTGCTTTTCATTAAATACTCTGACAGAGATAGTTCCCACTCACTGCTGGCCTGTTAGAGGGAGGATGAGCGTCGTTTAAACTTACTCATCCTATCGTTGGCGTGCAGGTTGGTCCCAACCTCGAGACGCCTCCTGTTGCCGGGCGTAGTTATTATCTTTGGCAGTCGATTTATCTTGTGACTGCACAATGCACAGTTCTCTAAAACCCTGACACCCCTCCGCATATACATTTCACCCATATCCTGCCGTTATCTTTTAACAAGCTCTTCCACATCCCTGATTTACAGCATCTGCATTCTTTCCATATGACTCACCATCCCATGAGCCCCTTCCTCTCACACAGCAGTATGCTCTTATCATATAGAGTATAAACTTAATATTATAGCATAGCTTCTTTGTTATATTATATAGGTTATGCAAACAAATAGTTGGTCAAACCCTAACACAAGGTAACTAGTTGGAGCATTGAATGTCATGCTAACTGCCTTAAGACTGCCTGTTCCCATTCTGTTCCCAGTCAGGTCATTGAGTCTACCCCCCCAGATTTGTCCCTGGTTCCTGAAACGTATCACGATTTGGGTGAAGTGTTCAGTAAGCAGAAGGCGCTGTCACTTCCTCCCCACCGACCATATGACTGTGCCATTAACCTGTTCCCTGGAGCTACCTATCCCAAGGGACGGTTATACAGTATCTCTCGACCTGAACATGAAGCTTTGGAGATCTACATAAAGGAGTCTCTAGCTGCTGGTCTCATTCGTCCCTCGTCATCACCCCTGGGGGCAGGATTCTTTTTTGTGAGTAAGAAGGATGGCTCTCTTCGATCTTGTATTGATTTTCAGGGTTTGAATGATATTACGGTCAAGAACAAGTATCCCCTGCCCTTGATGAGCTCTGCTTTCGACTCCTTACAGGGTGCTACTGTGTTCACGAAGCTGGATCTACGCAATGCGTATCATCTGGTCCGGATCAGAGAAGGAGACGAGTGGTTGACTGGCTTCAATACACCGATGGGTCATTTCGAGTATCTGGTGATGCCGTTTGGACTTACCAATGCTCCAGCAGTATTCCAAAGTATGGTTAATGACGTCTTGAGAGATATGATCGGTTTGTTTTTGTTCGTTTACCTGGATGACATTTTGATCTTCTCTAAGGAGCCTTCCAGCCACGTCCAGCATGTCAAGCAGGTTCTGCAGCGATTGTTGGAGAACCGCCTGTTTGTGAAGGCCCGAAAAGTGTGAATTTCACGCCCACACTACATCCTTCCTCGGATACATCATCTCCCGGGGAGAGATTAAGATGGACCAAGAGAAGGTTAGGGCAGTTCTGGATTGGGCCCAGCCCGATACGAGATTGCAGCTCCAGGGGTTTCTGGGGTTTGGTAATTTCAATTGTAGATTTATCCGTGACTACAGCCATGTGGCCGCTCCATTAACTGCCCTGACTTCTAGCACCAGGACCTTCAGTTGGAATCCTGAGGCAGACCGAGCATTTCTGGAATTGAAGAGTCGATACACCAACACCCCGATTCTCTCTCAACCTGACGCTGCTCGGCAGTTTGTCGTGGAAGTGGACGCGTCTGATGTGGGGGTTGGCGCCATCCTGTCCCAGCGGAGCCCCACTGACGGTAAACACCATCCCTGCGCCTTCTACTCTCGTCGTCTTTCGTCTGCGGAGAGGAATTACGATGTGGGTAACCGGGAGCTTCTCGCAGTGAAACTGGCCTTGGAGGAGTGGCGTCACTGGTTGGAGGGAGCGGAGCAACCGTTATTGTCTGGACTGACCACAAGAATCTTGCTTACGTGCAATCGGCTAGATGTCTCAACTCGCGTCAGGCCAGGTGGGCTTTGTTTTTGGACGCTTCAATTTTTCCCTGACGTTCCGACCTGGGTCTAAGAACGGCAAGGCGGGCGCCTTTTCCCGGATGTTCTCCAAGACGGAGGAGAGTGGGGCCAAGACTGAGACGATTCTTCCCCAGAACTTCGTCATGGGAGCAGTCACATGGAGGATGAGGAGGAGGTTCTGGTGGCCCTTCGGACGCAGCCCGGTCCCGGTAACGGTCCACCCGGTCGGTTGTTTGTGCCTGAATCTGTCCGTTCTGCAATCCTCCAATGGTCCCACGCCAGCAAGATGGCTTGTCACCCGGGGGTGGCTTGGACGATGGCGTTACTACGCAGACGATTTTGGTGGCCTGCCATGGGAGAAGATACCCGGAGGTTTGTTGCTGCATGCCCAGTATGTGCACAGAATAAAAGTGCCAATCGGGCCAGCTCTGGACTTCTTCACCCCCTACCTATTCCCCGGCGACCATGGTCGCATCTGGCCCTGGACTTTGTCACTGGATTGCCCTCTTCTGATGGGAACACGGTCATTCTGACTATTGTGGACAGATTCAGCAAGTTCGCCCACTTTGTACCCATCTCCAAGCTTCCCTCTGCCTCTGAGACGTCCGAGATCCTGGTTAGGGAGGTTTTCAGGGTCCACGGGTTGCCCAGTGACATAGTTTCCGACCGTGGTCCTCAGTTTACCTCTGCTGTCTGTAAATCCTTCTGTTTGGCTATTGGAGCTACTGTCAGTCTCACATCTGGATTTCACCCCCAATCTAATGGTCAGTCGGAGAGAGCCAACCAGAAGATGGAATCCACGCTGCGCTGCCTTGTCTCCTCCAACCCCGCCTCTTGGGCCTCTCAGTTGCCATGGGTCGAGTATGCCCACAATACTCTCCCTACATCTGCTACTGGGATGTCTCCCTTCCAGTGCCTGTACGGTTACAAACCTCTCTTGTTTCCTTCTCAGGAGAAGGATCTCTCGGTACCCTTGGTCCAGGCCCACATTCGTCGTTGCCACCGGACCTGGCCAGAATGGCTCTCCTTAGAGTTTCTGACCGTTATCAGCTCCAGGCGAATCGTCACCGGATTCCAGCCCCCGATTATGCCATTGGAGATAAGGTATGGTTGGCTACACGGGATCTTCCTCTGCGGACTGAGTCGAAGAAACTGTCACCGAAGTTCATTGGTCCGTTTGTGGTGGAGAGTGATCAATCCTGTTGTGGTTCGACTCAAGTTGCCTAGAACGCTCAGAGTCCACCCCACCTTTCATGTCTCCTGCCTCAAGCCTGTGCACCTCAGTCCTCTGCTACCCCCTCCGCCTCCTCCTCCTCCTCCTCGGATGATCGGAGGTGGTCCAGTCTACACGGTGCGCCGCATCATGGATTCCAGACGGCGGGGTCGGGGTTTCCAGTATCTCGTGGACTGGGAGGGGTATGGTCCTGAGGAGAGGTGTTGGATTCCTCAGCGTCAGATCCTTGATGATGCCCTCCTTCGTGACTTCTACCACCTCCATCCTGGCGCTCCGGGTTGTCCGCCCGGTGGCGTTCGTTGGAGGGGGGTACTGTCAGGAATCCCACTTCCTGACTCTGTTTTCTGCCTGAGCTGACTGTTTTTTGTTTTGGAGTCTGTTTTCCTGAGGTTCCTGAACGCACCCTGTCTTGTTGCCAGGCGACGAAGCATGACGGGAGAACTCTTGATTACCCGCACCTGCATCTCATCAGCCATCTGCACACCTGGTCCTGATCATCACCTCTTCTCTTCATAAGCCCTAACCTGACATCCATTCCCTGCTGGATCGTTAGCAATGAACATCATCCTCCCGGAACATTCAACTCCCTTGCCTGGCCGTCGGTGGTTTCAGTGACATCATTGGATCTGCCTATTCAGTCTCATCAACTCACCTCCGCTGCCGCTCAGTTTCCTGGATTATTCTATTTTCACCTCGAGACTGTAAATAAATACTCACCTTCATTTTACTCACCTTGTCCTGGTCTGCTTCTGGGTTCAGCTTTAGAGAATCGTGACAGGAGCATTGTCCTGCATAAAGATCATGGCCTTCTAGAATGCTGAGGACTTCTTCCTGTACCACTGTTTGACGAAAGAATCTTCCAGAAACTGGCAGTAGGTTTGGGAGTTGAGTTTCAGTCCATCTTCAACCCGAAAAGGTCCAACTACATCATCCTCAATGATAGCAGCCCATACCAGTACCCCTCCTTCACCTTGCTGGCACCTAACTCAAAGTGGTACTCTGTGTCCATTACTGATCCAGCCACGGGCCCATCCATTTGGGCCATCAAGAGTCACTTTCATTTCATCTGTCCATAAAACCTTTGAAAAATCTGTCTTCAGGTATTTCTTTGCCCAATCTTGACGCTTCAACTTGTGAATCTTATTCAGTGGTGGTCTTGTTTCATTCTTCTTGACCTTGGCCATGTCTCTGAGCACTTGACACCTTGTACTTCTGAACACTCCAGGTAGGTTGCAGTTCTGGAATACGGTGGCACTGGAGGATAATGGGTTCCTGGTAGTTTGATGTTTAATTCTTCTCAAGTCTTTTGCAGTTAATTTGCTCCTTTTCTTCCCCATGTGTTTTTTGCGCCCCAGTTGACTATTCGCAACAAAACGTTTGAATGTCCGGTGGTCACACCTCAATAGTTTAGCTATTTAAAGAGTGTTGCAGTTAAATTTCTTTTTTGGCCCATTTTACCTGAGGTAATGAGGCTGCCTAATAATTATGCACACCTTGATATAAGGTGTTATTCACTTTCGCCACACCCTCCCTCATTATACAAATACATATCACCTGAAAATGATTAAATCCAATAAGCATTCAAGTTTATATGGTTTGGAGATCGAAAATGTGAATAGAAACAATGATAAGATCAGAATACTCACTTGCCTAATAATTGTGCACGCAGTGTATAATAATGACATAAAGACTATGCTGCTACGGTGTGGGATGTCATCTATAATAATGACATAAAGGCTATGCTGCTACGGTGTGGGATGTCATCTATAATTATTTGGCTGTTCTAAATTCTGTGTTGCTCAAAGCCTTGAGTAATTAACCTGTTTTTGAGACAATTGGCTGAAAAGCATCAACGCTTCAGGAAGCTTTGCATGTTCTCTGTGAAGTAGACTACGGGAGTTTTGTAACTTTTTCCACCTTGGCTTACTGCTAGCACGCTAGCTGACTGACATCTGGAATCTATCTATTTTTGATGTTGGGGATTTTCCCTGCCATCATTCTGTATTTCTCTGCTCTTCTGATCTGCAGTCATGTTTTAGTTGGGTTTTGTTAGTTGGGTTGTAACTGGTCTCCATTAGTTGGGCTCCAGCTCGCTGACCATAGTGTCACGAACCGGCTCGAAGACCGTAACAAAAAGTGAGACAACGTGGAGATAAAGAATAACAAAATATATTTATTAACTGAAGTAAAGTAAATAGAATTAACAATGGTGTGTGTTTAGTCAGTAGTGTAAGTGAGTGGTCGCATGTATACATGTGATAATGAGGGGTGTTGAAAGGTGCCAACGCAAACAACCAAAATAGCCAGAAAAATGCCACAACCAAAATCTGTCTGTGTCTGCATGGAGAGAGTCTCCTCAATGAACGGGGAAGAGGTGCATTTATCCTGGGACACACCCGAGCCCAGCCCATTTCACTGACGACCCTCCCGGCTCCGCCCACCGACATCCTATTAAGGAAAACAAGAGAAAAGAGAAAGAATTCAGCAGACAGAGTGGGAGGGTTGTCACAGCAGTCTGGTGATATACCAGGGCCTGGGGATGCAGTTAGGTTTGTATGTAGTCTGATGATATACCAGGGACTGGGGATGCAGTTAGGTTTGTATGCAGTCTGGTGATATACCAGGGACTGGGGATGCAGTTAGGTTTGTATGCAGTCTGATGATATACCAGGGCCTGGGGATGTAGTTAGGTTTGTATACAGTCTGGTGATATACCAGGGACTGGGGATGCAGTTAGGTTTGTATGCAGTCTGGTGATACACCAGGGACTGGGGATGCAGTTAGGTTTGTACAGTCTGATGATATACCAGGGCCTGGGGATGTAGTTAGGTTTGTTTTCCTCTAGCTATTCTCCAGTTTTCTCCCAGCAGCGTTCATAGAACATAGATCACTGTTAAACTAGGCTGCAGAGTTCCTAGTTTGACAGATAATTCAACCAGTGTGTGACCAGTGGGTTTCTTTAAATTAATGAATATGAAACTGCCTTAAATACAGATGTGAAGGACAGTGTGTTTTAAATTCTCACTCAAAATATGCACTGCTCTATTTGAACGTCTCAATATAATATTATTATTTAATAAAATGAATGAAAAATACATTTGTCTGCAAATGAAAAATAAAAAAACGTATCTTAACTGCGTTTCCCTCCAGTCAGCAGACGGCGATGTGCGTCTTTGGGGCGATGCTGCCAGCGTGACGTATAATCTAGTGGACGGAAAGGATCAACAACAACGAGTCAGCCACTTTGGTAGCCAACAGCCGAAACATTTAGACTGTTTTTGTGCATATTTGCCTCTATGTTTTAAATATACTTCTGACATCTAGTTAATAGACACCATTTCAATGGAATAACGTTAGGTACATTGTTAGTCAACTAGCTGGCTTGATAAGTTAGCCTAGCACTAAACTAGTCGCTCATGCTAACTAGCTAGCTAGCTCGCCTGCTAAAGAAGAGGAGGTCTGTTGGACGGAGAAAGAAGCTCTGTGGCTGAACATTGTAGTGAAAGAGGAGAAGGAAGAGGAGGATGTTACAGTAAAACAAGAAGTAGAGGGTGAGGCTGTTACAGTGAAAGAAGAAGAGAAAGACGTTACAGTGAAAGAAGAGGAAGAGGCGTTCAGTGAAAGAGGAGGAGGATGTTACAGTAAAAGAAGAGGAGGATGAGAAAGAGGATGATGCAGTTTTTGCATTTAGTCCTGAATGCTGATTGGCTGACAGCCGTGGTATATCAGGCCGTATACCATGGGTATGACATGTATTTCTACTGTTCTGATTACGTTGGTAACCAGTTTATAATAGCAATAAGACAGCTCGGGGGTTTGTGATAGATGGCCAATATACCACGGCTAAGGGCTGTATCCAGGCACTCTGCGTTGTGCATAAGGACAGTCTTTAACCATGCTATATTGGCCATATACCACACTTCCTCGGGTCTTATTGCTTAACTGTAACATGTGTATACCATCAGAGTCCCCACCACCACAAAATCACAACTTAATTGTCTCACAGAATGGCAAACAAGTTATATATTAAACTTTTGACGTGTGTCTATTGTAGACCTTGTGTAGAGTGTGTATACCTGCAAAAAGCAGACTTCTAAACAATGTTGGAGAAATACATAAAATAAGAATCATTATTGAAATGAAAATGAACACGTGTTTTTGGAAGATATTAGCAAAAGGACAAGCGCTTTGGGGAGACTGAACATATTAGCAAACGTTTGTTAGTTGACAAAAAACATGGGCAAAATAGCCATTTCAAGGAAAGGCTGAACTAAAGAATTATCATTTAGAAAAGATAGTAATTATTACTTTAGCGATAAAGTGGGCCACCAACAAAACGTTATTAACATTGGATCAAATGCAGCCTATAACATTGACTGAAATAGTAATATATATTATTATAGACCTCTGATCAGCCTATAAACTTGACATTATCTATTATTATAGAGCACTGTTCAGCCTATAAACATGACATTATCTATTATTATAGAGCTCTGTTCAGCCTATAAACATGACATTATCTATTATTATAGAGCTCTGCTCAACCTATTAACATGACAGTATCTATTATTATAGAGCTCTGCTCAGCCTGACACATGACATTACCTGAAAAATTAGATTTGGAGCTCTACATCATTTGTTTTTAAATCTCACCGTCACCAAGTTTATTTTGGATCTAGTCTAGATTAAACCTCATAGGAAAACAATTTTATTTAATGCAGGTTTCATTCAGGTGTCTCTGTTTAACTAAACAATCTGTTTGTCTTTGGCAGGAGAGAGACCAGACTCTGACAGCAGGAAGAGTTCCTCAGAGGAAACAGACCCGGAGACGCCTAACCAACACCACTGTTCCCAGTGTGGAAAGAGTTTTAGGTGTTTAGGGAGCCTGAAAATGCATGAGAGAATACATACAGGAGAAAAGCCCTACCATTGTTCCCACTGTGGAAAGAATTTTACTCAGTTAGGGGCCCTGGTTGGGCATGAGAGAACACACATGGGAGAGAAGCCTTATCACTGTTCCCACTGTGGAAAGAGTTTTAGGTGGTTATGGGTCCTTAAAAAGCATGAGAGAATACACACTGGAGAGAAGCCTTATCACTGTTCTCACAGTGGAAACAGTTTTAGGTGGTTAGTGAGCCTGAAAACACATGAGAGAATACACACAGGCGAAAAGCCTTTCCAATGTTCCCAGTGTGAAAAGAGTTTTAGGTGGTCAGGGAGTCTGAAAATGCATGCGAGAAAACACACAGGAGAAAAGCCTTTCCAACATACAGGAGGAGAAGACATACCACTGTTCTCATTGTGAAAATACATTTTCCCAGTCAGAGGACCTGAAATCACACGAAAGAATAGAGAGGCTGTGTTCTGACTTATGTTTTTGACTGAGAATTTTCCAGGGACAGGATTCATAGGGCCAGGGTGTCCGCTATGGACACCTGGAAAAAAATCAGCAGTGGACATTTCTGAACGTTTATCCAACAGACCTGTACATCCATGAATGGATCTCTATAATGTGTAACTATTTCTGATGTATGTATTGTTTAATATATGTACTATGTTAGGTATATTTATCTGTGGTTTTATTTCAACAGATTTTACTGATGCTATTAGATTGCTGGGTTTGGGGGATAGGAGTTTTATATATACAGTGCCTTCAGAAAGTATTCACACCCTGTCACGGGTGTCGTAGGGATTGGACCAAAACGCAGCGGGTACGTGAATACTCATCTTCGTTAATGAAGGAAAACCTAAACACTTAACAAAACTCGACGAGAAACAGTCCTGTCAGGTGCAACAAACACTAAACAGGAAACAACTACCCACAAATCCCATAGAAAAACACCCCTCTTAAATAGGACCTTCAATTAGAAGCAACGAGGAGCAGCTGCTTCCAATTGAAGGTCAACCCAATAAACACCACATAGAAATAGACATACTAGAACTAACATAGAAATAGACTAACAAGAACATAGCCCAACAAACCCCGAAACACTCTAAACAAACACCCCCTGCCATGCCCTGACCAAACTACAATAACAAACAACCTCTTTTACTGGTCAGGACGTGACACACCCCTTGACTTGTCCCACGTTTTGTTTGTTGTTACGTTTTTGGAAATGTTTACAAATGTAATTAAAAGCCTAAACAAGTTCAGAAGTATAGATTTTGCTTAACAAGTCACATAATAAGTTGCATGGACTCACTCTGTGTGCAATAATAGTGTTTAACATGATATTTGAATGAATACCTCATCTCTGTTCCCCACACATACAATTATTTGTAATGTCCCTCAGTTGAGCAGTGAATTTCAAACACAGATTCAACCACAAAGACCAGGTAGGTTGTCCAATGCCTCGCTAAGAAAGGAACCTATTGGTGAATATCCCTCTGAGCATGGTGAAGTTATTAATGACACTTTAGATGGTGTATCAATACACCCAGTCACTACAAAGATACAGGCGTCCTTCCTAACTCAGTTGCTGGAGAGAAAGGAAACCGCTCAGGGATTTCACCATGAGGCCAATGGTGACTTTAAAATAGTTACAGTGTTTAATGGTTGTGATATGAGAGAACTGAGGATGGATCGACAACATTGCAGTTACTCCACAATACTAACCTAAATGACAGAGTGAAGCCTGTACAGAATAAAAATATTCCAAAACATGCATCCTGTTTGCAATCAGGCACTAAAGTAATACTGCAAAAAAATGCGGCAAAGAAATCCTGAATACAAAGTGTTATGTTTGGGGCAAATCCAACACATCACTGACTACCACTCTTCATATTTTCAAGCATGGTGGTGGCTGCATCATGTTATGGGTATGCTTGTCATTGGCGTCACTACAGTCCCTGGTTCTAATCCAGGCTGTATCACAACCGGCTGTGATCGGGAGTCTCATAGGGCGGCACCCAATTGGCCCACCATTGTCCAGGCTAGGGGAGGGTTTGGCAAGCCGGGACGTCCTTGTCCCATCTCGCTCTAGCAACTCCTTGTGGCGGCCAGGCGCATGCACGCTGACTTCCGTCGCCAGCTGGACGGTGTTTCCTCCGACACGCTTCCAGGTTAAGCGAGCAGTGTGTCAAGAAGTGCAGTGCGGCTTGGCAGGGTCGTGTTTCGGAGGATGCATGGCTCTCGACCTACGCCTCTCCCCCGAGTCCGTAGGGGAGTTGCAATTGGATATCACGAAAAAGGGGTAAAAGTACAAAAAATTATAATAATACGTTGGTACTGACATTAGATTTTCGTTTTTCCACAATAATAAGTCCATAATAAATCCCAGGAAGAGTAGCTGCTGCCTTGACAGGAACTAATGGGGATCCATAATAAACCCCAGGAAGAGTAGCTGTTGCCTTGACAGGAACTAATGGGGATCCATAATAAACCCCAGGAAGAGCAGCTGCTGCCTTGGCAGGAACTAATGGGGATCCATAATAAACCCCAGGAAGAGTAGCTGCTGCCTTGACAGGAACTAATGGGGATATATAGACAGGTGTGTGCCTTCCAAATCATGTCCATTCAATAGAATTTACCACAGTTGGACTCCAATCAAGTTGTAGAAACATCTCAAGGATGATCAATGGAATCAGGATGCATCTGAGCTCAATTTTGAGTCTCATAGTAAAGGGTATGAATACTTAAGTAAATTAATGTAAAAAAATGTCTAAAAACCTGTTTTTGGTTTGTCATTATGGGGTATTGTGATGTCGTTATGGGATATTGTGATGTCATTATGGGGTATTGTGATGTCATTATGGGGTATTGTGTGTAGATTGATGAGGGAAAAAATCTTCCATTTTAGAATAAGGCTGTAATGTAACAAAATGTGGAAAAAGTGACGGGGTCTGAATACATTACGAATGCGCTGTATACCCCTGGTAGACTTTTATACCGCTGGCAGAGTTTTCTACTGCTGACAGAGTGTTGGCAGAGTTTTCTACCGCTGGCAGAGTTTTCTACTGCTGGCAGAGTGTTGGCAGAGTTTTCTACCGCTGGCAGAGTGTTGGCAGAGTTTTCTACCGCTGGCAGAGTGTTGGCAGAGTTTTCTACCGCTGGCAGAGTTTTCTACTGCTGGCAGAGTGTTGTCAGAGTTTTCTACCGCTGGCAGAGTTTTCTACCGCTGGCAGAGTGTTGGCAGAGTTTTCTACACCTGGCAGAGTGTTGGCAGAGTTTTCTACCGCTGGCAGAGTGTTGGCAGAGTTTTCTACAACTGGCAGAGTGTTGGCAGAGTTTTCTACACCTTGCAGAGTGTTGGCAGAGTTTTCTACCGCTGGCAGAGTGTTGGCAGAGTTTTCTACACCTGGCAGAGTGTTGGCAGAGTTTTCTACAACTGGCAGAGTGTTGGCAGAGTTTTCTACCGCTGGCAGAGTGTTGGCAGAGTTTTCTACTGCTGGCAGAGTGTTGGCAGAGTTTTCTACCGCTGGCAGAGTGTTGGCAGAGTTTTCTACACCTGGCAGAGTGTTGGCAGAGTTTTCTACACCTTGCAGAGTGTTGGCAGAGTTTTCTACCGCTGGCAGAGTGTTGGCAGAGTTTTCTACACCTGGCAGAGTGATACGTGGCAAAGAAAAATCCAATCTTGGGAGACACTATATCTGCAGGTGTCTATCTGGTCAAAACCACTGATACAGGTGCCCCTCCACCCTCTGGTGGGATGGATCATGTCTACAGAAAAACCTAGATTCAAATACTTAGATTTGTGTGTATATGTTGTGAAATTTACATTTTAGTCATTAAGTAGACGCTCTTATCCAGAGCGACTTACAGTAGTGAATGCATACATTTCATAGCTTTTTTCCCCCGTACTGGTCCCCCATGGGAATCGAACCCACAACCCTGGCATTGCAAACACCATGCTCTACCAACTGAGCCACATGGGACCATTGTTAGATATTACTTGTTAGATATTGCTGCACTGTTGGAGCTAGAAACACAAGCATTTTGCTACACCCGCAATAATATCTGCTAAACACGTGTATGTGACCAATAAAATGTGATTCGATTTTTATTTGAAATAAACGTCCTATTTATCAAAGGTGCTTTTGGCTGGGGTCAAAATGACTCCAAAGGATTTTAATTTGTTAAAAATCCATATTGATACAGAAACACTAAACCATGATTTAGATTTATTAAGGACAAGTTGATTGACAAAGTCATAAAAAATAGGAAGAATTGAATAAAACACATTTTGGCTATGATAAAAGATATGTCTCTGGGGTCAAAATGATCCATGTCAGAAGTATGGTTCAATGCAAATATGTAGTGGGTGTAAAGTTTGTTTTAAAATCTCACTCATTAAACACGAACCAATTAACATATGCCTCTCTTTGAACGACTTAATATAATATTAAACTTTTATGAAATAAATGAAAAATAAACGTTTGGTTCCTCAACTGCGTTGCCCACTCCAGTCAGCAGAAGGCGATGTGCGTCTTTTAGGTTCAGGCGATGCTGCCAGTGTGACGTATAATCTAGTGGACGGAGCGCTCCTTCAACAACAACAGCTAGTCAGACACCTCGGTAGCTTTCTAGCAAACATAGCTACAACATTCACGCTCTTTACACTGGTTTGGTGTATATTAGTCGCTGTATATTAAACACACTTCTGTTGTAAGTTCTTGTTGGCCCATTTAATTATATATTTACGTTGTTTGTCAGCTAGCTGGTTTGCTTAGTTAGCTTAGAACTAGGCTAGTCGCTAATGCTAGCTAGCTAACATCCCCGACCATGAGTTCACTAAGCTACTCTCCTCCTGCTAAAGAAGAGGAGGCCTGCTGGACGGAGAAAGAAGCTCTAGTGAAAGAGGAGGAGGAAGAGAAAGATGTTACAATACAAAAACAAGTAGAGGGTGAGGCTGTTACAGTGAAAGAAGAAGAGAAAGACGTTTCAGTGAAAGAAGAGGAAGACGCGTTCAGAGTGAAAGAGGAGGAGGATGTTACAGTAAAAGAAGAGGAGGAAGAGAAAGAGGAGGATGCAGTTTTTGGAGTGAAAAAGGAGGAGGAGGAGAAGACTGTCACATTGGAGGAAGAAGAGAAGGTTGGAGATCTGATTAACATCAGTAAGTACCGTCTCTGCAGTCGTTGAACCAATATGCAGTAATGGGGTTCTACACTTTAATGTTGTTCTGTAGGAATGGCTGAAGCTACACTGTAACGTGTTGAACATCAAGAGTGGACCATCAACAAAACGTTAACAATTGATCAAATGCATCCAATGACAATGCCTGAAATACTGTAGTCCTCAATATCTCCTATTAGATTAGCCCAATATGTTCTCTTGAAGGGGCAATCAGTAGTTGTTACATCCATTTTGGGACTTATCTACCCATCTCTTTCTTGAATAAATCACTTAGAAATGCCTCATGAGCTTAGTTCAACTGTCATACCACATCAGAACCCAAAATATAAGCTTTTTTTTTTTACTCCAATGTTTGTCAGTAAATATAACAAACACTGTATATCCTCAAAACATGGTTAAAACTAGAATGTTGATATCATGGATGGTTGCATTTCTCCAGCCCCATCCCTCAGCTTTTTACCGAAACGGGCAGGGAGTACGCTTTGTTATTGTTTCTACTGCTGATTGCTGCCCCCGCTAATCCTCAAGGTCCAAGGACTGTGTTTTATTTTCAGAGGTAGACTGGCTCTGGCAGTTAAAATAGTCAAATATTCCATCTAAATGTGAATCGATTCTCAATTGCGATATGTTTCTAGAAACATAAATTGCTTTACTTTCATATCAATTCAGAATAATTTCACACAATATTTAAATATCACATCAAAATAATTTCACATAATACTTTCCGGACTAGTCTCCCAGTCCCTGCTGCTCAAAAACATCCCCACAGCATGATGCTGCCACCACCATGCTTCACCGTAGGGATGGTGCCAGGTTTCTTCCAGACGTGACTCTTGGCAGTCAGGCCAATGAGTTCAATCTTGGTTTCATCAAGCCAGAGAATCTTGTTTATCATGGTCTTAGAGTATTAAGGTGCTTTTTGTCAAACTCCAAGCAGGCTGTCATATGCTTTATACTGAGGAGTAGCTTCTGTATGGCCACTCTACCATAAAGGTCTGATTGGTGGAGTGCTGCAGAGATGGTTGTCCTTCTGGAAGGTTCTCCCATCTCCACAGAGGGACTCTGGAGCTCTGTCAGAGTGACCATCAGGTTTTTGGTCACCTCCCTGGCCCTTCTCCCCCAATCGCTCAGTTTGGCCGGGTGACCAGCTCTAGGAAGAGTATTCCATTTATGAATGATGGAGGCGACTGTGTTCTTGGGGACCTTCAATGCTGCAGAATTATTTTTGGTACCCATCCCCAGATCTGTGCCTCGACACAATCCTGTCTCGGAGCTCTACGGACAATTCCTTCGACCTCATTGCTTGGTTTTTGCTCTGACATGCACTGTCAACTCCCGGACCTTATATAGACAGGTGTGTGCCTTCCAAATCATATCCAATCAATTGAATTTACCACAGGTGGACTCCGAACAAGTTGTAGATACAGTGGTGGAAAAAAGTATTTGATCCCCTGCTGATTTTGTACGTTTGCCCACTTACAAAGAAATGATCAGTCTATAATTTTAATGGTAGGTTTATTTGAACAGTGAGAGACAGAATAACAACAAAAAGATCCAGAAAAACGCATGTCAAAAATTGTATTAAATGATTTGCATTTTAATGAGGGAAACAAGTATTTGACCCCTCTGCAAAACATGACTTAGTACTTGGTGGCAAAACCCTTGTTGGCAATCACAGAGGTCAGACGTTTCTTGTAGTTGGCCACCAGGTTTGCACACATCTCAGGAGGGAGTTTGTCCCACTCCTCTTTGCAGATCTTCTCCAAGTCATTAAGGTTTCGAGGCTGACGTTTGGCAACTCGAACCTTCAGTTCCCTCCACAGATTTTCTATGGGATTAAGGTCTGGAGACTGGCTAGGCCACTCCAGGACCTTAATGTGCTTCTTTTTGAGCCACTCCTTTGTTGCCTTGGCCGTGTGTTTTGGGTCATTGTCATGCTGGAATACACATCCACGACCCATTTTCAATGCCCTGGCTGAGGGAAGGAGGTTCTCACCCAAGATTTGACAGTACATGGCCCCGTCAAATGATGCGGTGAAGTTGTCCTGTCCCCTTAGCAGAAAAACACCCCCAAAGCATAATGTTTCCACCTCCATGTTTGACGGTGGAGATGGTGTTCTTGGGGTCATAGGCAGCATTTCTCCTCCTCCAAACACGGCGAGTTGAGTTGATGCCAAAGAGCTCCATTTTGGTCTCATCTGACCACAACACTTTCACCAGTTGTCCTCTGAATCATTCAGATGTTCATTGGCAAACTTTAGACGGGCATGTATATGTATTCTTGAGCAGGGGGACCTTGCGGGCACTGCAGGATTTCAGTCCTTCACGGCGTAGTGTGTTACCAATTGTGTTCTTGGTGACTGGTCCCAGCTGCCTTGAGATCATTGACAAGATCCTCCCGTGTAGTTCTGGGCTGATTCCTCACCGTTCTCATGATCATTGCAACCCCACGAGGTGAGATCTTGCATGGAGCCCCAGGCCGAGGGATATTGACAGTTCTTTTGTGTTTCTTCCATTTGTGAATAATCGCACCAAATGTTGTCACCTTCTCACCAAGCTGCTTGTCGATGGTCTTGTTGCCCATTCCAGCCTTGTGTAGGTCTACAATCTTGTCCCTGACATCCTTGGAGAGCTCTTTGGTCTTGGCCATGGTGGAGAGTTTGGAATCTGATTGATTGATTGCTTCTGTGGACAGGTGTCTTTTTTACAGGTAACAAGCTGCGTTTAGGAGCATTCCCTTTAAGAGTGTGCTCCTTATCTCAGCTCGTTACCTGTATAAAAGACACCTGCGAGCCAGAAATCTTTCTGATTGAGAGGGGGTCAAATACTTATTTCCCTCATTAAAATGCAAATCATTTTATAACATTTTTGACCTGCGTTTTTCTGGATTTTTGTTGTTATTCTGTCTCTCACTGTTCAAATAAACCTACCATTCAAATTATAGACTGATCATTTCTTTGTCCGTGGGCAAAAGTACAAAATCAGCAGGGGATCAAATACTTTTTTCCCCCACTGTACATCTCAAGGATGATTAATGGAATCAAGATGCACCTGAAAGCAATTTTGAGTCTCATAGCAAAGGGTCTGAATACTTCAGTAAATAAGGTATTTCTGTTTTTTACCTGTTTTCACTTTGTCATTATGGGCTATTGATGACGCCCCTCTGAAACAAGATAGCCTAACCATCAGAAAAAAACTCTTCCTTAGCCTTCTCCTCCCGCTGCTGCTTGCCTTTGTAAATTCTGATTTTTTTAAACATTTTTAGTCATTTAGGAGACACTCTTATCCAGAGCGACTTACAGTAGTGAATGCATACATTTCATATCATACATATTTTTTTTCCTCGCTCCGTACTGGCCCCCCGTGGGTATCGAACCCACAACCCTGGCGTTGCAAACACCATGCTCTACCAACTGAGCCACAGGGAAGCCTGATGTTATGCTCCTAAAGTTTCTGGTAATAGACTACAATTTCTGACCATTTCTACTGATCTGGTGCCAGTTATGATTTTCATATTCACAGTTTACTGGAACAGTTTCATTTAATTTATAATAGTAATAATAATTATAGTCTTTGTATCTCAACATCATTCTCTGTGGTTAATCTACATTCTATTTAAATGAAAATGATTAAAAAAACGTTTTTTTTTTTTTAGCAATGGTAGAAAGTATCCTGATAAAAATAAATATAATCTAAATCACATTGGCTGCACATGGCCTGTCTGCAACGAACTTGAAACATTGTATCAACTGGGTCTGCCCAAAACTGGAGATAACAAGCTTGCAACATTGTATAAAATATTCTGGGCCCTCAGAGTTTCCCGCCAGTGAGTTCAGGACAGACACAGCTGTCGGCTATTTGTGCAAAGGATAAGAAGTCATCAGGTATTTTTACATTTCCACTGGATCAGCGCATTACGTTTTTCCCTTTCATGCTGAGTGGTTATCGAAAGGGCGAGAGCTGGCAATATTTTACAAATACTTTGAGGAACTTTTCTCATTTGCAATTGATTTTGATTAGACTTTGTTGACTTGTTGTTTGAGGTGAAGAAAAAATTACTTTGAGAAGCTCCACAACTCATTAGTGGTGGTGCGTTAAGACAGTCAGACATCCCCAAATTGGCACATTTATAGGCCTACATTTGCGCTCAGGCCAGGTAGACTAGTCCTACTTCTATATGCGATGTCATTTACAAAATAGCCTCCAACACTCTACTCAGCAAACTGGATGCAGTCTATCACAGTATCCGTTTTGTCACCAATGCCCCATATACCACCCACCACTGGGACCTGTATGCTCTCGTCGGCTGGCCCTCGCTACATATTCGTTGCCAATCCCACTGGCTCCAGGTCATCTATAAGTCTTTGCTAGGTAAAGCTCCGCCTTAACTCAGCTCACTGGTCACCATAGCAACACCCACCCATAGCACGCGCTCCAGAAGGTATATCTCACTGGTTATCCCCAAAGCCAACACCTACTTTGGCCGCATTTCCTTCCAGTTCTCTGCTGCCAGTGACTGGAACGAATTGCAAAAATTGCTGAAATTGGAGACATATCTCCCTCACTAACTTCAAACATCAGCTATCTGAGCAGCTTACCGATCGCTGCAGCTGTACACAGACTATCTGTAAATAGCCCATCCAACTTCCTACCTCATCCCCATGTTTTTATTTACTTTTTTTGCTCTTTTGCACACCAGTATTTCTACTTGCACATCATCATCTGCACATCTATCTCTCCAGTGTTAATTTGCTAAATTGTAATTACTTCGCTACTATGGCCTATTTATTGCCTTACCTCCGTACTCCATTTGCACATTCTGTATATAGAGTTTCTATTGTGTTATTGACTATACGTTTGTTTATCCCACGTGTAACTCTGTTGTTTTTTTGTCGCACTGCTTTGCTTTATCTTGGCCAGGTCGCAGTTGTAAATGAGAACTTGTTCTCAACTGGCCACCTGGTTAAATAAAGGTTAAATTTAAAGAATGAAATAAATAAAATCTTAACTTTATTGATTCCCAAATGGATACTGTCATTAACGCGGTTCTTCAATAATTACACATAATTTTTAATACTGTAGCAAACATTATATTAAGCAGGACATTCAAACGAGCCTTACAATTATAATCCAAAGTAATGTGAAATGCACTCATAAGCAACCTGGAAATGGAGCTTACTACCCTGAGATTCCTCCATTCACATTCAGAATACATTGTGAAAAACTAAAATCTTCGCTCACCATTTTTGCTCCAGGCAGATATACTACATCCATAACTAGTGGTTTCCTCATTAGCAGATATACTACATCCATAACTAGTTGTTTCCTCATTACCAGATATACTACATCCATAACTAGTGGTTTCCTCATTACCAGATATACTACATCCATAACTAGTGGTTTCCTCATTACCAGATATACTACATCCATAACTAGTGGTTTCCTCATTACCAGATATACTTAGCAGGGAGGTGTTTCTGCAATCAAATTCTGTGCTCATCGCCCTCGTGCCGAAATTTTATTAAACACAGAAAGGGGAGACCAAAAGTTGGAGACCAAAAGTCGTCTGGCACACTGCTTAGAGTTTCAACAACATGAATAACTTATTTCTAGCCTATAATCATCGATGTTACTACTAATGTGAAAACAAGACAAAATATGACTATTCTTGCTCATTTTAAGACAATTGTCAAATAATTGTAACATTCATTACAGACGTCAATTGTTGTACAACATCATGGCTACGCTGTTGGCATCACCTTTTACAGTGGATTTCCGCATAACTATCTGTTTCCTTATTAGCAGGGAGGAGTTTCTACAACCAAATTGTGTTTATTAAACGCAGAAAGGGGCCTATATTGGAGACCAAAAGTCGTCTGGCACACTGCTTAGGATTTCAACAACTTTATTAACTTATTTCTAGCTACCACTAATGTGAAAACAAGACATTACTTGTTGCTATCTTGACTGTCTTAATTGTCAAATTATTTAACAGACGTCAATTGTTGTACAACTTCATGGGTAAGCTCTGGGCATCACCTTTTACTTCAAATAAGCAATGGATTTCTGCTGTTGTGGGCCTTTAACCGTCTGTCTGACTTTGTTGTTCACACAGGAGAGAGACAACATCATGATGCTGGTGAGGCAGAGAGTCTCTCCAGATCAGAACTCCTCAAGAAACACCAGCAGAGACCCACTAAGATATCTAACTGCTGCTCTGATTGTGGGTTATATTTCTCAATACCAAATTCACTAAAAGAACACCTGAGAACACACACAGGAGAGAAATCTTATAGCTGTGATCAATGTGGGAAGAGTTTTACCTCATCCAGTAATCTGACTCTACACCAGAGAACACACACAGCAGAGAAACCTTATATCTGTGATCAATGTGGGAAGAGTTTTGTTCGATCTGACCAGCTGACATTACACCAGAGAACACACACAGGAGAGAAACCGTATATCTGTGATCAATGTGGGAAGAGTTTTGTTCAATCTGGCCAGCTGACATTACACCAGAGAACACACACAGGAGAGAAACCTTATATCTGTGATCAATGTGGGAAGAGTTTTGTTCAATCTGGCCAGCTGACATTACACCAGAGAACACACACAGGAGAGAAACTTTATAGCTGTGGTCAATGTGGGAAGAGTTTTGCCTCATCTAGCAATCTGACTCTACACCAGAGAACACACACAGGAGAGAAACCTTATAGCTGTGTTCAATGTGGCAAGAGTTTTGGTCAATATAGCTATCTGACAGTGCACCAGAGAATACACACAGGAGAGAATTCTTATATCTGTGTTCAATGTGGGAAGAGTTTTACTACATCTAGCTATCTGACGCTACACCAGAGAACACACACAGGAGAGAAACCTTATACTTGTGATCAATGTGGGAAGAGTTTTTCTACATCTAGCTATCTGACAGTGCACCAGAGAATACACACAGGAGAGAAATCTTATATCTGTGTTCAATGTGGGAAGAGTTTTACTACATCAAGAGATCTGACTCTACACCAGAGAACACACACAGGAGAGAAACCTTTCAGCTGTGCTCAATGTGGGAAGAGTTTTGTTCGATCTGGCCAGCTGACAATACACCAGAGAACACACACAGGAGAGAAACCTTATAGCTGTGGTCAATGTGGGAAGAGTTTTGGTCAATCTGGAGATCTGACAGTGCACCAGAGAACACACACAGGAGAGAAACCTTACAGCTGTGGTCAATGTGGGAAGAGTTTTGTTGGATCTGGCCTGCTGACTATACACCAGAGAACACACACAGGAGAGAAACCCTATTGCTGTAGTCAATGTGGGAAGAGTTTTACTACATCTAGTATTCTGACTCGACACCAGAGAACACACACAGGAGAGAAATCTTATAGCTGTGATCAATGTGGGAAGAGTTTTACTACATCTAGTATTCTGACTCGACACCAGAGAACACACACAGGAGAGAAATCTTATAGCTGTGGTCAATGTGGGAAGAGTTTTGCTGCATCTAGCAATCTGACTGTACACCAGAGAACACACACAGGAGATAAAGTTATAGCTGTGATCAATGTGGGAAGAGTTTTGTTCAGTCTGGCCAGCTGACAAGACACCAGAGAACACACACAGGAGAGAAATCTCATAGCTGTGACCAGAGATAATCTGATAAAAGATCTCTGATCAAATATCAGAAAATACATGAAGGAGTTGTTTCATGATGTCAACGAATTAATGTCACAACGTAGAATGTTTTAACATTGTAGTGGGAGTATTTTAAAGATGTCACAATGTAGAACCCTAAATATTTGCTCCCTGTTCTATTAATTTCAACATGATATGAATATTAGCCTCAGGGGTAAAATACAGGCTCTGATTTGGAAGAGTTACTAATTATGTGATTTAACAAAAATTGACAAAAAAGAGTTGTGTTACTGTTACCACGTTGATGACCCACTTGAATCAAAATGCAACACTTCAAAATGTAACTAGCTGTTTTCTACAAGTAGTCCTCTAACCAGTGATGTACACATTATTCCCAGATTCCGTGTGGTTTTTGAGCTGTTAGTTTTAACAGGACGTGCAACCTCCTCTCCCTCCTCTCACACAAATTATTTTAGCGATGATATCGATGAGTTATGACAAATAAGTGTTGTGTTCCTTTGTTTAGCGACCCCTAAATTTAAATGCATCACTCCAAAATGTAGCTGACTGTCTTCTGAAAGGTTGTCCTCTAATCAGTGAGGTAAAATATATCTCCCATTTCCATGTGTTTTTTTTAGTTGTGTTAGTTTCAACATCACGTACAACCTGATTTCCCCCCTAATTGATATCAGTGATTTATTGCTACTTGTCAAAACAACAGCGTTTCTGGTGCTTGTGCAGTTTATAAGGTGCTTGTTTAAAAAATACAAGTAATATGATTATTGTGGCAGATGTTTGTGTATATAGCACATTTTATGTTTAGGTTTTCAATTTATCCCAAACTGTTTGTGCATATTGGTTATTGATTTGGACATGTTAAACCTGTGTTTTGACATTGGGGCTATCCCACCTAGCAAAATGTAATTGAAAATACTTTGAAAATAAGACTATGCAACCAAATATTTCATATTTACATTTCATGTAATATTTAGTAATGATAATTATTTATGCAACCAACTGACAATTTTTGGGTACAATTATATTGACATTGTTGCCCTGCTTTTAGAATATCAGGGTTCATTCTCAGATGTGCCAACCCAAATGTACTAGAGCATGACATTGGGGACTGGGCCCCGATCCAACAACATACCTATCTAGTGAACCCTGAAAAGAGAGAGAAGCTCCGCAGTGAGGTGGAAAGTTACTAAGGATATTGCAGGAGTTTCCTCTTGAAATCAGACATGTCTGTGGTGAGGACAACTTGGTTGCTGATTGTCTCAAGGGTGGGCAGTCAAAAAGTTTTTTGTGTTTTGCATTTAGTGCGTTGCCATTTATTTTGACTGCACGTTTTTCCGTATTGGAGATGAGTTTTGTCCAAGGGGACAAGAGTTATAGAAGCAAGTGAGTTTTAGAAAAACAGCTGTAGACACCATGTTTATATTAGTGAAGGTGAAGCATTGTAGTTGATTATAATGTGAAATGGAAGTTGTTTTCTGTTGGTAGTGAGCAAACTTGTCCATCAAAAATCTAGGATATATTGGTGTCTTAAGGGGGAAGGTGTTACAGGCTTTGGTTTTTCCATTTATGTTTTGAGGTTTGACTTTAGCACGTATAGCTCGTTAGCACGTAGACACTGTGAGAGCAAAACTGCAACATTATGTTATAATACTTTTATTGCATCAAATGGTTGTTTTATGCAACAGAATAAAGGGTTCTTATAACTATTGTGTCTGTGTTCTACTGAGGATGGGCCTCTGGGAGAAAACACTGAAACCTAAAGAGACCGCATTCCAGAGCATGAGTTAATGTTTCTGTTCTATATGGTACCAGGGAGAGATGACCCCAGGGCCAGACCCTGGTCTCTACACAAACAGTACTGTTTTTACAGCAGATACTGTCTGCTGAGAATTATAAGTATCTTTCATACAAATCTTAATCTTGTGACCCGTTCTATACATCTGTTGTTCGTCATGTAGATTGAAAGGGGTGTATCTTGGCTATAAAAGACCTTTGTACTTTTGTCTCGTGGCTCTCAATGATTCATCTGGGGGTGATTCATCAACCAGCCATCATTATCGTAGAGCACTCAATTGATTCACTTTATATGTGTGTGTTGTTTTGACCTGCTCCCGTATTAACAAGTGAATAAAGATTTAGTTTTAGAATAACTCTGACTTGTGTGATAAGTTTGTCTCCTCAATTGATATTAAAGAAATTAACCTCCACATTTGGCGATGGGGATGTGAATCTTGACTTGGTGACCGCTCGTGACGACCTGGGTAAATGGTGCACGAGGGATCCCTCAAACTTGGGATCTCAGGGAGACCACACAGAAATGTGGAAATATTCCTGCGGGTTAAAATATTGTTGAAAAACAACTAATTGATTAGGTCTGTTTGGGAATAGCATTGTGTGACTGTGATATGAGAGTTGTGTGTATGTGATATGAGAGTTGTGTGACTGTGATATGAGAGTTGTGTGACTGAGTCTTAATCTGAAGTTTGTATAGAAGTATACTTAATCGGATGATTGACGTGGATAATAAGCTTTGGATATAACGTTATCTTGGGGTTCCGTTCCTTCACTGCCGATCATAGTTGACGATCTCGTCATTGTCGGGGAAACAAACCCATATTTTTTGGGTTCCGCTGTATGTTTGGAGAGCTGCTTCGTAGCTGTGGAAAGTCCTTGATAAAGCAAATGGAATGGTTGTCGTGACTACCTGAGAATTTCTTACGTTTTATATGGATTCTGTGAATATATGAAAATATGATGAATTGTATGTGTGTAATCTATTACTAGAGATTTAATTTGATAAAGATGAGGTTTAATGAACTGTCTACAAAGTCTGGGCAATTGTCTCAGAAACTGGAGTGTGTCCACTTTAGGTTAAGTTACCCTAACGATGTAACTATAAAACGCTTACTGGATTTTCTCCGTCCGGGTACTACATTTGAAATAAAACTGCCCTTGAGGCCTGGGTGGGGTTCTTCCCAGTATGAGAGGAGTTGCGGGGGTTCTTGTAAGCTATTAATTTCCCTCCACAAGGGGGCGTACATGTAACGTTTCCAAAATGGGATAGTATTGTACATGTAACGTTTCCAAAATGGGATAGTATTGTACATGTAACGTTTCCAAAATGGGATAGTATTGTACATGTAACGTTTCCAAAATGGGATAGTATTGTACATGTAACGTTTCCAAAATGGGATAGTATTGTCCATGTAACGTTGTGCTATATTATTATATAGATTATTTCGATACATATTCCAAAATGGGATGGTATTGTACATGTAACGTTTCCGAAATGGGATAGTATTGTACATGTAACGTTTCCAAAATGGGATAGTATTGCCCATGTAACGTTGTGTTATATTATTATATAAATTATTTTGATACATATTCAGAGCCAAAATCAACCTTTTTAACTGTTGTCGCATCCAAACTTGTCACCATCGTTTTCAGTTGTAATTGCGAAGTTCCCGGAAGAAGTCCAGCAACAACGGAGGTTCCTCGATGAACCCACCTTCTAACAAGTTCTTTGAAGAACCTTTTGGGGCTGTTTTTCATTGACCAAGAACCCTACGGTTCTTAGGGGATCTGAGAACAACTCCAGTTGAACCCTTCATTTTTAGAGTGTAGTCAGCTCTATTTACTCTCAGATTCAAACATGATGAATAGCATCAACGATCAAGTCAGCTGCTGCTGCTCCAATACAGTATGAGGTGAGACGGTGAACTGGGCAGTCAGCTGCTGCTGCTCCAATACAGTATGAGGTGAGATGGTGAACTGATGTTGAACTGGGCAGTCAGCTGCTGCTGCTGCTCCAATACAGTATGAGGTGAGACGGTGAACTGATGTTGAACTGGGCAGTCAGCTGCTGCTGCTCCAATACAGTATGAGGTGAGACGTTGAACTGGGCAGTCAGTCATTCATAATGTACTATGAGTTTATCAAATCAAATCAAATTTTACCTTACAGTGAAATGCTTAATTACAAGCCCATAACCAACAATGCAGTTTTAAAAAGTACAAATAAGAATAAGAAATAAAAGGAACAAGTAATTAAAGAGCAGAAGTTAAATAACAATAGCTAGACTATATACAGGGGGTACCGGTACAGTGTCAATGTGCGGGGGCACTGGTTAGTCGAGGTAATTGAGGTAATATGAACATGTAGGTAGAGTTATTAAAGTGACTATGCATAGAATACAGCCCCGTATTCCTTTTCCTGTAGTCCACAATCATCTCCTTTGTCTTGATCACTTTGAGGGAGAGGTTGTTATCCTTGCACGACACGGCCAGGTCTCTGACCTCCTCCCTATAGGCTGTCTTGTCGTTGTTGGTGATCAGGCCTACCACTGTTGTGGCATCGGCAAACTTAATGATGGTGTTGGAGTCGTGCCTGGCTGTGCAGTCATGAGTGAACAGGGAGTACAGGAGGGGGCTGAGCAAGCACCCCTGAGGGGCCCCTGTGTTGAGGATCAGCGTGGCGGATGTGTTGTTACCTACCCTGTTCCATACCTTGTTATCATATAGAAACATCATGGAATATTGTACATCATATTAGCATCAACATACATTATTGTTTCATTCAATTTCACATAATAAGGATATTTAATATTTTTAAGTTCAGAACCCATCACCTGCTATGTAAAAGAGACAGAAGAATGCACAATGGTCAATGCTATCCGGGATCCTTGGGACATCCCTACCCAAAACCCTGACCTTAACTATTTTAAATGTCAACTTTAATGGGCTAGGGACGTCCCAAGGATGTATCTCTACCTGAAAATAAATAATACTTTGAGTGTTTTATATAATATGACTAAATGTGTTTCTGTGTTGCAGGGGCAGTCAATAAATGGAACAGCAAGACCACAGAACATGACATAATCAGAGCTGTGGGAGACCACCTCAAGCCGCTGGTAGAGCCGGGGGTGGTATTTACCACTCCACCACGCCTTCAGCAGGCTGGAAAAGTGGGATTGATCTGTTTGATCCATTTGTTTGTTTCAGTTTTCAGTAGTTGAATCCATTGACATGCACTGGATTGGTTGAAAAATGATACTAAACTTACATACCATGCACTATTTGACATAGTATAAATTCAGTATATCTCCCACTGAGACCAAGAGTCTGTTGATTGGTCGGTCATGTTCAAATCAAATCAAGCTTTATTTACACAGCACATTTCAGACATGGATGCAACACAATGGCTTCACAGGAAAAAACGATTGAAAATTAACAAGTATTTACTACACAACATACATAAGAATAACAACTGAAAGAGTAATGAGCATTCTAAGGAAATGCCATTGATTAAAATATTAACAATTCATTGATGCATATATGATGCAATATCCAACCCAAAATATAAGCTTGTTTTACTCCATTGTTTGTTGTTATTTTCCCCAGCAAGAAAACCAGAAATGTCCCTTAAATAGAAAAGGGAACAAACAAAGAGTCACTGACAACAACCACAACTAAACAGGTGGGATTTTAGGAGGGGTTCTGATAGACACTATGGGGGTGTCCACTGAAAGTTGACTAGTAACAACAACTGGGACCTAAAAGACACCCACCATGAGACCCACTAAATCTGCCCAAGAAGAGGAAAACAAAAGAAAAACCCACACCAAACTTAAAGACAGGAAGCAAACCAAAAAGGTGGAGCAACTAAAGGTGTTGACTCTCCACATGTATCAAGACAACTGGAGCACTGGGCCAGACACTCTTAAATAGAACCTGGACCAGCTCAGGTGAAACACCTTCCCACTAACGAGATGGACAAGCCAGCACAGGTGTAACACATACTGACTAATAATGGAAAAACCAACGACTGTAACACCTTCCCCCTTAAGAAAACAAATATATACTATATTTTTGTTGGACAATTTGCTTACCACGAACAGAAAACAACTTCCATTTCACATTATAATCAACAATACTTCAGCTTCACTAATAAAAACATGGTGTCTACTGGCTGTCAACAATTGAAAAAAAAACATTTTTCCCCACTAGCTTGTAGAACTCTCGTCTTCCTAAAACTCATTAGCTTCTAGAACTCTTGTCCCCTTGGAACGAGCCCAAACAAAACGAATCTCCAAAACGGAAAAACGTGCGGTCAAAACAAATTGTGATCCATGGCAACTCACTGGCTAAACACAAAACTTTTTGACTGCCCACCCTTGAGACAATCAAGTTGTCCTTACCACAGACATGTCTTATTCAAGAGGAAACTCCTGCAATATCCGTAGTAACTTTCCACCTCACTGCGGAGCTTCTCTCTCTTTTCAGGGTTCACTAGATAGGCATGTTGTTGGATCTGGGCCCAGTCCCCAATGTCATGCTCTAGTACATTTGGGTTGGCACATCTGAGAATTAACCCTGATATTCTAAAAGCAGGGCAACAATGTCAATATAATTGTACCCAAAAAATTGTCAGTTGGTTGCAATAATAATAATCATTACTAAATGTTACATGAATTGGAAATATTAAATATTTGGTTGCATAGTCTTATTTTCAACAGCTTTTCAATGACATTTTGCTAGATGGGATAGCCTAAATGTTAAAACACAGTTTTAACGTGTACAAATCAATAACCAATATGTAGAAACAGTTTGGGATAAATTGAAAACGTAAACATAAATGTGCTATTTACATAAACATCTGCCACAATAATCATATTACTTGTATTTTTTTTAAACAAGCACCTTATAAACTGCAAAAGCACCAAAAACGCTGTTTTGACAAGTAGCAATAAATCACTGATATCTGTTAGGGGGGGAAATCAGGTTGTACGTGCTGTTGAAACTAACACAACTAAAAAAACACATGGAAATGGGAGATATATTTTACCTCACTGATTAGAGGACAACCTGCAGAAGAAAGTCAGCTACATTTTGGAGTGACGCATTTAAATGTAGGGGTCGCTAAACAAAGGAATGCAACACTTATTTGTCATCACTCATCGATATCACATTGAAATCAATTGTGCGAGAGGAGGGAGATGAGGTTGCACGTCCTGTTAAAACTAACAGCTCAAAAAACACACGGAATCTGGGAATAATGTGTACATCCCTGGTTAGAGGACAATTTGTAGAAAACAGCTAGATACATTTTGAAGTGTTGCATTTTGATTCAAGTGGGTCGCCAACGTGGTAAGTGTAACACAGCTCTTTTTGTGTTAGTCACTTTTTGTTAAATCACATAAATAGTACTCTTTCAATTCAGAGCCTGGATTTTCCCCCCTGAGGCTAATATCCATATCATGCTGAAATCAATTGAACGGGACAAACGTTTAGGGTTCTACATTGTGTCATCATTAAAATACTCCTACTACAATGTTTAAACATTCTACATTGTGACATTAATTAATTGATATCATGAAACAACTACTTCATGTATTTTCTGATGTTTAATCAGAGATCTTTTATCAGAGTATCTCTTCCCACATGCATCAAAGCCACAAGGTTATTCTCCTGTGTGTGTTCTCTGGTGAAGAGTTAGATAGCAAGATGTAGAAAAACTCTTCCCACAGTGATCACATCTGTAAGATTTCTCTCCTGTGTGTGTCCGCTGGTGTACTATCAGGTTGCTTAGCTGAGTAAAACTCTTCCCACATTGATCACAGCCATAAGGTTTCTCTCCAGTGTGTGTTCTCTGGTGTATCTTCAGATGGCAAGATGTAAAAAAAAAAACTTCCCACATTGAGTACAGCTATAGGGTTTCTCTCCTGTGTGTGTTCTCTGGTGACGAGTCAGACTGCTCGACTTAGTAAAATGCTTCCCACATTCATCACAGCTATACAATTTCTCTGGTGTGATATCAGGGTGCTTAGGTGAGTAAAACTCTTCCCACATTGATCATAGCTATAAGGTTTCTCTCCTGTGTGTATTCTTTGGTGTGATATCAGGTTGCTTAGCTGAGTGAAACTCTTCCCACATTGATTACAGCTATAAGATTTCTCTCCTGTGTGTGTTCTCTGGTGTATCTTCAGTTCGCCAGATTGAACAAAACTCTTCCCACATGAAGTACAGCTATAAGACTTCTCTCCTGTGTGTCTTCTCTGGTGTACCTTCAGATAGCTGGATGTAAAAAAAAACTTCCCACATTGAGTACAGCTATAGGGTTTCTCTCCTGTGTGTGTTCTCTGGTGAAGAGTCAGATTTCTCGACCTAGTAAAACTCTTCCCACATTCATCACAGCTATATGGTTTCTCTCCTGTGTGTGTTCTCTGGTGTGATATCAGACTGCTTAGCTGAGTAAAACTCTTCCCACATTGATCACAGCTATAAGATTTCTCTCCTGTGTGTATTCTTTGGTGTACAATAAGATGGCTAGATGTATCAAAACTCTTCCCGCATTGAGTACAGCAATAAGGTTTATCTGCTGTGTGGCTTCTCTGATGAATTTTAATGCCTGTTGATGAGGTGAATCTCTTCCCACAGTCAGAGCGGTGAATTATCTTGCCTGTGGGTCTCTGCTGGTGTTTCTTGAGGAGTTCTAATCTGGAGAGACTCTTCACTACCTTGTCAGCATCATGAGGTTGTTGAGGCTCCCCAGAGGATCCACAATAGTCACGTCTCTCTCCTGTGTGAACAACAAAGTCATACAGATGGGTAAAGGCCCACAACAGCAGAAATCCACTTTAAAAGGTGATGCCAACAGCGTAGCCATGATGTTGATGTTGTACAACAATTAACGTCTGTAATGATTATTTAACATTTGTTTTAAAATGAGCAACAATAGTCATATTTTGTCTTGTTGTCACATAAGTAGTAACATCTAAGATTGTATACCAGAAATAAGTTATTCATGTTGTTGAAACTCTAAGTAGTGTGCCAAACGATGTTTAGTCTCCAATATAGGCCCCTTTCTGTGTTTGCTAAAATTGTATGTAGTATATCTGCCTGGAGCAAAAATGGTGAGAAAAGACCTCCATTACCAGGTTGCTTATGAGAGCATTTCACACTACTTTGGATTATAATTGTGAGGCTCGTTTGAATGTCCTGCTTAAAATAATGTTTGTGTCATCATCGCAAATCAACCAACCGCTTTGTACTTAAACACTTCAACCAGTAAAATGCTCTTTGGCTTTTCCATCAGCCTGACAATGAGGGTTTGTACACTGTTTGCCAAATTGGCCCATAACTTCACCTAACAATAACATAGACCTACTGTAGGACCCATAACTTCATCTAACAACAAATATAGGAAAATAGCTCTGTGTGTTGTACAATAGCCTATCCATCAAGGAACAGTTCTCTACACATTATGAGCTAAGTATCTCTGTGTCCAAACAGACTAACGAGACCCTACTGTAAATCAAGCAGACAATAACATTGTAAACATCAATTTGTTAGGGATGTTGGATCCAACATGGAGCACGGCATAACTGTCTTTACCAGAGTAAAGAATGAAGAAGCACTTTGGTTGTTGTTGCATGTCGTGATGTTTGTGATTTGACTGGAATTCCGAAAATGATTTCCTGGATCAGCTGATGATAGTTGAACATGTGACTGTAACTAAACAGCTACAGTATTAAGAATTATGTGTAATTAGTGAAGAACTGCGTTAATGACAGTATCCATTTAAGTGTTGTCAATAAAGCTAAGATTTAAAAAAAAAAAAATGAAAAAAATAATTCACCTTTGTTTAACCAGGTAGGCAAGTAGTTCTCAACTGCAACCTCAACTGCAACCTGGCCAAGAAAGCCGTGCAACAAAAACAACATAGAGTTACACGTGGGATAAACAAACGTACAGTCATTAACATACTAGAAAAATCTATATACAGTGTGTGCAAATGGAGTACGGAGGTAAGGCAATAAATAGGCCATAGTAGCGAAGTAATTACAATTTAACAAATTAACACTGGAGTGATAGATGTGCAGATGATGATGTGCAAGTAGAAATACTGGGGTGCAAAAGAGCAAAAAAGTAAATAAAAACATTGGGATGAGGTAGGCAATTGGATGGGCTATTTACAGACGGGCGATCGGTAATCTGCTCAGATAGCTGATGCTTAAAGTTAGTGTCTCCAACTTCAGCGATTTTTGCAATTCATTCCAGTCACTGGCAGCAGAGATCTGGAAGGAAATGCGGCCAAAGTAGGTGTTGGCTTTGGGGACGACCAGTGAGATATACCTCCTGGAGCGCGTGCTATGGGTGGGTGTTGCTATGGTGACCAGTGAGCTGAGTGAAGGCGGCCTAGCAAAGACTTGTAGATGACCTGGAGCCAGTGGGTTTGGAGACAAATATTTGGTGACAAAACAGATGGCACTGTGATAGACTGCATCCAGTTTGCTGAGTAGAGTGTTGGAGGCTATTTTGAAAATGACATCGCCAAAGTCAAGGATCGGTAGGATAGTCAGTTTTACGAGGGTATGTTTGGCAGCGTGAGTGAAGGAGGCTTTGTTGCGAAATAGGAAGGCAGGGCAGGATGGATATAGATCTGTAACAGTTTGGGTCTAGAGTGCCACCCCCTTTGAAGAGGGTGATGACCACGGAAGCGTTCCAATCTTTAGGAATCTCGGACGATACAAAAGAGAGGTTGAACAGACTAGTAATAGGGGTTGCCACAATGGCGGTGGATCATTTTAGAAAGAGAGGGTCCAGATTGTCTAGCCCAGCTGATTTGTACGGGTCCAGATTTTGCAACTCGTTCAGAACATCAGCTATCTGGATTTGGGTGAAGGAGGAGCTGGGGAGGCTTGGGCAAGTAGCTGTGGGGGGTGGAGACCTGTTGGCCGGGGTTGGGGTAGCCAGGAGGAAAGCATGTCCAGCTGTAGAGAAATGCTTATTGAAATTCTCCATTATTGTGGAGTTATCGGTGGTGACAGTGTTTCCTAGCCTCAGTGCAGTGGGCAGCTGGGATGAGGTGCTCTTAGTCTCCATGGACTTTACAGTGTCCCAAAACTTTTTGGAGTTAGAGCTACGGGATGCAAATTTCTGTTTGAAAAAGCTAGACTTTGCTTTCCTAACTGTGTTGGTTCCTGACTTCTCTGAAAAGTTGCATATCGCGGAGACGATTCGATGTTTTTGTGCTGGTCGAGGGTAGTCAGGTCTGGAGTGAACCAAGGGCTATATCTGTTCTTAGTTCTACGTTTTTTGAAAGGGGAATGCTTATTTAAGGTGGTGAGGAAATTACAATTAAAGAACAACCAGGCAACCCCTACTAACGTGATGAGGTCAATATCCTTCCAGGAGACCTGGGCCAGGTCGATTAGAAAGGCCTGCTTGCAGAAGTGTTTTAGGGAGTGTTTGACAGTAATTAGGGGTGGTCGTTTGACCGCGGACCCATAACGGATGCAGGCAATGAGGCAGTGATCGCTGAGATCCTGATTGAAAACAGCAGAGGTGTATTTGGAGGGCACGTTGGTCAGGATAATTTCTATGAGGGTGCCCATGTTTACAGATTTAGGGGTTGAATTTGGTGGTTTCCTTGATAATTTGTGTGAGATTGAGGGCATCTAGCTTGGATTGTAGGACGGCCGGGGTGTTAACCTCACTACGGTAGGGGGCACTATTTTCACCTCCGGATGAAAAGCGTGCCCAAAGTAAACATGGTAGATTTGGATAGAAAACACTCTAAAGTTTCCAAAACTGTTAAAATAATGATTGTGAGTATAACAGAACTGATATGACACGCGAAAACCTGAGAAAAATCCATCCAGGAAGTGGGATTTTTTTTTTTTTTTAGTTTTCCCATTGACTGCCTATACAGATTCCATTGACTTAGGACTCAAATTGCACTTCCTATGGCTTCCACTAGATATCAACAGTCTTTAGAAATTGTTTCAGGCTTGTATTCTCAAAAATGAGTGTAAGACCACTCTGAATGTGTGGACCATTCAGTGTCCCAGAGATTTCTTTCATGCGCGAGACCGAGAGTGCGCCTTTCTTGTTTACCTTTTATATTGACGACGTTATTGTCCGGTTGAAATGTTATCTATTATTCAGGCTAAAAACAACCTGAGGATTGATTATAAACATAGTTTGACATGTTTCTACAAACTTTACTGATACTTTTCGGATTTTTCGCCTGGCTGTTGTGAAAGCCTTTGCGCTTGTGGATTACTGAACAAAAAGACTGAACAAAACGGAGGTTTTTGGATATAAAGAGAGACTTTATCGAACAAAACGAAAATTTGTTGAGTAAATGGGAGTCTTGTGAGTGCAACAATATGAAGATCATCAAAAGTAAGTGATTAATTTTATCGCTATTTCTGACTTGTGTAACTCCTCTACTTGGCTGGTAACTGTTTGTAATGATTTGTCTGCTGGGCGCTGTTCTCAGATAATCGCAAGGTATGCTTTTGCCGTAAAGCCTTTTTGAAATCTGACAGCGTGGTTGGATTAACAAGAAGTTCATCTTTAAACCGATGTATAACACTTGTATGTTTATGAATTTTTATAATGAGTATTTCTGTTTTTGAATTTGGCGCTCTGCAATTTCACTGGACGTTGGCCATGTGGGACGGTAGCGTCCCACACCCCCTAGAGAGGTTAAGCATATCCCAGTTTACGTCACCTAACAGAACAAACTCTGAAGATAGATGGGGGGGCAATCAATTCACATATGGTGTCCAGGGCACTGCTGGGAGCTGAGGGGGGTCTGTAACAGGCGGCGACAGTGAGAGACTTATTTCTGGAGAGATTCATTTTTAAAATTATAAGCTCGAACTGTTTGGGTATAGACCTGGAAAGTATGATAGCCTGCAAAGTTCTCTCTCTGCAGTAGATTGCAACGCCTCCCCCTTTGGCAGTTCTATCTTGACGGAAAATGTTGTAGATGGGGATGGAAATTTCCGAATTTTTGGTGGCCTTCCAAAGCCAGGATTCAGACACGGCAAGGACATCATGGTTGGCGGAGTGTGCTAAAGCAGTGAGTAAAACAAACTTAGGGAGGAGGCTTCTAATGTTAACATGCATAAAACCAAGGCTTTTACGGTTACAGAAGTCAACAATTGAGAGAGCCTGGGGACACACAGGGCCTGGGTTAACCTCTACATCACCCGAGGAACAGAGTAGGATGAGGGTACGGCTAAAGGCTATCAGAACTGGTGCGTTGTGAACAGAGAATAAAAGGAGCAGATTTCTGGGCGTGGTAGGATAGATTCAAGGCATAATGTACAGACAGGGTTTGGTAGGGTGCGGGTACAGTGGAGGTAAACCTAGGCATTGAGTGACGATAAGAGAGGTTGCATCTCTGGAGGCACCAGTTATGCTAGGTGAGGTCACCGCATGTGTGGGAGGTGGGACAAAAGAGCTCTCTGAGGCATGTTGAGTGGGACTAGGGGCTCCGCAGTAAAATAAATCAATGATAACTACCCTAAACAACAGTATACAAGGCATACTGACATTAGAGAGACATAAAGCGAGGCAAAAAGCAATCACAGGTGTTGATTGGGAGAGCTAGCTAAGACAACAACAGGTAAGACAACAACAGTTAATCAGCTAAGACAACAACAACAGGCAAAATGGCAATGAATGGGCAGAGAGGGTCAGTTAACTACACACAGGGCCTGAGTTCGAGGCTGGGGCCGACAGATAAACAAAATGGAGTACAGTGATTAATGAACAGTCCAGCAGGCATCAGCTATGTAGCCAAGTGATCATAGGGTCCAGTGAACAGCAATATATGAACCAGGGAAGCTGTTAGGTAGTCATTACTACGCTAGCCGGGAAATGCGCCTGGCTCGAGGCTAACTGGTGTTAGCTTCGGGACAAGGGCATTAGCCACTATAGCCAATCTGGAGCAAAGGTCCAGAGTTTACGGCAGGAATCCGGTGATGTAGTGGCTTCTAGTCGTCTTAGTGAAGAGTCTGGGAGGCATCAGCTGTGTAGCCGAGTGATCATAGGGTCCACTGAGCAGGCAGGGAGATGGGCCTGGCTCAAGGCTAGCTTCGAGGGCTAGCTAAGATTATCTGGTGTAATGGTCCAGAGCTTACGGCAGGAATATGGTGATGTAGTGGAGAAAAACAGTCCGTTGAGATCGCGCTGTGCAGACTGGCAGGTATTATCCAGGCTACAAGCGGCTGGTGTCTGAGCTAAAAAGGTAAAGGCCGCTAGCAGTGGCTAACAATGACTAAATAGCTAGTAGCTAATTAGCTCCTGATGGCTAGCTGCTGATGGAGGTTCTAGCTATAAGGTCTAAAAGATAGCAGATCGGTATCACATTGGGTGAGGCGGGTTGCTGGAAGGTATATTTAATTTAAAAATGGAAAAAGAGATTGAAATATAGTGCAATATAAACAAAAAAGACGAAAAAAACAACATTTACAACAAACACGTCTTACTGCTACGCCATCTTGGATTACAAGATGACTCTCAGTTAAAAAACATTGGATTTAGCAAACTCTGAAATTATTTGTATTTCTGTGCCCACGAAAACTGTTTTCCCAGCGTAACATAAGGAGCCACTAAATTATACGTAGTTCGAGTGTATTTCAGAATACCAAAAACTGTCCGACAGCAAGATCCAGTATTTAAGTTGAAGTTCATCATATGACAAGCGTAACGTTATGACTATAACTACTGTTCCCTGAAGGAGGGAAACTAGGTACAACATACTATTAAATCCACATGTTATGACTATAACGACTGTTCCCTGAAGGAGGGAAACTAGGTACAACATACTATTAAATCCACATGTTATGACTATAACTACTGTTCCCTGAAGGAGGGAAACTAGGTACAACATACTATTAACCTGTTGGGGATAGGGGGCAGTATTTGCACGGCCGGATAAAAAACGTACCCGATTTAATCTGGTTACTACTCCTGCCCAGTAACTAGAATATGCATATAATTGTTTGATTTGGATAGAAAACACCCTAAAGTTTCTAAAACGGTTTGAATGGTGTCTGTGAGTATAACAGAACTCATATGGCAGGCCAAAACCTGAGAAGATTCCAAACAGGAAGCGCCCTCTCTGACCATTTCTTGGCCTTCTTTGTCATCTCTATCCAAAACAAAGGATCTCTGGTAACGTGACATTTTCTAAGGCTCCCATAGGCTCTCAGAAGGCGCCAGAACGTTGAATGATGACTTTGCAGCCCATGGCTGAAAAACAGTAGCGCATTTGGTAAGTGGTCAATCTGAGAACAATGAGACGTGCGCATGTGTGCACGTGAAGAGTCCATTTTACTTTCTCAGTCTTTGAACGAAAACAACGACTCCCGGTCGGAATATTATCGCTATTTTACGAGAAAAATCGCATAAAAATGTATTTTAAACAGCGTTTGACATGCTTCGAAGTACGGTAATGGAATATTTTGAAATTTTTTGTCACGAAACGCGCTGGGCGCGTCACCCTTCGGATAGTGTCTTGAACGCACGAACAAAACGCCGCTATTTGGATATAACTATGGACTATTTGGAACCAAACCAACATTTGTTGTTTAAGTAGAAGTCCTGGGAGTGCATTCTGACGAAGAACAGCAAAGGTAATCCAATTTTTCTTATAGTAAATCTGAGTTTGGTGAGTACCAAACTTGGTGGGTGTCAAAATAGCTAGCCTGTGATGGCCGGGCTATCTACTCAGAATATTGCAAAATGTGCTTTCACCGAAAAGCTAGTTTAAAAATCGGACACCGCGATTGCATAAAGGAGTTCTGTATCTATAATTCTTAAAATAATTGTTATGTTTTTTGTGAACGTTTATCGTGAGTAATTTAGTAAATTCACCGGAAGTGTTCGGTGGGAATGCTAGTCACATGCTAGTCACATGCTAATGTAAAAAGCTGGTTTTTGATATAAATATGAACTTGATTGAACAAAACATGCATGTATTGTATAACATAATGTCCTAGGAGTGTCATCTGATGAAGATCATCAAAGGTTAGTGCTGCATTTAGCTGTGGTTTGGGTTTATGGGACATTATATGCTAGCTTGAAAAATGGGTGTCTGATTATTTCTGGCTGGGTACTCTGCTGACATAATCTAATGTTTTGCTTTCGTTGTAAAGCCTTTTTGAAATCGGACAGTGTGGTTAGATTAACCAGAGTATTGTCTTTAAAATGGTGTAAAATAGTCATATGTTTGAGAAATTGAAGTAATAGCATTTCTAAGGTATTTGAATATCACGCCACGGGATTCCACTGGCTGTTGACTAGGGTGGGACGCTAACGTCCCACCTAGCCCAGAGAGGTTAAATCCGCGCCTTGCTGGAAGCCCTGCCTTCTACAGGTGATGAGCGTGAGGCTTGGATTTATTCCTTAAATTTAAAACCGCTCTTCACCGACCCAGGAAGGGGTGGGGCCAAACAGGTGTTGTACCTCGTTTCCCTCCTTCAGGGAACACTAATTATAGTGTTAGGTTCTAATTTTTCTGAGTAAATAACTCACGGACACTAGAGAAGCTTAATTAACCAAGTTTAATTCTTCCCAAAGGGTCGCTACAGCTGTAATTCAGACAAAAACATGTTCTCACCATCACAAGTATATACACTAGAGGTCGACCAATTATGATTTTCTCAACGCCGATACCGATTATTGGAGGACCAAAAAAAACGATAACGATTAATCGGACGATTTCTTTCTTTATTTGCAATAATGACAATTCCAACAATACTGAATGAACACTTATTTTAACTTAATATAAATACTATCAATTTAGCCTCAAATAAATAATGAAACATGTTCAAGTTGGTTTAAATAATGCAAAAAGAAAGTGTTGGAGAAGAAAGTAAAAGTGCAATATGTTTAAGTTCCTTGCTCAGAACATGAGAACATATGAAAGCTGGTGGTTCCTTTTAACATGAGTCTTCAATATTCCCAGGTAATAAGTTTTAGGTTAGTTATTATAGGAATTATAGGACTATTTCTCTCTATACTATTTGTATTTCATATACCTTTGACTATTGGATGTTCTTATAGGCACTTTAGTATTGCCAGTTTAACAGTATGGCTTCCGTCCCTCTCCTCGCTCCTACCTGGGCTGGAACCAGGAGCACATCGACAACAGCCACCCTCGAAGCAGCGTTACCCATGTAGAGCAAGGGGAACAACTACTCCAAGTCTCAGAGCGAGTGACGTTTGAAACGCTATTAGCGCGCACCCGGCTAACTAGCTAGCCATTTCACATTGGTTACACCAGCCTAATCTTGGGAGTTGATAGACTTGAAGTCATAAACAGCGCAATGCTTGAAGAATTGCGAAAAGCTGCTGGCAAAATAAACAAAAGTGCTGTTTGACTGAATGCCTACGAGCCTGCTGGTGCCTACCACCGCTCAGTCAGACTGCTCTATCAAATATCAAATCATAGACTTAATTATAATATAATAAACACAGAAATACGAGCCTTAGGTCATTAATATGGTCGAATCCAGAAACTATCATCTCGAAAACAAAACATTTATTTTTTCTGTGAAATACGGAACCGTTCTGTATTTTATCTAACGGGTGGCATCCCTAAGTCTAAATATTCCTGTTACATTGCACAACCTTCAATATTATGTCATAATCACGTAAAATTCTGGCAATTAGTTCGCAACGAGCCAGGCGGCCCAAACTGTTGCATACACCCTGACTCTGCATGCAATGAACGCAAGAGAAGTGACACAATTTCACCTGGTTAATATTGCCTGCTAACCTGGATTTCTTTTAGCTAAATATGCAGGTTTAAAAATATATACTTCTGTGTATTGATTTTAAGAAAGGCATTGATGTTTATGGTTAGGTACAGTCATGCAACGATTGTGCTTTTTTCGCAAATGCGCTTTTGTTAAATCATCCCCCGTTTGGCGAAGTTGGCTGTCTTTGTTAGGAAGAAATAGTCTTCACACAGTTCGTAACGAGTCAGGCGGCCCAAACTGCTGCATATACCCTGACTCTGTTGCAGAGGTGACACATTTTCCCTAGTTAAAAGAAATTCATGTTAGCAGGCAATATTAACTAAATATGCAAGTTTAAAAATATATACTTGTGTATTGATTTTAAGAAAGACATTGATGTTTATGGTTAGGTACACGTTGGAGCAACGACAGTCCTTTTTCGCAAAAGCGCACCGCATCGATTATATGCAACGCAGGACAGGCTAGATAAACTAGTAATATCATCAACCATGTGTAGTTAACTAGTGATTATGATTGATTGATTGTTTTTTATAAGATAAGTTTAATGCTAGCTAGCAACTTACCTTGGCTTCTTACTGCATTCACATAACAGGCAGGCTCCTTGTGGAGTGCAATGTAAAGCAGGTGGTTAGAGCGTTGGACTAGTTAACCGTAAGGTTGCAAGATTGAATCCCCGAGCTGACAAGGTAAAAATCTGTCGTTCTGCCACTGAACAAGGCAGTTAACCCACCGTTCCTAGGCCGTCATTGAAAATAAGAATCTGTTCTTAACTGACTTGCCTAGTTAAAAAAATATGATATATATTACAGACCTCTACATGCTTTGTAAGTAGGAAAACCTGCAAAATCGGCAGTGTATCAAATACTTGTTCTCCCAACTGTATATAAAAATACAAAAATTAATTACAAAACAATTACAAAAATTTGCCAAATTTGGCCAAGAATACCGATTACCGATTGTTATGAAAACTTGAAATCGGCCCTAATTAAATCGGCCATTCCGATTAATCGGTCGACCTCTATTCTGGAGAGATACATTTTTTAAATTAGAAGCTCGAACTGTTTGGGCTTAGACCTGGAACGTATGATAGAACTTATCTCTGCAGTAGATTGCAACTCCTCCCCCTTTGGCAGTTCTATCTTGTCTGATTCAGACACGGCAAGGACATCAAGGTTGGCGGAGTGTGCTAAAGCAGTGAGTCAAACAAACTTCGGGAGGAGGCTTCTGATGTTAACATGCATGAAACCAAGGCTTTTACGGTTACAGAAATAAACAAATGAGAGCGCCTACATCCCCCGAGGGACAGAGGAGTAGGATGAGGGTACGGCTAAAAGCTTTCAGAACTGGTCGGCTCCCTCCAGTCAGGTTATGTTGATGACTGGCTCACTGTAGTCATTTGTGTGTCTTAATTATTTAATCAAACAACGTGCTTAACCTGTCTGGGCCAGTGGTACGCTTGCGTCCCACCCTAATCAACAGCCAGTGGAATCGCGTCGCGCTAAATGCAAAACCTCATAAATGCTATAACTTCAATTTCTCAAACATATGACTATTTTACACCGTTTTATAGATACACCTCTCCTGAATCGAACCACGTTGTCCGATTTCAAAAAGGCTTTACAGCAAAAGCAAAACATTAGATTATGTCAGCAGAGTACCCAGCCAGAAATAATCACACACCCATTTTCAAAGCAACTAGCATGCATCACAAATACCCAAAACACAGCTAAATGCAGCACTAACCTTTGACAACCTTCATCAGATGACAGTCCTAGGACATTATGTTACACAACACATGCATTTTTTGTTCGATAAAGTTCATATTTATATATAAAAACAGCATTTTACATCGGCGCATGACGTTCAGAAAATCTTTTCCCTCAAATGCTTCCGGTGAATTAGCGCTACAATTTACAAAAGTACTATTTGAAAACATTGTTAAAATGTAATATTGTCATTCAAAGACTTATAGATTAACATGTCTTGAATGCCATCGCTTTGCCAGATTGAAAAATAACTTTACTGGGAAATCACACTTTGCAATAAATGACGTGGTATGCCCAGAAGAAAAGTCTAGGCTATAAATGTTGGAGCCATCTTGGAACGATCAACCATCAAACATACTATTGTAAATAATCCCTTACCTTTGATTATCTTTATCAGAAGGCACTTCTAGGAATCCCAGGTCCATAACAAATGTAGTTTTGTTCCAAAAAGTTAATAATTTATGTCCCAATAGTGTTAGCGCGCTCCGAAGGCTAATGAAAATGTACCGTGTGCGTCTGACTTGTCGTCAGGAATGAGCAAAAAATATATATTTAAGTTCGTTCAAACATGTCAAACGTTGTATAACATAAATCTTTAGGGGCTTTTTCAACCAGGGCTTAAATAATATTCCATTGGGACGGTTGCATTGTTTTTCAAAACGTTTCGAAAAGGGAGAGTAGCCATGGGCGCCGACGTCACAATGGTAATGGCCCATCCCCTGTGACCAATATCAACAGCCTCTCTTTGGGTCAGTTACTACCATAGAAGACTCAAACCACTTTGTAAAGACTGGGGGAAGCCACATCTAGTGGAAGCCATATGAAGTGCTAAATGATTCACAAGCCCCTGTGTGTTTCAATGGCAAATGTTTGAAGTGATATCCACACATCAGATTTCAGTTTCCTGTCAGGATTTGTCTCAGGGTTTTGACTGCCATATGAGTTCTGTTATACTCACAGACACCATTCAAACAGTTTTAGAAACTTTAGGGTGTTTTCTATCCAAATCAAACAATTATATGCATATTCTAGTTACTGGGAGGGAGTAGTAACCAGATTAAATCGGGTACGTTTTTTATCCGGCCGTGCAAATACTGCCCCCTATCCCTAACAGGTTTTAAAGCATCAGAAAAGTTCAGTACATATAGATTTTATAAAAACACATGGGGTGATTGGTAGAAAGAACAGATGACTCTTGGTATGTATTTTAGTTGGGGACAGCATTAGAACATGATTTTGGGGCTCCCGAGTGGTGCAGCGGTCACTGCATCTCAGTGCTTGAGGCGTCACTAAAGACAACCTGGTTCAAATCCAGGCTGTATCACAACCGGCTGTGATTGGGAGTCCCATAGGGCAGCGCACAATTGGCCCAGCGTCGTCCGGAGTAGGCAGTCATTGTAAATAAGAAATTGTTCTTAACTGACTTGCCTTGTTAAATAAAGGTTACATTTAAATAAATAAGTGTTTTATGACGAACCATTTTTTACAAATCCGTCAAGGCACCAACTTTGAGAAGGGTTTAAAACGGGGATAGGAGGCAGAATGAAACAATGTATTATACTTGTTAGGAAGAAATAGTATTCACACAGTTCGCAACGAGCCAAAACAATAATTATGACATCATGGATGAATTCTAGAATATACTATATAGCCTAGAAACCTGGTTAAACTGTCATTATGACATCATGGATGAATTCTAGAATATACTATATAGCCTAGAAACCTGGTTAAACTACCATTATGACATCATGGATGAATTCTAGAATATACTATATAGCCTAGAAACCTGGTTAAACGCTCATTATGACATCATGGATGGCCAGCCATTGTATTCATAGTGTAGTGAATTCAGGGGGTAGTCCTGAGCTGGACTCAGGTCCAGCGATTGTCAAGCCAACACCTTATAACTGTTATACCAAGATGTCTGAACTTATTAACGAGGTCGCTAGGTGTTGGGTTAAGGTTGCTACAATAGCTTTCTCTATGAATTTGAGAGTGGTTACACTTCTCCAGCCCCCATCCCTCAGCTGTTTACCAAACCAAGCCTCAGGGCAGCCATTTTGTTGCTGTTTAAAAAACCCACACAACCCAGCAATCTGCAGTTCAAACAATACCAAATCTGCCATTCCACCACTGTTTTGGTAATAAGATGATGGGGTTGGAGAAATGTAATTACTTCCAAAATTCATAGACATGGATGCAAGGACTGACCATCCATGATATCAACATGATAGTTTTAACCATGTTGAGGCTATACAGTGTTGATTTACATTGTTTCTAGACATTGTTGAACACAGTTGAACTAAGCTCATGAAGCATGTGTTATATTCTTCAAGAGTCAATGGCTATAAATAAATAATTTAAAAGTCACAATATGGATGTAACAATTGCAGATTTCCGCTTTAACACCAAACATCAGTTCAACAACTGCCGAGTTTGTGCCTCTGTATTTAAGACAGTACTTACTAGTGTTAATCAGGGAACGGTTTCTCAAAACCATCTTACGGCTAAGTTCATCGTTAGAATCATTGGACGCCTTAAGATGCCTTTGGGAAACCGGGCCCATGTATCCAGTTTCCTCCTCTTCTTCCTCCTCCTTTATCGATTTAGGAGTCATCTCCCCCTCCTCCTCTTTCACTCCATAAAATGCATCCTTCTCTTGCTCTTCCTCCTCTCCTTTTACTGTAACATCCTCCTCCTCTTTCACTCTGAACGTGTCTTCCTCTTCTTCTTTCACAGTAACGGCCTCACCCTCTACTTCTTGTTTTACTGTGATATCCTCCTCTTCCTCCATCCAGCAGATATCCTCTTCTTCAGCAGGAGGAGAGTAGTTTTGTGAGATCATGGGCGGGGATGTTAGCTAGCTAGGCTAATGCTAACTTAATCAGCCCGCTAGCTGACTAACAACAACAACACAGTAAATATGAAATTAAATCGGATAACTAACTAGACGACAGAAAAGGCTTTAAAACAAAGTGGCTAATATACACTAAAGCGTCTAAAGAGCTTTATTGGTTCAGCTATTTAAGCTAGCAAGCAACCGAGGAGACTGACGAACTGTTGCTGCTGTTGAAAGAAGCGTTCCGTCCACTACATTACACGTCACACCAACAGCATTACCATAAATTCCCACACCGCCATCTGTTGACTGGAGTGGGTAACGCAGTTGAGTAAAATGTTTATTTAATTTTCAGACAACAAGTTAAAGTGTAGGAAGCATGAGTTTTTACTCACCAGTGTAACAACACAGTGTGGCTAAAGGGTAGGAATCATTGACGTCGCAAGCCCTAAAATATTAATTAGCCCCCCCCCCCCCTAAATAAATCAATATCAGTCAATATATTTTTTCGGTGATTTCTTTTTTTGGTCAACCGTTCCATCGCATCTTAAACTTCTTACCGGGCCGGTACTAGGACCGGGGAGGCTGCTGCTGCACTAGTGACTGTTAGACTTTCTTCAGCAAAGATGGCGGACAGAAATACTAGGATGGAAGCAAATGTAAGGGATTATAACATCATAACGAATCATGCAAAAACATGCACAGTTGACAGGAATGTTAGTTAATGTATAGACAAACGATTATGTTTTATTTTATCGTAAAGTTAATTTATGAAAATTGCGATTTAGCCAGCTAGCTGACTAGCTAACATTAGCCAGCTAGCTGAGTAGCTTTATGGGTGTTGTGACATGAGTATGAAATTGTACTTCTGGTTGTTTTAGGGACTCCTGAAACAACCAGCAAACCAGGCTGTCGTTTGGTGAAACAGTGGATGTATAGAATCTAGCTAGCTGAAGAATTTACTCCAAATTGAATGTACAATTGTGTAAGCTTGCCTTGCTGATATTTGCCATGCAGATAGATTAAATAACGTAGCTAGCTATGTTCTTGCTTATTGTGCAGTGGATGATTAAAATACCTGTATGCCTATGGATGTGTAGCTAGCTATCTAGCCGATCTGTGTATGGACCCAAACGTTTGGTATACATATTAGTTCAGAACCTAGCTATGAACCTCAGCTATCATAGCCAGTTGTATCAACTTCAAAACAGCCTGAATGACATTAATGAAGCCTATGGATTGAGTAGAATATAATATCATGTTGTGCCAAGGATGTAAGTCGTATATACATGTAGTTATTACCATGCATGAGATCCCCACATTGTAGCCTGTACATTTTAATATATTCACTGATCATGTACTCTACCTTGGCAAATAAAGGTGCAGTTTAGGTATGAATGTCTTTGAGATTATTTTTCAGTCATATCCAATACCAGGAGTATTAAATTCCAGTCTTTGAATGACGCTGTGTCTGCATGTATGTATTACATTTATACACTTCAACAGTGTTTACCAATCTTGGTCCTGGGACATCAATGGTTACACATTGTAACTAATAGACTAGAAACAGGATTTAACTAGTTAATTCATATATACAGAAATATAATGTTAAAAAACAGAACACTACACTTCCTATGCATCATGTAAATACTCTAACACTGGTTCATCTCAACATCTAATGCCGTTCATCTGCATTGATCTGGTAAACACAGGATAGGTGGAGTATTTCATCACATTACACTTCATTTCAACCAGTAGAGAATGTGAAACGCTTTAGTGAAAAGCTCATTATCCAAGTGTTATAAATACAAGTTTCAATCTGTACTTCAATGCACATCTGTTGTGCATTATAAAAACAGAGGAAGAAAGAGGAGGTGGTGAGAGATGTGTAAAATACATAAAGGGAAAGAGGTAAGCACATAGGAGCAGGGAATGCAGCACATGATTAATGAATCACAGTGCTACATAAATATTCTCTCAGTTCATCACAATTACATAAGTCTCATGTCGGCCCAAAGGTTCTTAAAAGCGGGTGAGGTGGCGATGATGGGACTGGGGGTTGGCATCCTCTCACATCAAAACATACCTGCAGACGAGAGACAGATGGAGAGAGAGAACATGTTTAAGCCTTGTGTTTTTAGTTTTTATTCTGACATTGTTAGTCATCAATCAGGAGATGAAATGCAAAACTGACCATGGATCATTAACTCTGGGACTACTGCATCTCTGTCTGTATTTCAATGTAAAGCATCTCTTGAATAATACTTCCTGTATAATATAAACTGACCTGGGATCATTAACTCTGGGACTACTGCATCTCTGTCTGTATTTCAATGTAAAGCATCTCTTGAATAATACTTCCGGTATAATATAAACTGACCTTGGATCATTAACTCTGGGACTACTGCATCTCTATCTGTATTTCAATGTAAAGCATCTCTTGAATAATACTTCCTGTTGACCTGACCAAGTGACCTCTCACCTCTGATCATGCTGTGCCCTCTATGTAGCCAGTTCAGATGTAGGAGGGGTTCACCGACACAGCTGATATAACCTAGAGCATTTAGGGAGAAGGGAAGAGAGGGATGAAGTGAAGGAGAGACTGTTATTGAGAAAATAAGGTAGTTAAAGCGACAGTGTTGAACAGGAATCTGTGTGGCCTCACCTGGTGTCCACACCACACTAAGTGGCTGCAGAGTACTTTATGCTGAAAAACATGAACGGACACACAATATAGCGTAGTTATAGAAATAATGAAGTGTCTTACTATTCTCCATGGTTGGCCCTCTTGCCTATTCTTTGAAGGTGGAAGGAGCCACAGTTATACACCTGAGCATGTTTACTGCACAACACAATCCATCAATCAGATTGATACATGAGTGTGTACGTGTGGGTTATAGGGTGTCTAATTGTTCTACATTTTTTCAATATGGGTGATTTAAAATAGCCTGTTTTGTTTTTGTACAGACATCACACCCTTACCTAAATAGCACCCTCACCTGAGAAGTAGAAATCAAAGGGAGAGAAACTGTGAATTGAATAACTGCAGTTGACATATACTCTTATTGCAATGTGAATGGCTCTTAAAAGAGCCTTTGGTTGTGCATAGTGTAGTCTATGGTGTTGTCAGGGAACAGCACCCTCTTAGAAGAAGTAGGAGGTGAAGATCTCCTGCACACGGATTGCCTCTCTTGCTGCGTTGTTGGACCCCATCCTTGAAACATCCTGCAGAGCAGCAGACTCCTCCTCTGGCACACGGCGGTGAGCTGCAGATCCCCTCCTGGTCCTCGTGTCCATCCTCATGAAGTTACGCAGGACACAGGTAGCCTTCACACACCTGAATTCCTCCAGGAGGCAGTCCCAGATGACCCTGGTCACCCAACCCTGCAGTGCCCTACACGGTAACTGTAGGCAATCGTTTTGAAGGAATCTCCAGTTACAAGGTATCTGTAGGAATATGGAAGACAATGTAATTATTAGACTGTTATATCACCAGGTCATTGTGGATTACTAAAGTATAATATCCCTGATAACAAATCATGATAACATTGGATTGATAGATGCTTGGGCACACATATGTACATGTGTAGCATGTGACAATAACAGGATCATATCAAGGATGGCATCACAAATAAACACATAAATACCACTTGAAGCTTGATGATGAGTTGATCATTTGAATCAGCTGTGCAGTGTGAAGGTAAAAACCAAAATGTGCCCCTCTGAGTCCCCAGGACTGAGAACCACTGCTCTTCATTGGGACCTCTTCATATGAAGACTGGCTTTCATAGCGCTCTTTATCTGAGGACAAAAAACCTCACAAGAAACAGACTTCATTATAGTCAAATTACACCACACTGAATATTATGTTACTATTATCTCCGTCCTCACTTCTAGGGACAGGAACAACACAAAAGTACCTGCCCTATCCAGAATAGCCTCCTCTCTCACTGACAGTTGGGGCTGCTATCCTTTCACCCTCCTCCATGGCTGTTAGCTAGCTACCTACAAATGCATTTGGAGTTTGTTTTTTACAGTGATAAATACATCAAGATTGCTAGCTAATATGAAGTTAGATAGCTAAGTTAATTAAATATCACCAGCTACCTATCTACCTATACAGTATTTGAAGTTGGTTAGATAGCTAGCTAGCTAGCCAATTAGCAGCTCATTTGAGTTAGCCTGCACTGTAGCTAGTTAGCTAATAATACATCGTTTTTTTAAACATTTTCAAAATCTATTTACTTACTTACTTGAATAGGTTCTCCCAGCCATGTGGACAATTAGAAACAGGGCAGCAAAGTTTGTCACCAGAGCGTTTTAGAGGATATTACTATTGAACTATGTACCCATTTAATAACCAGACCTTCATACAAACTTGCTCTGCTGAATTCTTGACAGAGTCACATTGGGCGGCCTAAGCGGCATCTAGTCCATCTGCTGACTGGACGCAGTTCAGTAAAATGTACATTTTATTTTCAGACAACAAGTTAAAGGGTAGGAAGCATGAGTTTTTACTCACCAGTGTAACAACACAGTGTGGTTAAAGACTTAGTAACTTAGTTGTATTCATGATCTGGTTACCTATAAGTACAAACAGTTATGTTTTTGCGTTATTACATATTTCTTAATTTATTTCCGGATAACTTCTAAACTACCCACTATGTGCTACAGAGTTTTTATGCTAGCTCGGTAGCTAGCTCCAGCTTGTCAACATTAGCCACACCTCATGCTTTCATATACTGTGTGGTTGTGTTATAGTGCAAACGATTGGTTTAATATGAAGTTATACATTTGAAGGTATTTCTGTTGTAGTTTACGTCATAGGGAATAGGCTGGTCCTCCATATTACATCACACCTGACTTTGGCATTCTTCTGAATTCTGATTGGTTTTATGTAATAACTCCAAAAATAGAGCAGTGAGGTGTTACTTTGCATTGGGACTTAAAAATATTTTATTTTATATTTTATAAACAATACAAAACATACAAATGACAACATCATACAAACATTAACTACATCACACCTTCCCAGACCCACTAGAACACACCTCCATCTCCATTAACTACATCACACCTTCCCAGACCCACTAGAACACACCTCCATCTCCATTAACTACATCACACCTGCCCAGACCCACTAGAACACACCTCCATCTCCATTAACTACATCACACCTGCCCAGACCCACTAGAACACACCTCCATCTCCATTAACTACACCACACCCGTCCAGACCCACTAGAACACACCTCCATCTCCATTAACTACATCACACCTTCCCAGACCCACTAGAACACACCTCCATCTCCATTAACTACATCACACCTGCCCAGACCCACTAGAACACACCTCCATCTCCATTAACTACATCACACCTGCCCAGACCCACTAGAACACACCTCCATCTCCATTAACTACACCACACCCGTCCAGACCCACTAGAACACACCTCCATCTCCATTAACTACATCACACCTGCCCAGACCCACTAGAACACACCCCCATCTCCATTAACTACATCACACCTGTCCAGACCCACTAGAACACACCTCCATCTCCATTAACTACATCACACCTGCCCAGACCCACTAGAACACACCTCCATCTCCATTAACTACATCACACCTGCCCAGACACACTAGAACACACCTCCATCTCCAGCGCATCACTCTCCGCCACATGGCCTCAAACTGCACCATTTCATTTCTCTCTGTCGCCCAGAACTTTACATTTTTAGATAATAAAGTGGTTTACCTTTCTATTGCGTTAACAACAGAAGATTGGTTGACAGTTTTTAAGTACAGTACTTAAGATGATTGACGAGAAAACCATTGAGTATCTCACTGCACCCTCATATGCCATGTCTTGAAATATGCAGACAGACGGATTAAAAGTACAGTTTACATTAGAATACTGTCCTTCTGACAGCCAACTTTCTAACTCCTCCCATAACTTTATGACATCATAACATTCCCAGAAGGATTATTGAGTCATTGTTAGTTTTACACTGAAGACATGACTCTGCTGTTGTGCTGTAGAATTAGGGGATTTTGTCTCTTGTATAATGAGGGACTATCATCTGTCCCAACATCACAGGCCACAGACTTTGATACAGTTAAAGACTTCCAAAAGTTTTTCCGCAGTTTAGGATCAACTCAGTTTAAAAAAAGGGGGGTTTCTCCCTCTGCACCTGCCAATGTAAATCCATTGAACGAGACAAGTTACCAGACAGGACATATTGCTAATGCTCTTCCTATTGATAACCTGAATGACAATTATCTTGTGGGCGGTGGCGGTGATGACGGCCTATTCGATGACGTCGTCCATCGGGATTCCCCCAAAAAAGAAGACGCTCTGCATTGATCACTGGAGTCAGATGTGAAGGAGGAGGTTGATCATCAGGAGTCAGATGTGAAGGAGGAGGTTGATCATCAGGAGTCAGATGTGAAGGAGGACGTTGATCACCAGGAGTCAGATGTGAAGGAGGAGGTTGATCACCAGTAGTCAGATGTGAAGGAGGAGGTTGATCATCAGGAATCAGATGTGAAGGAGGAGGTTGATCATCTGGAGTCAGATGTGAAGGAGGAGGTTGATCATCAGGAGTCAGATGTGAAGGAGGAGGTTGATCACCAGGAGACAGATGTGAAGGAGGAGGTTGATCATCAGGAGTCAGATGTGAAGGAGGAGGTTGATCATCAGGAGTCAGATGTGAAGGAGGAGGTTGATCATCAGGAGTCAGATGTGAAGGAGGAGGTTGATCATCAGGAGTCAGATGTGAAGGAGGAGGTTGATCATCAGGAGTCAGATGTGAAGGAGGACGTTGATCACCAGGAGTCAGATGTGAAGGAGGAGGTTGATCACCAGTAGTCAGATGTGAAGGAGGAGGTTGATCATCAGGAATCAGATGTGAAGGAGGAGGTTGATCATCTGGAGTCAGATGTGAAGGAGGAGGTTGATCATCAGGAGTCAGATGTGAAGGAGGAGGTTGATCACCAGGAGACAGATGTGAAGGAGGAGGTTGATCATCAGGAGTCAGATGTGAAGGAGGAGGTTGATCACCAGGAGTCAGATGTGAAGGAGGAGGTTGATCATCAGGAGTCAGATGTGAAGGAGGAGGTTGATCATCAGGAGTCAGATGTGAAGGATGAGGTTGATCATCAGGAGTCAGATGTGAAGGAGGAGGTTGATCATCAGTGAACCTTTAGGATTGTGGCTGGGCTGGTGTTTCCACTTCCAGCTTGGTCATATATTTTGATACATTGAATGTTGATATTGTGAACCTATGTTATATATATGTACCTCCTGTTTCAGGAAGTGATGTCACTGAGTACTGCCACTATATATACAGTGCATTTGGAAAGTTTTCAGTCCCCTTCACTTTTTCCACATTTTGCTACGTTATTCTAAAATGAATTAAATCAATATTTTACCCTCAATCTACACACAATACCCCATAATGACATCACAATACCCCATAAAGACAACACAATACCCCATAATGACAAAGTAAAAACAGGTTTTTATAAATGTTTCAGATGTAAAAAAAACAAACAACTGAAATATCACATTTACGTACAGTACCAGTCAAAAGTTTGGACACACCTACTCATTCAAGGGTTTTTATTTTTACTATTTACAAAAAATGGTTATTACAATATATTTTATATTTGAGATATTTCAAAGCAGTCACCCTTTGCCTTGATGACAGCTTTGCACACTCTTGGCATTCTCTCAACCAGCTTCATGAGGTAGTCACCTGGAATTCATTTAAATTAACAGCTGTGCCTTGTTAAATGTACATTTGTGGAATTTCTTTCCTTCTTAATGCGTTTGAGCCAATCAGTTGTCTTGTGACAAGGTATGCGTGGCTCTCATGAGGATTGCCACAGGAAAGGAAGACCCAGAGTTACCTCTGCTGCAGAAGATATGTTCATTAGAGTTAACTGCACCTCAGATAACAGCCCAAATAAATGCTTCACAGAGTTCAAGTAACAGACACATCTCAACATCAACTGTTCAGAGACTGCGTGAATCAGGCCTTCATGGTTGAATTGCTGCATGCAAAAACACCATTTACAAAAGCTTTGTTAAAGAACAAGAAAGCCAGCACATTGTTTACAATTTTTTTTGCTTTTCTTTAAAAAACAAGGACATTTCTAAGTGACCCAAAACGTTTGAGCGGTAGTATACATCTACATGATGTATTGTTACACCATGTAGGAGCAGTATAGACCTAGTCTGTTCATTATATACATCTACATGATGTATTGTTACACCATGTAGGAGCAGTATAGACCTAGTCTGTTCATTATATACATCTACATGATGTATTGTTACACCATGTAGGAGCAGTATGGAGGTACAGTGGGGGACAAATTGTTGATAAAGATGAGATAAACAACTCTATAAAATAAAGAATTCAAATACTGAGCTATATTGTATGTAAAAAATAAAGGGAAATTCTATTATTTTATACTAATACAATTGCTCAGAGAAAGAGATATAGTTTAACATGTAATTCTCAAAAGGTAGGGGTCTGAATTATACCCATGTTTTCAATACTCCAGCACCCTCCCCTTGGGAGGATAACGACACTCAAATGTTTTATGAGATTAGAGAACACATTGGGTGGGATCTTAGACCATTCCTCAAAACAGAATCTCTCCAGGTCCTTAATTTACTTTGTCTGCGCTTGTGGACTGCCCTGTTCAATTCAAACCACAGGTTTTCAATGGAGTTGAAGTCCGAAGACTGAGATGGCCATAGAAAAATGTTGATTTTGTGCCCAATTGACCATTTCTTCGTTGATGTTGATGTATCTTGCTGGAATATCCACTTTTGGCCAAGTTTCAGCCTCCTATCAGAGAGGTTTTGGGCTAAAATATCCTGGTAGTGGGTAAAGTTTAATTATTTATTTTATACATACATTTTTGCTCATCTTTATCAAGGGTATCAATAACTAGGTGCTTATTTTGATATCTAGTTATTTGACTGAATCAGAAATACAGATGTGGAGTAGATGGAGAGTTTGTTTTAAATTCTCATAAACAAATCTGAACTAATCAAACAACACTTGTTGCTCTTTGTACGTGTTAATATAATATTCATATTTAATGGAGAGGAAAAAACTTTTCCCTAAACTGCTTTATAATATTATAATTCAATGAAGAAGAAAACGCTTCTTCAACAACTGCAGCCACCTCCGTAGCTCGCTAGCCAACAAAGTCGCACCATTCAAGTTCTTTAGACAATTTCGTGGTTTATTTGCCGCTATGATTTAAACATCATTATGTGGAAACAACTAGTTACCCCATTTAATGTAATATTTACGTTGTAAGTCAGCTAGCTGGCTGGTTAAGTTAGCACTAGTGTAGTCGCTAATGCTAGCTAGCTAACATCCCCGACCATGAGCTCACTAAGCTACTCTCCTCCTGCTAAAGAAGAGGTCTGCTGGATGGAGAAAGAAGATCTTGTGAAAGAGGAGGCAGAGGAGGCTGTTACAATACAAAAACAAGTAGAGGGTGAAGCTGAGAAAGCAGAGAAAGACGTTACAGAGAAAGACGCCTTCAGAGTGAAAAAGGAGGAGGATGTTACTGTGAAAGAAAAGGAGGAAGATGCAGTTTTTGGAGTAGAAGATGAAGACGTTTTTGGAATTAAGGATGAAGAGGGGGCGATTACTGTCACATTAGAGGAGGACGAAGAAGAGAACACTGGAGAACTGATTAACACCAGTAAATACAGTGAGTACTATCTAATAAAACAGGGACAATAATCTGATTAACACCAGTAAATACACTGAGTACTACCTAATAAAACAGGGACAATAATCTGATTAACACCAGTAAATACACTGAGTACTATCTTATAAAACAAGGACACAAATTCTGCAGTTGTTGAACTAATGTGTGATTTTTAAAAGGGCATTCTACACTTGAATATGTTTTTGTACTGTCGGAATTGTTCATGACGTCCTCCAGTGATTTAAAAAAAAAAACTTTTCCTGTTGAAAAGTGATATATAAATACAGTAAAGTATAAACACACTAAAGGGAAACAAATGTTTTGTGCAAAATAGTGTTTTTTTTAGACAACTGCAAACTAGAAGGGGTGAGTGATGTCATAGTAAGGCCTTCAAGGAGTTGGCTTGATGGGAAGTCGTGATGTCATCCAATAGGAGACTGATCTTCATGTGAATATTCATTATTCTTTTTAAAATCCTTCCTGTTCTGTCAAGTTGGTTGTTGATCATTGCTAGAAAGCCATTTTCTAGTCTTGCCATAGACTTTCAAGATGATTTAAGTCCCATCTGTAACTAGGCCACTCAGGAACATTCAATGTCATATTGGTAAGCTCCTCCAGTGTAGATTTGGCCTTGTGGTTTAGGTTATTGTCCTGTTAGGACAGTTTTTTGTATTCAGATCTCTGAAATGCACTCTAACTACGTAACATTTATTGTCTCCTTATGTTACGCTGGGAAAACAGTTTTCATGGGCACAGAAATCCTAAATCATTTCAGAGTTTGCTAAATCCTATGGTTCTAAGCGAGTCACCTTAACTTTATTGACAACACCCAAATGGATACTGTCATTAATGTGGTTCTTCAATAATTACACATACTACTTAATACTGTAGCTGTTTAGTTACAGTCACATCTTCAACTATCATCAGCTGATCCAGGAAATGGATTTTCGAATGACAGTCACATGACAAACATCACGACATGCAACAACAACCAAAGTGCTTCTTCATTCATTACTCTGGTAAAGACAGTTATGCCGTGCTCCATGTTGGATCCAACATCCCTAACAAATTGATATTTATAATGTTATTGTCTGGTTGATTTACAGTAGGGTCTCGTTAGTCTGTTTGGACACAGAGATACTTAGCTCATAATGTGTAGAGAACTGTTCCTTGATGGGTAGGCTATTGTACAACACACAGAGCTATTTTCCTTTATTCAGGACATTTAGAATGACAACACATTACAGAGTAGCCTAGTGGGATTATTGACAGAATTATCTGGTGATCAGGTTATGAAATGTCATGACAAATACATTTTAGTTTCCATGTTTCATCTGAAATATTAAATTATTTATAGTCCTAGGTCTGTTATTGTTAGGTGAAGTTATGGGTCCTACAGTAGCTCTATGTTATTGTTAGGTGATGTTATGGGTCATACAGTAGGTCTATGTTGTTATTTGGTGAAGTTATGGGTCCTACAGTAGGTCAATGTTGTTAGGTGAAGTTATGGGTTCTACAGTAGGTCTATGTTATTGTTAGGTGAAGTTATGGGTCCTACAGTAGGTCTATGATATTGTTAGGTGAAGTTATGGGTCCTACAGTAGGTATATGATATTGTTAGGTGAAGTTATGGGTCCTACAGTAGGTCTATGATATTGTTAGGTGAAGTTATGGGGGTACTACTGTAGGTCTATGTTATTGTTAGGTGAAGTTATGGGACAATTTGTTTAACTCTTAGTGTACAAAATCTCATTGTCAGGCTGATGGAAAACTAGCCAAAGAGCATTTTACTGGTTGAAGTCGTTTTTAAATGTAAAGTAGTACATTTTCGACAATAACACAATCCAATGTAATGTGAAATACACTTTAACCTAGAAATGGAGGGTATATTTGCTGTCAGCCGATGAGAACTCCCCAGAGTTTTCCCCCACGGTTGTCAATTAGTGAATAGACACAGAACTTAATGTGAGTTTCCTTGTGTTGATAGTGAGCTTTAATATTCAGAATACATTGTGAAAAACTAAAATCTTCGTTCACCATTTTTGCTCCAGGCAGATATACTACATCCATAACTAGTGGTTTCCTCATTACCAGATATACTACATCCATAACTAGTGGTTTCCTCATTACCAGATATACTACATCCATAACTAGTGGTTTCCTCATTACCAGATATACTACATCCGTAAGTAGTGGTTTCCTCATTACCAGATATACTACATCCATAACTAGTGGTTTCCTCATTACCAGATATACTACATCCATAACTAGTGGTTTCCTCATGACCAGATATACTACATCCATAACTAGTGGTTTCCTCATTACCAGATATACTACATCCATAACTAGCGGTTTCCTCATTACCAGATATACTACATCCATAACTAGTTGTTTCCTCATTACCAGATATACTACATCCATAACTAGTGGTTTCCTCATTACCAGATATACTACATCCATAACTAGCGGTTTCCTCATTACCAGATATACTACATCCATAACTAGTGGTTTCCTCATTACCAGATATACTACATCCATAACTAGTGGTTTCCTCATTACCAGATATACTACATCCATAACTAGTGGTTTCCTCATTAGCAGATATACTACATCCATAACTAGTGGTTTCCTGATTTGCAGATATACTACATCCATAACTAGCGGTTTTTGCATTAGCAGGGAGGAGTTTCTGCAATCAAATTGTGTGTGCATCGCCCTCGTGCCGCAATTTTGGCAAACACAGAAAGGGGCCCATATTGGAGACCAAAAGTCGTCTGGCACACTGCTTAACGTTTCAACAACTTGAATAACTTATTTCTAGCCTACAATCATCGATCTTACTACTGTGAAAACAAGACAATTGTCATATAATTTAACAGGAGTCAATTGTTGTACAACTTCATGGTTATGATCTGGGCATCACCTATTACCTCAAATAAACAGTGGCTTTCTGCTGTTGTGGGCCTTTAACCTCTGACTTTGTCGTTCACACAGGAGAGAGATGTGACTATCGTGGATCCTCTGGGGAGCCTCAACAACATCATGATGCTGACGAGGCAGAGAAGAGTCTCTCCACATCAGAACACCTCAAGACACACCAGCAGAGACCCACAGGAAATACATCTATTTGCTGCTCTGACTGTGGGAAAGGTTGCAAATCTTCATCAGAACTTAAAATACACCGACCGGGGACACACGGGAGAGAAATCTTATTGCTGTGATCAATGTGGGAAGAGTTTTACTACATCTAGCTATCTAACTACACACCAGAGAACACACACTGGAGAGAAATCTTATGGCTGTGATCAATGTGGGAAGAGTTTTACTCAGTTAAACGGCCTGAAAGAACACCAGCGGACACACACAGGAGGGAAACCGTGTGGCTGTGATCAATGTGGGAAGAGATACTCTGATAAAAGATCTCTGATTAAACATCAGAAAATACATGAAGGAGTTGTTTCATGATATCAATGAATTAATGTCACAATGTAGAATGTTTTAACATTGTTGTAGGAGTATTTTAATGATCTCACAATGTAGAAGCCTAAACGTTTGTCCCTGTTCTATTGATTTCAGCATGATATGGATATTAGCCTCAGGGGCAAAATCCAGGCTCTGAATTGAAAGAGTACTATTTATGTGATTTAACAAAAAGTGACTAACACAAAAAGAGTTGTGTTACACTTACCACGTTGGCGACCCACTTGAATCAAAATGTAGCACTTCAAAATGTAGCTAGCTGTTTTCTACAAGTTGTCCTCTAACCAGGGATGTACACATTATTCCCAGATTCCGTGTGGTTTTTGAGCTGTTAGTTTTAACAGGACGTGCAACCTCATCTCCCTCCTCTCGGCACAAATGATTTCAACATGATATCGATGAGTGATGACAAATAAGTGTTGTGTTCCTTTGTTTAGCGACCCCTACATTTAAATGCATCACTCCAAAATTGTAGCTGACTGTCTTCTGCAGGTTGTCCTCTAACCAGTGAGGTAAAATATATCTCCCATTTCCATGTGTTTTGTTTAGTTGTGTTAGTTTCAACAGCACGTACAACCTGATTTCCCCCCTAATCGATATCAGTGATTTATTGCTACTTGTCAAAACAGCAGCGTTTCTGGTGCTTGTGCAGTTTATAAGGTGTTTGTTTTAAAAAATACAAGTAATATGATTATTGTGGCAGATGTTTGTGTACATAGCACATTTTATGTTTAGGTTTTCACTTTATCCCAAACTGTCTGCATATTGGTTATTGATTTAGACATGTTAAAACTGTGTTTTGACATTGGGCTATCCCACCTAGCAAAATGTCATTGAAAATACTTTGAAAATAAGACTATGCAACCAAATATTTCATGTAGCATTTAGTTATGATTATTATTAATGCAACCAACTGACACATTTTTGGGTACAATTAACAACAAATGTACTAGAGTAATGAAATTATATTGACATTGTTGCCCTGCTTTTAGAATATCAGGGTTCATTCTCAGATGTGCCAACCCAAATGTACTAGAGCATGACATTGGGGACTGGGCCCCGATCCAACAACATGCCTATCGAGTGAACCCTGAAAAGAGAGAGAAGCTCCGCAGTGAGGTGGAAAGTTACTACGGATATTGCAGGAGTTTCCTCTTGAAATTAGACATGTCCGTGGTAAGGACAACTTGGTTGCTGATTGTCTCAAGGCTGGGCAGTCAAACTATTTGTGTTTTGCGTTTAACCAGTGTGTTACCATGGATCACTATTTATTTTGACTGCACGTTTTTCCGTGTTGTAGATGAGTTTTATCTCTTATTCTTATCTGTATTTTTTTAAACTGCACTGTTGGTTAGGGGCTCGTAAGTAAGCATTTCACTGTAAGGTCTACACATGTATTCAGCGCATGTGACTAATAAAATTTGATTTGAGTTTCGTTTGGGCTCGTTCCAAGGGGACGAGAGTTCTAGAAGCTAGTGGGTTCCATTCCATAGAACGAAAAAGGAGAGAAAAATAATACGATTGTATATTATTATTTAGAAATGTGTTTTTTCTTGTTTTAATTTTTGACAGCCAGTAGACACCATGTAGCTCGTTAGCACGTGTAGCTCGTTAGCACGCACTGATTGGTGTCACCTCGTTAGTCAGTATGTGTTACACCTGTGCTGGCTTGTCCATCTCGTTAGTGGGAAGGTGTTTCACCTGAGCTGGTCCAGGTTCTATTTAAGAGTGTCTGGCCCAGTGCTCCAGTTGTCTTGATACATGTGGAGAGTCAACACCTTTAGTTGCGCCACTTTTTTGGTTTGCTTCCTGTCTTTAAGTTTGGTGTGGGTTTTTCTTTTGTTTGCCTCTTCTTGGGCAGATTTAGTGGGTCTCATGGTGGGTGTCTTTTAGGTCCCAGTTGTTGTTACTAGTCAACTTTCAGTGGACACCCCCATAGTGTCTATCAGAACCCCTCCTAAAACCCCACCTGTTTAGTTGTGGTTGTTGTCAGTGAGTCTTTGTTAGTTCCTCTTCTGTTTGAGCAACATTTTAGATTTTTCATGCTGGGAAACGTAACAAACAATGTAGTAAAACAAGCTTATATTTTGTGTTGGATGTTGCATCCAATTGTTAATATTTTACTCAATGGCATTTCCTTAGGGTGCTCATTAGTCTTTCAGTTGTTAGTCTTCTGTTTTTTAATCCTCTTATGTTTTGTGTACATTTTTATTTTCATTTTGTTTCTTTCTGTGAAGCCATTGTGTTGTATCCATGTCTGAAATGTGCTGTATAAATAAAGCTTGATTTGATTTGAACATATTGTAAAACAAATTAACCCAATGACTGACCAATCAACAGACTCTTGCAAAACCAATGAACAAATCTGTGCAAAAGCAACACGTATCTTGGTCAGTCTTAGTATGAAAAACAGTATAATTTCAGTATATCTTCCACTATGTGAAAATAGTGCATTGTATGAACGTTTAGTATCACTTTTCAACGAACCAAGTACATTTGTTGAAAATGATAAATGACCCTGCCTATACGCAGAAACACATTTAGTCATATGTAAAACACTCAAAGTAATGGATATGGAGCATATATGGCCTCAGTTACACCTGGCACCTAAATGTGACTTCTGTCATCTAATCACTCCAAACTGCATTAGGTTCAGATCTACCAGGATGGGCCTTTGACATAGTCTGGATGCGGTCAGGCCACCGAATATGCATAAGCAATGTAAAGACTAGTGGGGAAAAGTACATTCTACACATATTAGCTTCATAACAGCAAAGAACAAATGTGTGTGCCTGAGGGGAAATTAACTTTCATACAGCCAAAAGGGGTGAGAAATTACACCAATACCAGTGGACAATTTGCACTGCTGCTGAAAAACATCTCCACAGCATGATGCTGCCACCACCATGCTTCACCGTAGGGATGGTGCCAATTTTCCTCCAGACGTGACACTTGGCATTCAGGCCAAAGAGTTCAATCTTGGTTTAATCAGACCAGAGAATCTTGTTTCTCATGGTCTGAGAGTCCTTTAGGTGCCTTTTTGCAAACTCCAAGTGGGCTGTCATGTGCCTTTTACTGAGGAGTGGCTTCCGTCTGGCCTCTCTACCATAAAGACCTGATTGGTGGAGTGCTGCAGAGATGATGGTCCTTCTGGAAGGTCCTCCCATCTCCACAGAGGAACTCTGGAGCTCTGTCAGAGTGACCATCGGGTTCTTGGTCACCTCCCTAACCAAGGCCCTTCTCCCCCGATTGCTCAGTTTGGCCGGGCGGCCAGCTCTTGGAAGAGTCTTGGTGGTTCCAAACTTCTTTCATCAAAGAATGATGGAGGCCACTGTGTTCTTGGGGACCGCCAATGCTGCAGACATTTTTTGGTACCCTCCCCAGATCTGTGCCTCGACACAATCCTGTCTCTGAGCTCTATGGACAATTCCTTCGACATCAAAGCTTGTTTTTTGCTCTGACATGCACTGTTAACTGTACATAGCTGTGTGCCTTTCCAAATCATGTCCAATCAATTGAATTTACCACAGGTGGACTCCAATCAAGTTGTAGAAACATCTCAAGGATGATTAATGGAATCAGGATGCATCTGAGCTCAATTTTAAGTCTCATAGCAAAGTGTCTGAATACTTAAGTAAAGATTTCTAAAAACCTGTTTTGGGATTGTCATTTTGGGGTATTGCTGGGAGAGTTTTCTATCATTGGCAGTTTTGTACACAGTCATGTGATACGTGGCATAGAAAAGTCCAATCTTAGGAGAGTACATGGGAGGCACTATACTGTGTATCTGCAGGTGTCTATCTGGTCAAAACGACTGATACAGGTGCCCCTCCACCCTCTGGTGGGATGGATCATGTATACAGAGAAACCTAGATTCAAATACTTTGATTTGTGTGTATTGGGTATATGTTGTGAAATTGTTAGATATTACTTGTCAGATATTACTGCACTGTCGGAGCTAGAAACACAAGCATTTCGCTACACCCGCAATAACATCTGCTGAACACCTGTGTGATAAAATGTTTTATTTGAAATAAACGTCCTATTTATCAAAGGTGCTTTTGGCTGGAGTCAAAATTACTCCAAAGGATTTGAATTTGTTAAAAGTCCATTTTGATACAGAAACACTAAACCATGATTTAGATTTATTAAGAACAGGTTGATTGACAAAGTCATGAAAAATTTGAAGAATTGAATAAACCACATTTTGGCAATGATAAAAGATATGTCTCTGGGGTCAAAATGATCCATGTCAGAAGTATGGTTCAACGCAAATATGTAGTGGGTGTAAAGTTTGTTTTAAATTCTCTCTCATTAAAAACGAATCAATCAACACATGCTTCTCTTTGAACGACTTGATATAATATTAAACTTTATGAAATAAATGAAAAATAAACTTTTGGTTCCTCAACTGCGTTGCCCACTCCAGTCAGCAGATGGCGATGTGCGTCTTTTAGGTTCAGGCGATGCTGCCAGTGTGACGTATAATCTAGTGGACGGAACGCTCCTTCAACAACAACAGCTAGTCAGACACCTCGGTAGCTTTCTAGCAAACATAGCTACAACATTCACGCTCTTTACACTGTTTTGGTGTATATTAGTCGCTGTGTATTAAACACACTTCTGTTGTATGTACTTGTTGACCTATTTAATTATATATTTACGTTGTTTGCCAGCTAGCTGGTTTGCTAAGTTAGCTTAGAACTAGGCTAGTCGCTAATGCTAGCTAGCTAGTATCCCCGACCATGAGTTCACTAAGCTACTCTCCTCCTGTTAAAGAGGAGGTCTGCTGGACGGAGAAAGAAGTTCTCGTGAAAGAGGAAGAGGAAGAGAAAGATGTTACAATACAAAAACAAGTGGAGGGTGAGGCTGTTACCGTGAAAGAAGAAGAGAAAGATGTTTCAGTGAAAGAAGAGGAAGACGCGTTCAGAGTGAAAGAGGAGGAGGAAGAGAATGTTACAATACAAAAACAAGTAGAGGGCGAGGCTGTTACCGTGAAAGAAGAAGAGAAAGATGTTTCAGTGAAAGAAGAGGAAGACGCTTTCAGAGTGAAAGAGGAGGAGGATGTTACTGTAAAAAAAGAGGATGAGAAAGAGGAGGATGCAGTTTATGGAGTGAAAGAGAAGGAGGGGGAGATGACTGTCACATCGAAAAAGGAAGAGGAGGAAACTGGATATCTGGGTCCGGTTTCCCAAACGCATCTTAAGGCGTCCAATGGTTCTAACGATGAACTTAGCCATAAGATGGTTTTGAGAAACCGTTCCCTGATTAACACTAGTAAGTACTGTCTTAAATACAGAGGCACAAACTCTGCAGTTGTTGAACCGATGTGTGGTGTTAAAGGGGAAATCTGCAATTGCTACATCCATATTTGGACTTTAAATTATTAATTTATAGCCATTGATTCTTGAAGAATATAACACGTGCCTCATGAGCTTAGTTCAACTGTTGTACCCCATCAGAACCCCAAATAAGCTTTTTTTACTCCAATGTTTAGAAACAATGTAAACCAACACTGTATAGCCTCAACATGGTTAAAACTATAATGTTGATATCATGGATGGTCAGTCCTTGCATCCGTAGGTCTGTCTATGCATTTGAGATTCGTTACATTTCTCCAGCCCCATCCATCATCTTATTACCAAAACAGTGGTGGAATTACAGCTTTGTTATTGTTTGAATGGCAAGTTGGTTGAGTGATTTATGTGGCTTTTTTAAAGGGACAACCTAGTATTTAAACAGAAACAAAATGGCTGTCCAGAGACTTGGTTTGGTAAACAGCTGAGGGATGGGGGCTGGAGAAATGTAACCACTCTCAAATTCATTGGATGCTATTGCATCAACCTTAATCCAAAACCTAGCGACCTCGTCAAGAAGTTCAGACATCTTGGCGTAACAGTTATAAGGTGTTGGCTTGACAGTCGCTGGACCCAGGTTTGAGTTCAGCTCAGGGCTACCCCCTGAATTCACTACACTATGAATACAAAGACTGGCCACCCATGAGGTCAAAATTATAGTTTTAACCTGATTTCAAGGCTATATAGTATATTCTAGAATTGCCAGTTAAGATTTGCTGTGGGGGTCAAATTGTTACAGCTGTTGATACAGTTGAAGAGGGAAGTTTACATACACTTAGGGAGTTTTTCCTAGCCACCGTGCTTCTACACCTGCATTGCTTTCTGTTTGGGGTTTTAGGCTGGGTTTCTGTACAGCACTTTGAGATATCAGCTGATGTTAGAAGGGCTATATAAATACATTTGATTTGATGTTGGAGTCATTAAAACTCGTTTTTCAACCACTCCACACATTTCTTGTTAACAAACTATAATTTTGGCAAGTCGGTTAGGACATCTACTTTGTGCATGAAACAAGTCATTTTTTCAACAGTTGTTTACAGACAGATTAATTAACTTATAATTCACTGTATCACAATTCCAGTGGGTTTGAAGTTTACATACACTAAGTTGACTGTGCCTTTAAACAGCTTGGAGAATTCCAGAGAATTATGCCATGGCTTTAGAAGCTTCTGATAGGCTAATTGACATCATTTGAGTCAATTGGAGGTGTACCTGTGGATGTGTTTCAAGGCATAGCTTCAAACTCGGTGCCTCTTTGCTTGACATCATTGGAATATCAAAAGAAATCAGCCAAGACCTCAGTCTGGTTCATCCTTGGGAGCGATTTCCAAATGCCTGAAGGTACCACGTTCATCTGTACAAATAATAGTACACAAGTATAAACACCATGGGACCACGCAGCCGTCATACCGCTCAGGAAGGAGACGCATTCTGTCTCCTAGAGATGAACATACTTTGGTGCGAAAAGAGCAAATCAATCCCAGAACAACAGCAAAGGACCTTGTGAAGATGCTGGAGGAAACAGGTAGAAAAGTATAGGCCTTTTACTGTGGATATAGATCCACAGTAAAACGAGTCCTATATCGACATATCTGAAAGGCCATTCAGCAAGGAAGAAGCCACTGCTCCAAAACTGCCATAAAAAAGGCAGACTACGGTTTGCAACTGCACATGGGGACAAAGATCGTACATTTTGGAAAAATGTCATCTGGTCTGATAAAAAAAAATAATAGAACTGTTTGGCCATAATGACCATCGTTATGTTTGGAGGAAAAAGGGGGAAGCTTGCAAGCCGAAGAACACCATCCCAACCGTGAAGCACGGGGGTGGCAGCATCATGTTGTGGTGGTGCTTTGCTGCATTAGGGACTGGTGCACTTCACAAAATAGATGGCATCATGAGGTAGGAAACGTATGTCGATATATTGAAGCTACATCTCAAGACATCCGTCAGGAAGTTAAAGCTTGGTTGCAAGTGAGTCTTCCATATGGACAATGACCCCAAGCATACTTCCAAAGTTGTGGCAAAATGGCTTAAGGACAACAATGTCAAGGTATTGGAGTGGCCATCACAAAGCCCTGACCTCAATCCTATAGAACCTTTGTGGGCAGATCTGAAAAAGCGTGTGCGAGCAAGGAGGCCTACAAACCTGACTCAATTACACCACCTCTGTCAGGAGGAATGGGCCAACAATCACCCAACTTATTGTGGGAGGCTACCCATAATGTTTGACCCAAGTTAAACAATTTAAAGGCAATACTACCAAATGCTAATTGAGTGTATGTAAACTTCTGACCCACTGGGAATGTGATGAAAGAAATAAAAGCTGAAATAAATAATTCTCTCTATTATTCTGACATTTCACATTCTTAAAATAAAGTGGTGATCCTACCTGACCTAAGACAGGGAATTTCTACTCGGATTAAATGTCAGGAATTGTGAATAACTGAGTTTAAATATATTTGGCTAATGTGTATATAAACTTCCCACTTCAACTGTAAGTCATTGTAAAATATTCAGCCATTTATTTTTTCATGCCATTACATTGAAGGTGAAACATACCTAGATACAGTAACATTAACCGCTCTAGGGGGAGTGGGACGCTACCGTCCCACCTGGCCAACATCCAGTGAAATTACAGAGCGCCAAATTCAAAAACAGAAATATTATATAAATAAAAATTCTTTCAGAAAACATACAAGTGTTATACATCGGTTTTAAGATGAACTTCTTGTGAATCCAACCACGGTGTCAGATTTCAAAAATACTTTACGGCGAAAGCAAACCATGCGATTATCTGAGAACTGCGCCCAGCAGACAAATCATTACAAACAGTAACCAGCCAAGTAGAGGAGTAACAAAACTCAGAAATAGTGATAGAAATAGTGATAAAATGTATCACTTACCTTTGATGAGCTTCATATGGTTACACTCCCAAGACTCCATGTTACACAATAAATGTTTGTTTTGTTCGATAATGTCCCTCTTTATGTCCAAAAACCTCCGTTTTGTTGGTGCATTTTGTTCAGTAATCCATTGGAACAAAGCGCGGTCACAACAGGCAGACGAAAAATCAAAAAAGTACCATAAAAGTTCGTAGAAACATGTCAAACGTAAATCCTCAGGTTGTTTTCGTCATAAATAATCGATCATATTTCAACCGGACAATAGCTTCATCAATAGAAAAAGAAAAACAAGAAAGGCACGCTCCTGGTCACGCGCTGGACTCATGTCTGTAAATTTCCACTGTCCTCTCATTGAAAGTGGTGTTTCTCCCTCATTTTTCAGAGTAAAGGCCTGAAACAATGCCTAAAGACTGGCCACATGTTGTGAAAGCCATAGGGATTGTGAACTGGGTCATAAGTCTTTGTATGGTGGATAGGCTCTCAATGGAAAAACAGCCGTTTCAAAATAATAGCACTTCCTGGATGGATTTTCCTCAGGTTTTCACCTGCCATATCAGTTCTGTTATACTCACAGACATTATTTTAACAGTTTTGGAAACTGTAGAGTGTTTTCTATCCACATCTACCAATTATATGCATATCCTACTCAGGCTTCCGGGCCTGAGTAGCAGGCAGTTTACTTTGGGCACGCTTTTCATCCAGAATTCCTAATGCTGCCCCCTACCCTAGTGAGGTTAAAGGTGAAACATACCTAGATTCAATTACATTAAGGATGAAGCATACCTAGATTCAATAACATTCATGAATTGGTTTGAAACCTTTGTTTTAGAACCTTCTTAAAGTTGGTGTCTTGATGGTTTCTCACTCATACCCTGACTTTTTAAAAGGGATTTTGGTACAATTAGCTTAGTTTATAACGTGTATTTTAGGAACTGCGTGTCACAGCATGACAATGTGAACGTGATTGGTCGACAGTCTCTTGGATGGGCATTAAACATTTGAATAAGGCTGTAACTTAACAAAATGTGGAAAAAGGGAAGGGGTCTGAACTTTCTGAATGCTCTATGTTTTATTACATTTTTCAAATGTAACCTTTATTTAACTAGGTAAGTCAGTTAAAAACAAATTCTTATTTACAATGATGGCCTACACCGGCCAAAACCGGACGACGCTTGGCCAATTGTGCGCCTCCCTATGGGACTCCCAGTCACGGCCAGTTGGGATACAGTCAGGATTCGAACCAGGGTCTGTAGTAACGCCTCAAACAATCGATTGGTTGAACATTTCTAATGTGTATTTCTCCATATATAAACACCACCCACGTGTTTTAATAAAATAAAAATTATTCTCGATCAGGTAGAAATACTTTCAGACATCCCAAATGGGCACATTTATAGACCTACATTTGTGTGCAGGACAGGTAGACTAGTCCTACTTCTATATGCGTAATCAGGTGTGCGTCCTTACTCAACATTGACAGGACTGTTTCAAACAAAAGACAATTAATAAATTGACAAACCTGACGCATCTTCAAATCAAATGTATTTATATAGCCCTTCGTACATCAGCTGATATCTCAAAGTGCTGTACAGAAACCCAGCCTAAAACCCCAAACAGCAAGCAATGCATGTGAAAGAAGCATGGTGGCTAGGAAAAACTCCCTAGGAAAAACTCCCTAGAAAGGCCAAAACCTAGGAAGAAACCTAGAGAGGAACCAGGCTATGAGGTGTGGCCAGTCCTCTTCTGGCTGTGCCGGGTGGATATTATAACAGAACATGGTCAAGTTGTTAAAATGTTCATAAATGACCAGCATGGTCAAATAATAATAATCATAGTAGTTGTCGAGGGTGCAACAAGCACGTCCGGTGAACAGGTCAGGGTTCCATAGCCACAGGCAGAACAGTTGAAACTGGAGCAGCAGCACGGCCAGGTGGACTGGGGACAGCAAGGAATCATCATGCCAGGTAGTCCTGAGGCATGGTCCTAGGGCTCAGGTCCTCTGAGAGAAAGAAAGATCTTGCGGTGTCAGGTCTGGGTGGTCTGCCAGGGGCCATTTCATTTAGTATCCGTGGATTTGGGTTGGCATGGGGAATGATTGTATTTCCCCATAGAATGTTGTACCGAAGTTGACCGACTGAAAGGGAGTGTAACTTTGACTATAACTACTGTTACAAAATTCAAAAGGCACTCGCACATCTGATCAATCTTTTTGCAGGTGCATGGCAACAGTTGAAACAGGATGTAGGAGAAAGGAAACCGCACACTGCTCTCGATAGTATCACTGATATTTAATAAGCTTTAAGTATCGGCCTCACGGCCTTTGTCAGAGCTTTTGTGAATTTTTTTAAATCAGCACCCCTATGTAGACCTAGCCCCACCCACATCCGTTCCACGCATGGAAAGGGGTTGGAGGCAAAGGAAAAATAAATAAGTGCTACCAAACATAACAATATGCCTTTCGCAAACACAACAAAAGTGTATAAATAAGACGCATTAAACACGTCCATAAAACCACAATGAGGACATAGCAAGTTTTCATTAATCATTGGGTACGTCGTACGAAAAGCATCAGAATTATCTTAAATAGGCACATAATTCATGTTGAAATTCACAACATAACATACATAGGCATTTCATCATTAAGTCCTTTAGCAAATAATGTGTTGGAGGGTGAAAATCCAAAACATTCTCTTTTGCTCAGAGTATTATTAATATCACCTCCCCTGTCTGATATCTTGACTTTCTCTATGCCACAAAATCTAAAGGTAGAAATGTCATGCTTTAGGTCATTAAAATGTACTGCGACTGGATAATCCCTGTCGTTTCGCCTGATTGAACTTTTATGTTCACTAATTCTCTGTTTGAGAGAGCGGGAGGTCTTACCGACATAGCAGAGCCCACATGGACATTTAATAATGTAAATAACATGGGTGGCGGAACACGTAATGATATCATTTATTTGGAACCGTTTTCCTGTGTGGGTGTGGCAGAAATATTCACACCTCATCATATTGCATTGTGCGCATCCTTTGCATTTATAGCTACCATTTGGTAGAAGAGCCTGGCTGATTTTTCTTTTGTGGCTGGCAGTTGGCATGAACCAATTTATCGCGTAAATTGCGACCTCTCCTATACACAATAAGTGGTGGATTTTTAAATTCGGCCGGCAAAGTTGGGTCCGATGATAAAATATGCCAGTGTTTCTTGACCACACCTCCCACTTTTCGCCCCAGTAATGTGCTGGGCCGTACGCACAACCCTCTGAAGTGCCTTGCGATCGGAGGCCGAGCAATTGCCGTACCAGGCAGTGATGCAACCGGTCAGGATACTCTCGATGTTGCAGCTGTAGAACTTTTTGAGGATCTCAGGACCCATGCCAAATCTTTTTAGTTTCCTTAGGGGGAATAGGCTTTGTCGTGCCCTCTTCACGACTGTTCGTGTGTTTGGACCATTCTAGTTTGTTGTTGATGTGGACACCAAGGAATTTGAAGCTCTCAACCTGCTCCACTACAGCCTCGTCGATGAGAATGGGGACGTGCTCGGTTCTCCTTTTCCTGTAGTCCACAATCATCTCCTTAGTCTTGGTTACGTTGAGGGATAGGTTGTTATTCTGGCACCACCCGGCCAGGTCTCTGACCTCCTTCCTATAGGCTGTCTCGTCGTTGTCGGTGATCAGGCCTACCACTGTTGTGTCGTCAGCAAACTTAATGATGGTGTTGGAGTCGTGCCTGGCCATGCAGTTGTGGGTGAACAGGGAGTACAGGAGGGGACTGAGCACGCACCCCTGGGGAGCTCCAGTGTTGAGGATCAGCTTGGCAGATGTGTTGCTACCTACTCTCACCACCTGGGGGCAGCCCATCGGGAAGTCCAGGATCCAGTTGCAGAGGGAGGTGTTTAGTCCCAGGTTCCTTAGCATAGTGATGAGCTTTGAGGGTACTATGGTGTTGAACGCTGAGCTGTAGTCAATGAATAGCATTCTCACATAAATGTTCCTTTTGTCCAGGTGGGAAAGGGCAGTGTGGAGTGCAAAAGAGATTGCATCATCTGTGGATCTTTTTGGGCGGTATGCAAATTGGAGTGGGTCTAGGTTTCTGGGATAATGGTGTTGATGTGAGCCATTACCAACCTTTCAAATCACTTCATGGCTACGGACGTGAGTGCTACAGCTCTGTAGTCATTTAGGCAGGTTGCCTTTGTGTTCTTGGGCACAGGGACTATGGTGGTCTGCTTGAAGCATGTTGGTATTATAGACTCAATCAGGGACATGTTGAAAATGTCAGTGAAGACACCTGCCAGTTGGTCAGCACATGCCTGGAGCACACGTCCTGGTAATCCATCTGGCCCTGCAGCCTTGTGTATGTTGACCTGTTTAAAGGTCTTACTCACATCGGCTACGGAGAGCGTGATCACACAGTCATCCGGAACAGCTGATGTTCTCATGCATGCCTCGTTGTTGCTTGCCTCGAAGCGAGCATAGAAGTGATTTAGCTCGTCTGGTAAGCTCGTGTCACTGGGCAGCTCGCGGCTGTGCTTCCCTTTGTAGTCTGTAATAGTTTGCAAGCCCTGCCACATCCGACGAGCGTCGGAGCCGGTGTAGTATGATTCAATCTTAGCCCTGTATTGACGCTTTGCCTGTTTGATGGTTCGTCACAGGGCATAGCGGGATTTCTTGTAAGCTTCCTGGTTTGAGTCCCGCACCTTGAAAGCGGCAGCTCTACCCTTTAGCTCAGTGTGAATGTTGCCTGTGGCTTCTGGTTGGGGTATGTACGTACAGTCACTGTGGGGACAATGTGCTCAATGCACTTATTGATAAAGCCAGTGACTGATGTGGTGTATTCCTCAATGTCATCGGAAGAATCGCGGAACATGTTCCAGTCTGTGATAGCAAAGCAGTCCTGTAGTTTAGCATCTGCTTCATCTGACCATTTTTTTATAGACCGAGTCACTGGTGCTTCCTGCTTAAATTTTTGCTTGTAAGCAGGAATCAGGAGGATAGAATTGTGGTCGGATTTACCAAATGGAGGGTGAGGGAGAGCTTTGTCTCTGTGTGTGGAGTACAGGTGATCTAGAATTTGTTACCCTCTGGTTGCACATTTAACATGTTGATAGAGATTTGGTAGAACTGATTTAAGTTTCCTGCATTAAAGTCTCCGGCCACTAGGAGCGCCGCCTCTCGGTGAGCGGTTTCCTGTTTGCTTATTTCCTTATACAGCTGACTGAGTGCGGTCTTAGTGCCAGCATCTGTCTGTGGTGGTAAATAAACAGCCACGAAAAGTATAGCTGAGAACTCTCTAGGCAAGTAGTGTGGCCTGCAATTTATCACAATATACTCTACTTCAGGTGAGCAAAATCTAGAGACTTCCTTAGATTTCGTGCACCAGCTGTTGTTTACAAATATGCACAGACCGCCCCCCCTCGTCTTACTAGAGTGTGCTGTTCTATCTTGCCGGTGCAGCTTATATCCCGCAACCTGAATATCCATGTCGTCATTCAGCCACGATTCCGTGAAACATAGGATATTACAGTTTTTGATGTCCCGTTGGTAGGATATTCGTGATCGTACCTTGTCTAGTTTATTGTCCAATGATTGCACTTTGGCGAGTAATATTGACGGTAACGGCAGCTTTCCTACTCGCCTTCTGTGGGTCCGGACGAGGCATCCGGCTCTTCGTCCTCTGCGTCGCTTCCTTTTGCGAATAATTGGGATGTCGGCCCTGTGGGGTGTTTGGAGAATATAGTCTGAGTCCTGCTTGTTGTTGTTGAAAAAATCTTTGTCTAATCTGAGGTGAGTGATCGCTGTCCTGATATCCAGAAGCTCTTTTCTGCAGAAACATTATGTACAAAATAATTTACAAATATCGGGAAAGAAAACACATAATAGCACAATTGGTTAGGAGACGGCCATCTCCTCCGGCGCCATTTTTGAGTTAAAAGCGTTTTACTGGTTGAAGGGTTTTTTAAGTACAAAGAGGTTGATTTGCGATCATGACACAAACATTATATTAAGCAAGACATTCAAAGAATCCTTACAATTATAATCCAAAGTAGTGTGAAATGCACTCATAAGCAACCTGGAAATGGAGGTTACTCTCCTGAGTTTTCCCCCGTTCACATTCTGAATACATTGTAAAAATCGAAAATCTTTGCTCACCATTTTTGCTCCAGGCAGATATACTACATCCATAACTATTGGTTTCCTCATTAGCAGGGAGATGTTTCTGCAATCAAATTGTGTGCGCATCGCCCTCGTGCCGCAATTTTATTAAACACAGAAAGGGGCCTATATTGGAGACCAAAAGTCGTCTGGCACACCCCTTAGGATTTCAGCAACTTTAACTTTCTTCTAGCATACAATCATCGATTTTACTACTATTGTGAAAAGACAAAATATGACTGTTCTTGCTAATTTTAAGACAATTGTCAAATAATTGTAACATTCATTACAGACGTCAATTGTTGTACAACATCATGGCTACGCTGTTGGCATCACCTTTTACAGTGGATTACTGCTGTTGTCGGCCTTTAATTATCTGTCTGACTTTGTTGTTCACACAGGAGAGAGACGTGACTATCATGGGTCCTCTGAGGAGCCTCAACAATCTCATGATGCTGACAAGGCAGAGAAGAGTCTCTCCACATTAGAACACCTCAAGAAACACCCACAGAGACCCACAGGGAAGAGAACTCACTGCTGCTCTGACTGTGGGAAGAGTTTTGTTTCTTCTGGACATTTAAAATCACACCAGAGAATACACACGGGAGAGAAACCTTATAGCTGTGCTCAATGTGGGAAGAGTTTTACTACATCTGGCCAACTGACTTTACACCAGAGAACACACACAGGAGAGAAACCTTATAGCTGTGCTCAATGTGGGAAGAGTTTTGTTCAATCTGGCCAGCTGACTTTACACCAGAGAACACACACAGGAGAGAAACCTTATAGCTGTGATCAATGTGGGAAGAGTTTTGTTCAATCTGGCCAGCTGACTTTACACCAGAGAACACACACAGGAGAGAAACCTTATAGCTGTGATCAATGTGGGAAGAGTTTTGTTCAATCTGGCCAGCTGACATTACACCAGAGTACACACACAGGAGAGAAACCTTATAGCTGTGATCAATGTGGGAAGAGTTTTGCAGCATCTACAAGTTTGGCTCTACACCAGAGAATACACACAGGAGAGAAACCTTATAGCTGTAATCAATGTGGGAAGAATTTTGCTGCATCTAGCAGTCTGATTCTACACCAGAAAATACACACAGGAGAGAAATCCTATAGCTGTAATCAATGTGGGAAGAGTTTTACTACATCTGGTCAGCTGACTTTACACCAGAGAACACACACAGGAGAGAAACCTTATAGCTGTGATCAATGTGGGAAGAGTTTTGCGGCATCAAGAAGTCTGACTCTACACCAGAGAACACACACAGGAGAGAAACCTTATAGCTGTGATCAATGTGGGAAGAGTTTTGCTGCATCTAGCAATCTGAGTCTACACCAGAGAATACACACAGGAGAGAAGTCTTTTAGCTGTAATCAATGTGGGAAGAGTTTTATTACATCTAGCATTCTGACTCGACACCAGAGAACACACACAGGAGAGAAATCTTATAGCTGTGATCATTGTGGGAAGAGTTTTGCTGCATCTAGCAATCTGACTCTACACCAGAGAATACACACAGGAGAGAAGCCTTATAGCTGTGATCAATGTGGGAAGAGTTTTACAGGATCTAGCAATCTGACAATACACCAGAGAACACACACAGGAGAGAAACCTTATAGCTGTGATCATTGTGGGAAGAGTTTTGGTCAATCTGGGAAGCTGACTGTACACAGGAGAATACACACAGGAGAGAAACCTTATAGCTGTGATCAATGTGGGAAGAGTTTTGGTCAATCTGGGAAGCTGACTGTACACAGGAGAACACACACAGGAGAGAAGCCTTATAGCTGTAATCAGTGTGGGAAGAGTTTTACAGGATCTTGCAATCTGACGATACACCAGAGAACACACACAGGAGAGAAACCTTATAGCTGTGATCATTGTGGGAAGAGTTTTGGTCAATCTGGGAAGCTGACTGTACACAGGAGAATACACACAGGAGAGAAGCCTTATAGCTGTGATCAATGTGGGAAGAGATTTACAGGATCTAGCAATCTGAGAATACACCAGAGAACACACACAGGAGAGAAGCCTTATACCTGTGATCAATGTGGGAAGAGTTTTACAGGATCTAGCAATCTGAGAATACACCAGAGAATACACACAGGAGAGAAACCGTATAGCTGTGATCAATGTGGGAAGAGTTTTATTACATCTCGCAATCTGACTCTACACCAGAGAACACACACGGGAGAAAAATCTCATAGCTGTGACCAGACATAATCTGATAAAAGATCTCTGATCAAATATCAGAAAATCCATGAAGGAGTTGTTTCATGATATCAATGAATTAATGTCACAATGTAGAATGTTTTAACATTGTAGAAGGAGTATTTTAATGATGTCACAATGTAGAACCCTAAACGTTTGCCCCCTGTTCTATTGATTTCAACATGATATGGATATTAGCCTCAGTGGGAAAATCCAGGCTCTGAAAGTGTTGCGTTACACTTACCACGTTGGTGACCCACTTGAATAAAAATGCAACACTTCAAAATGTAGCTAGCTGTTTTCTACAAATGGTCCTCTAACCAGGGATGTACACATTATTCCCAGATTCCGTGTTTTTTGAGCTGTTAGTTTTAACAGGACGTGCAACCTCATCTCCCTCCTGTCACACAAATGATTTTAGCATTATATCGATGAGTGATGACAAATAGGTGTTGTGTTCCTTTGTTTAGTGACCCCTACATTTAAATGCATCACTCCAAAATGTAGCTGACTGTCTTCTGCAGGTTGTCCTCTAACCAGTGAGGTAAAATATATCTCCCATTTCCATGTGTTTTGTTTAGTTGTGTTAGTTTCAAAAGCACGTACAACCTGATTTCCCCCCTAATCGATATCAGTGATTTATTGCTACTTGTCAAAACAACAGCGTTTCTGGTGCTTGTGCAGTTTATAAGGTGCTTTTAAAAAAAAAACAAGTATTATGATTATTGTGGCAGATGTTTGTGTATATAGCACATTTTATGTTTAGGTTTTCAATACACCACAAACTGTTTCTGCATATTGGTTATGGATTTGGACACCCGAAATGTAATTGAAAAGACGTTGAAAATCAAACTATGCCCGACATCCAATATACAGTTCAGTTTTAGTTGAAAGTTGAGAAGATGTCTTTTCGGGTTGTTTTTTCATTGACTTGAAAACAACTTAATTTCAACATACTTGCAGCCTAAACACATGGACGCAGTATAATAGATTGGTCTATAATCAATTGTATTAACAATCTGACATCACTCCAGTATTTCTTGACAACATTCAAGTGATAATTGTCTTTATTCCACTCCTGAAGAAGCATGATTTTAAATCACCTCATATTTCAAATATTCAGCCTGACAAAATATACATGTTTTATTATTACATGCCTCACCATTAAGTTAATTGTTGACAATACATATTAACAAAGGGGTGTACATTTGGTATTCATATTTACATTTAGTAATCCTAATTATTTATATGACCAACTGACAATTTTTGGGGACAATTATATTGACATTGTTGCCCTGCTTTTAGAATATCAGGGTTCATTCTCAGATGTGCCAACGCAAATGTACTAGAGCATGACATTGGGGACTGGGCCCCGATCCAACAACATGCCTATCTAGTGAACCCTGAAAAGAGAGAGAAGCTCTGCAATGAGGTGGAAAGTTACTACAGATATTGCAGGAGTTTCCTCTTGAAATCAGACATGTCCGTGGTAAGGACAACTTAGTTGCTGATTGCCTCAAGGGTGGGCTGTCAAAAAGATTTGTTTTGCATTTAGCCAGTGTGTTGCCATGGATCAATTTATTTTGACTGCATGTTTTTCCGTATTGGAGATGAGTTGTGTTTGGGCTCGTTCCAAGGGGACGAGAGTTCTAGAAGCTAGTGAGTGTTAGGATTCTATAGAAAGAAAAAGGTGAAAAATAATACGATTGTATATTTCATTTACATCATTTAGCAGACGCTCTTATCCAGAGCGACTTACAGCAGTGAATGCATACATTTCATACATTTTTTTCTCCGTACTGATCCTCCTTGGGAATCGAACACACAACCCTGGCATTGCAAACACCATGCTCTACCAACTGAGCTACACTTAGAAATGTTTTTAATTGTTGACAGCCAGTTGGTGAAGGTGAAGCATTGTAGTTGATTATAATGAGAAATGGAAGTTGTTTTCTGTTGGTGGTGAGCATTCTATTAAGGGGGAAGGTGTTACAGTCTTTCTTTTAAGGTGTTAGTCTTTTTGGTTTTCCATTTTATGTTTTGAGGTTGGACTTTAGCACGTCTAGCTCGTTAGCACGTCTAGCTCCGTTAGCACGTCTAGCTCCGTTAGCACGTAGGACGCACTGATTGGTGTCACCTCGTTAGTTAGTATGTGTTACACCTGTGCTGGCTTGTCCATCTCGTTAGTGGGAAGGTGTTTCACCTGAGCTGGTCCAGGTTCTATTTAAGAGTGTCTGGCCCAGTGCTCCAGTTGTCTTGATACATGTGGAGAGTCAACACCTTTAGTTGCTCCACCTTTTTGGTTTGCTTCCTGTCTTTAAGTTTGGTGTGGGTTTTTCTTTTATTTGCCTCTTCTTGGGCAGATTTAGTGGGTCTCATGGTGGGTGTCTTTTAGGTCCCAGTTGTTGTTATTAGTCAACTTTCAGTGGACACTGAGAGCAAAACTGCAACATTATATTATAATACTTTTATTGCATCAAATGGTTGTTTTATGCAACAGAATAAAGGGTTCTTATAACTATTGTGTCTGTGTGTTCTACTGACGATGGGCCTCTGGGAGAAAACACTGACAGGAGATTTACAATGTCTTTTGGGTGATAAAACCTAAAGAGACTGCATTCCAGAGCATGAGTTAATGTTTCTGTTCTATATGGTACCAGGGAGAGATGACCTCAGGGCCAGACCCTGGTCTCTACACAAAGAGTACTGTTTTTACAGCAGATACTCTCTGCTGAGAATTATAAGTATCTTTCATACAAATCTTAACCTTGTGACCTGTTCTATACATCTGTTGTTTGTCATGTAGGTTGAAAGGGCTATAAAAGACCTTTGTACTTTTGTCCCGTGGGTCCAACAGCCATCATTATCATAGGGCACTCAATTGATTCACGTTGTATGTGTGCGTTGTATTGACCTGCTCCCTTATAAGTGAATAAAGATTTAGTTAGTATTGTACAAGTAACGTTAACAAAATGGGATAGTATTGTACATGTAACGTTTCCAAAATGGGATAGTATTGTACATGTAACGTTATGCCCCCTTGTGAGTTAATAGTATTGCATGCTGTAGCAGCCTATATAAAGAGGAAGACCTCCATTGACGATTCAGTTCGTTGTAACATCTCGTCTGGACAGGTCACCGTCGTTAGTTAGTTAGTTAACTAAGCTAACGTTAGCTAGTTCATTATCACAAAAGTGAGACCTGCTCTAGATTGGAAACTTACATTAATGAGAGTGTAAAGCCATGTTGGCTTTATTGAAACGATATACAATATATGGGAAAGAATATAGTTGAGGAAATAATCCAAACCTAGTTCTGCCTAGTTAGGACATAACATTAGCTAGCTAGCTAACGGTACTGTACTATAGCTCATACAACGCCGACGGTCAAACCCGGCTTTCTAATATTTACGTTAATTAGCTATAGTAACGTTATGGAAGATATTCACAGAAAACCATCATTGTCTTCGTTATTCATTATTAGTATGTTATATTATTATATACATTATTTCGAGACATATTCAGAGCCAAACATAAACCCAACTTAACCTTTTTAACTGTTGTCGCATCCAAACTTGTCACCATCGTTTTCAGTTGTAATTGCGAAGTTCCCGGAAGAAGTCCAGCAACAACGGAGGTTCCTCGATGAACCCACCTTCTAACAAGTTCTTTGAAGAACCTTTTGGGGTTGTTTTTCATTGACCAAGAACCCTACGGTTCTTAGGGGATCTGAGAACAACTCCAGTTGAACCCTTCATTTTTAGAGTGTAGTCGGCTCTATTTACTCTCAGATTCAAACATGATGATTAGCATCAACAATCAAGTGAGCTGCTGCTGCTCCAATACAGTATGAGGTGAGACGGTGAACTGATGTTGAACCGGGCAGTCAGCTGCTGCTGCTCCAATACAGTATGAGGTGAGACGGTGAACTGATGTTGAACCGGGCAGTCAGCTGCTGCTGCTCCAATACAGAATGAGGTGAGACGGTGAACTGATGTTGAACCGGGCAGTCAGCTGCTGCTGCTCCAATACAGTATGAGGTGAGACGGTGAACTGATGTTGAACTGGGCAGTCAGCTGCTGCTGCTCCAATACAGTATGAGGTGAGACGGTGAACTGATGTTGAACTGGGCAGTCAGTCATTCATTCTGCACTGTCTGGTCTATCATTGTTGGTATTGAAAAAGCCTACTGCACATTGTGGTGGAAATTCTAACCAATCAGGAGAGACTTTGTCATTTCTTCAAACAATCAACCTTTATTTGATAAGAATTGCAATAAAGTAGCTGGTCAGCCCTACACTCTGAGGTGGAAGGCCAAGAGCTCGATGACACAAGGAGTTCAGAAGCCTTATATAGTCAAACTATCTTGTCTAGTGAGGTGTCAAAACAACAGGAAATCACTCTAGACACAGTTCCTCTTAAGTAGATCAACGGTTCCCTGAATTGGGCCAAGCAAGCGCCTTTGACCTGTCTGCCCAGAGGGTGTGTGGTTGCAGACCCACACAAACATACACACAAACTTCTCAACCTTAAAAAGATCCTTCAACACATTAGAAGTCATATCAACTTAAAGAGGTTGACATAGATTTTTCCCTCACAACATTGTACAGAGATAAATCAGACCCAGACTGACCTGTGTGATGTTGTAGTTTCTCTAGACATAAATCAGCCCCAGACTGAACTGTGTGATGTTGTAGTTTCTCTAGAGATAAATCAGATCCAGACAGAACTGTGTGATGTAGTAGGGAGTTGTAGTTTCTCTAGAGATAAATCAGATCCAGCCTGAACTGTGTGATGTAGTAGGGAGTTGTAGTTTCTCTAGAGATAAATCAGATCCAGACTGAACTGTGTGATGTAATAGAGAGTTGTAGTTTCTCTAGAGATAAATCAGATCCAGCCTGAACTGTGTGATGTAGTAGGGAGTTGTAGTTTCCAACAGGCCAATATTCTACATAGTTTAGCGCATAAAACGTAATTAACTACAATGACCATAATTCATTGCCTTGTCTATGTTACTTTTATACCTGCTATGTAAGAGAGACATAAAAATGCACAATGGTCAATGCTATCTGGAATCCTTGGGACATCTATACCCTAAACCCTAACCTTAACCCCTACCTTAACCATTTTAAATGTCAACTTCAATGGGCTAGGGACGTCCCAAGGATGTATCTCTACCTGAAAATACATGATCTAAGTGATTGATAGTTGGTATTCAGCAGTCATAAAGCCTTATTTACTTTAATGAACTACTAAAATAGTGATTTTGTCAGACAGCAGCTCTACACTTTATTGACAGACTGATCCATTCATCCTTCCATCCCTCCTCAGCCTTCCTCTCCTCTGAAGACCCAGTGAGGGTGGAGGTCAGTCAGAGAGCTGTTGAGGGACTGGTTAGGAAGAACACTTCTACAGCCAGAGAGGTGAGAGGTCACACATGGTTTAGATGGTAAATATTTATGTCCCCTTAGTGGTTCATCATGTCAGCAAAAGGGAATATGTTCCATCATCCATGTTTATTTACATTAGTGCAAATTTTCCACTGATATTGGTGTAATTTCTCACCCCTTTTGGCTGTATGAAAGTTAATTTCCCCTCAGGCACACACATTTGTTCTTTGTTATTACCCGAGCCACTGCCTGTTCAGCCTGCTATCATCCAGAAGGCGAGGTCAGTACAGGTGCATCAAAGCTGGGACCGAAAGACTGAAAAACAGCTTCTATCTCAAGGCCATCAGACTGTTAAATAGCCATCACTAGCACAGAGAGACTGCAGCCTATATACACAGACTTGACATCATTGGCCACTTTAAAAAATGGAACACTAGTCACTTTAATAATGTCCCTTTTAATAATGTTCACATATCTTGCATTTCTCATCTCATATGTATAAACTGTATCTCAGTCTATGCTGCTCTGACATTGTTTATCCATATATTTATATATTCCTAATTCCATTCCTTTACTTAGATTTGTGTGTATTGGGTATTTGTTGTGGAATTGTTAGATATTACTTGTTAGATATTGCTGCACTGTGGGAACTAGAAGGACAAGCATTTCGCTACACCTGCAATAACATCTGCTGAACACCTGTATGTGACCAATAACATTTGATTTATGAAGGTAATTTGTGTAAAATGTATTTTTCCCCACTCATTCACCCCATCTCTTTACATTGCTTATTTATATTCAGTGGCCTGACTGCATCCAGACTGTCAAAGGCCCATCCTGGTAGATCTGAACCTAATGCAGTTTGGAGTGATCGGATGACAGAAGTCACATTTAGATGCCAGGTGTACTTTGAGTGTTTTATATAATATGACTAAATGTGTTTCTGTGTTGCAGGGGCAGTCAAGAAATGGAACAGCAAGGCCACAGAACATGACATAAGCAGAGCTGTGGGAGACCACCTCAAGCCCCTGGTAGAGCCGGGGTGGTGTTTACCACTCCACCACACCTTCAGCAGGCTGGAAAAGTGGGATTGATCTGTTTGATCCATTTGTTTCTGATTTCAGTAGTTGAATCCTTTGACATGGGATTGATACTGATTTTCACACTAAGAGGGACCAAGAGTCTTTTGATTGGTCGGCCATTGGGTTCATATATATATATATATATATATATATCTACCTCACTAACTTTAAGCATCAGCTGTCAGAGCAGCTTACCGATCATTGTACCTATACACAGCCCATCTGTAAATAGCCACACCCAACTACCTCATCCCCGTATTGTTATTTATTTTTGCTCCTTTGCATCCCAGTATCTCTACTTGCACATTCATCTTCTGCACATCTATCACTCCAGTGTTTAATTGCTAAATTGTAATTATTTCACCACTATGGCCTTACCTCCTTACTTCATTTGCACACACTGTATACAGATTTCTGTTGTGTTATTGACTGTACTTTTGTTTATCCCATGTGTAACTCTGTGTTGTTTGTCGCACTGCTTTATTTTTACCTTGGCCAGGTAGCAGTTAATGAGAACTTGTTCTCAACTGGCCTACCTGGTTAAATAAGAAAAACATTTTGTTGTTGAAATCAAATCAAGCTTTATTTATACAGCACATTTCAGACATGAATGCAACACAATGGCTTCACAGGAAAAAAACTAATAAAAGACAATGAAAATAAACATATATTTAGTACACAAAGAGAAGACTAACAACTGAAAGACTAATGAGCACCCTAAGGAAATTCCATTGATTAACATATTAAATCGGAGGCAATATCCAACCCAAAATATAAGCTTGTTTTTTAGGAGGGTTCTGAAAGACACTATGGGGGTGTCCACTGAAAGTTGACTAGTAACAACAACTGGGACCTAAAAGACACCCACCATGAGACCCACTAAATCTGCCCAAGAAAAGGGAAACAAAAGAAAAACCCATACCAAACTTAAAGACAGGAAGCAAACCAAAAAGGTAGAGCAACTAAAGGTGTTGACTCTCCACATCTATCAAGACAACTGGAGCACTGGGCCAGACACTCTTAAATAGAACCTGGACCAGCTCAGGTGAAACACCTTCCCACTAACGAGATGGACAAGCCAGCACAGGTGTAACACAGACTGAGTAATGAGGTGACACCAATCAGTGCGTCCTACGTGCTAACGGGCTAGACGTGCTAACGAGCTAGACGTGCTAACGATGCTATATGTGCTAACGAGCTATACGTGCTAACGAGCTATACCTGCTAAAGTCCAACCTTAAAACATAAATGGAAAAACCAAAGACCTTAATAGTATGCTTACCACCAACAGAAAACAACTTCCATTTCACATTATTTTTGTTGGACAAGTTTGCTTACCACCAACAGAGAACAACTTCCCTTTCACATTATAATGCTTCACCTTCACCAATATAAACACGATGTCTGATGGCTGTCAACAATTATAAAAATAGAAAAATATATACATTTCTAAAATTAGCTTCCGACTGTCGTCTTCCTAAAACTCACCAGCTTCTAGAACTCTCGTCCCCCTTGGAACGAGCCCAAACAAAACTCATCTCCAATACGGAAAAACATGCAGTTAAAATAAGATCCATGGCAACTCACTGGCCAAATGCAAAACACAATTTTCTTTGACTGCCCACCTTGACACAATCAGGTTGTACCTGCTGTTGAAACTAACACAACTAAACAAAACACATGGAAATGGGAGATATATTTTACCTCAATGGTTACGGGACAACCTGCAGAAATGTCTGCTACATTTTGGAGTGATGCATTTAAATTTAGGGGTCGCTAAACAAAGGAACGCAACACTTATTTGTTATTTGTCATAACTCATCAATATCATGCTAAAATCATTTGTGCGAGAGGAGGCAGATGAGGTTGCACGTCCTGTTAAAACTAACAGCTCAAAAACCACACGGAATCTGGGAAAAAAAATGTACATCCCTGGTTCGAGGACAATTTGTAGAAAACAGCTAGCTACATTTTGATTCAAGTGGGTCACCAACGAGGTAAGTGTAACACAACTCTTTTTTTGTTAGTCACTTTTTGTTAAATCACATAAATAGTAACTCTTTCAATTCAGAGCCTGGATTTTCCCCCTGAGGCTAATATCCATATCATGTTGAAATCAATTGATAAGAGGGTGCAAAGGTTTAGGGTTCTACAAACATTCTACATTGTGACACTATTAAAATACTCCTACTACAATGTGTTAACATTCTACATTGTGACATGAATTCATTGATATCATGAAACAACTCCTTCATGCATGTATTTTCTAATATTTGATCAGAGATCTTTTATCAGATTACCTCTGGTCACAGCTACGAAGTTTCTCTTCTGTGTGTGTTCTCTGGTGTTGTACCAGGCTGTTTGACTGAGTAAAACTCTTCCCACATTGATTACAGCTATATGGTTTCTCTCCTGTGTGTGTTCTCTGGTGTCGAGTCAGATTGCTAGAACCAGTAAAACTCTTCCCACATTCATTACAGCCATAGGGTTTCTCTCCTGTGTGTGTTCTCTGGTGTGATATCAGGTTGTTTAGCTGAGTAAAACTCTTCCCACATTGAGTACAGCTATAAGGTTTCTCTCCTGTGTGTGTTCTATGGTGTGTAGTCCGCTTGCTTGACGTAGTAAAACCCTTCCCACATTGAGCACAGCTATAAGGTTTCTCTCCTGTGTGTGTTCTCTGGTGTCGAGTCAGATTGCCAGAACCAGTAAAACACTTCCCACATTCATCACAGCTATAGGGTTTCTCTCCTGTGTGTGTTCTCTGGTGTGATATCAGGCTGGTTGAATGAGTAAAACTCTTCCAACATTGAGAACAGCTATAAGATTTCTCTACTGTGTGGATTCTTTGATGAATTTTAATTCCTGCTGTCGAGGTGAATCTCTTCCCACAGTCAGAGCAGCAGTAAGATTTCTTCCCTGTGGATCTCTGCGGGTGTTTCTTGAGGTGTTCTAATCTGGAGAGACTCTTCTCTGCCTTGTCAGCATCATGAGGTTGTTGAGGCTCCCCAGAGGATCCACGATATTGTAGTTTCTCTCCTGTGTGAATGACAAAGTCACATAGATGGTTAAAGGCCCACAACAGCAGAAATCCACTGTGAAAGGTGATGTCAACAGCATAGCCATAATGTTGTACAACAACTGACGTCTGTAATGAATGTAATGATAATTTGAAATTTGTCTTAAAATGTGCAACAATAGTCATATTTTGTCTTGTTTTCACATCTATGACTGTAGACTAGAAATAAGTTATTAATGTTGTTGAAACTCTAAGCAGACGACTTTTGGTCTCCAATATAGGCCCCTTTCTGTGTTTGCTAAAATTGCGGCACGAGGGCAATGCACATGCAATTTAGTTGTAGAAACTCCTCCCTGCTAATGAGGAAACCACAAGTTATGGATGTCGTATATCTGGTAATGAGGAAACCACTAGTTATGGATGTAGTATATCTGGTAATGAGGAAACCACTAGTTATGGATGTAGTATATCTGCATGGAGCAAAAATGGTGAGCGAAGATATTCGTTTTTTCACAATGTATTCTGAATATGACAGTGCAAGATCAGGAGTTCTACTCAAGGGAACTCACATTAAGGTCTGTGTCTATTCACTAATTCACCACCGTGGGGGAAAACTCAGGGAAGTTCTCATAGGCTGACAGCAAAAATAGCCACCATTTCCAGGTTGCTTATGAGTGCATTTAAAACTATTTTGGATTATAATTGTAAGGCTCATTTGAATGTCCTGCTTAATATAATGTTTGTGTTATTGCTGCAAATCAACTGCTTTCTACTTTTTTTTTAAACACTTAAAATACAATTTGGCTTTGCCATCAGCCTGACAATGAGGGTTTGTCGACCAAGTATTTGCCAAATCGGCCCATAACTTCACTTAACAATAACATACACCTACTGTAGGACCCATAATTTGACCTAACAACAACATAGACCTACTGTAGGACCCATAATTTGACCTAACAACAACATAGACCTACTGTAGGACCCATAAAGTCACCTAACAATAACATAGACCTACTGTAGGACCCATAACTTCACCGAACCACAATAACTACAGACTAGAGCACATCAATTTGTTTGGGATGTTGGATCCAACATGGAGCACGGCATAACTGTCTTTACCAGAGTAATGAATGAAGAAGCACTTTGGTTGTTGTTGCATGTCGTGATGTTCGTCATTTGACTGGCATTCAGAAAATGATTTCCTGGATCAGCTGATGATAGTTGCACATGTGACTGTAACTAAACAGCTACAGTATTAAGTATTATGTGTAATTAATGAAGAACCGTGTTAATGACAGTATCCATTTGGGTGTCAATAAAGTTAAGGTGGCTCTCAGAACCATTGGATTTAGCAAACTGAAATTATTTAGGATTTCTGTGCCCATGGAAACGGTTTTCCCACCGTAACATAGGGAGACACTAAATGTTATGTATTTAGAGTGCATTTCAGAGATCTCAATACAAAAAAAACTGTCCGACAGCCAGATCCAGTATTTAAGTTGAAGTTCATCATATGACAAGCTTAACGTTATGACTATAACTACTGTTCCCTGAAGGAGGGAAACTAGGTACAACATACTATTAAATCCACATGTTATGACTATAACTACTGTTCCCTGAAGGAGGGAAACTAGGTACAACATACTATTAAATCCACACGCTATGACTATAACTACTGTTCCCTGAAGGAGGGAAACTAGGTACAACATACTATTAAATCCGTACCTCGTTTGAAGCCCCGCCTTCCACAGGTGATGAGCGTGAGGCTCAGATTTATTCCTTTAATTTAATATCACTCTTCACTGACCCAGGAAGGGGCGGAGCCAAACAGGTGTTGTACCTCATTTCCCTCCTTCAGGGAACAATAATTATAGTCATAAAGTTACACTCCCTTTCCGCCAGTCAACTTCGGTACAACATACTATGGGGAAATACAATCATTCCCCATGCTGACCCAAACGGATACCAAATGAAACGTGCCTTGGCAGACCACCCAGACTGTGCAAGATGGCGTTGACAGAGATGGTCGCCTCGCTTCAGGTCCTTAGAAAACTATGCAGTTATTTGTTGTTTTATGTATTATTATTATCATCATCACAGGAGAGGCAGACTGAGCGGCCTACTGGTCAGACTCAGAAGGAGAGCACATCATCCACCGCTTCCGCTCATATTACTCGCCAATGTCGAATCTCTAGACAACAAGGTGGATGAAATTTCTACCAGATAAATTAAACAACTTCTTTGCTCGCTTTGAGGACAATACAGTGCCACCGTCACGGCCTGCTACCAAAGACTGTAGGCTCTCCTCCTCTGTGGCCGACGTGAGTAAAACATTTAAACGTGTTAACCCTCACAAGGCTGACGGCCCAGACGGCATCCCTCGCAGCGTCCTCATAGCATTCGCAGACCTACTGGCTGGTGTGTTTACGGACATATTCAATCAATCTTTATCCCAGTCTGCTGTCCCCACATGCTTCAAGATGGCTACCATTATTCCTGTTCCCAAGAAAGCTAAGGTAACTGAACTAAATGACTATCGCCCCATTTCACTCACTTCTGTCATCGAAGTGCTTTGAGAAACTAGTCAAGAATCATATCACCTGCACGCTTCCCTAGACCCACTTCAATTTGCTTACTGCCCCAATAGGGCCACGATGCAATCGCCATCACACTGCCCTATCTCATCAGGACAAAAGGAACACCTATGTAAGAATGCTGTTCATTGACTACAGCTCAGCATTTAACACCATAGTACCCTCCAAACTCCTCATTAAGCTCGAGACCCCGCCCTGTGCAACTGGGTCCTGGACTTTATGACGGGTCACCTCCAGGCGGTAAAGGTAGGAAACAATATCTCCACCCCGCTGATCCTCAACACTGGGGCCCTGCAAGGGTGCGTTCTCAGCCCTCTCCTGTACTCCCTGTTCTCCCATGACTGCGTGGCCATGCACGCTTCCAACTGCAGATGACACTACAGTAGTCGGCTTGATTACCAACAACAACGAGACGGCCTACAGGGAGAAGGTGAGGGCCCTCGGAGTCTGGTGTCAGGAAAATAACCTCTCACTCAACATCAACAAAACAAAGGAGATGATCATGGACTTCAAGGAAACTGCAGAGGGAGCACCCCCATCCACATCGACGGGACAGTAGTGGAGAAGATGGAATGTTTTAAGTTCCTCGGCGTACACATCACAGCCAAACTGAAATGGTCCACCCACACAGACAGCGTGGTGAAATAGGCACGACAGTGCCTCTTCAACCTCAGGAAGTTGAAGAAATTTGGCTTGTCACCGAAAACACTCACAAACTTTTACAGATGCACAATTGAGAGTACCCTTTCAGGCTGTATCACCCCTGGTACTGTAACTGCACCGCCCTCAACCGCAAGGCTCTCCAGATGGTAGTACGGTCTACTCAACGCATCAATGGGGGCAAACTACCTGCCCTCCAGGTCACCTACAACACCCGATGTCACAGGTAGACCAAAAATATCATCAAGGACAACAACCACCCGAGCCACTATCTGTTCACCCCGCTATCATCCAGAAGGCGAGGTCAGTACAGGTGCATCAAAGCTGGGACCGAGAGACTGAAAAACAGCTTCTATCTCAAGACCATCAGACTGTTAAACAGCCATCACTAACGTTGAGTGGCTGCTGCCAACATAGACTCAATCTCTGACCACTTTAATAAATGGACTTTATCAAAGGTATCACCAGTCACTTTAATAATGTTTACATACCCTACATTACTCATCTCATATGTATATACTGTATTCTAGGCCTATAAATGCGTCAGTTGTCAATTTATTCATTGTCTTTTGTTTGAAACACTCCTGTCAATGGTGAGTAAGGACACCCACCTGATTACACATAAAGAAGTAGGACTAGTCTACCTGGCCTGTGTGCAAATGTAGGTCTATAAATGTGCCCATTTGGGGATGTCTGATAGTATTTCTGATTGTCTTAATGCAGCACCACTAATGAGTTGTGGAGCTTCTCAAAGCAAATGTTTCTTCACCTCAAACAGCAAGTAAAAAAAGTCTAATCGAAATCAATTGCGAATGACAATAGTTCCTCAAAGTATTTTAGTAAAAGATTTCCAGCTCTCACCGTTTTGATAACCACTCGGCATAAAAAGGAAAAATGTAATGCTCTGATCCAGTGGAAATGTCAGAAAATACCTGATTACTTCTTATCCTTTGCACAAATAGCCGACAGCTGTGTCTGTCCCAAACTCACTGGCCGGGGAAACTCTGAGGGCCCAGAATATTTTATACAATGTTGCAAGCTTGCTATCCGAGTTTCTGGCCGACCCAGTTGATAGTTGATACAATGTTTCAAGTTTGTTGTAGACAGGCCATGGCAGCCAATGTGACCTATAGGACATTTATTTTAATCAGGATATCTTCTACCTGAAAGAAATAAAAGCTGAAATAAATCATTCTCTCTTTATTCTGGCGTTCTTAAAATGAAGTGGTGTTCCTAACTGACCTTTTATCAGGATATTTTCTAACTGCAGTCTGCAATGTTTTTATTTGTTGGCTTTAGGTAGGTTATTTTTACATAGTTGGCAATGGCAATAAAAGTTACTTTTAGATTTGTATAATTTTAATTTAGAATGTAGAATAATCACAGACAATCTATGATTTTGAGATACTATTATAAATGAAATGAAACTGTTCCAGTAAAATATACACATGAAAATCATAACTGGCAAACAGATCAGTAGAAATGGTCAGATAAATTGGCACTCCAAATGGAAAAGGTTGCCGACCGCTGGTGTAGCCCGTTACCGGAAACTTCGGGAGCATAACGGCAGAATTTCTCTCTCTTCTGGTTAGGTTATCTTGATGTCTGGCTCCCTCCAGTCATTTGTGTGTCTTAATTATTTAATCAAACAGCTTAAAGCATCAGACCAGTTCAGTACATACAGTTGATTTTATTAAAACACATGGGGCGATTGGCAGAAAGAACAGATGACTCTTGGTTGACCAAGATGTATGTTAGTTGGGGACAGCACTAGAACATGATTTTGGGGCTCCCAAGTGGCACAGTGGACACCATCTCAGTGCTTGAGGCGTCACTACAGACACCCTGGTTCAAATCCAGGCTGTATCACAACCGGCCGTGATCAGGAGTCCCATAGGGCAGCGCACAATTGGCCCAGCGTCGTCCGGGGTAGGCCTTCATTGTCAATAAGAATTTGTTCTTAACTGACTTGCCTAGTTATATACAGGTTACATTTAAATAAGTAAAAAGTGTTTTATGACAAACCCTTTTTTACAAATCCATCAAGGCACCAACTCTGAGAAGGTTTTAAAGGAAAGGTTTCAAACCAATTCATGAATGTAATTGAATCTAGGTATGTCTTGCCTTTAATGTAAGGGCATGAAAAAAATTGGATGAATATTATACAATGACTTATCAACAGCTCTAATAATTTGACCCCCACAGGAAATCTATCCTGGCAATTCTAGAATATACTATATAGCCTAGAAACCTGGTTAAACTATCATTATGACATCATGGATGAATTCTAGAATATACTATATAGCCTCAAAATCTGTTTAAAAGGATAATTTTGACCTCATGGATGGGCAGTCTTTGTATTTATAGTGTAGTGAATTCAGGGGGAAGCCCTGAGCTGAACTCAAACCTGGGTCCAGAGACTGTCAAGCCAACACCTTATAACTGTTACACCAATATGTCTGAACTTCTTGAAGAGGTCGCTAGGTGTTGGGCTACAGTTGATACAATAGCTTTCTCTATGAATGTGAGAGTGGTTACATTTCTCCAGCCCCCATCCCTCAGCTGTTTACCAAACCAAGCCTCTGGGCAGCCATTTTGTTGCTGTTTAAAAAAAAACACACAACCAACCAATCTGCAGTTAAAACAATAACACATATGTAATTCCACCACTGTTTTGGTAATAAGATGATGATGGGGTTGGAGAAATGTAACTACAGACAGACAGACCTATGGATGCAAGGACTGACCATCCATGATATCAACATGATAGTTTTAAACATGTTGAGGCTATAGTGTTGATTTACAATGGCTATAAGTAAATAATTTAAAAGTCGAAAATGGCTGTTGCATTTGCAGATCTCCCCTTTAACACCCAACATCTTTTCAACAACTGCAGAGTTTGTGCCTCTGTATTTAAGACAGTACTTACTAGTGTTAATCAGGCCCTGGTTTCCCAAAACCATCTTATGGCTAAGTTCACCGTTGGAACCATTGGATGCCTTAAGATGCGTTTGGGAAACCGGGCCCAGATATCCAGTTTCCTCCTCTTCCTTTTTCGATGTAACAGTAATCTCTCCCTGCTCCTCTTTCACTCTGAACGCGTCTTTTTCTTCTTTAACTGAAACGTCTTTCTCTTCTTCTTTCACTGAAACGAACTCACCCTCTACTTCTTGTTTTACTGTGACCTCTTCTTTAGCAGGAGGAGAGTAGCTTAGTGAACTCATGGTCGGAGGTGTTAGCTAGCTAGGCTAATGCTAACTTAACCAGCCCGCTAGCTGACTAATAACAACACCGTAAATATGAAATTAAAACGGATAACTAACTAGACGACAGAAGTGGGTTTAAAACACAGTGGCTAATATTCACGAAAGCGTCTAAAGAGCTTTATTGGTTCGGCTGTTTTGTCTAGCAAGCTACCGAGGTGGCTGACGAACTGTTGCTACTTTTGAAAGAAGCGTTCCGTCCACTACATTATACGTCACACTAACAACATCGCCTTAAATTCCCACACCGCCATCTGCTGACTGGAGTGGGTAACGCAGTTGAGTAAAATGTTTATTTTATTTTCAGACAAAAGTTAATAGTCCTAAAATATCCATTACCACCCCCCCCCCCCCTAAATAAATCAATATATTTTTTCTGTGATCTCTTTTTTTCGTCAACCGTTCCATCGCATCTTAAACTTCTTCCCGGGGGAGGCTGCTGCTGCACGAGTAACTGTTTGACTTTCTTCTGCAAAGATGGAGGACAGAAATCCTAGGAGAGAGGGGTACCCCTACACAGAACTGAACTGGATCAAAGATGGCGGACAGAAATACTAGGAGAGAGGGGTACCCCTATACAGAACTGAACTGGATCAAAGATGGCGGACAGAAATACTAGGAGAGAGGGGTACCCCTACAAAGAACTGAACTGGATCAAAGATGGCAGACAGAAATACTAGGAGAGAGGGGTACCCCTACACAGAACTGAACTGGATCAAAGATGGCGGACAGAAATACTAGGAGAGAGGGGTACCCCTACTCAGAACTGAACTGGATCAAAGATGGCGGACAGAAATACTAGGATGGAAGCAAATGTAAGGGATTATAACGTCATAACGAATCATGCGAAAACATGTACATTTGACAGGAATGTTAGTTAATGTAGAGACAAACGAGTATGACATTTTTTTATCATGAAGTTCATTTACGAAAATCGCGATTTAGCAAGCTAGCTGACTGGCTAACATTAGCCAGCTAGCTGAGTAGCTTTATGGGTGTTGTGACATGGGTATGAAATTGTACTTCTGGTTGTTTTAGGGACTCCTGAAACAACCAGCAAACCAGGCTGTCGTTTTGTGAAACAGTTGATGTATAGAATCTAGCTAGTTGAAGAATTTACTGCAAATTGAATGTACAATTGTGTAAGCTTGCCTTGCTGATATTTGCCATCCAGATAGATGAAATAACGTAGCTAGCTATGTTCTTGCTTATTGTGCAGTGGATGATTAAAATACCTGTATGCCTATGGATGTGTAGCTAGCTATCTAGCCGATCTGTGTATGGACCCAAACGTTTGGTATACATATTAGTTCAGAACCTAGCTATGAACCTCAGCTATCATAGCCAGTTGTATCAACTTCAAAACAGTCTGAATGACATTAATGAAGCCTATGGATTGAGTAGAATATAATATAACTTTGTGCCAAGGATGCAAGTCGTATATACATGTAGTTATTACCATGCATGAGATCCCCACATTGTAGCCTGTACATTTAATATATTCACTGATCATGTACTCTACCTTGGCAAATAAAGGTGCAGTTTAGGTATGAATGTCTTTGAGAATTTTTCAGTCATATCCAATACCAGGAGTATCAAATTCCAGTCTTTGAATGACGCTGTGTCTGCATGTATGTATTACAATTATACACTTCAACAGTGTTTACCAATCTTGGTCCTGGGACATCAATGGTTACACATTGTAACTAATAGACTAGAAACAGGATTTAACTAGTTCATTCATATAGACAGAAATATAATGTTAAAAAACAGAACACTACACTTCCTATGCATCATGTAAATACTCTAACACTGGTTAATCTCAACATCTAATGCCCTTCATCTGCATTGATCTGATAAACACAGGATAGGTGGAGTATTTCATCAAATTACACTTCATTTCAACCAGTAGAGAATGTGAAACGCTTTATTGAAAAGCTCATTATCCAAGTGTTATAAATACAAGTTTCAATCTGTACTTCAATGCACATCTGTTGTGCATTATAAAAACAGAGGAAGAAAGAGGAGGTGGTGAGAGAGGTGTAAAAGATAGAAAGGGAAAGAGGTAAGCACATAGGAGCAGGGAAGGCAGCACATGATTAATGAATCACAGTGCTACATAAATATTCTCTCAGTTCATCACAATTACATAAGTCTCATGTCGGCTCAAAGGTTCTTAAAAGCGGGTGAGGTGGCGATGATGGGACTGGGGGTTGGCATCCTCTCAGATCAAAACATACCTGCAGACGAGAGACAGATGGAGAGAGAGAACATGTTTAAGCCTTGTTTTTATTTTGTATTCTGACATTGTTAGTCATCAATCAGGAGATGAAATGCAAAACTGACCTTGGATCATTAACTCTGGGACTACTGCATCTCTCTCTGTATTTCAATGTAAAGCATCTCTTGAATAATACTTCCTGTATAATATAAACTGACTTGGGATCATTAACTCTGGGACTACTGCATCTCTATCTGTATTTCAATGTAAAGCATCTCTTTAATAATACTTCCTGTTGACCTGACCAAGTGACCTCTCACCTCTGATCATGCTGTGCCCTCTATGTAGCAAGTTCAGATGCAGGAGGGGTTCACCGACACAGCTGATATAACCTAGAGGATTTAGGGAGAAGAGGAGAGGGATGAAGTGAAGGAGAGACTGTTATTGAGAAAATAAGGTAGTTAAAGCGACAGTGTTCAACAGGAATCTGTGTGGCCTCACCTGGTGTCCACACCACACTAAGTGGCTGCAGAGTACTTTATGCTGAAAAACATGAACGGACACACAAGGACAAACAATATAGCCTAGTTATAGAAATAACAAAGTGTCTTACTATTCTCCATGGTTGGCCCTCTTGCCTATTCTTTGAAGGTGGAAGGAGCCACAGTTTTACACCTGAGCCTGCTTACTGCACAACACAATCCATCAATCAGATTGATACATGAATGTGTTGGTGTGGGATATAGGGTGTCAAATTTTTTCAATATGGGTGATTTAATATAGCCTGTTTTGTTTTTGCACACCCTTACCTAAACAGCACCCTCACCTGAGAAGTAGAAATCAAAGGGAGAGAAACTGTGAATTCAATAACTGCAGTTGACATAGCTAAGTAAATGGAAGAATACTCTTACTGCAATGTGAATGGCTCTTAAAAGAGCCTTTGGTTGTGCATAGTGTAGTCTATGGTGTTGCCAGGGAACAGCACCCTCTTTGAAGTAGTAGGAGGTGAAGATCTCCTGCACACGGATTGCCTCTCTTGCTGCGTTGTTGGACCCCATCCTTGAAACATCCTGCAGAGCAGCAGACTTCTCCTCTGGGACATGGCGGCGAGCTGCAGATCCCCTCCTGGTCCTCGTGTCCATCCTCATGAAGTTACACAGGACACAGGTAGCCTTCACACACCCAAATTCCTCCAGGAGGCAGTCCCAGATGACCCTGGTCACCCAACCTTGCAGTGCCCTACACGTTAACTGTAGGCAATCGTTTTGAAGGAATCTCCAGTTACAAGGTCTCTGTAGGAATATGGAAGACAATGTAATTATTAGACTGTTACATCACCAGGTCATTGTGGATTACTAAAGTATAATATGCCTGATAACAAATCATGATAACATTGGATTGATAGATGCTTGGGCACACATATGTACATGTGTAGCATGTGACAATAACAGGATCATATCAAGGATGGCATCACAAATGAATACATAAATACCACCTGAAGCTTGATAATGAGTTGATCATTTGAATCAGCTGTGCAGTGTGAAGGTAAAAACCAAAATGTGCCCCTCTGAGTCCCCAGGACTGAGAACCACTGCTCTTCATTGGGACCTCTTCATATGAAGACTGGCTTTCATAGAGCTCTTTATCTGAGGACAGACAACCTCACAAGAAACAGACTTCATTATAGTCAAATTACACCATACTGAATATTATGTGACTATTATCTCCGTCCTCACTTCTAGGGACAGGAACTACACAAAAGTAACTGCCCTATCCAGAATAGCCTACTCTCTCACTGACAGTTGGGGCTGCTAACCTTTCACCCTCCTACATGGCTGTTAGCTAGCTACCTACAAATGCATTAGGAGTTTGTTTTTTACAGTGATAAATAGATAGCTTGTGATATTTAATTCACTTAGCTAGCTAACTTCATATTAGCTAGCTAAGTGAATTATATATCACCAGCTACCTAGCTAATTGAATTAAATATCACCAAATACCTATCTATACAGTATGTGAAGTTGGTTAGATAGCTAGCTCATTTAGCAGCTCATTTGAGTTAGCCTGCACTGTAGCTAGTTAGCTAATAATACATCGTTTTTTACATTTTCAAAATCTATTTACTTACTTACTTGAATAGTTTCTCCCAGCCATGTGGACAATTGGAAACAGGGCAGCAAAGTTTGTCACCAGAGCGTTTTAGAGGATATTACTATTGAACTATGTACCCATTTAATAACCAGACCTTCATACAAACTTGCTCTGCTGAATTCTTGACGGAGTCACAATGGGCGGCCTAAGCGGCATCTAGTCCATCTGCTGACTGGACGCAGTTCAGTAAAATGTACATTTTATTTTCAGACAACAAGTTAAAGTGTAGGAAGCATGAGTTTTTACTAACCAGTGTAACAACACAGTGTGGTTAAAGACTTAGTAACTGAGTTGTATTCATGATCTGGTTCCCTATAAGTACAAACAGTTATGTTTTTGTTTTAAATTTACAAAATTAAAATTACAAATGTACATTTTAAAATGTTTTCTTCACTCAAGTATTACAATTTTTTTTTTTAGGGGTGTAGGGTGGAAGCTGACTCCCCGTAAGAGAGAATTCCTGTCAGTCGGCTTCCAGTATAGGTCTGTGCTAAAGCCATCCCCATTCCTCTTAAATCAAAATGTCCAGATAACTTGTTTCATGTGCATCAAAGTTGATGGTGAATTTCAGATGTTCACTGCTTGTATTGATGAAAGAGTAGAATCGATGAAGTTCCTCTGCTGTCCTCTGGAATAGAAGGAATAGATGTAACATCAATTAAGTCATTTTCAGAGCCTGATAAGGTTCTAGAATGGATTGTTAGGGCTGACAATCACACTCTTCTCTAACAACCCTACGTACAGACTGGCATAATTAGATGCTATTTTTTTAAACTACAATGACCATAATGCACTGCATGCCGACTTGTCTTGTCTGTGTTTCTTTTACACCTGCTATGTAAAAGAGACAGAAGAATGCACAACGGTCAATGCAATCTGGGATCCTTGGGACATCCCTACCCTAAACCCTAACCTTAACTCTAACCATTTCAAATGTCAACTTCAATGGGCTAGGGACGTCCCAAGGATGTATCTCTACCTGAAAATACATGATCTAAGTGATTGATCATTGGTATTCAGCAGTCATAAAGCCTTATTTACTTTAATGAACAACTAAAATAGTGATTTTGTCAGACAGCAGCTCTACACTTTATTGACTGACTGATCCATTCATCCTTCCATCCCTCCTCAGCCTTCCTCTCCTCTGAAGACCCAGTGAGGGTGGAGCTCAGTCAGAGAGCTGTTGAGGGACTGGTTAGGAAGAACACTTCTACAGCCAGAGAGGTGAGAGGTCACACATGGTTTAGATGGTAAATATTTATGTCCCCTTAGTGGTTCATCACGTCAGCAAAAGGGAATATGTTCAATCATCCATGTTTATTTACATTAGTGCAAATTGTCCACTGATCTTGGTGTAATTTCTCCCCCCTTTCGTCTGTATGAAAGTTAATTTCCCCTCAGGCACACACATTTGTTCTTTGATATGAAGGTAATTTGTGTAAAATGTACTTTTCCCCACTCATTCACCACATCTCTTTACATTGCTGATGCATATTTGGTGGCCTGACTGTCAAAGGCCCATCCTGGTAGATCTGAACCCAATGCAACTTGGAGTGATCGGATGACAGAAGTCACATTTAGGTGCCAGGTGTAACTGAGGCCATAGATGCTCCATATCCATAACTTTGAGTGTTTCATATATGACTAAAGGTTTTTCTTTCTGTGTTGCAGGGGCAGTCAAGAAATGGAACAGCAAGGCCACAGAACATGACATAATCAGAGCTGTGGGAGACCACCTCAAGCCCCTGGTAGAGCCGGGGGTGGTGTTTACCACTCCACCACACCTTCAACAGGCTGGAAATGTGGGATTGATCTTTTTGTTTCAGTAGTTGAATCCATTGACATATTGTTCATTTTCAACGAATGCACTGGATTGGTTGAAAAGTGATAAACTTACATACCATGCACTATTTGACATAGTGGGAGATATACTGAATTTACACTAAGACCAAGAGTCTGTTGATTGGTGGGTCATGTTCAAATCAAGCTTTATTTATATAGCACATTTCAGACATGGATGCAACACAATGGCTTCACAGGAAAAAACACAAATGAAAATTAACAAAAATGTACTACACAAACATAAGAGGATAAAAAAAGAATAATAACTGAAAGAGTAATGAGCATTCTAAGGAAACGACATTGATTCAAATATTAACAATTCATTGATGCATATATGATGCAACATCCAACCCAAAATATCAGCTTGTTTTACCACATTGTTTGTTGTTACGTTCCCCAGCAAGAAAACCAGAAATGTCCCTTAAATAGAAAAGGGACTAACAAAGAGTCACTGACAACAACCACAACTAAACAGGTGGGATTTTAGGAGGGGTTCTGATAGACACTATGGGGGTGTCTACTGAAAGTTGACTAGTAACAACAACTGGAACCTAAAAGACACCCACCATGAGACCCACTAAATCTTCCCAAGAAGAGGAAAACAAAAGAAAAACACACACCAAACTTAAAGACAGGAAGCAAACCAAAAAGGTGGCGCAACTAAAGGTGTTGACTCTCCACATGTATCAAGACAACTGGAGCACTGGGCCAGACACTCTTAAATAGAACCTGGACCAGCTCAGGTGAAACACCTTCCCACTAACGAGATGGACAAGCCAGCACAGGTGTAACACATACTGACTAACGAGGTGACACCAATCAGTTCGCGGAGACACATTTCAGTTGTACAAGCAATCAATCAAATGAATTTATAAAGCCCTTCTTACATCAGCTGATATCTCAAAGTGCTGTACAGAAACCCAGCCTAAAACCCCAAACAGAAAGCAATGCAGGTGTAGAAGCACGGCGGCTAGGAAAAACTCCCTAGAAAGACCAGAACCTAGGAAGAAACCTAGAGAGGAACCAGGCTCTGAGGGGTGGCCAGTCCTCTTCTGGCTGTGCCGGGTGGAGATTATAATAGAACATGGCCAAGATGTTCAAATGTTCATAGATGACCAGCAGGGTCAAATAATAATAATCACAGTGGTTGTCGAGGGTGCAACAGGTCAGCACCTCAGGAGTAAATGTCAGTTGGCTTTTCATAGCCAATCATTCAGAGTATCTCTACAACTTCCATTTCACATTATAATCATCTACAATGCTTCACCTTCTACAATATAAACATGGTGTCTACTGGCTGTCAACCATTAAAAACAAGAAAAAACACATTTCTAAATAATAACATACAATCAACAAATAAAAACAAGAAAACAAAATAATTATTTATTATACGTATAATTTTTTTCTCCTTTTTCTTTCTATAGAATCCTAAAACTCACTAGCTTCTAGAACTCTCATCTTCCTAAAACTCACTAGCTTCTAGAACTCTCGTCCCCTTGGAACGAGCACAAACACAACTCATCTCCAATACGGAAAAACATGCAGTCAAAATAAATTGGCAACCAAGTTGTCCTTACCACGGACATGTCTGATTTCAAGAGGAAACTCCTGCAATATCCGTAGTAACTTTCCACCTCACTGCGGAGCTTCTCTCTCTTTTCAGGGTTCACTAGATAGGCATGTTGTTGGATCGGGGCCCAGTCCCCAATGTCATGCTCTAGTACATTTGGGTTGGCACATCTGAGAATGAACCCGATATTCTAAAAGGGCAACAATGTCAATATAATTGTTCCCAAAAATTGTCAGTTGGTTGCATAAATCATTGATTACTAAATGTTACATTAATTGAAAATATGAAATATCAAACCAAATGTACACCCCTTTGTTAATATGTATTGACAATAATTAACTTAATGGTGAGGCATGGAATAATAAAACATGTATCTTTTGTCAGGCTGAATGTTTGAAATATGAGGTGATTTGAGTCATTCTTTTTCAGTCGTGGAATAAAGACAATTAGGATTTGAATGTTGTCAATAAATGCTGGAGTGATGTAGGATTGTAAATGAAATTGATTATAGACCAATTTATTATACTGCGTTCATGTGTATAGGCTGCAAGCACGTTGAAATGAAGTTGTTTTCAAGTCAATGACAAAACGACCAGAAAAGACATCTTCTCCACTTTCAACTACAACCGAACATATATTGGACGTCAGGCATAGTCTTATTTTCAACATGTTGCTAGGTGGGATAGCCCCAATGTCAAAACACAGTTCTAACATGTCCAAATCAATAACCAATATGTAGAAACAGTTTGTGATATATAGAAAACCTAAACATAAAATGTGCTATATACATAAACATCTGCCACAATAATCATATTACTTGTATTTTTTTAAACAAGCACCTTATAAACTGCACAAGCATCAGAAACGCTGTTGTTTTGACAAGTAGCAATAAATCACTGATATCGATGAGGGGGGAAATCAGGTTGTACGTCCTGTTGAAACTAACACAACTAAAAAAACACATGGAAATGGGAGATATATTTTACCTCAATGGTTAGAGGACAACCTGCAGAAGACAGTCAGCTACATTTTGGAGTGATGCATTTTGATTCAAGAGGGTCATCAACGTGGTAAGTGTAACACAACTCTTTTTTGTCAGTCACTTTTTGTTAAATCACATAAATAGTACTCTTTCAATTCAGAGCCTGGATTTTCCTCCTGGGGCTAATATCCATATCATGCTGAAATCAATAGAACAGGGGACAAACGTTTAGGGTTCTACATTGTGACATCATTAAAATACTCCTATTACAATGTTAAAACATTCTACATTGTGACATCATTAAAATACTCCTACAACAATGATAACACATTCTATATTGTGACATCATTAAAATACTCCTACTACAATGTTAACCTCTTTTAAAACATTCTACATTGTGACATCATTAAAATACTCCTACTACAATGTTAAAACATTCTATATTGTGACAATAATTCATTGATTGAGGTATTTTATCAGATTATCTCTGTTCACACTGATCACAGCTGAAGTTTCTCTCCTGTATGTGTTATAGGGTGTGTAGTCCGCTTGCTAGACGTAGTAAAACTCTTCCCACATTGAGCACAGCAATAAGATTTCTCTCCTGTGTGTGTTTTCTCTGGTGTGATATCAGGCTGGTTGACCGAGTAAAACTCTTCCCACATTGAGCACAGCTATAAGGTTTCTCTCCTGTGTGTGTTCTCAGGTGTGATATCAGTCTGGTTGACCGAGTAAAACTCTTCCCACATTGAGCACAGCTATAAGGTTTCTCTCCTGTGTGTGTTCTCCGGTGTGATATCAGACTGGTTGACTGAGTAAAACGCATCCCACATTGAGCACAGCTATAAGGTTTCTCTCCTGTGTGTGTTCTCCGGTGTCTAGTCAGACTGCTAGATGTAACAAAACCCTTCCCACATTCATCACAGCTATAAGGTTTCTCTCCTGTGTGTATTCTCTGGTGTGATATCAGGCTGTCTGGCCGAGTAAAACTCTTCCCACACTGAGCACAGCTATAAGATTTATCTCCTGTGTGTTTTCTCCGGTGTTTACTCAGACAGCTAGATGTAACAAAACTCTTCCCACATTCATCACAGCTATAAAGTTTCTCTCCTGTGTGTATTATACGGTGTGATATCAGGCTGGTTGACTGAGTAAAACTCTTCCCACATTGAGTACAGCTAAAACGTTTCTCTCCTGTGTGGATTCTCTGATGAATTTTAATTCCTGTTGAGGAGGTGAATATCTTCCCACAGTCAGAGCAGCAGTGAGTTCTCTTCCCTGTGGATGTCTGCAGGTGATTCTTGAGGTGTTCTGACGTGGAGAGACTCTTCTCTGCCTTGTCAGCTTCATGAGGTTTTTGAGCCTCCCCAGAGGGTCCACGATAGTTACGTTTCTCTCCTGCGTAAACAACAAAGTCAGACAGATGGTTAAAGGCCCACAAAAAAGGAGCAAGAATAGTCATATTTTGTCTTGTTTTCACATTAGTAGTAACATCAATGATTGAGTTATTCAAGTTGTTGAAACCCTAAGCAGTGTGCCAGACAACTTTTGGTCTCCAATACAGGACAATTTCTGTGTTTAATAAAATTGCGGAATGAGGGCAATGCACACGCAATTTGGTTGTAGAAACTCCTCCCTACTAATGAGGAAAACACTAGTTATGGATGTAGTATATCTGGTAATGAGGAAACCACTAGTTATGGATGTAGTATATCTGGTAATGAGGAAACCACTAGTTATGGATGTAGTATATCTGGTAATGAGGAAACCACTAGTTATGGATGTAGTATATCTGGTAATGAGGAAACCGATAGTTATGGATGTAGTATATCTGGTAATGAGGAAACCACTAGTTATGGATGTAGTATATCTGGTAATGAGGAAACCACTAGTTATGGATGTAGTATATCTGGTAATGAGGAAACCGATAGTTATGGATGTAGTATATCTGGTAATGAGGAAACCACTAGTTATGGATGTAGTATATCTGGTAATGAGGAAACCACTAGTTATGGATGTAGTATATCTGGTAATGAGGAAACCGCTAGTTATGGATGTAGTATATCTGGTAATGAGGAAACCACTAGTTATGGATGTAGTATATCTGGTAATGAGGAAACCACTAGTTATGGATGTAGTATATCTGGTAATGAGGAAACCACTAGTTATGGATGTAGTATATCTGGTAATGAGGAAACCACTAGTTATGGATGTAATATATCTGGTAATGAGGAAACCACTAGTTATGGATGTAGTATATCTGCCTGGAGAAAAAATGGTGAGTAAAGATTTTAGTTTTTCACAATGTATTCTGAATGTGAATGGGGGAAAACTCAGGGGAGTAACCTCCATTTCCAGGTTGCTTATGAGTACATTTCACACTACTTTGGATTATAATTGTAAGGCTCGCTTGAATGTCATGCTTAATATAATTTTTGTGTCATCATCACAAATCAACTGCTTTATACTTTTTTTTAAAACACTTCAAACAGTAAAATGCTCTTTGGCTTTTCCATCAGCCTGACATTGAGGGTTTGTACACTAAGTGTTTGCCAAATTGGCACACAACTTCACCTAACAATAACATAGACCTAACGTAGGACCCATAACTTCACCTAACAACAAATATCATGATACCATATATATATATATATATATATATATATATATATATATATATATATATATATATACCATGTCGTATTGTTTGCCATTTGACTGGCATTCAGAAAATGATTTCCTGGATCAGCTGATGATAGTTGAACATGTGACTGTAACTAAACAGCTACAGTATTAAGAATTATGTGTAATTATTTAAGAACTGCGTTAATGACAGTATCCATTTTGGTGTTGTCTGTAAAGTTAAAATGACTGTTATTTTTTGTTTTATGTATTATTATCATCATCACAGGAGAGGCAGACTGAGCGGCCTACTGGTCAGACTCAGAAGGAGAGCACAACATCCACCGCTTCCGATCAAATTACTCGCCAATGTCCAATCTCTAGGTGGACGAAATTGCTACCAGATAAATTAAACAACTTCTTTGCTCGCTTTGAGGACAATACAGTGCCACCGACACGGCCCGCTACCAAAGACTGTGGGCTCTCCTTCTCCATGGCCGACGTGAGTAAAACATTTAAACGTGTTAACCCTCACAAGGCTGACGGCCCAGACGGCATCCCTCGCCGCGTCCTCATAGCATTCGCAGACCTACTGGCTGGTGTGTTTACGGACATATTCAATCAATCCTTATCCCAGTCTGCTGTCCCCACATGCTTCAAGATGGCTACCATTATTCCTGTTCCCAAGAAAGCTAAGGTAACTGAACTAACATTTTACATTTACCTTTTAGTCATTTAGCAGACACTCTTATCCAGAGCGACTTACAGTAGTGAATGCATACATTTCATACAATTTCATACATTTTTTTTTCTGTGCTGGCCCCCCGTGGGAATCGAACCCACAACCCTGGCGTTGCAAACACCATGCTCTACCAACTGAGCTACAGGGAATTACTATCGCCCCATTTCACTCACTTCTGTCATCATGTAGTGCTTTGAGAAACTAGTCAAGAATCATATCACCTCCACGCTACCCGATACCCTAGACCCACTTCAATTTGCTTACTGCCCCAATAGGGCCACAATGCAATCGCCATCACACTGCCCTATCTCATCTGGACAAAAGGAACACCTATGTAAGAACGCTGTTCATTGACTACAGCTCAGCATTTAACACCATAGTACCCTCCAAACTCCTCATTAAGCTCGAGACCCCGCCCTGTGCAACTGGGTCCTGGACTTTCTGACCACCTCCAGGCAGTAAAGGTAGGAAACAATATCTCCACCCCGCTGATCCTCAACACTGGGGCCCCGCAAGGGTGCGTTCTCAGCCCTCTCCTGTACTCCCTGTTCTCCCATGACTGCGTGGCCATGCACGCTTCCAACTGCAGATGACACTACAGTAGTCGGCTTGATTACCAACAACAACGAGACGGCCTACAGGGAGGAGGTGAGGGCCCTCGGAGTCTGGTGTCAGGAAAATAACCTCTCACTCAACATCAACAAAACAAAGGAGATGATCGTGGACTTCAAGGAAACTGCAGAGGGAGCACCCCCCCATCCACATCGACGGGACAGTAGTGGAGAAGATGGAACGTTTTAAGTTCCTCGGCGTACACATCACGGACAAACTGAAATGGTCCACCCACACAGACAGCGTGGTGAAATAGGCGCAACAGTGCCTCCTCAACCTCAGGAAGTTGAAGAAATGTGGCTTGTCACCGAAAACACTCAAACTTGTACAGATGCATAGTTTCTTAAAGTATTTTAGTAAAAGATTTCCAGCTCTCGCCCTTTCGATAACCACTCGGGATAAAAGGGAAAAAAGTAATGCTCTGATCCAGTGGAAATGTCATAAAATACCTGATTACTTCTTATTCTTTGCACAAATAGCCGACAGCTGTGTCTGTCCCGAACTCACTGGCGCGGGAAACTGAGTGCCCAGAATATTTTATACAATGTTGCAAGCCTGTTACCTCGAGTTTCGGCCGACCCAGTTGATATGTTTCAAGTTTGTTGTAGACAGGCCATGTGCAGCCAATGTGATTTTTAGGATATTTATTTTTTAACTGCAGAATGCAATGTTTTTATTATTTATTTAACTTTTATTTGTTGGCTTTATGTAGGCTATTTTTTTTTATATAGTTGGCAATGGCAATAATAGTTACTTTTAGATTTGTATTATTTTCATTTAGATTTAGATTGTCTGTGATTGATCTACATTCGATGATTTTGAGATACTATTATGAATTAAATGAAACTGTTCCACGAAAATGTGCATATGAAAATCATAACTGGCACCAGATCAGTAGAAATGGTCAGATAAATTGGCACTCCAAATGGAAAAGGTTGCCGACCGCTGGTGTAGCCCGTTACCGGAAACTTCAGGAGCATAACGGCAGAATTTCTCTCTCTTCTGGTTAGGTTATCTTGATCTCTGGCTCCCTCCAGTCATTTGTGTGTCTTAATTATTTAATCAAACAGAATGCTTAAAGCGTCAGACCAGTTCACTACATACAGTTGATTTTATAAAAACACATGGGGCGATTGGTAGAAATAACAGATGACTCTTGGTTGACCAAGATATATTTTAGTTGGGGACAGCACTAGAACATGACTTTGGGGCTCCAGAGTGGCGCAGCGGACACTGCATCTCAGTGCTTGAGGCATCACTAGACACCCTGGTTCAAATCCAGGCTGTATCACAACCGGCCGTGATTGGGAGTCCCATAGGGTGGTGCACAATTGGCCCAGCGTCGTCCGGGGTAGGCCGTCATTGTCAATAAGAATTTGTTCTTAACCGACTTTCCTAGTTAAATAAAGGTTACATTTAAATAAATAAAAAGTGTTCTATGACAAACCATTTTTTACAAATCCATCAAGGCACCAACTTTGAGAAGGTTTTAAAACAAAGGTTTCAAACCAATTCATGAATGTAATTGAATCTAGGTATGTCTTGCCTTTAATGTAAGGGCATGAAAAAAAATGGATGAATATTATACAATGACTTATCAACAGCTCTAATAATTTGCCTCCACAGGAAATCTACACTGGCAATTCTAGAATATACTATATAACCTCAAAATCTGTTTAAAACAATTATTTTGACCTCATGGATGGCCAGTCCTTGAATTCATAGTGTAGTGAATTCAGGGGGAAGCCCTGAGCTGAACTCAAACCTGGGTCCAGTGACTGTCAAGCCAACACCTTATAACTGTTATGTCAAGATGTCTGAACTTCTTGACGGGGTCGCTAGGTGTTGAGTTACGGTTGCTACAACAGCTTTCTCTATGAATGTGAGAGTGGTTACACTTCTCCTTCCCCCATCCCTCAGCTGTTTACCAAACCAAGCCCCTGGGCAGCCATTTTGTTGCTGTTTAAAAAACCCACACAACCCAGCAATCTGCAGTTCAAACAATAACAAATCTGTAATTCCACCACTATTTTGGTAATAAGATGTCGATGGGGTTGGAGAAATGTAAACACTTTTAAAATTCATAGACAGACCTATGGATGCAAGGACTGGCCATCCATGATATCAACATTATAGTTTTAACCATGTTGAGGCTATACAGTGTTGATTTACATTGTTTCTAAACATTAGAGTAAAAAAAGCTTATTTGGGGTTCTGATGGGGTACAACAGTTGAACTAAGCTCATGAGGCATGTGTTATATTCTTCAAGAATCAATGGCTATATATAAATAATTTAAAAGTACAAAAATTGATGTAGCAATTGCAGATTTCCCCTTTAACACCAAACATCAGTTCAACAACTGCAAAGTTTGTGCCTCTGTTTTTAAGACAGTACTTACTAGTGTTAATTAGGGAACGGTTTCTCAAAACCATCTTATGGCTAAGTTCATCTTTAGAACCATTGGATGCCTTAAGATGCGTTTGGGAAACCGGGCCCAGATATCCAGTTTCCTCCTCTTCTTCCTCCTCCTTTTTGGATGTGACAGTCATCCCCCCCTCTTCCTCTTTCACTCCAAAATCTGCATCCTCCTCTTCTTTTACTGTAACATCCTCCTCCTCTTTCACTCTGAACGTGTCTTCCTCTTCTTTCACTGAAACGTCTTTCTCTTCTTCTTTCACGGTAACAGTCTCACCCTCTACTTGTTTTTGTATTGAAACAGCCTCCTCTTCCTCCTCCTCTTTGACGAGAGCTTCTTTCTCCGTCCAGCAGACCTCCTCTTCTTTAACAGGAGGAGAGTAGCTTAGTGAACTCATGGTCGGGGATGTTAGCTAGCTAGGCTAATGCTAACTTAACCAGCCCGCTAGCTGACTAATAACAACAACACCGTAAATATGAAATTAAATCTGATAACTAACTAGACGACAGAAGTGGGTTTAAAACACAGTGGCTAATATACACTAAAGCATCTAAAGAACTTTATCGGTTCGGCTATTTTGTCTAGCAAGCTACCGAGGTGGCTGACGAACTGTTACTGCTGTTGAAAGAAGAGTTCCGTCCACTACATTATACGTCACACCAACAGCACCTTAAATTCCCAGACCGCCATCTGCTGACTGGAGTGGGTAACGCAGTTGAGTAAAATGTTTATTTTATTTCAGACAAAAAGTTAAAGTGTAGGACGCATTAGATTTTACTCACAAGTGTGACAATACCGTGTGGTTAAAGACTTACTAAGCTAGTTGTAGTCACGATATGGTTACCTATAAGTTCAAACCGTTATGTTTTTGCGTTATTACATATTTATTAACTTATTTCGGGAAATCTTCTAAACTACCCACAATGCACTATTTCTCAACGTCATATGGATGTGCTACCGAGTGAAACGGTGTAATGAAGTTTAACTCGGCAAGCCAATTAAGAACAAATTCTTATTTACATTGACGGCCTACCCCTGTTTCCAGTTATCCACAAGGCTAGGAGAACCTATTCAAGTAAGTAAGTAAATAGATTTTGAAAATGTAAAAAAAACGATGTATTATTAGCTAACTAGCTACAGTGCAGGCTAACTCAAATGAGCTGCTAAATGAGCTAGCTATCTAGACAACTTCACATACTGTATAGATAGATAGCTAGCTAAGTGAATTAAATATCACCAGCTACCTAACTACATATTAGCTAGCTATCTTGATGTATTTATCACTGTAAAAAACAAACTCCAAATGCATTTGTAGGTAGCTAGCTAACAGCCATGGAGGAGGGTGAAAGGATAGCAGCCCCAACTGTCAGTGAGAGAGGAGGCTATTCTGGATAGGGCAGGTACTTTTGTGTAGTTCCTGTCCCTAGAAGTGAGGACGGAGATAATAGAAACGTAATATTCAGTGTGGTGTAATTTGACTATAATGAAGTCTGTTTCTCGTGAGGTTGTCTGTCCTCAGATAAAGAGCTCTATGAAAGCCAGTCTACATATGAAGAGGTCCCAATGAAGAGCAGTGGTTCTCAGTCCTGGGGACTCAGAGGGGCACATTTTGGTTTTTACCTTCACACTGCACAGCTGATTCAAATAATCAACTCATTATCAAGCTTCAGGTGGTATTTATGTATTCATTTGTGATGCTGTCCTTGATATGATCCTGCTATTGTCACATGCTACACATGTACATATGTGTGCCCATGCATCTAACAATCCAATGTTATCATGATTTGTTATCAGGGATATTATACTTTAGTAATCCACAATGACCTGGTGATGTAACAGTCTAATAATTACATTGTCTTCCATATTCCTACAGATTGCCTACAGTTAACATGTAGGGCAATGCAAGGTTGGGTGACCAAGAACCAGGAGGGTATCTGCAGCTCGCCGCCGTGTGCCAGAGGAGAAGTCTGCTGCTCTGCAGGATGTTTCAAGGATGGGGTCCAACAACGCAGCAAGAGAGGCAACCCGTGTGCAGGAGATCTTCACCTCCTACTTCTTCAAAGAGGGTGCTGTTCGCATCTGCTACAAGACCATGGTGCTTGCCTACGGAGCTGTGAGGGGAACGGCACCTCCGTACCTTCAGGCTCTGATCAGGCCCTACACCCAAAGAAGGGCACTGCGTTCATCCACCTCTGGCCTGCTCACCTCCCTACCTCTGCGGAAGCACAGTTCCCGCTCAGCCCAGTCAAAACTGTTAGCTGCTCTGGCACCCCAATGGTGGAACAAGCTCCCTCACGACGCCAGGACAGCGGAGTCAATCACCACCTTCCGGAGACACCTGAAACCCCACCTCTTTAAGGAGTACCTGGGATAGGATAAAGTAATCCTTCTAACCCCCCCCCCCCCCCCCCCCCAAAAAAATATATAATGTACTACTGTAAAGTGGTTGTTCCACTGGATATCATAACGTGAATGCACCAATTTGTAAGTCGCTCTGGATAAGAGCGTCTGCTAAATGACGTAAATGTAATGTAAATGTTCCCTGGCAACACCATAGACTACACTATGCACAATCAAACGCTCTTTTAAGAGCCATTCACATTGCAATAAGAGTATTCTTCCATTTACTTAGCTATGTCAACTGCAGTTATTCAATTCACAGTTTCTCTCCCTTTGATTTCTACTTCTCAGGTGAGGGTGCTATTTAGGTAAGGGTGTGATGTCTGTGCAAAAACAAAACAGGCTATTTTAAATCCCCCATATTGGAAAAAATGTAGAACAATTTGACACCCTATAACCCACACCTACACACTCATGTATCAATCTGATTGATGGATTGTGTTGTGCAGTAAGCAGGTTCAGGTGTAAAACTGCGGCTCCTTCCACCTTCAAAGAATAGGCAAGAGGGCCAACCATGGAGAATAGTAAGACACTTCATTATTTCTATAACTACACCATCTTGTTTGTCCTTGTGTGTCCGTTCATGTTTTTCAGCATAAAGTACTCTGCAGCCACTTAGTGTGGTGTGGACACCAGGTGAGGCCACACAGATTCCTGTTCAACACTGTCGCTTTAACTACCTTATTTTCTCAATAACAGTCTTTCTCCTTCACTTCATCCCTCTCTCCCCTTCTCCCTAAATCCTCTAGGTTATATCAGCTGTGTCAGTGAACCCCTCCTGCATCTGAACTGGCTACATAGAGGGCACAGCATGATCAGAGGTGAGAGGTCACTTGGTCAGGTCAACAGGAAGTATTGTTAAAGAGATGCTTTACATTGAAATACAGATAGAGATGCAGTAGTCCCAGAGTTAATGATCCCAGGTCAGTTTATATTATACAGGAAGTATTATTAAAGAGATGCTTTACATTGAAATAAAGATAGAGATGCAGTAGTCCCAGAGTTAATGATCCAAGGTCAATTTTGCATTTCATCTCCTGATTGATGACTAACAATGTCGGAATAAAAAATAAAAACACAAGGCTTAAACATGTTCTCTCTCTCCATCTGTCTCGTCTGCAGGTATGTTTTGATGTGAGAGGATGCCATCATCGCCACCTCACCTGCTTTTAAGAACCTTTTGAACCGACATGAGACTATTATGTAATTGTGATGAACTGAGAGAATATTTATGTAGCACTGTGATTCATTAATCATGTGCTGCCTTCCTAGTTAGTTAGCAGTGGTGCGCGCTAATAGCGTTTCAATCAGTGACGTCACTCGCTCTGAGACTTGAAGTAGGGTTTCCCCTTGCGTTGCAAGGGCCGCGGCTTTTGTGGCGCGATGGGTAACGATGCTTCGTGGGTGTCAGTTCTTGATGTGTGCAAGGGTCCCTGGTTTGAGCTCGGGTTGGGGCGAAGAGAGGGACGGAACCTACACTGTTACATTGATGCTGTTGACCCGGATCATTGGTTGCTGTGGAAAAAGGAGGAGGTCAAAAGGGGGGTGAGTGTAACCGATGTGAAATGGCTAGTTAGTTAGCGGTGGTGCGCGCTAATAGCCTTTCAATCAGTGACGTCACTCGCTCTGAGACTTGAAGTAGGGTTTCCCCTTGCGTTGCAAGGGCCGCGGCTTTTGTGGCGCGATGGGTAACGGAGCTTCGTGGGTGTCTGTTGTTGATGTGTGCAAGGGTCCCTGGTTCGAGCCCAGGTTGGGGCGAAGAGAGGGACGGAACCTACACTCTCCCGCCACCTCTTTCTTCCTCTGTTTTTATAATGCACAACAGATGTGCATTGAAGTACAGATTGAACTTGTATTTATAACACTTGGATAATGAGCTTTTCACTAAAGCATTTCACATTCTCTACTGGTTGAAATGAAGTGTAATGTGATGAAATACTCCACCTATCCTGTGTTTATCAGATCAATGCAGATGAAGGGCATTAGATGTTGAGATGAACCAGTGTTAGAGTATTTACATGATGCATAGGAAGTGTAGTGTTCTGTTTTTAACATTATATTTCTGTATATATGAATTAACTAGTTAAATCCTGTTTCTAGTCTATTAGTTACAATGTGTAACCATTGATGTCCCAGGACCAAGATTGGTAAACACTGTTGAAGTGTATAACTGTAATACATACATGCAGACACAGAGTCATTCAAAGACTGGAATTTGATACTCCTGGTATTGGATATGACTGAAAAATAACCTCAAAGACATTCATACCTAAACTGCACCTTTATTTGCCAAGGTTGAGTACATGATCAGTGAATATATTAAATGTACAGGCTACAATGTGGGGATCTCATGCATGGTAATAACTACATGTATATACGACTTGCATCCTTGGCACAACATGATATTATATTCTACTCAATCCATAGGCTTCATTAATGTCATTCAGGCTGTTTTGAAGTTGATACAACTGGCTATGATAGCTGAGGTTCATAGCTAGGTTCTGAACTAATATGTATACCAAACGTTTGGGTCCATACACAGATCGGCTAGATAGCTAGCTACACATCCATAGGCATACAGGTATTTTAATCATCCACTGCACAATAAGGAAGAACATAGATGAAATAACGTAGCTAGCTATCTGCATGGCAAATATCAGCAAGGCAAGCTTACAAATTTGTAAATTCTTTAGTTGGCTAGAATCTATACATACACTGTTTCACAAAACGACAGCCTGGTTCGCTGGTTGTTTCAGGAGTCCCTAAAACAACCAGAATTACAATTTCAAACTCATGTCACAACACCCATAAAGCTAGCCAGCTAGCTGGCTAATGTTAGCTAGTCAGCTATCTGGCTAATGTTATCTAGTCAGCTATCTGGCTAATGTTATCTAGTCAGCTAGCTGGCTAATGTTAGCTAGTCAGCTAGCTGGCTAAATTGCGATTTTCGTAAATTAACTTTACGATAAAATAAAGCATAATCGTTTGTCTCTACATTAACTAACATTCCTGTCAACTGTACATGTTTTTGCATGATTCGTTATGACGTTATAATCCCTTACATTTGCTTCCATCCTAGTATTTCTGTCCGCCATCTTTGATCCAGTTCAGTTCTGTGTAGGGGTACCCCTCTCTCCTAGTATTTCTGTCCGCCATCTTTGATCCAGTTCAGTTCTGTGTAGGGGTACCCCTCTCTCCTAGTATTTCTGTCCGCCATCTTTGATCCAATTCAGTTCTGTGTAGGGGTACCCCTCTCTCCTAGTATTTCTGTCCGCCATCTTTGCTGAAGAAAGTCTAACAGTCACTAGTGCAGCAGCAGCCTCCCCGGTCCTAGTGCCGGCCCTGTAAGAAGTTTAAGATGCGATGGAAAGGTTGACGAAAAAAAGAAATCACTGAAAAAAATATATTGACTGATATTGATTTATTTAGGGGGGGGGAGTCTAGTTGATAGGTAATCGACTAGCCGGACTGTTCCTGGGACTCCGCGTGTAGGGATTTGTACAATGCATGAACAAGGCTATTGAACTAGACATTGGTGTCTGTCTTTATTACTTTATCCAATATATCATACTGGAACATGGTATCAGAAGTGGCTCGAAAACCATACGTTTGTTATTTTTGTAGCTAAGTACAGTATAGGCGCGGTTACGTTCCATATGCGAACACACGCCGATTCCTACTCCTAGTCACAACACTGATCAACTAGTTGTTAACTGGTTAGCTAGCATCACTACCTACCTCGATGACTGAAGGCAAAGAGATCTCCTATTCCATCGCTATGGCAGCGAACATTCCGCCACCAAATCCCATGGTTCTCACAGGGGACTGGAATACTAATTGGGACAATTTCAGGGATGAATTCGAGGACTATGCGCTGGCGACCGGTCTACATGAGAAACCCAACGAGGTACAAGCGGCAACTCTGAGGAGTTTAATGGGCAGCGAATGCAGGCATATCTACCGGCACAATCTCACCCTCACAGCGCGACAACAGTGTGATGCAAAGGCTATATTGGATGCATTGGAGAATTACTTCAAACCCGCCAGAAACGTAATTTACGAGCGGTTCGTTTTCGGAAGCTGCAAACAGGAAGAGGGTCAGTCAGTACACAACTTTGTAACCCGTTTGAGAGAAAAATTCGCCACTTGTGAATACGGGGGATTGAAAGATTAATTGATTCGTGACAAAATAGTACTGGGAATTGCAAATGAGGATACGCGCCGGCGTCTACTGAGAGAGAGAGAGGCTTAACATTAGTAACTGCCATCGAAATGTGCCGCACTGCCGAAGTCACTGACATGAGAATGAGAGCAATGGAAATCGAAACCCCACGCTCTGACGTTGATACTGTTCACGCTGTTGCTAGGCAGACATTCAGGCAAAACCAATCGAGGCAGAGTAAATCACCACGAACGGTGAACACAGAGAGCCCAGTAGCATGTAAATACTGTGGGAATACGCACACACGTGGCAAAGAGCACTGCCCTGCCTATGGAAAACCATGCAGAGCTTGTGGAACTGATAATCACTTTGCAAAAGTGTGTCTCAAAAGCAAAAGAAGGGTGAGTGAGGGCAAGATTCACTGTGTTGATGATGTCACTCAATGTTCAGAGCTGAACAGTGAAGTGACATTTACATGCATGAATCCATTGGGGCTGTACACTCAAGAGGGAAGAAATGGTTTGTGACACTACGATTACACAACAAGCAACAACAATGTCAACTGGATTCCGGTGCTACATGCAACATAATGAGCTACAAAGACAAACTCAATCTGGCACCTGACACACATCTATTGCCCAGCGATACTAGACTAAAGCTGTACTCAGGAGAGCTAATGAGCTCTATGGGCACCTTTGAGACCGAATGTGTTATTCGGGGACGCAAACACAAGCTGGAGTTTGAGATTGTGAAAACCAGTCAACATCCTCTCCTCTCAGGCTCTACATGCGAACGCCTGGGACTGATGCAGTTCACTGTACCAAATGACCTGCACGTTGTGGATCATATCCAGCATGGACCCCTGTCCAAAGAACAACTACTCAGCAGATATGACGATATATTCAACATGCCCGTTGAATCAGTGCCTGGGGAGGTACACTTTGAAGTGGATGAGAGCATCACTCCAGTCCAGTGTGCTCCTCGCAATGTGCCCATTGCAATGAAAGTGGCTGTGAAGGCCCAGCTGGACAAGTACGAGGCCGATGGCCACATGACATCTGTGACCGAACCAACTGACTGGATCAGCAATATGGTCATAGTGAAAAAAACAGAGAAGCTGAGGGTCTGCATCGACCCAAAGCATCTGAACCAAGCACTGAAACGATCCCACTACATCATGCCAACACTAGAGGATGTCCTCTACAAGCTTCCCAAGGCCAGGATTTTCACCTTGGTGGATGCCCGAGATGCATTCCTTCAATGCAAGCTGGACGAAGAAAGCAGCTTCATGACTACCTTCTGGACCCCCTGGGGTCGGAAACGCTGGCTCAAGCTCCCGTTTGGTGTCTCAGTGGCACCTGAGGTATACCAACGCAAGCAGCACGAGTTACTGGCTGGGCTCAAGAACATTGAACCCATCGCCGATGATGTCCTGATCGTAGGCTGTGGTGACACAGACGAAGAAGCAGAACGCGACCACGATGTGAAGCTCCTGGCACTGATGGAGCGCTGTCGATCAGTTAAGCTTCGTCTTGGCCTGAAGAAGCTACAGTTCAAGGTGAAAGACGTCCACTTCCATGGCCACATTCTCTCGGCAAAAGGCCTGAAGCCGGACCCAGACAAGGTCCGAGCGATCCTCGACATGCCAAACCCATCTGATGCAAAAGGAGTACAGCGTCTCATCGGTTTTGCAAACTATCTTGCAAAGTTCATGCCACACCTATCAGCAGTCTGTGAGCCTCTGCGCCGGTTGCTGGACAAAGACACACCATGGCACTGGTTACCCAAGCACGAGGCTGCGGTGCAGGAGATGAAATCTCTGGCTTCATCCATGCCAGTGTTGCGCTACTACGACGTCACGAAGCCTGTCACAATCCAGAGTGACTCCAGCCAAAGGGGACTTGGATGCTGCCTTATGCAGGAAGGCCAGCCCGTTGCGTTTGCCTTGAGAGCGCTCACCCCCACCGAACAGAACTATGCACAAATTGAGAAAGAGTGCCTCAGCATCGTCTTCTCCTGCCAGCGATTCCATCACTACTTATATGGTCGAGAGCTGGTCACCGCTGAAACTGACCACAAACCACTCATTGCCATATTCAGAAAACCTCTCCTCAACGCGCCCAAGAGGCTTCAAAGCATGCTCCTGACTCTGCAAAACTACAGCCTGAAGGTCATTTACAAGCCAGGACCAGAGATGTACATCAGCGACACACTGAGCAGGGCAACGGCACAATGTACAGGCAGAGGCACTGCCTATCAGCGGCAGGCCATCTGTTCGCTACAGCAGGAACAACAAGATGTTCAACAGATCAATCAGGCAGACTACTTAAACGTCACAGATCACCGCCTAGCCCAGATCAGGCAACACACTGACAAGGACGAACACCTACAATCACTGAAGTCCATGGCTCTCGCAGGTTGGCCATACCTGAAAGAGGAGACACCTTTCACAGTGAGAGAATACTGGACCTTTCGAGATGAGATCAGCGTGCAAAATGGCGTCTTGTTCAGAGGTCAGAAGGTCATTATTCCCAAATCGCTACGTCCAGAGATGCTTACCCGCATACACTCCAGTCACGTTGGAGGTGACGCATGCTACCGCCAGGCTCGTGAAACATTATACTGGCCAAACATGCAAGCAGAAATGAAAGACTTTGTCAGCAACTGTACCACGTGCAACGAGTACGCTCATGAACAGCAAAAGGAAACCATGATGTCACACGAACTGCCCACAAGGGCCTGGCAAATCGTCAGCATGGACTTATTCAGCCACAGACAAAAGGACTATCTTCTCATTGTTGATCACTACTCTGACTTTTGGGAAATTGAACTGCTCCCTGACTTGTCTGCAGAGACGGTCATAAAGCGCTGCAAGGCGCAGTTTGCCAGGCAAGGTCAGCCTGACAAGGTAATCACGGACAATGGCCCACAATTCACTGCACAGTTCAAGCGTTTCGCCTCAGAATGGGAGTTTGACCACATGACCTCCTCTCCAAGACACCCAAAAGCAAATGGCAAGGCAGTCAGCTGTCAAGATTGCAAAGAACCTGTTAAGCAGGGCCGCGCGCGACAGCAACGACCCATGGAAAGCGATCTTACAGTGGAGGAACACACCCACCGAAAACATGGACAGCAGCCCAGCACAACGCCTTCTGTCCAGACGTCTGAAGACTACCATCCCCGTAGCTAACAAGCTACTTGAGCCCTGCATCATGGTTGGCGTCATGGACAAACTGCGTCGCAGAAAGCAGCTCGCTAAGTGCTTCTACGACCGGACTGCTCGAGACCTACCAGAGCTGGAGGTGGGTGAAACGATAAGGATGAAACCGCTGCCGGGAGACCACACAGGACTTTGGAGGCTGGGCACGTGCCTACAGAGAGTTGCACCACGCTCTTACCTGGTGGATGTTGGTGGCTCCCTCTATCGTCGCAATCGGGTGGATCTGCGCGTAGCAGAGCAGACAAACCAGAACACGCCATACACTCACCTAGATGAGCTGGATCACAGTCCAGGCCTAAGGGTACGAGGCGCAGAATTGAGACATGAGCCAACTGAAGGTGAGGCTTCTACCCCACCAAGCTCTCCAGCTCGTGTCCCTAATCCTACCCCTGTCAGAGCCCATACTTACTCACGGGTGGGTCGGCTGTGCAAGCCACCGGACAGGCTTACTCTGTAAGCAAGAGACTGTTAACTTGTCCTCCTGTTTATAAAATTTAATTTTTTAAAAAATAATTTAAAAAAGAAAGGAAGATGACAACTGAAGTAAAAAGAAAATGTCATGCTTTTTTAATTGTTATGACTTGATTGTTAAGAATTTAATGTTATGCTGTTATGTTTGCACTTTCTATTGAAAAGGATGATGTTACGAAGTCTAGTTGATAGGTAATCGACTAGCCGGACTGTTCCCCGGACTCCGTGTGTAGGGATTTGTACAATGCATGAACAAGGCTATTGAACTAGACATTGGTGTCTGTCTTTATTACTTTATCCAATATATCATAATGAAACAGGGGGGGCTAATGAATATTTTAGGACTAGCCACATCCCTGATTCCTACCCTTGAACTTTTTGTCTGAATATAAAATAAACATTTTACTCAACTGCGTTACCCACTCCAGTAAGCAGATGGCGGTCTGGGAATTTAAGGCGATGCTGTTGGTGTGACGTATAATCTTGTGGACGGAACGCTTCTTTCAACCGCAGCAACAGTTATTCAGCCACCTCGGTAGCTTGCTAGAAAAAATAGCCGAACCAATAAAGCTCTTTAGACGCTGTAGTGTATATTAGCCACTGTGTTTTAAACCCACTTCTGTCGTCTAGTTAGTTATCCGATTAAATTTCATATTTACGGTGTTGTTATTAGTCAGCTCCAACCATGAGGTCACTAAGCTACTCTCCTCCTGCTCAAGAAGATGAGGTCTGCTGGACAGAGGATATCAGAGTAAAACTAGAAGTAGAGGGTGAGGCTGTTACTGTGAAAGAAGAAAAGGACACGTTCAGAGTGAAAGGGGAGGAGGATGTTACAGTAAAAGGAGAGGAGGATGCAGAAGAGGAAACTGGATATCTGGGCCCGGTTTCCCAAACGCATCTGAAGGCATCCAATGGTTCTAACGGTGAATTTAGCCATAAGATGGTTTTGAGAAACCGTTCCCTGATTAACACTAGTAAGTACTGTCTTAAATACAGAGGCACAAACTCTGCAGTTGTTTAACTGATGTTTGGTGTTAAAGGGGAAATCTGCAATTGCTACATCCATATTTAGACTTTTAAATTATTTATTTATAGCCATTGATTCTTGAAGAATTTAACACATGCCTCATGAGCTTAGTTCAACTGTTGTACCACAAATAAGCTTTTTTTACTCCAATGTTTAGAAAGAATGTAAACCAACACTGTATAGCCTCAACATGGTTAAAACTATAATGTTGATATCATGGATGGTCAGTCCTTGCATCCGTCGGTCTGTCTATGCATTTGAGAGTAGTTACATTTCTCCAGCCCCATTCATCATCTTATTACCAAAACAGTGGTGGAATTACAGCTTTGTTATTGTTTGTACTGTAGATTGGTTGATTGATTGTTGTGTGGCTTTTGTAAAGGGACAACCTAGTATTTAAACAGCCACAAAATGGCTGCCCTGAGACTTGGTTTGGTGAACAGCTGAGGGATGGGAGATGGAGAAATGTAACCACTCTCACATTCATAGAGAAAGCTATTGTATCAACCTTAACCCAAAACCTAGCGACCTCGTCAAGAAGTTCAGACATCTTGGCGTTACAGTTATAAGTTGTTGGCTTGACAGTTTCTGGACCCAGGTTTGAGTTAAGCTCAGGTCAACCCCCTGAATTCACTACACTATGAATACAAGGACTGGCCATCCATGAGGTCAAAATTATAGTTTAACCAGGTTTCTAGGGTATATAGTATATTCTTTAATTGCCAGTGTAGATTTCCTGTTGGGGTCAAATTGTTAGAGCTGTTGATAAGTCATTGTATAATATTCAGCCAATTTATTTTCATGCCATTACATCAATATAGCCCAACCAGAAGAGAAGGAACTCTTCCTGAACCACCACCTCCTGCTGGCCTTCATACATTCTGACGTTGCTGGTAATAGGCTACACAAGCAGTCGGCAACCTACATTTGGAGTGACAATTTATCTGACCATTTCTACCGATCTGTGTGCCAGTTATGATTTTAATATGCACATTTTACTGGAACAGTTTAATTTATAATAGTATCTGAAAATCATTGTCTGTGATTAATCTACATTCTAAATCTAAATAAAAATTATACAAATCTAAAAGTAACTTTTATTGCCATTGCCAACTATGTAAAAAATAGCCTCCATAAAGCCAACAAATAAAAACATTGCAGGCTGCAGGTAGAAAATATGCTGATAAAAATAAATATCAGAGAAATCACATTGGCTGCACATGGCCTGTCTACAACGAACATGAATCATTGTATCAACTATCAAATTGGGTCAGGAAACTCAGATAGCAAGCTTGAAACATTGAATAAATAGTTCTGGGCGCTCAGTTTCCTGCTCCAGTGAGTTTGGGACAGACACAGCTGTAGGCTATATATTTTGAGGAACTATTGTCATTTGCAATGGATTTTAATAAGACTTTGTTTACTTGCTGTTTGAGGTGAAGAAACATTTGCTTTGAGAAGCTCCACAACTCATTAGTGGTGCTGCATTAAGACAATCAGAAATACTACCAGACATCCCCAAATGGGCACATTTATAGGCCTACATTTGCACACAGGCCAGGTAGACTAGTCCTACTTCTATATACGTAATCAGGTGTGCGTCCTTATTCAACATTGACAGGAGTTTTTCAGACTGAAGACAATGAATAAATTAACAAAAGTGACGCATCTTGCGGGGTCAGGTCTGGGTGGTCTGCCAGGGGCCGTTTCATTTAGTATCCGTTTGGGTCGGCATTATGAACCTAGTTTCCCTCCTTCAGGGAACAGTAGTTACAGTCATAACATTAAGCTTGTCATATGATGAACTTCAACTTAAATACTGTATCTTCCTGTCGGACAGTTTTTTTGACAGTCAAATGACAAACATCACGACTTTCAACAACAACCAAAGTGCTTCTTCATTCATTACTCTGGTAAAGACAGTTATGCCGTGCTCCATGTTGGATCCAACAACCCTAACAAATTGATGTTTATAATGTGTTATTGTCGGCTTGATTTACTGTAGGGTCTCGTTAGTCTGTTTGGACACAGAGATACTTAGCTCATAATGTGTAGAGAACTGTTCCTTGATGGATAGGCTATTGTACAACACACAGAGCTATTTTCCTATATTCAGTACATTTAGAATGACAACACATTACAGAGTAGCCTAGTGGGATTATTCACAAATGTATCTGGTAATGAAATGTAATGAAGACAAAGACATTTTAATTTCCATTTTTCACCCTAAATATTAAATGATTTGTAGTCCTAGGTCTATGTTGTTGTTTGGTGAAGTTATGGGTCCTACAGTAGGTCTATGTTGTTGTTAGGTGAAGTTATGGGTCCTACAGTAGGTCTATGTTGTTGTTAGGTGAAGTTATGGGTCCTATAGTAGGTCTATGTTATTGTTAGGTGAAGTTATGGGCAATTTGTTAAACACTTAGTGTACAAACCCTCATTGTCAGCCTGATGTTAAAGCTAGCCAAAGAGCATTTTACTGGTTTGTGTTTTTTTAAAGTATAAAGCAGTTGATTTGCGACAATAACAAACAGGACATTCAAACAAGCATTACAATTATAATCTAAAAGTAGTGTGAAATGCACTCATTAGCAACCTGTAAATGGAGGCTATTTTTGCTGTCAGCCTATGAGAACTCCCCTGAGTTTTCCCCCACAGTGGTGAATTAGTATATATTGACAGAGCTTAATGTGAGTTTCCTTGAGTAGCACTCCTGATCCTGTGCTGTAATATTCAGAATACATTGTGAAAAACTAAATTTGTCGCTCACCATTTTTGCTCCATGCAGATATACTACATCCATAACTAGTGGTTTCCTCATTACCAGATATACTACATCCATAACTAGTTGTTTCCTCATTACCAGATATACTACATCCATAACTATTGGTTTCCTCATTACCAGATATACTACATCCATAACTAGTGGTTTCCTCAGTAGCAGATATACTACATCCATAACTAGTGGTTTCCTCATGACCAGATATACTACATCCATAACTAGTGGTTTCCTCATGACCAGATATACTACATCCATAACTAGTGGTTTCCTCATTACCAGATATACTACATCCATAACTAGTGGTTTCCTCATTAGCAGATATACTACATCCATAACTAGTGGTTTCCTCATTAGCAGATATACTACATCCATAACTAGTGGTTTCCTCATTACCAGATATACTACATCCATAACTAGTGGTTTCCTCATTACCAGATATACTACATCCATAACTAGTGGTTTCCTCATTACCAGATATACTACATCCATAACTAGTGGTTTCCTCATTACCAGATATACTACATCCATAACTAGTGGTTTCCTCATTAGCAGATATGGATGTAGTATAACTATTGGTTTCCTCATTGAGAAGCATGACTCAAATCACCTCATATTTCAAACATTCAGCCTGACAAAAGATACATGTTTTAATATTCCATGCCTCACCGTTAAGTTAATTATTTAAGTTTATTATTGCCAATACATATTAACAAAGGGGTGTACATTTGGTTTTATATTTCATCTTTACAATTCATGTAACATTTAGTAATCATAATTATTTATGCAACAAACTGACAATTTGTGGATACTTTTATATTGACGTTGTTGCCCTGCTTTTAGAATATCAGGGTTAATTCTCAGATGTGCCAACCCAAATGTACTAGAGCATGACATTGGGGACTGGGCCCCGATCCAACAACATGCCTATCTAGTGAACCCTGAGAAGAGAGAGAAGCTCTGCAGTGAGGTGGAAAGTTACTACGGATATTGCAAGAGTTTCCTCTTGAAATCAGACATGTCCGTGGCAAGGACAACTTGGTTGCTGATTGTCTCTGGGTGAGCAGTCAAAAAGTTTTGTGTTTTGCGTTTAGTCAGTGCGTTGCCATGGATCACAATTTATTTTGACTGCATGTTTTTCCGTATTGGAGATGAGTTTTGTTTGGGCTCGTTCCAAGGGGACGAGAGTTCTAGAAGCTAGTGAGTTTTAGGAAGACGAGAGTTCTAGAAGCTAGTGAGTTTTAGGAAGACGAGAGTTCTAGAAGCTAGTGGGGGAAAAAAACATTTTTTCTTGTTTTTAATTGTTGACAGCCAGTAGACACCATGTTTATATTGGTGAAGGTGAAGCATTGTAGTTGATTATAATGAGAAATTGAAGTTTTCTGTTGGTAGTGAGCAAACTTGTCCAACAAAAATATAGGATATATTTGTTGTCTTAAGGGGGAAGGTGTTACAGGCTTTGGTTTTTCCATTTATGTTTGAGGTTGGACTTTAGCACGTCTAGCTCGTTAGCACGTCTAGCTCGTTAGCACGTCTAGCTCGTTAGCACGTCTAGCTCGTTAGCACGTCTAGCTCGTCGCTCGTTAGCACGTCTAGCTCGCTCGTTAGCACGTCTAGCTCGCTCGTTAGCACGTCTAGCTCGCTCGTTAGCACGTCTAGCTCGCTCGTTAGCACGTAGGACGCACTGATTGGTGTCACCTCGTTAGTCAGTATGTGTTACACCTGTGCTGGCTTGTCCATCTCGTTAGTGGGAAGGTGTTTCACCTGAGCTGGTCCAGGTTCTATTTAACCTGTGTCTGGCCCAGTGCTCCAGTTGTCTTGATACATGTGGAGAGTCAACACCTTTAGTTGCTCTACCTTTTTGGTTTGCTTCCTGTCTTTAAGTTTGGTGTGGGTTTTTCTTTTGTTTGCCCCAGATTTAGTGGGTCTCATGGTGGGTGTCTTTTAGGTCCCAGTTGTTGTTACTAGTCAACTTTCAGTGGACACAGAGCAAAACTGAAAGATGAGGGGAATCTGTGTGGGTAGCTGGACAGGTAGGATGACTAACAGTGAAGGTGAACAGGTGGTCACGGGTCAGGTGACAGAGGAATGGATGAGACTGAGGCAGGAATTCCTTTAACCATAAAGTGGTATATTTACTGAGTAGTCTGTGCTGCATAACAAAGGAAACAGAATAACGTGTATCCAATCAAATCCATCAAAGATCTAATCGTAACAATCATTCATTATTAACATTTAGGGAATTCAACAATCCAGTTCATTAATAAGCCAATAGGAACCATCGGTGAGCAATTTAGGCTCAACTGTTTATCATGAAAGAATACAAACAGTGATCGGTTATTCAATCTATAAATCGCCAGTAGTTGGATATCAGAGCCGATCTGTTCAACAAACAATTACTTTCTTATTTCACCCTTTCAAGTGTCTTCATATGTACACGGAATTTCATTACATATTAACCATACCAATTTCATAATTGGCCTGTTATGATCCGTAGGGCCGGGGTCATTGGCCATTCACATTACACGATAAGTTTGAAGCGCTCCAAGCCGCGCTCCGCGGTAATAACTCTAAACAACAACTGATGGCCCGCTCTCCCGATCGCAACAGATGAAAGGTAACAGAGTCGGTGGATTCATGGACGCACAGAACTTCTGGATGAGACGGAGTGAAGGAAGAGAAAGCAGCGCGATCAGGCGATGGAGATTTCCTCCGTTTATGGAGTTGAGATCTGTCGGACATTTCCACCTGACCTAATTAAAGCGCCCCTGGCCCAGCTGAGTAAGTGGCAATGAATTAAAGGATTATTCCACCAATTCCATGGGCTTTTTCTACAATTATGTTATAATACTTTTATTGCATCAAATGGTTGTTTTATGCAACAGAATAAAGGGTTCTTAGAACTATTGTTTCTGTGTCTGTACTGAGGTTGGGCCTCTGGGAGAAAACACTGACAGGAGATTTACAATGTCTTTTGGGTGATAAAACCTAAAGAGACTGCATTCCAGAGCATGAGTTAATGTTTCTGTTCTATATGGTACCAGGGAGAGATGACCCCAGGGCCAGACCCTGGTCTCTACACAAAGAGTAATGAGGTCACTCGCTCTGAGACCTGAAGTAGTTGCTCTGCAAGGGCTGCGGCTTTTGTGGCGAGATGGGTAACGATGCTTCGTGGGTGTCAGTTGTTGATATGTGCAGAGGGTCCCTGGTTCAAGCCCAGGTTGGGGAGAGGAGAGGGACGGAAGCTATACTGTAACATTGGAAATGAACAAGATTAAAAATTAACAACCACATTTGGCGATGGGTATGTGAATCTTGACTTGGTGACTGACGACCTGGGTAAATGATCTGGGTAAATAGTGCACGAGGGATCCCTCCAACTTGGGATCTCAGGGAGACCACACTTCGGGAACGGAGCAGATGAACCCACCTTTGATCTGAGTGGATACCACAACTCAAACCTAGTTTAAAAAAAAGAATGAGGTGAGAAACATGCAAAGTGTAGTTTTTAGAAAAGCCTCGAAGGCTCTGAGTGTGTTTTCCTGTGTAGAAGGGGGGGGGGGGGGGGGGGGGGGGTGGCAAACAGGGCCCAGTCAGCTATCTGTATGAACTGGATGAAAACTAGAATCTGTGTTTACTAGTTAAGACCATTTATGATATAGTATATGTTAGTAAGGTGCACCTGTAATTGTTTTAAACCTGTAATTGTTTTAACCCTGTACCCCATTTTAGAAGTATTGAAATATGTAAATGTATGAGTTGCATTATCCTAGGAACTAACCATGAGATAGAAATGTGAAAATATTCCTGCAGGTTAAAATATTGTTGAAAAACAACTAATTGATTAGGTATGTTTGGGAATAGCATTGTGTCACTGTGATATGAGAGTTGTGTGACTGTGATATGAGAGTTGTGTGACTGTGATATGAGAGTTGTGTGACTGTGATATGGGAGTTGTGTGTATGTGATATGAGAGTTGTGTGACTGTGGAAATGAGTCTTAATCTGTCCTCTGGATAGTAACATAGAAATATGCTTAATCAGATGATTGAAATGTGGATAATAAGCGAGATTATATTTCAGAAAGCAGCGGAAGGTCTATAGTTCCTGGGAGGCTTGATTTTGCCGTGGTCTCTGGGAGGTTAGAGAACCGTTGAGGATCCCATGGTCATTGTCTGGGAAACAAAAGTTTATTTTTTGTTCTGCTGGGAGTATTTATGGAGAGCTGCTTCGTAGCTGTGGAGTCCTTGAAAAAGCAAATGGAATGGTTGTCGTGACTACCTGAGAATTTCTTAAGTTTTATATGGATTCTTTAAATATATGAAAATATGAATTGTATATGTGTATAATCGATTAGTAGAGATTTGATAAAGTAATACTGGGAATATAATTAGATACAATTTAAACAACCCATATATAGACCAATGTAGGTTTTGAGTTGGTATCTTTTTAATGGATCATTTGATACAGATGAGGTTTAAGCATTATTAAACTGTCTACAAAGTCTGGGAAGTTTTCTAAGAAACTGGTGGGAGTGTGTCCACTTTAGGTTAAGTTACCCTAACGATGTAACTATAAAACGCTAATTGGATTTTCTCCGTCAGGGTACTACATTTGAAATAAACTGCCCTTAAAACCTATTAGGGACAGATGTTCCGCTAGCGGAACGCCTCACCAATATCCAATGGTATAGAGTGGCGCGAATTACAAATACCTCAAAAATGCAAAAACTTCAATTTTTCAAACATATGACTATTTTACACCATTTTAAAGACAAGACTCTCCTTTATCTAACCACATTGTCCAATTTCAAAAAGGCTTTACAACGAAAGCAAAACATTAGATTGTCAGGAGAGTACCCAGCCAGAAATAATCACACACCCATTGTTCAAGCTAGCATATATGTCACAAAAACCCAAACCACAGCTAAATGCAGCACTAACCTTTGATGATCTTCATCAGATGACACTCCTAGGACATTATGTTATACAATACATGCATGTTTTGTTCAATCAAGTTCATATTTATATCAAAAACCAGCTTTTTACATTAGCATGTTTTGTTCAGAACTAGCATACCCACCGCAAACTTCCTGTGAAGTTACTAAATTACTCACGATAAACGTTCACAAAAAACATAATTATTTTAAGAATTATGGATACAGAACTCCTTTATGCTTTTCGGTGAAAGCACATTTTGCAATATTCTGAGTAGATAGCCCAGCCATCATGGCTAGCTATTTTGACACCCACCAAGTTTGGCACTCACCAAACTCAGATTTACTATTAGAAAAATTGTAGTACCTTTGCTGTTCTTCGTCAGAATGCACTCCCAGGACTTCTACTTCAACACCCAATGTTGTTTTGGTTCCAAATAATCCATAGTTATATCCAAATAGCTCCGTTTTGTTCGTGCGTTCAAATCACTATCCGAAGGGTGACGCGCCGGCGCGTTTCGTGACAAAAATTTTCAAAATATTCCATTACCGTACTTCGAAGCATGTCAAACGCTGTTTAAAATCAATTTTTATGCGATTTTTCTCGTAAAATAGCGATAATATTCCAACCGGGAGACGTTGTATCCGTTCAAACACTGAAAGAAGAAAATGGAATCGTCACATGCACATGCGCGCCAGTGCCATTGTTCTCAGAAGTACCCCTCTCCAAAACCCCTACCGTTTTTCGCCCAGAGACTGCAGAGTTATCATTCCACGTTCTGGCGCCTTCTGAGAGCCAATGAAAGCCTCAGAAAATGTCATGTTACCGCAGAGATCCTGTATTTTCGATAATGAGGCTACAGAAGGCCAAGAAATGGTCAGACAGGGCACTTCCCATATAGAATCTTCTCAGGTTTTGGCCTGCCATATGAGTTCTGTTATACTCACAGACACCATTCAAACAGTTTTAGAAACTTCAGAGTGTTATTTATCCAAATATACTAATTATATACATATTCTAGTTTCTGGGCAGGAGTAGTAACCAGATTTAATCGGGTACGTTTTTTATCCGGCCGTGAAAATACTGCCCCCTATCCCAAAGAAGTTTTAAGTTCTAAATAAAGAGTAAAAACTCAGACGATGAGTAAAGCTCAAACCAAGTTTAATCACCCACTGAGTCACAGCTGCATAAGACCAAGACATATTCACACAGGCTGCTGGTATTTAACCCTTTATGCTGAGTCTCATCCTTACTGGTATTTAACCCTTTATGCTGAGTCTCCTCCTTACTGGTATTTAACCCTTTATGCTGAGTCTCCTCCTTACTGGTATTTAACCATTTATGCTGAGTCTCCTCCTTACACCTCTGTTGCTAGGCAGAACTTTAGTGATATCAGTTCTTCCTCACTTCATCTGACCTAACCTCGGCCTAAATTCCTCACTCCTCCCCACCTCACGGCTGTCCTGTTGACTTGTTCCAGACTGTGGCCCTTCTCCTCCCCACCTCACGGCTGTCCTGTTGACTTGTACCAGACTGTGGCCCTTCTCCTCCCCACCTCACAGCTGTCCTGTTGACTTGTTCCAGACTGTGGCCCTTCTCCTCCCCACCTCACGGCTGTCCTGTTGACTTGTTCCAGACTGTGGCCCTTCTCCTCCCCACCTCACGGCTGTCCTGTTGACTTGTTCCAGACTGTGGCCCTTCTCCTCCCCACCTCACAGCTGTCATGTTGACTTGTTCCAGACTGTGGCCCTTCTCCTCCCCACCTCACGGCTGTCCTGTTGACTTGTACCAGACTGTGGCCCTTCTCCTCCCCACCTCACGGCTGTCCTGTTGACTTGTTCCAGACTGTGGCCCTTCTCCTCCCCACCTCACAGCTGTCCTGTTGACTTGTTCCAGACTGTGGCCCTTCTCCTCCCCACCTCACGGCTGTCCTGTTGACTTGTTCCAGACTGTGGCCCTTCTCCTCCCCACCTCACGGCTGTCCTGTTGACTTGTACCAGACTGTGGCCCTTCTCCTTCCATAGGATCCCTGACATCTAACAATAACACATTCTGACAGAATGTAAACGTTCTACATCCCCTTCTCTCAAACAGTGACATAAATAAGGATATTTCATATTTTCAAGTTCAGAAGTCAGAACCTATCACTTGCTATGTAAAAAAGAGACAGAAGAATGCACAATGGTCAATGCTATCCGGGATCCTTGGGACATCCCTACCTTAAAACCTGTTGGGGCTAGGGGCAGTATTTTCACGGCCAGATGAAAAACGTACCCAATTTAAACAGATTACTACTCTGGCCCAGAAAATATAATATTTTCTTCTGGGATGAATACCTATTGCCCGGTTGTAAAATTATCGCAATTTTACGTAAAAAAATACCCTAAAGGATTGATTGTAAACATCGTTTGACGTGTTTCTACAAACGGTAATGGAACTTTTGACCATTTCGTCTATGGATTTGCATCCACGCCACATGGCATTGTAAAGTGTTCTGGATGGGTCAACAAAACGGACGTATTTGGACATAAATGATGGACTTTGCAGAACAAATGAACATTTCTTGTGGAAGTGGGTGCCCTTCCGAGTGCATTCCGCCGAAGATTAGCAAAGGTAAGTAAACATTTCAAACATATTTTTAGAGATTTGTCGACGCCGTGGTTGTAGGCTAACTGTATAGCTTAGCATTGAAGGTAAGTTCTGTACTCAGAATATTGAACAATGTGCTTTTTCCGTAAAGTTATTTTGAAATCTGACAAAGTGGTTGCATAAAGGAGTAGATTATCTATAATTCTTTAAATAATTGTTATACATTTTGTCAACGTTTATGAGTTCTTCTGTAAATGAATGTGCCTATTCACCGGCTGTTATGGGGAGAAAACATTTTCTGAACGTCATGCGCCAATGTAAATATTGGGTTTTGGATATAAATATAAACTTGATCGAACAAAAAATGCATGTATTGTCTAACATGATGTCCTAGGAGTGTCATCTGATGAAGATTGTCAAAGGTTAGTGCTTAAATTTAGCTGTATATCTGGTTTTGTGATGGCTATCCGTGCTAGGAAAATTGCTTTTTTTTGTTGCTAAGGTGCTATGCTAAAATAATATAATGTTTTGCTTTCACCGTAAAGCCTTTTTGAAATCGGACAATGTGATTGGATTAACGAGTAGAGTATCTTTAAAATGCCATATAATACTTGAATTTTAATTTTGAGATTATTATTTTTTGAATTTCGCGCCATGCTATCTCACTGGTTGTTGTCCAACCAATCCTGTTAACGGGAATTTATCTCGAAGGGGTCCTCTAGAGGTTAGTTGGCCACCAGCTTTGCACACATCTCAAGAGGGATTTTGTCCCACTCCTCTTTGCAGATCTTCTCCAAGTCATTAACCTCTATGGGCTAGGTTCTTCCCACCTACTCAACAGCCAGTTGAATCCTGTGGCGCGTTATTCAAATACCTTAGATATGATATTACTTCAATTTTTCAAAAATATGACTATTTTACACCATTTTAAAGATAAGACTCTCGTTAATCTAACCACACTGTCCGATTTCAAAAAGGCTTTACAACGAAAGCAAAACATTAGATTATGTCAGCAGAGTACCCAGCCAGAAATAATCAGACACCCATTTTTCAAGCTAGCATATAATGTCACATAAACCCAAGCCACAGCTAAATGTAGCACTAACCTTTGATGATCTTCATCAGACGACAACCCTAGGACATTATGTTATACAATACATGCATGTTTTGTTCAATCAAGTTCATATTTATATCAAAAACCAGCTTTTTACATTAGCATGTGACTAGCATGTGACTAGCAGTCCCACCGAACACTGCCGGTGAATTTACTAAATTACTCACGATAAACGTTCACAAAAAGCATAACAATTATTTTAAGAATTATAGATACAGAACTCCTCTATGCACTCGATATGTCCAATTTTAAAATAGCTTTTCGGTGAAAGCACATTTTGCAATATTCTCAGTAGATAGCCCGGCATCACAGGGCTAGCTATTTAGACACCCAGCAAGTTTAGCACTCATCAAAGTCAGATTTACTATAAGAAAAATGTTATTACCTTTGTTGTCTTCGTCAGAATGCACTCCCAGGACTTCTACTTCAATAACAAATGTTGGTTTGGTCCAAAATAATCCATCGTTATATCCAAACAGCGGCGTTTTGTTCGTGCGTTCTAGACACTATCCTAAAGGGTAAATAAGGGTGGCGAGCATGGCGCAATTCGTGACAAAAAAAATCTAAATATTCCATTACCGTACTTCGAAGCATGTCAACCGCTGTTTAAAATCAATTTTTATGCCATTTTTCTCATAAAAAAGCGATAATATTCCGACCGGGAATCTTCTTTTATGTAAACAGACAAAGGAAAAGAAAGCATTCGGTCGAAGCGGGCACGCGCCTAAGCCCATAGTACTCTGAGTGGCCACTTGCCAAAAGCGATAATGTGTTTCAGCCAGAGCCTGCCTCGATATTGTTCAGCCTTTTCCCGGGCTCTGAGACCCTATGGAAGCCGTAGGAAGTGTCACGTTATTGCACAGATCCTGAGTCTTCAATAAAAAGAGCCAAGATGAAACACTACTTCTCAGACAGGCCACTTCCTGCTTGAAATCTTCTTAGGTTTTGGCCTGCCATAAGAGTTCTGTTATACTCACAGACACCATTCAAACAGTTTTAGAAACTTTAGGGTGTTTTCTATCCAAAGCCAATAATTATATGCATATTCTAGTTACTGGGCAGGAGTAGTAACCAGATTAAATCGGGTACGTTTTTTATCCAGCCGTGTCAATACTGCCCCTTAGCCCTAACAGGTTAAGGTTTCGAGGCTGACGTTTGGCAACTCGAACCTTCAGCTCTTTCTACAGATTTTCTATGGGATTAAGGTCTGGAGACTGGCTAGGCCACTCCAGGACCTGAATGTGCTTCTTCTTGAGCCACTCCTTTGTTGCCTTGGCCGTGTGTTTTGGGTCATTGTCATGCTGGAATACCCATCCACGACCCATTTTCAATGCCCTGGCTGAGGGAAGGAGGTTCTCACCCAAGATTTGATGGTACATGGCCCCGTCCATCGTCCCTTTGATGCGGTGAAGTTGTCCTGTCCCCTTAGCAGAAAAACACCCCCAAAGCATAATGTTTACACCTCCATGTTTGATGGTAGAGATGGTGTTCTTGGGGTCATAGGGTCATAGGCAGCATTCCTCTCCACCAAACACGGCGAGTTGAGTTGATGTCAAAGAGCTCCATTTTGGTCTTATCTGACCACAACACTTTCACCAGTTGTCCTCTGAGTCATTCAGATGTTCTTTGGCAAACTTCAGACGGGCATGTATATGTATTCTTGAGCAGGGGGACCTTGCGGGCGCTGCAGGATTTCAGTCCTTCACGGCGTAGTGTGTTACCAATAGTTTTCTTGGTGACTATGGTCCCAGCTGCCTTGAGATCATTGACAAGATCCTCCCGTGTAGTTCTGGGCTGATTCCTCACCGTTCTCTTGATCATTGCAACTCCAGGAGGTGAGATCTTGCATGGAGCCCCAGGCCGAGGGAGATTGACAGTTCTTTTGTGTTTCTTCCATTTGCGAATAATAGTCGCACCAAATGTTGTCACCTTCTCACCAAGCTGCTTGGCGATGGTCTTGTAGCCCATTCCAGCCTTGTGTAGGTCTACAATCTTGTCCCTGACATCCTTGGAGAGCTCTTTGGTCTAGGCCATGGTGGAGAGTTTGGAATCTGATTGATTGTTTGCTTCTGTGGACAGGTGTCTTTTTTACAGGTAACAAGCTGAGATTAGGAGCACTCCCTTTAACTTTTCTAGGGTAGGGGGCATTATTCTGACATCCGGATGAAAAGCGTGCCCGTAGTAAACTGCCTACTATTCAGGCCCAGAAGGTAGGATATGCATATTATTAGTAGATTTGGATACAAAACACTCTGAAGTTTCTAAAACTGTTTGAATGATGTCTGTGAGTATAACAGAACTTAAAATGCTATCTGGATAGCTTTGCCATCAGCCTGACAATGAGGGTTTGTCCACCAAGTGTTTAACAAATTGGCCCATAACTTCACCTAACAACAACATAGACCTACTGTAGGACCCATAACTATAACATAGACCTACTGTAGGACCCATAACTTCACCTAACAATAACATAGACCTAGGACTATAAATAATTTAATATTTCAGGTGAAACATGGAAACTAAAATGTCTTTGTCATGACATTTCATCACCAGATCATTTTGTCAATAATCCCATTATGCTACTCTTTAATGTGTTTTCATTCTAAATGTCCTGAATAAAGGAAAATAGCTCTGTGTGTTGTACAATAGCCTATCCATCAAGGAACAGTTCTCTACACATTATGAGCTAAGTATCTCTGTGTCCAAACAGACTAACGAGACCCTACTGTAAATCAAGTAGACAATAACACATTAAACATCAATTTGTTAGGGATGTTGGATCCAACATGGAGCACGGCATAACTGTCTTTACCAGAGTAATGAATTAAGAAACACTTTGGTTGTTGTTGCATGTCGTGATGTTTGTCATGTGACTGCCATTCAGAAAATGATTTCCTGGATCAGCTGATGATAGTTGAACATGTGACTGTAACTAAACAGCTACAGTATTATGTGTAATTACTGAAGAACCGCGTTAATGACAGTATTCATTTGGGTGTTGTCAATCAAGTTAAGGTGACTCTCGGTTACTTTCTGAAATGATTTAGGATTTCTGTGCCTGTAAATTATTTTCCCAGCGTAATGTAAGGAGCCACTAAATGTTACATAGTTCGAGTGCATTTTTTTAACTTAGAAATTGCACTGTTGGTTAGAGCCTGTAAGTCAGCATTTCACTGTAACACCTGTTGTATTTGCCGCACGTGACAAATACATTTTGATTTGATAGAAGTAGGACTAGTCTACCTGTCCTGCGCGCAAATGTTGGTCTATAAATGTGCCCATTTGGGGATGTCTGATAGTATTTCAAACTCACTCTGAGGCCCCAGAATATTTTATACAATGTTGCAAGCTTGCTATCTCCTTTCTGCTGACCCAGTTGATACAATGTTTCAAGTTCGTTGCAGACAGGCCATGTGCAGCCAATGTGATTTATATGATATTTATTTTTAATCAGGATATTTTCTACCTGCAGAATGCAATGTTAACATTTTGGGGCGTTATGTAGGTTATTTCAAACTTAGCAATGGCAATAAAAATGTTTATTTATAATTTTCATTTTAAATAGAATGTAGATTAACCACAGAGAATGATGTTGAGATACAAAGACTATTATAGTAAACTGTTCCAGTAAAATGTGAATATGAAAATCCTAACTGGCACCAGATCATTAGAAATGGTCAGATAAATTGCCACCAAATGGAAAAGGTTGCTGACTGCTGGTGTAGCCTATTACCAGAAACTATAGGAGCATAACGACTGCTGGTGTAGCCTATTACCAGAAACTATAGGAGCATAACGACTGCTGGTGTAGCCTATTACCAGAAACTATAGGAGCATAACGACTGCTGGTGTAGCCTATTACCATCAACTATAGGAGCATAACGACTGCTGGTGTAGCCTATTACCAGAAACTATAGGAGCATAACAACTGCTGGTGTAGCCTATTACCAGAAACTATAGGAGCATAACAACTGCTGGTGTAGCCTATTACCAGAAACTATAGGAGCATAACGACTGCTGGTGTAGCCTATTACCAGAAACTATAGGAGCATAACGACTGCTGGTGTAGGCTATTACCAGAAACTATAGGAGCATAACGACTGCTGGTGTAGCCTATTACCAGAAACTATAGGAGCATAACGACTGCTGGTGTAGCCTATTACCAGAAACTATAGGAGCATAACGACTGCTGGTGTAGCCTATTACCAGAAACTATAGGAGCATAACGACTGCTGGTGTAGCCTATTACCAGAAACTATAGGAGCATAACATCAGAATTTACGAAGGCCAGCCGCAGAGGGAGGAGAAGGCTCAGGAAGAGTTTTTTCTGGTGGTTAGGCTATCTTGTTTCAGAGGGGCGTCATCAATAGCCCATAATGACAAAGGGAAAACAGGGAGAAAAAAAACAGAAATACCTTATTTAAGTATTCGGACCCTTTTCTATGAGACTCGAAATTGCTTTCAGGTGCATCTTGTTTCCTTTAATCATCCTTGAGATGTATCTACAACTTGTTCGAAGTCCACCTGTGGTAAATTCAATTGATTGGATATGATTTGGAAGGCACACACCTGTCTATATATAGTCCCACAGTTGACAGTGCATGTCAGAGCAAAACCCAAGCCATGAGGTCAAAGGAACTGTCCGTAGAGCTCCAAGACAAGATTGTGTCGAGGCAAAGATCTGGGGAAGGGTACCAAAAAGAATTCTGCAGCATTGAAGGTCCCCAAGAACACAGTGGCCTCCATCGTCCTTAAATGGAATACTCTTCCTAGAGCTGGTCACCCAGCCAAACTGAGCGATTGGGGGAGAAGGGCCTTGGTCAGGGAGGTGACCAAAAACCAGAGCTCCAGAGTTCCTCTGTGGAGATGGGAGAACCTTCCAGAAGGACAACCATTTTTGCAGTACTCCACCAATCAGACATTTATGGTAGAGTGGCCAGATGGAAACCACTCCTCAGTAAAAGGCACATGACAGCCTACTTGGAGTTTGACAAAAGGCACCTTAAGGACTCTAAGACCATGAGAAACAAGATTCTCTGGCTTGATGAAACCAAGATTTAACTCTTTGGCCTGAATGCCAAGAGTCACGTCTGGAGGAAACCTGGCACGATCCCTACAGTGAAGCATGGTGGTGGTGGCAGCATCATGCTGTGAGGATGTTTTTCAGCAGCAGGGACTGGGAGACTAGTCAGGATCCAGGGAAATATTAACAGAGCAAAGTGCAGAGAGATCCTTGATGAAAGACCTGCTCCAGAGTGCTCAGGACCTCAGACTGGGGAAAAGGTTCACCGTCCAACAGGACAACGACCTTAAGCACACAGCCAAGACAACACAGGAGTGGCTTCGGGACAAGTCTCTGAATGTCCTTGAGTGGCCCAGCCAGAGCCCAGACTTGAGCCCGATCTAACATCTCTGGAGAGACCTGAAAATAGCTGTGCAGTGATGTTCCCCATCCAACCTGACAGAGCTAGAGAGAATCTGCAGAGAAGGATGGGAGAAACTCCCCAAATGCAGGTGTGTCAAATAAATTAGCTAAATGAAAGGGGGAAAAAATAATTTAATCCGTTTTTGAATAAGGCTTTAACGTAACAAAATGTGGAAAAAGTCAAGGGGTCTGAATACTTTCGGAATGCACTGTATACAGCAGCAGCTCTCCCATAAGCATTCCTGTCTTTTCTGTAGATGTTATATCCCTGTATTGCTACTGCTGTATCAAAGGAATTATCTCAGTGCATTCCAAATTCAATAGGCAGGCAAGTAAACAAAAACTTTTCAAATAAAAACTATTCCCAGAAAATGTCAACGCGTAAATAACACCCATACAAGAGACTGTCGACCAATCGCGTTCACATTGTCATGCTGTGACACGCCAAAGCTAATTCTCACGAAAATCCCGTTTTAAAGTCAGGGTATGAGTCGCGAAACATGCCTATTTTCCTTGAAAGTACGGAAAGTCACGATTGCAAAGCTATACGATATTACAGAGAACTAGTTAATTATCTCACATCTCTGAAAATATTTGTAATGTTGTGCTTCTTGTTCACAGAGGGTAATTCATGCCAATGTTATTTTCTTTAATATGTTAATACAAATCGAAAGGAGTTTCCAATATCCTCATTTCTTAAAGTATTTCTGGTGATAGCAAGTGATAGTGATACACAAGCTAGGTCTATTTGAAACATTGCCATCCCATGGCAGCATTTACCAGCCACCAGGTTCAGAAGATTTAAAACCACATAAAAAATATTTAAAACCCAATTCTATTTTTGCCCAAAGTTAAGATATAAATTATTCAAACTGAACATAATTCATGCTGGTTATTATTTTAGGCTATTTTAGTTTTGGAGTCAAAGATAGTTTTGATTTTTTTTAAACAGGTTTGTTGTTTTATTTCAGTTTACTAAATAGTTTCCCCCTAATTACTTTTTCTATAATAAGCATGGAGGTTTCCCCTATCAACCAGTCATAGGTACTGGTGACAAAGCGCCTCGTAACCTAGCTGGGAATGGGACAGACGGAACCCTTCTGTGGTAACAGACAGGGGCGATTTGTAATCAAATCTAATTCCCAGGAATGGGGTTCATATGAACCACAGAGACTGTGTGTGGGATAATAACATGGCCAAGTCCAACCCTGCTTGTTCCCTCGACTCTGCTACCAACCACCAATCTCCAACAGGGCCCTTAACCTGTATCACTAGACACCTCATAGTGAGCTACAGGTAGGAATCAGCAATGAATCCCAATAATGAGACATCTCTGGGGAGGGGTGTCAGCAACATTAAAAAATATATATATATATTTTATGACAAACCGTTTTTTACAAATCCGTCAAGACACCAACTTAGACTTTACCGTGAAATGCTTTACTTACAAGCCCTTAACCAACAGTGCAGTTCAAGAAGAAGAAAATATTTACCAAGTAGACTAAAATAAAAAGTAATAATAAAAAGTAACACAATGAGAATAACAATAACGAGGCTATATACAGGGGGCACCGGTACCGAGTCAGTGTGCAGGGGTACAGGCTAGTTGAGGTAATCTGTACATGAAGGTGGGGGTGTAGTGACTATGCATAGGGATCAAACAACCAGTGAGTAGCAGCAGTGCACAAAAGGGAGGGGGGTGGTGGGGGGGTCAATGTAAATTGTCTGGTGGCATTTTTATGAATTGTTCAGCAGTCTTATGGCTTGGGGGTAAAAGCTGTTGAGGAGGTTTTTGGCCCTAGACTCGGCGCTCCGGTACTGCTTGCCGTGCGGTAGCAGAGAAAACAGTCTATGACTTGGGTGACTGGAGTCTCTGACAAGTTTGTGGGCTTTCCTCTGACACTGCCTATTTTATAGGTCCTGGATGGCAGGATGCTTGGCCAGAGTGATGTACTGGGCCGTTCACACTACCCTCTGTAGCACCTTACAGTCAGATGCCGAGCAGTTGCCATAACAGGCTGTGATGCAACCGGTCAGGATGCTCTCGATGGTGCAGCTGTATTACCTTTTGAGGATCTGGGGACCCATGCCAAATCTTTTCAGTCTCCTGAGGGGGAAAAGGTTTTGTTGTGCCCTCTTCACGACTGTCTTGGTATATACCCACGTGGGTGATTGAAAGATGAACTGAGGTCCACACTCCAGTCTAGTTGATGGTGGTAATGCACCTTAAAGTTGGTTGCCAAGCGCCATATAAAGTCCAAAGAAGAAAAACAAGCCTGAAGGAAGGAGAAATGACGAGAAACGAATTTGGTTACCGTTTGGGGCGTCGCGACTGGTTACCTATTTTGATGTGATATGAAAGTATTGTATGAAATTATTTTGATGTGATATTTAAGTATTGTGTGAAATGATGTTGATGTGACATGAAAGTACAGCGATTTATGTTTCTAGAAACGTATCGCAATTGAGAATCGAGTCACATTTAGATGGAATATTTGGCTATTTTGTCTGCCAGAGACAGTCTACCTCTGAAAATAACATACAGTCCTTGGACCTTGAGGAGTAACGGGGGCAGCAATCAGCAGTAGAAACAATAACAAAGCGTACTCCCTGCCCGTTTCAGTAAAAAGCTGAGGGATGGGGCTGGAGAAATGCAACCATCCATGATATCAACATTCTAGTTTTAACCATGTTTTGAGGATATACAGTGTTTGTTTATATTTAGTGACAAACATTGGAGTAAAAAAAGTTTATATTTTGGGTTCTGATGGGGTACGACAGTTGAACTAAGCTCATGAGGCATTTATAAGTGATTTCTTCAAGAAACAATGGGTACATATCATTAATTTATAAGTCCCAAAATGGATGTAACAACTACCGATTGCCCCTTTAAGAGAACATCTTGGGCTAATCTAATAGGAGATATTGAGGACTACAGTATTTCAGGCATTGTCATTGGATGCATTTGATCAATTGTTAACGTTTTGTTGATGGTCCACTCTTGATGTTCTACACATTACAGTGTAGCTTCAGCCATTCCTACAGAACAACAATAAAGTGTAGAACCCCTTTACTGCATATTGGTTCAACGACTGCAGAGACGGTACTTACTGGTGTTCAACAGAACTCTAACCTCATCTTCTTCCTCCAATGTGACAGTCTTCTCCTCCTCCTCCTCTTTCACTCCAAAAACTGCATCCTCCTCTTTCTCTGCCTCTTCTTTTACTGTAACATCCTCCTCCTCTTTCACTCTGATCGCGTTTTCCTCTTTCACTGAAACGTCTTTCTCTTCTTCTTTCACGGTAACAGCCTTACCCTCAACTTCTTTTTGTATTGTAACATATTTCTCTTCCTCCTCCTCTTTCACAAGAGCTTCTTTCTCCGTCCAGCAGATCTCCTCTTCTTTAGTGAACTCATGGTCGGGGATGTTAGCTAGCTAGCATTAGCGACTACCCTAGTTCTAAGATAACTTAGCAAACCAGCTAGCTGACAAACAACGTAAATATATAATTTAATGGGCCAACAAGTACATACCACCGAATTGTGTTTAATACACAGCTACTACTATACACCAAACCAGTGTAAAGAGCGTGAATGATGTAGCTATGTTTGCTAGAAAGCTACCGAGGTGTCTGACTAGCTGTTGTTGTTGAAGGAGCGTCCCGTCCACTAGATTATACGTCACACTGGCAGCATCGCCTGAACCTAAAAGACGCACATCGCCATCTGCTGACTGGAGTGGGCAACGCAGTTGAGGAACCAAACGTTTATTTTTCATTTATTTCATAAAAGGTTAATATTATATTAAGTCGTTCAAAGAGAAGCATGTGTTGATTGATTCGTTTTTAATGAGTGATCATTTAAAACAAACTTTACACCCACTACAGATTTGCATTGAACCATACTTCTGACATGGATCATTTTGACCCCAGAGACATATCTTTTATCATAGCCAAAATGTGGCTTATTCAATTCTATTACATTTTTCAAGACTTTGTCAATCAACAACCCACATTGATCACAGCCAAAATGTTTCTCTCAGGTGTACTTTCAGTGCATCTGGTCTTGAGTAACTCTTCCCACAACAGTGGTGAGCTTTCTCTCCTGTGTGTACTCGCTGGTGTATTTTAGGTTCCGATGAAGATTTGCAGAAAGATTTCTTCCCTGTGGGTCTCTGCTGGTGTTTCTTGAGGTGTTCTGATCTGAAGAGACTCTTCTCTGCCTCATCAGCTTCATGATGTTGTTGAGGCTCCCCAGAGGATCCAAGATAGTCCCGTCTCTCTCCTGTGTGAACAACAAAGTCAGACAGATGGTTAAAGGCCCACAACAGCAGAAATCCATTGCTTATTTGAAGTAAAAGGTGATGCCCAGAGCATACCCATGAAGTTGTACAACAATTGACGTCTGTTAAATTATTTGACAATTAAGACAGTCAAGTTAGCAACAAGTAATGTCTTGTTTTCACATTAGTGGTAGCTAGAAATAAGTTATTCAAGTTGTTGAAATCCTAAGCAGTGTGCCAGATGACTTTTGGTCTCCAATATAGGCCCCTTTCTGTGTTCAATAAAATCGCGGCATGAGGGCAATGCACACACAATTTGATTGCAGAAACACCTCCCTACTAATGAGGAAACCGCTAGTTATGGATGTAGTATATCTGGTAATGAGGAAACCACTAGTTATGGATGTAGTATATCTGGTAATGAGGAAACCACTAGTTATGGATGTAGTATATCTGGTAATGAGGAAACCACTAGTTATGGATGTAGTATATCTGGTAATGAGGAAACCACTAGTTATGGATGTAGTATATCTGGTAATGAGGAAACCACTAGTTACGGATGTAGTATATCTGGTAATGAGGAAACCACTAGTTACAGATGTAGTATATCTGGTAATGAAGAAACCACTAGTTACGGATGTAGTATACCTGGTAATGAGGAAACCACTAGTTACGGATGTAGTATATCTGCTAATGAGGAAACCGCTAGTTATGGATGTAGTATATCTGGTAATGAGGAAACCACTAGTTATGGATGTAGTATATCTGCTAATGAGGAAACCACTAGTTATGGATGTAATATATCTGCCTGGAGCAAAAATGGTGAGCAAAGATTTTAGTTTTCCACAACATATTCTGAATATTACAGCGCACTATCATCGCAAGATCAGGAGTGCTACTCAAGGAAACTCACATTAAGCTCTGTGTCTATTCACTAATTCACCACCGTGGGGGAAAACTCAGGGGAGTTCTCATAGGCTGACAGCAAAATTAGCTTCCATTTCCAGGTTGCTTATGAGTGCATTTCACACAACTTTTGGATTATAATTGTAAGGCTCGCTTGAATCTCCTGCTTAATATAATGTCTGTGTTATTGTCGCATATCAACTGATTTATACTTTAAAAAACACTTCAACCAGTAAAATGCTCTATGGCTAGCTTTGCCATCAGCCTGACAATGAGGGTTTGTACACAAAGTGTTTAACAAATTGGCCCATAACTTCACCAAACAATAACATAGACCTACTGTAGGACCCATAACTTCACCAAACAATAACATAGACCTACTGTAGGACCCATAACTTCACCTAACAATAACAGACCTGCTGTAGGACCCATACCTTCACCTAACAACAATATAGACCTAGGACTATAAATCATTTAATATTTCAGGTGAAACATGCAAACTAAAATGTCTATGTCATGACATTTCATAACCTTATCACTAGATAATTTTGTGAATAATCCCACTAGGCTACTCTGTAATGAGTTGTCATTCTAAATGTCCTGAATAAAGGAAAATATCTCTGTGTGTTGTACAATAGCCTATGCATCAAGGAACAGTTCTCTACACATTATGAGCTAAGTATCTCAAACAGACTAATGAGACCCTATTGTAAATGAAGCAGACAATAACGCATTATAAACATCAATTTGTTAGGGATGTTGGATCCAACGTGGAGCACGGCATAACTGTCTTTACCAGAGTAATGAATGAAGAAGCACTTTGGTTGTTGTTGCGTGTCGTGATGTTTGTCACGTGACTGTCATTCAGAAAATGATTTCCTGGATCAGCTGATTATAGTTGAACATGGGACTAACTAAACAGCTTCAGTATTAAGTGTAATTATTGAAGAATGAATTAATGACAGTATCCATTTGGTTGTTGTCAATAAAGTTAAGGTGACTCTCGGTTAGAACCACTGGATTTAGCAAACCCCTACAGATACTAAATGAAACAGCCCATGGCAGACCACCCAGACCTGACCTCTTCAAGAAGCGTCAGTTTTGTCAATTTATTCATTGTCTTTTGTTTGAAACACTCCTGTCAATGTTGGGTAAGGACGCACACCTGATTACGCATATAACAGTAGGACTAGTCTACCTGGCCTGTGTGCAAATGTAGGCCTATAAATGTGCCCATTTGGGGATGTCTGATAGTATTTCTGATTGTCTTAATGCACCACCACTAATGAGTTGTGGAGCTTCTCAAAGTATGTTTTCCTCACCTCAAACAGCAAGTAAAAAAAGTCTAATCAAAATCAATTGCGAATGACAATAGTTCCTCAAAGTCATTTTCTTAAAATATTGCCAGCTCTCGTCCTTTCGATAACAACTCGGCATGAAAGGGAAAAATGCAATCCTCTGATCCAGTCGAAATGTCATAAAATACCCGTTTACTTCTAATCCCTTGAACAAATAGCCTACAGCTGTGTCTGTCCCAAACTCTCTGGCAGGAAATTGAAGGCCCAGAATATTTTATACAATGTTGCAAGCTTGCTATCTGGAGTGTTGGGCCAACCCAGTTGATAGTTGATACAATGTTTCAAGTTCGTTGTAGACAGGCTATGTGCAGCAAATGTGATTTATAGGAAATTTATGTTTAAATCGGGATATTTTCTACCTGCAGGCTGCAATGTTTTTATTTGTTGGCTTTATGTAGGTTATTTTTACATAGTTGGCAATGGCAATAAAAGTTACTTTTAGATTTGTATAATTTTCATTTAGATTTAGATAGAATGTAGATGAATCACAGAGAATGACTTTGAGATAATATTATAATTTAAATGAAACTGTTCCACAAAAATGTGCAAATGAAAATCATAACTGGCACACAGATTGGTAGAAATGGTAAGATAAATTGGCACTCTGACTGAAAGAACATGACTGGATCCCTCTAGTCATTTGTGTGTCTTATTTATTTAATCGAACAGCATGCTTAAAGCATCAGACAAGTTCAGTACATTTAGATTTTATAAAAACACATGGGGCGATTGGTAGAAAGAACAGATGACTCTTGGTTGACCAAGATTTATTTTAGCTGGGGACAGCACTAGAACATGATTTTGGGGCTCCCGAGTGGCGCAGTCTAAGACACTGCATCTCAGTGCTTGAGGCGTCACTACAGACACCCTGGTTCAAATCTAGGCTGTAGCACAACCGGCCGTGATTGGGAGTCCCATAGGGCGGCGCGCAATTGGCACAGCGTCGTCCAGGGTAGGCAGTCATTGTAAATAAGAATTTGTTCAACTGACTTGCCTAGTTAAATAAAGGTAACATTTAAATAAATAAAGTGTTTTATGACCAACCGTTTTCTACAAATCCGTCAAGGGACCAACTTTGAGAAGGTTTTAAAACAAAGGTTTCAAACCAATTCATGAATGTAATTGAATCTAGGTATGTTTCGCCTTTAACGTAATGGCATGAAAAGAATTGGCTGAAAATTATACAAATTATACAAATTATCAACAGCTCTAATAATTTGCCCCCCACAGGAAATCTACACGGGCAGTTATAGAATATACTATATATCCTAGAAACCTGCTTTAAACTATCATTATGACATCATGGATGAATTGTAGAATATACTATATAGCCTAGAAACCTGGTAAAACTATCATTATGACATCATGGATGAATTCTAGAATATACTATATATCCTAGAAACCTGGTTAAACTATCATTATGACATCATGGATGAATTCTAGAATATACTATATAGCCTAGAAACCTGGTTAAACTATCATTATAACATCATGGATGAATTCTAGAATATACTATATATCCTAGAAACCTGGTTAAACTATCATTATGACAATATGGATGGCCAGTATTTGTATTCAAAGTGTAGTGAATTCAGGGGGTAGCCCTGAGCTGAACTCAAACCTGGGTCCAGTGACTGTCAAGTCAACACCCTATAACTGTTACGCCAAGTCTCTGGGCAGCCATTTTGTTGCTGTTTAAAAAAAACACAAATTAATCAATCATCCAATCTGCAGTTAAAACACTGTTGGTAATAAGATGGTGGATGGGTCTGGAGAAATGTAACTAGTCTCAAATGCATAGACAGACCTATGGATGCAAGGACTGACCATCCATGATATCAACATTATAGTTTTAACCATGTTGAGGCTATACAGTGTTGGTTTACATTGTTTCTAAACATTGGAGTAAAAAAAGCTTATTTGGGGTTCTGATGGGGTACAACAGTTGAACTAAGCTCATGAGGCATGTGTTATATTCTTCAAGAATCAATGGCTATAAATAAATAATTTAGAAGTCTAAATATGGATGTAGCTATTGCAGATTTCCCCTTTAACACCAAACATCAGTTCAACAACTGCAGAGTTTGTGCCTCTGTATTTAAGACAGTACTTGTGTTAATCAGGGAACGGTTTCTCAAAACCATCTTATGGCTAAGTTCACCGTTAGAACCATTGGATGCCTTAAGATGCGTTTGGGAAACCGGGCCCAGATATCCAGTTTCCTCCTCTTCTTCGACCTCCCTTTTGGATGTGACAGTCATCTCCCCCTCTGACTTTTTTACTCCAAAAACTGCATCCTCCTCTTTCACTCTGAACGCGTCTACCTCTTCTTTCACTGAAACGTCTTTCTCTTCTTCTTTCACAGTAACAGCCTCACCCTCCACTTGTTTTTGTATCGAAACAGTCTCCTCTTCCACGACAGCTTCTTTCTCCATCCAGCTGACCTCTTCTTTAGCAGGAGGAGAGTAGTGTCATGACGTTGGCCTGTGGGTAAGGTTTATGACCCCCCCCCCATAAATACCTTTCTCCCTTCCCCTCTCTGACCCTACTGAAGGACTTGAATAGCCTGTGTTAAATATAGAGAGTCTGGGAACATCAAACAAATGGGGAAAAGGAACCATATTTTGGTAATAAAACCAGTTGGAAATATGCTTGGGAACGTAATGAGTATGTATGTCAGTTCAGTTGTCATCTGAGACATTATGACTGATGACAGGACGACATAAACTGTACCTGAGAAAGTATACACCCTCTAGTTATCAGAGTAACATGGAATTGTTATGCAATTGAAATGTTTGATATTGAAATTGTTTGTTAGGAGATTAAATGTAATTTTAGCTTCCAAATGAGAGAATTGGGTTTTCATAAGGAAAGTGCCCTGGTTGATCAGTGGCCCACCCCTGTGAAGAGACAGGGGTTATAAACGATGAAACACATCCTTCCCCCTCTCCACTATATAAGCCTTTGACGAAAAGATAACCACGTTGGTTCCAGTACGTGAGGTCTGCAGCCTCTACGTTAGAAGGACACACATGTCAAGTACAGAACTAAGCCAACCTCGGCGTGAGCTTTGGTGGCGAATGGTATGAACTTTGAGCTTATTCACTACAGAAGTGATACTTCCTAGCCGTTGAGTTAGCAGCGGCCGCTGTAGACGTGGGCTAGGAAAGGACAGACGACGGATCCAGTCTAACAGACGGACGAAGATACCACCACGTATCCAATTTACCACCAGAGACATTCTTCCGAGGACAGGAAGATCTGTTGGCCAACCCGGCCAGCATCTACGACCAATCCACCGAAGCGCAGCTCAGAGTAAATATTTACTGCATTTACCTTTTCCAAATGGGCGGTAATTTAGAATGCATAAGATAATGTATTTACGATAGCATAGCTGCTGTTTCTTCGTTCCTAAGTCTTCCCGCTCTTTCATTCAAGCCCAACCCCCTTTCCTTTGTGTAACCAGCTTTCATACAGGTTCCGTCCACCAGGACGTTTTCTGTATGACATCATTTGTATTCTGTGTATATGTAATTCTGTGTGATTAGTTTAGGTATTTAGTAAATAAATAATTAAACCCAATTTGGTATTGCTGATTCAACTTGTTAGCCAGGGTTTGTGAAGATAGCCAAGAATTTACAACTTTCATTATGAGACTGAAAATAAGATAAGGGTTAATATTGACTGCTATCGATGTAAAATATTACTAAGTATTTTAAGAGTTTATTCGGAAGATAACGGCTCTATAAACGTTCTTCCGTGGTGCCCCGACTTTCTAGTTAATTACATTTACATGATTAGCTTAATCAGGTAATATTAATTACAGAGAAAGGATTTTATAGGTTAGCATGTCATATCACTTAATCCGGCATAGCCAAAGACACGACAGTAGTTTCGTGGCCGCATGGTCGGGGATGTTAGCTGACTAGGCTAATGCTAACTTAACCAGTCCGCTAGTTGACTAATAACAACAATACAGTAAATATGAAATTAAATCTGATAACTAACTAGACGACAGAAGTGGGTTTAAAACACAGTTGCTAATATACACTAAAGCGTCTAAAGTGCTTTATTGGTTCGGCTATTTTGTCTAGCAAGCTACCGAGGTGGCTGATTAAGTGTTCCTGCTGTTGAGAGAAGCGTTCCGTCTACTAGATTATACGTCACACCAACAGCATCGCCTTAAATTCCCAGACCGCCATCTGTTGACTGGAGTGGGTGACGCAGTTGAGTAAAATGTTTATTTAATTTTCAGACAAAAAGTTAAAGTGTAGGAAGCATGAGTTTTTACTGTGTAACAACACAGTGTGGGTAAAGACTTAGTAACTTAGTTGTAGCCACGATCTGGTTACCTATAAGTACAAACAGTTATGTTTTTGCGTTATTACATATTTCTTAACTTATTTCCGGATATCTTCTAAACTACCCACAATGCACTATGTGCTACAGAGTTTGTATGCTAGCTCGGTATTTAGCTCAAGCTTGCAAAAGTTAGCCACACCTCATGCTTTCATATACTGTGTGGTTGTGATATCTAGTGGGAACGCATTAGCACGGTAGGCTCTGGTGCCTTGTTGCCAGTAGGGATGTTACTTTTGATACCGGAGCTACGAGGCCTGCGTCCAAATCGCTAAGCAGTAAACTTCAAAGCAGTGTACCGATGCCTGTATACTTTATCAGCAGCACGTCATCAATGACGTCTGAAGCTTAATTTCATCAAACAACCACCTGATTGGTTTGATATTGGGCTTGTTTGACACTGCAGGCGACTGCCGACTGACTGATCTACAAATCACCTTACATCATAAATAACTACTCATTATTATTTAGAAATCAGTCTAGCAGTCACCATTTACCCACAATGCAGCATGGATTTGATGCTCTCGAACACGGCCAGTGGTTTAGTAGATGACATAAAGTCTACACTGCTACGGTGTGGGATTTCATCTATAATAATGACATAAAGACTATGCTGCTACGGTGTGGGATGTCATCTATAATAATGACATAAAGGCTATGCTGCTACGGTGTGGGATACCATCTATAAAAATGACATAAAGGCTATGCTGCTACGGTGTGGGATGTGTTAGGGTTGAACTGGCTATTTGTATGCATAACTTATATAATATACTGGGGAAGCTATGCTACAATGTTAAGTAAATGAACTGCGGATAAATCAACTGCTGAGGACAGGAAGTGCGTCACTAGGCTGGGACCAGCCTGCACGCCGACTTTAGGAGGAGCAAGTTTAAACCACGCGAAGATGGCGGCGAGTGCAGACGAGATTTCAGCTTGCTCCGAGTAACCTTAACTTTTATCCCTCTCAAACTTACTTAAATGTAACGGAACTTGGCTTACAGTAAACACAATAGAGAACAACGTTTAATTGACCGATAATTTGATTCAAAACTTTGAGAAATGGAAGGAAAAAATGTGCGAAAGAGCAAAGGGAGGAGAAGGCAGTTGCTAGCTGAGCACTCATACACTGGAGAAAAACCACCACCTGACTCCTCAGGAGAAGAAATGGATTCTGGACATTCGGTTGATTCTGAAAATGCAGTCAATAGTCCTGCACCCAAAAAGACACATAAAGAATTGTCCTTGCGCGAACTACAGATCAACATAATCGATGCTGTAAACGAAAGAGCCGATGGTCTGGAGAAAATGATACGCGAAAACACATCAAAAATAGTTGAACTCGAGACCTCTCTGAATCATGCATACAAGAGTATCGAAGAGCTTAAACTTGAACACTGCTACGTCTGAGAAATGCACTGCTCAGGAGAAGACCATCGCAGACATGCAAGAGCGCTTATCGGAAGCAGAGCGATACCAGAGAAGGTGGGGGCTACGGATTTACAGTGTTGCCGAGGACCAGGATGAGAATGTGAAGCGCTTAGTAAGAAACATCTGTAACCGTGTGGCACCGGACTTCCCTGAAGGATATATGGATATGGCTGTGGATGTCGCTCATCGTATTGGGAAGAAACAAGATGCCATCGTCAGCCGCTCGATCATCATCCAGTTTGCTTTTTGCACAGCGAGAGATGAAGTTTGGAAGAAGGCAAAGGAAAGCACCTTTCTGAAAGAGATAAAACTTAGATTCGGTGAGGACTTGACTGCAGCAGACAAAGCAGCAAAGGCAAAATTGTGGCCTCTTGTACAACAGGCCCGAAATCAAGGAAAGGGTGGATACTACAGGGGAATCAGAGCCTTTTTCGCCAACGGAAAATAAATACGACCGGGGTGATTTGTTCTGTCGGTAGGTTTACAAGGTAGTTCCTTCCCCACTGCAAACTGAACGTTCTACTTTTGAAACATGGTGTTACTATTTTACAAGTTAAGACTTCTGTTAATACATATATTAAGCAACTTTTTATAGAGAGGGTAAAGTTGAGATTGCATAGGATTTTTCTTTCTATTCTATAGATATGGACTTGAAGTTTATGTCAATCAATGCCAGGGGGATACGATACCTGTTGAAGAGAAAATACTTTTTTTTGTTTTGTAAGGACTGCAACGCAGATCTTGTATTCGTTCAAGAAACACATTCATGCAAAGAGGACTATAATTATTGGAAAAATCAGTGGGGCAGTGACATTTTTTTGGTCCACGGGACAAATCATTCAGCTGGGGTTGCAATTTTAGCACACAATTTCAAAGGGAAATTTTTGTTTACTCAAATGGACTCCAATGGACATTGGCTAGTAGCGGTCATCAACCACAGACAGATTGTTTGTGTTGTGTAATGTATATGGATACTGTTCTAGTCCTCCAAATAACTTACTTCTAGAGGAAATTGAAGAAATTCTTAAAAGTCTTCTGAGAAAATATCCATCCAGTCAGATAATAGTTGGTGGAGATTTTAATATGGTTTATTCTAATGAGACTGATAGATTGCCTCATAGGCCTAACATTGGTGTGAACAAGTTGGTGAATTTCTGCCAAAGCCTGGACTTAATTGACATATGGAGAGTAAAAAACCCTGGAGAGATACAATACACATGGAGTAATAGAGATCGTTCCTTACAATCAAGAATTGATTTGTGGGTGATAACCTCTAGTCTTGAGCCCAACACTGTAGAGGTAAAAATACTGCCTGCAGTCCTGACGGATCATAAAGTCATATGGTTGACTGTAAGAATATGCAGTAATGATGGTAAGAAATACTCTGGTGGTTACTGGAAATTAAATAACTCATTGTTATTGCATGATGATTTAAAAAATGTGATTAAGAATCTAATTTCTGTTTACTGGAGTTTAGCTACATCTAATGCAGAATATGGGAAATATTGGGAACTGCTGAAATTTAAAATCCGCTCAGCCTGTATTACTTATGGAAAACGGCTTGCTTTAAGAAGGAGATGTGAGGTAGCTGAACTTTCTAAAACAATTGCCGATATCACAGAGATTGAGCATCTTGATCTTAATGAGAAAGCTAAATTGAATGATTTACAGAATCAACTAGATACATTGTATGAGGAAAAGGCTAGAGGAGCTTTCATAAGATCTAGAAAACAATGGCTTGAAAAAGGCGAAAAGAACAGTAGATACTTTTTTAATTTGGAAAAGAGGAGAGGGGAACTCAACACACTTCGGAAACTTAAGATTAATGGGGTTACCACTGAGGATAGAGAGTTGTTATCAGACTTTACCACTAAGTATTATGAGAATCTTTACTCCTTAGATAACAATTTGAGTGACTCTCAGGATCTCCTTGATTCTATAGAGAATGTTAATTCGGTTAGTGAAGAATTCAATCAGTCTTGTTGCCAAGATTTATCCATTATGGACATCCAGTACGGGGTTGCTCAGTTAAAAAAGAACAAATCTCCAGGTTGTGATGGATTAACCTCTGAATTTTACAAAACCTTCTTTGAAGAAATAGCACCTTTTTTACTTGAAACCTTTAAGGAGGCTATAAAGAAGGGAGAACTACCTGCCTCTCTGAAGCAAGGGGTTATTACTCTTATACCTAAACCACACAAGGATCTCCTAAGTATTGATAATTGGCGTCCAATCACACTCCTAAATAACGACTACAAAATTATAGCCTTAATCTTTGCAAAAAGGTTAAAGTCTTGCTTAAATGATCTGATTGATGAATGTCAATCAGGGTTTATGAAAGGGCGCCATATATCTAATAATCTCAGGCTGGTGTTAGACTTGGTTGAGTATTGTGATCTATTAGATGACTTCCCTGTTATCCTATTTTGGGATTTTCAGAAAGCATTTGATACAGTAAGTCACAATTTTATCTTTGATTGTCTTAAGCATTTGAAATTTGGTCGTTTTTTTTGTTGATGCTATTAGAACTCTATAATGGTGGCAATAGCTGTATCAAACTCTGTCATGGAACATCCTCGAGGTTAAACATTTACAAAGGAATACGACAAGGTTGTCCAATTTCACCTTTTTTTATTTTTGTTAGTATCTCAAATGCTATGCTCATTAGTTCATAAAAGTCCATTTGAAGGCATTACATTCCAGGCCAGAGAGATCAAGATATCCCAACTGGCGGATGACACCTCACTTTTTTTGAAAAATGTGTCTCAAGCTAGATCAGCATTGGATATCGTGAAGCAGTTCTCCAAAATCTCAGGTTTGGTTTTAAATCTTTCCAAATGTGAGATGTTTGTTTTGAAAGAGCTGTCAATCCAGCAGATTGTAACATCTCTGAAAAAGATACTGTAACCTACCTTGGTGTAAAGATCACCAAAAATCTTTAAGGCTATGAAAGATCTTAATTTGAACCCTGTAACTGAATCTGTCAAAAAAAATTATCCTCATGGTTAGGGAGGGATTTAAGTCTTCAAGGAAGGGTGCTTTTATCCAAAGCTGAGGGGCTATCTCGTGCATCCTATCTTTTTTCATCTATTGACATTTCCAAATCCACTTGCTGTACCTTAGATAGGCTTTTGTACACCTTCATATGGAAAAACAAGCCACATAAGATAAAAAGAGATGTTATCACCAACAGGGTTTGTGATGGCAGTCTAAATGTCTTCGATTTCACTCTCTTCAATCAGATATCAAAGGTTAACTGGATTAAAAGGTACATAAAAAATCCTCATAGTTTCTGGAATATTGTACCTCATTTTGTTTTTCAGAAGTTTAATGTGCTGGGCTTTGTTGTATAAACACAACTTTTCACCTCATAAATGTTTTATATGGAACAATGGGTCGATATTACATAGAAACAAGATGTTATTTAACCATAAATGGTTCTCGAAAAACATTGTTCTTGTCAGCCAAATGGTTAATAACAGTGGGAATCTATTTACACGGAGAGAATTTATGGAAAGATACAACTTTGAGGTTTCAAGCAAGGAATATGACACTGTTATTAAAGCTATACCTAGTGGGATAAAAACTTTACTTCAGAATAATACATATTTTGGAATATCTCCGATTGTAAGCAATGTTCAGGTGAATGGCATTGGTCTACTAGATACGAAATTCAACAATCGTTTATTAAGGGATATTTTCTACAGGAAGTCTATTCCCTCTGCGATATTTTGTTGGGCTTCATCGTTTGATGTAAACTGGCGCCGTGCTTGGCTCACTCCACGCAGATTTATGGTGACCAATAAAGTAAAGGAGATCTCCTTTAAGATAATCCATAGATTCTATCCGTGTAATAGTTTGATTTCTAAATACATACTTGATGTTACCAGTGAATGCAGTTTTTGTGAACTAGAAACTGAATCTATTGAACACTTATTCTGTAATTGTTTATATAGTGAAGTGTTCTGGACTGATGTAAAACTATATCTTGGCCTCAAATTGCATACAACCATTGAAATTTCTAAGTTTGACATATTTTTTTACTACACTGATTTCACAATTGAACGTGAGTATGTCATAAATCTCTTTATTTTATTAGGAAAATGTTTCATACACAAATCAAAATTTATGAAGAAAAAGCCCCTTTTCTTAATTTTTTTAATCTGATGTGGAAAACTATTTAGAGTCGTTAAAACGTATACAAAACAAAATGTCAAAAAAATGTATTCGCTATATGTCTGCATTTGATTTGATGTGGAATATTTTTTTTATTTTTTTTTCTCATTTCTTTGGAATCCCTCTGACTTATGTTTATGTTTTGCATGTTACTGTTAATAAAAAAAATTAAAATAATTTTTTTTTTTAAAGTTTAAACCACGCTCCTCCTCCCTCTGACAGGCCAGCATTGAGCAGGAACTATCTCTGTCAGAGTGTAAAAGCGAGAACAATAGGATGTGTCGTTCTCTTCTCTGTTTGCCCTGCGAGGTAAAACAGCGAGACCGTATTTACGAACCACCCATTTACCACACATGTGTTTGCATTAATTAAAGTACAAATAAATCAGAAGTTACTATGTGCTGACTATTTTGTTCTGATACCAGAAACTTAAACAGATGTCATCTATAATAATGACATAAAGGCTATGCTGCTACGGTGTGGGATGCCATCTATAATAATGACATAAAGGCTATGCTGCTACAGTGTGGGATGTCATCTATAATAATGACATAAAGGCTATGCTGCTACAGTGTGGGATGTCATCTATAATAATGACATAAAGGCTATGCTGCTACAGTGTGGGATGTCATCTATAATAATGACATAAAGGCTATGCTGCTACAGTGTGGGATGTCATCTATAATAATGACATAAAGGCTATGCTGCTACAGTGTGGGATGTCATCTATAATAATGACATAAAGGCTATGCTGCTACGGTGTGGGATGTCATCTATAATAATGACATAAAGACTATGCTGCTACGGTGTGGGATGTCATCTATAATAATGACATAAAGGCTATGCTGCTACGGTGTGGGATGTCATCTATAATAATGACATAAAGGCTATGCTGCTACGGTGTGGGATGTCATCTATAATAATGACATAAAGGCTATGCTGCTACGGTGTGGGATGTCATCTATAATAATGACATAAAGGCTATGCTGCTACGGTGTGGGATGTCATCTATAATAATGACATAAAGGCTATGCTGCTATGGTGTGGGATGTCATCTATAATTATTTGGCTGTTCTAAATTCTGTGTTGCTCAAAGCCTTGAGTAATGAACCTATTTTTGAGACAATTGGCTGGAAAGGATCAATGCTTCAGGAATCTTTGTTTCCCCATCATGGAATCTATCTATTTTTGATGCTGTGATTTTCCCTGCCATCATTCTGTATTTCTCTGCTCTTCTGATCTGCAGTCATGTTTTAGTTGGGTTTTGTTAGTTGGGTTCTAACTGGTCTCCATTAGTTGGGCTCCAGCTCGCTGATCATAGTGTCACGAACCGGCTCGAAGACCGTAACAAAAAGTGAGACAACGTGGAGATAAAGAATAACAACATATTTATTAACTGAAGTAAATACAATTAACACAGGTGTGTGTTTAGTCAGTAGTGTATGTGAGTGGTCATGTGTATACATGTGATAATGAGGGGTGTTGAAAGGTGCCAACGCAAACAACCAAAATAGCCACAAAAAATGCCACAACCAAAATCTGTCTGTGTCTGCATGGAGAGAGTCTCCTCAATGAACGGGGAAGAGGTGCATTTATCCTGGGACACACCCAGCCCAGGTGTGTCCCATTTCACTGACGACCCTCCCGGCTCCGCCCACCGACATCCTATTAAGGAAAACAAGAGAAAAGAGATAGAATTCAGCAGACAGAGTGGGAGGGTTGTCACAGCAGTCTGATGATATACCAGGGCCTGGGGATGCAGTTAGGTTTGTATGCAGTCTGGTGATATACCAGGGACTGGGGATGTATTTAGGTTTGTACAGTCTGGTGATATACCAGGGACTGGGGATGTAGTTAGGTTTGCATGCAGTCTGATGATATACCAGGGCCTGGGGATGTAGTTAGGTTTGTACAGTCTGGTGATATACCATGGACTGGGGATGCAGTTAGGTTTGGATGCAGTCTGATGATATACCAGGGACTGGGGATGCAGTTAGGTTTGTATGCAGTCTGGTGATATACCAGGGACTGGGGATACAGTTAGGTTTGGATGCAGTCTGATGATATACCAGGGACTGGGGATGCAGTTAGGTTTCTATGCAGTCTGGTGATATACCAGGGACTGGGGATGCAGTTAGGTTTGTATGCAGTCTGGTGATATACCAGGGACTGGGGATGCAGTTAGGTTTGTACAGTCTGGTGATATACCAGGGACTGGGGATGTATTTAGGTTTGTACAGTCTGGTGATATACCAGGGACTGGGGATGTTGTTAGGTTTGTACAGTCTGGTGATATACCATGGACTGGGGATGCAGTTAGGTTTGTATGCAGTCTGATGATATACCAGGGCCTGGGGATGTAGTTAGGTTTGTATGCAGTCTGGTGATATACCAGGGACTGTGGATGCAGTTAGGTTTGTATGCAGTCTGATGATATACCAGGGACTGGGGATGCAGTTAGGTTTGTATGTAGTCTGGTGATATACCAGGGCCTGGGGATGTAGTTAGGTATGTGCAGTCTGGTGATATACCAGGGCCTTGGGATGTAGTTAGGTTTGTATACAGTCTGGTGATACACCAGGGACTGGGGATGCAGTTAGGTTTGTATGCAGTCTGATGATATACCAGGGACTGGGGATGCAGTTAGGTTTGTACAGTCTGATGATATACCAGGGACTGGGGATGCAGTTAGGTTTGTACAGTCTGATGATATACCAGTGACCGGGGATGCAGTTAGGTTTGTATGCAGTCTGGTGATATACCAGGGACTGGGGATGTAGTTAGGTTTGTACAGTCTGGTGATATAGCAGGGACTGGGGATGTAGTTTGGTTTGTATGCAGTCTGGTGATATACCAGGGCCTTGGGATGTAGTTAGGTTTGTATACAGTCTGGTGATACACCAGGGACTGGGGATGCAGTTAGGTTTGTATGCAGTCTGGTGATACACCAGGGACTGGGGATGCAGTTAGGTTTGTATGCAGTCTGGTGATACACCAGGGACTGGGGATGCAGTTAGGTATGTATGCAGTCTGGTGATATACCAGGGACTGGGGATGCAGTTAGGTTTGTATGCAGTCTGGTGATATACCAGGGACTGGGGATGCAGTTAGGTTTGTATACAGTCTGGTGATATACCAGGGACCGGGGATGCAGTTAGGTTTGTATACAGTCTGGTGATATACCAGGGACTGGGGATGCAGTTAGGTTTGTACAGTCTGATGATATACCAGGGACTGGGGATGCAGTTAGGTTTGTACAGTCTGATGATATACCAGTGACCGGGGATGCAGTTAGGTTTGTATGCAGTCTGGTGATATACCAGGGACTGGGGATGTAGTTAGGTTTGTACAGTCTGGTGATATACCAGGGACTGGGGATGTAGTTTGGTTTGTATGCAGTCTGGTGATATACCAGGGACTGGGGATGCAGTTAGGTTTGTACAGTCTGGTAATATACCAGGGACTGGGGATGTAATTAGGTTTGTACAGTCTGGTGATATACCAGGGACTGGGGATGTAGTTAGGTTTGTACAGTCTGATGATATACCAGGGACTGGGGATGCAGTTAGGTTTGTATGCAGTCTGATGATATACCAGGGACTGGGGATGCAGTTAGGTGTGTATACAGTCTGGTGATATACCAGGGACTGGGGATGCAGTTAGGTTTGTATGCAGTCTGATGATATACCAGAGACTGGGGATGCAGTTAGGTTTGTATGCAGTCTGATGATATACCAGGGACTGGGGATGCAGTTAGGTTTGCACAGTCTGGTGATATACCAGGGACTGGGGATGCAGTTAGGTTTGTATGCAGTCTGATGATATACCAGGGAAAAATATGCACTGCTCTATTTGAACGTCTCAATATAATATTATTATTTCATGAAAGGAATGAAAATACATTTGTCTGAAGAAAAAAAAACGTGTCTTATCTATCGTATCTATCTTAACTGCGTTTCCCTCCAGTCAGCAGACAGCGATGTGCGTCTTTAAGGCGATGCTGCCAGCGTGACGTATAATCTAGTGGACGGTTCTTCCTAAACAGCTCGTCAACCACCTCGGTAGCTTGCTAGCCAACATAGCCGAAAGATTCAAGCTATTTATACGCTTTCGGTCTATATTACCTATTGTGTTTTAGACACACTTCGGTCGTATCTACTTGTTAACCTATTTAATATTACGTTATTTTAAATTAGTCAGCTATAGTAGCTGGTTGGTTAAGTTAGCACTAGCCTAGTCGCTAGCTAGCTAACATTAGCTAGCTAGCTAACATCCCCGAACATGAGCTCCCTAAACTACTCCCCTCCTGTTAAAGAAGAGGTCTACTGGACGGAGAAAGAAGCACTGGGGCTGAACATTGTCGTGAAAGAGGAGAAGGAAGAAGAGGATGTCACAGTAAAACAAGAAGTAGAGGGTGAGGCTGTTACTGTGAAAGAAGAAGAGAGAGACGTTACAGTGAAAGAAGAGGAAGACGCGTTCAGAGTGAAAGAGGAGGAGGATGTTACAGTAGAAGAGGAGAAAGAGGAGGATGCAGTTTTTGGAGTGAACGAGGAAGGGGAGATTACTGTCACATTGAAAGATGAAGATGAAGAGGTGGAGGTAGGAGATCTGATTAACACCAGTAAGTACCGCCTTCAATTAGTTTTTAACTTTGGATATTCGGAGTTGGCTCGTCAATACCTCTTCAACGGAGGGCCCTGGGATGATAACTGATATGTCTAGAATCAGACGACGTAGAGAGCAAGCTGCCCCTTGTTTTCTCCGTTACGTTTCTTAAAAGTGACTTAACATACACTGCTCAAAAAAATAAAGGGAACACTTAAACAACACAATGTACCTCCAAGTCAATCACACTTCTGTGAGATCAAACTGTCCACTTAGGAAGCAACACTGATTGACAATAAATTTCACATGTTGTTCTGCAAATGGAATAGACAACAGGTGGAAATTATAGGCAATTAGCAAGACACCCCCAATAAAGGAGTGGTTCTGCAGGTGGTGACCACAGACCACTTCTCAGTTCCTATGCTTCCTGGCTGATGTTTTGGTCACTTTTGAAAGTTGGCGGTGCTTTCACTCTAGTGGTAGCATGAGACGGAGTCTACAACCCACACAAGTGGCTCAGGTAGTGCAGCTCATCCAGGATGGCACATCAATGCGAGCTGTGGTAAGAAGGTTTGCTGTGTCTGTCAGCGTAGTGTCCAGAGCATGGAGGCGCTACCAGGAGACAGGCCAGTACATCAGGAGACATGGAGGAGGCCGTAGGAGGGCAACAACCCAGCAGCAGGACCGCTACCTCCGCCTTTGTGCAAGGAGGAGCAGGAGGAGCACTGCCAGAGCCCTGCAAAATGACCTCCAGCAGGCCACAAATGTGCATGTGTCTGCTCAAAAGGTCAGAAACAGACTCCATGAGGGTGGTATGAGGGCCCGACATCCACAGGTGGGGGTTGTGCTTACAGCCCAACACCGTGCAGGACGTTTGGCATTTGCCAGAGAACACCAAGATTGGCAAATTCGCCACTGGCATCCTTTGCTCTTCACAGATTAAAACAGGTTCACACTGAGCACATGTGACAGACGTGACAGAGTCTGGAGACGCCGTGGAGAACGTTCTGCTGCCTGCAACATCCTCCAGCATGACCGGTTTGGCGGTGGGTCAGTCATGGTGTGGGGTGGCATTTCTTTGGGGGGTCGCACAGCCCTCCATGTGCTCGCCAGAGGTAGCCTGACTGCCATTAGGTACCGAGATGAGATCCTCAGACCCCTTGTGAGACCATATGCTGGTGCGGTTGGCCCTGGGTTCCTCCTAATGCAAGACAATGCTAGACCTCATGTGGCTGGAGTGTGTCAGCAGTTCCTGCAAGAGGAAGGCATTGATGCTATGGACTGGCCTGCCCGTTCCCCAGACCTGAATCCAATTGAGCACATCTGGGACATCATGTCTCGCTCCATCCACCAACGCCACGTTGCACCACAGACTTTCCAGGAGTTGGCGGTTGCTTTAGTCCAGGTCTGGGAGGAGATCCCTCAGGAGACCATCCACCACCTCATCAGGAGCATGCTTAGGCATTGTAGGGAGGTCATACAGGCACGTGGAGGTCACACACACTACTGAGCCTCATTTTGACTTGTTTTAAGGACATTACATCAAAGTTGGATCAGCCTGTAGTGTGGTTTTCCACTTTAATTTTGAGTGTGACTCCAAATCCAGACCTCCATGGGTTGATAAATTGGATTTCCATTGATTATTTTTGTGTGATTTTGTTGTCAGCACATTCAACTATGTCAAGTAAAAAGTATTTAATAAGATTATTTCATTCATTCAGATCTAGGATGTGTTATTTTAGTGTTCCCTTTATTTTTTTGAGCAGTGTGTATATTTGAGAAGGGTCTATCTGCTGACCGCAGACTGGGGGGCACGGCATGTAGTGATTTTAATGTAGTGGTGTTTTACTACACACCGTGCCCCCCAATAGTGCCATGTGAGAGTTGGGTTGGCTACACCAAAGACTATGGATATACTGACAAGATGTCTCTCCGTCCTAACAAGGGAGTCGTTGTCCACAAAGCTGCGCTGCGGGCTGTCTCGCTCCCACCTATCCTTTCTTTGGATTGGTGGATACAGCTTATTATTGTAATCAATTGTTTATATTCTATGAGGATTGTTGTCGTCAACCGCCTGTATTCAATGGAGAGAGATGCTAAGCTACTAGCATGAATATTAGAACACACCGTTCTATACAGTCCACCTGGTAGAGGTTCATGAAAATGTCTGTTAGAAACTTAGAAAGAGGGGGAGTCTAAAGCTGCAACAACTAGGATTGTGTCTCTGGCTTCTGGACAACGAAATAATGTTGATATGAAAACCAATAGAATAGGAGAGAAATGGCATAGTGGTGGGTCTAATAGAACAGGAGAGAAATGACATAGTGGTGGGTCCAATAGAACAGGAGTGAAATGACATAGTGGTGGGTCTAATAGAACAGGAGAGAAATGACATAGTGGTGGGTCTAATAGAACAGGAGAGAAATGACATAGTGGTGGGTCTAATAGAACAGGAGAGAAATGACATAGTGGTGGGTCCAATAGAACAGGAGTGAAATGACATAGTGGTGGGTCTAATAGAACAGGAGAGAAATGACATAGTGGTGGGTCTAATAGAACAGGAGAGAAATGACATAGTGGTGGGTCTAATAGAACAGGAGAGAAATGACATAGTGGTGGGTCCAATAGAACAGGAGAGAAATGACATAGTGGTGGGTCTAATAGAACAGGAGAGAAATGACATAGTGGTGGGTCTAATAGAACAGGAGAGAAATGACATAGTGGTGGGTCTAATAGAACAGGAGAGAAATGACATAGTGGTGGGTCTAATAGAACAGGAGAGAAATAACACAGAGTTACACGTGTGATAAACAAACGTACAGTCAATAACACAATAGAAAACCTATCATCGCCATCATGTGCAAATGAAGTAAGGAGGGAAGGCAATAAATGGGTAATTACAGAGGTAATTACTATTTAGCAATTAACACTGGAGTGATGTGAAGAAAAAAAATAGCTGTGTTTCAGTTAACAAATGTCACCAGTAGTAAATGTACTGTTACTTCCTGTCATTTGGTTACATTCATTTCTGTTAATGTATTAATTACAGTCATTTACCGTTGTCATTCTCGGAGTGGAAACGTTGTCTGTTCAAAACCTGCTACACTTGTGAGAAACCAGTTTTGGTTTATTTCAGAACCATCATTTACAAGATTTGTCAAAAAAATTTCCATTGTCTTTTTGTTTGGAGTGCTCCATGTGAGCAATGAGCATGTCTGGTTTCTCTGTCCTGATCATGTTGAGGGAGCGCGTGTATGGTTTCTCTGTCCTGATCATGTTGAGGGAGCGCGCACCCTCATTCATACTGGGTTCCTTACAAACAACAGGATTTGGCACAACCTTCCCTCCAGCCAAATAATTTCCCAATATGAATGAGACCCCCTTCACCGTTAGGCAAGGCCTCACTCCAACGACAACGGAATGAGACATGAGATCAGATTCCAGTTCCACATTATAAACGGAACTTCCATGCAACCATCTTCACGCCTTGTACTGACACACTGGAACCAGTTGCTGAAGTGTCAAAGGCAAAACACCCTCCAACATGAAGGGCTTCCCCAGTATAGTACTGTAGAAACACCCTCCAACATGAAGGGCTTCCCCAGTATAGTACTGTAGAAACACCCTCCAACATGAAGGGCTTCCCCAGTATAGTACTGTAGAAACACCCTCCAACATGAAGGGCTTCCCCGGTATAGTACTGTAGAAACACCCTCCAACATGAAGGGCTTCCCCAGTATAGTACTGTAGAAACACCCTCCAACATGAAGGGCTTCCCCGGTATAGTACTGTAGAAACACCCTCCAACATGAAGGGCTTCCCCAGTATAGTACTGTAGAAACACCCTCCAACATGAAGGGCTTCCCCGGTATAGTACTGTAGAAACACCCTCCAACATGAAGGGCTTCCCCGGTATAGTACTGTAGAAACACCCTCCAACATGAAGGGCTTCCCCGGTATAGTACTGTAGAAACACCCTCCAACATGAAGGGCTTCCCCGGTATAGTACTGTAGAAACACCCTCCAACATGAAGGGCTTCCCCGGTATAGTACTGTAGAAACACCCTCCAACATGAAGGGCTTCCCCGGTATAGTACTGTAGAAACACCCTCCAACATGAAGGGCTTCCCCGGTATAGTACTGTAGAAACACCCTCCAACATGAAGGGCTTCCCCGGTATAGTACTGTAGAAACACCCTCCAACATGAAGGGCTTCCCCGGTATAGTACTGTAGAAACACCCTCCAACATGAAGGGCTTCCCCGGTATAGTACTGTAGAAACACCCTCCAACATGAAGGGCTTCCCCGGTATAGTACTGTAGAAACACCCTCCAACATGAAGGGCTTCCCCGGTATAGTACTGTAGAAACACCCTCCAACATGAAGGGCTTCCCCGGTATAGTACTGTAGAAACACCCTCCAACATGAAGGGCTTCCCCGGTATAGTACTGTAGAAACACCCTCCAACATGAAGGGCTTCCCCGGTATAGTACTGTAGAAACACCCTCCAACATGAAGGGCTTCCCCGGTATAGTACTGTAGAAACACCCTCCAACATGAAGGGCTTCCCCGGTATAGTACTGTAGAAACACCCTCCAACATGAAGGGCTTCCCCGGTATAGTACTGTAGAAACACCCTCCAACATGAAGGGCTTCCCCGGTATAGTACTGTAGAAACACCCTCCAACATGAAGGGCTTCCCCGGTATAGTACTGTAGAAACACCCTCCAACATGAAGGGCTTCCCCGGTATAGTACTGTAGAAACACCCTCCAACATGAAGGGCTTCCCCGGTATAGTACTGTAGAAACACCCTCCAACATGAAGGGCTTCCCCGGTATAGTACTGTAGAAACACCCTCCAACATGAAGGGCTTCCCCGGTATAGTACTGTAGAAACACCCTCCAACATGAAGGGCTTCCCCGGTATAGTACTGTAGAAACACCCTCCAACATGAAGGGCTTCCCCGGTATAGTACTGTAGAAACACCCTCCAACATGAAGGGCTTCCCCGGTATAGTACTGTAGAAACACCCTCCAACATGAAGGGCTTCCCCGGTATAGTACTGTAGAAACACCCTCCAACATGAAGGGCTTCCCCGGTATAGTACTGTAGAAACACCCTCCAACATGAAGGGCTTCCCCGGTATAGTACTGTAGAAACACCCTCCAACATGAAGGGCTTCCCCGGTATAGTACTGTAGAAACACCCTCCAACATGAAGGGCTTCCCCGGTATAGTACTGTAGAAACACCCTCCAACATGAAGGGCTTCCCCGGTATAGTACTGTAGAAACACCCTCCAACATGAAGGGCTTCCCCAGTATAGTACTGTAGAAACACCCTCCAACATGAAGGGCTTCCCCAGTATAGTACTGTTTTAAGGTTATACCAAGGATAATTTGGTGTTCTGATTTTGAGTTGTAAGATACCTTGAAATATCAACAAAAAATATTCAAAAGTTAATTCATGTAAAAAAATGATTAGGCCATACTGCTGTAACCCATAGTAACACATTGCATAACATTCACAACATGGAACAACAGTAACCATAGTAACACATTGCATAACATTCACAACATGGAACAACAGTAACCATAGTAACACATTGCGTAACATTCACAACATGGAACAACAGTAACCATAGTAACACATTGGATAACATTCACAACATGGAACAACAGTAACCATAGTAACATTGTTTCCCCCAGAACATCTAAAGGAAGTTTGTTCTGAAGTGTCTGTCCTGTCTGTCCTGTATCTGAGAGATAAAATGTATCTGAGATATATACAAAATAAAACGTGCACGTCTTTAACTCCTTATTTATGTCACTAAAGTCTTTCCACATTTTGTTACGTTACAGCCTTATTCTACTATGGATTAAATATCAATCTACAGTCGTGGCCAAAAGTTTTGAGTGAGACAAATATTAATTTCCACAAAGTTTGCTGCTTCAGTGTCTTTTAGATATTTTTGTCAGATGTTACTATGGAATACTGACGTACAATTACAAGCATTTCATAAGTGTCAAAGGCTTGTATTGACAATTACATGAAGTTGATGCAAAGAGTCAATATTTCAATATTTCCAGTGTTGACCCTTCTTTTTCAAGACCTTTGCAATCTACCCTGGCATGCTGTCAATTAACTTCTGGGCCACATCCTGACTGATGGCAGCCCATTCATGCATAATCAATGCTTGGAGTTGTCAGAATTTGTGGGGTTTTGTTTGTCCACCCGCCTCTTGAGGATTGACCACAAGTTCTCAATGGGATTAAGGTCTGGGAAGTTTCCTGGCCATGGACCCAAAATATCCATGTTTTGTTCCCCGAGCCACTTGGTTATCACTTTTGCCTTATGGCAAGGTGCTCCATCATGCTGGAAAAGGCATTGTTCGTCACCAAACTGTTCCTGGATGGTTGGGAGAAGTTGCTCTCGGAGGATGTGTTGGTACCATTCTTTATTCATGGCTGTGTTCTTAGGCATAATTGTGAGTGAGCCCACTCCCTTGGCTGAGAAGCAACCCCACACATGAATGGTCTCCGGATGCTTTACTGTTGGCATGACACAGGACTGATGGTAGCGCTCACCTTGTCTTCTCCGGACAAGCTTTTTTCCAGATGCCCCAAACAATCGGAAAGGGGATTCATCAGAGAAAATGACTTTACCCCAGTCCTCAGCAGTCCAACCCCTGTACCTTTTGCAGAATATCAGTCTGTCCCTGATGTTTTTCCTGGAGAGAAGTGGCTTCTTTGCTGCCCTTCTTGACACCAGGCCATCCTCCAAAAGTCTTCACTTCACTGTGCGTGCAGATGCACTCACACCTGCCTGCTGCCGTTCCTGAGCAAGCTCTGTACTGGTGGTGCCCCGATCCCGCAGCTGAATCAACTTTAGGAGACGGTCCTGGCGCTTGCTGGACTTTCTTGCGTGCCCTGAAGCCTTCTTCACAACAATTGAACCACTCTCCTTAAAGTTCTTGATGATCCGATAAATAGTTGATTTAGGTGCAATCTTACCGGCAGCAATATCCTTGCCTGTGAAGCCCTTTTTTGTGTAAAGCAATGATGACAGCACATGTTTCCTTGCAGGTAACCATGGATGACAAAGGAAGAATAATGATTCCAAGCACCACCCTCCTTTTGAAGCTTCGTCTGTTATTCGAACTCAATCAGCATGACAGAGTGATCTCCAGCCTTGTCCTCGTCAACACTCACACCTGTGTTAACCTGTTAAGGATGGGGGGCAGTATTGTCACGGCCGGATAAAAAAACGTACCCGATTTAATCTGGTTATTACTCCTGCCCAGAAACTAGAATATGCATATAATTATAATTTGGATAGAAAACACCCTAAAGTTTCTAAAACTGTTTGAATGGTGTCTGTGAGTATAACAGAACTCAAATGGCAGGTCAAAACCTGAGAGATTCCTTTACAGGAAGTGGCCTGTCTGACCATTTCTTGAACTTCTTTTCCATCTCTATCATTTACTAAGGATCTCTGCTCTAACGTGACACTTCCCACGTCGTCCATAGGCGCTCAGAGCCCGGGAAAAAACAGAATGTCGTCATTCCAGCCCCAGGCTGAAACACATTATCGCCTTTCTCAAGTGGCCGATCAAGGGACACTGGGCTTATCCGCGTGACCCGACCGCCCCCGCCTGATGGGATTTTTTCCTCTGTTTGCCGAAAAGGAGATTCCCTGTCGGAATATTATCGCTTTTCTACGAGAAAAATGGCGTAAAAATTGATTTTAAACAGCGGTTGACATGCTTCGAAGTACGGTAATGGAATATTTAGAATTTTATTGTCACGAATTGCGCCATGCGCGCGACACTTCTTTACTATTTCGGATAGTGTCTGGAACGCACGAACAAAACGCCGCTATTCGGATATAACGATGGATTATTTTGGACCAAACCAACATTTGTTATTGAAGTAGCAGTCCTGGGTGTGCATTCTGACGAAGACAACAAAAGGTAATCAAACTTTTATAATAGTAAATATGATTATGGTGAGTGCTAAACTTGCCGGGTGTCTAAATAGCGAGCCCGTGATGCCTGGGCTATGTACTTAGAATATTGCAAAATGTGCTTTCACCAAAAAGCTATTTTAAAATCGGACATATCGAGTGCATAGAGGAGGTCTGTATCTATAATTCTTAAAATAATTGTTATGCTTTTTGTGAATGTTTATCGTGAGTAATTTAGTAAAATGTTAGCGAATTCCCCGGAAGTTTGCGGGGGGTATGCTAGTTCTGAACGTCACATGCTAATGTAAAAAGCTGTTTTTTGATATAAATATGAACTTGATTGAACAAAACATGCATGTATTGTATAACATAATGTCCTAGGGTTGTCATCTGATGAAGATCATCAAAGGTGAGTGCTGCATTTAGCTGTCTTCTGGGTTTTGGTGACATTATATGCTGGCTCGAAAAATGGGTGTCTGATTATTTCTGGCTTGGTACTCTGCTGACATAATCTAATGTTTTGCTTTCGTTGTAAAGCCTTTTTGAAATCGGACAGTGTGGTTAGATTAACGAGAGTCTTGTCTTTAAATAGCTGTAAAATAGTCATATGTTTGAGAAATTGAAGTAATAGGATTTTTAAGGTTTTGAAAATCGCGCCACAGGCTGCCAGTGGCTGTTACGTAGGTGGGACGCAAGCGTCCCACCTAGCCCATAGAGGATAACATAATGTCCTAGGAGTGTCATCTGATGAAGATCATCAAAGGTTAGTGCTGCATTTAGCTGTGGTTTTGGTTTTTGTGACATTATATGCTAGCTTGAAAAATGGGTGTGTGATTATTTCTGGCTGGGTACTCTCCTGACATAATCTAATGTTTTTCTTTCGTTGTAAAGCCTTTTTGAAATCGGACAATGTGGTTAGATAAAGGAGAGTCTTGTCTTTAAAATGGTGTAAAATAGTCATAGGTTTGAAAAATGGAAGTTTTGGGATTTCTGAGGTGTTTGTAATTCGCGCCACGCTCTATCATTGGATATTGGCGAGGCGTTCCTCTAGCGGCACATCTAGATGTAAGAGGTTAACGAGAGAATCGCTGACATGATGTCAGCTGGTCCTTTTGTGGCAGGGCTGAAATGCAGTGGAAATGTTTTTGGGGGATTCAGTTAATTTGCATGGCAAAGAGGGACTTTGCAATTAATTGCAATTCATCTGCTCACTCTTCATAACATTCTGGAGTATATGCAAATTACCATCATACAAACTGAGGCAGCAGACTTTGTGAAAATGTATATTTGTGTCATTCTCAAAACCTTTGGCCACGACTGTACACACAATACCTCATAATGAAAAAGCTCAAATAGGTTTGTAGAAAACCCGTCACATTTATTAATAACAAAAAACAGATACCTATGTACATAAGTATTCAGACCCTTTGCTATGAGACTTGAAATTGATCTCAGGTGCATACTGTTTCCATTGATCATTGTTGAGATGTTTATACAACTTGATTGGAGTCCACCTGTGGTAAATTCAATTGATTGGACATGATTTGGAAAGGCACACACCTGTCTGGCTACCACAGCATTCTGAAGCGATACGCCATCCCATCTGGTTTGCGCTTAGTGGGACTATCATTTGTTTTTCAGCAGGACAATGACCCAACACAACTCCAGGCTATGTAAGGGCTATAAACCAAAATGGAGAGTGATGGAGTGCTGCATCAGATGACCCGGCCTCCACAATCACCCGACCTCAACCCAATTTTTATTTATTTTATTATTTATTTGTACCTTTATTTAACTAGGCAAGTCAGTTACGAACAAATTCTTATTTTCAATGACGGCCTAGGAACAGTGGGTTAACTGCCTTGTTCAGGGGCAGAACAACAGATTTGTACCTTGTCAGCTCGGGGATTTGAACTTGCAACCTTTCGGTTACTAGTCCAATGCTCTAACCACTAGGCTACGCTGCCGGCCCAATTGCGATGGTTTGGGAGGAGTTGGACCGCAGAGTGAAGGTAAAGCAGCCAACAAGTGCTCAGCATATGTGGGAACTCCTTCAAGACTGTTGGAAAAGCATTCCAGGTGAAGCTGGTTGAGACACTGCCAAGAGTGTGCAAAGCTGGCAAAGGGTGGCTACTTTGAAGAATCTAAAATTTATTTTGATTTGTTTGCCACTTTTTTTGGTTACTACATGATTCCATATGTGTTATTTCATGGTTTTCATGTCTTCACTATTATTCTACAATGTAGAAAATAGTAAAAATAAAGAAAACCCCTGGAATGAGTAGGTGTGTCCCAACTTTTGACTGGTACTGTATATCTCATGAATGTTTTTACATTCAGTTACATGAAGTCACTTTCTTACCACTTCTTCCATAGTCAGGCAAACATGTAAGGAAAGCTTCTTTTTTTAAATCAAAAGGGATGCTGTCAAAAATGTATTGAATTGAAATGGATTTACCCAGCCTACAAAGCACTACAGCCACTCTGTGATGACCAGTTCTGCTCTTTTATTGAGGGATCTAGTCTAGATTAAACCTCATAGGAAGACAGTTTTATCATGTGGAGGTTTCATTCAGGTCTCTGTTTAACGAGATCCTCTGTTTGTCTTTTGGCAGGAGAGATACCAGACTCTCACTCTGACAGCGGGAAGAGTCCTTCAGGGGAACCAGACCCAGAGACGCCCAAAACAGCGAGACCACACCACTGCTCCCACTGTGAAAAGAGTTTTCGCTGGTTAGGGAACCTGAAACTGCATGAGAGGACACACACGGGAGAAAAGCCTTTCCAATGTTCCCAGTGTGGAAAGAGTTTTGCTGTGTTAGCTAACCTGAAGAGGCATGAGAGAATACACACAGGAGAAAGGCCTTATCACTGTTCCCAATGTGGAATGAGTTTTAATCAGGATGGGGACCTAAAAGCTCATAAGAGGATACACACAGGAGAAAAGCCTTTCCAATGTTCCCAGTGTGGAAAGAGTTTTACTAAGATAGGGCAATTAAAAGAACATGAGAGAATACACAAAGGAGAAAAGCCATTCCAATGTTCCCATTGTGGAAAGAGTTTTACCCGGATAGGAAACCTAAAAAAGCATGCGAGACTACACACCGGAGAAAAGCCTTACCAATGTTCCCAGTGTGGAAAGAGTTTTGCCGTGTTAGCTAACCTGAAAAGGCATGAGAGAATACACACAGGAGAAAAGCCTTATCACTGTTCCCACTGTGGAATGAGTTTTATTCAGTTATGGGACCTACAAGCTCATGAGAGGATACACACAGGAGAAAAGCCTTTCGAATGTTCCCAGTGTGGAAAGAGTTTTACTCAGATCGGTCACCTGATAGCTCATGAGAGGATACACACAGGAGAAAAGCCTTACCAATGTTCCCAGTGTGAAAAGAGTTTTACCATGTTAACTAACCTGAAAAGGCATGAGAGAATACACACAGGAGAAAAGCATTTTCTGCTCCCAGTGTAAAAATGGATTTTCTCGAAAAGCGGACCTAAAAGCTCATGAGGGGATAGAGAGGAGAAAAGCCTTTCCAATGTTCCCAGTTTCGAAAGGGTTTTACCTGGTTAGGGAGCCTGAAGGAGCATAAGAGGACACACACGATAAAAGTCCAGTCAGTGCTCTCTCTCTGTGTGGAAGGACATTTTCCCAGTCAGAGAACCTGAAATCACATGAGAGAATAGAAAGGCTGTATTCTGACTTATATTCTTGACTGAAAATTTGTGTTTTTGTTTTGTGCCACATTAAATCATATTGTTTATGATTATACCTGTCCATATAAGGTCCCACAGTTGGCAATGCATGTCAGAGCAAATTCCAAGCCATAAGGTCGAAGAAATTGTCCATAGAGCTCTGAGACAGGATAGTGTCGATGCACAGATCTGGGGAAAGGTACCAAAAAATATCTGCAGATTTGAAGGTCCCCAAAAACATAGTGGCCGCCATCATTCTTAAATGGAAGAAGTTTGGAACCACCAAGACTCTTCCTAGAGCTGGCCGCACGGCCAAACTGAGCAATCGGGGGAGAAGGACCTTGGTCAGGGAGGTGACCAAGAACCCGATGTTCACTCTGACAAAGTTCCAGAGCTCCTCTGTGGAGATGGGAGAACCTTCCAGAAGGACAATCATCTCTGCAGCACTCCAACAATCAGGCCTTTATGGTAGAGTGGCCAGACGAAGGCCACTCCTCAGTAAAAGGCACATGACAGCCTGCTTGGAGTTTACCAAAAGGCACCTAAAGACTCTCAGACCATGAGAAACAAGATTCTCTGGTCTGATGAAACCCAGATTGAACTCTTTGGCCTGAATGCCAAGCGGCTCGCCTGGCGTAAAGCGTGGTGGTGGCAGCATCATGCTGTGGGGATGTTTTTCAGCGGCAGGGACTGGGAGACTAGACAGGATCAAGGGAAAGATGAACAGAGTGCAGAGAGATCCTTGATGAAAACCTGCTACAGAGAGCTCAGGACCTCAGACTGGGGTGAAGGTTCACCTACCAAAAGGACAATGACCTTAAGCCCACAGCCAACAATGCCAGAGTTGCTTCGGGACAAGTCTCTGAATAACCTTGAGTGGCCCAGCCAGAGCCCGGACTTGAACCCGATCGGAGACCTGAAAATAGCTGTGCAGCGTCGCTCCCCATCCAACCTGACAAAGCTTGAGAGGATCTGCAGAGAAGAATGGGAGAAACTCCCCAAATACAGGTGTGCCAAGCTTGTAGCGTCATACTCCAGAAGACTGGAAGCTGTAATCGCTGCCAAAGGTGTTTCAACAAAGTACGTAGTAAACCGTCTGAATACTTCAGTTTATTTTAATAAATTAGCAAAAAAAATCTAAAACCGTTTTTTGGTTTGTCATTATGGGGTATGCGTTGATTGAGTATTTTAATTTTTTATCCATTTTAGAATAAGGCTGTAACGTAACAAAATGTGGAAAAAGTGAAGGGGTTTGAATACTTTCCAAATGCACTGTGTTGTTACATCATGTAGGAGCAGTATAGACCTAGTCTGTTCATTATATACATCTACATGATGTATTGTTACACCATGTAGGAGCAGTATAGACCTAGTCTGTTCATTATATACATCTACATGATGTATTGTTATACCATGTAGGAGCAGTATAGACCTAGTCTGTTCATTATATACATCTACATGATGTATTGTTACCCCATGTAGGAGCAGTATAGACCTAGTCTGTTCATTATATACATCTACATGATGTATTGTTACACCATGTAGGAGCAGTATAGACCTAGTCTGTTCATTATATACATCTACATGATATAGAACATTTGTGGGCAGAACTGAAAAAGTGTGTATGAGCAAGGAGGCCTACAAACCTAACTCAGTTCCACAAGCTATGTCAGGAGGAATGGGCCAAAATTCACCCAACTTATTTTGGGAAGCTTGTGGAAGGCTGCACGAAACGTTTGACCCAAGTTAAACAATTTAAAGGCAATGCTACCAAATACTAATTGTGTGTTTGTAAACTTCTGACCCAATGGGAATGTGATGAAAGAAATTAAAGCTGAAATAAATCATTCTCTCTGCTACTATTCTGACATTTCACATTCTTAAAATAAAGTGGTGATCCTAACTGACCTAAGACAGGGAATTTTTACTAGGATTAAATGTCAAGAATTGTGAAACACTTTAGCCAAATACATTTAAACTCAGTTTATGTAAATCTTCAACTGTATATAAATGACTATTGTAGCTGGAAACGGCAGATTTTTTATGGAATATCTACATAGGCGTACAGAGGCCCATTATCAGCAACCATCACTCCTGTGTTCCAATGGCACGTTGTGTTAGCTAATCCAAGTTATCATTTTAAAAGGCTAATTAATCATTAGAAAACCCTTTTGCAATTATGTTTAAAACTGTTGTGCTGATTAAAGAAGCAATAAAATTGGCCTTCTTTTTTCCTTATTTATTAAAAAACAAGTTCTGTATTATTGTGGGTCCTACAGTAGGTCTATGTTATCGTTAGGTGAAGTTATGGGTCCTACAGTTGGTCTATGTTGTTAGGTGAAGTTATGGGTCCTACAGTAGGTCTATGTTGTTAGGTGAAGTTATGGGTCCTACAGTAGGTCTATGTTATTGTTTGGTGAAGTTATGGGTCCTAAAGTAGGTCTATGTTATTGTTTGGTGAAGTTATGGGCCAATTTGGCAAACACTTAGTATACAAACCCTCAGTTTCAGGCTGATGGCAAAGCTAGCCAAAGAGCATTTTACAGGTTGAAGTGTTTATTTTTATTTTTTATAAAGCAGTTGATTTGCAACAATAACACAATAACACACAGGACATTCAAACGACCCTTACAATTATTATCCATACGTTGTGTGAAATGCACTCATAAGCAACTTATAAATGGAGGCTATTTTGGCTGTCAGCCTATGAGAACTCCCCTGAGTTTTCCCCCACGGTGGTGAATTAGTGAATAGACACAGAGCTTAATGTGAGTTTCCTTGAGTTGCACTCCTGATCTTGCGCTGTAATATTCAGAATACATTGTGAAAAACTAAAATCTTTGCTCACCATTTTTGCTCCATGCAGATATACTACATCCATAACTAGTGGTTTCCTCATTACCAGATATACTACATCCATAACTAGTGGTTTCCTCATTACCAGATATACTACATCCATAACTAGTGGTTTCCTCATTAGTAGGGAGGAGTTTCTGCAACCAAATTGTGTGTGCTTTGCCCTTATAGTCTAAACACAGAAAGGGGCCTACAGTGAGGGAAAATAGTATTTGATCCCATGCTGATTTTGTATGTTTGCCCACTGACAAAGAAATTATCAGTCTATAATTTTAATGGTAGGTTTATTTGATCAGTGAGAGACAGAATAACAACAACAAAAATCCAGGATAAGTCATGTCAAAAATTTTATAAATTGATTTGCATTTTAATGAGGGATATAAGTATTTGACCCCCTCTCAATCAGAAAGATTTCTGGCTCCCAGGTGTCTTTTATACAGGTAACGTGCTGAGATTAGGAGCACACTCTTAAAGGCAGTGCTCCTAATCTCAGTTTGTTACCTGTATTAAAGACACCTGTCCACAGAAGCAATCAATCAATCAGATTCCAAACTCTCCACCATGGCCAAGACCAAAGAGCTCTCCAAGGATGTCAGGGACAAGATTGTAGACCTACACAAGGCTGGAATGGGCTACAAGACCATCGCCAAGCAGCTTGGAGAGAAGGTGACAACAGTTGGTGCGATTATTCACAAATGGAAGAAACACAAAAGAACTGTCAATCTCCCTCGGCCTGGGGCTCCATGCAAGATCTCACCTCGTGGAGTTGCAATGATCATGAGAACGGTGACGAATCAGCCCAGAACTACACGGGAGGATCTTGTCAATGATCTCAAGGCAGCTGGGACCATAGTCACCAAGAAAACAATTGGTAACACACTACGCCGTGAAGGACTGAAATCCTGCAGCGCCCGCAAGGTCCCCCTGCTCAAGAAAGCACATATACATGCCCGTCTGAAGTTTTCCAATGAACATCTGAATGATTCAGAGGACAACTGGTGAAAGTGTTGTGGTCAGATGAGACCAAAATGTAGCTCTTTGGCATCAACTCAACTCGCCATGTTTGGAGGAGGAGGAATGCTGCCTATGACCCCAAGAACACTATCCCCACCGTCAAACATGGAGGTGGAAACATTATGCTTTGGGGGTGTTTTTCTGCTAAGGGGACAGGATAACTTCACTGCATCAAAGGGATGATGGACGGGGCCATGTACCGTCAAATCTTGGGTGAGAACCTTCCCTCAGCCAGGGCATTGAAAATGGGTCGTGGATGGGTGGCAATGACCCAAAACACACGGCCAAGGCAACAAAGTGGCTCAAGAAGAAGCACATTAAGGTCCTGGAGTGGCCTAGCCAGTCTCCAGACCTTAATCCCATTGAAAATCTGTGGAGGGAGCTGAAGGTTCGAGTTGCCAAACGTCAGCCTCGAAACCTTAATGACTTGGAGAAGATCTGCAAAGAGGAGTGGGACAAAATCCCTCCTGAGATGTGTGCAAACCTGGTGGCCAACTACAAGAAACGTCTGACCTCTGTGATTGCCACCAAGGGTTTTGCCACCAAGTACTAAGTCATGTTTTGCAGAGGGGTCAAATACTTATTTCCCTCATTAAAATGCAAATCATTTTATAAAATTTTTGACGTGTTTTTCTGGATTTTTTTGTTGTTATTCTGTCTCTCACTGTTCAAATAAACCTACCATTAAAATGATAGACTGATCATTTCTTTGTCAGTGGGCAAACGTACAAAATCAGCAGGGGATCTAATACTTTTTTCCCTCACTGTATATTGGAGACCAAAAGTCGTCTGGCACAGTGCTTAGGATTTCAACAACTTTATTAACTTATTTCTAGCCCACAATCATCGATCGATGTTACTACTAATGTGAAAACAAGACAAAATAGAACTTTTTCACTTGACTGTCTTAAGACAATTGTCAAATAATTTTAACATTCATTACAGACTTCAATTGTTGTACAACATGGCTACGCTGTTGGTATCACCTTTTGCAGTGGATGTCCGCTGTTGTGGGCCTTTAACCATCTGTCTGACTCTGTGCACACAGGAAAGAGACGTGACTACCTTGGATCCTCTGGGGAGCTTCAACAACATCATGATGCTGACGAGGCAGAGAAGAGACTCTCCAGCTCAGAACTCCTCAAGAAACACCAGCAGAGACCCACAGGGAAAAAATCTCACTGCTGCTCTGACTGTGGGAAGAGATTCACCTCCTCAGCAGGCATTGCAATTCATCAGAGAATCCACACAGGAGAGAAACCTTATAGCTGTGATCAATGTGGGAAGAGATATCTTACATGTAGCAGTCTGACTAAACACCAGAGAACACACACAGGAGAGAAACTTTTAAGCTGCTGTGACTGTGGAAAGAGTTTTGTTTCTTCAGGATGTTTAGAATCACACCAGAGAACACACACAGGAGAGAAACCTTATAGCTGTGATCAATGTGGGAAGAGGTATGTTACATCTAGCAGTCTGACTAAACACCAGAGAACACACACAGGAGAGAAACCATATAACTGTAAACAATGTGGGAAGACTTTTAGTCAGTCATTCAGCCTGATATCACACCAGAGAACGCACACAGGAGAGAAGCCTTATAGCTGTGATCAATGTGGGAAGAGTTTTGTTACTTCCAGCAGTCTGACTATACACCAGAGAACACACACAGGAGAGAAACCTTATAGCTGTGATCAATGTGACAAGAGATACTCTAGTAAAAGATCTCTGATCAAACATCAGAAAAAACATGAAGGAGTTGTTTCATGATATCAATGAATTAATGTCACAATGTAGAATGTTTTAACATTGTAGAAGGAGTATTTTAATGATGTCACAATGTAGAACCCTAAACGTTTGTCCCCTGTTCTATTGATTTCAGCATGATATGGATATTAGCCTCAGGGGGGGAAATCCAGGCTCTGAATTGAAAGAGTACTATTTATGAGGTTTAACAAAAAGTGACTAACAAAAATAGAGTCGTCTTACACTTACCACGTTGGTGACCCGCTTGAATCAAAATGCATCACTTCAAAATGTAACTAGCTGTTTTCTACAAATTGTCCTCTAACCAGTGATGTACACATTATTCCCAGATTCTGTGTGGTTTTTGAGCTGTTAGTTTTAACAGGAAGTGCAACCTAATGTCCCCCCTAATTGATATCAGTGACTTATTGCTACTTGTCAAAACAACAGCGTTTTTTGCTGTTTGTGCAGTTTATAAGGAGCTTGTTTTAAAAAAGAATATAAGTAATATGATTATTGTGGCAGATGTTTGTGTAGATAGTACATTTTATGTTTAGGTTTTCAATATATCACAAACTGTTTCTACATATTGGTTATTGATTTGGACACGTTAAAACTGTGTTTTGACATTGGGGCTATCCCACCTAGCAAAATGTCATTGAAAAGCCGTTGAAAATAAGACATGCAATCAAATATTTCATGTAACATTTAGTAATGAAAATTATTCATGCAACCAACTGACAATTTTTTGGTACAATTATATTGACATTGTTGCCCTGCTTTTAGAATGTCTGGGTACATTCTCAGATGTGCCAACCCAAATGTACTAGAGCATGACATTGGGGACTGGGCCCAGATCCAACAACATGCCTATCTAGTGAACCCTGAAAAGAGAGAGAAGCTCCGCAGTGAGGTGGAAAGTTACTCCGGATATTGCAGGAGATTCCTCTTGAAATCAGGCATGTCCGTGGTGAGGACAACTTGGTTGCTGATTGTCTCAAGGGTGGGCAGTTAAAAAGATTTGTGTTTCGCATTTAGCCAGTGCGTTGCCATGGATCAATTTATTTTGACTACACGTTTTTCCGTATTGGAGATGAGTTTTGTTTGGGCTCCTTCCAAGGGGGACGAGAGTTCTAGAAGCTAGTGAGTTTTAGGAAGACGAGAGTTCTAGAAGCTAGTGAGTTTTAGGAAGACGAAAGTTCTAGAAGCTAGTGAGTTTTAGGATTCTATAGAAAGAAAAAGGAGAAAATATACGATTGTATATTATTATTTAGATTGTTTTTAATTGTTGACAGCCAGTAGAAGGTGAAGCATTGTAATTGATTATAATGTGAAATGGAAGTTGTTTTCTGTTGGTGTTGAGCAAACTAGTCCAACAAAAATATAGGATATATATGTTCTCTTGAAGGGGAAGGTTTTACAGGCTTTGGTTTTTCCATTTATATTTTGAGGTTGGACTTTAGCACGTCTAGCTCGTTAGCACATTTAGCTCGTTAGCACGTCTAGCTCGTTAGACGTAGGACGCACTGATTGGTGTCACCTCGTTAGTTAGTATGTGTTACACCTGTGCTGGCTTGTCCATCTCGTTAGTGGGAAGGTGTTTCACCTGAGCTGGTCCAGGTTCTATTTAAGAGTGTCTGGCCCAGTGCTCCAGTTGTCTTGATAGATGTGTAGAGTCAACACCTTTAGTTGCGCCACCTTTTTGGTTTGCTTCCTGTCTTTAAGTTTGGTGTGTGTTTTTCTTTTGTTTGCCTCTTCTTGGGCAGATTTAGTGGGTCTCATGGTGGGTGTCTTTTAGGTCCCAGTTGTTGTTATTAGTCAAGTTTCAGTAGACACCCCCATAGTGTCTTTCAGAGCCCCTCCTAAAATCCCACCTGTTTAGTTGTGGTTGTTGTCAGTGACTCTTTGTTAGTTCCTCTTCTGTTTAAGTGACATTTCTGGTTTTCTTGCTGGGGATGTAACAACAAACAATGGAGTTAAACAAACTTATATTTTGGGTTGGATGTTGCATCCAATTCTTAGTATTTTAATCTATGGATTTTCCTTAGAATGTTTATTAGTCTTTCAGTTCATCTATAAATAAATATAAATAAAGCTTGATTTGATTTGAACATATTGCAAAACAAATGAACCCAATGCCTGACCAATCAACAGACTCTTTCAAAACCAATTAACGTATGTGCAAAAGCAACACATCTTGGTCCATCTTAGTATGAAAAACAGTATAAATTCAGTATATCTTACACTTTCAAAATGTATGGTATGTACGTTTCATCTCACTCTTTTTTAAAAATCAACTATACATCAATAGATTCAACTATTAAAAACAAACAAAATTATCAAACAGCTCTGCTTATGTCATGTTCTGTGGCCTTGCTGTTCCATTTCTTGACTGTCCCTGCAACAAAGAAACAAACACATTTCGTCATATTATGTAAAACACTTAAAGTAATCTATGGCCTCAGTCACACCTGGCACCTAAATGTGACTTCTGTCATCCGGATGGGCCTTTGACATATTCTGGACGCAGTCAGGCTACCAAATATGCATCAGCAATGTAAAGAGATGGGGTGAATGAGGGGAAAAGTAAATTTGACACAAATGATCTTCATAATATCAAAGAACAAATGTGTTTCTGAGGGGAAATGAACTTTCATACAGCCAAAAGGGGTGATAAATTACACCAATATCAGTGGACAATTTGTACTAATGTAAATAAACATAGATGATGGAACATATTCACTTTTGCTTACGTGATGAACTGCTAAGGGGACATAAATATTTACCATCTAAACCATGTGTGACCTCTCACCTCGCTGGCTGTAGAAGTGTTCTTCCTAACCAGTCCCTCAACAGCTCTCTGACTGAGTTCCACCCTCACTGGGTCTTCAGAGGAGAGGAAGGCTGAGGAGGGATGGAAGGATGAATGGATCAGTCAGTCAATAAAGTGTAGAGCTGCTGTCTATGCTGTCTGACAAAATCACTATTTTAGTAGTTCATTAAAGTAAATAAGGCTTTACGACTGCTGAATACCAACAATCAATCACTTAGATAATGAAATCAACCAATCTAAAGGTCAAATGCTTTATTATCTAAAAATGTAAAGTTCTGGGTGTCAGAGAGAAATAAAATGGTGCAGTTTGAGGTGTCGTGACGTTGTATTAGTTAATGTGACGACTGTTGCTCATCGAATGATTAACGGTTTATAATTGCGTGATTAAATGAATCATGCAATGAATCAAACAATTATTAACTCATTAACCTGGGGCACCATGGGAAAATTAGTTTTATTGAGTTTTTATTTCCAAAAATTAATTCAAAGAATATCGATTTTACAACAGTCGCTTAATTAATCAATTTCCTCTTATGTCTCATTTCTGAACGTCGCATAATCCGGGAATCTGCACAAACCCGGGCTACACCAATGAGTTTACCACACCAATCTTAGTTGATCATTTATTTACTAGCAAGCTAAAATTATGATAAAAGATACACATACACAAAACACAGTCTAGGCTAATGATTAGGACTTAGTATAACGGGCCAACACACTATGGCACGTGTTACCCAAAATGGGGATTTAAAAGAGAGAGAAACAAAGAAAGTACACGAGAGAAATATATATTTGGGTTCATTTGTCAGCTATGCTTATTTAAACCTAGCCTTGCCCCGAACTGCCGCTCTTATGGGTCAGAATATAATGATGTTATTACGTGTTGGAGATCTCAGAGGAGCGTCCCGCGTGGCTCGGTTAGGCTTCTCAAGGACGCACTGCTCGGACTCAACTCTCTGGTTGTCCTCACAATGTCAGTGTCCCTTTTGGCTTAGTGGTCTGATTCCTCGTCCTTGCTTTGAAAGGGGGCTTCTGAGGACAGACAGCTCTGTAGCTCAGAGCTCACAGCGTAGGAATGAGACAGCGTAGATACCACGATTCGATGAAGAGGGGAGGCTAGGTGGTTCGGCTTGATTTCACCCGCTTAGACACAGCTACTCATCCGTAGCTTGGGTAGAAAAAGATTTCTTTGTCTTCAAATTTCTTTGTCTTCAAACTTTGTGTTGCGTTTTGGGGTTCGTTGACCATTCAGACCGTGGCTGCAGCCTGGGGTCAGTAGTCTGATATGTTAATTCTTCAGTCACATGTCTTATACCCTCGGGTCAGAAGTGGGCGTAACCGCCTTTAGGGCAGTTCTCTGGGTGTACCAAGTGAAGAGCAAGGCCTAGATTTTACTCAAATCCAATTTTACACACTAACTTCACATTTCATCCTTACCAAAACATTCTCTTTGATTTGGATACTTTCCACACAACATACAATGTGTAAACACCAGGCATATACATGGAAAACTCTTAACCTCTCTGGGCTAGGCGGGACGAAATCGTCCCACCTACGCAACAGCCAGTTGAATCCCGTGGCACGATTTTCAAATACCTTAGAAATGCTATTACTTCAATTTCTCAAACATATGACTATTTTACAGCATTTTAAAGACAAGACTCTCGTTAATCTAACCACACTGTCCGATTTCAAAAAGGCTTTACAACGAAAGCAAAACATTAGATTATGTCAGCAGAGTACCCAGCCAGAAATAATCAGACACCCATTTTTCAAGCTAGCAGATAATGTCACAAAAACCCAGAAGACAGCTAAATGCAGCACTAACCTTTGATGATCTTCATCAGATGACACACCTAGGACACACCTAGGACATTATGTTATACAATACATGCATGTTTTGTTCAATCAAGTTGATATTTATATCAAAAACCAGCTTTTTACATTAGCATGTGACGTTCAGAACTAGCATACCCCCCGCAAACCTCCGGTGAATTTACTAAATTACTCACAATAAACGTTCACAAAAAACATAACAATTATTTAAAGAATTATAGATACAGAACTCCTTTGTGCAATCGAGGTGTCCGATTTTAAAATAGCTTTTCGGTGAAAGCACATTTTGCAATATTCTCAGTAGATAGCCCAGCCATCACGGCTAGCCATTTAGACACCCACCAAGTTTAGCCCTGACCAAACTCCGATTTACTATTACAAAAATTTGATTACCTTTGTTGTCTTCGTCAGAATGCACTCCCAGGACTGCTACTTCAATAACAAATGTTGGTTTGGTCCAAAATAATCCATCGTTATATCCAAATAGCAGCGTTTTGTTCGTGCTTTCCAGACACTATCCGAAGTGTAAATAAGGGTCACGAGCATGGCGCAATTCGTGACAAAAAAATTCTAAATATTCCATTACCGTACTTCGAAGCATGTCAACCGCTGTTTAAAATCCATTTTTATGCCATTTTTCTCGTAAAAAAGCGATAATATTCCGACCGGGAATCTGCGTTTAGGTAAACAGAGGAAAGAAAACAAAGCATTCGGTCGACGCGGGCACGCGCCTGAGTCTCACAGTACTGTAACCAGCCACTACCCAAACGCGCTACTTTTTTTCAGCCAGAGCCTGCAAAGCCACGATTCAGCTTTTTGCCGCCTTCTGAGAGTCCATGGGAGCCGTAGGAAGTGTCACGTAACAGCAGAGATCCTTTGTTTTGGATAGAGATGGCAAAGAAGGCCAAGAAATGGTCAGACAGGGTACTTCCTGTACAGAATCTTCTCAGGTTTTGACCTGCCATTTGAGTTCTGTTATACTCACAGACACCATTCAAACAGTTTTAGAAACTTTGGAGTGTTTTCTATCCAAAGCCAATAATTATATGCATATTCTAGTTACTGGGCAGGAGTAGTAACCAGATTAAATCGGGTACGTTTTTTATCCAGCCGTGTCAATACTGCCCCCTAGCCCTAACAGGTACAATGTTTTCGTAATAACGTCATCTCTTAACCTTTAATAACAATACAAAAATTACATACATTTTCATATTCCATCTCTCGTCATGACCACCATTGTGGCTGACGGAAACCATTGTTCCAAAGTCCCTTTATTGCAAGTTTAATGTTCTGAGGCCAGTTCTCCATAGTGAGGACAAAGGAATTTCTCTGTGGCCTAAGACTATCATGGGCGTGAGGGGTCATAAAACCCCCACATCTTCAGACCCCTAGATCTCTCCTCCTCTGTTGGGGGTTGAGAGATACCCTGTAGGATTGTGGTCTCCTGTAACCTGACCTGATCAGGACAGTCATGACAGAGGCCATGTGGCGGAGAGTGATGCGCTGGAGATGGTGGTGTGTTCTAGTGGGTCTGGATAGGTGTGATGTAGTTAATGGAGATGGAGGTGTGTTCTAGTGGGTCTGGACAGGTGTGATGTAGTTAATGGAGATGGGGTTGTGTTCTAGTGGGTCTGGACAGGTGTGATGTAGTTAATGGAGATGGAGGTGTGTTCTAGTGGGTCTGGGCAGGTGTGATGTAGTTAATGGAGATGGAGGTGTGTTCTAGTGGGTCTGGGCAGGTGTGATGTAGTTAATGTTTGTATGATGTTGTTGTGTATGTTTTGTATTGTTTATAAAATATCAAATAAAGTCCCAATGCAAAGTTAACCTCATTGTTCTATTTTTGGTTTTATTACATTAAACCAATCAGAATTCAGAAGAATGCCAAAGTCAGGTGTGATGTAATATGGAGGACCAGCCAATTCCCTATGACGTAAACTACAACAGAAATAACTTCAAATGTATAACTTCAAATTAAACAAATAGTTTCCACTCATGACTTGAGTGACTAAAGTAAACCAACGTTTTGGAAATACATAATACCATCTAATCAAAGAATATTAGCTATATGCAGTTATCTTAGCCAGACAGCTAATATTAGCTATTTAGCCAACTAGCTATGGTCAGCGAGCTGGAGCCCAACTAGACCATTTAGAACCCAACTAACAAAACCCAACTAAAACATGACTGCAGATCAAAAGAGCAGAGACATACAGAATGATGGCAGGGAAAATCACCAACATCCAAAATAGATCGATTCCAGATGTCAGTCAGCATGCTAGCAGTAAGCCAAGGTGGAAAAAGTTACAAAACTCCCGTAGTCTACTTCACAGTGAATATGCTGAAAAATAGTGATGGGGAAACAAAGCTTCCTGAAGCATTGATGCTTTTCAGCCTGTTGCGTCAACAACAACAAAAAAACAGCAAGCAGGTTGATTTCCTCTGTTGTTTTGAACCCACGGCAAGAGGCACCAGATCCTACTGTGCTAACGGGTTCCCTCTAGATAACACATCCACACAGTTCATGAAAAGCATGAGGTGTGGCTAACGTTTGCAAGCTTGAGCTAGCTACCGGGCTAGTGTGACCTTCCGGGTCCCTCAAGTCAGTGAGTCAACACAGGAAGGAGCAATGGATGGATAGTTCATTTATTTCCAAAGCTGCAATGATGGGACACACACAGTATGGATGAATGATCAGTAGTGATGGGATATAAATAGCACTCCCATGCAGTATAGATGATATACAGTTTATAATGTAATGTCAACTTTATACATTTCTATGCCAGGACCATTCAATTTTCAACTCACCGACAGCAATTCTCCATAAATCTGCTGTGGATTACCCAGAATCCCGAAATAAATTAATACATATTAATACATAAATTAATACATAGGTAAAGCCCGCCTTATCTCAGTCACCATAGCAGCACCAACTGGTAGCACAAGCTCCAGCAGGTATATTTCACTGGTCATCCCCAAAGCCAAGACATCCTTTGGATGCCTTTCCTTCCAGTTCTCTGCTGCCAATGACTGGAACGAATTGCAAAAATCACTGAAGCTGGAGACTCATATCTCCCTCACTAACTTTAATGAAGCATCAGCTGTCAGAGCAGCTCACAGATCATTGCACCTGTACACAGCCCATCTGTATACAGCCCATCTGTAAACAGCCCATCTGTAAACAGCCCATCTGTAAACAGCCCATCAACTACAGTTGAAGTAAGAAGTTTACATACACTTAGGTTGGAGTCATTAAAACTCGTTTTTCAACCACTCCATACATGTCTTGTTAAGAAACTATAGTTTTGGCAAGTCGGTTAGGACATCTGCTTTGTGCATGACACAAGTAATTTTGCCAACAATTGTTTACAGACAGATTATTTCACTTATAATTCACTGTATTGCAATTCCAGTGGGTCAGAAGTTTACATACACAAAGTTGTTTGTGCCTTTAAACAGCTTGGAAAATTACAGAAAATGATGTCATGGCGTTAGAAGCTTCTGATAGGCTAATTGACATCATTTGAGTCAATTGGAGGTGTACCTGTGGATGTATTTCAAGGCCTACCTTCAAACTCAGTGCCTCTTTGCTTGACATCATGGGAATATCAAAAGAAATCAGCCAAGACCTCAGAAAAAAATTGTAGACGTCTTCAAGTCTGGTTCATCCTTGGGAGCAAATTCCAAACGCCTGAAGGTACCACGTTCATCTGTATAAACAATAGTACGCAAGTATAAACACCATGGGACCACGCAGCCGTCATACGGCTCAGGAAGGAGACACATTCTGTCTCCTAGAGATGAACGTACTTTGGTGCGAAAAGTGCAAATCAATCCCAGAACAACAGCAACGGACCTTGTGAAGATGCTGGAGGAAACAGGTACAAAAGTATTTATATCCACAGTAAACTTAGTCCTATATCGTCATAAACTGAAAGGCCGCTCAGCAAGGAAGAAGCCACTGCTCCAAAACCGCCATAAAAAAGCCAGACTACAGTTTGCAACTGCACATGGGGACAAAGATCGTACTTTTTGGAGAAATGTCCTCTGGTCTGATGAAACAAAAATAGAACTGTTTGGCCGTAATGACCATCGTTATGTTTGGAGGAAAAAGGGGTAGGCTTGCAAGCCGAAGAACACCATCCCAACCGTGAAGCACTGGGGTGACAGCATCATGTTGTGGGGGTGCTTTGCTGCACGAGGGACTGCGTGCACTTCACAAAATAGATGGCATCATGAGGGAGGAAAATGATGTGGATATATTGAAGCAACATCTCAAGACATCAGTCAGGAAGTTAAAGCTTGGTCGCAAATGGGTCATTCAAATGGACAATGACCCCAAGCATACTTCCAAAGTTGTGGCAAAATGGCGTAAGGACAACAAAGTCAAGGTATTGGAGTGGCCATCACAAAGCTTTGACCTCAATCCTATAGAAAATTTGTGGGCAGATCTGAAAAAGCGTGTGCGAGCAAGGAGGCCTACAAACCTGACTCAGTTACACCAGCTATGTCAGGAGGAATGGGCCAAAATGCATCCAACTTATTGTGGGAAGCTTGTGGAAGGCTACACGAAATGTTTGACCCAAGTTAAACCATTTAAAGGCAATGCTAACAAAATACAAATTGAGTGTATGTAAACTTATGACCCAATGGGAATGTGATGAAAGAAATTAAAGCTGAAATAAATCATTCTCTCTGCTATTATTCTGACATTTCACATTCTTAAAATAAAGTGTTGATCCTAACTGACCTGAGACAGGGAATTTTTACTTTGATTAAATGTCAGGAATTGTGAAAAACTGAGGTTAAATGTATTTGGCTAAGGTGTATGTAAACTTCCGACTTCAACTGTACCTCATCCCCATATTGTTATTTATTGTTTTGGTAATTTGCACACCAGTCTCTCTACTTGCACATCCATCTTCTGCACAAATATCACTCCAGTGTTTAATTGCTAAATTGTAATTACTTCGTCACTACGGCCTATTTATTGACTTACCTTCCTAATCTTACCTCATTTGCACACACTGTATGTAGAATTTTCTATTGTGGTATTGACTATGCGTTTGTTTATTCCATGTGTAACTCTGTGTTGTTGTTTGTGTCGCACTGCTTTTCTTTATCTTGGCCAGGTCGCAGTTGTAAATGAGAACTTGTTCTAAACTGGCCTATCTGGTTAAATAAAGGTGAACTAAAATTAAATTAAAAATATATAAATATGTGATAATTCAAAAACATAACTGGTTGTGCTTATAGGTAACCAGATCTTCAATACAACTAGGTTTCTAAGTCTGTACATACTGTATCTTTACACTGGTGAGTAAAAACTCATGCTTCCTACACTTTAACTTGTTTGAAAATAAAATATACTTTTTACTCAACAGCGTTACCCACTCCAGTCAGCAGATGATGGTATGTGGCTTTAAGGCGATGCTGTTGGTGTGACGTATAATGTAGTGGACGGAACGGTTCTTTCAACAGCAGCAACAGTTAGTCAGCTTCCTCCGTAGCTTGCTAGACAAAATAGCCGAACCAATAAAGCTCTTTAGACACTTTAGTGTATATTAGCCACTGTGTTTTAAACCCACTTCTGTCGTCTAGTTAGTTATCCGATTTAATTTCATATTTACTGTGTTGTTGTTATTAGTCAGCTAGCGGGTTGGTTAAGTTAGCATTAGCCTAGCTAGCTAACTGTTAGCTAACATCCCGACCATGAGTTCATTAAGCTACTCTCCTGCTAAAGAAGAGGTCTACTGGACGGAGAAAGAAGCTCTCGTCAAAGCGGAGGAGGAAGAGGAGGCTGTTTCAATACAAAAAGAAGTAGAGGGTGAGGTTGTTGCCGTGAAAGAAGAGAAAGACGTTTCAGTTAAAGAAGAGGAAGACTCGTTAAGAGTGAAAGAGGAAGATGATGTTACAGTAAAAGAAGGGGATGCAGTTTTTGGAGTGAAAGAGGAGGAGGGGGAGATGACTGTCACATTGAAAAAAGAGGAGGAAGAAGAGGAGGAAACTGGATATCTGGGCCCGGTTTCCCAAACGCATCTTAAGGCATCCAATGGTTCTAACGGTGAACTTAGCCATAAGATGGTTTTGAGAAACCGTTCCCTGATTAATACTAGTAAGTACTGTCTTAAATACAGAGGCACAAACTCTGCAGTTGTTGAACTGATGTTTGGTGTTAAAGCCGAAATCTGCAATTGCTACATCCATATTGTGTCTTTTAAATTATTTACTTATAGCCATTGATTCTTGAAGAATATAACACATGCCTCATGAGCTTAGTTCAACTGTTGTACCCCATCAGAGCCCCAAATAAGCTTTTTTCTCTCCAATGTTTAGAAACAATGTAAATCAACACTGTATAGCCTCAACATGGTTAAAACTATAATGTTGATATCATGGATGGTCAATCCTTGCATCCATAGGCCTGTCTATGAATTTGAGAGTAGTTACATTTCTCCAGACCCATCCATCATCTTATTACCAAAACAGTGGTGGAATTACAGCTTTGTTACTGTTTGAATGGCAAGTTGGTTGAGTGATTTATGTGGCTTTTTTAAAGGGACAACCTAGTATTTAAACAGAAACAAAATGGCTGCCCAGAGACTTGGTTTGGTAAACAGCTGAGGGATGGAGAAATGTAACCACTCTCGTGCCGCGTGGATATCGAAAGACCGAGAGCTGGACATTGTCATGCGCAATTGATTTCATTAAGACTTTGTTTACTTCCTGTTTTGAGGTGAAGAAAAAAAATACTTTGAGAAACTCCAGAGCTCATTAGTGGTGGTGCGTTAAGACAGTCAGAAATACTACCAGACATCCCAAAATGGGCACATTTATAGGCCTACATTTGCACACAGGCCAGGTAGACTAATCCTACTTCTATATGCGTAATCGGGTGTGCGTCCTTATTCAACATTGACAGGAGTGTTTCAAATGAAAGACAATGAATAAATTGATTAAACTGACGTATCTTGTGGGGTCAGGTCTGGGTGGTCTGCCAGGGGCCGTTTCATTTAGTATCCGTTTGGGTCGGCATTATGAACCTAGTTTCCCTCCTTCAGGGAACAGTAGTTACAGTCATAACGTTAAGCTTGTCATATGATGAACTTCAACTTAATTACTGGATCTTCCTGTCGGACAGTTTTTTTGACAGTCAAATGACAAACATCACGACTTTCAACAACAACCAAAGTGCTTCTTCATTCATTACTCTGATAAAGACAGTTATGCCGTGCTCCATGTTGGATCCAACAACCCTAACAAATTGATGTTTATAATGTGTTATTGTCGGCTTGATTTACTGTAGGGTCTCGTTAGTCTGTTTGGACACAGAGATACTTATCTCATAATGTGTAGAGAACTGTTCCTTGATGGATAGGCTATTTTACAACACACAGAGATATAATCCTTCATTCAGGACATTTAGAATGACAACTCATTACAGAGTAGCCTAGAGGGATTATTCACAAAATTATCTGGTGATCAGGTTATGAAATGTCATGACAGAGACATTTTAGTTTCCATGTTTCACCTGAAATATTACATGATTTATAGTCCTAGGTCTGTTGTTGTTAGGTGAAGTTATGGGTCCTACAGTGATATGCAACTTTTCAGGGAAGTTATGAACCAATATACACAGGCAGTTAGGAAAGCTAAGGCTAGCTATTTCAAACAGAAATTTGCATCCCGTTGAACAAACTCCAAAAAGTTCTGGGACACTGTAAAGCCCATGGAGAATAAGAGCACCTCCACCCAGCTGCCCACTGCACTGAGGCTAGGTAACACTGTCACCACCAATAAATCCACTATAATTGAGAATTTCAATAAGCATTTTTCTACGGCTGGCCACGCTTTCCACCTGGCTACCCCTACCCCGGTCAACTGCCCGGCACCCCCCACAGCCTCTCGCCCAAGCCCCCACCATTTATCCTTCACCCAAATCCAGATAGCAGATGTTCTGAAAGAGCGGCAAAATCTGGATCCCTACAAATCAGCGGGCTAGACAATCTGGACCCTCTCTTTCTAAAATTATCTGCCAAAATTGTTGCAACCCTCTTTACTAGCCTGTTCAACCTCTCTTTCGTATCACCTGAGATTCCCAAAGATTGGAAAGCAGCTGCGGTCATCCCCCTCTTCAAAGGGGGAGACACTCTAGACCCAAACTGCTACAGATCTATATCTATCCTACCTTGCCTTTCAAAGGTCTTTGAAAGACAAGTTAACAAGCAGATTACAGACCATTTCGAATCCCACCGTACCTTCTCCGCTATGCAATCTGGTTTCAGAGCTGGTCATGGGTGCACCTCAGCCACGCTCAAGGTCCTAAACGATATCATAACCGCCATCGATAAGAGACATTACTGTGCAGCCGTATTCATCGACCTGGCCAAGGCTTTCGACTCTGTCAATCACCACATTCTTATTGGCAGACTAAACAGCCTTGGTTTCTCAAATGACTGCCTCGCCTGGTTCACCAACTACTTCTCTGACATAGTTCAGTATGTCAAATCGGAGGGCCTGTTGTCCGGGCCTCTGGCAGTCTCTATGTGGGTGCCACAGGGTTCAATTCTCAGGCCGACTCTCTTCTCTGTATACATCAATGATGTCGCTCTTGCTGCTGGTGATTCTTTGATCCACCTCTACGCAGACGACGCCATTCTGTATAATTCTGGCCCTTCTTTGGACACTGTGTTAACTAACCTCCAGATGAGCTTCAATGCCATACAACTCTCCTTCCGTGGCCTCCAACTGCTCTTAAATGCATGTAAAACTAAATGCATGCTCTTCAACCGGTCGCTGCCCGCACCTGCCTGCCCGTCCAGCATCACTACTCTGGACGGTTCTGACTTAGATTATGTGGACAACTACAAATACCTAGGTGTCTGGTTAGACTGTAAACTCTCCTTCCAGACTCACATTAAGCATCTCCAATCCAAAATTAAATCTAGAATCGGCCTCCTATTTCTCAACAATGCATCCTTCACTCATGCTGCCAAACATACCCTCGTAAAACTGACCATCCTACCGATCCTCGACTTGGGCGATGTCATTTACAAAATAGCCCCCAACACTCTACTCAACAAATTGGATGCAGTCTATCACAGTGCCATCTGTTTTGTCACCAAAGCCCCATGTACTACCCAACACTGCGACCTGTACGCTCTCGTTGGCTGGCCCTCGCTTCATACTCGTCGCCAAACCCACTGGCTCCAGGTCATCTACAAGTCTCTGCTAGGTTAAGCCCTGCCTTATCTCAACTCACTGGTCACCATAGCAGCACCCACCTGTAGCATGCACTCCAGCAGGTATATCTCACTAGTCACCCCCAAAGCCAATCCTCCTTTGGCCGCCTTTCCTTCCAGTTGTCTGCTGCCAATGACTGGAACGAACTGCAAAAATCACTGAAGCTGGAGACTCATCTCCCTCACTAACTTTAACCTCTTACATCTAGATGTTCCGCTAGCGGAACGCCTCGCCAATATCCAATGATAGAGCGTGGCGCGAATTACAAACTCCTCAAAAATCACAAAACTTCAATTTTTCAAACATATGACTATTTTACACCATTTTAAAGACAAGACTCTCCTTTATCTAACCACATTGTCCGATTTCAAAAAGGCTTTACAACGAAAGCAAAACATTAGACTATGTCAGGAGAGTACCCAGCCAGAAATAATCACACACCCATTTTTCAAGCTAGCATATAATGTCACAAAAACCAAAACCACAGCTAAATGCAGCACTAACCTTTGATGATCTTCATCAGATGACACTCCTAGGACATTATGTTATACAATACATGCATGTTTTGTTCAATCAAGTTCATATTTATATCAAAAACCAGCTTTTTACATTAGCATGTGACGTTCAGAACTAGCATACCCACCGAAAACGTCCGGTGAATTTACTAAATTACTCACGATAAACGTTCACAAAAAACATAACAATTATTTAAAGAATTATAGATACAGAACTTCTTTATGCAATCGCGGTGTCCGATTTTAAAATAGCTTTTTCGGTGAAAGCACATTTTGCAATATTCTGAGTAGATAGCTCGGCCATCACAGGCTAGCTAATTTGACACCCACCAAGTTTGGCACTCACCAAACTCAGATTTACTATAAGAAAAATTGGATTACCTTTGCTGTTCTTCGTCAGAATGCACTCCCAGGACTTCTACTTCAACACCCAATGTTGTTTTGGTTCCAAATAATCCATAGTTATATCCAAATAGCTGCGTTTGTTCTTGCATTCAAGACACTATCCGAAGGGTGACGCGCCGGCGTGTATCGTGACAGAAAATTTCAAAATATTCCATTACCGTACTTCGAAACATGTCAAACGCTGTTTAAAATCAATTTTTATACGATTTTTCTCGTAAAAAAGCGGTAATATTCCGACCGGGAGTCGTTGTTTTCGTTCAAACACTGAAAATGTAAAATGGACTCTTCACATGCACGCGCACGCCCGTGTCATTGTTCTCAGATCGACCACTTTCCAAAAGCCCTACTGTTTTTCGCCCAGGGACTGCAGAGTCATAATTCCCCGTTCCGGCGCCTTCTGAGAGCCTATGGGAGCCTTAGAAAATGTCACGTTACAGCAGAGATCCTCTATTTTCCATAAAGAGGCTATAGAAGGACAAGAAATTATCAGAGAGGGCACTTCCTGTATGGAATCTTCTCAGGTTTTGGCCTGCCATATGATTTCTGTTATACTCACAGACACCATTCATACAGTTTTAGAAACTTTAGGGTGTTTTCTATCCACATCTACTGGGCAGGAGTAATAACCAGATTAAATCGGGTACGTTTTTTATCCGGACGTGAAAATACTGCCCCCTATCCTAAACAGGTTAAGCACCAGCTGTCTGAGCAGCTCACAGATCACTGCACCTGTACATAGCCCATCTGCCAATAGCCCATCCAACTACCTCATCCCATACTGTATTTATTTATTTATTGCTCCTTTGCACCCCAGTATCTCTACTTGCACATTCATCTTCTGCATATCTGTCATTCCAGTGTCTAATTGGTATTTTGTAATTACTTCGCCAACATGGCCTATTTATTGCCTTACCTCCCTTATCTCACCTCATTTGCACACACTGTATATAGATTTTCTTCAACTTTATTGTTGACTGTATGTTTTGTTTATTCCACATGTAACTCTGTGTTGTTGTATGTGTCGAACTGCTTTGCTTTATTCTTGGCCAGGTTGCAGTTGTAAATGAGAACTTGTTCTCAACTTGCCTACCTGGTTAAATAAAGGTGAAAAAATAATAAATTAACAGTGGATTTCTGCTGTTGTGAGCCTTTAACCATCTGTCTGACTTTGTCGATCACACAGGAGAGAGACGGGACTATCGTGGATCCTCTGGGGAGCCTCAACAACATCATGAAGCTGACGAGGCAGAGAAGAGTCTCTCCAGATCAGAGCACCTCAATAAACAACAGCAGAGACCCACAAGAGAGAAATCTTACTGCTGCTCTGACTGTGGGAAATGTTTCTCAAGATCAAATTCACTAAAAGTACACCTGAGAATTCACACTGGAGGGAAATCTCACTGGTGCTCTGACTGTGGGAAAAGATTCAACTCTACAACAGACCTTAAAATACATCATAGAATTCACACAGGAGAGAAATCTTTTGGCTGTGATCAATGTTTGAAGAGTTTTTCTCAGCTAAAAACCCTGAAATCACACCAGAAAACACACACAGGAGAGAAACCTTATGGCTGTCATCAATGTGGGAAGAGTTTTACTGTGTCAAGCTCCTTGATAGTGCACCAGAGAACACACACGGGAGAGAAGCTTCACCATTGTTCATTTTGTGGGAAAAGCTTTTCAACATCACACACCTTGAAGGTGCACCAGAGAATGCACACAGGAGAGCGACCTTATAGCTGTAATCAATGTGGGAAGTGTTTTTTTACATCTAGCAATCTGACTAAACACCAGAGAACACACACAGGAGAGAAACCATATAGCTGTAGTCAATGTGGGAAGAGTTTTGGTCAATCTGGAGATCTGAAGACACACCAGAGACTACACACAGGAGAGAAACCTTATGGCTGTGATCAATGTGGGAAGAGATATAATCAGTCGAGCAGCCTGATAGTACACCAGAGAACACACACAGGAGAGAAACCTTATGGGTGTGATCAATGTGGGAAGAGTTTTAATCAGTCAAGCAGCCTTGTGGTACACCAGAGATCACACACAGGAGAGAAACCATATAGCTGTACTCAATGTGGGAAGAGTTTTGTTACATCTGGCTGTCTGATGACACACCAGAGAACACACACAGGAGAGAAGCCTTATAGCTGTGATCAATGTGGGAAGAGTTTTACTCAGTTAAACAGCCTGGTAGTGCATCTGAGAACACACACAGGAGAGAAGCCTTATAGCTGTAGTCAATGTGGGAAGAGTTTTAATTGGCTAAACAGCATGGTATCACACCAGAGAACACACACAGGAGAGAAACCTCATAGCTGTAATCAATGTGACAAGAGATTCTCAGATAAAAGATATCTGATTAAACATCAGAAAATACATAGATGAAGGTTGTTTCATGATATCAATGCAATGTCACAATATGTTTTTAACATTGTTGTAGGAGTATTTTAATGATGTCACAATGTGGAACCCTAAATGTTTGTTCAATTGATTTGAGATTTGAACTTGCACCTGTGGAACGGTACTTAAGACACTAACAGCTTACAGACGGTAGGCAATTAAGGTCACAGTTATGAAAACTTAGGACACTAAAGCGGCCTTTTTACTGACTCTGAAAAACACCAAAATAAAGATGCCCAGGGTCCCTGCTCATCTGCGTGAACGTGCCTTAGGCATGCTGCAAGGAGAAATAAGGACTGCAGATGGGGCCAGGGCAATAAATTGCAATGTCCATACTGTGAGACAGGGACGGACAGCTGATCGTCCTCGCAGTGGCAGACCAGACTGTCCGCAATAGGCTGTGAGAGGCTGGATTGAGGGCTTGTAGGTCTGTTGTAAGGCAGTCCTAACCAGACATCACCGGCAACAACGTGCTCTATGGGACCAGACAGGACTGACGAGTCGCGGTTTTGTCTCACGGGGGGGATGGTCGGATTCACGTTTATCGTCGAAGGAATGAGCATTACACCGAGGCCTGTACTCTGGAGCAGGATCGATTTGGAGGTGGAGGGTCCGTCATGGTCTGGGGTGGTGTGTCACAGCATCATCGGACTGAGCTCGTTGTCATTGCAGGGAAGACATCCTCCTCCCTCATGTGGTACCCTTCCTGCAGGCTCATCCTGACATGACTCTCCAGCATGACAATGCCACCAGCCATACTTCTCGTTCTGTGTGTGATTTCCTGCAAGACAGGAATGTCAGTGTTCTGCCATGGCCAGCGAAGAGCCCGGATCTCAATCCCATTGAGCACATCTGGGACCTGTTGGATCGGTGGGTGAGGGCTAGGGCCATTCCCCCAAGAAATGTCTGGGAACTTGCTGGTGCCTTGGTGGAAGAGTGGGGTAACATCACACAGCAAGAACTGGCAAATCTGGTGAAGTCCATGACGAGGAGATGCACTGTAGTACTTAATGCAGCTGGTGGCCACACCAGATACTGACGGTGACTTTTGATTTTGACCCCTCCTTTGTTCAGGGACACATTATTCCATTTCTGTTAATCACATGTCTGTGGAACTTGTTCAGTTGTCTCTCAGTTGTTGAATCTTGTTATGTTCATACACATGTTAAGTTTGCTGAAAATAAACACAGTTAACAGTGAGAGGATGTTTATTTTTTTGCTGAGTTTATTTGTTGTCTTAAGGGGGAAGGTGTTACGGGCTGTGGTTTTTCTATTTATGTTTTGAGGCTGGACTTTAGCACGTCTAGCTCGTTAGCACGTCTAGCTCGTTAGCACATTTAGCTCGTTAGCACGTCTAGCTCGTTAGCACGTCTAGCTCGTTAGCACATTTAGCTCGTTAGCACGTCTAGCTCGTTAGCACGTAGGACGCACTGATTGGTGTCACCTCGTTAGTCAGTATGTGTGACACCTGTGCTGGCTTGTCCATCTCGTTAGTGGGAAGGTGTTTCACCTGAGCTGGTCCAGGTTCTATTTAAGAGTGTCTGGCCCAGTGCTCCTGTTGTCTTGATAGATGTGGAGAGTCAACACCTTTAGTTGTTCCACCTTTTTGGTTTACTTCCTGTTGTAACGTGTGTGTGGAGGACCAAGACGCAACAGGGAAGTGTATACTCATCTTCTCTTTTTAATATATAAGAAGGAGAAACAAAATAAACACGTATACAATTAACAGAAATGACACTAACAGTTCTGTCAGGTAAGAAGCACAAAACAGAATACAACTACCCACAAACCACAATACAAACACACCCCTAATTATAGGACCTTCAATCAGAGGCAACGATAGACAGCTGCCTCCAACTGAAGGCCCCAACACCAATTAACTAAACATAGAAATACAAATGACTAGATAGAACATAGAAATAAACTAACAGAACAATAACCAAAACCCTGGACTAATAAATCAAATACCCCTCTCTACATGGACACATACACACAACCACCCTGAACCACATAAAACAAATACCCCCTGCCACGTCCTGACCAAACTAAACACTAACAAATAACACCTTTACAGGTCAGAACGTGACACCTGTCTTTAAGTTTGGTGTGGGTTTTTCTTTTGTTTTCCTCTTCTTGGACAGATTTAGTGGGTCTCATGGTGGGTGTCTTTTAGGTCCCAGTTGTTGTTACTAGTCAACTTTCAGTGGACACTCCCATAGTGTCTATCAGAACCCCTCCTAAAACACCACCTGTTTAGTTGTGGTTGTTGTCAGTGAGTCTTTGTTAGTTCCTCTTCTGTTTGAGCAACATTTCTGTTTTCTTGCTGGGGAACTTAACAACAAACAATGTAGTAAAACAAGCTGATATTTTGGGTTGGATATTGCATCCAATTGTTAATATTTTAATCAATGGCATTTCCTTAGTATGTTCATTAGTCTTTCAGTTGTTAATCTGTTTTTTATCCTCTTATGTTTGTGTAGTACATTTTTCAGTTTTTATTTGTTTTTTCCTGTGAAGCCAATGCGTTGCATCCATGTCTGAAATGTGCTTTATAAATAAAGCTTGATTTGATTTGAACATATTGTAAAACAAATGAACCCAATGACTGACCAATCAAGACTCTTGCCAAACCAATGAACAAATGTGTGTAAAAGCAACACATGTATTGGTCCTTCTTAGTCTGAAAAACAGTATCACTTTTCAAGCCTGCTGGGGGCGTGGTGGAGTGGTAAACACCACCCTCGGCTCTACCAGGGGCTTGAGGTGGTCTCCCACAGCTCTGATTATGTCATGTTCTGTGGCCTTGCCGTTCCATTTCTTGACTGCCCCTGCAACACAGAAACACATTTAGTCATATTATATAAAACACTCAAAGTAAATCTACAGCCTCAGTTACACCTGGCACCTAAATGTGACTTCTGTCATCCGATCACTCCAAACTGCATTAGGTTCAGATCTACCAGGATGGGCCTTTGACAGTCTGGACGCAGTCAAACCACTGAATATGCATAAGCAATGTAAAGAGATGGGGTGAATGAGGGGAAAAATACATTTTACACAAATTACCTTCATAAATCAAATCAAATGTTATTGGTCACATACAGGTGTTCAGCAGATGTTATTGCAGGTGTAGCGAAATGCTTGTCCTTCTAGTTCCCACAGTGCAGCAATATCTAACAAGTAATATCTAACAATTCCACAACAAATACCCAATACACACATATCTAAGTAAAGGAATGGAATTCAAAATATATAAATATATGGATAAACAATGTCAGAGCAGCATAGACTGAGATACAGTTTATACATATGAGATGAGAAATGCAAGATATGTGAACATTATTAAAGGGACAATGATTTCATGATGCCTGTTTAACAGTCTGATGGCCTTGAGATAGAAGCTATTTTTCAGTTTTTCGGTCCCAGCTTTGATGCACCTGTACTGACCTCGCCTTCTGAATGATAGCGGGTGAACAGGCAGTGGCTCGGGTAAAAACAAAGAACAAATATGTGTGTCTGAGGGGAAATTAACTTTCATACAGCCAAAAAGGGTGAGAAATTACACCAATATCAGTGGACAATTTGTACTAATGTAAATAAACATAGATGATGGAACATATTCCCTTTTGCTTATGTGATGAACCGCTAAGGGGACATAAAATATTTACCATCTAAACCATGTGTGACCTCTCACCTCTCTGGCTGTAGAAGTGTTCTTCCTAACCAGTCCCTCAACAGCTCTCTGACTGAGCTCCACCCCCACTGGGTCTTCAGAGGAGAGGAAGGCTGAGGAGGGTTGGAAGGATGAATGGATCAGTCACTCAATAAAGTGTAGAGCTGCTGTCTATGCTGTCTGACAAAATCACTATTTTAGTAGTTCATTAAAGTAAATAAGGCTTTATGCTGAATACTAACTATCAATCACTTAGATCATGTATTTTCAGGTAGAGATACATCCTTGGGATGTCCCTAGCCCATTGAAGTTGACATTTAAAATGGTTAAGGTAGGGGTTAAGGTTAGGGTTTGGGGTAGGGATGTCCCAAGGATCCCAGATAGCATTGACCATTGTGCATTCTTCTGTCTCTTTTACATAGCAGGTGTACAATAAACAGACAAGACAAGTAGGCATGCAATGGATTATGGAACATATTCCCTTTTTTTACCTTTATTTAAATTGGCAAGTCAGTTAAGAACAAATTCTTATTTACAATGATGGCCTATGAACAGTACCTTCCTAGACAATGTGCTGGACAGTAATTATTTATGTGACAGATCAATGAGGTCAGATCCCAATACCCATGTAGACATAGCTTACTGACAGATCAATGAGGTTAGATCCCAATACCCATGTAGACATAGCTTACTGACAGATCAATGAGGTTAGATCCCAATACCCATGTAGACATAGCTTACTGACAGATCAATGAGGTTAGATCCCAATACCCATGTAAACATAGCTTACTGACAGATCAATGAGGTCAGATCCCAATACCCATGTAAACATAGCTTACTGACAGATCAATGAGGTTAGATCCCAATACCCATGTAAACATAGCTTACTGACAGATCAATGAGGTCAGATCCCAATACCCATGTAAACATAGCTTACTGACAGATCAATGAGGTTAGATCCCAATACCCATGTAGACATAGCTTACTGACAGATCAATGAGGTTAGATCCCAATACCCATGTAAACATAGCTTACTGACAGATCAATGAGGTCAGATCCCAATACCCATGTAAACATAGCTTACTGACAGATCAATGAGGTTAGATCCCAATACCCATGTAAACATAGCTTACTGACAGATCAATGAGGTCAGATCCCAATACCCATGTAAACATAGCTTACTGACAGATCAATGAGGTTAGATCCCAATACCCATGTAGACATAGCTTACTGACAGATCAATGAGGTTAGATCCCAATACCCATGTAAACATAGCTTACTGACAGATCAATGAAGTCAGATCCCAATACCCATGTAGACACAGCTTACTGACAGATCAATGAAGTCAGATCCCAATACCCATGTAGACACAGCTTACTGACAGATCAATGAGGTTAGATCCCAATACCCATGTATTGCGAACAGGTCGATTGTAGCGGTAGTCGTTTCGATAACTTTACAGTTGTTTCGACCGCGGTGGTTATTGGAGTCGTGGTTTCCTGGAAGAAACCGTTGTTGTGCATCATCTTTCAACGCTCCAATACCTGATAATGACCAAACCTGTAGAGGCTGTTTGGGAATTCAACTTTAATTAACCTGAAAGTGTTGCTTCATAGTAGAAACATCTGTTGGGTTGGTAGAATGTGGAAAGACCCACCTCATTGGTTAATATTCACTGTAGTAGAAACATCTGTTGGGTTGGTAGAATGTGGAAAGACCCACCTCATTGGTTAATATTCACTGTAGTAGGAAAATCTGTTGGGTTGGTATAATGTAGAAGTAGGTTATAAATTCATACTTATTACAAATCTGCAGTTGTCTGACTATTATATAATTATTTAATGAAAGAAATGTAAAAATGCACTTTTTGTCTGGAAATAAAATAAACATTTATCTGCCTTAACCACTCCAGTCAACAGATGGCGATGTGCGTCTTTCAGGCGATGCTATCAGCGTGACGTATAATCTAGTGGACGGAACACTTCTTCAACAACATCTAGTCAGCCACTACGGTAGCTTCCTAGCCGAAACATTCAAGCTGTTCAGACTTCTTCGGTGTATATTTGCCTCTGTATTTAAAGCATAATTCTGTCATATAACTAGTTTCCCCATTTAATGTCATATTTCCGTATAGTCAGGTAACGTTAGCTGGCTTGATAAATTAGCCTATCACCAGGCTAGTCGCTAACTAGCTAGGTTAGCTGGCTAACATCCCCGACCATGAGTTCACTAAGTTACTCTCCTCCTGCTAAAGAAGAGGAGGTCTGCTGGACGGAGAAAGAAGCTCTTGTGTCTACAACAACAAGTAGAGGGTGAGGCTGTTACCGTGAAAGAAGAAGAGAAAGACGTTTAAGTTAAAGAAGAGGAAGACGCGTTCAGAGTGAAAGAGGAGGAGGATGTTACAGTAAAAGAAGAGGAGGAAGAGAAAGAGGATGATGCAGTTTTTGGAGTGAAGGGGGAGGGGATAACTGTCACATTAAAGGAGGAGAAGGAAGAACAATAAGAGGAGGAGGAGACAGGCGATCTGATTAAGACCAGTAAGTACTGTCTTAGAAACAGCACCACAAACTATTGTTGAACTGATGCGTGGTTTTAAAGCAGCGTTCTACTGAATGTTTATGCTTTAATATGTTTTTATTTAATGTAGGAATTGATAACTACACTGTAAGATGTGTATACCACCAAAGAGCGGGTCACCAACAAAACCTAAACAATGGATTAGCAAATTCACAACTTTAATGTCACTCAGAATTGACAAACAAGATATAAATGACTGGTGATGTGTGTTGCTATAGTAACCCGTGGGGGGAAGTGAACACCCAGACAGTGGGCATCTTTGAAAACAAAACCAGGAAGGTACTTCATAGTTACCCAGAAAGGATTTGATGTTGAGATTAAAAACTGCTGCATTGGCCTTTTAATGTAAGATACATATGGCTTCTTATATGTTTTATTTATCCAACATAACTGCGAAGGATTTCAATTAAAATAGTCAACAAGAAACAATAATAATAATAATAATAACTTTGACTACATACATCCTTCTAGCTAGCTGACCACAACTTTCATTGTAATTCATGTAAGTTAAGTTAGGTTTTAGTTAAGTTAGGTTTTAGTTAAGTTAGGTTATGAGAGTTTTCAAAAAAGTAATATGTACACATTTTGTGGGACATTCTGTATATTGTAAAATTTGACTGCGTGACACATTTAATTTAATATCCAACTTTTAACCTCTGAAATATAGCTAACGGTTTGCTAATGTTGCTAGTTTAACGTAGTTGCTAAATGTTGATAAATGTTGACTGCTTAGTAACCAAAAGGGAAAGAAATGTTGTCAAGCTATAGATAGATAGTAGAGCTCAGCCTAAAACATGACATTATGTATTATTATAGAGCTCTGCTCAGCCTAAAACATGACATAATCTATTATTATAGAGCTCTGCTCAGCCTATAAACATGACATTATCTATTATTATAGAGCTCTGATCAGCCTATAACATGACATTATCTATTATTATAGAGCTCTGCTCAGCCAATAAACATGACATTATCTATTATTATAGTTTTGTTCAGCCTATAAACATGACATTATCTATTATTATTGAGCTCTGCTCAGCCTATAAACATGACATTATCTATTATTATAGAGCTCTGCTCAGCCTATAAACATGACATTATCTATTATTATTGAGCTCTGCTCAGCCTATAAACATGACATTATCTATTATTATAGAGCTCTGCTCAGCCTATAAACATGACATTATCTATTATTATAGAGCTCTGATCAGCCTATAACATGACATTATCTATTATTATAGAGCTCTGCTCAGCCAATAAACATGACATTATCTATTATTATAGTTTTGTTCAGCCTATAAACATGACATTATCTATTATTATTGAGCTCTGCTCAGCCTATAAACATGACATTATCTATTATTATAGAGCTCTGCTCAGCCTATAAACATGACATTATCTATTATTATTGAGCTCTGCTCAGCCTATAAACATGACATTATCTATTATTATAGAGCTCTGCTCAGCCTATTAACATGACATTATCTATTATTATAGAGCTCTGCTCAGCCTAAAACATGACATTATCTATTATTATAGAGCTCTGCTCAGCCTATAAACATGACATGATCTATTATTATAGAGCTCTGCTCAGCCTGTAAACATGATATTATCTATTATTATAGAGCTCTGTTCAGCCTATAAACATGACATTATCTATTATTATAGAGCTCTGACCAGCCTGTAAACATGACATTATCTATTATTATAGAGATCTGATCAGCCTATAAACATGACAATATCTATTATTATAGAGCTCTGTTCAGCCTATAAACATGACATTATCTATTATTATAAAGCTCTGCTCAGCCTAAAGACATTACATTATCTATTATTATAGAGCTCTGCTCAGCCAATAAACATGACATTATCTATTATTATAGAGCTCTGCTCAGCCTGTAAACATGACATTATCTATTATTATATGACGATGACGTGGATCTCTATTAAGGCAGCCCCCCACACCTCTCTGATTCAGAGGGGTTGGGTTAAATACGGGACACACATTTCAGTTGAATCCATTCAGTGTACTAGGTATCCCCCTTTCCCTATTATAGAGCTCTGCTCAGCCTATAAACATGAGAGCAAGATTAGATTTTATGTTCTACATTATTATTATTATTATTAGGGCGCCCCCCCAAGTTTTTATTAAACTATGTAATGTTCTGAAAACTGACCTCAGGTTTTTGAGGAATCTTGCCTCACAGGAAGACAGTTTTATTTCATGGAGGTTTAATTCAGTTCTCTGTTTAGTATTTAACTAAATACTCTGTTTGTCTTTGGTAGGAGAGGGACCAGACTGTCACTCTGACAGCAGGGAGACTCCTTCAGGGGAACCAGACCCAGAGACGCCCAAACCAGCGAAACAACACCACTGTTCCCAGTGTGGAAAGAGTTTTAAGTGGTTAAGGAACCTCAAAGTACATGAGAGAACGCACACAGGAGAAAACCCTTACGATTGCTTCCACTGTGGAAAGAGTTTTACCAAGTTAGGGAGCCTGAAAACACATGAGAGGGGACACACTGGAGAGAAGCCTTATCACTGTTCCCACTGTGCAAGGAATTTTAGGTGGTATGCGAGCCTGAAGGAGCATGAGAGAATACACACAGGAGAAAAGCCTTACCAATGTTCCCGATGTGAAAAGAGTTTTACCCGGTTAGGGAGCTTGAAAAGGCATGGGAGAACACACACAGTAGAAAAGACTTTCCAACATACTAATACACAGGAGGAGAAGACATCCCACTGCTCTCATTGTGAAAATACATTTTCCCAGTCAGAGGACCTGAAATCACACGAGAGAATAGAGGCTGTGTTCTGACTTATGTTTTTGATTGAGAACTTGTTTTTGTTCATGCTACATTAAATCATATTGTATGAATGAAATCATACTGAAAAATAGGTCTACATTTTTTTTCCATCTCAAGAAATGATCATGTCGAAAATCGGATTAAAATATATAAAAAAATATTATGTTTTGATTATGAACTTAAGATTGATTGAATGCAAGTGTAAACCCCTAAATGTTGTTCACTATATAATTGGGATATTTCAAAAATGTTAATTATTAAATAGATTAATATGAGTATTTCTTCATTCAGATTGTCATTGTAAATGCGAATTGGTTCTCAATTGACATATCTGATTAAATAAAGGTGAAATAAAGTAAATGCCATATTATTTTGGGGAAGTCGATTTGATTCTATGTTCGGACATATAAAGTGCGTTTGTGAAAACTATTTTTAAGATGCTGCATAGTGATTTTCCAAACTCACTTCAAAGAGAGAGACTTGAGGATGGGACATGTTTGTGACATCACTGCTATTTCCAATCTGAGTGTTCCATTCCATCCTTTCCTCTATTTAGAATCGAATAGTGTTCCTTTCCTCTATTTAGAATCAAATAGTGTTCCATTCCATCCTTTCCTTTATTTAGAATCTAATAGTGTTCCTTTCCTCTATTTAGAATCTAATAGTGTTCCATTCCATCCTTTCCTCTATTTAGAATCTAATATGTTCCATTCCATCCTTTTCTCTATTTAGAATCTAATAGTGTTCCATTCCATCCTTTCCTCTATTTAGAATCTAATAGTGTTCCATTCCATCCTTTCCTCTATATAGAATCTAATAGTGTTCCATTCCATCCTTTCCTCTATTTAGAATCTAATATGTTCCATTCCATCCTTTTCTCTATTTAGAATCTAATAGTGTTCCATTCCATCCTTTCCTCTATTTAGAATCTAATAGTGTTCCATTCCATCATTTCCTCTATTTAGAATCGAATAATGTTCCATACCATCCTTTCCTCTATTTAGAATCTAATAGTGTTCCATTCCATTCCTTCATTTAAGCCACTGTAACAGTTGTGTTTAATCATGTTGACTGACAAAAGAGACGTGACAGCATGCCTGCCAACTGGCTATATGGCAAAATGTTGATATGTCAAATGTGACCAGGTTTGTGCAGATTTCTTTCAGAGGTAGGCTGTACCCAGAGTAATAGAGGACGCTACAGTGGGGGAAAAAAGTATTTGATCCCCTGCTGATTTTGTACGTTTGCCCACTGACAAAAAAAGGATCAGTCTATAATTTCAATGGTAGGTTTATTTGAACAGTGAGAGACAGAATAACGCATGTCAAAAATGTTATAAATTGATTTGCATTTTAATGAGGGAAATAAGTATTTGACCCCCTCTCAATCAGAAAGATTTCTGGCTCCCAGGTGTCTTTTATACAGGTAACGTGCTGAGATTAGGAGCACACTCTTAAAGGGAGTGCTCCTAACCGCAGCTTGTTACCTGTAAAAAAGACACCTGTCCACAGAAGCAATCAATCAGATTCCAAACTCTCCACCATGGCCAAGACCAAAGAGCTCTCCAAGGATGTCAGGGACAAGATTGTAGACCTACACAAGGCTGGAATGGGCTACAAGACCATCGCCAAGCAGCTTGGTGAGAAGGGGACAACATTTGGTGCGATTATTCGCAAATGGAAGAAACGCAAAAGAACTGTCAATCTCCCTCGGCCTGGGGCTCCATGCAAGATCTCACCTCCTGGAGTTGCAATGATCATGAGAACGGTGAGGAATCAGCCCAGAACTACACGGGAGGATCTTGTCAATGATCTCAAGGCAGCTGGGACCATAGTCACCAAGAAAACAATTGGTAACACACTATGCCGTGAAGGACTGAAATCCTGCAGCGCCCGCAAGGTCCCCCTGCTCAAGAATACATATACATGCCCGTCTGAAGTTTGCCAAAGAACATCTGAATGATTCAGAGGACAACTGGTGAAAGTGTTGTGGTCAGATGAGACCAAAATGGAGCTCTTTGACATCAACTCAACTCGCCGTGTTTGGAGGAGAGGAATGCTGCCTATGACCCCAAGAACACCATCTCTACCGTCAAACATGGAGGTGGAAACATTATGCTTTGGGGGTGTTTTTCTGCTAAGGGGACAGGACAACTACACCACATCAAAGGGACGATGGACGGGGCCATGTACCATCAAATCTTGGGTGAGAACCTCCTTCCCTCAGCCAGGGCATTGAAAATGGGTCGTGGATGGGTATTCCAGCATGACAATGACCCAAAACACACGGCCAAGGCAACAAAGAAGTGGCTCAAGAAGAAGCACATTCAGGTCCTGGAGTGGCCTAGCCAGTCTCCAGACCTTAATCCCATTGAAAATCTGTGGAGGGAGCTGAAGGTTCGAGTTGCCAAACGTCAGCCTCGAAACCTTAATGTCTTGGAGAAGATTTGCAAAGAGGAGTGGGACGAAATCCCTCCTGAGATGTGTGCAAACCTGGTGGCCAACTACAAGAAACGTCTGACCTCTGTGATTGCCAACAAGGGATTTGGTATTCTGTCTCTCATTGTTCAAATAAACCTACTATTAAAATTATAGACTGATAATTTCTTTGTAAGTGGGCAAACGTACGAAATCAGCAGGGGATCAAATACTTTTTTCCCCCACTGTATATGTTTTGTTGAATGCCTGGAATTTTTATCGATAATCAAGGAGCAATTGGGGATTTTAACGTTTAGTTCGGTTTTATTGTACAATCTTTTCCCTAAAAGTAAATTGAATCTCTTCCTTATTTCATCAACAGTAGATCCATAAAATCAACACACTTCCAGCTCTTTGCATGTTTTTGTCTTGGCAAAATAGTTTTTACCAGGAGACTTTATCAGTAGTGCCACTTTCTCAAAATGAGCATGAAATTGCTGTAGGAGGTTTGTGTTTTACCAGGAGACCGGGGCCGATCCCCATTTAGGAATGTATGCTTTGCCTACGCACTCATTTCATGCTCTGCATACCTACCTTGGACGCTCTTTTCATTAAACATTTCATTAAACCGCTGAAAACCCTCACATTTGTTGGCCAACATATTTTCTCATGGAGTTTTCATTTCATGAGGGTTTTCAGTACATTCCATCTTAAGCCATCCCTTTAATTATGGTGTACCTTTTTAATTAGAATGTTGTGCCTTTTACTGAGGAGTGGCTTCCATCTGGCCACTGGACCATCAAGGCCTGGTTGGTGGAGTGCCGCAGAGATGGTGTCCATCTGGAAGGCTCTCCCATCTCCACAAAGGAACTCTGGAGTGCTTTCATGGTGACCATCGACCATCTCGGGTGGTTGTTGTCCTTGATGATCTTTTTGGCCTTCCTGTGAAATTGGGTGCTGTATATGTCCTGGAGAGCAGGTAGTTTTTCCACAGTGATGCGTTGGGCAGACCGCATCACTGGGGGGTGCAGTTGCAGGCATTACCAGTTGCCGTACCAGGCGTTGATACAGCCTGACAGAATGCTCTCAATTGTGCATCTGTAAAAGTTTGTGAGGGTTTTAGGTGCCAAGCCAAATTTCTTCAGCCTCCTGAGGTTGAAGTCGCTGTTGCGCCTTCTTCACCACATTTCTGTGTGGGTGGACCATTTCAGTTTGCCAGTGATGTGTACGACGATGAACTTTAATCTTTCCACCTTCTCCACTACTGTCCCATTGATGTGGATGGTGGGGTGCTCCCTCTGCTGTTACCTGAAGTCCACGACCATCTCCTTTGTTTTGTTGACGTTGGGCGAGAGGTTATTTTCCTGGCACCACACTCCCAGGTCCCTCACCTCCGCCCTGTGGGTTGTCTCATCATTGCTGGTAATCTGGCCTACTACTGCTGTGTCGTCTGCAACTTGATGATTGAGGCGTACATGGCCACGCAGTCATGGTGAATGGGAAGTACAGAAGGGGGCTGAGTATCCATCCTTGTGGGTATCAGTGACATGGACTTTTTTTTCATACCTTCACCACCTGGGGGTGGTCTGTAAGGAAGTCCAGGACCCAGTTACACAAGGCGGGGTTCGGACCCAGGGCCTCAAGCTTAATGAAGAGCTTGGTGGGTACTATGGTGTTGAATGCTGAGCTATAGTCAATGAACAGCATTCTTACATAGGTATTCCTCTTGTCCAGATGGGATAGGGCAGTGCGATGGTGATTATATCGTCTGTGGATCTATTGAGGCGGTAAGCAAATTGAAGTGGGTCTAGGGTATCAGGGAAGGTAGAGGTGATATGATCCTTGACTAGTCTCTCAAAGCACTTCATGATGATGGAAGTGAGTGCTATGGGGCGATAGTCATTTAGTTCAGTTACCTTTGCTTTCCGGGCTCCCGAGTGGCGCAAAGGTTGCACCCTCGACAACTACTATGATTATTATTATTTGACAATGCTGGTCATTTATGAGCATTTGAACATCTAGGCCATGTGCTGTTATAATCTCCACCCGGCACAGCCAGAAGAGGACTGGCCACCCCTCATAGCCTGGTTCATCTCTAGGTTTCTTCCTAGGTTTTGGCCTTTCTAGGGAGTTTTTCCTAGCCACCGTGCTTCTGCACCTGCATTGCTTGCTGTTTGGGGTTTTAGGCTGGGTTTCTGTACAGCACTTTGAGATATCAGCTGATGTAAGAAGGGCTATATAAATAAATTTGATTTGATTTACAGCACTGCATCTCAGTGCAAGATTTATCACTACAGTCCCTGGTTCGAATCCAGGCTGAATCACATCCGGCTGTGATTGGGAGTCACTGCGTCGTCCTTGTTTGGCCAGGGTAGGCCATCATTGGAAATAAAGAATTTGTTCTTAACTGACTTGCCTAGTTAAATAAAATAAAAAAATAAAAAATATATATATATTGGGTACAGGAACAATGGTGGACATCTTGAAGCATGTGGGGACAGCAGACTGGGATAGGGAGAGATTGAATATGTCTGTAATATGTCTCATAGCAAAGGGGCCGAATACTTATGTAAATAAGGTATTTCTGTTTTTATTTGTAATAATTTTCCGATAATTTCTAAAAACCTGCTTTCGCTTTGTCATTATGGGGTATTGTGTGTAGATTGATGAGGAACATTTTCTAATAAATCCATTTTAGAATAAAGCTAACAAAATTTGGAAAAAGGAAAGTGTCTGAATACTTTCCTTATACGCTATCAACTAAAGTTTTAAAAAGATGATTAAATCCATGTAAAATAATCTTTGTCTGAAAATAAAATATGATCCTCAACTGCGTTTCCCTCCAGTCAGCAGACGGCGATGTGCGTCTTTCAGGCGATGCTGCCAGCGTGACGTATAATCTAGTGGACGGTTCTTCATAAACAGCTCGTTAACCACCTCGGTAGCTTGCTAGCCAACATAGCCGAAGATTCAACCTATTTATACGCTTTCGGTGTATATTACCTACTGTGTTTTAAACACACTTCTGTCGTATCTACTTGTTAACCTATTATATTTAATATCACGTTATTATTTATTAGTCAGCTATAGTAGCTGGCTGGTTAAGTTAGCACTAGCCTAGTCGCTAATGATAGCTAGCTAGCTAACATCCCCGAACATGAGCTCCCTAAACTACTCCCCTCTTGTTAAAGAAGAGGAGGTCTGCTGGACGGAGAAAGAAGCTCTGGGGCTGAACATTGTCGTGAAAGAGGAGAAGGAAGAGGAGGCTGTTACAGTAAAACAAGAAGTAGAGGGTGAGGCTGTTACAGTGAAAGAAGAGGAGAAAGAGGAGGATGCCGTTTTTGGAGTGAAGAAGGAAGGAGAGATTACTGTCACATTGGAAGATGAGGAGGAGAAAGGAGATCTGAGTAACACCAGTAAGTACCGCCTTCAATTTGTTTTTAACTTTGGATATTCGGAGTTGGCTCGTCAATACCTCTTCAACGCAGGGCCCTGGGATGATGACTGACATGTCTAGAATCAGACGACGTAGAGAACAAGCTACCCCTTGTTTTCTCTGTTCCGTTTCCAAAAAGTGACTTAACATATATATTTGAGGAGGGTCTATCTGGGGGGCACGGCATGTAGTTATTTTAATGTAGTGATGTTTAGAGGTCGACCGATTATGATTTTTCAATACCGATACCGATTATTGGAGGACCAAAGAAACCCGATACCGATTAATCGGCCAATTGTTTTTTATTTTATTTTTATTTTTTATGACAATTACAACAATACTGAATGAACACTTATTTTAACTTAATATAATACATCAATAAAATCTATTTAGCCTCAGATAAATAAGGAAACATGTTCAATTTGGTTTAAATCATGCAAAAACAAAGTGTTGGAGATGAAAGTAAAAGTGCAATATGTGCCATGTAAGAAGGCTAATGTTTAAGTGCCTTGCTCAGAACATGAGAACATATGAAAGCTAGTGGTTCCTTTTAACATGAGTCTTCAATATTCCCAGGTAAGATGTTTTAGGTTGTAGTTATTATAGGACAATTTCTCTCTATACGATTTGTATTTCATGTACCTTTGACTATTGGATGTTCTTATAGGCACTTTAGTATTGCCAGTGTAACAGTATAGCTTCCGTCCCTCTCCTCGCTCCTACCTGGGCTCGAACCAGGTGTAGCTCCCTCCAGTAACCACGAGCACAACCGTTCCTTGATTTTAACTGGCGGCTTTATTCTGTAGTTTAGTCAGAATTATCACCTTCCGTGAGAACTATAAAGTAAATGAAAATACAGTTTAAGCACACTCTTACACCTTCTTGTCTTATGAGTGACTTATTAGCTTGGTATAACTCTGAAGTGCTTACATGCATACACAGTTTAGCCGGAGCTATAACAGTATCAGATTGAACACACGAATAAAGGAAAAATACCTCATTGGCTGCTTATTACAGAAGGGAGGAAATCAAACCTCACACTTATTATTCCTGGCATGAATTCACGCTTCATCCTAACATACACATATCAACCTTTACGAACTACACCCGGTAACATGAAAACTTAGCTAACACCGCGCGGGAATGCCTTCACCACCAAAGGTGTGTTGCTACGATAATGATCCCCGTTACAACAGTTATTAGCCACGTAGTTCCACTTGTCTTATCATTTCACCCGCATAGCGAACACGTAAACAATTCAAACAAAAAACAACGACATAGACTTACAGATTGTCAGTTACACCAGGAACACATCGACAACAGCCACCCTCGAAGCAGCGTTACCCATGTAGAGCAAGGGGAACAACTACTCCAAGTCTCAGAGCGAGTGACGTTTGAAGCGCTATTAGCGCGCACCCGCTAACTAGCTAGCCATTTCACATCGGTTACACGAGCCTCATCTTGGGATTTGACAGGCTTGAAGTCATAAACGGCGCATTGCATTCGAAGGGCTGCTGGCAAAACGCACGAAAGTGCTATTTTGAATGAATGCTTACGAGCATGCTGCTGCCTACCATCGCTCAGTCAGACTGCTCTATCAAATCATAGACTTAATTATAATATATTAAACGCACAGAAATACGAGCCTTAGGTAATTAATATGGTCGAATCCGGAAACTATCATCTCGAAAACAAAACGTTTTTTTCTTTCAGTGAAATACGGAACTGTTCCGTATTTTATCTAACGGGTGGCATCCCTAAGTCTAAATATTCATGTTACATTGCACAACCTTCAATGTTATGTCATAATTATGTAAGATTCTGGGAAATTAGTTCGCAACGAGCCAGGCAATGAACGCAAGAGCAGTGACACAATTTCATGTTAGCAGGCAATATTAACTAAATATGCAGGTTTAAAAATATATACTTGTGTATTGATTTTAAAGAAAGGCATTGATGTTTATGGTTAGTTACATTGGTGCAACGACAGTGCTTTTTTGGCAAATGTGCTTTTGGTAAATCATCCCCCGTTTGGCGAAGTCGGCTGTCTTTGTTAGGAAGAAATAGTCTTCACAGTTCGCAACGAGCCAGGCGGCCCAAACTGCTGCATATACCTTGACTCTGTTTGCAAGAGAAGTGACACATTTTCCCTAGTTAAAAGAAATTCATGTTAGCAGGCAATATTAACTAAATATGCAGGTTTAAAAATATATACTTGTGTATTGATTTTAAGAAAGACATTGATGTTTATGGTTGAAGCAACGTGTACCTAAGCGATTATATGCAACGCAGGACAGGCTAGATAAACTAGTAATATCATCAACCATGTGTAGTTAACTAGTGATTATGATTGATTGATTGTTTTTTATAAGATAAGTTTAATGCTAGCTAGCAGCTTACCTTGGCTTCTTACTGCGTTCGCGTAACAGGCAGGCTCCTCGTGGAGTGCAATGTAAAGCAGGTGGTTAGAGAGTTGGACTAGTTAACCGTAAGGTTGCAAGATTGAATCCCTGAGCTGACAAGGTAAAAATCTGTCGTTCTGCCCCTGAACAAGGCAGTTAACCCACTGTTCCTAGGCCGTCATTGAAAATAAGAATGTGTTCTTAACCTACTTGCCTAGTTAAATAAAGGTTAAAAAAAAAAAGATTTCCGATTGTTATGAAAACTTGAAATCAGCTGTAATTAATTGGCCATTCCGATTAATCGGTCGACCTCTAGTGATGTTTTACTACACACCGTGCCCCCCAATAGTGCCACGTGTGAGTTGGGTTGGCTACACCAAAGATGATGGATATACTGACAAGATGTCTCTCTGCCCTAACAAGGGGAGTCGTTGTCCACAAAGCTTCACTGCGGGTTGTCTCGCTTCCGCTTATCCTTTCTTTGGATTGGTGGATACATCTTATTATTGTAATCTATTGTTTATATTCTATGAGGGTTGTTGACGTCAACCGCCTGTATTCAATGAAGAGAGATGCTAAGCTACTAGCATGAATATGCATAGCGATCTGGAGACAACTCCTATAGTGTTTTTATCAAAGTTGTCGGTATGTCACGTGTCCACATAACAACTTAAGAATTACGAAACTTCTGTTGGATCAAGTAAACCTCACGTAGCAAATAAGCCATTCATTTTGTTGTTGACCAAATTCGATACTTTCCACATTGGGTTGATAATTGTTTCCACTTGGATACAATCTACTGTAACCTACTGGCATGACCTAGAGAGATACAACCTACTGTAACCTACTGGCATGACCTAGAGAGATACAACCTACTGTAGCCTACTGGCATGACCTAGAGAGATACAACCTACTGTAGCCTACTGGCATGACCTACAGAGTTACAACCTACTGTAGCCTACTGGCATGACCTAGAGAGTTACAACCTACTGTAGCCTACTGGCATGACCTAGAGAGATACAACCTACTGTAACCTACTGGCATGACCTAGAGAGTTACAACCTGCTGTAACCTACTGGCATGACCTAGAGAGTTACAACCTACTGTAGCCTACTGGCATGACCTAGAGAGTTACAACCTACTGTAGCCTACTGGCATGTCCTACAGAGATACAACCACTGATATGCAAGCATTTCTAAACTTTTTTCTCACTTTTATGGGGTATTGTGAGGTCATTATGAGGTATTGTCTGAATATTGATCATTAAAAAAAAAAAGGTTTCCATTTTAGAATAAGGTTGTAACGTAACAAAATGTGTAAAAAGGGTCTGAATGCATGTATGTTGTATGTTCTTGGGCAGATAAAAAATAAATAATAGTATTTTCTTTCTACCAATTGATTGGTTGAAATTTTATGATGTGTATTTGTTCATATAGACACACCCCATGTGTTTAATAAAATCAACTGTATGTGCAGAACTGAACTGATGCTTCAAGCGTTTGATTAAATAATTAACACACACAAATGACTTGAGGAAGCCAGAGATCAATATAACCAGAAGAAAATAACCAATTCCCGACCTGCTGCTGGCCTTCGTAAATTCTGACGTTATGCTCCTGAAGTTTCCGGTAAAATCTGCAAACATTTTCCATTTCCATTTGAAGTGCCAATTTATCTGACCATTTCTACCGATCTGCGTGCCAGTTATGAACGAGTTACAACACCTGTTTGGCCCCGCCACTTACTGGGTCGGTGAAGAGCGGTATTACATTTAAGGAATATATCTGAGTCTCACGCTCATCACCTGTGGAAGGCGGGGCTTCCAGCGAGGCGTGGATTTAATAGTATGTTGTACCTAGTATACCTCCTTCAGGGAACAGTAGTTATAGTCATAACGTGTGGATTTAATAGTGTGTTGTACCTAGTTTCCCTCCTTCAGGGAACAGTAGTCATAACATTAAGCTTGTCATATGATAAACTTCAACTTAAATACTGGATCTTGCTGTGGGACAGTTTTTTGTATTCAGATCTCTGAAATGCACTCTAACTACGTAACATTTAGTGTCTCCTTATGTTACGCTGGGAAAACAAAAATCCTAAATAATTTCAGAGTTTGCTAAATCCAATGGTTCTAACCAAGAGTCACCTTAACTTTATAGACAACACCCAAATGGATACTGTCATTAATGCGGTTCATCAATAATTACTCATAATTCTTAATACTGTAGCTGTTTAGTTAGTCACATGTTCAATTATCATCAGCTGATCCAGGAAATCATTTTCTGAATGGCAGTCACATGACAAACATCACGACATGCAACAACAACCAAAGTGCTTCTTCATTCATTACTCTGGTAAAGACAGTTATGCCGTGCTCCACGTTGGATCCAACATCCCTAAAAAATTGATGTTTATAATGTGTTATTGTCTGCTTGATTCAGGACATTTAGAATGACAACCCATTACAGAGTAGCCTAGTGGGATTATTCACAAAATGATCTGGTGATCAAGTTATGAAATGTCATGACAAAGACATTTTTGTTTCCATGTTTCACCTGAAATATTAAATGATTTATAGTCCTAGGTCTATGTTGTTGTTAGGTGAAGTTATGGGTCCTACAGTAGGTCTATGTTGTTGTTAGGTGAAGTTATGGGTCCTACAGTAGGTCTATGTTGTTGTTGGGTGAAGTTATGGGTCCTGCAGTAGGTCTATGTTATTGTTAGGTTAAGTTATGGGTCCTACAGTAGGTCTATGTTGTTGTTAGGTGAAGTTATGGGCCAATTTGTTAAACACTAATTCATTTGCGACAATAACACAAACATATTAATCAGGACATTCAAACGAGCCTTAGAATTATAATCCAAAAGTAGTGTGAAATACACTCATAATTGTGGTGGCTAATTTCTGCATTACCAAATGAGGAGAGTTACAAACACACCAGTCTGAGTTAAACTACATCTTTAATACATAAGTTACTTTTGCAAAAGCATCTTTGACTTTCAACGATTCACCATTTCTAATGACCCGTTAGTGTTAACACAATGGCTACTGAGATCTTTATAGCACGATCCACCCCCTTTTGACATGACAAACCACAGATAGTTAGGAACGGTTCACAAAGAAAGACTGTTTACTTTAGAGAGGAGTATCTACAGCCAGATAGCAGTCGCTATAAATTATCGTTCAGTTTGCTCCCTACTGACGAGGTTCTAATTTCATCCCTGGTACTTCATAGAACAAAAACACAATTTCATCCAATGGCATATATCAATTGTTAACTCTAGATACTCCCATCTCAAGAAAGCCCCATCTTGACCCCACTCCTGGACAAGCTCACTGAGGGGAGTGACCTGCGCACAGACATTGTGGAGACAAATAATTGGTTCCCCATTAATCACACCATCCCTTCACATGGTTTAAGAATAGGTAAAGACACATTCACATGAAGACACATTCACATGAAGACAATGTTTCATTCTGTCCTCCGCTCTTGCTGATATTCTGCATAGCAACAGAGACATGTAAAAAACAAGTCTGACCTCTCCCCTCTCTGGGCCCCAAGTGATTGAGCCCCAGGTAAGGGAAATGTGCAACTGAAAGACACCACAGTCCAAAGGACACTTTCTAATGACAAGTATCTCACATAAGCATATTATACTAATAAAACGTCTTAATTATTATGTTAGCCAACTAATTCTGATTCATCCACCACATAATCAACCTGTAAATGGAGGCTATTTTTGCTGTCAGCCTATGAGAACTCTCCTGAGTTTACCCCCACGGTGGTGAATCAGTAAATAGCGACACAGTACTTAATGTGAGATTCCTTGAGTAGCACTCCTGATCTTGCGCTGATAATGCACTGTAATATTCAGAATACATTGTGAAAAACTAAAATCTTCGCTCACCATTGTTGCTCCATGCAGATATACTACATCCATAACTAGCGGTTTCCTCATTACCAGATATACTACATCCATAACTAGTGGTTTCCTCATTACCAGATATACTACATCCATAACTAGTGGTTTCCTCATGACCAGATATACTACATCCATAACTAGTGGTTTCCTCATGACCAGATATACTACATCCATAACTAGTGGTTTCCTCATGACCAGATATACTACATCCATAACTAGTGGTTTCCTCATTACCAGATATACTACATCCATATCTAGTGGTTTCCTCATTACCAGATATACTACATCCATAACTAGTGGTTTCCTCATTAGCAGGAAGGAGTTTCTGCAACCAAATTGTGTGTGCATCGCCCTCGTTCCGCAATTTTAGCTAACACAGAAAGGGGCCTATATTGGGGACCAAAAGTCGTCTGGCACACTGCTTAGAATTTCAACAACATAAATAACTTATTTCTAGCCTACAATCATCGATGTTACTACTAATGTGAAAACAAGACAAAATATGATTATTGTTACTCACTTGACTGTATTAAGACAATTGTCAAATAATTTAACAGATGTCAATTGTTGTACAACTTCATGGCTACGCTCTGAGCATCACCTTTTACTGTGGATATCTGTTGTGGGCCTTTAACCATCTGTCTGACTTTGTTGTTCACACAGGAGAGAGACGTGACTATCTTGCATCCTCTGGGGTACCTCAACAACATCATGATGCTGACGAGCCAGAGAAGAATCTCTCCACATCAGAACACCTCAAGAAACACCAGCAGAGACCCACAGGGAAGAAATCTCACCACTGCTCTCACTGTGGGAAAAGTTGCAAATCTTCATCAGAACTTAAAATACACCTGACAATTCACACAGGACAGAAATCTTTTGGCTGTGATCAATGTGGGAAGAGTTTTACTCGGCTACAAACCCTGAGATCACACCAGAGAATACACACTGGAGAGAAACCTTATAGGTGTAACCAATGTGGGAAGAGTTTTCCTACATCTAGCTATCTAACTATACACCAGAGAACTCATACAGGAGAGAAACCATATAGCTGTACTCAATGTGGGAAGAGTTTTACTCGGCCAGACAGCCTGATATTACACCAGAAAACACACACTGGAGAGAAACCTTATAGCTGTAATCAATGTGGGAAGAGTTTTACTCGGCCAGACAGCCTGATATTACACCAGAGAACACACACAGGAGAGAAACCTTATAGCTGTAATCAATGTGGGAAGAGTTTTTCTACATCTAGAGATCTCACTAAACACCAGAGAACTCATACAGGAGAGAAACCATATAGCTGTACTCAATGTGGGAAGAGTTTTTCTACGTCTAGCTATCTCACTATACACCAGAGAACACACACAGGAGAGAAACAATATAGCTGTAGTCAATGTGGGGCAAGATTTGCTTGGCTAACCAGCCTAGTATCACACCAGAGAACACACACAGGAGAGAAACCTCCTAGCTGTGATCAATGTGGGAAGAGTTTTACTAGATCTAGCTATCTAACTATACACCAGAGAACACACACGAGATAATCCTTGCTGTGCTCAATGTGGAAAGAGATACTCTGATAAAAGATCTCTGACTAAACATCAGAAAATACATGGAGTTGTTTCATGATATCAATGAATTAATGTCACAATGTAGAATGTTTTAACATTGTAGTAGGAGTATTTTAATGTCACAATGTAGAACCCTAAACGTTTGTCCCCTGTTCTATTGATTTCAACATGATATGGATATTAGCCTCAGGGGGAAAATCCAGGCTCTGAATTGAAAGAGTACTATTTATGAGATTTAACAAAAAGTGACTGACAAAAAAGAGTTGTTACACTTACGATGTTGTTGACCCACTTGAATCAAAATGCATCACTCCAAAATGTAGCTGACTGTCTTCTGCAGGTTGTCCTCTAACCAGTGAGGTAAATATATCTCCCATTTCCATGTGTTTGTTGTTGTTAGTTTCAACAGCACATGCAACCTGATTTCCCCCTAATTGATATCAGTGATTTATTGCTACTTGTCAAAACAACAGCGTTTCTGGTGCTTGTGCAGTTTATAAGGTGCTTGTTTAAAAAAATACAAGTAATATGATTATTGTGGCAGATGTTTATGTATATAGTACATTTTATGTTTAGGTTTTCAATATATCCCAAACTGTTTCTGCATATCGGTTATTGATTTGGACACGTTAGAACTGTGTTTTGACGTTGGGGCTATCCCACCTAGCAACATGTTGTTGAAAAGAAGACTATGCCCGACTTTCGGTTGAAAGTGAAGTCATTTCGTCAATGACTTGAAAACAACTTCATTTCAACGTACTTGCTGCCTATACACATGGACACAGTATAATAAATTGGTCTATAATCAATTTTATTAACAATCCTACATCACTCCAGCATTTATTGACAACATTCAAGTGCTAATTGTCTTTATTCCACTACTGAAGAAGCATGACTCAAATCACCTCATATTTCAAACATTCAGCCTGACAAAAGATACATTTTATTATTCCATGCCTCACCATTAAGTTAATTATTGCCAATACATATTAACAAAGGGGTGTACATTTGGTTTGATATTTCATATTTACAAATTAATGTAACATTTAGTAATCAATGATTTATGCAACCAACTGACAATTTTTGGGAACAATTATATTGACATTGTTGCCCTGCTTTTAGAATATCAGGGTTCATTCTCAGATGTGCCAACCCAAATGTACTAGAGCATGACATTGGGGACTGGGCCCCGATCCAACAACATGCCTATCTAGTGAACCCTGAAAAGAGAGAGAAGCTCCGCAGTGAGGTGGAAAGTTACTACGGATATTGCAGGAGTTTCCTCTTGAAATCAGACATGTCCGTGTTAAGGACAACTTGGTTGCTGATTGTCTGAAAGGTGGGCAGTCAAAAAGATTTGTGTTTAGCCAGTGCGTTGCTTTGGATCTTAATTTATTTTGACTTAACGTTTTTCCATATTGGAGATGAGTTTTGTTTGGGCTCATTCCAAGTGGACGAGAGATCTAGAAGCTAGTGAGTTTTAGGATTCTATAGAAAGAAAAAGGAGAGAAAAATAATACTATTGTATATTATTTAGAAATGTGTGTTTTCTTGTTTTTAATTGTTGACAGCCAGTTGACACCATGTTTACATTGGTGAAGGTGAAGCATTGTAGTTGATTATAATGTGAAATGGAAGTTGTTTTCTGTTGGTGGTGAGCAAACTTGTCCAACAAAAATATAGGATATATTTGTTGTCTTAAGGGGGTAGGTGTTACAGGCTTTGGTTTTTCCATTTATGTTTTGAGGTTGGACTTTAGCACGTCTAGCTCGTTAGCACGTCTAGCTCGTTAGCACGTCTAGCTCGTTAGCACGTCTAGCTCGTTAGCACGTCTAGCTCGTTAGCACGTCTAGCTCGTTAGCACTGATTGGTGTCACCTCGTTAGTCAGTATGTGTTACACCTGTGCTGGCTTGTCCATCTCGTTAGTGGGAAGGTGTTTCACCTGAGCTGGTCCAGGTTCTATTTAAGAGTGTCTGGCCCAGTGCTCCAGTTGTCTTGATAGATGTGGAGAGTCAACACCTTTAGTTGCTCCACCTTTTTGGTTTGCTTCCTGTCTTTAAGTTTGGTGTGGGTTTTCCTTTTGTTTTCCTCTTCTTGGGCAGATTTAGTGGGTCTCATGATGGGTGTCTTTTAGGTCCCAGTTGTTGTTACTAGTCAACTTTCAGTGGACACCCCATAGTGTCTATCAGAACCCCTCCTAAAAAACAAGCTTATATTTCAGGTTGGATATTGCATCCAATCAATATTTTAATCAATGGCATTTCCTTACAATATTCATTAGTCTTTCAGTTGTTATTCTTCTGTTTGTTGTGTTCTAAATATTTCCGTTTATTTTTATTTTTTTTCTTCCTGTGAAGACATTGTGTTGCATCCATGTCTGAAATGTGCTGTATAAATAAAGCTTGATTAGATTTCAACAAATGAACCCAATGACTGACCAATCGACAGACTCTTGGTCCATCTTAGTATGAAAAACAGTATCACTTTTCCAGCCTGCTGAAGGCGTGGTGGAGTGGTAAACACCACCCCCGGCTCTACCAGGGGCTTGAGGTGGTCTCCCACAGCTCTGCTTATGTCATGTTCTGTGGCCTTGCTGTTCCATTTCTTGACTGCCCCTGCAACACAGAAACACATTTAGTCATATTATATAAAACACTCAAAGTAATGGATATGGAGCATCTATGGCCTCAGTTGCACCTAAATGTGACTACTGCATTAGGTCTGGATGCACAAGGTCTGCATTAGGTCTGGATGCACTAAAGTCACAATGTGCTGCATTAGGTTTATATCTGCCAGGATGGGCAATGTGTTCGGAATTTGAGTCTGGCCACCAAATACGCATAAGCAATGTAAAATGATGGGGTGAATGAGTGGGGAAAAGTACATTTACACAAATGACCTTCATAATATCAAAGAACAAATGTGTGTCTGAGGGGAAATTAACTTTCATACAGCCAAAAGGGGTGAGAAATTACACCAATATCAGTGGACAATTTGCACTAATGTAAATAAACATGGATGATGGAACATATTCCCTTTTGCTGATCTGATGAACCACTAAGGGGACATAAATATTTACCATCTAAGCCATGTGTGACCTCTCACCTCTCTGGCTGTAGAAATGTTCTTCCTAACCAGTCCCTCAACAGCTCTCTGACTGAGTTCCACCCTCACTGGGTCTTCAGAGGAGAGGAAGGCTGAGGAGGGATGGAAGGATGAATGGATCAGTCAGTCAATAAAGTGTAGAGCTGCTGTCTATGCTGTCTGACAAAATCACTATTTTAGTAGTTCATTAAAGTAAATAAGGCTTTATGACTGCTGAATACCAACTATTAATCACTTAGATCAGAGATACATCCTTGAGACGTCCCTAGCCCGTTGAAGTTGATATTTAAAATGGTTAAGGTAGGGTTTAAGGTTAGAGTTTAGGGTAGGGATGACGCAAGGATCCCAGATAGCATTGACCATTTACATAGCAGGTGATGGGTTCTGAACTTGAAAATATTTAATATCCTTATTATGTGAAATTGAATGAAACAATAATGTATGTTGATGCAAATATGATGTACAATATTCCATGATGTTTCTATGTGATAACAATAGCCTAATATATTTAATATGCCATAAACTAGTTTCACTATTTAATTTTAATTAACTTAATCATTATGACACACCCCTCACTATTGTCATTGGTTACACTAACTGCACTGTTTGTCTACATAACCTGGTTCAAGTATTCATGACATCACCCTGAGGAAGGCACAGTGATGCCGAAACGTTGATAAATACCCATTCAATTGCTGGGAGTTTATACATGGAGTTTGCGACTTTCTTTATTTTTATAGTTTATTCGCCGTTAGTCAGCACCTCCTCACAAATTATTTTTCTGGGTGTGCGCCAGCTCATGTTTTTAAGGGTATGTAACAGCACATCCGCCACGCTGATCCTCAACACAGGGGCCCCTCAGGGGTGCGTGCTCAGCCCCCTCCTCTACTCCCTGTTCATTCATGACTGCACAGCCAGGCACGACTCCAACACCATCATTAAGTTTGCCGATGCCACAACAGTGGTAGGCCTGATCACCAACAATGACTAGACAGCCTATAAAGAGAAGGTCAGAGACCTGGCCGTGTGGTGCAAGGAAAACAACCTCTCCCTCAAAGTGATCAAGACAAAGGAGATGATTGTGGACTACAGGAAAAGGAAGACAGAGCACGCCCCCAAGAGCACGCCCCCATTCTCATCGACAGGGCTGTAGTGGAGCAGATTGAGAGCTTCAAGTTCCTTGGTGTTCACATCACTGACAAACTATCATGGTCTAAGCACACCAAGACAGTCGTGAAGAGGGCACAACAAAACCTATTCCCCCTCAGGAGACTGAAAAGATTTAGCATGGGTCCTCAGATCCTCAAAAGGTTCTACAGCAGCACCATCGAGAGCATCCTGACTGGTTGCATCCCTGCCTGGTATGGCAACTGATTTGCCTCCGACCACAAGGCACTACAGAGGGTAGTGTGTACAGCCCAGTACATCACTGGGGCCAAGCTCCCTGCCACTCAAGACCTCTTACCAGGCGGTGTCAGAGGAAGCCCCCCACTCTCTGTTATCATCTATGCATAGTCACTTTAATAACTACCTACATGTACATATTACCTCAATTACCTCGACTAACCGGTGCCCCAGCACATTGACTCTGCACCGAATAACTTCTGCTCTTTAATTACTTGTTCCTTTTATTTTCTATTCTTATTTGTACTTTTTTTAAACTGCATTGTTGGTTAGGGGCTTGGAAGTAAGCATTTCATTGTAAGGTAAAATTCAATTTGATAGACTCATAGTACAGAATGAATGACTGACTGCCCAGTTCAACATCAGTTCACCGTCTCACCTCATACTGTATTGGAGCAGCAGCAGCTGACTGCCCAGTTCAACATCAGTTCACCGTCTCACCTCATACTGTATTGGAGCAGCAGCAGCTGACTGCCCAGTTCAACATCAGTTCACCGTCTCACCTCATACTGTATTAGAGCAGCAGCAGCTGCCTTGATCGTTGATACTAATCATCATGTTTGAATCTGAGAGTAAATAGAGCCGACTACACTCTAAAAATGAAGGGTTCAACTGGAGTTGTTCTCAGATCCCCTAAGAACCGTAGGGTTCTTGGTCAATGAAAAACAGCCCCAAAAGATTCTTCAAAGAACTTGTTAGAAGGTGGGTTCATCGAGGAACCTCCGTTGTTGCTGGACTTCTTCCGGGAACTTCGCAATTACAACTGAAAACGATGGTGACAAGTTTGGATGCGACAACAGTTAAAAAGGTTAAGTTGGGTTGATGTTTGGCTCTGAATATGTCTCGAAATAATTTATATAATAATATAACATACTAATGATGAATAACGAAGACAATGATGGTTTTCTGTGGATAGTTTCCATAACGTTACTATAGCTAATTAACGTAAATATTAGAAAGCCGGGTTTGACCGTCGGCGTTGTATGAGCTATAGTACAGTACCGTTAGCTAGCTAGCTAACGTTATGTCCTAACTAGGCACAACTAGGTTTGGATTATTTCCTCAACTATATTCTTTCCCATATATTGTATATCGTTTCCATAAAGCCAATATGGCTTTACACTCATTAGCGTAAGTTTCCAATCTAGAGCAGTTCTCACTTTTGTGATAATGAACTAGCTAACGTTAGCTTCGTTAAATAACTAACTAACTAAGGACGGTGACCTGTCCAGACGAGATGTTACAACAAACTGAATCGTCAATGGAGGGCTTCCTCTTTATATAGCCTGCTACAGCATGCAATACTATTAACTCACAAGGGGGCATAACGTTACATGTACAATACTGTCCCATTTTGGAAACATTACATGTATAATACTATCCCATTATGGAAACGTTACATGTACAATACTATCCAATTTTTGGAAACGTTACATGCTCAATACTATCCCATTATGGAAACGTTACATGCGCAATACTATCCCATTATGGAAACATTACATGCGCAATACTATCCCATTTTGGAAACGTTACATGCGCAATACTATCCCATTTTGGAAACGTTACATGCGCAATACTATCCCATTTTGGAAACGTTACATGCACAATACTATCGCATTTTGGAAACGTTACATGCACAATACTATCCCATTTTGGAAACGTTACATGTACAATACTATCCCATTTTGGAAACATTACATGGACAATACTATCCCATTTAGGAAACGTTACATGTACAATACTATCCCATTTTGGAAACGTTACATTTACAATACTATCCCATTTTGAAACGTTACATGCACAATACTATCCCATTATGGAAACGTTACATGCGCAATACTATCCCATTATGGAAACGTTACATGCGCAATACTATCCCATTATGGAAACGTTACATGCGCAATACTATCCCATTTTGGAAATGTTACATGCACAATACTATCCCATTTTGGAAACATTACATATGCAATACTATCCCATTTTGGAAACGTTACATGCGCAATACTATCCCATTTTGGAAACGTTACATGCACAATAATATCCCATTTTGAAACGGTACATGGACAATACTATCCCATTTTGGAAACGTTACATGTACAATACTATCCCATTTTGGAAACATTACATGTACAATACTATAACATTTTGGAAACGTTACATGTGCAATACTATCCCATTTTGGAAACGTTACATGCACAATACTATCCCATTTTGGAAACGTTACATGCACAATACTATCCCATTTTGGAAACGTTACATGTACAATACTATCCCATTTTGGAAACGTTACATGGACAATACTATCCCATTTTGTAAACGTTACATGTACAATACTATCCCATTTAGGAAACATTACATGTACAATACTATCCCATTTTGGAAACGTTACATGGACAATACTATCCCATTTTGGAAACGTTACATGTACAATACTATCCCATTTTGGAAACGTTACATGTACAATACTATCCCATTTAGGAAACGTTACATGTACAATACTATCCCATTTTGGAAACGTTACATGGACAATACTATCCCATTTTGGAAACGTTACATGTACAATACTATCCCATTTTGGAAACGTTACATGTACAATACTATCCCATTTTGAAACGTTACATGTCCGCCCCCTTGTGGAGGGAAATTTATATCTTAGATGGTAGCTGTAGATGGGATTCAAATGCATAATGGTATTAATACAGTGTCTAGACTACCTCTTTTGTATAAATGCCCTTCAGAATCCAAACACAGTATTGCCACGCAGCAAATGTTGCGTATAATCTTTCAAGTCAGCCTGAGAAATTATTGAACAATTTGTGTACAAAGATATCTTGAAATGTGATATTAGGCCTGTATGGCAGTACTGTATTGGCTAGTGCTTTCTCCAATATGTTCTTCTATTTTACATTGTATGTCGATGCCATTTATCTTTCAATATTTATTTAATATATATATATTAATACTTGTAAGACTATTCTTTGACACATTTTCTCTTCCTTTGAAATTCTTATAGGACAGAACATGGACAATGCAATTGGGCTCAAGAAGAAGGTACAGATATGTTGTAGGACAGCTGCATTTGAAGTGTACATTTAACCTACATAGCAGTCAATACAAACTGATATCTGTTAGCATACAAATGTGTGCAAATTATCTTCTCAGAAATTAATCAAGTCTATGGAATGGATATAGACAAAAAGAGAATAAGGACTAGCATAGGTAGAGAGGCGAGGGGTGAGGACATCTTCCTGCTATTTTGGCAGTCCAGATCTCTGAGAGGAACTACAGATCTCTAGGAGGAACTACAGATCTCTGAGAGGAACTACAGATCTCTGAGAGGAACTACATATCTCTGAGAGGAACTATAGATCTCTGAGAGGAACTATAGATCTCTGAGAGGAACTATAGATCTCTGTGAGGAACTATAGATCTCTAGGAGGAACTATAGATCTCCGTGTTACTATCCAAACATCAGATTAAGACTCAGTCACACAACTCTCATATCACAGTCACACAATGCTATTCCCAAACATACCTACACAATTAGTTGTTTTTCAACAATATTTTAACCTGCAGGAATATTTCCATCTCATAGTTAGTTCCTATGATAATGCAACTCATACATTTACATATTTCAATACTTCTAAAATGGGGTACAGGTGCACCTTAGTATCTTATACAATATCATAAATTGTCTTAACTAGAATCTGTGTTTACTAGTTTTCATCCAGTTCACACAGATAGCCGACTCAGCCTCAGAGCCTCTTAAAACTATGTTCGCGATGTGGTATCCACTCAGATCAAAGGTGGGTCCATCTGCGCCGTTCCCGAAGTGTCGTCTCCCAAGATTGAGGGATCCCTCATGCAATTTACCCAGGTCGTCAGGAGTGGTCACCAATTCATATTCCCATCGCCAAATGTGGTTGTTAATTTCTTTAATATCAAATGAGACAAACTTGTCACACAAGTCAGAGTTATTCTTAAAATAAATCTTTATTCACCTATAAGGGAGCAAGTCAATACAACGCACAAATATAAAGTGAATAAATTGAGTGTTCTACAATAATGATGGCTGGTCGACGAATCACCCCCAGATGAGTCATTGAGAGATGAATCACCCCTAGATGATTCATTGAGAGATGAATCACCCCCAGATGATTCGTTAAGAGCCATGAGACAAAAGTACAAAGGTCTTTTACAGCCAAGATACACCCCTTTTAACCTACATGATGAACAACAGATGTATAGAACGGGTCACAAGGTTAAGATTTGTATGAAAGATACAATTCTCAGCAGACAGTATCTGCTGTAAAAACAGTACTCTTTGTATAGAGACCAGGGTCTGGCCCTGGGGTCATCTCTCCCTGGTACCATATAGAACAGAAACATTAACTCATGCTCTGGAATGCAGTCTCTTTAGGTTTTATCACCCAAAAGACATTGTAAATCTCCTGTCAGTGTTTTCTCCCAGAGGCCCATCCTCAGTAGAACACACAGACACAATAGTTCTAAGAACCCTCTATTCTGTTGCATTAAACAACCATTTGATCAAATAAAAGTATTATAACATAATCTTGCAGTTTTGCTCTCAGTGTCCACTGAAAGTTGACTAGTAACAACAACTGGGACCTAAAAGACACCCACCATGAGACCCACTAAATCTGCCCAAGAAGAGGAAAACAAAAGAAAAACCCACACCAAACTCAGACAAAAAGCAAACCAAAAAGGTGGAGCAACTAAAGGTGTTGACTCTCCACATGTATCAAGACAACTGGAGCACTGGGCCAGACACTCTTAAATAGAACCTGGACCAGCTCAGGTGAAACACCTTCCCACTAACGAGATGGACAAGCCAGCACAGGTGGAACACATACTGACTAACGAGGTGACACCAATCAGTGCTAACGAGCTAGACGTGCTAACGAGCTAGACTTGCTAACGAGCTAGACGTGCTAACGAGCTAGACGTGCTAACGAGCTAGACGTGCTAACGTCCAACCTCAAAACATTTATTGTAACGACCCAGGGTCGTTACAATAACTAGAAAAATTAAAGACTGTAACACCGTATGAGAATGCTTACCACCAACAGAAAACAACTTCCATTTCACATTATAATGAACTACAGTTCTTCACCTTCACCAATATAAACATGGCGTCTACTGGCTGTCAACAATGAAAAATAAGAAAAAAAAGTTTTCCCCCACTAGCTTCTGACTGAACTATCGTCTTCCTAAAACTGCCTAGCCTCTAGAACTCTCGTCCCCTTGGAACGAGCCCAAACAAAACTCATCTCCAATACAGGAAAAAGGTGCAGACAAAATAAATTGTGATCCATGGTAACGCACTGGCTAAACGCAAAACACAAAACTTTTTGACTGCCCAGCCTTGAGACAATCAGCAACCAAGTTGTCCTCACCACAGACATGTCTGATTTCAAGAGGAAACTCCTGCAATATCCTTAGTAACTTTCCACCTCACTGCGGAGCTTCTCTCTCTTTTCAGGGTTCACTAGATAGACATGTTGTTGGATCTGGGCCCAGTCCCCAATGTCATGCTCTAGTACATTTGGGTTGGCACATCTGAGAATGGGGTTATTATTGAAATGTTCGATTATCATGGATTTATCGGTGGTGACCGTGTTACCTAGCCTCAGAGCAGTGGGCAGCTGGGAGGAGGTGCTCTTGTTCTCCATTGACTTGACATTGTCTCAAAACTTTTTGGAGTTAGAGCTACAGGATGCAAATTTCTGTTTGAAAAAGCTAACCTTTGCTTTCCTAACTGACTGCGTGTATTGGTTCCTGACTTCCCTGAACAGTTGCATATAGCGGGGACTATTCGATGCTATTGCATTCGCCACATGATGTTTTTTGTGCTGGTCAAGGACAGTCAGGCCTATATCTATTCTTAGTTCTAAAAAAATGTTAAACGGGGCATGCTGATTTAAGATGGTGAGGAAATTACTTTTAAAGAACGACCAAGCATCCTCGACTGACGGGATGAGGTAAATATCCTTCCAGGATACCCGGGCCAGCTCGATTAGAAAGGCCTGCTTGCAGAAGTGTTTTAGGGAGCGTTTGACAGTGATGAGGGGTGGTCGTTTGAACGCAGACCCATAACGGATGCAGGCAATGAGGCAGTGATCGCTGAGATCCTGATTGAAAACAGCAGAGGTGTATTTGAAGGGCAAGTTGGTCAGGATAATATCTATGAGGGTGCCCATGTTTACGGATTTAGGGTTGTACCTGGTGGGTTCCTTGATAATTTGTGTGAGATTGAGGGTATCTAGCCTGGATTGTAGGACGGCCGGGGTGTTAAACCTAGTTTGTATTTTCTCTCTGCTGAACCCTGCGGGCTGTCTGCGCCTCTTTCCTCTTAACCTGTTGGGGATAGGGGGCAGTATTTGCACGGCCGGATAAAAAACGTACCCAATTTAATCTGGTTACTACTCCTGCCCAGTAACTAGAATATGCGCATAATTGTTTGATTTGGATAGAAAACACCCTAAAGTTTCTAAAACTGTTTGAATGGTGTCTGTGAGTATAACAGAACTCATATGGCAGGCCAAAACCTGAGAAGATTCCAAACAGGAAGCGCCCTCTCTGACCATTTCTTGGCCTTCTTTGTCATCTCTATCCAAAACAAAGGATCTCTGCTGTAACGTGACACTTTCTAACGCTCCCATAGGCTCTCAGAAGGCGCCAGAATGTTGAATGATGACTCTCCAGTCTCTGGCTGAAAAACAGTAGCACATTTGGTAAGTGGTCGATCTGAGATCAATGAGACGGGGCACACGCGTGCAGGTGAAGAGTCCATTTTACTTTCTCAGTCTTTGAATGAAAACAACGACTCCCGGTCGGAATATTATCGCTATTTTACGAGAAAAATGGCATAAAAATGGATTTTAAACAGCGGTTGACATGCTTCGAAGTACGGTAATGGAATATTTTGAAATTCTTTGTCACGAAACGCGCCGGGCGCGTCACCCTTTGTTACCCTTCGGATAGTGTCTTGAACGCACGAACAAAATGCCACTATTTGGATATAACTATGGATTATTTGGAACCAAACCAACATTTGTTGTTGAAGTAGAAGTCCTGGGAGTGCATTCTGACGAAGAACAGCAAAGGTAATCCAATTTTTCTAATAGTAAATCTGAGTTTAGTGAGTCCCAAACTTGGTGGGTGTCAAAATAGCTAGCCGTGATGGCCGGGCTATCTACTCAGAAAATTGAAAAATGTGCTTTCACCGAAAAGCTATTTTAAAATCGGACACCGCGATTGCATAAAGGAGTTCTGTATCTATAATTCTTAAAATAATTATGTTTTTTGTGAATGTTTATCGTGAGTAATTTAGTAAATTCACCGGAAGTGTTCGGTGGGAATGCTAGTCACATGCTAGTCACATGCTAATGTAAAAAGCTGGTTTTTGATATAAATATGAATTTGATTGAACAAAACATGCATGTATTGTATAACAATGTCCTAGGATTGTCATCTGATGAAGATCATCAAAGGTTAGTGCTGCATTTAGCTGTGGTTTTGGTTTTTGTGACATTATATGCTAGCTTGAAAATGCTAGCTTGGTGTCTGATTATTTCTGGCTGGGTACTCTGCTGACATAATCTAATGTTTTGCTTTCGCCGTAAAACCTTTTTGAAATCGTAAAACGTGGTTAGATTAAGGAGATGTTTATCTTTCAAAGGGTGTAAAATAGTTGTATGTTTGAAAAATTTGAATTTTGACATTTATTTGGATTCAAATTTGCCGCTCTTGAAATGCACCTGCTGTTGATGGAGTGCACCACGGGTGGCACGCTAGCGTCCCACCTAGCCCATAGAGGTTAAATTGTTACGGATAGGGGGCAGTATTTTCACAGCCGGATAAAAAACGTACCCGATTTAATCTGGTTTTTACTCCTGCCCAGAAACTAGAATATGCATATAATTAGTAGCTTTGTATAGAAAACACTCCAAAGTTTCTAAAACTGTTTAAATGGTGTCTGTGAGTATAACAGAACTCAAATGGCAGGCCAAAACCTGAGAAGATTCTGTACAGGAAGTACCCTGTCTGACCATTTCTTGGCCTTCTTTGTCATCTCTATCCAAAACAGAGGATCTCTGCTGTAACGTGACACTTTCTAAGGCTCCCATAGGCTCTCAGAAGGCGCCAGAACGTTGAATGATGACTCTGCAGTCTCTGGCTGAAAAACAGTAGCGCATTTGGTAAGTGGTCGATCTGAGAACAATGACACGGGCGCGCGCGTGCACGAGACGACTCCATTTTCAACTTTGAGTCTTTGAACGAAAACAGGGTTTCCAGATCGGAATATTATCGCTATTTTACGAGAAAAATCGCATACAAATTTATTTTAAACAGCGGTTGACATGCTTCGAAGTACGGTAATGGAATATTTTGAATTTTTTTGTCACGATACGCGCCGGCGCGTCACCCTTTGGATACTGTCTTGAAAACAGAGGATATTTGAACATAACTATGGATTATTTTGAACCAAACCAACATTTGTTATTGAAGTAGAGGTCCTGGGAGTGCATTCTGACGAAGAACAGCAAAGGTAATCCAATTTTTCTTATAGTAAATCTGAGTTTGGTGAGTGCCAAACTTGGTGGGTGTCTAAATAGCTAGCCCGTGATGGCGAGCTATCTACTCAGAATATTGCAAAATGTGCTTTTGCCGAAAAGCTATTTTAAAATCGGACATAGCGATTGCATAAAGGAGTTCTGTATCTATAATTCTTAAAATAATTGTTATGTTTTTTGTGAACGTTTATCGTGAGTAATTTAGCGGTGGGTATGCTAGTTCTGAACGTCACATGCTAATGTAAAAAGCTGGTTTTTGATATAATTATGAACTTGATTGAACAAAACATGCATGTATTGTATAACATAATGTCCTAGGAGTGTCATCTGATGAAGATCATCAAAGGTTAGTGCTGCATTTAGCTGTGGTTTGGGTTTATGTGACATTATATGCTAGCTTGAAAAATGGGTGTCTGATTATTTCTGGCTGGGTACTCTGCTGACATAATCTGTTTTGTAAAGCCTTTTTGAAATCGGACAGTGTGGTTAGATTAACGAGAGTCTTGTCTTTAAAATGGTGTAAAATAGTCATATGTTTGAGAAATTGAAGTAATAGCATTTCTAAGGTATTTGAATATCGCGCCACGGGATTCCACTGGCTGTTGAGTAGGTGGGACGATTTCGTCCCACATACCCTAGAGAGGTTAAAATCAATTTTTATGCGATTTTTCTCATAAAATAGCGATAATATTCCGACCGGGAGACCTCGTTTTCGTCCAAACACTGAAAATAGAAAATGGAGTCTTCACATGCACGCGCACCCCCGTGTCATTGTTCTCAGAACGACCACTTTCCAAAAGCTCTACTGTTTTTCGCCCAGGGACTGCAGAGTCATCATTCCCCGTTCTGGCGCCTTCTGAGAGCCTATGGGAGCCTTAGAAAATGTCCCGTTACAGCAGAGATCCTCTATTTTCCATAAAGAGGCTATAGAAAGACAAGAAATGGTCAGAGAGGGCACTTCCTGTATGGAATCTTCTCAGGTTTTGGCCTGCCATATGAGTTATGTTATACTCACAGACACCATTCAAACTGTTTTAGAAACTTTAGGGTGTTTTCTATCCACATCTACTAATTATATGCATATTCTAGTTTCTGGGCAGGAGTAATAACCAGATTAAATCGGGTATGTTTTTTATCCGGCCGTGAAAATACTGCCCCCTATCCTAAACAGGTTAAGCATTTCCCAGGTTAGGTCACCTAACAGAACAAACTCTGAAGATAGATGGAGGGCAATCAATTCACATTCGGTGTCCAGGGCACAGCTGGGAGCTGAAGGGGGGTCTGTAACATGCGGCAACAGTGAGCGACTTATTTCTGGAGAGATTCATTTTTTAAATTAGAAGCTCGAACTGTTTGGGCTTAGACATGGAAAGTATGATAGAACTTTAAGGCCATCCTCTGCAGTAGATTGCAACTCCTCCCCCTTTGGCAGTTCTATCTTGACGGAAAATGTATTTGGGGATGGAAATTTCAGAATTTTTGTTGACCTTCCAAAGCCAGGATTCAGACACGGCAAAGACATCAAGGTTGGCGGAGTGTGCTAAAGCAGTGAGTAAAACAAACTTAGGGAGGAGGCTTCGTATGTTAACATACATGACACCAAGGCTTTTACGGTTACAGAAGTCAACAAATGAGAGCACCTGGGGACACACAGGGCCTGGGTTAACCTCTACATCACCCGAGGAACAGAGGAGTAGGATGAGGGTACGGCTAAAGTCTATCTGAACTGGTCGTCTAGTGCGTTGTGAACAGAGAATAAAAGGAGCAGAATTCTCGGCGTGGTAGGATAGATTCAAGGCATAATGTACAGACAGGGGTATGGTAGGGTGCGGGTACAGTGGAGGTAAACCTAGGCATTGAGTGACGATAAGAGAGGTTGCATCTCTGGAGGCACCATTTATGCTAGATGAGGTCACTGCATGTGTGAGAGGTGGGACAAAATAGTTCTCTGAGGCATGTTGAGTGGGACTAGAGGCTCCGCAGTAAAATAAAACAATAACTACCCTAAACAACAGTATACAAGGCATATTGACATTAGAGAGACATAAAGCGAGGCAAAAAGCGTTCACAGGTGTTGATTGGGAGAGCTAGCTAAGATAACAAAGGGTAAGACAACAGTTAACTTCTTTGGGACTGGGGGGCAGTATTGAGTAGCTTGGATGAATAAGGTGCCCAGAGAAAACTGCCTGCTACTCAGGCCCAAAAGCTAGAATATGCATGTAATTAGATTTGGATAGAAAACACTCTGAAGTTTCTAAAACTGTTTGAATGATGTCTGAGTATAACAGAACTCATATGGCAGGCAAAAACCTGAGAAAAAAAATCAACCAGGAATTGGGAAATCTGAGGTTTGTAGTTTTTCAAGTGATTGCCTATCCAATATACAGTGTCTGTGGGGTCATATTGCACTTCCTAAGGCTTCTACTAGATGTCGACAGTCTTTAGAATGTTGTTTCATGCTTCTACTGTGAAGGGGGAGAGAATAAGAGCTGTTGGAATCAGGGGTCTGGCAGAATGCCATGAGCTAAGTCTCGCACGCAGCCGTGAGCTGCGTTTCCTTTCATTTCTAAAGACAAAGGAATTGTCCGGTTGGAATATTATTGAAGATTTATGATAAAAACATCCTAAATATGGATTCTATACATCGTTTGACATGCTTCTACGAACGTTAATGGAACTTTGACTTTCGTCTGGACTTAGTGCGCGCGCATTGTGCATTTGGATACTGGACTAAACGCGCAAAAAAAGGAGGTATTTGGACATAAATTATGGACTTTATCGAACAAAACAAACATTTATTGTGGAACTGGGATTCCTGGGAGTGCATTCCGATGAAGATCATCAAAGGTAAGTGAATATTTATAACGCTATTTCTGAGTTTTGTGACACCGCTCCTTGGTTGGAAAATGGCTGTATGGTTTTCTGTGGCTAGGCGCTGACCTAACATAATTGCATGGTGTGCTTTTACCGTAAAACTTTTTTGAAATCTGACACAGCGGTTGCATTCAGGAGAATTTTATCTTTAATTTTATGTTTAACACTTGTATCTTTTATCAATGTTGATGATGAGTATTTCTGTAATTTGATGTGGCTCTCTGCACTTTCACCGGATGTTTGTTTGAGACAATGCATTTCTGAACATAACGCTCCAAATTCAAATGAGGTTTTTGGACATAAAGATTAACTTTATTGAACAAAACACATTTATTGTCAAACATGGAGCCCTGGGAGTGCCATCCGGTAAAGATCAAAGGTTAGTGATTCATTTGAATGCTATTTCTGTCTTTTGTGACACCTCTCATTCTTTGGAAAATAGCTGTATGGTTTTCTGTGGCTAGGCGCTGACCTAACATAATCACAAGATGTGCTTTCGCCGTAAAGCCTTTCTGAAATCAGACACTGTGGCTGGATTAACAAGAAGTTTATCTTTAAAGTGGTGTATAATACTTGTATGTTTGAGGAATTTTAATTATGAGATTTCTGTTGTTTTGAATTTGGCGCCCTGCAATTTCACTGGCTGTTGTCGAGGTGGGACGCTAGCGTTCCACATATCCCAGGGAGGTAAAATCAGCTAAGACAACAACAACAGGTAAAATGGCAATGAATGGGCAGAGAGGATCAGTTAACTACACACAGGGCCTGAGTTTGAAAATGGAGTACCGTGATTAATGAACAGTCCAGCAGGCATCAGCTATGTAGCCAAGTGATCATAGGGTCCAGTGAACAGGAATATATGAAACAGGGAAGCCGTTAGGTAGTCATTACTATGCTAGCCGGGAGATGCGCCTGGCTCGAGGCTAACTGGTGCTAGCTTCGGGACAAGGGCATCACCGACGTCTGGCAAAGGCCGGTTGAGGGCACATTAGACGGAATTGCGTCGGCAGACCAGACGTGATGGATCGGCGGGGCTCCGAGTCAACAAAGGGTCCAGGCCAATTGGCAAGAGGTATTGTAGCTGGAGTAATTTTGTTTGCTAGCCGGGACAAGGACATTAGCCACTATAGCCACTCCGGTGCGTCCGGTGCAAAGGTCCAGAGCTTACGGCAGGAATCCGGTGATGTAGTGGCTTCTAGTCGTGTTAGTGAAGAGTCCGGGAGGCATCAGCTGTGTAGCCGAGTGATCATAGGGTCCACTGAGCAGGCCGGGAGATGGGCCTGGCTCAAGGCTAGCTTCGGGGCTGGGCCACTCGGTAGCAGCTAGCTAGCTGCGATTATTCGGTGTAATGGTCCAGAGCTTACGGCAGGAATACGGTGATGTAGTGGAGAAAAACAGTCTGATATGCTCATGGTTCTTCAGGTTAGTTTGGGGCGGCAGAGTAGCCTAGTGGTTAGAGCGTTGGACTACTAACCGAAAAGTTGCAAGATCGAATCCCCGAGCTGACAAGGTACAAATCTGTCGTTCTGCCCCTGAACAAAGCAGTTAACCCACTGTTCCTAGGCCGTCATTGAAAATAAGAATTTGTTCTTAACTGATTTGCCTAGTAAAATAAAGGTAAAAAAAAAAAAAAGGTTATGTTGATGACTGGCTCCCTCTAGTCAGGTTATAGTGACGACTGGCTCCCTCTAGTCAGGTTATAGTGACGACTGGCTCCCTCTAGTCAGGTTATATTGATGACTGGCTCCCTCTAGTCAGGTTATAGTGACGACTGGCTCCCTCTAGTCAGGTTATAGTGACGACTGGCTCCCTCTAGTCAGGTTATATTGATGACTGGCTCCCTCTAGTCAGGTTATAGTGATGACTGGCTCCCTCTAGTCAGGTTATATTGATGACTGGCTCCCTCTAGTCAGGTTATAGTGACGACTGGCTCCCTCTAGTCAGGTTATAGTGACGACTGGCTCCCTCTAGTCAGGTTATAGTGATGACTGGCTCCCTCTAGTCAGGTTATATTGATGACTGGCTCCCTCTAGTCAGGTTATATTGACCTTTGAGAAGGTTTTTAAACAAAGGTTTCAAACCAATTCATGAATGTAATTGGTATGTCTTGCCTTTAATGTATTGGCATGAGAAAGAAAATTGGCTGAATATTATACAATGACTTATCAACAGCCCTAATAATTTGACCCCCACAGGAAATCTTCACTGGTAATTATAGAATATACAGTATGGCCTCAAAATCTTGTTTAAAACAATAATTTTGACCTCATGGATGGCCAGTCTTTGTATTCATAGTGTAGTGAATTCAGGGGGTAGCCCTGAGCTGAACTCAAACCTGGGTCCAGCGACTGTCAAGCCAACACATTATAACTGTTACGCCAAGATGTCTGAACTTCTTGAGGAGGTCGCTAGGTGTTGGGTTACGGTCGCAACAATAGCTTTCTTCATGAATTTGAGTGGTTACATTTCTCCTTCCCCCATCCCTCAGCTGTTTACCAAACCAAGCCTCTGGGCAGCCATTTTGTTGCTGTTTAAAAAACCCACACAACCAACCAATCTGCAGTTCAAACAATAACAAATCTGTCATTCCACCACTGTTTTGGTAATAAGATGATGGGGTTGGAGAAATGTAACTACTTTCAAAATTCAGAGACAGACCTATGGATGCAAGGACTGACCATCCATGATATCACCATTATAGTTTTAACCATGTTGAGGATGAACAGTGTTGGTTTACATTGTTTCTAAACATTAGAGTAAAAAAAACGTATTTAGGGTTCTGATGGGGTACAACAGTTGAACTAAGTTCATGAAGCATGTGTTATATTCTTCAAGAATCAATGGCTATAAATTCATAATTTAAAGTCCAAAATGGATGTAGCAATTGCAGATTTCCGCTTTAACGCCAAACATCAGTTCAACAACTGCAGAGTTTGTGCCTCTGTATTTAAGACAGTACTTACTACTGTTAATCAGGGAACAGTTTCTCAAAACCACCTTAAGGCTAAGTTCACCGTTAGAACCACTGGACGCCTTAAGATGCGTTTGGGAAACCGGGCTCAGATATCCAGTTTCCTCCTCTTCTTCCTCCTCAAATCAAATCAAATCAAATGTATTTATATAGCCCTTCGTACATCAGCTGATATCTCAAAGTGCTGTACAGAAAACCAGCCTAAAACCCCAAACAGCAAGCAATGCATGTGAAAGAAGCACGGTGGCTAGGAAAAACTCCCTAGGAAAAACTCCCTAGAAAGGCCAAAAACCTAGGATGAAACCTAGAGAGGAACCAGGCTATGAGGGGTGGCCAGTCCTCTTCTGGCTGTGCAGGGTGGATATTATAACAGAACATGGTCAAGATGTTAAAATGTTCATAAATGACCAGCATGGTCAAATAATAATAATCATAGTAGTTGTCGAGGGTGCAACAAGCACGTCCGGTGAACAGGTCAGGGTTCCATAGCCGCAGGCAGAACAGTTGAAACTGGAGCAGCAGCACAGCCAGGTGGACTGGGGACAGCAAGGAGTCATCATGCCAGGTAGTCCTGAGGCATGGTCCTAGGGCTCAGGTCCTCCGAGAGAAAGACAGAAAGAGAGAAAGAGAGAATTAGAGAGAGCATATTTAAATTCACACAGGACACCTGATAAGACAAGAGAAATACTCCAGATGTAACAGACTGACCCTAGCCCCCGACACATAAACTACTGCAGCATAAATACTGGAGGCTGAGACAGGAGGGATCAGAAGACACTGTGGCCCCATCCGATGATACCCCCGGACAGGGCCAAACAGGCCCTGTTCGATGTAACAGTCATCTCCCCCTCTTCCTCTTTCACTCCATAAACGGCATCCTCCTCTCCTTTTACTGTAACATTCTCCTCCTCTTTCACTCTGAACGCATCTTTTTCTTCTTTAACAGTAATGGCCTCACCCTCTACTTGTTTTACTTTGATATCCTCCTCCTCTTTCGCAGGAGGAGAGTAGCTTCGTGACCACATGGTCGGAGATGTTAGCTAGCTAGGCTAATGCTAACTTAACCAGCCCACTTGCTGACTAGTTACAACAACACCGTAAATATGAAATTAAATCTGACAACTAACTAAACGACAGAAGTGGGTTTAAAACACAGTGATTAATATACACTAAAGCGTCTGAAGAGCTTTTTTGGTTCAGCTATTTTGGCTAGCGAGCTACCGAGGTGTCTGACTAACTGTTGCTGCTGTTGAAAGAAGCGTTCCGTCCACTAGATTATACGTCACACCAACAGCATTGCCTTAAATTCCCAGACCGCCATCTGCTGACTGGAGTGGGTAACGCAGTTGAATGAAATGTTTATTTAATTTTCAGACAAGTTTAATTGTAGGAAGCATTAGTTTTTACTCACCAGTGTAACAACACAGTGTGGTTAAAGACTTAGTAAGCTAGTTGTAGTGACTTTATGGTTACCTATAAGTACAAACAGTTATGTTTTTGTGTTATTACATATTTATTAACTTATTTCTGGAAATCTTCTAAACTACCCACAATGCACTATTTCTCAACATCATATGGATGATCAACTCTGTGCTGTATGCCAGTGTAACGGTGTAATAAAGTTACATTTTTTTTTAAATGTATTTAACCTTTATTTAACTAGGCAAGTAAGTTAAGAACAAATTCTTATTTACAATGACCGGCTACCCCGGCCACACCCTAACCCAGACGATGCTGGGCCAATTGTGCGCTGCCCTATGGGACGCCATATTACGGCCTGTTATGATACAGCCTGGATTTGAACCAGGGTCTGTAGTGACGCCTCTAGCGCTGAGATGCATGACCTTAGACTGCTGCTCGTGTGTTTACATTACACTCAGTGATAAAGGTATGGGATTCTGGGTAATCCACAGCAGATTTATGGAGAATTTGAAAATTGAGTGGTCCTGGGATAGAAATGTATGAAGTTGACATTAGATCATAAATCCACATTTTAAATCATACATTAGCAATTTATGTTTTAGTAAATTCTGTTGTTGGTTTGGCGTCAAATAAGCCTCTCTTTATATGTTATTTGCCGAATCTCAGTTTTCCATGTGGGTTTTATGCTAAAGTTCCCTCTTTCAAGTTTGTAGCTAACTGGAAAATGCATCTTCTTTAGGAATGCTATTTATATCCTGTCGACTATTGATCATTCATCCACACTGCATCTTCTTTAGGAGTGCTATTTATATCCTGTCGACTACTGATCATTCATCCAGACTGTGTGTCTCATCAATGCAGGTAATTTATGACAAATGTATAAAGTGTCATGACGTTGGCCTCTTTTGGTACAGGGAGGACAGTTGACCCCCTCCCTTTTGCACCACCACCCAACCTACCTTCCCCCCAACCCAGGCCCTGTGTGAAAGGGTTGTAAAAACTCTAAAATTCCAGGAGAGTCTCTGGCCACATGGCCCATAGAGAGACACAGGAAATTCTTCCAACTCACAGAATTGGGGAGCCAAGCGACATTTGTGTTCTGGAGAAGGTATGGAAGATTGGTGAAGAATCCAGCTACGAACTGGTACGCTTGGTACAATTTTGTGATACTCAGAAGAGACAATATAGCCATATTACCATAAAACTGTTTATATAATAGCCTCAGCTTGAGACTTGCATCATAATGGTTGTATAGAATGTATTAATAAGGATAAAGCTTTTGTAATACATTGAGATGCTATGTACTGATGTAATGTGATAGAATTGTATTTCTGTAACCAAGTCTAACTCAGTCATAGGCACACCCCCAGGGACACATACAGGACCAGGCGTCATTTGACAAGCCTGTTCAAGGGTCACTATAAAACCCACCCTGATTTACATTTCTTTAGACCAGGCCTCCACTCCATGGCCAATAGGTTTTACCATCCAATTCCTCTACTGAAAGTGAACCATACCACGTGGTTAACTTTTAGACTATTGATACCGACAGAATAAGAACAAGTCTTTGATATTAATTATTAGTCTGCAGCTAAGTAAAGATCGCTTTGAAAGATCCATTCTAACCGAGAGAGAGACTCTCCATCAGAACGACGCTCGAACAAGGATCTCGACGACACATGAGCGTAAATATATATTGATTGCAATTGTTCCCGAATGAGCGAGCCTTCAATTGTCAATTGTTAATATTAATGAACTCTGTGTGCCACAGCTGACCTTTTATGATCCATTGTTCAACAGGCCGACCTGCCTGTTTAGCCCACAAGGGCACATTCCTCTACCAATCCTTTGTGATGATAATTACTGTTTGTATGTTTTCTGTTAATTACTTAGTGTAGTAAATAAATGATTTTAAGACAATTGATGTATGGATGATTTTAGTAAAGACTGGGTTCGTGCAGATACAACAATTTACAACGTTTGGAATGGGACTGAACGCGAGGTAAAATACACCATTTAAACGAGAAGATAATCGGCCTATACTATAATAGAATAGAATATTATAGTACAGGAAAGTTATATTAGGAAAATTATAGCTTTGTAATCTGAATATTCTCCTTGGTGCCCCGATCTCCTAGTTAATTACAATTAAACGATTAATCAGTTTAATCGCGTGACAATAATTACAGGGAGTTAATTGATAAACATGTCTTCAGTTTAATGGTACCCCCAAAGACACGACAAAAGTATGTGTTTTATAAACTCATGAACACCAGCCAGTTTATCAGCCCGGTTCTGTTAGTTTAGGTGGATTATACTTCTTCACCACCAGAGGGGGACATTGAGTAATTTCCCAGGTTAATTTGATATATTTTGGTACTAAAATGGATGATAGTTTATTCTGATGTTGTGAATATGAGATTACACATGGAAACAATGTATTTATTTTATTATAGTAAATTAGGAATTATTACATCCACTATATGATCACAATAACTTTGACAGACATCTTGATTGTTTTTTGTTAGTATATTATCGGGCAGATTTATGGAGAATTGCTGTGGGAGTGCTGTTTATATCCCATCACTACTGATCATTCATCCATACTGTGTGTGTCCCATCATTGCAGCTTTGGAAATAAATGAACTATCCATCCATTGCTCCTTCCTGTGTTGAATCACTGACTTGAGGGACGGGACCAGGAAGGTCACACTAGCTCGATATCTAGCTCAAGCTTGCCAAAGTTTTTTTATTGTTTTTTTAATTTTTAATTTATTGAATATTCTAAACATACAATATACTTGCAGTGAAGCCGCTCAACAACTACATCATACCAGTCATCCAACAGATTCCCATTCAGAGTGACACACAGAAGCATCCAGGGTCAATGCCCTGCCCAAGGGCACGTTGACAGATCTACCACCAGGCCAAAAAACGTGACCCCGAACCCTCCAAGATCCCCAATAGCTGTCCCTCAACCATTCGAGACCCTTCCCACAGTCCCCCCTCAGGAAGAAAAATGAAAACTAAAAAATACTATTGATTCCATTCCCCACCCCCAAGAACCCCCCAATGCACCAACAACCAAGAGAATGAACTAAAGAGATAAAAGGAAAAGACAGAAGAAAACAGCAAACAACAATGCAAAAAAAAATCAAACAAAATAATAAATTTAAAACAAAGGACATCAAGGACAACTGAAATCATAACAGCAATGCCAACTGTATATGTTTGTGTGCATGTCTGGCACTATTACATGTATGTGTGTGTTCTTGTATGTGTTTGTTTGAATGAGAGTTTGTGTATATGCATGTGTACAAACACCTGCACGGCATCAGCCTCAGGCAAACCGGCATTAGTTGTAAAAACTCTACCACTTAGTGTCATTCAAATGTACTTTTATTATGTTTTATTTTGACTTTTTTTTCAACTTGTACTTTTATCTCCTATCATCTATCTACCATGAGGTAGTCACCTGGAATGCATTTCAATTTACAGGTGTGCCTTGTTAAATGTTAATTTGCGGAATTTCTTTCTTTCTTAATGCATTTGAACCAATCAGTTGTGTTGTGACAATGTAGGGGTGGTGTACAGAAGAAGCCCTATTTGTCTCTATTATGGCAAGAACAGCTCAAATAAGCAAAAAGAAATGACAGCTCATCATTACTTTAACACATGAAGGTCAGTCAATGCAGAAACTTTCAAGAACTTTGAAAGATTCTTCAAGTGCAGTCGCAAAAACCATCCATCGCTATGATGAAGCTGGCTCTCATGAGGACCGCCACAGGAAAGGAAGACCCAGAGTTACCTCTGCTGCAGAAGATAAGTTCATTAGAGTTAACTGTGAAGACAACACAACTATGCCTATGAGATGGTTTGGGATGAATCGGACCGCAGAGTGAAGGAAATGCAGCCAACAAGTGCTCAGCATATGTGGGAACTCTTTCAAGACTGTTGGAAAAGCATTTCAGGTGAAGCTGGTTGAGGGAATGCAAAGAGGGTGAAAAGCTGTCATCAAGGCAAAGGGTGGCTACTTTGACGGATTTCAAATATAAAATATATTTTATGTTTAACACTTTTTTGGTTACTACATGATTCCATATGAGTTATTTCATAGTTTTGATGTCTCCACTATTATTCTACAATGTAGACAATAGTTAAAATAAAGAAAAAACAATGAATTTGTAGGTGTGTCCAAACAATTGACCGGTACTGTATATGCATTGTGGAGAACTGGTCCTAGATCTGTACAAAGGCATAACATCTACAGCAGGAACAACTGTCTGTGTTAAAAAGGCCCAGCTAGATTGAACTGAGCTATTTAAAATGACATATTTGAATGTCAAATGATTTGTTCTGTTTGTCAATACAAGACAGGGTCTGTGGAGGCTTGGCCTATTAGTGGTAGATTTGGGGGAGAGTTTGACATGTCAGTTGGAATAGTGCTAGATTTTTGGAGGGACCCTTGTCCCTACAGCCAATCAGTGAGCAGCGTCCCTTCCCCCACATCTCAGGCAGTTCTGTTACAACACTTCCCCTGCTTTCCTCAACAATGGAAAAGCCCACTGAGCTAAAGCCTTGCCATTTCAGATCTTTTTTAAAAGATTGGGGAATTTCTTACAATTAGGAAATAATATGTCATGTTTTACTCATACCTCAGCCAGCATTGTGAATGGTTAGGAAATAATATGTCATGTTTTACTCGTACCTCAGCCAGCATTGTGAATGGTTAGGAAATAATATGTCATGTTTTACTCGTACCTCAGCCAGCATTGTGAATGGTGTCTGATGCAGTGACAAATTAGACCATGGTAGTAAATCTAATACTTAGGTGTTTTTAGTCTGGGGTGGTTCAGTGGTTATAAGTTACTGACCTTGGAATACATTTCTGGCCATGCTGGCAGGGTCTGAAACAAACCCAATGTCCACCTGGTACACTGACAGGGTCTGAATCAAACCCAATGTCCACCTGGTACACTGACATGGTCTGAGTCAAACCCAATGTCCACCTGGTACACTGGCAGGGTCTGAATTAAATCCAATGTCCACCTGGTACACTGGCAGGGTCTGAATCAAACCCATTGACCACCTGGCACACTGACAGGGTCTGAATCAAACCCAATGTCCACCTGGTACACTGACATGGTCTGAGTCAAACCCAATGTCCACCTGGCACACTGGCAGGGTCTGAATCGAACCCAATGACCACCTGGCACACTGGCAGGATCTGAATCAACCCAATGTTATAAGGGGAGGGAAGATTGGTCAAGAGGGTGATTATTGTTGTTCTACTGCCTGATTGTTATGCAACAACACTGTTTACAAAAGCTTTGATAAATCAGCACAACAGTTTTCAGCTGTGCTAACATAATTGCAAAAGGGTTTTCTAATGATCAATTAGCCTTTTAAAATTATAAACTTGGATTAACTAACACAACGTGCCATTGGAACACAGGAGTGTTGGTTGCTGATAATGGGTCTCTGTACGCCTATGTAGATATTCCATAAAAAATCAGCTGTTTCCAGCTAAAACAGTCATTTACAACATTAACAATGTCTACACTGTATTTCTGATCAATTTGATGTTATTTTAATGGACAAAAAATGTGATTTTCTTTCAAAAACAAGGACATTTCCAAGTGACCCCAAACTTTTGTACGGTAGTTTACATCTACATGATGTATTGTTACACCATGTAGGAGCAGTATAGACCTAGTCTGTTCATTATATACATCTACATGATGTATTGTTACACCATGTAGGATCAGTATAGACCTTGTCTGTTCATTATATACATCTACATGATGTATTGTTACACCATGTTGGAGCAGTATAGACCTATAGTAGCTGGCTACTTATTTAGGTTTAGTTTGACTTAATGAAACTGTCTTGAATGTGCTGTAGTAAACATGTTTTATTCCCACTAATCAATCAACACATTCAGGTCTTTGTATGTCTCAATATAATAGTATTATTTAATTAAATCCATGTAAAATAATCTTTGTCTGAAAATAAAATATGATCCTCAACTGCGTTTCCCTCCAGTCAGCAGACGGCGATGTGCGTCTTTCAGGCGATGCTGCCAGCGTGACGTATAATCTAGTGGACGGTTCTTCATAAACAGCTCGTCAACCACCTCGGTAGCTTGCTAGCTAACATACCCGAAAGATTCAAGCTATTTATACGCTTTCGGTGTATATTACCTACTGTGTTTTAGACACACGTCTGTCGTATCTACTTGTTAACTTATTTAATTTAATATTACGTTATTTTGTATTAGTCAGCTATAGTAGCTGGCTGGTTAAGTTAGCACTAGCCTAGTCGCTAATGATAGCTAGCTAGCTAGCATCCCCGAACATGAGCTCCCTAAACTACTCGCCTCATGTTAAAGAAGAGGAGGTCTGTTGGACGGAGAAAGAAGCTCTGGGGCTGAACATTGTCGTGAAAGAGGAGAAGGAAGAAGAGGATGTCACAGTTAAACAAGAAGTAGAAGGTGAGGCTGTTACAGTGAAAGAAGAGGAAGACGCGTTCAGAGTGAAAGAGGATGAGGATGTTACTGTTAAAGAAGAGGAAGTGAAAGAGGAGGATGCTGTTTTTAGGGTGAAAGAGGAGGAGGGGGAGATGACTGTCACATTGGAAGAAGACGAGGATGAAGAGGATGAAACGGGATATCTGGGCCCGGTTTCCCAAAGGCATGTTAAGGCATCCAATGGTTCTAACGATGAACAGGCCCTGATTAACACTAGTAAGTACTGTCTTAAAAACAGAGGCACAAACTCTGCAGTTGTTGAACTGATGTGTGGTGTTAAAGGGGAAATATGCAATAACTACATCAATTTTTGGACTTTTAAATTATTTATTTATAGCTATTGATTCTTGAAGAATATAACACATGCCTCATGAGCTTAGTTAAACTGTTGTACCCCATCAGAACCCCAAATAAGCTTTTTTTACTCCAATGTTTAGAAACAATTTAAATGATAAACAAACACCGTAAACACTCAACATGGTTAAAACTATAATGTTGATATCATGGATGGTCAGTCCTTGCATCCGTAGGTCCGTCTATGAATTTGAGAGTAGTTACATTTCTCCAACCCCATCATCATCTTATAACTAAACTAGTGGTGGAATGACAGCTTTGTTATTGTTTGAACTGCTGATTGATTGTTGTGTGGCTTGTTTAAAGGGACAAACTAGGTTTTAAACAGAAACAAATTGTCAGCCCTGACACTTGGTTTGGTAAACAGTTGAGGGATGGGGGCTGGAGAAATGTAACCACCCTCAAATTCATAGAGAAAGCTATTGTATCAACCGTAACCCAACACCTAGCGACCTCGTCAAGAAGTTCAGACATCTTGGCGTGACAGTTATAAGGTGTTGGCTTGACAGTTGCTGGACCCAGGTTTGAGTTCAGCTCAGGACAACCCCCTGAATTCACTACACTATGAATACAAGGACTAGCCATCCATAAGGTCAAAATGATTGTTTTAAACAAGATTTCAAGGCTATACAGTGCTTGTTTACAAACAGTGGCGTTTTTCAAGCTTATGTTTTGGTTTCTGATGGGGTAATACAGTTGAAACATTTGAGGCATTTATAAGTTCTATTCTTCAAGAATCAATGGTTATATAGTATATGGGTCTTTCTATAACTGCCAGTGTAGATTTCCTGTGGGGGTCAAATTGTTAGAGCTGTTGATAAGTCATTAGCTGTGTTAGAATACTCATACTAACCGTACAATTTGTGATGTTAATTGAGTATATAGTATGCTTATTGGTCATAGTGTGATGTTATTATGCCAAAAGTTCCCGGATGTCGTACTAAATTCACCAAAATATGACGTAAACACGCAGTACGTTAGGGCCCATAATGCAAATCGTTTTCAGATTTGAAGAAAATGGCAGAAAATATGCAGCCGAAGTCCAACGAAAGCAGATACAAATTCATTGCTTTAACTAATTATGCCAAATGTTAAGAAAATGTTGAGCAATGTAATAAAGTAATGACTTTTCAAATAAGTTACCGTACACGTTATTTTGGCTGACAATTTGTTAGCATGTTATTACAGCAGTATGTACTGGTGTGTTAACTAGCTACCTGACGTTAGTTGGCTACTTATACATCAAACTTGCCAGTATATTAACTATATTCTATCTAACTAACTACCCAAAGTTTATTGACTTGATTATACCTGTGATTCTTAGCTTAGCTAAATGGTATAGTCGTTGTGCTTTCTCAATGGACATTCGGGTGCTTTCATAAATTCACTCTGGCTATTTACTCTGATTTCAGAGCGCACTCGTCTGATTACCAGAGAGCCGAATAATGAATTTACTAGCGCTCAACACCCATTGAATATGTCCAGGTGTCAGTAAACGTAGGGAAAAAAAGCTTAATTTAAATGTTTTCCAGCAGCACAGTTACAGTCACTCTGGATAACATGAAAACTGCCTAACCAGCTCTGCTAGGGAGAGGAAAATGGTCAGAGTCTCATTTGTGTCTGGAAGTAGCTAGCAAGCTAAGTTCAGAACAGTCAAATCAACCCAACTCCTCGGCCGGAGCGTCCAGTGGCTCTGAGAGCGAAACGGTCTGAATTTACAAACGGACAACGGTCTGAATTTATGAAGCACTCTGGTATTCAAGATTGAATTTAAAAACACCTGAAGTCGTGAAATGTCTAACTAGTAATGTGTTATGTTAACTAGCTAGCAAGAGGTTGCATAGCAACAACATAAACTTCCAGTAGACAGGAGAAGAGCGCTCAACTGAAAGGATACGGTTCGGTTACAGTTTACAGTTTACTACAATTAACTAATAGTATGTAGTATATACTCATTAAGTATGTAGTTACAGTATACTACAATTAAACTCTCTTGGGCAGGTAGGACGCTACTGTCCCACTCGCCAACAGCCAGTGAAATAGCAGGGCGCCAAGTCCAAAACAACAAAAATCTCATAATTCAAATTTCTCAAACATACACCTTTTTTACACAATTTTAAAGATAAACTTCTCGTTAATCCGACCACATTGTCCGATTTCAAAAAGGCTTTACGGCGAAAGCATAGCATTAGATTATGTTAGGACAGCACCTAGACAAGAAAAACCACACAGCCATTTTCCAAGCAAGGAGAGGCATCACAAAAAACAGAAATACAGCTAAAATTAATCACTAACCTTTGATGATCTTCATCAGATGGCACTCATAGGACTTCATGTTACACAATACATGTATGTTTTGCTCGATAAAGTTCATATTTATATCCAAAAAACACATTTTACATTGGCGTGTAATGTTCAGAAATGTTTTGCCTCCCAAAACTTCTGGTGAATGAGCACATCAATTTACAGAAATACTCATCATAAACGTTGACAAAATATACAACTGTTATTCAAAGAATTATAGATACACTTCTCCTTAATGCAACTGCTGTGTCAGATTTCAAAAAAACTTTACAGCGAAAACACACTTTGCAATAATCTGAGTACGGCGCTCGGTCAGGAAACCAAACCCGCCATTTTGTGGAGTCAACAAAACTCAGAAAAAGCATTATAAATATTCACTTACCTTTGATGATCTTCATTGGAATGCACTCCCAGGAATCCCAGTTCCACAATAAATGTTCATCTGTTTCGATAAAGTCCATATATATGTCAAAATACCTCCTTTTTGTTCGCGCGTTCGGTCGAGTAATCCAAAGGCACTGTTCAGACGAAAAGTCAAAAAAGTTATATTACAGTTCGTAGAAACATGGCAAACGATGTATAGAATCAATCTAGGATGTTTTTATCATAAATCTTCCATAATATTCCAACCGGGCAAGTCCTTTGTCTTCAAAAAAGAAAAGGAACATAGCTAACTCTCTCGGGTGCGCGCACCACTGAGCTCATGTCATTTTCTCAGTCATCTTATTCCAAAACCTCTTATTCTCTCCCCATTCACAGTAGAAGCATGAAACAACGTTCTAAAGACTGTTGACATCTAGTGGAAGTCTTTGGAAGTGCAAAATAACCCCAAAGACACTGTATACTTGATAGGCAATCACTTGAAAAACTACAAACCTCAGATTTCCACACTTCCTGGTTGGATTTTTCTCAGGTTTTTGCCTGCCATATGAGTTCTGTTATACTCACAGACATCATTCAAACAGTTTTAGAAACGTCAGTGTTTTCTATCCAAATCTACTAATAATATGCATATCCTACATTCTGGGCCTGAGTAGCAGGCAGTTTACTACGGGCACGCTTTTCATCCGGACGTCAAAATACTTTCCCCTATCCCAAAGAAGTTTTAACAATCCTCCAAACGAGCTTCAATGCCATACAACACTCCACACGTGGCCTCCAACTGCTCTTAAACGCTAGTAGAACTAAATGTATACTCTTCAACCGATCGCTGCCCGCACCCGCCCGTCCAGCATCACTACTCTGGACGTTTCTGACTTAGAATATGTGGACAACTATAAATACCTAGGTGTCTGGCTAGACTGTAAACTCTCCTTCCAGGCTAATATTAAGCATTTCCAATCCAAAATTAAATCTAGAATCGGCTTCCTATTTCGCAACAAAGCCTCTTTCACTCACGCTGCCAAACATACCCTCGTAAAACTGACTATCCTACAGATCCTTTACTTTGGCGATGTCATTTTCAAAATAGCCTCCAACACTACTCAGCAAACTGGATGCAGTCTAACACAGTGCCATCCGTTTTGTCACCAAAGCCCCATATACCACCCACCACTGCGACCTGTATGCTCTCGTCGGCTGGCCCTCGCTACATATTCGTCGCCAAACCCACTGGCTCCAGGTCATCTATAAGTCTTTGCTAGGCCGCCTTAACTCAGCTCACTGGTCACCATAGCAACACCCACCCATAGCACTCCCTCCAGAAGGTATATCTCACTGGTCGTCCCCAAAGCCAACACCTACTTTGGCCGCATTTCCTTCCAGTTCTCTGCTGCCAATCACTGGAACGAATTGCAAACATTTCTGAAGTTGGAAACTTATCTCCCTCATTAACTTTAAGCATCAGATATCTGAGCAGCTTACCGATCGCTGCAGCTGTACACAGCCCATCTGTAAATAGCCCATCCAACTGCCTACCTCATCCCCATGTTTTTATTTACTTTTTCTGCTCTTTTGCACACCAGTATTTCTACTTGCACATCATCATCTGCACATCTATCACTCCAGTGTTAATTTGTTAAATTGTAATTACTCTTCTGCTACTATGGCCTATTTATTGCCTTACCTCCGTACTCCATTTGCACACACTGTATATAGATTTTTTATTGTGTTATTGACTGTACGTTTGTTTATCCCACGTGTAACTGTTGTTTTTGTCCCACTGCTTTGCTTTATCTTGGCCAGGTCACAGTTGTAAATGAGAACTTGTTCTCAACTGGCCTACCTGGTTAAATAAATGTGAAATAAAAAAATAGAATCTTAACTTTATTGACAACAACCAAATGGATACTGTCATTAACGCGGTTCTTCAATAATTACACATAATTCATAATACTGTAGCAAACATTTATATTAAACAGGACATTCAAACGAGCCTTACAATTATAATCCAAAGTAGTGTGAAATGTACTCATAAGCAACCTGGAAATGGAGGTTACTCCCCTGAGTTTCCCCCCATTCACATTCAGAATACATTGTGAAAAACTAAAATCTTTTCTCACCATTTTTGCTCCAGGCAGATATGGTACATCCATAACTACCGGTTTCCTCATTAGCAGGGAGGAGTTTCTGCAATCAAATTGCCCTCGTGCCGCAATTTTAGCAAACACAGAAAGGGGCCTATATTGGAGACCAAAAGTCGTCTGGCACACTGTTTAGAGTTTCAACAACATGAATATCTTATTTCTAGCCTACAATCATCGATGTTACTACTAATGTGAAAACAAGACAAAATATGACTATTTTTGCTCATTTTAAGACAATTGTCAAATAATTTTAACATTCATTACAGATGTAAATTATTGTATAACATCATGGCAACGCTGTTGGCATCACCTTTTACAGTGGATTTCTGCTGTTGTGGGCCTTTAATCATCTGTCTGACTTTGTTGTTCACACAGGAGAGATACTTAACTATCGTAAATCCTCTGGGGAGCCTCAACAACCTCGTGATGCTGAAGAGGCAGAGAAGAGTCTCTCCAGATCAGAACACCTCAATAAACACCAGCAGAGATCCACAGGGAAGAGAACTCACTGCTGCTCTGACTGTGGGAAGAGATTCACCTCATCATCAGGCATTATAATTCATCAGAGAATCCACACAGGAGAGAAACCTTATATCTGTGATCAATGTGGGAAGACTTTTGGTCGATCTGAAAATCTGACAGTGCACCAGAGAATACACACAGGAGAGAAACCTTATAGCTGTGATCAATGTGGGAAGAGTTTTGGTGGATCTAGAGAGCTGACAGTGCACCAGAGAATACACACAGGAGAGAAACCTTATAGCTGTGATCAATGTGGGAAGAGTTTTACTACATCTAGCCATTTGACATTACACCAGAGAACACACACAGGAGAGAAACCTTATATCTGTGATCAATGTGAGAAGAGTTTTGGTCAATCTGGACAGCTGACAGTGCACCAGAGAACACACACAGGAGAGAAACCTTATAGCTGTGATCAATGTGGGAAGAGATATACTTTATCTGGCTCTCTGACTATACACCAGAGAACACACACAGGAGAGAAACCTTTTATCTGTGGTCAGTGTGGGAAGAGTTTTGGTCGATCTGGCTCTCTGACTCTACACCAGAGAACACACACAGGAGAGAAATTGCATAGCTGTGGTCAATGTGGGAAGAGTTTTGCTGCATCTAGCACTCTGACTCGACACAAGAGAACACACACAGGAGAGAAACCTTATAGCTGTGGTCAATGTGGGAAGAGTTTTAATACATCTGGCAATCTGACTATACACCAGAGAACACACACAGGAGATAAACCTTATAGCTGTGGTCAATGTGAGAAAAGTTTTGGTCAATCTAGCCATCTGACAGTGCACCAGAGAAGACACACAGGAGAGAAACCTTATAGCTGTACTCAATGTGGGAAGAGTTTTGTTCAATCTAGCCAGCTCACATTACACCAGAGAACACACACAGGAGAGAAATCTTATAGCTGTGGTCAATGTGGAAAGAGTTTTGCTGCATGTAGCATTCTGACTCTACACCAGAGAATACACACAGGAGAAAAATATTTTAGCTGTGGTCAATGTGGGAAGAGTTTTGTTCAATCTGGCCATCTGACTCGACACCAGAGAACACACACAGGAGAGAAAGCTTATAGCTGTGACTAGAGATAATCTGATAAAAGTACATACATGAAGGAGTTGTTTCATGATATCAATGAATTAATGTCACAATGTAGAATGTTTTAACATTGTAGTAGGAGTATTTTAATGATGTCACAATGTAGAAGCCTAAACGTTTGTCCCCTGTTCTATTGATTTCAGCATGATATGGATATTAGCCTCAGGGGGGGAAATCCAGGCTCTGAATTGAAAGAGTACTATTTATGTGATTTAACAAAAAGTGACTAACAAAAAAAGAGTTGTGTTATACTTACCACGTTGGTGACCCACTTGAATCAAAATGCAACACTTCAAAATGTATCTAGCTGTTTTCTACAAATTGTCCTCTAACCAGGGATGTACACATTATTCCCAGATTCCGTGTGGTTTTTGAGCTGTTAGTTTTAATAGGATGTGCAACCTCATCTCCCTCCTCTCTCCCGCCTCTCGCACAAATGATTTTAGCATGATATTGATGAGTTATGACAAATAAGTGTTCCATTGTTCAGCGACCCCTAAATTTAAATGCATCACTCCAAAATGTAGCTGACTGTCTTCTGCAGGTTGTCCTCTAACCAGTGAGGTAACAGATATCTCCCATTTCCATGTGTTTTGTTTAGTTGTGTTAGTTTCAACAGCACAAACAACCTGATTTTCCCCCTAATTGATATCAGTGATTTATTGCTACTTGTCAAAACAACAGTGTTTCTGGTGCTTGTGCAGTTTATAAGGTGCTTGTTTAAAAAAAAAAGTAATATGATTATTGTGGCAGATGTTTGTGTATATAGCACATTTTATGTTGAAGTTTTCAATTTATCCCAAACTGTTTCTGCATATTGGTTATTGATTTGGACATGTTAAAACTGTGTTTTGACATTGGGGCTATCCCACCTAGCAAAATGTCATTGAAAATACTTTGAAAATAAGACTATGCAACCAAATATTTCATATTTACATTTCATGTAACATTTAGTAATGATTATTATTATTAGCATGTGGTAAGGACAACTTGGTTGCTGATTGTCTCAAGGGTAGGCAGTCAAAATATTTGTGTTTTGCGTTTAACCAGTGTGTTACCATTGATCACAATTTATTTTGACACGTTTTTCCGTGTTTGATATTAGTTTTATCTCTTATTCTTATCCATATTTTTTTTAAACTGCACTGCTGTTTAGGGGCTCGTAAGTAAGCATTTCACTGTAAGGTCTACACATGTATTCAGCGCATGTGACTAATACAATTTGATTTGAGTTTTGTTTGGGCTCGTTCCAAGGGGACGAGAGTTCTTGAAGGAAAAAGGAGAAAAAAATAATACGATTGTATATTATTATTTAGAAATACGTGTTTTTTTCTTGTTTTAATGTTTGACTGCCAGTAGACACCATGTTTATATTGTAGAAGGTGAAGCATTGTAGTTGATTATAATGTAAAATGGTAGTTGTTTTCTAGTCACTTGTACAACTGAAATGTGTCTTGGGTGCACTGATTGGTGTCACCTCGTTAGTCAGTATGTGTTACACCTGTGCTGGCTTGTCCATCTCGTTAGTGGGAAGGTGTTTCACCTGAGCTGGTCCAGGTTCTATTTAAGAGTGTCTGGCCCAGTGCTCCAGTTGTCTTGATACATGTGGAGAGTCAACACCTTTAGTTGCTCCACCTTTTTGGTTTGCTTCCTGTCTTTAAGTTTGGTGTGGGTTTTTCTTTTGTTTGCCTCTTCTTGGGCAGATTTAGAGGGTCTCATGGTGGGTGTCTTTTAGGTCCCAGTTGTTGTTACTAGTCAATTTTCAGTGGACACTCCCATAGTGTCTTTCAGAACCCCTCCTAAAAAACAAGCTCATATTTTGGCTTGGATGTTGCATCCAATAAATGTTTTAATCAAAGTAATTTCCTTAGAATGTTCATTAGTCTTTCAGTTGTTAGTCTTCTGTTTTTTATCCTCTTATGTTTGTGTACTAAATATTTCTGTTTATTTTCATAGTTTTTTCCTGTGAAGCCCTTGTGTTGCATCCATGTCTGACATGTGCTGTATAAATAAAGCTTGATTTGATTTGAACATATTGCAAAACAAATTAACCGAATGACCAACCAATCAACAGACTCTTGGTACAGGTCCACCAAGCCTGTTGAAGGATTGGTAAACACCACCCCCGGCTCTACCAGGGGCTTGAGGTGGTCTCCCACAGCTCTGCTTATGTCATGTTCTTTGGCCTCGCTGTTCCATTTCTTGACTGCCCCTGCAACACAGAAACACATTTAGTCATATTATATAAAACACTCAAAGTAATGGATATGGAGCATCTATGGCCTCAGTTACACCTGGCACCTAAATGTGACATTTGTCATCCGATCACTCCAAGCTACATTAGGTTCCGATCTACCAGGATGGGCCTTTGGCATAGTCTGGATGCAGTCAGGCCACCAAAAATGCGTAAGCAATGTAAAGAGATGGGGTGAATGAGTGGTGAAAAGTACATTATACACAAATTACCTTCATAATATCAAAGGATATCAAAGAAATTACACCAATAGCAGTGGACAATTTGCAGTAATGCAAATAAACATGGATGATGGAACATATTCCCTTTTGCTGACGTGATGAACTGCTAAGGGGCCATAAATATTTACCATCTAAACCATGTGTGACCTCTCACCTCTCTGACTGTAGAAGTGTTCTTCCTAACCAGTCCCTCAACAGCTCTCTGACTGAGCTCCACCCCCACTGGGTCTTCAGAGGAGAGGAAGGCTGAGGAGGGATGGAAGGATGAATGGATCAGTCAGTCAATAAAGTGTAGAGCTGCTGTCTGACAAAATCACTATTTTAGTAGTTCATTAAAGTAAATAAGGCTTTATGACTGCTGAATACCAACTATCAATCACTTAGATCATGTATTTTCAGGTAGAGATACATCCTTGGGACGTCCCTAGCCCATTGAAGTTAACATTTAAAATGGTTAAGGTAGGGTTTAAGGTTAGGGTTCAGGGTAGGGATGTCCCAAGAATCCCAAATAGCATTGACCATTGTGCATTTGTAACCGATGTGAAATGGCTAGCTAGTTAGCGGTGTGCGCACTAATAGCGATGGTAACGATGTTTTGTTGGTGTGTGCAGAGTCCCTGGTTCGAGCCCATGTAGGAGCGAGGAGAGGGACGGAAGCTATACTGTTACACATTCTTCGGTTTCTTTTACGAAGCAGGTGTAAAAGAAACACAGACAAGACAAGTAGGCGCTCAGTGAATTATGGTCATTGTAGTCTAGAGAAGAATGTAATTGTCAGCCCTAACAATCCATTCTAGCATCTCATCAGGCTCTGTAAATGTCTTCATTGATGACGTGTTCCATTTATTCCAGAGGACAGCAGAGGAACTTCATCGATTCCACTCCTTCATCAATACAAGCAGTGAACATCTGAAATTCACCCTCACCTTTGATGTGCATGAAGCAAGTTATCTGGACATTTTGATTAAGAGGGAGAAGGGTGGCTTAAGCACAGACCTATACAGGAAGCCGACGGACAGGAATTCCCTGTTACGCGGAGACAGCTTCCACCCTACACCCCTAAAAAACCAATTGTAATACTTGAGTAAAGAAAACATTTAAAATGTAAATTTGTAATTTTAGAAATTTAAAACAAGAACATAACTGTTTGTACTTATAGGGAACCAGATCATGAATACAATTCAGTTACTAAGTCTTTAACCACACTGTGTTGTTACACTGGTGAGTAAAAACGCATGCTTCCTACCCTTTAACTTGTTGTCTGAAAATAAAATGTACATTTTACTGAACTGCGTCCAGTCAGCAGATGGACTAGATGCCGCTTAGGCCGCCCATTGTGACTCCGTCAAGAATTCAGCAGAGCAAGTTTGTATGAAGGTCTGGTTATTAAATGGGTACAAAGTTCAATAGTAATATCCTCTAAAACGCTCTGGTGACAAACTTTGCTGCCCTGTTTCCAATTGTCCACATGGCTGGGAGAACCTATTCAAGTAAGTAAGTAAATAGATTTTGAAAATGTAAAAAAAACCGATGTATTATTAGCTAAGTAGCTACAGTGCAGGCTAACTCAAATGAGCTGCTAAATGAGCTAGCTAGTTGGCTATCTAACCAACTTCAAATACTGTATAGATAGATAGCTAGCTATCTAAGTGAATTAAATATCAGCAACTACCTATCTTCATATTAGCTAGCTATCTACTTATCACTGTAAAAAACAAACTCCAAATGCATTTGTAGGTAGCTAGCTAACAGCCATGGAGGAGGGTGAAAGGATAGCAGCCCCAACTGTCAGTGAGAGAGGAGGCTATTCTGGATAGGACAGGTACTTTTGTGTAGTTCCTGTCCCTAGAAGTGAGGACGGAGATAATAGTAACATAATATTCTGTGTGGTGTAATTTGACTATAATGAAGTCTGTTTCTTGTGAGGTTTTCTGTCCTCAGATAAAGAGCTCTATGAAAGCCAGTCTTCATATGAAGAGGTCCCAATGAAGAGCAGTGGTTCTCAGTCCTGGGGACTCAGAGGGGCACATTTTGGTTTTTACCTTCACACTGCACAGCTGATTCAAATGATCAACTCATCATCGAGCTTCAAGTGGTATTTATGTGTTCATTTGTGCTGCTGTCCTTGATATGATCCTGTTATTGTCACATGCTACACATGTACATATGTGTGCCCAAAGATCTATCAATCCAATGTTATCATGATTTGTTATCAGGGATATTATACTTTAGTAATCCACAATGACCTGGTGATATAACAGTCTAATAATTACATTGTCTTCCATATTCCTACAGATACCTTGTAACTGGAGATTCCTTCAAAACGATTGCCTACAGTTACCGTGTAGGGCACTGCAGGGTTGGGTGACCAGGGTCATCTGGGTCTGCCTCCTGGAGGAATTCAGGTGTGTGAAGGCTACCTGTGTCCTGCGTAACTTCATGAGGATGGACACGAGGACCAGGAGGGGATCTGCAGCTCACCGCCGTGTGCCAGAGGAGGAGTCTGCTGCTCTGCAGGATGTTTCAAGGATGGGGTCCAACAACGCAGCAAGAGAGGCAATCCGTGTGCAGGAGATCTTCACCTCCTACTTCTTCTAAGAGGGTGCTGTTCCCTGGCAACACCATAGACTACACTATGCACAACCAAAGGCTCTTTTAAGAGCCATTCACATTGCAATAAGAGTATTCTTCCATTTACTGAGCTATGTCAACTGCAGTTATTCAATTCACAGTTTCTCTCCCTTTGATTTCTACTTCTCATGTGAGGGTGCTGTTTAGGTAAGGGTGTGATGTCTGTACAAAAACAAAACAGGCTATTTTAAATCACCCATATTGAAAGAATGTAGAACAATTAGACACCCTATAACCCACACCTACACACTCATGTATCAATCTGATTGATGGATTGTGTTGTGCAGTAAACATGCTCAGGTGTATAACTGTGGTCCCCTTCCACCTTCAAAGAATAGGCAAGAAGGCCAACCATGGAGAATAGTAAGACACTTCATTATTTCTATAACTACGCTATATTGTTTGTCCTTGTGTGTCCGTTCATGTTTTTCAGCATAAAGTACTCTGCAGCCACTTAGTGTGGTGTGGACACCAGGTGAGGCCACACAGATTCCTGTTGAACACTGTCGCTTTAACTACCTTATTTTCTCAATAACAGTCTCTCCTTCACTTCATCCCTCTCTTCCCTTCTCCCTAAATCCTCTAGGTTATATCAGCTGTGTCGGTGAACCCCTCCTGCATCTGAACTTGCTACATAGAGGGCACAGCATGATCAGAGGTGAGAGGTCACTTGGTCAGGTCAACAGGAAGTATTATTCAAGAGATGCTTTACATTGAAATACAGACAGAGATGCAGTAGTCCCAGAGTTAATGATCCCAGGTCAGTTTATATTATACAGGAAGTATTATTCAAGAGATGCTTTACATTGAAATACAGACAGAGATGCAGTAGTCCCAGAGTTAATGATCCAAGGTCAGTTTTGCATTTCATCTCCTGATTGATGACTAACAATGTCAGAATAAAAACTAAAAACACAAGGCTTAAACATGCTCTCTCTCTCCATCTGTCTCTCGTCTGCAGGTATGTTTTGATGTGAGAGGATGCCAACCCCCAGTCCCATCATCGCCACCTCACCCGCTTTTAAGAACCTTTGGGCCGACATGAGACTTATGTAATTGTGATGAACTGAGAGAATATTTATGTAGCACTGTAATTCATTAATCATGTGCTGCCTTCCCTGCTCCTGCTGTGCTTACCTCTTTCCCTTTCTATCTTTTACACCTCTCTCACCACCTCCTCTTTCTTCCTCTTTTTATAATGCACAACAGATGTGCATTGAAGTACAGATTGAAACTTGTATTTATAACACTTGGATAATGAGCTTTTCAATAAAGCGTTTCACATTCTCTACTGGTTGAAATGAAGTGTAATGTGATTAAATACTCCACCTATCCTGTGTTTACCAGATCAATGCAGATGAAGGGCATTAGATGTTGAGATGAACCAGTGTTAGAGTATTTACATGATGCATAGGAAGTGTAGTGTTCTGTTTTTTAACTTTATATTTCTGTATATATGAATTAACTAGTTAAATCCTGTTTCTAGTCTATTAGTTACAATGTGTAACCATTGATGTCCCAGGACCAAGATTGGTAAACACTGTTGAAGTGTATAATTGTAATATATACATGCAGACACAGCGTCATTCAAAGACTGGAATTTGATACTCCTGGTATTGGATATGACTGAAAAATAATCTCAAAGACATTCATACCTAAACTGCACCTTTATTTGCCAAGGTTGAGTACATGATCGGTGAATATATGAAATGTACAGGCTACAATGTGGGGATCTCATGCATGATAATAACTACATGTATATACAACTTGCATCCTTGGCACAACATGATATTATATTCTACTCAATCCATAGGCTTCATTAATGTCATTCAGGCTGTTTTGAAGTTGATACAACTGGCTATGATAGCTGAGGTTCATAGCTAGGTTCTGAACTAATATGTATACCAAACGTTTGGGTCCATACACAGATCGGCTAGATAGCTAGCTACACATCCATAGGCATACAGGTATTTTAATCATCCACTGCACAATAAGCAAGAACATAGCTAGCTACGTTATTTCATCTATCTGCATGGCAAATATCAGCAAGGCAAGCTTACACAATTGTACATTCAATTTGGAGTAAATTCTTCAGCTAGCTAGATTCTATACATCCACTGTTTCACCAAACGACAGCCTGGTTTGCTGGTTGTTTCAGGAGTCCCTAAAACAACCAGAAGTACAATTTCATACTCATGTCACAACACCCATAAAGCTACTCAGCTAGCTGGCTAATGTTAGCTAGTCAGCTAGCTTGCTAAATCACGATTTTCGTAAATGAACTTTACGATAAAAAAAATGTCATACTCGTTTGTCTCTACATTAACTAACATTCCTGTAAACTGTAAATGTTTTTGCATGATTCATTATGACGTAATAATCCCTTACATTTGCTTCCATCCTAGTATTTCTGTCCGCCATCTTTGATCCAGTTCAGTTCTGTGTAGGGGTACCCCTCTCTCCTAGTATTTCTGTCCGCCATCTTTGATCCAGTTCAGTTCTGTGTAGGGGTACCCATCTCTCCTAGTATTTCTGTCCGCCATCTTTGATCCAGTTCAGTTCTGTGTAGGGGTACCCCTCTCTCCTAGTATTTCTGTCCGCCATCTTTGCTGAAGAAAGTCTAACAGTCACTAGTACAGCAGCCTCCCCGATCCTAGTGCCGGCCCTGTAAGAAGTTTAAGATGTGATGGAACGGTTGACGAAAAAAAGAAATCACAGAAAAAATATATTGACTAATATTGATTTATTTAGGGGGGGGGGGGCTAATGAATATTTTAGGACTAGCGGCGTCCCTGATACCTACCCTTTAACTTTTTGTCTGAAAATAAAATAAACATTTTACTCAACTGTGTTACCCACTCCAGTCAGCAGATGGCGGTGTGGGAATTTATCTAGTTAACAGAAGAAAAGAAAGGGAAAATCAGGACAGAAGAAAAAGGATATCAAAGTGAAACAGTTCTCTAAAGACACAAGAGACAATAATACAAGAAACAACACTTCTGTAGCTTGTCAACTATGTGTCTGTCTATCCCTGTTCTCTCCCCTCTGCACAGGCCATACAAACGCTTCACACCGCGTGGCCGCTGCCACTCTAACCTGGTGGTCCCAGCGCGCACGACCCACGTGGAGTTCCAGGTCTCCGGCAGCCTCTGGAACTGCCGGTCTGCAGCCAACAAGGCTGAGTTCATCTCAGCCTATGCTACCCTCCAGTCCCTAGACTTCCTGGCGCTGACGGAAACATGGATTACCACAGATAACACTGCTACTCCTACTGCTCTCTCTTCGTCTGCCCACGTGTTCTCGCATACCCCTAGAGCATCGAGCCAGCGGGGTGGTGGCACTGGAATCCTCATCTCTCCCAAGTGGACATTCTCTCTTTTTCCCCTGACCCATCTGTCTATCTCCTCATTTGAATTCCATGCTGTCACAGTTACCAGCCCTTTCAAGCTTAACATCCTTATCATTTATCGCCCTCCAGGTTCCCTTGGAGAGTTCATCAATGAGCTTGACGCCTTGATAAGTTCCTTTCCTGAGGATGGCTCACCTCTCACAGTTCTGGGTGACTTTAACCTCCCCACGTCTACCTTTGACTCATTCCTCTCTGCCTCCTTCTTTCCACTCCTCTCCTCTTTTGACCTCACCCTCTCACCTTCCCCCCCTACTCACAAGGCAGGCAATACGCTTGACCTCATCTTTACTAGATGCTGTTCTTCCACTAATCTCATTGCAACTCCCCTCCAAATCTCCGACCACTACCTTGTATCCTTTTCCCTCTTGCTCTCATCCAACACTTCTCACTCTGCCCCTACTCGGATGGTATTGCGCCGTCCCAACCTTCTCTCTCTCTCTCCCGCTACTCTCTCCTCTTCCATCCTATCATCTCTTCCCTCTGCTCAAACCTTCTCCAACCTATCTCCTGATTCTGCCTCCTCAACCCTCCTCTCCTCCCTTTCTGCATCCTTTGATTTTCTCTGTCCCCTATCCTCCAGGCCGGCTCGGTCCTCCCCTCCTGCTCCGTGGCTCGACGACTCACTACGAGCTCACAGAACAAGGCTCCGGGCAGCCGAGCGGAAATGGAGGAAAACTCGCCTCCCTGCGGACCTGGCATCCTTTCACTCCCTCCTCTCTACATTCTCCTCTTCTGTCTCTGCTGCTAAAGCCACTTTCTACCACTCTAAATTCCAAGCATCTGCCTCTAACCCTAGGAAGCTCTTTGCTACCTTCTCCTCCCTCCTGAATCCTCCTCCCCCTCCCCCCCCTCCTCCCTCTCTGCGGATGACTTCGTCAACCATTTTGAAAAGAAGGTTGACGATATCCGATCCTCGTTTGCTAAGTCAAACGACACCGCTGGTCCTGCTCACACTGCCCTACCCTGTGCTTTGACCTTTTCTCCCCTCTCTCTCCAGATGAAATCTCGCGTCTTGTGACGGCCGGCCGCCCAACAACCTGCCCACTTGACCCTATCCCCTCCTCTCTTCTCCAGACCATTTCCGGAGACCTTCTCCCCTTCCTCACCTCGCTCATCAACTCATCCTTGACCGCTGGCTATGTCCCTTCTGTCTTCAAGAGAGCGAGAGTTGCACCCCTTCTGAAAAAACCAACACTCGATCCCTCCGATGTCAACAACTACAGACCAGTATCCCTTCTTTCTTTTCTCTCCAAAACTCTTGAACGTGCCGTCCTTGGCCAGCTCTCCTGCTATCTCTCTCAGAATGACCTTCTTGATCCTGATCAGTCAGGTTTCAAGACTGGGCATTCAACTGAGACTGCTCTTCTCTGTGTCACGGAGGCTCTCCGCACTGCTAAAGCTAACTCTCTCTCCTCTGCTCTCATCCTTCTAGACCTATCTCCTGCCTTTGATACTGTGAACCATCAGATCCTCCTCTCCACCCTCTCCGAGTTGGGCATCTCCGGCGCGGCCCACGCTTGGATTGCGTCCTTCCTGACAGGTCGCTCCTACCAGGTGGCGTGGCGAGAATCTGTCTCCGCACCATGCGCTCTCACCACTGGTGTCCCTCAGGGCTCTGTTCTAGGCCCTCTCCTATTCTCGCTATACACCAAGTCACTTGGCTCTGTCATATCCTCACATGGTCTCTCCTATCATTGCTATGCAGACGACACACAATTAATCTTCTCCTTTCCCCCTTCTGATAACCAGGCGGCGAATCGCATCTCTGCATGTCTGTCAGACATATCAGTGTGGATGACGGATCACCACCTCAAGCTGAACCTCGGCAAGACGGAGCTGCTCTTCCTCCCGGGGAAGGACTGCCCGTTCCATGATCTCACCATCACGGTTGACAACTCCCTTGTGTCCTCCTCCCAGAGTGCTAAGAACCTTGGCGTGATCCTGGACAACTCCCTGTCGTTCTCCACTAACATCAAGGCGGTGACCCGATCCTGTAGGTTCATGCTCTACAACATTCGCAGAGTACCTGCCTCACACAGGAAGCGGCGCAGGTCCTAATCCAGGCACTTGTCATCTCCCGTCTGGATTACTGCAACTCGCTGTTGGCTGGGCTCCCTGCCTGTGCCATTAAACCCCTACAACTCATCCAGAACGCCGCAGCCCGTCTGGTGTTCAACCTTCCCAAGTTCTCTCACGTCACCCCGCTCCTCCGCTCTCTCCACTGGCTTCCAGTTGAAGCTCGCATCCGCTACAAGACCATGGTGATTGCCTACGGAGCTGTGAAGGGAACAGCACCTCCATACCTTCAGGCTCTGATCAGGCCCTACACCCAAACAAGGGCACTGCGTTCATCCACCTCTGGCTTGCTGGCCCCCCTACCTCTGAGGAAGCACAGTTCCCGCTCAGCCCAGTCAAAACTGTTCGCTGCTCTGACACCCCAATGGTGGAACAAGCTCCCTCACGACGCCAGGACAGCGGAGTCAATCACCACCTTCCGGAGACACCTGAAACCCCACCTCTTTAAGGAATACCTAGGATAGGATAAAGTAATCCTTCTAACCCCCCCCCCTTAAAAGATTTAGATGCACTATTGTAAAGTGGTTGTTCCACTGGATATCATAAGGTGAATGCACCAATTTGTAAGTCGCTCTGGATAAGAGCGTCTGCTAAATGACTTAAATGTAAATTTAAGGCAGTGCTGTTGGTGTGACGTATAATCTAGTGGACGGAACGCTTCTTTCAACAGCAGCAACAGTTAATCAGCCACCTTGGTAGCTTGCTAGACAAAATAGCCGAACCAATAAAGCTCTTCAGATACTTTGGTGTATATTAGTCACTGTGTTTTAAACCCACTTCTGTCGTCCAGTTACTTATCCGATTTAATTTCATGTTTGCGGTGTTGTTGTTATTAGTCAGCTAGCGGGCTGGTTAAGTTAGCATTAGCCTAGCTAGCTAACATCCCCGACCATGCGGTCACTAAACTACTCTCCTCCTGCTAAAGAAGAGGAGGATATCACAGTAAAACAGGAAGTAGAGGGTGAGGCCGTTACTGTGAAAGAAGAAAAAGATGCTTTCAGGGTGAAAGAGGAGGAGGATGTTACAGTAAAAGAAGAGGAAGACGCGTTCAGAGTGAAAGAGGAGGAGAATGTTACAGTAAAAGGAGAGGAGGATGCAGTTTATGGAGTGAAAGAGGAAGAGGGGGAGATGACTGTTACATCCAAAAAGGAGGAGGAAGAAGAGGAGGAAACTGGATATCTGGGTCCGGTTTCCCAAACGCATCTTAAGGCGTCCAATGGTTCTAACGATGAACTTAGCAATAAGGTGGTTTTGAGAAACCGTTCCCTGATTAACACTAGTAAGTACTGTCTTAAATACAGAGGCACAAACTCTGCAGTTGTTGAACTGATGTTTAGTGTTAAAGGGGAAATATGCAATTGCTACATACATTTTTGGACTTTTAAATTATTTATATATAGCCATTGATTCTTGAAGAATATCACCTAGCTTAGTTCAAATGTTGTACCCCATCAGAACCCCAAATAAGCTTTTTTTACTCCAATGTTTAGAAACAATGTAAACCAACACTGTATAGCCTCAACATGGTTAAAACTATAGTGTTGATATCATGGATGGTCTGTCCTTGCATCCATAGGTCTGTCTATGAATTTGAAAGTAGTTACATTTCTCCAACCCCATCATCATCAGCCTACAGCCTTCCCTGTAGCTCAGTTGGTAGAGCATGGTGTTTGCAACACCAGGGTTGTGGGTTCGATTCCCACGGGGGGCCAGCACAGAAAAAAAAAAAAAAAATGTATGAAATGTATGCATTCACTACTGTAAGTCGCTCTGGATAAGAGCGTCTGCTAAATGACTAAAATGTAAAATGTAAATCATCTTATTACCAAAACAGTGTTTGAACTGCAGATTGGTTGATTGATTGCTGTGTGAGTTTTTTAAACAGAAACAAAATGGCTGCTCAGAGACTTGGTTTGGTAAACAGCTGAGGGATGGGGGCTGGAGAAATGTAACCACTCTCAAATTAATAGAGAAAGCTATTGTAGCAACCTTCAGGCTATCCCCTGAATTCACTACACTATGAATACCAAGACTGGCCATCCATGATGTCATAATGATAGTTTAACCAGGTTTCTAGGCTATATAGTATATTCTAGAATTCATCCATGATGTCATAATGATAGTTTAACCAGGTTTCTAGGCAATATAGTACATTCTAGAATTCATCCATGGTGTCATAATGATAGTTTAACCAGGTTTCTAGGCTATATAGTTATTAGAGCTGTTGATAAGTCATTGTATAATATTCAGCCATTTTTTTTTCATGCCATTACATTAAAGGCAAGACATACCTAGATTCAATAACATTCATGAATTGGTTTGAAACCTTTGTTTTAAAACCTTCTCAAATTTGGAGCCTTAATGGATTTGTAAAAAACGGTCTGTCAAAAAACACTTATTTATTTAAATGTAACCTTTATTTAACTAGGCAAGTAAGTTTAGAACAAATTCTTATTTCTAATGATGGCCTACCCCGGACGATGCTGGGCCAATTGTGCACCACCCTATGGGACTCCCAATCACGGCCGGTTGTGATGCGGCCTGTAGTGACGCCGCAAACAGTGAGATGCAGTGTCTTAGACCGCTGTGCCACTCGGGAGCCCCAAAATCATGTTCTAGTGCTGTCCCCAACTAAAATACATCTTGGTCAACCAAGAGTCATCTGTTCTTTCTACCAATCGCTCCATGTGTTTTAATAAAATCAACTATATGTACGTAACTGATGCTTTAAGCATGCTGTTTGATTAAATAATTACAGATACACAAGTTACTCGAGGGAGCCAGTCATCAATATAACCAAGAAAAACTCTTCCCTCCTCCTCCTCTCGCTGCTGCTGGACTTCGTAAATTCTGCCGTTATGCTCCTGAAGTTTTCAGTAATTAACTACACCAGCAGTTGTCAGACTTTTCCATTTAGAGTGACAATGTATCTTACCATTTCTACCGATCTGTGTGCCAGTTATGATTTTCATATGCACCTTTTTGTGGAACAGTTTCATTTAATTTCTAATAATATCTCAAAATCATTGTCTGTGATTAATCTACATTCTATCTAAATCTAAATGAAAATTATACAAATCTAAAAGTAACTTTTATTGCCATTGCCAACTATGTAAAAAAATTGCCTACATAACAAATAAAAACATTGCAGCCTGTAGGTAGAACATTTCCTGATAAAAATAAATATCCTAGAAATCACATTGACTGCACATGGCCTGTCTACAGCAAACTTGAAACATTGTATCAACTGGGTCCTCCGAAACTCCTGATAACAGCTGGCAACATTGTATAAAATATTCTAGGCCCTCGGTTTCCAGCGCCAGTGAGTTCGGCTATTTGTGCAAAGCATAAGAAGTAATCAGGTATTTCATGACATTTCCACTGGATCAGAGCATTGCATTTTTCTGTTTCATGCCTAGTGGAAATATTTTACCAAAATACTTTGAGGAACTATTGGCGTACACAATTGATTTTGATTAGACTTTGTTTACTTGCTGTTTGAGGTGAAGAAAAAATTACTTTGAGAAGCTCCACAACTCATTAGTGGTGGTGCATTAAGACAATCAGAAATACTACCAGACATCCCCAAATGGGCACATTTATAGGTCTACATTTGAACACAGGCCAGGTAGACTAGTCCTACTTCTATATGTGTAGTTAGGTGTGTGTCCTTACTCAACATTGACAGGAGTGTTTCAAACAAAGACAATTAATAAATTGCCAAACTGACGCAAATTGCGGGGTCAGATCTGGGTGGTCTGCCAGGGGCCGTTTCATTTAGTATCCGTTTGGGTCGGCATGGGGAATGATTGTATTTTCCCATAGTATGTTGTACCGAAGTTGACCGACTGAAAGGGAACAGTAGTTATAGTTATAACGTTACGCTTGTCATATGATGAACTTCAACTTAAATACGGGATCTTGCTGTCTGACAGTTTTTTTCTGTTCTAAAATGCACTCGAACTACGTAACATTTAGTGGCTCCTTATGTTACACTGCGAAAACAGTTTTCGTGGGCACAGAAATACTTAATAATTTCAGAGTTTGCTAAATCCAATGGTTTTTAACTGAGAGTCATCTTGTAATCCAAGATGGCGAAGCAGTAAGACGTGTTTGTTGTAAATGTTGTTTTTTTCGTCTTTTTTTGTATATATTGCAATATATTTCAATCTCTTTTTCCATGTTTAAATTAAATGTACCTTCCGGCATTCCGCCTCACCCATTATGATACGGATCTGCAATTTTTTTAGACCTTATAGCTAGAACCTCCTTCAGAAGCAAGCCATCAGAAGCTAACCAGCTATTTAGTCATTTTTAGCCACTGCTAGCGGTCTTTACCTTTTTTAGCTCAGACACCAGCCGCTTTTAGCCTGGATAATACCTGCCAGTCTGCACAGCGCGATATCAACCCTGAGCATATCGGACTGTTTTTCTCCACTACATCACCGTATTCCTGCCGTAAGATCTGGACCATTACACCGGATAATCGCAGCTAGCTAGCTGCCACCGAGTGGCCCAGCCCCGAAGCTAGCCTTGAGCCAGGCCCATCTCCCGGCCTGCTCAGTGGACCCTATGATCACTCAGCTACACAGCTGATGCCTCCCAGACTCTTCACTAAGACAACTAGAAGTCGCTACATCACCGGATTCCTGCCGTAAGCAATGGACCTTTGCACTTGGCTATAGTAGCTAAGGCCCTTGTCCCGAAGCTAGCACCAGTTAGCCTCGAGCCAGGCGCATCTCCCAGCCAGCGTAGTAAAGACTACCATATCAGCTTTCCTGGTTCATATATTGCTGTTCATTGGACCCTATGATCACTTGGCTACATAGCTGATGCCTGCTGGACTGTTCATTAATCACGGTACTCCATTTTGTTTATTTTGTTTATCTGTCCAATTTGTAAGTCGCTCTGGATAAGAGCGTCTGCTAAATGACTAAAATGTAAATGTAAATGTCGGCCACAGCCTCGAACTCAGGCCCTGTGTGTAGTTAACTGACCCTCTCTGCCCATTCATGGCATTTTACCCGTTGTTGTCTTAGCTAGCTCTCCCAATCAACACCTGTGATTGCTTTATGCCTCGCTTTATGTCTCTCTAATGTCAATATACCATGTATACTGTTGTTTAGGGTAGTTATCATTGTTTTATTTTACTGCGGAGCCCCTAGTCCCACTCAACATGCCTCAGAGAACTCTTTTGTCCCACCTCCCACACATGCGGTGACCTCACCTAGCATAACTGGTGCCTCCAGAGATGCAACCTCTCTTATCGTCACTCAATGCCTAGGTTTACCTCCACTGTACCCGCACCCTACCATACCCGTCTGTACATTATGCCTTGAATTTATCCTACCACGCCCAGAATTGTGCTCCTTTTATTCTCTGTTCACAACGCACTAGACGACCAGTTCTGATAGCCTTTAGCCGTACCCTCATCCTACTCCTGTTCCTCGGGTGATGTAGAGGTTAACCCAGGCCCTGTGTGTCCCCAGGAGCTCTCATTTGTTGACTTCTGTAACTGTAAAAGCCTTGGTTTCATGCATGTTAACAACAGAATTCTCCTCCCTAAGTTTTTTACTCACTGCTTTAGCAAACTCCACCAACCTTGATGTCTTTGCCGTGTCTGAATCCTGGCTTTGGAAGGCCACCAAAAATTCTGAAATTTCCATCTCCAACTAAAACATTTTCCGTCAAGATAGAACTGCCAAAGGGGGAGGAGTTAGCTTGCAAAGTTCTGTCATACTTTCCAGGTCTATGCCCAAACAGTTCGAGTTTCTAATTCTAAAAATGAATCTCTCCAGACATAAGTCTCTCACTGTTGCCGCCTGTTACAGACCCCCCTCAGCTCCCAGCTGTGCCCTGGACACCATAAATGAATTGATTGCCCCCCATTTATCTTCAGAGTTCATTCTGTTAGGTGACCTAAACTGGGATATCCTTAACAACCCAGCCATCCAACAATCCAAGCTTGATGCCCTCAATCTCATACAAATTATCAAGGAACCCACCAGGTACAACCCTAAATCCGTAAACATGGGCACCCTCATAGATATTATCCAGACCAACTTGCCCTCTAAATACACCTCTGCTGTTTTCAATCAGGATCTAAGCAATCACTGCCTCATTGCCTGCATCCGCTATGGGTCCGCGGTCAAACGACCACCCCTCGTCACTGTCAAACGCTCCCTAAAACACTTCTGCAAACAGGTCTTTATAATCGACCTGGCCCTGGTCTCCTGGAAGGATATTGACCTCATCCCGTCAGTAGAGGTTGCCTGGTTGTTCTTTAATTCTAATTTCCTCAACATCTTAAATAAGCATGCCCCTTTCAAAAAATGTAGAACTAAGAACAGATATAGTCCTTGGTCCACTCCAGACCTGACTGCCCTCGACCAGCACAAAAACATCCTGCGGCGTACTGCACTAACAGCTCCCCACCCCCCGCAGCTACTTCCCCAAGCCTCCCCAGCTTCTCCTTCACCCAAATCCAGATAGCTGATGTTCTGAAAAAGTTGCAAAACCTGGACCCGTACAAATCAGCTGGGCTTGACAATCTGGACCCTCTTTTTCTAAAATTATCCACCGCCATTTTGGCAACCCCTATTACTAGTCTGTTCAACCTCTCTTTCGTATTGTCCGAGATTCCTAAAGATTGGAAAGCTTCCGCGGTCATCCCCCTCTTCAAAGGGGTGACACTCTAGACCCAAACTGTTACAGACCTATATCCATCCTGCCCTGCCTTTCTAAAGTCTTCGAAAGTCAAGTTAACAAACAGATCACTGACCATTTTGAATCCCACCTTACCTTCTCTGCTGTGCAATCCAGTTTCCGAGCTGGTCACGGGTGCACCACAGCCACGCTCAAGGTACTAAACGATATCATAACCGCCATCGATAAAAGACAGTACTGTGCAGCCGTCTTCATCAACCTGGCCAAGGCTTTTGACTCTGTCAATCATCGTATTCTTATTGGCAGACTCAATAGCCTTGGTTTCTCAAATGACAGACTCGCCTGGTTCACCAACTGCTTCTCAGACAGAGTTCAGTTTGTCAAATCGGAGGGCCTGTTGTCCGGACCTCTGGCAGTCTCTATGGGGGTACCACAGGGTTAAATTCTCGGACCGACTCTTTTCTCTGCATATGCAGTGGGGGGAAAAATATTTGATCCCCTGCTGATTTTGTACATTTGCCCACTTACAAAGAAATGGTCAGTCTACAATTTTAATGGTTGGTTTATTTGAACAGTGAGAGACAGAATAACAACAAAAAAATCCAAAAAAATGCATGTCAAAAATGTTATAAAATGATTTGCATTTTAATGAGGGAAATAAGTATTTGACCCCTCTGCAAAACATGGCTTAGTACTTGGAGGCAAAACCCTTGTTGGCAATCACAGAGGTCAGACGTTTCTTGTAGTTGTCACCAGGTTTGCACACATCTCAGGAGGGATTTTGTCCCACTCCTCTTTGCAGATCTTCTCCAAGTCATTAAGGTTTCGAGGCTGACATTTGGCAACTCGAACCTTCAACTCCCTCTACAGATTTTCAATGGGATTAAGGTCTGGAGACTGGCTAGGCCACTCCAGGACCTTAACCTGTTGAGGGTAGGGGGCAGTATTGACACGGCTGGATAAAAAACGTACCCGATTTAATCTGGTTACTACTCCTGCCCAGTAACTAAAATATGCATATAATTATTGGCTTTGGATAGAAAACACTCCAAAGTTTCTAAAACTGTTTGAATGGTGTCTGTGAGTATAACAGAACTCAAATGGCAGGTCAAAACCTGAGAGATTCCTTTACAGGAAGTGGCCTGTCTGACCATTTATTGTCTTTCTTTGACATCTCTTTCAAAAACTTAGGATCTCTGCGGTAACGTGACACTTCCCACGGCTCCAATAGGCTCTCAGAGCCCGGGAAAAACCTGAATGTCGTCATTCTAGCCCCAGGTTGAAACACATTATCGCCTTTCTCAAGTGGCCGATCAAGGGACTGTGGGCTTAGGCGCGTGCACTGGCCGCCCCCGTCTTTGTGTTTTTTCCTCTGTTTACCGAAAAGGAGATTCCCGGTCGGAATATTATCGCTTTTTTACGAGATAAATTGCATAAAAATTGATTTTAAACAGCAGTTGACATGCTTCGAAGTACGGTAATGGAATATTTAGCATTTTTTTGTCACGAATTGCGCCATGCGCACGACCCTGATTTACCATTTCGGATAGTTTCTGGAACGCACGAACAAAACGCCGCTATTTGGATATAACGATGGATTATTTGGGACCAAACCAACAATTGTTATTGAAGTAGAAGTCCTGGGAGTGCATTCTGACGAAGACAACAAAGGTAATAACATTTTTGTTATAGTAAATCTGATTTTGGTGAAGGCTAAACTTGCCGGGTGTCTAAATAGCTAGCCCGTGATGGCTGGGCTATGTACTTAGAATATTGCAAAATGTGCTTTCACCAAAAAGCTATTTTAAAATCGGACATATCGAGTGCATAGAGGAGTTCTGTATCTATAATTCTTAAAATAATTGTTATGCTTTTTGTGAACGTTTATCGTGAGTAATTTAGTAAATTGTTAGTAAATTCCCCGGAAGTATGCTAGTTCTGAACGTCACATGCTAATGTAAAAATCTGTTTTTTGATATAAATATGAACTTGATTGAACAAAAACATGCATGTATTGTATAACATAATGTCCCAGGGTTGTCATCTGATGAAGATCATCAAAGGTTAGTGCTGCATTTAGCTGTCTTCTGGGTTTTTGTGACATTATATGCTAGCTTGAAAAATGGGTGTCTGATTATTTCTGGCTGGGTACTCTGCTGACATAATCTAATGTTTTGCTTTCGTTGTAAAGCCTTTTTGAAATCGGACAGTGTGGTTAGATTAACGAGAGTCTTGTCTTTAAATAGCTGTAAAATAGTCATATGTTTGAGAAATTGAAGTAATAGGATTTTTAAGGTATTTGAAAATCGCGCCACGGGATTCAACTGGCTGTTGCGTAGGTGGGACGAATTCGTCCCGCCTAGCCCAGAGAGGTTAATGTGCTTCTTCTTGAGCCACTCCTTTGTTGCCTTGGCCGTGTGGTTTGGGTCATTTTCATGCTTTGAATACCCATCCACGACCCATTTTCAATGCCCTGGCTGAGGGAAGGAGGTTCTCATCCAAGATTTGACGGTACATGGCCCCGTCTATCGTCCCTTTGATGCGGTGAAGTTGCCCTGTCCCCTTAGCAGAAAAACACCCCCAAGGCATAATGTTTCCACCTCCATGTTTGACGGTGGAGAGTGTGTTCTTGGGGTCATAGGCAGCATTCCTCCTCCTCCAAACACGGCGAGTTGAGTTGATGCCAAAGAGCTCCATTTTGGTCTCATCTGACCACAACACTTTCACCAATTGTCCTCTGAATCATTCAGATGTTCATTGGCAAACTTCAGACGGGCATGTATATGTATTCTTGAGCAGAGGGACCTTGCGGGCGCTGCAGGATTTCAGTCCTTCACGGCGTAGTATGTTACCAATTGTTTTCTTGGTGACTATGGTCCCAGCTGCCTTGAGATCATTGACAAGATCCTCCCGTGTAGTTCTGGGCTGATTCCTCACCGTTCTCATGATCATTGCAACCCCACGAGGTGAGATCTTGCAGGGAGCCCCAGGCCGAGGGATATTGACGGTTCTTCCATTTGCGAGTAATTGCACCAAATGTTGTCACCTTCTCACCAAGCTGCTTGGCGATGGTCTTGTAGCCCATTCCAGCCTTGTGTAGGTCTACAATCTTGTCCCTGACATCCTTGGAGAGCTCTTTGGTCTTGGCCATGGTCTAGAGTTTGGAATCTGATTGATTGATTGCTTCTGTGGACAGGTGTCTTTTTTTACAGGTAACAAACTGCGGTTAGGAGCACTCCCTTTAAGAGTGTGCTCCTAATCTCAGCTCGTTACCTGTATAAAAGATAACTGGGAGCCAGAAATCTTTCTGATTGAGAGGGGGTCAAATACTTATTTCCCTCATTAAAATGAAATCAATTTATAACATTTTTGACAAGTTTTTCGGGATATTTTTGTTGTTATTCTGTCTCTCACTGCTCAAATAAACCTACCATTAAAATGATAGACTGACCCTTTCTTTGTCAGTGGGCAAACGTACAAAATCAGCAGGGGATCAAATACTTTTTCCCCCCCACTGTACCAACGATGTTGCTCTTGCTGCGGGTGATTCCTTGATCCACCTCTACGCAGACGACACCATTCTGTATACAAGTGGCCCTTCTTTGGACACTGTGTTAACAAACCTCCAAACGAGCATCAATGCCATACGACACTCCATCCGTGGCCTCCAACTGCTCTTAAACGCTAGTAAAATTAACTAAATGTATGCTCTTCAACCGATCGCTGCCCGCACCCGCCCGTCCAGCATCACTGCTCTGGACGGTTCTAACTTAGAATATGTGGACAACAATAAATACCTAGATGTCTGGCTAGACTGCAAACTCTCTTTCCAGACTAATATTAAGCATTTCCAATCCAAAATTAAATCTTCAATCGGCTTCCTATTTCGCAACAAAGCCTCCTTCAGTCACGCTGCCGAACATACCCTCGTAAAACTGACTATCCTACCGATCCTTAACTTCGGCGATGTCATTTTCAAAATAGCCTCCAACACTCTACTCAGCAAACTGGATGCAGTCTATCACAGTGCCATCTGTTTTGTCACCAAAGCCCCATGTACCACCCACCAATAGGACCTTTCTGCTCTCGTCGGCTGGCCCTCGCTACATATTAGTCGCCAAACCAACTGGCTCCAGGTCATCTATAAGTCTTTGCTAGGCCGCCTTCACTCAGCTCACTGGTCACCATAGCAACACCCATCTATAGCACGCGCTCCAGGAGGTATATGTCACTGGTCGTCCCCAAAGCCAACACCTACTTTGGCCGCATTTCCTTCCAGTTCTCTGCTGCCAATCACTGGAACGAATTGCAAAAATGGCTGAAGTTGGAGACATATCTCCCTCACTAACTTTAAGCATCAGCTATCTGAGCAGCTTACCGATCGTTGCAGCTGTACACAGCCCATCTGTAAATAGCCCATCCAACTACCTACCTCATGCCCATGTTTTTATTAACTTTTTTTTGCTCTTTTGCACACCAGTATTTCTACTTGCACATCTTTCACTCCAGTGTTAATTTGTTAAATTGTAATTACTTGGCTACTATGGCCTATTTATTGCCTTACCTCCATACTCCATTTGCACACACTGTATATATATTTTTCTATTGTGTTATTGACTGTCCTTTTGTTTATCCCACGTGTAACTCTGTGTTGTTGTTTTTGTCGCACTGCTTTGCTTTATCTTGGCCAGGTTGCAGTTGAGAACTACCTGGTTAAATAAAGGTGAAATATATATATATATTTTTTTTATCTTAGCTTTATTGACAACACTCAAATGGATACCGTCATTAACGCAGTTCTTCAATAATTACACATAATTCTTAATACTGTAGCTGTTTAGTTACAGTCACATGTTCAACTATCATCAGCTGATCCAGGAAATCATTTTCTGAATGACAGTCACATGACAAACATCACGACAAGCAACAACAACCAAAGTGCTTCTTCATTCATTACTCTGGTAAAGACAGTTATGCCGTGCTCCACGTTGGATCCAACATCCCTAACAAATTGATGTTTATAATGTTATTGTCTACTTGATTTACTGTAGGGTCTTGTTAGTCTGTTTGGACACAGAGATACTTAGCTCATAATGTGTAGAGAACTGTTCCTTGATGGATAGGCTATTGTACAACACACAGAGCTATTTTCCTATATTTGTTGTTAGGTGAAGTTATGGGTCCTAAAGTAGGTCTATGTTGTTTTTAGGTGAAGTTATGGGCCAATTTGGCAAACAGTGTACAAACCCTCATTGTCAGGCTGATGAAAAAGCCAAAGAGCATTTTACTGGTTGAAGTGTTTTTTAAGTACAAAGCGGTTGATTTGCGATGATGACATAAACATTATATTAAGCAGGACATTGAAACAAGCCTTACAATTATAATCCAAAGTAGTGTGAAATGCACTCATAAGCAACCTGGAAATGGAGATTACTCCCCTGAGCAAAAATCTTGTCTCACCAGCAAACACAGAAAGGGGCTACAATCTTAATGTTATTACTAATGTAAAAACAAGACAAAATATGACTATTGTTGCTCATTTTAAGACAAATGTCAAATAATCATTACATTCATTACAGACGTCAATTGTTGTACAACATCAACATCATGGCTACGCTGTTGGCATCACCTTTTACAGCGGATTTCTGCTGTTGTGGGCCTTTAACCATCTGTATGACTTTGTTGTTCACACAGGAGAGAGACGTGACTATCGTGGATCCTCTGGGGAGCCTCAACAACCTCATGATGCTGACGAGGCAGAGAAGAGTCTCTCCAGATCAGAACTCCTCAAGAAACACCTGCAGAGACCCACAGGGAAGATAATTCACCGCTCTGACTGTGGGAAGAGATTCACCTCATCAGCAGGCATTAAAATTCATCAGAGAAGCCACACAGTAGAGAAACCTTATTGCTGTACTCAATGTGGGAAGAGTTTTGATGCATCTAGCCATCTTATTGTACACCAAAGAACACACACAGGAGAGAAATCTTATAGCAGTGATCAATGTGGGAAGAGTTTTACTCAGCTAAGACACCTGATATCACACCAGAGAATACACACAGGTGAAAAACCTTATAGCTGTGATCAATGTGGTAAGAGTTTAACTCATTCAACCAGCCTGATATTACACCAGAGAACACACACAGGAGAGAAATCCTATAGCTGTACTCAATATGGGAAGTTTTTTTTACATCTAGCCATCTGAAGATACACCAGAGAAGACACAGAGGAGAGAAATCTTATAGCTGTACTCAATGTGGGAAGAGTTTTGTTCAATCTGGTGAACTGAAGAAACACCAGAGAACACACACAGGAGAGAAATCTCATGGCTGTGACCAGAGCTAATCTGATAAAAGATCTCTGATCAAATATCAGAAAATACATGAAGGAGTTGTTTCATGATATCAATGAATTAATGTCACAATGTAGACTGTTTTAACATTGTAGAAGGATTGTTTTAATGATGTCACAATGTAGAACCCTAAAGGTTTGCCCCCTGTTCTATTGATTTCAACATGATTTGGATATTAGCCTCAGGGGGAAAATCCAGGCTCTGAATTGAAAGAGTTACTATTTATGTGAAGGAAAAATCGATGAATGATGACAAATAAGTGTTGCTCCTTTGTTTGACCCCTACATTTAAATTCATCACTCCCAAATGTAACTGACTGTCTTCTGCAGGTCTGTCAAACTGTCATGTTTTATTATTCCATCACCATTAAGTTAATTATTGCCAAATCAAAATTAACAAAGGGGTGTACATTTGGTTTTGATATTTCATATTTACAATTCATGTAACAATTATGATCACTAAATATTCATGCAACCAACTGACAATTTTCAGGTATAATTATATTGACATTGTTGCCCTTCTTTTAGAATATCAGGGTTCATTCTCAGATGTGCAAACCCAAATGTACTAGAGCATGACATTGGGGACTGGGCCCCGATCCTACAACATGCCTATCTAGTGAACCCTGAAAAGAGAGAGAAGCTCCGCAGTCAGGTGGAAAGTTACTACGGATATTGCAGGAGTTTCCTCTTGAAATCAGTCATGTCTGTGGTAAGGACAACTTGGTTGCTGATTGTCTCAAGGCTGGGCAGTCGAAAATATTTGTGTTTTGGTTTTAGCCAGTGTGTTACCATGGATCACAATTTATTTTGACTGCACGATTTTCTGTATTGGAGATGAGTTTTGTTTGGGCTCGTTCCAAGGGGACAAGAGTTCTAGATGCTAGTGAGATTTTCATAAATTAAGATTGTAGAAAAATGTGTTTTTTCCTTTTTTTAATTGTTGACAGCCAGTAGACACCATGTTTATATTGTAGGAGGTAAAGCATTGTAGTTGATTATAATGTGAAATGGAAGCTGTTTTCTGTTGGTGGTAAGCAAACTTGTCCAACAAAAATATAGGATATATTTGTTGTCTTAAGGGGGAAGGTGTTACAGGCTTTGGTTTTTCCATTTATGTTTTGAGGTTGGACTTTAGCACGTATCGCTCGTTAGCACGTGTAGCTCGTTAGCACGTCTAGCTCGTTAGCACGTAGGACGCACTGATTGGTGTCACCTCGTTAGTCAGTATGTGTTACACCTGGTGGTCTCCCACAGCTCTGCTTATGTCATGTTCTGTGGCCTTGCTGTTCCATTTCTTGACTGCCCCTGCAACACAGAAACACATTTAGTTATATTATGTAAAACACTCAATGTAATGGATATGGAGCATCTATGGCCTCAGTTACACCTGGCACCTAAATGTGACTTCTGTCATTTGATCACTCCAAGCTGCATTAGGTCTGGATGCACGAAAGTCACAATGTGCTGCGTTAGGTTTAGATCTACCAGGATGGGCATTGTGTTCAGAATTTGAGTCTGGCCACCGAATATGCATAAAAAATGTAAAGAGATGGGGTTAATGAGTGGGAAAAAGTACATTTGACACAAATTACCTTCATAAAATCAAAGAACAAATGTGTGTGTCGGAGGGGAAATTAACTTTCATACAGCCAAAAGGGTTAAGAAATTACACCAATATCAGTGGACAATTTGCACTAATGTAAATAAACATAGATGATGGAACATATTCCCTTTTGCTGACGTGATGAACCGCCTAGGGGACATAAATATTTACCTTCTAAACCATGTGTGACCTCTCACCTCTCTGGCTGTAGAAGTGTTCTTCCTAACCAGTCCCTCAACAGCTCTCTGACTGAGCTCCACCCTCACTGGGTCTTCAGAGGAGAGGAAGGCTGAGGAGGGATGGAAGGATGAATGGATCAGTCAGTCAATAAAGTGTAGAGCTGCTGTCTATGCTGTCTGACAAAATCACTATTTTAGTAGTTTTTTTAAGTAAATTAGGCTTTATGACTGCTGAAAACCAACTTTGAATCACTTAGATCATGTATTTTCAGGTAGAGATACATCCTCGGGACGTCCCTAGCCCATTGAAGTTGACATTTAATATGGTTAAGGTAGGGGTTAAGGTCAGGATTTAGGGTAGGATGTCCCAAGGATCCCAGATAGCAATGACCATCGTGCATTCTTCTTTCTCTCTTACATAGCAGGTGTAAAAGAAACACAGACAAGGCAATTAATTATGGTCATTGTAGTTAATTACGTTTTATGCGCTAAACTATGTAGAATATTGGCCTGTTGGAAACTCCCTACTACATCACACAGTTCAGTCTGGATCTGATTCATCTCTAGAGAAACTACAACTCCCTACTACATCACACAGTTCAGTCTGGGTCTGATTTATCTCTAGAGAAACTACAACTCTCTACTACATCACACAGTTCAGTCTGGATCTGATTTATCTCTAGAGAAACTACAACTCCCTACTACATCACACAGTTCAGTCTGGATCTGATTTATCTCTAGAGAAACTACAACTCCCTACTACATCACACAGTTCAGGCTGGGTCTGATTTACCTCAAGACACTCGCTTGCTTGCCCCAATTCGGGGAACCGTTGATCTACTTCAAAGGAACTGTGTCTAGAGTTATTTCCTGTTGTTTTGACACCTCACTAGAAAACTAGAATAACTAGCTGTTGCTACAGAACGAGACGACCAATTCACAGTTAGTCTGTGTCTCGTTCTCCACACACACCAAGATCACGTGTTTACCGACTACACTCTAAAAATGAAAAGCAACACGACTGTGTGTGTATGTTGTGCTGTGTGTGTGTTTAGTCCATCACGTTCTCTTTCAGGGGAACAGTTCATCTCATCAGTGTAATGTCGTGTTGCTTGTCCCAAAGAAACTCACTGGACTGCTTTAGCAGTTGACGCAGGGGTGCATTAGCATTGGAGAGGCTGGGTGCGAACTTGGCTAAGTAGTTGACCATGCCAAGCACTGTTTCCAGCTCTGCACGGTTCTTTGGTGGCTCCATTTCTTTTATGGCTGAGATCTTCTGTGGATCTGGCTTGATCCATGTCTAAACATGCTTTAAGACCAAAGAAACTCACTGGACTGCTTTAGCAGTTGACGCAGGGGTGCATTAGCATTGGAGAGGCTGGGTGCGAACTTGGCTAAGTAGTTGACCATGCCAAGCACTGTTTCCAGCTCTGCACGGTTCTTTGGTGGCTCCATTTCTTTTATGGCTGAGATCTTCTGTGGATCTGGCTTGATTCCATTCGCTGTGAGAAGATGTCCGAAGTAGCTGACCTCTGTAGCGCTGACTGTGCTCTTCTCGGGGTTGAGCCGGACTCCTCTCTCGCGGGACCTTTGCAGCATCGCGCGGAGGTTTCGGTCGTGCTCCTCTTTGGTTCGACCATAAACAAGGATGTCGTCCACAATTGCCACAACTCCGTCGAGGCCTTCATATACTTCGTCAATCTTTCGCTGAAACTCGTCTTGGGCTGAGATAATTCCAAAAGGCAGGCGACGGAACCTGTAGCGTCCAAACGGTGTGTTGAATGTTGTGAGCTTAGATGACTCTTCTGTGAGCTTGATAGCCCAGTAGCCTGATCTAGCGTCCATGACACTGAAGTAGTGTGCTCCCGCTAGCTTGTGCGTGATACCATCTAGCGTCGGTAAAGGGTAATGGGGCCGTTTGATAGCCTTGTTCAAGTCTCTTGGGTGGAGACATACTCGGAGCTTGCCTGTGCGTGGTTTCTCCACCACCACTAACGCGTTTACCCAGTCAGTCGGTTCTGTAACCTTGGTGACTATGTCAGATTGCTCCATGCTCTCCAACTCTTTCTTCAGACGGGCACGGAGAGCAAGGGGAATCTTTCTCGGTGGGTAGACCACAGGGGTTGCGTCTGGGTCAAGGTGAATGGTACATTCTCCTGGGAATAATCCTATTCCTGTAAAGACATCAGCAAACTCCTCCAGTACATTTTCTGTCTCTACTGGTGCTGTTACTGATAAAACTAGCTTGATGAGGTCCATGTCTAAACATGCTTTAAGACCTAGCACTGCAGGTGCTCTAGTGTCAACAACGTAAAAGTCCAACATCATGTCACTTTCTAGTCCATCATCATTTGACTCTTTGATTGACATTTCATCTTCACTCACTGTGTGTACTGTTTTTCCACGGTAAGCTCTGCACACTTTTGCAAAGTGATTCCATTTACCACATTTAGTACACTGTTTGCCTTTAGCTGGGCAATTTCCTTGTTCGCCATGCACTTTCTATCCACAATATCCACATGTTTTGGGGCGTTTTGAGTCTGTGTCTCTCTCCGTTCTGAAACGCTCTCTCTGGGCACCGGAGGTGTGCTTTGATTGACAATGGGCCCTGTTACAAATCAAATGAGTTTGAATCCTTCACAAAAGCATGGGAGTTCACACATGTCACCACAAGCCCACATTACCCTCAAAGTAATGGCCTTGCTGAAAAATCTGTGCAGATTGCTAAATCACTCATGGACAAAGCAAAAGCAGACAAGAGAGACCCCTACCTCAGTCTCCTTGAATACCGCAACACTCCAGTTGACAACTTCAAATCACCAGCCCAGCTGTTGATGAGCCGCAGACTTCGCTCAACCCTTCCCAGCACCAACCAGCAGCTGCAACCTGAGGTTGTCAGCTACAAGGAAATGCATGAAAAACGTGCACAGAGACAACAACAACAAAAGCGATACTACGACAGGTCAGCTAGACCACTGCCACCACTGATCGACGGAGAGTCAGTTAGAATCCAGGAGCATGGCCTCTGGAAACCAGCAGTCGTCATCCAGCCAGCTGACACTGAACGTTCATATCACGTCCGCACAGCAGAAGGAGCAGTGTACCGCCGCAATCGTCGTCACTTACTGAACACAAAAGAACAACACACTGATGAGATGAACTGTTCCCCTGAAAGAGAACGTGATGGACTAAACACACACACAGCACAACATACACCACACTTACCTGCAACACCACAAGAGCTGTTGACTGACACAGAAGCATGCTCAACATCATATCGCACAAGGTCAGGAAGAGAGGTCAAGCCCAGAGCTGTCCTAGACCTGTGAAATGTCAAAGGGTGTAGGCGGATCGCTGCCCTGAAAGAGTTCCAGACTGTAAACTTGTTATTGAAAGTTGACTTGACATGCTTTGGTTTTGTATTTGTTTGAAATGTTAAGATGTAATTTCTACAGTGAAGCTGAGTTGCTGAGAATCCCTTGTTTGCATAATCACAGTCTTTCACAAGCAGACGCAGCTCAGTCACAAACTGTTCAAAAGACTCGCTAGCTCCCTGTACTTTCTCATGGAATTTGTACCTAGCGAAAACTGTATTAGTCTTCGGCACAACATATGCTTCAAAACGATCGTAGTATGTTTTCAGTACCTTTGATTCAGCCTCGGTAAGTGTCCATGTGTTGTAAATATCTCTCCCTTTTTCACCGATCCAGAGGAGCAGGTAGCTACATTTTTCCTCTTCTCCTCTTTCCTTCAGAGGACCCGTGAACATTAGCTCCACATGCTGTTTGTACTTACGCCATGCATCGGGTAAGTTTGTAGACTCCCAGTCCATTCGAGGTGAAGGAACTCCAGAAAAATCCATCTTTTAAGACCATTTACTCTGACACCATGTCTTGTTTTGTACACTTTGTACAAAATAATAAAACGCAGAACTACAGGATGTTTCTTAACATAACTCTTTATTAACTAGTTACAACTACATGTTAGCCTATCTCCAACCACGATCAACTGCCCATGACCTAACCGTCTGGGTGGTCTTAACCAATCACCGCACAGTATGATACGGCGGTAAAATGCATCCAATTATAATTCAGTATGTATTCACATATGAATATTACAGTTACATGTACAATACTATCCCATTTTGGAAACGTTACATGTACAATACTATCCCATTTTGGAAACGTTACATGTACAATACTATCCCATTTTGGAAACGTTACATGGACAATACTATCCCATTTTGGAAACGTTACATGTACAATACTATCCCATTTAGGAAACGTTACATGTACAATACTATCCCATTTAGGAAACATTACATGTACAATACTATCCCATTTTGGAAACGTTACATGTCCGCCCCCTTGTGGAGGGACATTAATATCTTAGATTGTAGCTGTAGATGGGATTCAAATGCATAATGGTATTAATACAGTGTCTAGACTACCTCTTTTGTATAAATGCCCTTCAGAATCCAAACACAGTATTGCCACGCAGCAGAATGTTGCGTATAATCTTTCAAGTCAGCCTGTCACACAATGCTATTCTCAAACATAACTAATCAATTAGTTGTTTTTCAACAATATTTTAACCTACAGGAATATTTCCACATTTCTATGTCATGGTTAGTTCCTAGGATAATGCAACTCATACATTTACATCTTTCAATACGTCTAAAATGGGGTACATGTTTAAAACAAGTATATGTTTAAAATAATTACAGGTTTAAAATAATTACAGGTGCACCTTACTAGCTTATACTATATCATAAATGGTCTTAACTAGAATCTGTGTTTATTATTTTTCATCCAGTTCACACAGATGGCTGACTCGGCCCTGTTTACACTTCCAAGGTGCCCCCCTCACACAAGAACACACACTCAGAGCCTACGAGGCCTTTCTAAAAACTCCACTTTTCGTGTTTCGCTCACATTATTTTTTTAAAACTATGTTCAAGACGTGGTATCCACTCGGCTCGCTGCCTAGCTGCCTCTCAGGTCAAAGGTGGGTCCATCTGCTCCGTTCCTGAAGTGTGGTTTCCCTGAGATCCCAAGTTAAAGGGATACCTGGTGCACCATTTACCCAGGTCACCAGGAGCGGTCACCAAGTCAAGATTCACATCCCCATCGCCAAATGTGGTTGTTAATTTTTTAAATATCAAATGAGGAGAGACAAACCTATCACACAAGTCAGAGTTAATCTTAAAGTAAATCTTTATTCACTATTAATAAGGGAGCAAGTCAATACAACGCACAAATATAGGGTGAATCAATTGAGTGCCCTAAGATAATGATGGCTGGTCGACGAATCACCCCCAGATGATTCGTTGAGAGCCATGAGACAAAAGTACAAAGGTCTTTTACAGCCAAGATAAACCCCCTTTAACCTACATGACGAACAACAGATGTATAGAACGGGTCACAAGGTTAAGATTTGTATGAAAGATACTTATAATTCTCAGCCTACAGTATCTGCTGTAAAAACAGTACTCTTTGTGTAGAGACCAGGGTCTGGCCCTGGGGTCATCTCTCCCTGGTACCATATAGAACAGAAGCATAAACTCATGCTCTGGAATGCGGTCTCTTTAGGTTTTATCACCCAAAAGACATTGTAAATCTCCTGTCAGTGTTTTCTCCCAGAGGCCCATCCTCAGTAGAACACACAGACACAATAGTTCTAAGAACCCTCTATTCTGTTGCATTAAACAACCATTTGATGCAATTAAAGTATTAACATAATCTTGCAATTTTGCTTTCACAGTGTCCACTGAAAGTTGACTAGTAATAACAACTGGGACCTTAAAAGACACCCATCATGAGACCCAATAAATCTGCCCAAAGAAGAGGCAAACAAAAGAAAAACCCACACCAAACTTAAAGACAGGAAGCAAACCAAAAAGGTGGCTCAACTGAAGGTGTTGACTCTCCACATCTATCAAGACAACTGGAGCACTGGGCCAGACACTCTTAAATAGAACCTGGAACAGCTCAGGTGAAACACCTTCCCACTAACGAGATGGACAAGCCAGCACAGGTGTAACACATACTGACTAACGAGGTGACACCAATCAGTGCTAACGAGCTATTCGCGCTAACGAGCTATTCGTTACGCTCTAACGAGCTATTCGTTACGCGCTAACGAGCTATACGTGCTAAAGTCCAACCTCAAAACATAAATGGAAAAACCAATGTCTGTAACACCTTCCCCCTTAAGACAACAAATATATCCTATATTTTTGATGGACAAGTTTGCTCACCACCAACAGAAAACAACTTCCATTTCACATTATAATCAACTACACTGCTTCACCAATATAAACATGGTGTCTACTGGCTGTCAACAATTTAAAAACAAGAAAAAAACACGTATTACTAAATAATAATATACAATAGTATTCTTTTTTTCATTTTATTCTTTATAGAATCCGAAAATTCACTAGCTTCTAGAACTCTCGTCCACTTTTCATTTAACATTTATTTAACTAGGCAAGGTAGTTAAGAACAAATTATTATCGACAATGACGGCCTAGGAACAGTGGGTTCAACATATTTTTACCTTGTCAGCTCGGGGATTTGATCCAGCAACTTTTTGGTTACTGGCTCAACGCTCTAACCACTAGGCTACCTGGAAGTACGTTGAAATTAAGTTGTTTTCAAGTAATTTAACTACAACCGAACGAATATTGGACGTCGGGCATAGTCTTCTTTTCAAAGACATTTTGCTAGATGGGATAGCCCCAATGTCAAAACACAGTTTTCAATAACAAATATGCAGAAACAGTTTGTGATATATTCAAAAACTAAACATAAAATGTGCTACATACACAAGCATCTGCCACAATAATCATATTACTTGTATTATTTTGACAAGTAGCAATAAATCACTGATATCGATCAGGGGGGAAATCAGGTTGTACGTGCTATTGAAACTATCACAACTAAAAAAACACATGGAAATGGGAGATATCTTTCACCTCACTGATTAGAGGACAACCTGCAGAAGACAGTCAGCTATATGTTGGAGTGATGCATTTAAATGTGTGGGTCGCTAAACAAAGGAACGCAACACTTATTTGTCATCACTCATTGATATCATGTTGAAATCAAATGTGAGAGAGGAGGGAGATGAGGTTGCACGTCCTGTTAAAACTAACAGCTCAAAAAACACACGGAATCTGGGAATAATGTGAACATCACTGGTTAGAGGACAATTTGTAGAAAACAGCTCGCTACATTTTGAAGTGTTGCATTTTGATTCAAGAGGGTCACCAACGTGGTAAGTGTAACACAACTCTTTTTTTTGTTACTCACTTTGTGTTAAATCTCATAAATAGTACTCTCTCAATTCAGAGCCTGGATTTTCACCAGATGTTCTCTGATGTTCTCTGGTGTGCTGTCAGGCCGCCAGATGAAGCAAAACTCTTCCCACATTGGTTACAGCTAAAAGGTTTCACTCCTGTGTGTCTCCGTTGGTGTACTATCAGGCTGCTTAGCGTAGTAAAAATCTTCCCACATTCATCACAGCTATACGATTTCTTTCCTGTGTGTGTTCTCTGGTGTGATATCAGGCTGGTTGACAGAGAAACTCTTCCCACAGTCAGAGCAGAAGTAAGGTTTCTCTCGTGTGATTTCTCAGGTGCATTTTAAGTTCTAATGAAGATTTAAACAATTTCCCACAATCAGAGCAGCAGTGAGAATTATCACTTGTGTGAATTCTCTGATTAATTTTAATGCCTGCTAAGTCAAAGCAGCGGTGAGATATTTTCCCTGTGGTTCTCTGCTGGTGTTTCTTGAGGTGTTCTGATATAGAGAGACTCTTCTCTGCCCTGTCAGCATCATGAGGTTGTTGAGGCTCCCCAGAGGATCCACGATAGTCCCGTCTCTCTCCTGTGTGAACAAAGTCAGACAGATGGTTAAAGGCCCACAACAGCAGAAATCCACTGTAAAAGTGATGCCAACAGCGTAGCCATGATGTTATACAACAATTGACGTCTGTAATGAATGTAATGATTACTTGACATTTGTCTTAAAATGAGCAAGAATAGTCATATTTTGTCTTGTTTTCACAATAGTAGTAACATCGATGATTGTAGGCTAGAAATAAGTTATTCATGTTGTTGAAACTCTAAGCAGTGTGCCAGACGCCTTTTGGTCTCCAATATAGGCCACATTTTTACATTTACATTTTAGTCATTTAGCAGACGCTCTTATCCAGAGCGACTTACAGTAGTGAATGCATACATTTCATTTCATGCATTTTTTTGTTCTTTTTTTGTACTGACCCCCCGTGGGAATCGAACCCACAACCCTGGTGTTGCACACACCACGCTGGCATTGCAAACACCATGCTCTACCAACTGAGCCACAGGGAAGACTGTGTTTGCTAAAATTGCGGCATGAGGGCGATGCTGGTTCTAGAAATTCCTCCCCGCTAATGAGGAAACCGCTAGTTATGGATGTAGTATATCTGCCTGGAGCAAAAATGGTGAGAAAAGATTTTAGTTTTTCACAATGTATTCTGAATGTGAATGGGGGAAACCTCAGGGGAGTAACCTCCATTTCCAGGTTGCTTATGAGTACATTTCACACTACTTTGGATTATAACTGTAAGGCTCATTTGAATCTCCTGCTTAATATGTTTGTGTTATTGTCACAAATCAACCACTTTGTACTTAAAAAAACACTTCAACCAGTAAAATGCTCTTTGGCTAGCTTTGCCATCAGCCTGACAATGAGGGTATGTACACTGTTTGTTTGCCAAATTGGCCCACAACTTCACCTAACAAGAAATATAGGAAAATAGCTCTGTGTGTTGTACAATAGCCTATCCATCAAGGAACAGTTCTCTACACATTATGACCAAAGTGGGGATGTTGGATCCAACATGGAGCACGGCATAACTGTCTTTACCAGAGTAATGAATGAAGAAGCACTTTGGTTGTTGTTGCATGTCATGATGTTTGACATTTGACTGGAATTCAGAAAATTATTTCCTGGATCAGCTGATGATAGTTGAACATGTGACTAACAAAACATCTACAGTATTAAGAATTATGTGTAATTATTGAAGAACCGCGTTAATGACAGTATCCATTTGGGTGTTGTCAATAAAATTAAGGTGACTCTGTTAGAACCATTGTCAATAAAGTTACGATATATATATATATATATATATATATATATATATATATATATATATATATATATATATATATTTTTTTTTTTCACCTTTATTTAACCAGGTAGGCCAGTTGAGAACAAGTTCTCATTTATAACTGTGACCTGGCCAAGATAAAGCAAAGCAGTGCGACAAAAACAACAGTTACACGTGGGATAAACAAACGTACAGTCAATAACACAATAAAAAATCTATATACAGTGTGTGCAAATGGAGTACGGAGGTAAGGCAATAAATAGGCCATAGTAGCGAAGTAATTACAATTTAGCAAATTAACACTGGAGTGATAGATGTGCAAATGTTGATGTGCAAGTAGAAATATTGGTGTGCAAAAGAGCAAAAAAAGTTAATAAAAACATGGGGATGAGGTAGGTAGTTGGATGGGCTATTTACAGATGGCCTGTGTACAGCTGCAGCGATCGGTAAGCTGCTCAGATAGCTGATGTTTAAAGTTAGTGAGGGAGATATATGTCTCCAACTTCAGCGATTTTTGCAATTCGTTCCAGTCATTGGCAGCAGACAACTGGAAGGAAAGGCGGCCAAAGGAGGTGTTGGCTTTGGGGATAACCAGTGAGATATACCTCCTGGAGCGTGTGCTATGGGTGGGTGTTGCTATGGTGACCAGTGAGCTGAGAAGGCGGAGCTTAACCTAGCAAAGGCTTATAGATGACCTGGAGCCAGTGGGTTTGGCGACGAATATGTAGCGAGGAGCATACAGGTCGCAGGGGTGGGTGGTATATGGGGCTTTAGTAACAAAACGGATGGCACTGTGATAGACTGCATCCAGTTTGCTGAGTAGAGTGTTGGAGGCTAAATGACATCGCCGAAGTTAAGGATCGATAGGATAGTCAGTTTTACGAGGGTATGTTTGGCAGCGTGAAGGAGGCTTTGTTGCGAAATAGGAAGCCGGTTCTAGATTTAATTTTGGATTGGAGATGCTTAATATTAGTCTGGAATGAGAGTTTATAGTCTAACCAGACACCTACCATAATTTCCAGGCTATTGAGCGCACCTGAATATAAGCCGCACCCACTGAATTAATTTTTTATTTTGAACTTAAATAAGCCGCACATGTCTATAAGCCGCAGGTGCCTACCGGTACATTGAAACAAATTAACTTTTCACAGGCTTTAACGAAACACGGCTTGTAACAAAAATAAATAGGCTTTAATGAAACACGGCTTGTAACAAAAATAAATAGGCTTTAACGAAACACGGCTTGTAACAAAAATAAATAGGCTTTAAATGAAACAAGGCTTGTAACAAAAAATACAAAAATTGCTGTAAACAGTAGCCTACCAAGAAAGTCATTGCTCCAGACCAAGCTCCCGTGCAACAGCTCTATTTCCTTTTCCAACAGCCAGATAAATCGCCTTCAACTTGAAAGCTGCATCATATGCATTTCTCCGTGTCTTTGCCATGATGAGGGTGACAAAATGACTACCGTAATCAGAATGATGGGAAGTTTGAGAGCGCTCGATTTAATCTAAAAAGTAAACAAAAAAGTTGTTCGACCTTAACCCATTCGGCAATTTCATTGGTCTAATGAAAGCTTCATGCCGCCAAAAAACTGAGCACGTCACAGAATGTTTAAAAAAAAAGAAAAACATTTATTTGAAAGCGGGAAAAATCCATATATTAGCCGCGTCATTGTTTAAGCCGCGAGGTTCAAAGCCTGGGAAAAAAGTAGCGGCTTATAGTCCGGAAATTACGGTAGGTATTGTAGTTGTCCACATATTCTAAGTCAGAAACGTCCAGAGTAGTGATGCTAGTCAGGCGGGTGTTGGCAGCGATCGGTTGTTGATTGATCGGTTGTTCTTATCGGCTGATGAGTTTGCCAATAAGAATACGGTGATTGACAGAGTTGAAAGCCTTGGCCAGGTCGATGAAGACAGCTGCACAGTACTGTCTTTTATCGATGGCGGTTATGATATCGTTTAGTACCTTGAGCGTGGCTGAGGTCCACCCGTGACCAGCTTGGAAACCGGATTGCACAGCGGAGAAGGTACGGTGGGATTCGAAATGGTCAGTGATCTGTTTGTTAACTTGGCTTTCGAAGACTTTAGAAAGGCAGGGCAGGATGGATATAGATCTGTAACAGTTTGGGTCTAGAGTGTCACCCCCTTTGAAGAGGGGGATGACCGCAGCAGCTTTCCAATCTTTAGGAATCTCAGACGATACGAAAGAGGTTGAACAGACTAGTAATAGGGGTTGCCACAATGGCGGCGGATAATTTTAGAAAGAGAGGGTCCAGATTGTCTAGCACAGCTGATTTGCACAGGTCCAGGTTTTGCAGCTCTTTTAGAAAGAACATCAGCTATCTGGATTTGGGTGAAGGAGAAGCTGGGGAGGCTTGGGCAAGTAGCTGTGGAGCTGTTGGCCGGGGTTGGGGTAGACAGGAGGAAAGCATGGCCTGCCGTAGGAAATGCTTATTGAAATTCTCGATTATCGTGGAGTTATCGGTGGTGACAGTGTTTCCTAGCCTCAGTGCAGTGGGCAGCTGAGATGAGGTGCTCTTATTCTCCATGGACTTTACAGTGTCCACAAACTTTTTGGAGTTAGAGCTACAGGATGCAAATTTCAGTTTGAAAAAGCTAGCCTTTGCTTTCCTAACTGACTGTCTGTATTGGTTACTGACTTCTCTGAAAAGTTGCATATCGTGGGGACTATTCGATGCTAGTGCAGTACGCCACAGGATGTTTTTGTGCTGGTCGAGGGCAGTCAGGTCTGGAGTGAACCAAGGGCTATATCTGTTCTTAGTTCTACATTTTTTGAAAGGGGCATGCTTATTTAAAGTGGTGAGGAAATGACTTTTAAAGAACAACCAGGCATCCTCTACTGACGGGATGAGGTCAAAATCCTTCCAGGATACCCGGGCCAGGTCAATTAGAAAGGCCTGCTCGCAGAAGTGTTTTAGGGAGCGTTTGACAGTGATGAGGGTTGGTCGTTTGACCGCGGACCCATAACAGATGCAGACAACGATCGATGAGATCCTGATTGAAAACAGCAGAGGTGTATTTGGAGGGCAAGTTGGTCAGGATAATATCTATGAGGGTGCCCATGTTTTTTTACGGATTTAGGGTTGTACCTGATGGGTTCCTTGATAATTTGTGTGAGATTGAGGGCATCTGATTATTTCTGGCTGGGTACTCTGCTGACATAATCTAATGTTTTGCTTTCGTTGTAAAGCCTTTTTGAAATCGGACAGTGTGGTTAGATTAACGAGAGTCTTGTCTTTAAAATGGTGTAAAATAGTCATATGTTTGAAAAATTGAAGTTTTTGCATTTTGGAGGTTTTTGAATAACGCGCCACGGGATTACACTGGCTGTTACGTAGGTGGGACGATTTGGTGCCACCTAGCCCAGAGAGGATAACACAACCAAACGCCTGACGTCCCTGTGAAGAATTGTAGCAGGGATTTTGGTCAAACGTTTCTTTGCTTTGTCTCCATGAACATGCTTCAAAGTTGAGATGGGATAACTTGGGAAGGTTCGTATATTTGCATCTCTCACAATGCCCTCCTTGTCAGCGTTGACATTGACGACCCTACCAAGCTTATACTGACTCCTCAAAGCGTTCTGGTCTGCAAGCCAGACGTCGTCTCCAACGGCCACGTTTCGCTGCTTTGTGTGCCACTTACTCCTCACAAACAGGTTAGGTCCAGCCAACTGACTCCACTTCCTCCAGAACCAGTTAACTTCCGCTTGAATGACTCTTAACCGTTTGTAGGAGTAGTCTTCAAACTCAAAGCTTCCTAAGTCTCCCCTAGGTCCAGTCCTTCCAAGCAGAAGAGAATTAGGGCTGATGTATTCTATGCAGTCCTCTCGGCTCTGAGTCCTGGCATCTATGGGCCTTTCATTGGCAAGGTTAGCAGCCATGAACATAAATGTTTGAAACTCACTCCATGTGAAGAGTCGTTCTCCTCTCATATTGTGCAAGGCCCGCTTCACAGTGCGAACAGCTGCTGGGTGGATCTTCCAGCTCCACTCTGTTCCATGCTTTGAAGCTTCATTTTCAAGCTCAGATGTCTTTGAGGGCAGGTCTGGCACCCACAAAGTTCTTTCCAGGATCTGACCACAGTTTCTTTGGATGCCCTCTCAGTGCCGTGAATCTTTGGTAGGCCAGTGAGAAGCCTTCAGTTGACTGGTCACTGACAACATCTGTGTGTATAGCTCTGGATGCCATACAGCAGAAGACAATTCCCCACACCTTGAGCTTGACTTTCTTTCTCACCTCGTCCTTGACTTCATATGGTCCAAATAAGTCCACTGTTGTGTACTCAAATGGTCTGGCTGGTGTTATACGCTCGGGTGGAAGGTCACTCATGATCTGTTGGCACTTTCTGGCCCTAGCCTTTCTGCACACCACACAGTTGTCAACTTTCTTTTTAGCCAGCTTCCGGCCTTTTATCACCCAGGCTTTCTTCCTCATCCGGAGGAGTGTACCTGCTATTTCTTCATGGTTTGCATCATGGGCCTCTTGAGCTAGGAGAGTGGATATCCATGCCTCATATGGTAGAATTGGTACAGCAGTCTCGTCCTCATCAAAGATCTTGAACCTCCCTCCACAACCCAAGAGCCCAGTCTCTACATCTCTGTAAACAGCGAGTCTGTTGAGAGTGGTGTCTTGAAAGGTTATACCTTCTTGAGCTGCAAGGAACAGGTCTCTTAGTGCATCTTCACACTCCCCAACAGTGAGTACAGCTTGTTTGCCTCTGGACTTCCAGTTTGTTCAAAAAATGTCCTCCCACGTTGGTTTATCTGAGGCTGAATTCTTGGTCAACACTTCTTTCCATTTAGTTGCAGCTCTCCAAACCCAGGCAGTGACTCGGATCAGCCTGGTCAGGCTGCTGAATTTCCTGATGTTAATCAGTTTTGTTACCACAGAGCCAGCTGGTGGTCTTCGGATCTTAGTCTTAGGTTCATCTGGTTTATTTTGCCTGCTTTGCTGTGCATCACTCTGACTTTCCTTCTGAACTCCCACTTCAGGAAGTACATCATTCTTGTTTCTCTTGGCCTGCGCTCTGGTCAGTGCTGCAGAGAAATATTTCCTTTGAAGTTTGTTTATGCCTTCCTTGGCATAAGCTGCAATTTCTTTGGCTGACCTCTGTGGCCACTCTTCCACAGGTTGCCGCAGGAACACTGGTCCATTCTGCCACATGGAATCTTCTTGGAGGTCTTCCGGGACTGCCCCTCTTGTTATGATGTCAGCACTGTTCAGGCCTCCCGGGATCCACCACCAGTCTTCGACGGATGTGGATTTCTGGATCTCTCCAACTCTGTTCGCGAAGAAAGATTGATACCCATAACTGTCTCTCTGGATAGCTCCCACCACAGTTTGACTGTCCAGCAGATGGAGCCATCATTCAATTTCTATACGACTGTGTTTTTCAACGTACTTTCGAAGTCGTGCTGCGTAGACAGCACCGCAGATTTCAGCCTTCACTGCCTCCCCCTTTTGGTCCAAAGGTGTGAGTTTTGCTTTGGACTCAACCAACCTGACTTGGATGCCTTGCTCGGTTTCCCATCTGAAGTACACTACGGCTCCATAGCTCTTCTCACTTCCGTCAGAGAATGTTATTCCCCAAGGTTTACCAATCCAGTTGACTGGTGTGAGGCTTCTGTGGAAGGTGATTTGGCCAAGACGTGTGTACTCCTCAAACAGTTTGATGGCTTCTTCTCTCAATTGATCAGACAGAGGTTTGTCCCACGTGTTTCGGGTCAGAGTTTTGCCTCCAGCTTCTTGAAACGCCTTTCTGACAAGAATGGCGCCCTTTTGTTTGGCAGGTGCGATGAGGCCTATTGGGTCATACAGGCTAGCTACTTGGCTTAGCAGTTCTCTTCTCGTCAGTGGGTTTGGAGTTTTCCCTCTCACCTCTTCTTCAAGGAGATTTTGTCCGACTCATCTTCTTTTTCCTCTTTGAGAAATTGATTGAAGTCATAACGTACAGTTTGTCCTCTTCAACAAGGTATCCAACTCCAAGGGCTTTATCGTCTCCTTTCCTCATCTGGTTTGGGAGAATAAGTACTGTGCCTGACACCGCTCCTTGTTCTCCTGGTACGATCTCCTGCCTCCCACTTTGGCCTGACCGGACCCAGGGTTTGAGGAAGAATCCGCCTGTCCTCAGGATCTCTTCAACTCGTTTGGTGTCCTTGTCCAGCTTTTGTAAGTCATTATGGGAAGTCAGGATGTCATCGACATAGGCATCCTCTTCAAGGATCCTACGTTCCTCCTCCAGGTGAGCGAACATGGGCAGTTTTGCTGTCTCTCTCATGGCCAGTTGTGCAATGCACCCTGCTGGTCGATCGCCAATGTTGACTCTGATGATAGCATACTCTTCAATCTCTTCCTCCTCAGTGTTTCTCCAGAGAAATCTGTGGAGATGGATCTCCAGGTTTTCTAACCACACCGAATTGTACATCTTCCTGATGTCGCCAAGAGCAGCATGGACACCTCTTCTGAACCTGAGTAGTACTGCTCGGATGGGATTGAGGACATCAGGCCCTGTCAGCAGCAGGTCATTCATGCTGACCCCTTTAAACTTCTGGCTGCTGTTCCATACCAGTCGCACAGGTGTTGTGACAGAGTGTGGGTTTGGCGCCACCAAGTGGCTGACATACCATACTGGTCCTTTCCAGCTGGCGATCATCTCTTTGCTGCGCTTCTCTCCACCATTTCATGCACTTGAGCTGTGTATGCTATTTTCCACTCTGGCTCTTTTTTGAGTTGTTTTTCTGTTCTTAAGAAGGTGGCTTCAACCCCACTCCTCTTGTAGGGAAGGGAACTTGGATCTTGAATCCAGGGGTATTTTGTGTCCCAGTGCGGTTCATCGCTGTGAGCATCTGCTTTGATGTAGGTGAGGCCTTTCCTTATGATCTCCAGCTCCCTTTCCTCACTCAGAGTCATTTCCTTGCCTCCTGGTTGACAATTGCCGCACCGGCATCCTCCATACTTCGGTTCGCAAGCTGCTCCAATGCTGTCCCATTTCCACCAATCCAAGAACTCTCTGCGAGCAACTGTGCTTTTGGTTTCAGCTGTGAACTCTTGTGTTTTAGTTATCTCTTGATACTTGACAGCGGTTGCTCTCATGGATCGAGCAAAGTGCGTTCCAGACCTGTGCGCGGCCATATCGACTTCTTCAAACAGATCTGGATGTGCTCCACCAACAGTCTTTCCTAGCAGGCTCTCCCATAAGACAAGGTCTCCAATCACCTTCACTCTTTGCGGAGCAAGTCTTCCTTCGCGGTGGCTTATCAGTAGCTCAATGCTCTCCGGTCTCCTCAGATCTCCTAGACTGACTTCTGGGAAGAACTTCTTGAGTTGCTCAGGTTTGATGACTCTGTGGATGTTGACAATTTCATTCAAACCATAGCAGACAAGCTCATGGGCTCTTTCTGTGCGTCTAGGCATTTTGACCCTCACTCTGAGGAGATATCCTCTGGTTTTAACCTTCATGGCATCCCCCCAACTCCATGGACGACTAAAGTGATGTTTTCACTTCGAAGATTTAATCTCCTGGCAGCTCTGTGGGTGACATAATTTGTGTCCGATGCCAAGTAGATCAGGGTTCCAATATTTTGTCCTGCATTGGCAGTTACCTCGAGCAGCATTAGAATAACTGGCAATTCTTCTACTGCACTTGACACAATCTCTCCAAGCTGGATCTTTTCAACACAGTTTGTCTTTGTGGTGATGTTGGTGAACGCTCTCTTGAATTTGTCCGCCATCTCTGGGGAGAGTTTAGATACAAATTCCTCCTACTCCTCAGTCCGCTTATGCCTTCTCACATTGAATTGTCTTCTTTCTGAGTCACTCCTCTTGAAGTCTCCCTTCAGGCATAGAAAGAAATTGTGGTCTTTTTTACAGTTTCTGTTCCTGCACAGGTATGTCTCTTTGCATTCATCATCTTCTCCATGACAGACCAAGCACCTCTTGCAGGCCCCCAGCTTTTCTACAGCAGCCAACTTTTCCACCGGCTTCAGTTCCTTGAAACGCTTGCAAAATAATATATTTTCTCTGTGCTTTTCATCTCCACACACACAACACAGCCGCCTTTCGTTGTGGACCGCGTGGACGCATATTTCCTCTCCATGCAAGCATTTTTCTTTTCTGGCCTTTCACTCACTCCCAACTGCTCCAGTTTTTCAAGAATTTCCTCTTGTGTTTTCAGGAATTTGAGAAGGTTCTCAAAGTGATTGTCTGGTGTGACATTATTCCTCGGATTAACCATGAAGACAAGCCACTCTCTCTTGATGTTGTCAGGTAACTTGCTTTCTATGGATCTGATCACTAGAGGGTTGTTTATGGCTCCTGTGTTTCCAAGCTCCGTGAGGTCATCCAGGGCCTTCTCTATAGTTTGGATCATGTCGATAACTTTCCTAGGCTGATTTGCCCTTAACCTGTTTAGGATAGGGGGCAGTATTTTCACGGCCGGATAAAAAACGTACCTGATTTAATCTGGTTATTACTCCTGCCCAGAAACTAGAATATGCATATACTTATTATATATGGATAGAAAACACTCTAAAGTTTCTAAAACTGTTTGAATGGTGTCTGTGAGTATAACAGAACTCATTTGGCAGGCAAAACCCTGAGACATTTTCTGACAGGAAGTGGATACCTGATGTGTTGTATTACCTTTAAACCTATCCCATTGAAAAACACAGGGGCTGAGGAATATTTTTGGCACTTCCTATTGCTTCCACTAGATGTCACCAGCCTTTACAAAGTGTTTTGAGTCTTCTGGAGGGAGATCTGACCGAACAAGAGCCATGGAACGATGATGGCCCATTAGACACCTGGCGCGCGAGTTCATGTTGGGTACCCTCGTTCCAATACGTTATAAAAGAGTATGCATTCGTCCACCTTGAATATTATTCATGTTCTGGTTAAAAAAGGCCCTAATGATTTATGCTATACAACGTTTGACATGTTTGAACGAACGTAAATATATTTTTTCCCCTCGTTCATGACGAGAAGTCCGGCTGGCTTAGATCATGTGCTAACAAGACGGAGATTTTTGGACATAAATGATGAGCTTTTTTGAACAAAACTACATTCGTTATGGACCTGTGATACCTGGAAGTGACATCTGATGAAGAGAATCAAAGGTAATGGATTATTTACATAGTATTTTCGATTTTAGATCTCCCCAACATGACGTCTAGTCTGTATCGCAACGCGTATTTTTCTGGGCGCAGTGCTCAGATTATTGTAAAGTGTGATTTCCCAGTAAGGTTATTTTTAAATCTGGCAAGTTGATTGCGTTCAAGAGATGTAAATCTATAATTCTTTAAATGACAATATAATATTTTACCAATGTTTTCTAATTTTAATTATTTAATTTGTGGTGTTGACTTGACTGCCGGTTATTGGAGGGAAACGATTTCCTCAACATCAATGCCATAGTAAAACGCTGTTTTTGGATATAAATATGAACTTGATAGAACTAAAAATGCATGCATTGTCTAACATAATGTCCTAGGAGTGTCATCTGATGGAGATTGTAAAAGGTTAGTGCATCATTTTAGCTGGTTTTATGGTTTTGGTGACCCTGTCTTTGAATTGACAAAACATTACACACAACTCTTGTAAATGTACTGTCCTAACATACTCTAAATGTATGCTTTCGCCGTAAAACCTTATTGAAATCGTAAAACGTGGTTAGATTAAGGAGATGTTTATCTTTCAAAGGGTGTAAAATAGTTGTATGTTTGAAAAATTTGAATTTTGACATTTATTTGGATTCAAATTTGCCGCTCTTGAAATGCACCTGCTGTTGATGGAGTGCACCACGGGGGGGGGACGCTAGCGTCCCACCTAGCCCATAGAGGTTAAAAAGTTAAGGAGAAGTATATCTATAATTCTTTCAATAACTGTTGTACATTTTATCAACGTTTATGAGTATTTTTGTAAATTGATGTGCACATTCACTGGAGGTTTTGGTGGGAATACATTTTCTGAACATGACGCGCCAATGTAAAATTGGTTTTTTGGATATAAATATGAACTTTATCGAGATAAACATACATGTATTGTGTAACATGAAGTCCTATGAGTGCCATCTGATGAAGATCATCAAAGGTTAGTGAATATTTTAGCTGAATTTTTGGTGTTTGTGATGCATGTCCTTGCTTGGAAAATGGCTGTGTGGTTTTTCTTGTGAAGTTTATGTCCTAACATAATCTAATTTTATGCTTTTGCCGTAAAGCCTTTTTGAAATCGGACAATGTGGTTAGATTAACGAGACGTTTATCTTTAAAATGGTGTAAAATAGTTGATTGATTGAGAAAATAAAACTATGAGATTTTTGCTGTTTTGTATTTCGCGCCATGTTATTTCACTGGCTGTTGAATAGTGTGTCCCGCAGGTGGGATGCTAGCGTCCCACATAGCCCTGAGAAGTTAAATTGTTAATACACACACGGATGCAGCGGTCTAAGCCACTGCATCTCAGTGCAAGATGCGTCACTACAGTCCCTGGTTCGAATCCAGGCTGTATCCAGGCTGTATGATTGGGAGTCCCACAGTAGTTGTCTGTTATTGGTGTAGAGTTGACGACAAAGGAGAGGGATACAACATGTGGATAGGAAGATACAAATTATCATTATTACTGGAAAATATTCATTTAAAATCCTGGAATTTTACAACTTTAGCTCTCTAGGTCAAGCCAGTAGGCTACAGTAGGTTGTGTCTCTCTAGGTTCATGCCAGTAGGTTACAGTAGGTTGTATCCAAGTGGTTTTATCTCTCTAGGCCATGCCAGTAGGCTACAGTTGGTTGTAACTCTCTAGGTCATGCCAGTAGGCTACAGTAGGTTGTATCCAAGTGGTTTTGTCTCTCTAGGTCATGCCAGTAGGCTACATCCAGGTGGAAACTATCAACCAATGTGGAAAGTGTCGAATTTGGTCAACAACAAAATGAATGGCTTATTTGCTACGTGAGGTTTACTTGATCCAACAGAAGGTTCGTAATGATTAAGTTGTTATGTGGACACGTGACATACCGACAACTTTGATAAAAACACTATAGGAGTTGTCTCCAGATCGCTATGCATATTCATGCTAGTATCTTAGCATCTCTCTCCATTGAATACAGGCGGTTGACGACAACAACCCTCAGAATATAAACAATAGATTACAATAATAAGATGTATCCACCAATCCAAAGACAGGATAGGCGGGAGCGAGACAGCCCGCAGCGCAGCTTTGTGGACAACGACTCCCCTTGTTAGGACAGAGATACATCTTGTCAGTATATCCATAATCTTTGGTGTAGCCAACCCAACTCTCACATGGCTCTATTGGGGGGCACGGTGTGTAGTAAAACATCACTACATTAAAATCACTACATGCCGTGCCCCCCAGTCTGCGGTCAGCAGATAGACCCTTCTCAAATATATATGTTAAGTCACTTTTTGGAAACGGAATGGAGAAAACAAGGGGCAGCTTGCTCTCCACGTCGTCTGATTCTAGACATATCAGTCATCATCCCAGGGCCCTCCGTTGAAGAGGTATTGACGAGCCAACTCCGAATATCCAAAGTTAAAAACTAATTGAAGGTGGTACTTACTGGTGTTATTCAGATCTCCTATCCGCTCCTCTTCATCTTCCAATGTGACAGTAATCTCACCTTCCGTTTTTCACTTCAAAAACTACTTCCTCCTCTTTCACTCTGAACGCATCTCCCTCTTCTTTAACTGTAACATCCTCCTCTTCTTTAACTGAAACGTGTTTTTCTTCTTCTTTCACTGTAACAGCCTCACCCTCTACTTCTTGTTTTACTGTAACATCCTCCTCTTCTTTCTCCTCTTTCACAACAATGTTCAGCCCCAGAGCTTCTTTCTCCGTCCAGCAGACCTCTTCTTTAACAGGAGGGGAGTAGTTTAGGGAACTCATGTTCGGGGATGTTAGATAGCTAGCTATCATTAGCGACTAGGCTAGTGCTAACTTAACCAGCCAGCTACTATAGCTGACTAATACAAAATAACGTAATATTAAATATAATAGGTTGACAAGTAGATACGATAGAAGTGTGTCTAAAACACAGTAGCTAATATACACCGAAAGCGTATAAATAGCTTGAATCGTTCGGCTATGTTGGCTAGCAAGCTACCGAGGTGGTTGACGAGCTGTTTATGAAGAACCGTCCACTAGATTATACGTCACGCTGCAGCATCGCCTGAAAGACGCACATCGCCGTCTGCTGACTGGAGGAAAACGCAGTTGAGGATCATATTTTATTTTCAGACAAAGATTATTTTACATGGATTTAATTAAATAATACCATTATATTGAGACATACAAAGACAGGAATGTGTTGATTGATTAGTGCGAATAAAAAATGTTTACTACAGCACATTTAAGGCAGTTTCATTGTGTCAAACTAAATCTAAATAAGTATCCAGCTACTGTCGGTCTATACTGCTCCTACATGGTGTAACAATACATCATGTAGATGTATATATTGAACAGACTAGGTCTATACTGCTCCTACATGGTGTAACAATACATCATGTGGTGCTTTAAGGCGATGCTGTTAGTTTGACGTATAATGTAGTGGACGGAACACTTCTTTCAACAGCAGCAACAGTTAGTCAGCCACCTCGGTAGTTTGCGAGACAAAATAGCCGAACCAATAAAGCTCTTTAGACGCTTTCGTGTTTATTAGCCACTTTGTTTGAAACCCACTTCTGTGGTCTAGTTAGTTATCCGATTTAATTTCATATTTACGGTGTTGTTGTTATTGTTCAGCTAGCGGGCTGGTTAAGTTAGCATTAGCCTAGCTAGCTAACATCTCTGACCATGTGGTCACTAAACTACTCTCCTCCTGCTAAAGAAGAGGAGGTCTGCTGGACGGAGATAGAGGGTCTGTGGCTGAACGTTGACGTGAACGAGGAGGATGTCACAATACAAAAACTAGTAGAGGGTGAGGCTGTTACCGTGAAAGAAGAGAAAGACGTTTCAGTTAAAGAAGAGGAAGACGCGTTCAGAGTGAAAGAGGAAGTTACTGTTAAAGAAGAGGAAGAGGAGGATGCTGTTGGGGAGATGTCTGTCACATTGGAAGAGGAGGAGGAAACTGGATTTCTGGGCTCGGTTTCCCTAAGGCATGTTAAGTCATTAAATGGTTCTAAGGATGAACGGCCCTGATTAACACTAGTAAGTACAATCTTAAATACAGAGGCACAAACTCTGCAGTTGTTGAGCTGATGTGTGGAGTCAAAGGGAAAATCTGCAATATATACATCCATATTTAGACTTAAATTATTTATTTATAGCCATTGATTCTTGAAGAATATAACACATGCCCCATGAGCTTAGTTCACTGTTGTACCCCATCAGAACTGTAACGGCTGTCTTCGTGAAGAGGACCAAGGCGCAGCGGGTTGCGTGCTCATCATTATATTTATTGAATGTGAACACCAAAAAAACAATAAACGACGACAGGAAACAGTTTAGCAGGCTATACCCATAACAGCAGTGCTAAAACAACTACCCACAATTAAACAAAACACATCCCTATATATAGGACTCTCAATCAAAGGCAACTACAAACACCTGCCTTCAATTGAGAGTCCAACACCCAATTACCTAACATAGAAATTACTAAACTATAAAGAACATAGAAATACAAAAACATAACCCAAAACCCTGGCATCAGCCCTACTGGCTGGATGCCCACTTTCCCCTGGCACATGCGGGGCGCTGGTACTGCGCGTACCAGCCTGAAAATACCCGGTCTCGTCACAGCACCCATCACCCCAAAGCACGGGACCTGTCCAGTCAATGGTCGTTTGGAAAAAACACGGGGATTTGGCTTGGGACTTAATCCTCGCCCAGCCAAACTACCTGTGTGCCCCCCCAAAAATGTTTATTGGGGCTGCCTCTCGTGCTCTACCTGCCTCCCAGGAAGGTTATCACAGTGGTCCAATAATTGTTCCCATGTCAAGTCAATTCTAGACTCCAATACCTCCAGCGACCAGGATGCCATCTCCTCCCGAGCGCGTTGCTTCCTCCACTCCAGGTGCTGCTCCCTATAGTCCACCCGTAATCCCCTTTGCTCCTTTCTCCGCTGCTTAGTCCATTTTTGGTGGGTAGTTCTGTAACGGCTGTCTTCGTGAAGAGAGGATCAAGGCGCAGCGGGTTGCGTGCTCATCATTATATTTATTGAATGTGAACACCAAAAAACAATGAAACGACGACAGGAAACAGTTTAGCAGGCTATACCCATAACAGCAGTGCTAAAACAACTACCCACAATTAACAAACAAAACACATCCCTATATATAGGACTCTCAATCAAAGGCAACTACAAACACCTGCCTTCAATTGAGAGTCCAACACCCAATTACCGAACATAGAAATTACTAAACTAGAAAGAACATAGAAATACAAAAACATAACCCAAAACTCGGAAATAATAAATCAAACACCCTTCTAAACAAACCACCACCCCGAACCACATAAAACAAATACCCTCTGCCACGTCCTGACCAAACTACAATCACAAATAACCCCTATACAAGTCAGGACGTGACAAGAACCCCAAATAAGATTTTTTTTACTCCAATGTTTAGAAACAATGTAAATGTAAATCAACACTGTATAGCCTCAACATGGTTAAAACTATAATGTTGATATCATGGATGGTCAGTCCTTGAATTTGAAAGTAGTTCATTTCTCCAGCCCCATCCATCATCTTATTCCCAAAACAGTGGTGGAATGACAGCCCTGTTATTGTTTGAACTGCAGATTGGTTGGTTGATTGTGTGGCTTTTTTAAAGGGACAACCTAGTATTTAAACAGAAACAAAATGTCAGCCCAGAGACTTGGTTTGGTAAACAGCTGAGGGATGGGGGCTGGAGAAATGTAACCACTCTCAAATTCATAGAGAAAGCTTTTATAGCAACCGTAACCCAAAACCTAGTTCAGACATCTTGCCATAACAGTTATAAGGTGTTGGCTTGACAGTCACTGGACCCAGGTTTGAGTCCAGCTCAGGGCTACCCCCTGAATTTACTACACTATGAATACAAGGACTGGCCATCCATAAGGTCAAAATGATAGTTTTAAACAAGATTGAGGCTATACAGTGCTTGTTGACAAACATTGGCGTTATACGTGCTTATGTTTTGGTTTCTGGTGGGGTAATACGGTTGAAACATTTGAGGCATTTATAAGTTATATTCTTCAAGAATCAATGGTTATATAGTAAATGGGTCTTTCTATAACTGCCAGTGTAGATTTCCTGTGAGGGGTCAAATTGTTAGAGCTGTTGATAAGTCATTAACTGTGTTAGAATACTCATACTAACCGTACTATTTGTGATGTTAATTGAGTATGTAGTATGCTTATTGGTAATAAATTCGCTCTGGCTATCTACTCCGATTTCAGAGCACTCTCGTCTGAGTACCAGAGAGCAGAATAATGAATTTACTAGCGCTCAACACCCGTTGAATATGTCCAGGTGTCAGTAAACGTAGGCAAAAAAAGCATAATTTAAATATTTTCCAGCAGCACAGTCACCAACGCTCTGGATAACATGAAAACTGCCTAACCAGCTCTGCTAGGGCGAGTAAAATGGTCAGAGTCTCATTTGTGTCTGGAAGTAGCTAGCAAGCTAAGGTCAGAACGGTCAAATCAACCCAACTCCTCGGCCAGAGCGGCCAGTGGCTCTGAGAGCGAAACGGGCTGAATTTACAAACTGACAACGGGCTGAATTTATGAAGCACTCTGGTATTCAAGATTGAATTTAAAAACACCTGAAGTCGTAAAATGTCTAACTAGTAATGTCTTATGCTAACTAGCTAGCAAGAGGTTGCATAGCAAAAGCATAAACTTCCGGTAGACAGGAGAAGAGCGCTCAACTGAAAGGAAACGGTTCGGTTACAGTTTACTACAATTAACTAATAGTATGTAGTATATACTCATTAAGTATGTAGTTACAGTATACTACAATTAACTAATAGTATGTAGTATATACTCATTGTATACTACAATTAACTAATAGTATGTAGTATATACTCATTAAGTATGTAGTTACAGTATACTACAATTAACTAATAGTATGTAGTATATACTCATTAAGTATGTAGTTACAGTATACTACAATTAACTAATACATTAAATGAACTAATAGTATATACTTATTAAGTATGGAGTTACAGTATACTACAATTAACTAATAGTATGTAGTATATACTCATTAAGTATGTAGTTACAGTATACATTTACATTTTTTACATTTACGTCATTTAGCAAACGCTCTTATCCAGAGCGACTTACAAATTGGTGCATTCACCTTATGATATCCAGTGGAACAACCACTTTACAATAGTATATCTATATCATTTTTGGGGGGTGGGGGTTAGAAGGATTACTTTATCCTATCCCAGGTATTCTTTAAAGAGGTGGGGTTTCAGGTGTCTCCGGAAGGTGGTGATTGACTCCGCTGTCCTGGCGTCGTGAGGGAGCTTGTTCCACCATTGGGGTGCCAGAGCAGCGAACAGTTTTGACTGGGCTGAGCGGGAACTGTGCTTCCGCAGAGGTAGGGGGGCCAGCAGGCCAGAGGTAGATGAATGCAGTGCCCTTCTTTGGGTGTAGGGACTGATCAGAGCCAGAAGGTACGGAGGTGCCGTTCCCCTCACAGCTCCGTAGGCAAGCACCATGGTCTTGTAGCAGATGCGAGCTTCAACTGGAAGCCAGTGGAGTGTGCAGAGGAGCGGGGTGACGTGAGAGAACTTGGGAAGGTTGAATACCAGACGGGCTGCGGCGTTCTGGATGAGTTGTAGGGGTTTAATGGCACAGGCAGGGAGCCCTGCCAACAGCGAGTTGCAGTAATCCAGACGGGAGATGACAAGTGCCTGGATTAGGACCTGCGCCGCTTCCTGTGTGAGGCAGGGTCGTACTCTGCGAATGTTGTAGAGCATGAACCTACAGGATCGGGTCACCGCCTTGATGTTAGCGGAGAACGACAGGGTGTTGTCCAGGGCTGGGAGGAGGACACAATGGAGTTGTCAACCGTGATGGCGAGATCATAGAACAGCCAGTCCTTCCCTAGGAGGAAGAGCAGCTCCGTCTTGCCGAGGTTCAGCTTGAGGTGGTGATCCGTCATCCACACTGATATGTCTGCCAGACATGCAGAGATGCGATTCGCCACCTGGTTATCAGAAGGGGGAAAGGAGAAGATTAATTGTGTGTCATCTGCGTAGCAATGATAGGAGAGACCATGTGAGGATATGACCGAGCCAAGTGACTTGGTGTATAGCGAGAATAGGAGAGGGCCTAGAACTGAGCCCTGGGGGACACCAGTGGTGAGAGCACGTGGTGCGGAGACGGATTCTCGCCATGCCACCTGGTAGGAGCGACCTGTCAGTTAGGACGCAATCCAAGAGTGAGCCGCGCCGGAGATGCCCAACTCAGAGAGGGTGGAGAGGAGGATCTGATGGTTCACCTGTATCAAAGGCAGCAGATAGGTTTAGAAGGATGAGAGCAGAGGAGAGAGAGTTAGCTTTAGCAGTGCGGAGAGCCTCCGTGACACAGAGAAGAGCAATCTCAGTTGAATGACCAGTCTTGAAACCTGACTGATTTGGATCAAGAAGGTCATTCTGAGAGAGATAGCAAGAGAGCTGGCCAAGGACGGCACGCTCAAGAGTTTTGGAGAGAAAAGAAAGAAGGGATACTGGTCTGTAGTTGTTGACATCGGAGGGATCGAGTGTAGGTTTTTTGAGAAGGGGTGCAACTATACTACAATTAACTAATAGTATGTAGTATATACTCATTAAGTATGTAGTTACAGTATGCTACAATTAACTAATAATATGTAGTATATACTCATTAAGTATGTAGTTACAGTATACTAAAATGAACTAATAGCATGTAGTATATACTCATTAAGTATGTAGTTACAGTATACTACAATTAACTAATAGTATGCAGTATATACTCATTAAGTATGTAGTTACAGTATGCTACAATTAACTAATAATATGTAGTATATACTCATTAAGTATGTAGTTACAGTATACTAAAATGAACTAATAGCATGTAGTATATAGTCATTAAGTATGTAGTTACAGTATGTTAGTATGGGTATTCAAACACAGCTATAAGCCTTTTTTCATTTTTTTTCAATGCCATTACATTAAAGGCGAAACATACCTACATTCAATAACATTTATAAATAGTTTGAAACCTTTGTTTTATACCCTTCTCAAAGTTGGTGCCTTGCTGGATTTGTAATTTAAAAAAAAATACAACACTACTTGACTTTCCTTGTATTTATGGCAGTGTAGTTCCCTTAAGGGTCAGTCAACTTTGGTTGAAGGATCTAAAATCACACCTGAAAAGGCCAATGAAATATTACACTGCTAAATTCAATGGTTCTAACTGAGAGTCACCTTAACTTTATTGACAACACCCAAATGGATACTGTCATTAATGTGGTTCTTCAATAATTACACATAATTCTTAATACTGTAGCTGTTTAGTTACAGTCACATGTTCAACTATCACCAGCTGATCCAGGAAATCATTTTCTGAATGACAGTCACATGGCAAACATCACGACATGCAACAACAACCAAAGTGCTTCTTCATTCATTACTCTGGTAAAGACAGTTATGCCGTGCTCCACGTTGGATCCAACATCCCTAACAAATTGATGTTTATAATGTGTTATTGTCTGCTTGATTTACAGTAGGGTCTCGTTAGTCTGTTTGGACACAGAGATACTTAGCTCATAATCTGTAGAGAACTGTTCCTTGATGGATAGGCTATTGTACAACACACAGAGCTATTTTCCTTTATTCAGGACATTTAGAATGACAACACATTACAGAGTAGCCTAGTGGGATTATTCACAAAATTATCTAGTGATCAGGTTATGAAATGTCATGACAAGGACATTTTAGTTTCCATGTTTCACCTGAAATATTAAATGATTTATAGTCCTAGGTCTATGTTATTGTTAGGTGAGGTTATGGGTCCTACAGTAGGTCTATGTTGTTGCTAGGTGAAGTTATGGGTCCTACAGTAGGTCTATGTTGTTGCTAGGTGAAGTTATGGGTCCTACAGTAGGTCTATGTTGTTGCTAGGTGAAGTTATGGGTCCTACAGTAGGTCTATGTTGTTGCTAGGTGAAGTTATGGGTCCTACAGTAGGTCTATGTTGTTGCTAGGTGAAGTTATGGGTCCTACAGTACTGCCCTACCAAGCAAAAAGGCAGTAACTGCTAATTTTTCGAAAATTAGTTAATGTCATTTTTACTGCATTAATCATGTGGACAAGAATCCTGCCTCTATTGTATTGTACAACACACACGTGCTCCAGTATGTCTGTAGTTATTGTGGTTCGGTGAAGTTATGGGTCCTACAGTAGGTCTATGTTATTGTTAGGTGAAGTTATGGGACAATTTGTTAAACACTTAATGAACAAACCCTCAGTTTCAGGCTGATGACAAAGCTAGCTAAAGAGCATTTTACTGGTTGAAGTATTTTTATAAAGCAGTTGATTTGCAACAATAAAACAAACATTTTATTAAGCAGGACATTCAAACGAGCCTTACAATTATAATCCAAAAGTAATGTGAAATGCACTCATAAGCAACCTGGAAATGGAGGCTATATTTGCTGTCAGCCTATGAGAACTCCCCTGAGTTTTCCCCCACGGTGGTGAATTAGTAAATAGACACAGAGCTTAATATGAGTTTTCTTGAGTAGCACTCCTGATCTTGCGCTGTAATATTCAGAATACATTGAAAAACGAAAATCTTTACTCACCATTTTTGCTCCAAGCAGAAATACTACATCCATAACTAGTGGTTTCCTCATTACCAGATATACTACATCCATAACTAGTGGTTTCCTCATTACCAGATATACTACATCCATAACTAGTGGTTTCCTCATTACCAGATATACTACATCCATAACTAGTGGTTTCCTCATTACCAGATATACTACATCCATAACTAGTGGTTTCCTCATTAGCAGATATACTACATCCATAACTAGTGGTTTCCTCATTACCAGATATACTACATCCATAACTAGTGGTTTCCTCATTAGCAGATATACTACATCCATAACTAGTGGTTTCCTCATTACCAGATATACTACATCCATAACTAGTGGTTTCCTCATTAGCAGGGAGGTGTTTCTGCAATCAAATTGTGTGTGTATCGCCCTCGTGCTGCAATTTTAGCAAACACAGAAAGGGGCAACTTATGACTATTGTTGCTAACGTGACTGTTATAAGACAATTGTCAAATAATTTAACATTCATTAAAGACTTCAGTTGTTGTACAACATCGAACCCAGAATCTCTGGTCACACAGATAGACCACTGCTTCACCCGGGTGGTCTGATTTGTTCTTGTTTTTAATTGTTGACAGCCAGTAGATTATAATGTGAAATGGAAGTTGTTTTCTGTTGGTGGTGAGCAAACTCGTCCATCAAAAATGTAGGATATATTTGTTGTATTAAAGGTGAAGGTTTTACAGGCTTTGGTTTTTCCATTTATGTTTTGAGGTTGGACTTTAGCACGTCTAGCTCGTTAGCACGTCTAGCTCGTTAGCACGTCTAGCTCATTAGCACGTAAGACCCACTGATTGGTGTCACCTCATTAGTCAGTATGTGTTACACCTGTGCTGACTGGTTAGGAAGAACACTTCTACAGCCAGAGAGGTGAGAGGTCAAACATTTTTTAGATGGTAAATATTTATGTCCCCTTAGCGGTTGATCACATAAACAAAAGGGAATATGTTCCATCATCTATGTTTATTTACATTAGTGCAAATTGTCCACTGATATTGGTGTAATTTCTCACCCCTTTTGTCTGTGTGAAAGTTAATTTCCCCTCAGACACACACATTTGTTCTTTGTTATTATGAAGGTCATTTTTGTAGAATGTACTTTTCCCCACTCATTCACCCCATCTCTTTACATTACTTATTTATATTCGGTGGCCTGACTGCATCCAGACTATGTCAAAGGCCCATCCTGGTAGATCTGAACCTAATGCAGCTTGGAGTGATCTGATAAAAGAAGTCACATTTAGGTGCCATGTGTAACTGAGGCCATAGATGCTCCATATCCATTACTTTGAGTGTTTTATATAATATGACTAAATGTGTTTCTTTTTGTGTTGCAGGGGCAGTCAAGTAATGGAATGGCAAGGCCACAGAACATGACATAAGCAGAGCTGTGGGAGACCACCTCAAGCCCCTGGTAGAGCCGGGGGTGGTGTTTACCACTCCACCACGCCTTCAGCAGGCTGGAAAAGTGGGATTGGTAGTGTTTTTCATACTAAGATGGACCAAGATACGTGTTGCTTTTACACATATTTGTTCATTGGTTTGACATGAGTCTTGATTGGTCGGTCATTGGGTTCATTTGTCTTACAATATGTTCTAATCAAATCAAGCTTTGTTTATACAGTACATTTAAGACATGGATGCAACACAATGGCTTCACAGGAAAAAAATGATAGAATAATTTATATGTTAAAGTATTCCACCCTGAAACTGTAGAATTGTGTGACGTGTTAAGATCATAAGACTATAATCTGATGATGTGTGTTTCAAAGTAGGTCAGAGAAATATTGACAGTTAGGAGGGAACATGTCTGTGTTGGTTTGTCGGAAACAAGTTGATCTATTTCTCTGAAGACTGAGCTCTGAGAAGGGAAGTAATCCCGGCGTTGCGAAACCACAGAGGTTTCCTGTTTTGAGCTAGACTTGTCAGTTGCAGACATGAAGATAGAGGAACCCGGTTAGACAGAAAGAGCTATCAAAGTAGAACATTGTGACAGAGTTAGAGAAGAGGGGCATTTATAAAGTGTATGATATAACCAAATGTGAGGTATAAAAGGCTATGTACATTGTATGATTTTTAGAATAAATAGAATAGAATAAAGGACTGATCTATTGCAGAATCTGAGACTTTGTCTAATTCTTTATTTATTGAAGCCTTACAACCTTCAGGAAATAGACAAAGCTTTGAGTAGTAGTTGAGTTCAACCATTGAGATAGCAAAATTCCCATGACAAATAAAATAAATATTTAGTACACAAACATAAGATAAAAAACAGATGACTAAACTGAAAGACTAATGAGCATTGATGCAATATCCAATCCAAAAATATAGGCTTGTTTTTTAGGAGGGGTTCTGAAAGTCACTATGGGGGTGTCCACAGGAAGTTGACTAGTAACAACAACTGGGACCTAAAAGACACCCACCATGAGACCCACAAAATCTGCCTAAGAAGAGGCAAACAAAAGAAAAACCCACACCAAACTTAAAGACAGGAAGCAAACCAAAAAGGTAGGGCAACTAAAGGTGTTGACTCTCCACATCTATCAAAACAACTGGAGCACTGGGCCAGACACTCTTAAATAGAACCTGGACCAGCTCGGGTGAAACACCTTCCCACTAACGAGATGGACAAGCCAGCACAGGTGTAACACATACTGACTAACGAGGTGACACCAATCAGTGTATCCTACGTGCTAACGAACTGTACGTGCTAAAGTCCAACCTCAAACATAAATGGAAAAACCAAAGAATGTAACACCTTCCCCCTTAAAACCTGTTGGGGCTAGGGGGCAGTATTTGCATGGCCGGATAAAAAACGTACCCGATTTAAACTGGTTACTACTCTTGTCCAGAAACGAGAATATGCATATAATTAGTAGATTTGGATAGAAAACACTCTAAAGTTTCTAAAACTGTTTGAATGGTGTCTGTGAGTATAACAGAACTCATATGGCAGGCCAAAACCTGAGAAAATTCCATACAGGATGTGCCCTGTCTGACAATTTGTTGTCCTTCTGTTGCATCTCTATCGAAAATACAGCATCTGTGCTGTAACATGACACTTTCTAAGGCTCCCATTGGCTCTCTAAAGCCGCCAGAAAGTGGAATGGGGTGTCTGCTGTCTCTGGGCGAAGAACAGCAGGAGAGTTTGTGAGTGGTCAGCCTGGGGACAGTGACACTGGAGATGCGCGTTCACGAGAATTCTCAATTTTTTTCTTTCAGCCTTTGAATGAATACAACGTTGCCAAGTTGGAATATTATCGCTATTTTACGAGAAAAATCGCATAAAAATTGATTTTAAACAGCGTTTGACATGCTTCTAAGTACGGTAATGGAATATTTTGAATTTTTTTGTCACGAAATGCGCTCGCGCGTCACCCTTCGGATAGTGACCTGAACGCACAAACAAAACGGAGCTATTTCAATATAACTATGGATTATTTGGAACCAAAACAACATTTGTTGTTGAAGTAGAAGTCCTGGGAGTGCATTCTGACGAAGAACAGCAAAGGTAATCCAATTTTTCTAATAGTAATTCTGAGTTTAGTGAGTCCCAAACTTGGTGGGTGTCAAAATAGCTAGCCCGTGATGGCCGAGCTATGTACTCAGAATATTGCAAAATGTGCTTTCGCCGAAAAGCTATTTTAAAATCTGACACCGCGATTGCTTAAAGGAGTTCTGAATCTATAATTCTTAAAATAATTGTTATGTATTTTGTGAACGTTTATCATGAGTAATTTAGTAAATTCACCGGACGTTTTCGGTGGGTATGCTAGTTCTGAACATCACATGCTAATGTAAAAAGCTGTTTTTTGATATAAATATGAACTTGATTGAACAAAACATGCATGTATTGTATAACATAATGTCCTAGGAGTGTCATCTGATGAAGATCATCAAAGGTTAGTGCTGCATTTAGCTGTGGTTTTGGTTTTTGTGACATATATGCTTGCTTTGAAAATGGCTGTGTGATTATTTTTGGCAGGGTACTCTCCTGACATAATTTTATGTTTTGCTTTCGCTGTAAAGCCTTTTTGAAATCAAACAATGTGGTTAGATTAACGAGAGTCTTGTCTTTAAAATGGTGTAAAATAGTCATATGTTTGAGAAATTGAAGTTATAGCATTTTTGAGGTATTTGTATTTCGCACCACGCGATTCCACTGGCTGTTGACTACTCCTCGCCCAGAGAGGAGAATGCTTACCACCAACAGAAAACAACTTCCATTCCTCATTATAATCAACTACAATGCTTCACCTTCTACAATATAAACATGGTGTCTACTGGATGTCAACAGTTAAAAACAAGAAAAAACACATTTCTAAGTATATATATATATTTTTTAATTCACTAGCTTCTAGAACTCTAGTCTTTTTAAAACTCAGTAGCTTCTAGAACTCTCGTCCCCTTGGAATGAGCCCAAACAAAACTAATCTCCAATACGGAAAAACGTGCAGTCAAAATAAATTGTGATCCATGGTAACGCACTGGCTAAAACCAAAACACAAATATTTTTAACTGCACACCCCTGAGACAATCAGCAACCAAGTTGTCCTTATCACAAACATGTCTGATTTCAAGAGGAAACTCCTGCAATATCCGTAGTAACTTTCCACCTCACCGCGGAGCTTCACTCTCTTTTCAGGGTTCACTCGATAGGCATGTTGTAGGATCGGGGCCCAGTCTCCAATGTCATGCTCAAGTACATTTGGGTTAGCACATCTGAGAATGAACCCTGATATTCTAAAAGCAGGGCAACAGTGATGCATTTACATTTAGGGGTCGCTTAACCTCTCTAGGGTAGGTGGCAGTATTTTGACGTCCGGATGAAAAGTGTGCCCGTAGTAAACTGCCTGTTACCCAGGCCCAGAAGGTAGGATATGCATATTAATTGTAGATTTGGATAGAAAACACTCTGAATGATGTCTGTGAGTATAACAGAACTCATATGGCAGGCAAAACCCTGAGAAAAATCCAACCAGGAAGTTGAAAATCTGAGGCTTGTAGTTTTTCAAGTGATTGCCTATCCAATACAAAGAGTCTATGGGTTAATTTTGCAGTTCCTAAGGCTTCCACTAGATGTTAACAGTCTTTAGAACCTTGTTTCAGTCTTCTGTGAACTGGAAGGAAATGAGATACATTTGTATCAGGTACCTAGCTGATCATCAGTTCATCAGCCATCAGTTCATTGATGCGCGCGGCCGTCAGCGGGAGCTGCTTTCTTTTTCCTTTCTGAAGACAAAGGATTTGTCCGGTTGGAATATTATCGAAGATCTATGATAAAAACATCCGAAAGATTGATGCTATACATCGTTTGACATGTTTCTACAAACTGTAGTAAACCTTTTTTGACTTTTCGTCTGAACAAACTGCACGAGCATGGCGCATTTGGATAACTCGACTGAACGCGCAAACAAAAAGGAGGTATTTCGATATAAATATGGACTTTATCAAAACAAAATGAACATTTATGGTGGAACTGGGATTCCTGGGAGTGCATTCTGACGAATATCATCAAAGGTAAGTTAAGATTTATGATACTATTTCTGACTTTTGTTGACTCCAACATGGCGGCTTTCTGTATTGGTTGCTGTTGTTGTGTGAATGCCGTACTCAGATTATTGCAAAGTGTGCTTTCGCTGTGAAGCTTTTTTGAAATCTGACACAGCGGTTGCATTAAGGAGAAGTGTATCTACAATTCTTTCAATAACTGTTCTATATTTTATCAACGTTTATGATGAGTATTTCTGTAAATTGATGTGCTCATTCACCGGAAGTTTTGAGAGGCAAAACATTTCTGAACATTACACGCCAACGTAAAATGGAGTTTTGGGATATAAATATGAACATTATTGAGCAAAACATACATGTATTGTGTAACATGAAGTCCTATGAGTGCCATCTGATGAAGATCATCAAAGGTTAGTGCTTAATTTTAGCTGTATTTCTGGTTTTTGTGACCCCTCTCCTTGCTTGGAAAATGGCTGTGTGGTTTTTCTTGTTTAGGTACTGTCCTAACATAATCTAATTTATGCTTTCGCCATAAAGCCTTTTTGAAATCGGACACTGTGGCTGGATTAACGAGAAGTGTATCTTTAAAATGGGGTATAATAGTTGTATGTTTGAGAAATTTGAATTATGAGATTTTTGTTGTTTTGAATTTGGCGCCCTGCTTTTTCACTGGCTGTTGAATAGTGTGTCCCGCAGGTGGGACGCTAGCGTCCCAGCTACCCCAGAGAGGCTAACAAAGGAACGCAACACTTATTTGTCAGCACTCATTGATATCATGTTGAAATCAATTGTGCGAGAGGAGGGAGATGAGGTTGCACGTCCTGTTAAAACTAACAGCTCAAAAACCACACAGAATCTGGGAATAATGTGTACATCGCTGGTTAGAGGACAATTTGTAGAAAACAGCTAGCTACATTTTGAAGTGTTGCATTGTGATTCCAGTGGGTAACCAACGTGGTAAGTGTAACAACTCTTTCTTTGTTAGTCACTTTTTGTTAAATCTCATAAAAAGTATTCTTTCAATTCAGAGCCTGGATTTTTCCCGAGGCTAAAATCAATTGAACAGGGGGCAAACGTTTAGGGTTTTATATTCTTATATTCTTCATTAAAATACTCCTTCTACAATGTTAAAACATTCTACATTGTGACATTATTTCATTCATGATATCATGAAACAACTCCTTCATGTATTTTCTGATGTTTAATCAGAGATCTTTTATCAGAGTATCTCTTCCCACATTGATTACAGCCACATGGTTTCTCTCCTGTGTGTGTTCTCTGGTGGTATATCAGGCCGTTTAGCTGAATAAAACATTTCCCACATTGATCACAGCCATAAGGTTTCTCTCCTGTGTGTATTCTCTGGTGTGATTTCAGGGTTTGTAGCCGAATAAAACTCTTCCCACATTGATCACAGCCATAAGGTTTCTCTCCTGTGTGTATTCTCTGGTGTGTAGTTAGATAGCTAGATGTAGTAAAACTCTTCCCACATTGATCACAGCTATAAGATTTCTCTCCTGTGTGTCCCCGCTGGTGTACTATCAGGCTGCTTAGCTGAGTAAAACTCTTCCCACATTGATCACAGCCATAAGGTTTCTCTCCAGTGTGTGTTCTCTGGTGTATAGTTAGATAGCTAGATGAGGTAAAACTTTTCACACATTGATCACAGCAAAAAGGTTTCTCTCCCGTGTGTCCTCGCTGGTGTACTATCAGGCTGCTTAACTGAGTAAAACTCTTCCCACATTGATCACAGCCATAAGGTTTCTCTCCAGTGTGTGTTCTCTGGTGTATAGTTAGATAGCTAGATGTAGTAAAACTCTTCCCACATTGATCACAGCTATAAGATTTTTCTCCTGTGTGTCCCCGCTGGTGTACTATCAGGCTGCTTAACTGAGTAAAACTCTTCCCACATTGATCACAGCCATAAGGTTTCTCTCCAGTGTGTGTTCTCTGGTGTGATTTCAGGGAGCTTGACTGAGTAAAACTCTTCCCACATTGATTACAGCTATAAGGTTTCTCTCCTGTGTGTACTCGCTGGTGTATTTTAAGTTCTGATGAAGATTTGCAACCTTTCCCACAGTCAGAGCAGCAAATAGATTTCTTCCCTGTGGGTCTCTGCTGGTGTGTCTTGAGGTGTTCTGATGTGGAGAGACTCTTCTCTGCTTTGTCAGCATCATGAGGTTGTTGAGGCTCCCCAGAGGATCCACGATAGTCACATCTCTCTCCTGTGTGAACGACAAAGTCAGACAGATGGTTAAAGGCCCACAACAGCAGAAATCCAATATTTATTTGAGCTAAAAGGTGATGCCCAGATCATACCCATGAAGTTGTACAACAATTGACTCCTGTTAAATTATATGACAATTGTCTTGCTTTCTCGTTTTCACAGTAGTAACATCGATGATTGTAGGCTAGAAATAAGTTAATCAAGTTGTTGAAACGTTAAGCAGTGTGCCAGACGACTTTCGGTCTCCAATATAGACCCTTTCTGTGTTTGCTAAAATTGCGGCACGAGGGAAATTCACACACAATTTGATTGCAGAAACTCCTCCCTGCTAATGAGGAAACCACTAGTTATGGATGTAGTATATCTGGTAATGAGGAAACCACTAGTTATGGATGTAGTATATCTGGTAATGAGGAAACCACTAGTTATGGATGTAGTATATCTGGTAATGAGGAACCCACTAGTTATGGATGTAGTATATCTGGTAATGAGGAAACCACTAGTTATGGATGTAGTATATCTGGTAATGAGGAAACCACTAGTTATGGATGTAGTATATCTGCTAATGAGGAAACCACTAGTTATGGATGTAGTATATCTGCTAATGAGGAAACCACTAGTTATGGATGTAGTATATCTGGTAATGAGGAAACCACAAGTTATGGATGTAGTATATCTGGTAATGAGGAAACCACAAGTTATGGATGTAGTATATCTGGTAATGAGGAAACCACAAGTTATGGATGAAGTATATCTGGTAATGAGGGAACCACTAGTTATGGATGTAGTATATCTGGTAATGAGGGAACCACTAGTTATGGATGTAGTATATCTGGTAATGAGGGAACCACTAGTTATGGATGTAGTATATCTGGTAATGAGGGAACCACTAGTTATGGATGTAGTATATCTGGTAATGAGGGAACCACTAGTTATGGATGTAGTATATCTGGTAATGAGGGAACCACTAGTTATGGATGTAGTATATCTGGTAATGAGGGAACCACTAGTTATGGATGTAGTATATCTGCTAATGAGGAAACCACTAGTTATGGATGTAGTATATCTGCTAATGAGGAAACCACTAGTTATGGATGTAGTATATCTGCTAATGAGGAAACCACTAGTTATGGATGTAGTATATCTGCTAATGAGGAAACCACTAGTTATGGATGTAGTATATCTGGTAATGAGGAAACCACTAGTTATGGATGTAGTATATCTGCCTGGAGCAAAAATGGTGAGCAAAGATTTTAGTTTTTCGCAATGTATTCTGAATGTCAATGTTGGAAATCTCAAGGGAGTAACCTCCATTTCCAGGAATATTATGAGTGCATTTCACACTACTTTGTATTATAATTGTAAGGCTCGCTTGAATGTCCTGCTATAATGTGTGTGTCATCATCGCAAATCAACCGCTTTGTACTTCAACCAGTAAAATTCTCTTTGGTTAGCTTTTTCCATCAGCCTGACAATGAGGGTTTGTACACTGTTGGCCAAATTGTCCCATAACTTCACCTAACAACAACATAGACCTAGGATTATAAATCATTTAATATTTCAGGTGAAACATGGAAACTAAAATGTCTTTGTCATGACATTTCATAACCAGATAATTTTGTGAATAATCCCTCTAGGCTACTCTGTAATGAGTTGTCATTCTAAATGTCCTGAATAAAGGAAAATATCTCTGTGTGTTGTACAATAGCCTATCCATCAAGGAACAGTTCTCTACACATTATGAGCTAAGTATCTCTGTGTCCAAACAGACTAACGAGACCCTACTGTAAATCAAGCAGACAATAACACATTATAAACATCAATTTGTTAGGGATGTTGGATCCAACGTGGAGCACAGCATAACTGTCTTTACCAGAATAATGAATTAAGAAACACTTTGGTTGTTGTTGCATGTCATGATGTTTGTCATGTGACTGTCATTCAGAAAATGATTTCCTGGATCAGCTGATGATAGTTGAACATGTGACTGTAACTAAACAGCTACAGTATTAAGAATTATGTGTAATTATTTAAGAACCGCATTAATGACAGTATCCATTTGGGTGTTGTCAATAAAGTTAAGGTGACTAGGTTAGAACCATTGGATTTAGCAAACTGAAATGATTTAGGATTTCTGTGCCCATGAAAACTGTTTTCCCAGCGTAATATAAGGAAACACTAAATGTTACGTAGGTAGAGAGCATTTCAGAGATCTGAATACAAAAAAACTGTCCTAACAGGACAATAACCTAAACCACAAGGCCAAATCTACACTGGAGGAGCTTACCAAGATGACATTGAATGTTCTTGAGTGGCCTAGTTACAGTTTGGACTTAAATCATCTTGAAAGTCTATGGCAAGACTAGAAAATGGCTTTCTAGCAATGATCAACAACCAACTTGACAGAACAGGAAGGATTTTAAAAAGAATAATGAATATTCACATGAAGATCAGTCGCCTATTGGATGACATCACGACTTCCCATCAAGACAACTCCTTGAAGGCCTTACTATGACATCACTCACTCCTTCTAGTTTGCAGTTGTAAAAAAAACACTATTTTGCTTAAAACATTTATTTGTTTCACTTTAGTGTGTTTATACTTTACTGTATTTATATATCACTTTTCAACAGGAAAAGTTTTTAAAAAATCACTGGAGGACGTCATGAACAATTCACACAGTACAAAAACATATTCAAGTGAAAAATGAACTTTTAAAAATCACACATTAGTTCAACAACTGCAGAGTTTGTGTCCCTGTTTTATAAGATAGTACTCACTGTATTTACTGGTGTTAAACAGATCAATGTCCCTGTTTTATAAGATAGTACTCACTGTATTTACTGGTGTTAATCAGATCAATGTCCCTGTTTTATTAGATAGTACTCACTGTATTTACTGGTGTTAATCAGATCAATGTCCCTGTTTTATTAGATAGTACTCACTGTATTTACTGGTGTTAATCAGATCAATGTCCCTGTTTTATTAGATAGTACTCAGTGTATTTACTGGTGTTAATCAGATCAATGTCCCTGTTTTATTAGATAGTACTCACTGTATTTACTGGTGTTAAACAGATCAATGTCCCTGTTTTATAAGATAGTACTCACTGTATTTACTGGTGTTAATCAGATCAATGTCCCTGTTTTATAAGATAGTACTCACTGTATTTACTGGTGTTAAACAGATCAATGTCCCTGTTTTATAAGATAGTACTCACTGTATTTACTGGTGTTAATCAGTTCTCCAGTCTTCTCTTCTTCGTCCTCCTCTAATGTGACAGTAATCTCCCCCTCTTCATCCTTCATTCCAAAAACGTCTTCATCTTCTTTCACTTCATCCTCTACTCCAAAAACGGCATCTTCCTCCTCCTCTTTCACAGTAACATCCTCCTCCTCTTTCACTCTGAAGGCGTCTTCCTCTTCTTTCTCTGAGACGTCTTTTTCTTCTTTCACGGTAACAGCTTCACCCTCTACTTGTTTTTGTATTGTAACAGCCTCCTCTTCCTCCTCCTCTTTAACGAGAGTTTCTTTCTCCATCCAACAGACCTCTTCTTTAGCAGGAGGAGAGTAGCTTAGTGAACTCATGGTCGGGGATAATAGCTAGCTAGCATTAGCGACTAGACTAGTGCTAACTTAACCAGCCAGCTAGCTGACTTACAACGTAAATAATACATTAAATGGGGTAGCTAGTTGTTTCCACATAAGTATGTTTAAATCATAGTAGCAATTAAACCACGAAATCGTATAAAGAACTTGAATGTTCCGACTTTGTTGGCTAGCGAGCTACGGAGGTGGCTGCAGTTGGTGAAGAAGCGTTCCGTCCACTAGATTATACGTCACACTAGAAACATCGCCTGAAAGACACATATCGCCATCTGCTGTCTGGAGGGAGGAAACGCAGTTGAGGAGGGAAAACTTTTTTTATTCTTCATTTTATTATAATATTATAAAGCAGTTTAGGGAAACGTTTTTTTTCTCTTCATTAAATAATAATATTATATTAACACGTACAAAGAGTAACACGTGTTGTTTGATTAGTTCAGATTTTTTTTATGAGAATTTAAAATAAACTCTACATCTACTCCACATCCTTATTTCTGACTCAGTCAAATATCTAGATATCAAAATAAGCACCTAGTTATTGATACCCTTGATAAAGATGAGCAAAAATTACTGTATAAAATAAATAAATAAACTTTACCCACTACCAGGATATTTTAGCCCAAAACCTGGTTACCTCTCTGCTAGGAGGCTGAAACTTGGCCATAAGTGGATCTTCCAGCAAGACACATTAACATCCACATAGAAATGGTTAATTGGGCACAAAAGCAACATTTTCAATGGCCAACTCCATTGAAAACCTGTGGTTTGAATTGAACAGGGCAGTCCATAAGCGCAGGCAAAATATATCAAGGACCTGGAGAGATTCTGTTTGGAGGAATGGTCTAAGATCCCTTTCAATGTGTTCTTTAATCTCATAAAACATTTCAGTGTCGTTATTCTCTCAAGTGGAGGGTGAGTATGGAAAACATGGGTGGCAATAATTCAGACCCCTGGCTTTTGAGAATTACATGTTAAACTAAATCTCTTTCTCTGAGCAATTGTACTAGTGTCAAATAATAAAATGTCCCTTTAATTTTTACATACAATATAGATCAGTATTTTAATTCTTTATTTTATAGAGTTGTTTTTTCTCATCTTTATCAAGGGTGTCAACAATTTTGTCCCCCACTGACCTCCATACATGGTGTAACAATACATCATGTAGATGTATATAATGAACAGACTAGGTCTATACTGCTCCTACATGGTGTAACAATACATCATGTAGATGTATATAAGGAACAGACTAGGTCTATACTGCTCCTACATGGTGTAACAATACATCATGTAGATGTATATAATGAACAGACTATGTCTATACTGCTCCTACATGGTGTAACAATACATCATGTAGATGTATATAATGAACAGACTAGGTCTATACTGCTCCTACATGGTGTAACAGAGTGCATTCGGAAAGTATTCAGACCCCTTCACTTTTTCCACATTTTGTTACGTTACAGCCTTATTCTAAAATGGATAAAAAATACTCATTCGACCAAATCAATCTACACACATTACCCCATAATGACATCACAATACCCCATAATGACAAACCAAAAACATGTTTTAGATTTTTTTTGCTAATTTATTAAAATAAACTGGAAAAGTATTCAGACTCTTTACTACATACTTTGTTTAAACACCTTTTGCAGTGATTACAGCCTCGAGTCTTCTGGAGTATGACGCTACAAGCTTGGCACATCTGTATTTGGGGAGTTTCTCCCATTCTTCTCTGCAGATCCTCTTCTCCCGAAGCAACTCCTGCGTTGTCTTGGCTGTGGACTTAAGGTCGTTGTCCTTTTGGTAGGTGAACCTTCACCCCAGTCTGAGGTTCTGAGCTCTCTGTAGCAGGTTTTCATCAAGGATCTCTCTGCACTCTGTTCATCTTTCCCTCGATCCTGACTAGTCTCCCAGTCCCTGCTGCTGAAAAACATCCCCACAGCATGATGCTCCCGCCACCACCACGCTTTACGCCAGGCTAGCTGCTTGGCATTCAGGCCAAAGAGTTCAATCTTGGTTTCATCAGACCAGAGAATCTTGTTTCTCATGGTCTGAGAGTCCTTTAGGTGCCTTTTGGCAAACTCCAAGCGGGCTGTCATGTGCCTTTTACTGAGGAGTAGCTTCCGTCTGGCCTCTCTACCATAAAGGCCTGATTGGTGTAGTTCTGCAGAGATGATTGTCCTTCTGGAAGGTTCTCCCATCTCCACAGAGGAACTCTGGAGCTCTGTCAGAGTGACCATCTGGTCACCTCCCCGACCAAGGTCCTTCTCCCCCGATTGCTCAGTTTGGCCGTCCAGCTCTATCAGCACGGTTATGCTGGTTATGCACGGTTATGGTCAGCGAGCTGGAGCCCAACTACCGGAGACCAGTTAGAACCCAACTAACAAAACCCAACTGAAACATGACTGCAGATCAGAAGAGCAGAGACATACAGAATGATGGCAGGGAAAATCACCAACATCCAAAATAGATAGATTCCAGATGTCAGTCATCTAGCGCACTAGCAGTAGTCTACTTCACAGAGAATATGCTGAAAAGTAGTGATGGGGAAACAAATCTTCCTGATGCATTGACGCTTTCCAGCCTTTTGTGTAAAAAATAGGTTCATTACTCAAGGCTTTGATCGACACAGAATTTAGAACAGCCACATTTTTATAGACGATGTTCAACACACCGTAGCGCGTAGCAGCATAGCCTTTATGTCATTATTATAGGTGACATCCCACACCGTAGCAGCATAGCCTTTATGTCATTATTATAGATGACATCCCACACCGTAGCTGCATAGCCTTTATGTCATTATTATAGATGACATCCCACACCGTAGCAGCATAGCCTTTATGTCATTATTATAGATGACATCCCACACCGTAGCAGCATAGCCTTAATGTCATTATTATAGATGACATGCCACACCGTAGCAGCATAGCCTTTATGTCATTATTATAGATGACATCCCACACCGTAGCAGCATAGCCTTTTTGTCATTATTATAGATGACGTCCCACACCGTAGCTGCATAGCCTTTATGTCATTATTATAGATGACATCCCACACCGTAGCACCATAGCCTTTATGTCATTATTATAGATGACATCCCACACCGTAGCAGCATAGCCTTTATGTCATTATTATAGATGACATCCCACACCGTAGCAGCATAGCCTTTATGTCATTATTATAGATGACATCCCACACCGTAGCAGCATAGCCTTTATGTCATTATTATAGATGACATGCCACACCGTAGCAGCATAGCCTTTATGTCATTATTATAGATGACATCCCACACCGTAGCAGCATAGCCTTTATGTCATTATTATAGATGACATCCCACACCGTAGCAGCATAGCCTTTATGTCATTATTATAGATGACATCCCACACCGTAGCAGCATAGCCTTTATGTCATCTACTAAACCCCTGGCCATGTTCGAGAGAATCTAATCCATGCTGCATTGTGGGTAAATGGTGACTGGCTGACTGATTTATGAATAATAATGAGTAGTTATTTATGATGTAAGGTGATTTGTAGATCAGTCAGTTGGCAGTCGCCTGCAGTGTCGAACAAGCCCAATACCAAACCAATCAGGTGGTTGTTCGATGAAATGAAGCTTCAGACGCCATTGATGACGTGCTGCAGATAAAGTGATACAGGCATCGGTACACTGCTTTGAAGTTTACTGTTTAGCGATTTGGACGCAGGCCTCGTAGCTCCGGTATCAAAAGTAACATACCTACCGAAAAGTTGTCAAAACAAAAAGGAGCAAGCAGGTATGATTTTCAAAACTTATGCTTCCTACACTTTAACTTGTTGTCTGAAAATAAAATAAACATTTTACTCAACTGCGTTACCCACTCCAGTCAGCAGATGGCGGTCTGGGAATTTAAGGTAATGCTGTTGGTGTGACGTATAATGTAGTGGACGGAACGCTTCTTTCAACAGCAGCAACAGTTATTCAGCCACCTCGGTAGCTTGCTAGACAAAATAGCCGAACCAATAAAGCTCTTTAGATGCTTTAGTGTATATTAGTGTCACGGCTCCTCCTCTGCAGTGCAGGGGCGGTTCCTCCTGCAGGCAGAGGAGGGTCATTAGTGATTGGAGCCACCTGGGCTCAGGGTATAAAACTGCTCCACTAACCTCTCTCTCTCCCTGCTCCTCCAGGTATGATCCTGTTTTGTTTGTTCTTTGTAGTTTTACGTAGTTTCCACTCAGTCATGTTCACACACACATATTCACGCATCCATGCACCTTACATACACCCTACATTATGACATTTCCACACCTCATTCCTTTTTCTTTGTTTAGAGTTAATAGTTTTGTTTACAATAAAGAACCTTTTGAATTGGCCTATACCTGTTGTTAATGTCCCCTAATTTTTGCCACAGGCTATGAGCCGGCCTGTGACAATTAGCCACTGTGTTTTAAAACCACTTCTGTTGTCTAGTTAGTTATCCGATTTAATTTCATATTTACGGTCTTGTTGTTATTAGTCAGCTAGCGGGCTGGTTAAGTTAGCATTAACCTAGCTAGCTAACATCCCCGACCATGCGGTCACTAAACTACTCTCCTCCTGTTAAAGAAGATGAGGACATCACAGTAAAACAAGAAGTAGAGGGTGAGGCCGTTACTGTGAAAGAAGAGAAAGACGTTTCAGTGAAAGAAGAGGAAGACGCGTTCAGAGTGAAAGAGGAGGCGGATGTTACAGTAAAAGAAGAGGAGGATGCAGTTTATGGAGTGAAAGAGGAGGAGGGGGAGATTACTGTTACATCGAGAAAGGAGGAGGAGGAAACTGGATATCTGGGCCCGGTTTCCCAAACGCATCTTAAGGCGTCCAATGGTTGTAACGGTGAATTTAGCCATAAGATGGTTTTAAGAAACCGTTCCCTGATTAACACTAGTAAGTACTGTCTTAAATACAGAGGCACAAACTCTGCAGTTGTTGAACTGATGTTTGGTGTTAAAGGAAAAATCTGCAATATCTACATCCATATTTAGACTTTTAAATTATTTATTTATAGCCATTGATTCTTGAAGAACATAACACATGCCCATGAGCTTAGTTCAAATGTTTACCCCATCAGAACCCCAAATAAGCTTTTTTTACTCCAATGTCTAGAAACAATGTAAACCAACATTGTACAGCCTCAACATGGTTAAAACTATAATGTTGATATCATGGATGGTCTGTCCTTGCATCCATAGGTCTGTCTATGAATTTAAAAGTAGTTACATTTCTCCAACCCCATCCATCATCTTATTACCAAAACAGTGTTTGAACTGCAGATTGGTTGATTGATTCCTGTGTGGGTTTTTTAAACAGAAACAAAATGGCTGCTCAGAGACTTTGTTTGGTAAACAGCTGAGGGATGGGGGCTGGAGAAATGTAATCACTCTCAAATTAATAGAGAAAGCTATTGTAGCAACCTTCAGGCTATCCCCTGAATTCACTACACTATGAATACCAAGACTGGCCATCCATGATGTCATAATGATAGTTTAACCAGGTTTCTAGGCTATATAGTATATTCTAGAATTCATCCATGATGTCATAATGATAGTTTAACCAGGTTTCTATTCTAGTAGATTATGATTTTTCAACGCCGATACCGATTATTGGAGGACCAAAAAAAAGCTGTTAATTTTTATTTAAATATTTTTTATTATTATTTTTTTTATTTTAAATTAATTTATTTGTAATAATGACAATTACAACAATGCTGAATGAACACTTATTTTAACTTAATATAATACATCAATAAAATCTATTCAGCCTCAAATAAATAATGAAATATGTTCAATTTGGTTTAAATAATGCAAAAGCAAAGTTTTGGGGAAGACAGTAAAAGTGCAATATGTGCCATGTAAGAAAGCTAAAGTTTAAGTTCCTTGCTCAGAACATGAGAACATATGAAAGCTGGTGGTTCCTTTTAACATGAGTCTTCAATATTCCCAGGTAAGAAGTTTTAGGTTGTAGTTATTATAGGAATTATAGGACTATTTCTCTCTATACAATTTGTATTTCATATACCTTTGACTTTTGGATGTTCTCATAGGCACTTTAGTATTACAAGTGTAACAGTATAGCTTCCGTCCCTCTCCTCGCTCCTACCTGGGCTCAAACCAGGAACACATCGACAACAGCCACCCTCGAAGCACCGTTACCTATGCAGAGCAAGGGGAACAACTACTCCAAGTCTCAGAGCGAGTGATGTTTGAAACGCTATTAGCTCGCACCCCGCTAACTAGCTAGTCATTTCACATCGTTTACACCAGCCTAATCTCGGGAGTTGATAGGCTTGAATTCATAAACAGCGCAATGCTTGAAGCACAGCGACGAGCTGCTGGAAAAACGCACTAAAGTGCTGTTTGAATGAATGCTTACGAGCCTGCTGGTGCCTACCATCCCTCAGTCAGACTGCTCTATCAAATCATAGACTTAATTATATCATAATAACACACAGAAATACGAGCCTTAGGTTATTAATATGGTCGAATCCGAAAACTATCATCTCAAAAACAAAACGTTTATTCTTTCAGTGAAATACGGAACCGTTCCGTATTTTATCTAACGGGTGGCATCCATAAGTCTTAATATTCCTGTTACATTGCACAACCTTCAATGTTATGTCATAATTATGTACAATTCTGGCAAATTAGTTCGCAACGAGCCAGGCGGCCCAAACTGTTGGGTATACCCTGACTCTGCGTGCAATGAACGCAAGAGAAGTGATACAATTTCACCTGGTCAATATTGCCTGCTAACCTGGATTCCTTATAGCTAAATATGCAGGTTTAAAAATATATACTTGTGTGTTGATTTTAAGAAAGGCATTGATGTTTACGTACATTCGTGCAACGATTGTGCTTTTTTCCAAATGCGCTTTTGTTAAATCATCCCCGTTTGGCGAAGTCGGCTGTCTTTGTTAGGAAGAAATTGTCTTCATACAGTTTGCAACGAGCCAGGTGGCCCAAACTGCTGCATATACCCTGACTCTGTTGGAAGAGAAGTGACACATTTTCCCTAGTTAAAAGAAATTCATGTTAGCAGGCAATATTAACCAAATATGCAGGTTTCAAATATATACCTGTGTATTGATTTTAAGAAAGGCATTGATGTTTACACGTTGGAGCAACGTGTACCTAAGCGATTATATGCAACGCAGGACAGGCTAGATAAACTAGTAATATCATCAACCATGTGTAGTTAACTAGTGATTATGATTGATTGATTGTTTTTTATAAGATAAGTTTAATGCTAGCTAGCAACTTACCTTGGCTTCTTACTGCGTTCGCGTAACAGGCAGGCTCCTCGTGGAGTGCAACGTAAAGCAGGTGGTTAGAGCGTTGGACTAGTTAACCGTAAGGTTGCAAGATGGAATCCCCGAGCTGACAAGGTAAAAATCTGTCGTTCTGCCCCTGAACAAGGCAGTTAACCCACCGTTCCTAGGCCGTCATTGAAAATAAGAATGTGTTCTTAACTGACTTGCCTAGTTAAATAAAGGTGTAAAAAAAACATGAAATCGGCCCTAATTAATCGGCCATTCCGATTAATTGGTCGACCTCTAGTCTAGACGTCCTACAAAACCATACTTCTTTCTCTATTTCGGACCATAATATACATTCCTCTTATCTTTAGAATGTTTATCCCCCTTGTGGCATTACTCGTTTCCTTATGTCTTTTGACAACTAACTGTCTCACACGTTTAACAAAGTTATCAATTTCCCGTTTTCTTGTGACTTTTGATAGCAAACTATCTCACACGTTTAACAAAGTTATCCCCCTTGTATACATCTCTCTCATCCCCGGTTAATTCCGGGACCTCCTTGGAGGATTTACTTCCCATGGTAGTAAACCCTTTCCTGTGTTCCCTTGGAAGTAGGAAGAATCACTGTTATGACTTTAGATTATTAGAGTCTCTCACGCATACGAGTTCCTTGTGTCTTTTGACTAGTAATATATCTTATCTCACACGCATACGAGTTTAATGACCTAGATCAATTTTATCGTTCCTTGTGTCTTTTGACTAGTAATATAACTTCTCACACGCACGCAATTATTTCCCAGCTGATAGTTTATTTTGGTAATGGCCTCAACTACCTTGAGTCGTCGCGGACCGAATTCCTACTGTTTATTCAGTACTCAGTGTCATTTTACATTTATTTAGATACTTTGTTGTCGAACTTTCTCTATATAAACTTCTAAAAACGGTATACCGAATAAGAATCCTGTTTGACCCTGGTGGTTATCACCTTACATACATCAGATTTTTAACAATGTAAACGTCTAATGCAAGTTTGGTAAACAGTGTATGATCGCTGGATGATTCTGTCGTGTCTTTGGCTATGCTTGATTAAGTGATATGAAATGCTATTCTATAAAATCCTTTCTCTGTAATTAATATTACCTGATTGAGCTAATCATGTAAATGTAATTAACTAGAAAGTCGGGGCACCACGAAAGAGTGTTTATAGAGCTGTTATCTTCCGAATAAACTCTGAAAGACCTAGTAATATTCTATTTATTTTCGTCAAGGGCTTATATAGTGGAGGGAGAGAAGGGTGTGTTTCATAGTTTATAACCCATGTCTCTTCACAGGGGCGGGCCACTGATTGAGCAGAGCTCTAACCTTATGAACACCCAATTCTCTCATTTGGAAGCTAAAATTACATTTAATCTTTTCACAAATAGTTTCATATTCAAACATTTAAATTGCACAACATTTCCATGTGAATCTGATAACTAGAATGTGTAGACTTTCCAAGATCTAGTTTATGTTGTCCTGTCATCAGTCATAATGTCTCAGATGACAACCGAACTGACATCATATTCATTAAGTACCAACGCATATTTTCAACTGGTTCTATTACCGAAATGTTGTTCCTTTCCCCCCACCGTTTGATGTTCCCAGACTCTCTGTGTTTAACAAAGGCTATTCAAGAGTCCTTCAGTAGAGTCAAGAGAGAGAGGGGAGAAAGGTATTTACGGGGGGGTCATAAACCTAACCCACAGGCCAACGTCATGACAATTGGTTTTAAGTCTAATACTGCGGGTAATGGAGTCACCAATGACTAGGGTTTTCAATTTGTCAGAGCTAATGGAGGGAGGCTTAGGCGTCTCAGACAACGTAACTGGATGAGTAGAGACCTGTAAAGGCTCAGCCTCTGACTCCAACTCGCTGCTTAATGGGGAGAACCGGTTGAAAGTTTCTGTTGGCTGAATGAGCGACATTCCTACAGCATTTCCCTCCAGAAGCCATGAGAAAGTTGTCCGGCTGCGGGGACCGTGCGAGGGGATTTATACTACTATCTGTACATACTGGTGGCACAGACGCTGTTTCATCCTTTCCTACACTTAAATTACCCTTGCCTAATGATTGCGTCTGAAGCTGGGCTTGCAGCACAGCTATCCTCACCGTAAGGCGATCGTTCTACTGTACATTATGAGTACAGCGACTGCAATTAGAAGGCATCATGTTAATGTTACCACTTAGCTTCGGCTGGTGGAGGTCCTGACGAACCACGTCCAGATAAAGCGTCCGGAGTGAAAAAGTTCAATGAAAATAAAAACTTGAGTGAGGGAAAAACTAAAAATATAAACGTAATTAAAAAGTAAAAACGGTAAAGTTGTCAGGTAGCAAAGTAAGTTTAGCAACAAAACGCACAGCAGCATGTAACAAGTCTGCAAGTTGTGACCGGAAACTTGTTAGGTGAAGTTATGGGACCTACAGTAGGTCTATGTTATTGTAGGTGAAGTTATGGATCCTACAGTAGGTCTATGTTGTTGTTAGGTGAAGTTATGGATCCTAGAGTAGGTCTATGTTATGGTTAGGTGAAGTTATGGATCCTAAAGTAAATCTATGTTATTGTTAGGTGAAGTTATGGGTCCTACAGTAGGTCCTACAGTAGGTCTATGTTATTGTTAGGTGAAGTTATGGGTCCTACAGTAGGTCTATGTTATTGTTAGGTGAAGTTATGGGTCCTACAGTAGGTCTATGTTGTTGTTAGGTGAAGTTATGGGTCCTACAGTAGGTCTATGTTATTGTTAGGTGAAGTTATGGGTCCTATAGTAGGTCTATGTTGGTGTTAGGTGAAGTTATGGGTCCTACAGTAGGTCTATGTTGTTAGGTGAAGTTATGGATCCTACAGTAGGTCTATGCTATTGTTAGGTGAAGTTATGGGTCCTACAGTAGGTCCTTCAGTAGGTCTATGTTATTGTTAGGTGAAGTTATGGGTCCTACAGTAGGTCTATGTTGGTGTTAGGTGAAGTTATGGGTCCTACAGTAGGTCTATGTTGTTAGGTGAAGTTATGGATCCTACAGTAGGTCTATGCTATTGTTAGGTGAAGTTATGGGTCCTACAGTAGGTCCTTCAGTAGGTCTATGTTATTGTTAGGTGAAGTTATGGGTCCTACAGTAGGTCTATGTTATTGTTAGGTGAAGTTATGGGTCCTACAGTAGGTCTATGTTATTGTTAGGTGAAGTTATGGGTCCTACAGTAGGTCTATGTTGTTGTTAGGTGAAGTTATGGGCCAACTGGTTAAAAACTTAGTGTACGAACCCTTATTGGCAGGCTGATGGCAAAGCTAGCCAAAGAGCATTTTACTGGTTGAAGTGTTTAACTATAAATCAGTTGATTTGCGACAATAACACAAACATATTAAGCAGGTGATTCAAGCGAGCCCTACAATTATAATCCATATTTAATGTGAAATACACTTATAAACAACCTGTAAATGGAGGCTATTTTTGCTGTCAACCTTTGAGAACTCCGAGTTTTCCCCCACGGTGGTGAATTATTGTCACAGCTGTCGTGGAAGAGAGAATGGGACCAAAACGCAGCGGGTTGCATGCTCAACATATTTATTATAAAAAATGCGAACACCACGGAAAAACAATAAACAAACTAACGACAGGAACAGAGAAGCAGGCTCAACAAAAGCAGTGCTCTCAAACAACTACCCACAAGTGACAAACAAAACACACACCTATTTATAGGACTCCCAATCAGAGGCAACTAGAAACACCTACCTCCAATTGAGAGTCCAGCACCCAACCTACACATAGAAAAACTACCCTATAACATACACAGAAATACAAACATAGACCAGTGACCAAAAAAACCCCGTAATACATAAATAAACTACCCTCTGCCACGTCCTGACCAAACTACAATAACAAAATATCCTCTATACTGGTCAGGATGTGACAATTATTAAATAGACACAGAGCTTAATGTGAGTTTCCTTGAGTAGCACTCCTGATCTTGCACTGTAAAATTCAGAATACATTGTGAAAAACTAAAATCTTTGCTCACCATTTTTTGCTCCAGGAAGATATACTACATCCATAACTAGTGGTTTCCTCATTAGCAGGGAGGTGTTTCTGCAATCAAATTGTGTGCGCATTGCCCTCGTGCTGCAATTTTAGCAAACACAGAAAGGGGCCTATATTGGAGACCAAAAGTCATCTGGTACACTGCTTAGGATTTCAACAACTCTAATAACTTATTTCTAGTTACTACTAATGTGAAAACAAGACAAAATATGATTGTTGCTGAGTTGACTGTCTTAATAGTCAAATAATTTAACAGACGTCAATTGTTGTACAACATCATTGGTATGATCTGGGCATCACCTTTTACCTCAAATAAAAAATGGATTTCTGCTGTTTTGGGCCTTTAACCATCTGTCTGATTTTGCCATTCACACAGGAGAGAGGCGGGACAGTCGTGGATCCTCTGGGGAGCCTCAACAACCTCATGATGCTGACGAGGCAGGGAAGAGTCTCTCCAGATCAGAACACCTCAAGAAACACCTGCAGAGACCCACAGGGAAGAGAACTCACTGCTGCTCTGATTGTGGGAAGAGATTCACCTCATCAGGCAATAGAATTCATCAGAGAATCCACACAGGAGAGACATTTTTTAGCTGTACTCAATGTGGGATGAGTTTTACTCGGTCAACCAGCCTCATATCACACCAGAGAATACACACAGGAGAGAACCCCTATAGCTGTGATCAGTGTGGGAAGAGTTTTACTGAGTCTGGGGGTCTGATTAAACACCAGAGAACACACACAGTAGAGAAATCTTATAGCTGTGATCAATGTGGGAAGAGTTTTACTGAGACTGGGGGTCTGACTAAACACCAGAGAACACACACAGGCGAGAAACCTTATAGCTGTGGTCAATGTGGGAAGAGTTTTGCTGCATCTAGCAATCTGACTCCACACCAGAGAACACACACAGGAGAGTAACCTTATAGCTGTGATCAGTGTGGGAAGAGTTTTGCTGCATCTAGCAATCTGACTCCACACCAGAGAACACACACAGGAGAGAAATCTCATAGCTGTGATCAGAGATACTCTGATAAAAGATCTCTGATCAAACATCAGAAAATACATGAAGGAGTTGTTTCATGATATCAATGAATTAATGTCACAATGTAGAATGTTCTAACATTGTAGTAGGAGTATTTTAATAATACTCCCCCCCCCTATTGATTTCAGCCATGATATGGATATTAGCCTCAGGGGGAAATTCCAGGCTCTGAAATGTGATTTGACAAAAAGTGACCAAAAAAAAAAAGAGTTGTGTTACACTTACCACGTTGGTGACCCACTGGAATCAAAATGCAACACTTCAAAATGTAGCTAGCTGTTTTCTACAAGTTGTCCTCTAACCAGTGATGTACACATTATTCCCAGATTCCGTGTGGTTTTTGAGCTGTTAGTTTTAACAGGACGTGCAACTTGATCTTCCTCCTCTCGCACAATTGATTTCCACATGATATCGATGAGTTATGACAAATAAGTGTTGTGTTCCTTTGTTTAGCAACCCCTACATTTAAATGCATCACTCCAAAATGTAGCTGACTGTCTTCTGCAGGTTGTCCTCTAACCAGCGAGGTAAAATACATCTCCCATATCCATGTTTTTTTTTGTTTTGTTAGTTTCAACAGCACGTACAACCTGATTTCCCCCCTAATCGATATCAGTGATTTATTGCTACTTGTCAAAACAACAGCGTTTTTGGTGCTTGTGCAGTTTATAAGGTGCTTGTTTAAAAAAATACAACTAATATGATTATTGTGGCAGATGTTTGTGTATATAGCACATTTTATGTTTAGGTTTTCACTTTATCCCAAACTGTTTCTGCATATTGGTTATTGATTTGGACACTTTAAAACTGTGTTTTGACGTTGGGGCTATTTCATATTTACATTTCATGTAACATTTAGTAATGATATTTATTTATTCAACCAACTGACAATTTTTTGGTACAATTATATTGACATTGTTGCCCTGCTTTTAGAATATCGGGTTCATTCTCAGATGTGCCAACCCAAATGTACTAGAGCATGACATTGGGGACTGGGCCCCGATCCAACAACATGCCTATCTAGTGACCCCTGAAAAGAGAGAGAAGCTCCGCAGTGAGGTGGAAAGTTACTACGGATATTGCAGGAGTTTCCTCTTGAAATCAGACATGTCTGTGGTAAGGACAACTTGGTTTCTGATTGTCTCTGGGGTTGGCAGTCCAAAATATTTGTGTTGTGCATTTAGCCAATGCGTTACCATGGATCACAATATTATTTAAATACGTGTTTTTAATTGTTGACAGCCAGTAGACACCATGTTTATATTGTAGAAAGTGAAGCATTGTAGATGATTATAATGTGAAATGGAAGTTGTTTTCTGTTGGTGGTGAGCAAACTAGTCCAACAAAAATATAGGATATATTTGTTGTCTTAAGGGGGTAGGTGTTACAAGCTTTGGTTTTTCCATTTATGTTTTGAGGTTGGACTTTAGCACGTCTAGCTCGTTAGCACGTCTAGCTCGTTAGCACGTCTAGCTCATTAGCACGTCTAGCTCGTTAGCACGTCTAGCTCGTTAGCACGTAGGACACACTGATTGGTGTCACCTCGTTAGTCAGTATGTGTTACACCTGTGCTGGCTTGTCCATCTCGTTAGTGGGAAGGTGTTTCACCTGAGCTGGTCCAGGTTCTATTTAAGAGTGTCTGGCCCAGTGCTCCAGTTGTCTTGATACATGTGGAGAGTCAACACCTTTAGTTGCTCTACCTTTTTGGTTTGCTTCCTGTATTTAAGTTTGGTGTGGGTTTTTCTTTTGTTTGCCTCTTCTTGGGCCGATTTAGTGGGTCTCATGGTGGGTGACTTTTAGGTCCCAGTTGTTGTTACTAGTCAACTTTCAGTGGACACTGAGAGCAAAACTGCAAGATTATGTTATAATACTTTTATTGCATCAAATGGTTTTTTTATGCAACAGAATAGAGGGTTCTTAGAACTATTGTGTCTGTGTTCTACTGAGGATGGGCCTCTGGGAGATAACACTGTCAGGAAATTTACAATGTCTTTTGGGTGATAAAACCTAAAGAGACCGCATTCCAGAGCATGAGTTAATGTTTCTGTTCTATATGGTACCAGGGAGAGATGACCCCAGGGCCAGACCCTGGTCTCTACACAAAGAGTACTGTTTTTACAGCAGATACTGTCTGCTGTGAATTATAAGTATCTCTCATACAATTCTTAATCTTGTGACCCGTTCTATACATCTGTTGTTCGTCATGTAGATTGAAAGGGGTGTATCTTGGCTGTAAAAGACCTTTGTACTTATGTCTTGGGGCTCTCAACGATTCATCTGGGGGTGATTCATCTCTCAACGATTCATCTGGGGGTGATTCATCTCTCAACGAATCATCAGGGGGTGATTCATCTCTCAACAAATCTTCTGGGGGTGATTCGTCGACCAGCCACCATTGCCACCATTGTCATAGAGCACTCAATTGATTCACCCTATATTATTAATAAGTGAATAAAGATTTAGTTTAAGATTAACTCTGACTTGTGTGATAAGTTTCTCTCCTCAATTGATATTAAAGAAATTAAACGCCACATTTGGCGATGGGGATGTGAATCTTGACTTGGTGACCGCTCCTGGTGACCTGGGTAAATGGTGCACGAGGGATCCCTCTAACTTGGGATCTCAGGGAGACCACACTTCGGGAACGGAGCAGATGGACCCACCTTTGATCTGAGAGGCAGCGAGCAGAGTGGATACCACATCTCAAACCTAGTTTTAAAAGAGGTGAGCGAAACACGCAATGTGGAGTTTTTAGAAAAGCCTCGTAGGCTCTGAGTGTGTATTCCTGTGTGGTGTAAACAGGGCCCAGTCAGGAGGATCTGAGTGTGTATTTCTGTGTGGAGGTGTAAACAAGGCCCAGTCAGGAGGCTCTGAGTGTGTATTCCTGTGTGGAGGTGTAAACAGTGCCCAGTCAGTAGAATCTGGGTTTCTATTCCTGTGTGGAGGTGTAAACAGGGTCCGCTATCTGTGTGAACTGGATGAAAACTAGAATCTGTGTTTACTAGTTAAGACCATTTATGATATAGTGTAAGATAGTAAGGTGCACCTGTAATTGTTTTAAACCTGTAATTGTTTTAAACCTGGACCCCATTTTAGAAGAATTGAAAGATGTAAATGTATGAGTTGCATTATCCTAGGAACTAACCATGAGATAGAAATGTGAAAATATTCCTGCAGGTTAAAATATTGTTGAAAAACAACTAATTGATTAGGTATGTTTGAGAATAGCATTGTGTCACTGTGTTATGATAGTTGTGTGACTGTGGAATGAGAGTTGTGTGACTGTGGAATGAGAGTTGTGTGACTGTGATATGAGAGTTGTGTGACTGTGATATGAGAGTTGTGTGACTGTGGAAATGAGTCTTAATCTGTTGTCTGGATAGTAACATACAGAAATATGCTTAATCAGATGATTGAAATTTGGATAATATTTTAGAAAGCAGCGGAAGGTCTATAGTTCCTGGGAGGCTTGATTTTGCCATGGTCTCTGGGAGGTTAGAGAACCGTTGAGGATCCCATGGTCATTGTCTGGGAAACAAAAGTTTATTTTTTGTTCTGCTGGGAGTATTTATGGAGAGCTGCTTCGTAGCTATGGAGAGTCCTTGAAAAAGCAAATGGAATGGTTGTCGTGACTACCTGAGAATTTCTTACGTTTTATATGGATTCTGTGAATATATGAAAATATGATGAAAGGTACGTGTGTATAATCAATTACTAGAGATTTGATGAAGTAATACTGGGAATATAATTAGACACAATTTAAACAACCCATATGTAGACAAACGTAGGTTTTGAGTTGGTATCTTTAATGGATCATTTGATAAAGATGAGGTATAAGCATTATTAAACAGTCTACAAAGTCTGGGCAGTTGTCTCAGAAACTGATGGGAGTGTGTCCACTTTAGGTTAACTTACCCTAACGATGTAACTATAAAACGCTTATTGGATTGGGGGGGGGTTCTTCCCAATATGAGAGGAGTTGCTATATTTCTTGAATAAACCTTTTTCCATAAAGTTAGAGTGAAACCCACCTTCTAACATGTTCTTTGAAGAACCTTTTGGGGCTGTTTTTAATTGACCAAGAACCCTACGGTTCTTAGGGGATCTGAGAACAACTCCAGTTGAACCCTTCATTTTTAGAGTGTAGTCGGCTCTATTTACTCTGTGATTCAAACATGCTGATTACGATCAAGTCAGCTGCTGCTGCTCCAATACAGTATGAGGTGAGACGGTGAACTGATGTTGAACTGGGCAGTCAGCTGCTGCTGCTCCAATACAGTATGAGGTGAGACGGTGAACTGATGTTGAACTGGGCAGTCAGCTGCTGCTGCTCCAATACAGTATGAGGTGAGACGGTGAACTGATGTTGAACTGGGCAGTCAGCTGCTGCTGCTCCAATACAGTATGAGGTGAGACGGTGAACTGATGTTGAACTGGGCAGTCAGCTGCTGCTGCTCCAATACAGTATGAGGTGAGACGGTGAACTGATGTTGAACTGGGCAGTCAGCTGCTGCTGCTCCAATACAGTATGAGGTGAGACGGTGAACTGATGTTGAACTGGGCAGTCAGCTGCTGCTGCTCTAATACAGTATGAGGTGAGACGGTGAACTGATGTTGAACTGGGCAGTCAGCTGCTGCTGCTCCAATACAGTATGAGGTGAGACGGTGAACTGATGTTGAACTGGGCAGTCAGCTGCTGCTGCTCTAATACAGTATGAGGTGAGATGGTGAACTGATGTTGAACTGGGCAGTCAGCTGCTGCTGCTCCAATACAGTATGAGGTGAGACGGTGAACTGATGTTGAACTGGGCAGTCAGCTGCTGCTGCTCCAATACAGTATGAGGTGAGACGGTGAACTGATGTTGAACTGGGCAGTCAGCTGCTGCTGCTCTAATACAGTATGAGGTGAGACGGTGAACTGATGTTGAACTGGGCAGTCAGCTGCTGCTGCTCCAATACAGTATGAGGTGAGACGGTGAACTGATGTTGAACTGGGCAGTCAGCTGCTGCTGCTCTAATACAGTATGAGGTGAGACGGTGAACTGATGTTGAACTGGGCAGTCAGCTGCTGCTGCTCCAATACAGTATGAGGTGAGACGGTGAACTGATGTTGAACCGGGCAGTCAGCTGCTGCTGCTCCAATACAGTATGAGGTGAGACGGTGAACTGGGCAGTCAGCTGCTGCTGCTCCAATACAGTATGAGGTGAGACGGTGAACTGATGTTGAACTGGGCAGCCAGCTGCTGCTGCTCCAATACAGTATGAGGTGAGACGGTGAACTGATGTTGAACTGGGCAGTCAGCTGCTGCTGCTCCAATACAGTATGAGGTGAGACAGTGAACTGGGCAGTCAGCTGCTGCTGCTCCAATACAGTATGAGGTGAGACGGTGAACTGATGTATGAGGTGAGACGGTGAACTGACGTTGAACTGGGCAGTCAGCTGCTGCTGCTCCAATACAGTATGAGGTGAGACGGTGAACTGACGTTGAACTGGGCAGTCAGTCATTCATTCTGTACTATGAGTCTGGTCTATCATTGTTACTGCACATTCTGGTAAAAATTGTAACCAATAAGGAGAGACTTTTCTTCAAACAATCAACCATTATTTGATAAGAATTGCAATAATGTAGCTGGTCAGCCCTACACTCTGAGGTGGAAGGCCGAGAGCTCGATGACACAAGGAGTTCAGAAGCCTTATATAGTCAAACTATCATAGACCATAATCCATTGCGTGCCTACTTGTCTTGTCTGTGTTTCTTTTACACCTGCTATTTAAGAGACAGAAGAATGCACGATGGTCAATGCAATCAGGGATCCTTGGGACATCCCTACCCTAAACCTTAACCCCTAACCTTAACCCTTTTAAATGTCAACTAAAATGGCCTAGAGACGTCCCATCTCTACCTGAAAATACATGATCTAAGTGATTGATAGTTGGTATTCAGCAGTCATAAAGCCTTATATACTTTAATGAACTACTAAAATAGTGATTTTGTCAGACAGCATAGACAGCAGCTCTACACTTTATTGACTGACTGATCCATTCATCCTTCCATCCCTCCTCAGCCTTCCTCTCCTCTGAGGACCCAGTGAGGGTGGAGCTCAGTCAGAGAGCTGTTGAGGGACTGGTTAGGAAGAACACTTCTACAGCCAGAGAGGTGAGAGGTCACACATGGTTTAGATGGTAAATATTTATGTCCCCTTAGTGGTTCATCACGTCAGCAAAAGGGAATATGTTCCATCATCCATGTTTATTTACATTAGTGCAAATTGTCCACTGATATTGGTGTAATTTCTCACCCCTTTTGGCTGTATGAAAGTTAACTTCCCCTCAGACAAACACATTTGTTATTTGATATTATGAAGGTAATTTGTGTATAATGTACTTTTCCCCACTCATTCACCCCATGTCTTTACATTGCTTATGCATGTTCGGTAGCCTGACTCAAATTCCAAACACATTTTTTACATTTTAGTCATTTAGCAGACGCTCTTATCCAGAGCGACTTACAGTAGTGAACACATACATTTCATACATTATTTTTTTCTTCCCTGTACTGGTCCCCCGTGGGAATTGAACCCACAACCCTGGCGTTGCAAACACCATGCTCTACCAACTGAGCCACACAGGACTGAACACAATGCCCATCCTGGCAGATCTAAACCTAATGCAGCACATTGTGACTTTTGTGCACCCAGACCTTATGCAGCTTGGAGTGATCAGATGACAGAAGTCACATTTAGGTGCCAGTTGTAACTGAGGCCATAGATGCTCCATATTCCTTACTTTGAATGTTTTATATAATTTGACTAAATGTGTTTCTTTCTGTGTTGCAGGGGCAGTCGAGAAATGGAATGGCAAGGCCACAGAATATGACATAATCAGAGCTGTGGGAGACCACCTCAAGTCCCTGGTAGAGCCGGGGGTGGTGTTTACCAGTCCACCACACCTTCAGCAGGCTGGAAAAGTGGTGTTGATCTGTGTGATCCATTTGTTTGTTTCAGTTTTCAGTAGTTGAATCCTTTGAAATGGGATTGATACTGATTTTCATACTAAGAGGGACCAGGAGTCTGTTGATTGGTCAGTCATTGGGTTCATTTGTCAAATCAAGCTTTATTTATACAGCACATTTCAGACATGGGTGCAACACAATGGCTTCACAGGAAGAAACAATGAAAATAAACAGAAATATTTAGTACACAACAAACAGAAGACTACTGAGCATTCTAAGGAAATGCCATTGATTACAATATTCATTGGATGCATCATCCAACCCAAAATATAAGGTTGTTTTTTAGGAGGGGTTCTGAAAGGCACTATGGGAGTGTCCACTGAAAGTTGACTAGTAACAACAGCTGGGACCTAAAAGACACCCACCATGAGACCCACTAAATCTGCCCAAGAAGAGGCAAACAAAAGAAAAACACACACCAAACTTAAAGACAGGAAGCAAACCAAAAAGGTGGCGCAACTAAAAGTGTTGACTCTCCACATGTATCAAGACAACTGGAGCACTGGGCCAGACACTCTTAAATAGAACCTGGACCAGCTCAGGTGAAACACCTTCCCACTAACGAGATGGACAAGCCAGCACAGGTGTAACACATACTGACTAACGAGGTGACACCAATCAGTTCGCCGAGACACATTTCAGTTGAATGCATTCAGTTCACTAGGTATCCCCCTTTCCTATGTGCTAACGTCCAACCTCAAAACATAAATACAAAACTAAAGCCTGAAACACCTTCCCCCTTAAGACAACAAATATATCCTATATATTTGTTGAACAAGTTTGCTTACCACCAACAGAAAACAACTTCCATTTCACATTATAATCAACTACAATGCTTCACCTTCTACAATATAAACATGGTGTCTACTGGCTGTCAACAATTAAAAACAAGAAAAAACATGTATTTCTAAATAATAGTACACAATAGTATTATTTTTTTCTCCTTTTTCTTTCTATAGAATCCTTCCTAAAACTCACTAGCTTCTAGAACTCTCGTCCCCTTGGAACGAGCCCAAAAATAAACTCAAATCAAATTGTATTGTATTAGTCACATGCGCCGAATACAACAGTTGTAGACCTGTAGACCTAACAGTGAAATACATACTTACGAGCCCCTAACCAACAGTGCGGTTTCAAAAAAATACAGAAAAGAAGAGATAAAACTCATCTCCAACACGGAAAACCATGCAGTCAAAATAAATTGTGATCCATGGTAACGCACTAGCAAAATGCAAAACAAATCTTTCTGACTGCCAACCCCAGAGACAATCAGAAACCAAGTTGTCCTTACCACAGACATGTCTGATTTCAAGAGGAAACTCCTGCAATATCCGTAGTAACTTTCCACCTCACTGCGGAGCTTCTCTCTCTTTTCTGGGTTCACTAGATAGGCATGTTGTTGGATCGGGGCCAGTCCCCAATGTCATGCTCTAGTACATTTGGGTTGGCACATCTGAGAATGAACCCTGATATTCTAAAAGCAGGGCAACAACGTCAATATAATTGTAGCAACAATTGTCAGTTGGTTGCATAAATAATTATGATTACTAAATGTTACATGAATTGTAAATATGAAATATCAAAACCAAATGTACACCCCTTTGTTAATATGTATTGGCAATAATTGACTTAATGGTGAGGCATGGAATAATAAAACATGTATCTTTTGTCAGGCTGGATGTTTGAAATATGAGGTGATTTGAGTCATGCTTCTTCAGTAGTGGAATAAAGACAATTAGCATTTGAATGTTGTCAGGAAATACTGGAGTGATGTCAGATTGTTAATAAATTGATTATAGACCAATTGATTATACTGCGTCCATGTGTATAGGCTGCAAGTACGTTGAAATTAAGTTGTTTTAAAGTCATTGAAAAAAACGACCCAAAACAACATTTTCAACTACAAAATAACGTATATTGGGTATAGTCTTATTTTCAACATCTTTCCAATTACATTTTGCTAGGTGGGATAGCCCCAATGTCAAAACACAGTTTTAACATGTCCAAATCAATAACCAATATGCAGGAACAGTTTGGGATATATTGAAAACCTAAACATAAAATGTGCTATATACACAAACATCTGCCACAATAACCAAATTACTTGTATTTTTAAAACAAGCTCCTTGTAAACTGCACAAGCACCAGAAACGCTGTTGTTTTGACAAGTAGCAATAAATCACTGATATCAATTAGGGGGTTAATCAGGTTGTACGTGATGTTGAAACTAACACAACTAAAAAAACACATGGAAATGGGAGATATATTTTACCTCACTGGTTAGAGGACAACCTGCAGAAGACAGTCAGCTACATTTTGGAGTGATGCATTTAAATGTAGGGGTCGTTAAATAAAGGAACGCAACACTTAATTGTCATCACTCATAGATATCATGTGGAAATCAAATGCGCGAGAGGAGGTAGATGAGGTTGCACGTCCTGTTAAAACTAACAGCTCAAAAACCACATGGAATCTGGGAGTAATGTGTACATCCCTGGTTAGAGGACAATTTGTAGAAAACAGCTAGCTACATTTTGAAGTGCTACATTTTGATTCCAGTGGGTCACCAATGCGATAAGTGTAACACAACTATTTTTTTGTTAGTCACTTTTTGTTAAATCACATAAATAGTAACTCTTCCATTTCAGAGCCTGGATTTTCCCCCTGAGGCTAATATCCATATCATGTTGAAATCAATAGAACAGGGGACAAACGTTTAGGGTTCTACATTGTGACATCATGAAAATACTCCTACTACAATGTTAAAACATTCTACATTGTGACATTATTTCATTGATATCATGAAACAACTCCTTCATGTATGTATTTTCTGATGTTTGATCAGATAACTTTTATCAGTGTATCTCTTCCCACATTGAACACAGCTATAATGGTGTGGGGGCTGTGCTTTGGCAAAGTGGGTGGGGTTATATCCTGCCTGTTTGGCCCTGTCCGGGGGTTTCATCGTATGGGGCCACAGTGTCTCCTGACCCCTCGTGTCTCAGCCTCCAGTATTTATGCTGCAGTAGTTTATGTGTCGGGGGGCTAGGGTCAGTCTGTTACATCTGGAGTATTTCTCTTGTCTTATCCGGTGTCTTGTGTGAATTTAAATATGCTCTCTCTAATTCTCTCTTTGTCTCTTTCTCTCTCTCGGAGGACCTGAGCCCTAGGACCATTCCTCAGGACTACCTGGCATGATGACTCCTTGCTGTCCCCAGTCCACCTGGCCGTGCTGCTGCTCCAGTTTCAACTGTTCTGCCTGCGGCTATGGAACCCTAACCTGTTCACCGGACGTGCTACCTGTCCCAGACCTGCTGTTTTCAACTCTCTAGAGACAGCAGGAGCGGTAGAGATACTCTCAAAGATCGGCTATGAAAAAGCCAACTGACACTTACTCTTGAGTTGCTGACTTGTTGCACCCTCGACAACTACTATGATTATTATTATTTGACCATGCTGGTCATTTATGAAGATTTGAACATCTTGGCCATGTTCTGTTATAATCTCCACCCGGCACAGCCAGAAGAGGACTGGCCACCCCTCATAGCCTGGTTCCTCTCTAGGTTTCTTCCTAGGTTTTGGCCTTTCTAGGGAGTTTTTCCTAGCCACCGTGCTTCTACACCTGTATTGCTTGCTGTTTGGGGTTTTAGGCTGGGTTTCTGTACAGCACTTTGAGATATCAGCTGATGTAAGAAGGGCTATATAAATACATTTGATTTGATTTATTCTCCCCTCTTTATTCTCCCCTGATCCTCTTTATTCTCCCCTGATCCTCTTTATTCTCCCCTGTCCTCTTTATTCTCCCCTGATCCTCTTTATTCTCCCCTGTCCTCTTTATTCTCCCCTGATCCTCTTTATTCTCCCCTGTCCTCTTTATTCTCCCCTGATCCTCTTTATTCTCCCCTGTCCTCTTTATTCTCCCCTGATCCTCTTTATTCTCCCCTGAGCCTCTTTATTCTCCCCTGATCAACTTTATTCTCCCCTGTCCTCTTTATTCTCCCCTGATCCTCTTTATTCTCCCCTGACCTTATTTCTAAATTTAGTTAACCTCAAATGAAACAACAGGTTTGGTTTGTCTTTTTAATCATAACATATGGTATTGTCTTGCCTCACAGATATCATGATATACAATAAAGACAGAATGAAGTGATTTATTTTCCATCACTGTGGCTTGTCCAAGATCCAACGTATTCCACATCCAGACACACTCATTTTTCTTCTGACTATAAGGTGATACGGCTATACTGCTATGGAAAACACACTGCATATTATCAGCATCACAGATGATAAAGATTGTAATGATAAGTTTGTATTTACACGTCACCATGTGTTTTCCAAAACAATATATAAACGTGGGCGTCTTTCTGTGGGTTGCTGAAGCCTCTTTTTTTGTGAAAGAGTGCTTCGTTTTACTGTTAATGGCTTTTATACTGTAGAGTATTTTCATTTTTTGAAGTGTCACAACATACCATGGAAGACGTCAGGCCTACCTACACTACGCCATACTTCTCATTTGACCTTTCAGTAAAACAACAACAAGAAGCTTCATTGATGACTGACATTAGGCAAGGTTATCCAAATTACACAACTGGCAGAAATGTCACAACGTTGCAGATTATTAGAACACAGTTGATTGATTTAATTTGGAAAACTGATGTTTTCAGAAGAATGAATCCCGCAACCGATAGTATCTTTGTCAATTACAAAAGCAATGGTGGCTGTCCCGTGGGCTTGACCAAGGAGGGAAAAAAATTAAAATCTGAAAAAGGCCATTGATTTTGTTGTTGAAGGCGAGACTTACAAGAACACTTTATCTGTGGATTGTTCCGTTATTAATTGGTCTAAAACTATCAACCCGTTATCTTATCTACCACCATGACTATAATATTTATTATATCGTCTTATAGCAATTTGAAACCGTTATGACACAAGGCCCGAGTTGAGTCGTTTACACCCAATCTTCCTCAGAGATCAGCCTTTTAATAGCAAATCTCATGTCAATTCAATGTTGTGTTAATTTGTAGTTGACAAAACGTTTTTGTGACGTCAGATCTACTAGTGTTCAACATAAAACATCATTTAATTTAACATTGGGATTAATAATGCATCGTTTACACTCACCTGTGGATATGACAAAATAGCTTACTATCAAATCCACACGGCCGAGTGATTTATCTCAATGTCATAGTTTCATAGATTATAACCTTTATCAAAATATATAGTATGGCTCAGGTTTTCAGACGGTGGCTGAAAACTTGGCCATTTTGTCTTAGAATCAACAGTAGAGGTTTGAAGTAACTAGGCCAACTTGTTGAATATTGTAGTCTTACTATTTCAAACTTTTAATACAATTAATGAGTGGAACAAATTGAATTTTGTACAATTGTTTCAGGTTTTCTTAATGAATACTTTTATCATGTTTAATAATGTATCCACTGAATACTTTTGTGTTTACCTCACAGCTGGTGAGCTATTGTCATGACTTCTGCCGAAGTCGGTCCCTCTCCTTGTTCGGGCGGCGTTCGGCGGTCGACGTCACCGGCCTTCTAGCCACCGCCGATCCACTTTTCATTTTCCATTTGTTTTGTCTTTGTTTTACACACCTGATTTCTCTCCCACAATTACTGTTTCATTATTTAACCCTGTGTTTCCCCATATTTTTTTATGAGTGATTGTTTATCGTATTTTCGGTCTGTCATGGTGTGTGTGTATTTGTTACTTTGTATTTTTGACATTTTGAGTAAAAGTATGTTGATTACTCATATCTGCTGTCCTGCGCCTGACTCTCTACACCAGCTACACACAGGACCCGTTACAGAATCACTCACCTGAAAAATGGAGTCAGCAGGAGCGTGTTCAGCAGCACATGACCATGTTGCAACATCTGGGCACTGTCATGGATCGTGTGCTGCAGACTATGGATCGTTTGGAGAGAGGAGGAGGTTTTTCAGTGCCTCCACCAGCCCCACTACAACAGGTCCCACTGTCCACCCCTCTTTCCCCTGGTCCCAGCGGGATTCGACTCGCACTCGTTTTGTTTTCCCCCTATCCTACAGACTCCCGAGTGAGTATAATGGGACGGCTGCCAGATGCCAGGGTTTTCTACTACAACTGGAGCTCTACCTGGCGACCGTCCACCCAGCTCCTTCGGGGCGTGAGAGTGTGTCTGCCCTCGTCTCCTGACTCTCAGGCAAAGCCCTGGAGTGGGCCAATGCCGTATGGTGTGAGGGAGATGCGGCGTTGGATCATTACGCAGAGTTCACCCGCCGCTTTCGGGCAGTGTTCGACCACCCGCCTGAGGGTCGAGCGGCAGGTGAACGTCTGTTCCACCTGAGGCAGGGGACGAGGAGCGCGCAGGATTTCGCCTTGGACTTCCAGACCCTGGCCGCCAGCGTGGGATGGAACGACAGGGCCCTGATCGATCACTACAGGTGCAGTCTGCACGAGGACGTCCGTCGGGAGTTGGCCTGCCGAGACACCACCCTCACATTGGACCAGCTGATGGACCTGTCCATCCAGATGGATAAGCTGCTGACTGCCCGCGGACGTCCGGATCGGGACCTGTCAGTTCTATCCCCCAGCACCTCCGCACCGACGCCCATGGAGCTGGGAGGTGCTGCACTTAGGGTGACCGGAAGAGGGGCCATTCCCTGCACCATCTGTGGCCGCAGAGGGCACACTGCTGGTCGGTGCTGGAGGGGTTCCTCAGGGAGTCGAGGCAGCAGGCAGGGCACTAACGTGTCACCCCAGGTGAGTCGGCACCAGGCTCACCCAGAGCCCCCTGTTGCTCACATGTATGTGTTTATTTCATTTCCTGACTTTTCCCCGCATTCCCAGCATAAGGCACTAGTAGATTCAGGCGCAGCTGGGAATTTTATTAACCGTTCATTTGCTCATAGTTTAGGGATTCCCCTTGTTCCTGTGGATATGCCTTTCCCTGTGCACGCCCTAGATAGTCGCCCATTAGGGTCAGGGCTGATTAGGGAGGCCACCGCTCCACTTGACATGGTTACGCAGGAGGGTCATGAGGAGAGAATCAGTCTCTTCCTTACTGATTCTCCTGCGTTTCCCGTGGTGCTGGGCTTACCCTGGTTGGCCTATCATGACCCTACTATTTCGTGGCAACAGAGGGCTCTCAAGGGGTGGTCACGAGAGTGCTCAGGGAGGTGTGTGGGGGTTTCCATCGGTGCGACTACGGTGGAAAGTCCAGACCATGTCCCCCACCATGCATATCCCCTCAGAATATGCCGATTTGGCTCTCGCCTTCTGTAAGAAGAGGGCGACTAAATTACCACCTCATTGACGGGAGGATTGTGTGATAAATCTCCTGGTAGACGCAGCACTTCCCAGGAGTCACGTGTATCTGTCACAGGAGGAGACGGTGGCTATGGAAACATATGTCTCCGAATCCCTGGGGCAGGGATACATTCGGCCCTCCACTTCACCTGCCTCCTCAAGTTTATTTTTGGTGAAGAAGAAGGATGGGGTCTGCGCCCCTGTATGGACTATCGAGGGATCAATCAGATCACTGTGAGGTACAGCTACCCACTGCCTCTCATCGCCAGTGCGATCGAGTCAATGCACTGGGCGCGCTTCTTCACAAAATTGGATCTCAGGAGCGCTTACAACCTGGTGCTGATCCGGGAGGGGGACGAGTGGAAGACGGCATTTAGAACCACCTCAGGGCACTATGAGTACCTCGTCATGCCGTACGGGTTGATGAATGCTCCATCAGTCTTCCAGGCCTTTGTTGACGAGATTTTAAAGGGACCTGCACGGGAAAGGTGTAGTGGTGTATATTGATGACATTCTGATATACTCCGCTACACGCGCCGAGCATGTGTCCCTGGTGTGCAGGGTGCTTGGTCGACTATTGGAGCATGACCTGTACGTCAAGGCTGAGAAATGTCTGTTCTTCCAACAGTCTGTCTCCTTCTTAGGGTACCGCATTTCCACGTCAGGGGTGGAGTTGGAGAGTGACCGCATTTCAGCCGTGTGTAATTCGCCGACTCCCACCACGGTAAAGGAAGTGCAGCGGTTTCTGGGGTTTGCCAACTACTGCTGGAGGTTTATCTGTGGGTTTGGTCAGGTAGCAGCTCCGATTACCTCACTGCTGAAGGGAGGACCGGTGCAGCTGCAGTGGTCGGCTGAGGCGGACAGGGCTTTTGGTCACCTGAAGGCTCTGTTTACCTCGGCTCCCTTGCTGGCTCATCCGGATCCCTCTTTAGCGTTCATAGTGGAGGTGGACGCGTCTGAGGCTGGGATAGGAGCCGTGCTCTCTCAGCGCTCGGGCACGCCACCAAAGCTCTGCCCCTGTGCCTTCTTTTCGAAGAAGCTCAGCCCGGCGGAGCGAAACTATGATGTGGGGATACCAGGAGGTGTTGGCTGTTGTCAAGGCTCTGAAGGCGTGGAGACATTGGCTTGAGGGGGCTAATCACCCTTTTCTCATCTAGACTGACCACCGCAATCTGGAGTACATCCGGGCGGCGAGGAGACTGAACCCTCGCCAGGCAAGGTGGGCTATGTTCTTTACCCGTTTTGTTTTCCCCCTATCCTACAGACCAGGTTCCCAGAACGCTAAGGCAGACGCACTATCCCGGATGTATGACACAGAGGAGCGGTCCATGGATCACACTCCCATACTTCCGGCCTCCTGCCTGGTGGCACCGGTGGAGTGGGAGCTGGACGCGGACATCGAGCGGGCGCTACGCACAGAGCCCACTCCCCCCCAGTGTCCAGCTGGGTGCCTGTACGTTCCGTCTGCTGTCCGCGACCGTTTGATCTATTGGGCCCACACGTCACCCTCCTCTGGTCATCCTGGCATCGGGCGGACGATGCGTTGCCTTAGTAGGAAGTACTGGTGGCCACCTTGGCCAAGGACGTGAGGGTTTATGTTTCCTCCTGCTCGGTGTGCGCCCAGTGCAAGGCTCCCAGGCACCTGCCCAGAGGGAAATTACAACCCCTACCCGTTCCACAACGGCTGTGGTTGCACCTATCGGTGGACTTCCTGATGGATCTTCCTCCCTCACAGGGCAACACCACGATCCTGGTCGTTGTGGATCGGTTTTCTAAGTCCTGCCGTCTCCTCCCTTTGCCCGGTCTCCCTATGGCCCTACAGACTGCAGAGGCCCTGTTCACTCATGTCTTCCGGCACTACGGGGTGCCTGAGAACATAGTCTCTGATCGAGGTCCCCAGTTCACGTCCAGGGTCTGGAGAGCGTTCATGGAACGTTTGGGGGTCTCGGTCAGCCTCACCTCAGGTTTTCACCCCGAGAGTAAAGGGCAGGTGGAGAGAGTAAACCAGGATGTGGGTAGGTTTCTGCGGTCATATTACCAGGACCGGCCGGGGGAGTGGGCGGCGTTCATCCCCTGGGCAGAGATGGCCCAAAACTCACTCCGCCACTCCCCCACTAACCTCTCTCCTTTCCAGTGTGTACTGGGGTATCAGCCGGTTCTGGCACTGTGGCATCAGAGCCAGATCGAAGCTCCTGCGGTGGTCGAATGGTTCAAGCGCTCGGAGGAGACCTGGGACGCCGCCCATGTGCACCTACAACGGGCCGTGAGGTGGAGTAATAGACTCAAACACTATTGTGAAGGTGTCAGGTTTCACAGTAGACCTGTGGGGGATTGTGTGAGTGTGGAGACCTCTCCCCCAGTCACTCTTCTGATTTATTGCCCTGGTTACCTGGAGAGAGCCACAAAAGCCAGTTGTTTTTCTGTAGTTCAATAGTAATATCCTCTAAAACTATCTGATGACAAACAAACTTTGCTGCCCTGTTTCCAATTGTCCACAAGGCTAGGAGAACCTATTCAAGTAAGTAAGTAAATAGATTTTGAAAATGTAAAAATAACGATGTATTATTAGCTAACTAGCTAATGTGCAGGCTAACTCAAATGAGCTGCTAAATGAGCTAGCTAGCTATCTAACCACCTTCATATTCTGTATAGATAGATAGGTAGCTAGCTAAGTGAATTAAAAATCACCAGCTACCTAACTTCATATCAGCTAGCTATCTTGATGTATTTATCACTGTAAAAATCTAAATCCAAATGCATTTGTAGGTAGCTAGCTAACAGCCATGGAGGAGGTTGAAAGGATAGCAGCCCACACTGTCAGTGAGAGAGGAGGTTATTCTGGATAGGGCAGGTACTTTTGTGTAGTTCCTGTCCCTAGAAGTGAGGACGGAGATAATAGTAACATAATATTCAGTGTGGTGTAATTTGACTATAATGAAGTCTGTTTCTTGTGAGGTTTTTTGTCCTCAGATAAAGAGCGCTATGAAAGCCAGTCTTCATATGAAGAGGTCCCAATGAAGAGCAGTGGTTCTCAGTCCTGGGGACTCAGAGGGGCACATTTTGGTTTTTGCCTTCACACTGCACAGCTGATTCAAATGATCAACTCATTATCAAGCTTCAGGTGGTATTTATGTATTCATTTGTGATGCCATCTTTGATATGATCCTGTTATTGTCACATGCTACACATGTACATATGTGTGCCCATGAATTTATCAATCCAATGTCATCATTTGTTATCAGGGATATTATACTTTAGTAATCCACAATGACCTGGTGATGTAACAGTCTAATAATTACATTGTCTTCCATATTCCTACAGAGACCTTGTAACTGGAGATTCCTTCAAAACGATTGCCTACAGTTAACGTGTAGGGCACTGCAAGGTTGGGTGACCAGGGTCATCTGGGACTGCCTCCTGGAGCAATTCAGGTGTGTGAAGGCTACCTGGGTCCTGTGTAACTTCATGAGGATGGACACGAGGGGATCTGCAGCTCGCCGCCGTCTGCCAGAGGAGAAGTCTGCTGCTCTGCAGGATGTTTCAAGGATGGGGTCCAACAACGCAGCAAGAGAGGCAATCCGTGTGCAGGAGATCTTCACCTCCTACTTCTTCAAAGAGGGTGCTGTTCCCTGGCAACACCATAGACTACACTATGCACAACCAAAGGCTCTTTTAAGAGCCATTCACATTGCAGTAAGAGTATTCTTTCATTTACTTAGCTATGTCAACTGCAGTTATTCAATTCACAGTTTCTCTCCCTTTGATTTCTACTTCTCATGTGAGGGTGCTGTTTAGGTAAGGGTGTGATGTCTGTGCAAAAACAAAACAGGCTATTTTAAATCACCCATATTGAAAAAAATGTAGAACAATTAGACACCCTATAACCCACACCTACACACTTGTATCTATCTGATTGATGGATTGTGTTGTGCAGTAAGCGGGCTCAGGTGTATAACTGTGGCTCCTTCCACCTTCAAAGAATAGGCAAAAGGACCAACCATGGAGAATAGTAAGACACTTTATTAGTTCTATAACTACGCTATATTGTTTGTCCTTGTGGGTCTGTTAATGTTTTTCAGCATAAAGTACTCTGCAGCCACTTAGTGTGGTGTAGACACCAGGTGAGGCCACACCACACTGACAGGTCACTTGGTCAGGTCAACAGGAAGTATTATTAAAGAGATGCTTTACATTGAAATAAAGATAGAGATGCAGTAGTCCCAGAGTTAATGATCCCAGGTCAGTTTATATTATACAGGAAGTATTATTAAAGAGATGCTTTACATTGAAATACAGACAGAGATGCAGTAGTCCCAGAGTTAATGATCCAAGGTCAGTTTTGCATTTCACCTCCTGATTGATGACTAACAATGTTAGAATAAAAAATAAAAACAAGGTTTAAACATGCTCTCTCTCTCCATCTGTCTCTTATCTGCAGGTATATTTTGATGTGAGAGGATGCCAACCCCCAGTCCCATCATCGCCACCTCACCTGCTTTTAAGAACCTTTGGGCCGACGATAGACACTATTATGTAATTGTGATGAACTGAGAGAATATTTATGTAGCACTGTGATTCATTAATCATGTGCTGCCTTCCCTGCTCCTATGTGCTTACCTCTTTCCCTTTCTATCTTTTACACCTCTCTCACCACCTCCTCTTTCTTCCTCTGTTTTTATAATGCACAACAGATGTGCATTGAAGTACAGATTGAAACTTGTATTTATAACACTTGGATAATGAGCTTTTCAATAAAGTGTTTCACATTCTCTACTGGTTGAAATGAAGTGTAATGTGATTAAATACTCCACCTATCCTGTGTTTATCAGATCAATGCAGATGAAGGGCATTAGATGTTGAGATTAACCAGTGTTAGAGTATTTACATGATGCATAGGAAGTGTAGTGTTCTGTTTTTTAACATTATATTTCTGTATATATGAATTAACTAGTTAAATCCTGTTTCTAGTCTATTAGTTACAATGTGTAACCATTGATGTCCCAGGACCAAGATTGGTAAACACTGTTGAAGTGTATAATTGTAATACATACATGCAGACACAGCGTCATTCAAAGACTGTAATTTTACACTCCTGGTATTGGATATGACTGAAAAATAATCTCAAAGACATTCATACCTAAACTGCACCTTTATTTGCCAAGGTAGAGTACAGTGGGGGAAAAAAGTATTTGATCCCCTGCTGATTTTGTACGTTTGCCCACTGATAAAGAAAGGATCATTCTATAATTTTAATGGTAGGTTTATTTGAACAGTGAGAGACAGAATAACAACAAATACATTTCTTTGTAAGTGGGCAAACGTACAAAATCAGCAGGGGATCAAATACTTTTCTCCCCCACTGTACATGATCAGTGAATATATTAAATGTACAGGCTACAATGTGTGGATCTCATGCATGGTAATAACTACATGTATATATGACTTGCATCCTTGGCACAACATGATATTATATTCTACTCAGTCCATAGGCTTCATTAATGTCATTCAGGGTATTTTGAAGTTGATACAACTGGCTATGATAGCTGAGGTTCATAGCTAGGTTCTGAACTAATATGTATACCAAACGTTTGGGTCCATACACAGATCGGCTAGATAGCTAGCTACACATCCATAGGCATACAGGTATTATAATCATCCATTGCACAATAAGCAAGAACATAGCTAGCTACGTTATTTCATCTATCTGCATGGCAAATATCAGCAAGGCAAGCTTACAAAATTGTACATTTAATTTGCAGTAAACTCTTCAACTAGCTAGATTCTATACATCCACTATTTCACAAAACGACAGCCTGGTTTGCTGGTTATTTCTGGAGTCCCTAAAACAACCAGAATGACAATTTCATACTCATGTCACAACAGCCATAAAGCTAGCCAGTTAGCTGGCTAATGTTAGCTAGTCAGCTAGCTGGCTAATGTTAGCTAGTCAGCAAGCTGGCTAATGTTAGCTAGTCAGCTAGCTGGTTAATGTTAGCAAGTCAGCTAGCTGGCTAATGTTAGCTAGTCTGCTAGCTGGCTATTGTTAGCTAGCTGGTTAATGTTAGCTAGTCAGCAAATTGGTTAATGTTAGCTAGTCAGCTAGCTGGTTAATGTCAGCTAGTCAGCCAGCTGGTTAATGTTAGCTAGCCAGCCAGCTGGTTAATGTTAGCTAGTCAGCTAGCTTGCTAATGTTAGCTAGTCAGCTAGCTTGCTAAATCGCGATTTTCGTAAATGAACTTTACGATTAAAAAAATGCTTAATCGTTTGTCTCTAGATTAACTAACATTCCTGTCAACTGTACATGTTTCTGCATGATTCATTATGACGTTATCATCCCTTACATTTACTTCCATCCTAGTATTCTGTCCGCCATCTTTTATGCAGTTCAGTTCTGTGTAGGGGTACCCCTCTCTCCTATTATTTCTGTCCGCCATCTTTGCTGAAGAAAGTCTATCAGTCACTAGTGCAGCCGCAGCCTCCCCCGGTCCTAGTGCCGGCCCTGTAAGAAGTTTAAGATGCGAATGAACGGTTGACGAAAAAAAGAAATCACAGAAAATATATATTGACTGATACTGATTTATTTAAGGGGGGCTAATTAATATTTTAGGCCTAGCGACGTCCCTGATTCCTACCCTTTAACTTTTTGTCTGAGAATTAAATGTACATTTTATTCATCTGCGTTACCCACTCCAGTCAGCAGATGGCGGTCTGGGAATTTAAGGCGATGCTGTTAGTGTGACGTAGTGGACGGAACGCTTCTTTCAACAGTAGCAACTGTTCGTCAGCCACCTCGGTAGCTTGCTAGCCAAAATAGCCTAACCAATAAAGCTCTTTAGACGCTCTCGTGTATATTAGCAACTGTGTTTTAAAACCACTTCTGTCGTCTAGTTAGTTATCAGATTTAATTTCATATTTACGGTGTTGTTGTTATTAGTCAGCTAGCGGGCTGGTTAAGTTAGCATAGCTAGCTAACATACCCGACCATGCGGTTACTAAGCTACTCTCCTCCTTCTAAAGAAGAGGACATCACAGTAAAACAAGAAGTAGAGGGTGAGGCTGTTACTGTGAAAGAAGAAAAGGACACGTTCAGAGTGAAAGGGGAGGAGGATGTTACAGTAAAAGGAGAGGAGGATGCAGTTTATGGTAGTGAAAGATGAGGAGGAGGAGATGACTGTTACATCGATAAAAGAGGAAGAGGAGGAGGAAACTGGATATCTGGGCCCGATTTCCCAAACGCATCTTAAGGCATCCAACGGTGAACTTAGCCGTGAGATGGTTTTGAGAAACCGTTCCCTGATTAACACTAGTAAGTACTGCCTTAAAAAACAGAGGCACAAACTCTGTAGTTGTTGAACTGATGTTTGGTGTTAAAGCGGAAATCTGCAATTGCTACATCCATATTGTGACTTTAAAATTATTTATTTATAGCCATTGATTCTTGAAGAATATAACACATGCCTCATGAGCTTAGTTCAACTGTTGTACCCCATCAGAACCCCAAATAAGCTTTTTTTTCTCCAATGTTTAGAAACAATGTAAATCAACACTGTATAGCCTCAATATGGTTAAAACTATAATGTTGATATCATCGATGGTCATGGTCAGTCCTTGCATCCATAGGTCTGTCTGTAGTTACATTTCTCCAACCCCATAATCATCTTATTACCAAAACAGTGGTGGGATGACAGATGTGTTATTGTTTGAACTGCAGATTGCTGGGTTGTGTGGGTTTTTTAAACAGCAACAAAATGGCTGCCCAGAGACTTGGTTTGGTAAACAGCTGAGGGATGGGGGCTGGAGAAGTGTAACCACTCTCAAATTCATAGAGAAAGCTATTGTAGCAACCGTAACTCAACACCTAGTGTCCTCTTCAAGAAGTTCAGACATCTTGGCATAACAGTTATAAGGTGTTGGCTTGACAGTCGCTGGACCCAGGTTTGAGTTAGACTCAGGGCAACCCCTTAAATTCACTACACTATGAATACAAAGACTGGCCATCCATGATGTCATAATGATTGTTTACCCAGGTTTCTAGGATATATAGTATATTCTATAATTCATCCATGATGTCAAAATGATAGTTTAACCAGGTTTCTAGGCTATATAGTATATTCTATAACTGCCAGTGTAGATTTCCTGTGGGGGCAAATTATTAGAGCTGTTGATAAGTCATTGTATTCAGCCAATTTTTTTTTTTCATGCCCTTACATTAAAGGCAAGACATACCTAGATTCAATTACATTCATGAATTGGTTTGAAACCTTTGTTTTAAACCCTTCTCAAAGTTGGTGTCTTGACAGATTTGTAAAAAATGGTTTGTCATGAAACACAATTTTTATTTTTATTTAAATGTAACCTTTATTTAACTTGGCAAGTCAGTTAAGAACAAATTCTTATTTACAATGACTGCCCACCCCGGACGACGCTGGGCCATTGTGCGCCGCCCTATAGGGACTCCCAATCACGGCCGGTTGTGATACAGCCTGGATTTGAACCAGGGTGTCTGTAGTGACATCTCAAGCACTGAGATGCAGTGCCCGCTGCGCCGCTCGGGAGCCCCAAAATCATATTCTAGTGCTGTCCCCAACTAAAATACATCTTGGCCAACCAAGAGTCATCTGTTCTTTCTACCAATCACCCCATGTGTTTAAAAAAAAATCTCTATGTACTGAACTTGTCTGATGCTTTAAGCACACTGTTTGATTAAATAAATAAGACGCACAAATGACTAGAGGGAGCCAGTCATCAACATAACCTTTTTACATTTTTATTTTATTTGGCAAGTCAGTTAAGAACAAATTCTTATTTTCAGTGACGGCCTAGGAACAGGCCGCCTTGTTCAGGGGCAGAATGACAGATTTGTACCTTGTCAGCTCACCTTTTGGTTACTAGTCCAGCGCTCTAACCACTAGGCTGCGCTGCCGCCCCAACCTCACCAGAAGAACCCCCCCCCCCCACTGCTGGACTTCGTAAATTCTGCAAAACCCAGGAGTTTTTCTCCTGCACTGCGTATGAGAGAATGGCTTACGATACGCCTAGTGCTCTGTCAAATTGAACAGGCCCTTAGCGCTACAGAATTACCAGGCTATGCATTGGAAGAGGTTTTGGGGGGGTCGCCATGATTTACAAGCCATCAGGATCTCTTCCATGGCTTATAGCCCCGACTCCAAAGTGACAATTTTAGCATGTGAACAATTTGATAGTACAAATGCGACGAAGTCTGTCAGTTCATATTTATTTTCCAAAGCCTGCAAGGATGTGAATTATTTTATGCCTGTGTTTAGCTTTAAATGGAGGGATTACCCTATATTTATAACCCTGATGAATAAGCTGGACAATCTTTTCCAAAATCGTGAACAATTACGACGATAGCCGCTTCTATCCTTAAGACACACGGGCAAGTGTCTACAGGCCAGACGTAGGATCTATCCCTGGGGTGAAAACTTACCGAGTCTTGACGCTGGGGAATTGGACACAGACAGCGGGTGGGGTTCAGTGACAACCCTATAGACGGGCCTGTTATCCGTAAGAAAGGAACATCATTTTTTTTTAATGTATTAATTATTCAGAGGTCTGTACTAAATATTACTAATTAAATGAATGTTTTTAAAGCTGCCCCTTAACGAACGGGAATCTGTCATTTCTTCAAACGTTGTTTATACATAAAAAACATTAATGCGTGTTACAATATTGCACAAGCTGTTTTTAAAAAGGTCTGTACTAAATATTATGAATTAAATAAAATGGTTTTAAAGCTGTATCTCACCTTTAACGTAGGGACTATGCATTTTCGAGCCATCCCCCGGCAGGGCCCTGAGAGAAAAGGATTCCGTAATGACGTGTGTGCGCGCGCAGGGGGTGTGTGCGTGTGAGGGAGGGTAATTGTGTGTGTGTGTTTCAAAACAAAAAGGGGGGGGTGTCTCTGCATGGGGGGCTTTTGAAACCAGAAAAGGTGTGTGTAAGTTTGTTTAGGATTGCCGGCATCTCTTCAATTGGTCTAGACACTTTCCATTTTATTACCCCCCCAAGCCCTTTCAAATACGTATTTATCTCACCCACATGTGGGGGCTAAAAAAGTGAAAAGGCCCAGGCATAAGATATCATGTCTAGACGACCTCCTAAGGGTTTAAAACATGTTATTTTCTAATCAGCGCATATACTAAAGGTCCCCCACCCCGGGATATAAATTTACAACGGACACCCCTAAGCTGTGCTATGAAGCATAAATGCAATATCGACAGACCGAATATGTCGAGACACCTGCCTGTGGTTTTTGGGTCTCTAGACATTCGGGAGTACATTATATGACCCTTTTATGCATACAGGATATCGCCCGAAAAAACTGCACCCCCAGCTCTGTAAACTCATTGCATAATATATCTCTCGTTAGAGTACGAAAGGCTAAAGCGCAACATCAGACCAATAGCCAGAAGAGTTATCCGCCCAGAACAGCTAAAAGATCCTCGATGAATCCGTCCTAATGGAGCTTTCTGAAGGTGAGTTAGTGAAAATAATATATTAGATATGTAGGTTAGATTTTTTCAGGGAATTGTTTGACATACATTTTTAGGCAATTATCAATATAATGTGTTACATAGTGTGCAGCTGTGATAACTTTATGTAATTGTTTGGATATAAAACCGGTGTGATATGGTTTGTTAAACGGGGGACAATGATTTTTTTTTTAGGTAATATGTCAAATGCACGTATTATTATAAGTTAGTGAATATATTTGGTATAAATACCTGTTAATATTATCTAACGTCTGTATGATACCCAGAGGCTACCTGGGCATAATTGCTTGGGAACCGACAGCGTTAGACGGGGATTCTCAGAATCAAACTGCGCCCGGTCCTTTATGTAGCCCTTCACCATCACACTATTTTCGACGTAAGTCCAAAAATAAAATCCATAATAATATTTATACATTAAAAAACAAAAAGTGGGCACCCTGTTTTAAAATCTATTTTTGTGATTACAGCGGACAGCCAACAAACAGGAGTACATGATGCATTAGGGACTCTGAACAACTTCGGAGGAGCAGATGAAAGAGATGCTATTCTACGGTTTTGTACTAACGGCCTTACCCTAACTCCAAACACCAGCCAACAGCCCAGAACCGCGGAATACCGAGCAGCTAATAGATCATCTGTGAATCCATCCTCATGGAACTTTTTTGAAGGGGAGGTGAATATTCAGTGTGATGTTTGTATATAGAAAAATATTATTTAAGAATGATAGGTATTATTCTTGGCATTTACATGTATGTTTAAATTTTTTTAAGGCTATTTAAGCATTGAACCATCGTTTTTTTATTCATACAGTTTGTAAACAGTAGCTTCTGCCCTCTTAGGGTCTATCTGACCCGCTTATTATATCAAACCTCTCAGACTAGAAAGTATGATTAAAAAGTATGATTAAAAAGTATGATTAGAAACTATGACAACTATGTTCAAACTGTGATTAGAAACAACAATTTGAAACTACGACAAACTATGATAATAAACTATGAACAACTATGAAGCCAGGGGTGTGTGTGTGTGTGTGATGATCTATTATTTAAGTGTGTAATATTACTCTCTCTCTCTCTCAATGTATACCCTTTCACTCAATGTATACCAAGTAGCAAATATTTAACAACGTTTCAACATTCGGTATTGCAACATTTATGAAAGACAATGACATACAATTTTAGGCAATTATCAATATAATGTGTTACATAGTGTGCAGCTGTGATAACTTTATGTAATATATTCTCTCTCTCTCCCATTTATTTATATATATATATATGACATTGACTCCTGAGTGTTGAACTTATGCCCACTCTACAGCCACCCAGGGTTGTTATATGACCCTGAGGGTCATCTACGAACATTGGAACATCTTGAAAAACAATAAGGGGTACATGTACTCTTAAGTGTCCACTCAGAGCATGGTACCTCTATCATTTTGTTCCTAGGTTTATGACTTATAGTGAGTGTTTCCAAGAGGCTGTGCTGAGGCTAGTGTTAGCTAGCTACATAGTTGCCTTTGTATCATGATAAGGTGTAGTACTGAAACTATCGAGGTTACCTAGCCAGCTACACTTTCAAACAAAGTCAACAACGCAGCCACTGCTAGCTAGCCTACTTCACCAGCCAGCAGTACTGTATCATTTTAGTCAATAAGATTTTTGCAACGTAAGCTTAACTTTCTGAACATTCGAGACGTGTAGTCCACTTGTCATTCCAATCTCCTTTGCATTAGCGTAGCCTCTTCTGTAGCCTGTCAACTATGTGTCTGTCTATCCCTGTTCTCTCCCCTCTGCACAGGCCACACAAACGCTTCACACCGCGTGGCCGCTGCCACTCTAACCTGGTGGTCCCAGCGCGCACGACCCACGTGGAGTTCCAGGTCTCCGGCAGCCTCTGGAACTGCCGGTCTGCGGCCAGCAAGGCAGAGTTCATCTCAGCCTATGCTACCCTCCAGTCCCTCGACTTCTTGGCGCTGACGGAAACATGGATTACCACAGATAACACTGCTACTCCTACTGCTCTCTCCTCGTCTGCCCACGTGTTCTCGCATACCCCGAGAGCATCTGGCCAGCGGGGTGGTGGCACTGGAATCCTCATCTCTCCCAAGTGGACATTCTCTCTTTCTCCCCTGACCCATCTGTCTATCGCCTCCTCTGAATTCCATGCTGTCACAGTTACCAGCCCTTTCAAGCTTAACATCCTTATCATTTATCGCCCTCCAGGTTCCCTTGGAGAGTTCATCAATGAGCTTGAAGCCTTGATAAGTTCCTTTCCTGAGGATGGCTCACCTCTCACAGTTCTGGGTGACTTTAACCTCCCCACGTCTACCTTTGACTCATTCCTCTCTGCCTCCTTTCCACTCCTCTCCTCTTTTGACCTCACCCTCTCAACTCCCCCCCCCTACTCACAAGGCAGGCAATACGCTTGACCTCATCTTTACTAGATGCTGTTCTTCCACTAATCTCATTGCAACTCCCCTCCAAGTCTCCGACCACTACCTTGTATCCTTTTCCCTCTCGCTCTCATCCAACACTTCTCACTCTGCCCCTACTCGGATGGTATTGCGCTGTCGCAACCGTCGCTCTCTCTCTCCCGCTACTCTCTCCTCTTCCATCTTATCATCTCTTCCCTCTGCTCAAACCTTCTCCAACCTATCTCCTGATTCTGCCTCCTCAACCCTCCTCTTCTCCCTTTCTGCATCCTTTGACTCTCTATGTCCCCTATCCTCCCGGCCGGCTCGGTCCTCCCCTCCTACTCCGTGGCTCGACGACTCATTGCGAGCTCACAGAACAGGGCTCCGGGCAGCCGAGCGGAAATGGAGGAAAACTTGCCTCCCTGCGGACCTGGCATCCTTTCACTCCCTCCTCTCTACATTTTCCTCTTCTGTCTCTACCACTCTAAATTCCAAGCATCTGCCTCTAACCCTAGGAAGCTCTTTGCCACCTTCTCCTCCCTCCTGAATCCTCCTCCCTCCTGAATCCTCCTCCCTCCCCCTCCTCCCTCTCTGCGGATGACTTCGTCAACCATTTTGAAAAGAAGGTCGACGACATCCGATCCTCGTTTGCTAAGTCAAACGACACTGCTGGTCCTGCTGACACTGCCCTACCCTGTGCTTTGACCTCTTTCTCCCCTCTCTCTCCAGATGAAATCTCGCGTCTTGTGACGGCCGGCCGCCCAACAACCTGCCCGCTTGACCCTATCCCCTCCTCTCTTCTCCAGACCATTTCCGGAGACCTTCTCCCTTACTTCACCTCGCTCATCCCTGACCGCTGGCTACGTCCCTTCCGTCTTCAAGAGAACGAGAGTTGCACCCCTTCTGAAAAAACCTACACTCGATCCCCTGATGTCAACAACTACAGACCCGTATCCCTTCTTTCTTATCTCTCCAAAACTCTTGAGCGTGCCGTCCTTGGCCAGCTCTCCTGCTATTTCTCTCAGAATGACCTTCTCGATCCAAATCAGTCAGGTTTCAAGACTGGTCATTCAACTGAGACTGCTCTTCTCTGTGTCACGGAGGCTCTCCGCACTGCTAAAGCTAACTCTCTCTCCTCTGCTCTCATCCTTCTAGACCAATCTGCTGCCTTTGATACTGTGAACCATCAGATCCTCCTCTCCACCCTCTCCGAGTTGGGCATCTCCGGCGCGGCCCACACTTGGATTGCGTCCTACCTGACAGGTCGCTCCTACCAGGTGGCGTGGCGAGAATCTGTCTCCGCACCACGTGCTCTCACCACTGGTGTCCCCCAGGGCTCTGTTCTAGGCCCTCTACTATTCTCGCTATACACCAAGTCACTTGGCTCTGTCATATCCTCACATGGTCTCTCCTACCATTGCTATGCAGACGACACACAATTAATCTTCTCCTTTCCCCCTTCTGATAAACAGGTGGCGAATCGCATCTCTGCATGTCTGGCAGACATATCAGTGTGGATGACGGATCACCACCTCAAGCTGAACCTCGGCAAGATGGAGCTGCTCTTCCTCCCGTGGAAGGACTGCCCGTTCCATGATCTCGCCATCACGGTTGACAACTCCCTTGTGTCCTCCTCCCAGCCCTGGACAACACCCTGTCGTTCTCCACTAACATCAAGGCGGTGACCCGATCCTGTAGGTTCATGCTTTACAACATTCGCAGAGTACGACCCTGCCTCACACAGGAAGCGGCGCAGGTCCTAATCCAGGCACTTGTCATCTCCCGTCTGGACTACTGCAACTCGCTGTTGGCTGGACTCCCTGCATGTGCCATTAAACCCCTACAACTCATCCAGAACGCCACAGCCCGTCTGGTGTTCAACCTTCCCAAGTTCTCTCACGTCACCCCGCTCCTCCGCTCTCTCCACTGGCTTCCAGTTGAAGCTCGCATCCGCTACAAGACCATGGTGCTTGCCTACGGAGCTGTGAGGGGAACGGCACCTCCGTACCTTCAGGCTCTGATCAGGCCCTACACCCAAACAAGGGCACTGCGTTCATCCACCTCTGGCCTGCTGGCCCCCCTACCTCTGAGGAAGCACAGCTCCCGCTCAGCCCAGTCAAAACTGTTCGTTGCTCTGGCACCCCTATGGTGGAACAAGCTCCCTCACGACGCCAGGACAGCGGAGTCAATCACCACCTTCCGGAGACACCTGAAACCCCACCTCTTTAAGGAATACCTAGGATAGGATAAAGTAATCCTTCTAAGCCCCCCCCCCCCCCAAAAAAAACAAATGATTTAGATGCACTATTGCAAAGTGGTTGTTCCACTGGATATCATAAGGTGAATGCACCAATTTGTAAGTCGCTCTGGATAAGAGCGTCTGCTAAATGACTTAAATGTAAATATGCATTGATAGGTCTTAGATTTTATAGACAGGGTATCTGTAAAAACACTTTGTGACAACTACGGATACAAAAAGGGGTTTTCAGAAATACATATGTTTGACAGATTTGTATTATTATAAAAATATAACATTATTATCAGAATCTTTAGTATTATTATGTTACAGGCGAGACCTACCCAGAAATGTCAACGTAGACAACTTACAAGAATGTGTTTACTAGGCAGTGATGAAAACGTTTTAAAGGAGCTCTAATTCAAACATGCAAAGATATATATTGGATACAATTATCCCGTTAAAACTGTTGTTACAGTATCACTTCTCATTGACGTACATTTCAAGGTTTCACAAAACAACTATCTCAATAATGTTTCGCTTTACTTAAATTGTATTATTTATCGTGTCTCATACCATGCTAATACACTACCAAGAAATGCAAACAGCTGTGGAATTAACCCATAACCGATGTGTCTTTTTGGGGATCAATAATTGATCAAGAATACCAATGGGCAGGATCTGATCCTCTTCCCTATTACGACATCATTTTTATTTATTTTATTTATTTCACCTTTATTTAACCAGGTAGGCAAGTTGAGAACAAGTTGTCATTTACATTTGTGACCTGGCCAAGATAAAGCAAAGCAGTTTGACACATACAACACAGAGTTACACATGGAGTAAAACAAACATACAGGCAATAATACAGTAGAAAAATAAGTCTATACACAATGTGAGCAAATGAGGTGAGATAAAAGAGGTAAAGGCAAAAAATATATAAAAAATAAAAAAGGCCATAGTGGCGAAGTAAATACTTTATAGCAAGTAAAACACTGGAATATAATGCACAGTCATATGCAAAACCATAGAACTCCGACAAGAAAACAATGAAAACCTTAACATGACTACATGCATTGTCATTATTTTAGTTACCATCCATCAATGGTTGAATTGGGTACTTTTTCTTTGTACATGCACGGAGCCTCCAAGTGGCTGGAGCCAAACAACAGGCAAAATTAAAAAGACCCAAATAAAAAGTATGTGAAAAGATGGGGTCAAATGTATTTTTGTAATGTTTTGTTACAACCAACAGGTCTACCTAACATTTGACATAACTAGTAAGCCGTACATCCTGAATGTATAGGGGCTCCCAAATATGGACCTGGGAACACACGGGAGGGCTGGGACCACAACCACCTTATAAGTAATTGAGCCGAGAACATAATTGCTATATTGTAATTAAAAACAAGGACCCATAACACAGGACCAAGGCAAAGCAGGACCCATATAGAATTAAAACAACAGTATTCTTAATGAGAAATATAATCTAATAAACAAATGTCTGCATAATGAAAGACATGAAAACTGTCTCCAACAATGTATTTAGATATGTATAAAACGTTGATATTGTCAGTAAGCTCACTGAGACTAACAATAGACAATCGTTATTGTGGGAGGTTTCGGGTTAAACTATATGGGAAGGATCATGGATGTTAGAGATTTGGTCACAGTGGGGATTTTGAAAGAGGGCGATTAGAACCCCAAAGTAATAGGGGTAAGAAAGATCATAAATGTAATTTCACATTCCTGTTTAGGGGGTTAATAACTTTAAGGAAACCACTATTCACACTATGTGGATTATAAACATGTACAGACATAGAGAACCATCACATCAAGATGTAACAGGGATGAATGGTTATTCAATGTACAACAGTAGGCTTCTGTAACATGCAATACGTGTTAAATATGTTTTACATACATCCATGAATGAACGGTTTCACAAACTCCCTTTAAAGGTTTTGAAAGCAAGTTGTTACAGGCCTCATTCAGCAGTCTAGAGATTAACCGAGAGACACCAAAAACAGCAATGTTTAGAGCAGCTTGGAGATTATTCCCCAAATGTAAGGGGCAAAGAGTTGATTTACCTAAATGTACAGACCAAAGGAATTTCCAGACTTAGCAAACCCTGACACTGGGCATGATAACTTTGACATCTAATGATTATTGTAGATGTTAACAACCAAGGGAGTTTACAGTAGGTCAAAGAGATGTATAAAGGCAAAGAGAGCAACAAAATTGACCTACATGACCTCAAAGCAAAGAGTCACTGACGTTTTTATATACAGTACTACACATATCCAGAAGACAGGTCCGTACTGTAGTACTACACTATTACACTGTTATGTACTACTAATGTACTAGTATCTAGGATGTTAAGGAATATCTATAGTGGGGGAACATGTGCATGATATAACACATTCCCACAGCATCTAAGGATGAATACACTGACATTGACATTGTATTTTGTTATGTGAAAGTAGCAAGTATGTGTAAAGAGTTTACAATTTTGTTTAAAAGTTCAGAATATGCCTCTTGGGAAAATTGAGATGGGGTACATATATTATGTATTTCAATTTCTTACTCTTTTTAATAATACTTGTGAGTTGTAGACACGTATAAACCAAAGGTTTCATTTGGGTTATAATAATGATTTACAAATGACAGACCCTGTCTTGTATTGACAAGCAGAACAAATCATTTGACATTCAAATATGTCATTTTAAATAGCTCAATTCAATCCAGCTGGGCCTTCTTAACACAGACAGTTGTTTCTGCTGTCGATGTTATGCCTTTGTACAGATCTAGGATCAGTTCTCCTCCACAATGCATATTCAGTACCGGTCAATTGTTTGGGCACACCTACAAATTCAATGTTTTTTTTATTTATTTTAACTATTGTCTACATTGTAGAATAATAGTGGAGACATCAAAACTATGAAATAACTCATATGGAATCATGTAGTAACCAAAAAAATAAAAAATAAAAGTGTTAAACAAATCAAAATATATTCGATATTTTATATTCTCCAAGTTTATCATTTTAAAAGGATAACCGTTTTGCAATTATGTTAGCACAGCTGAAAATTGTTGTTCTGATTAAAGAAGCAATAAAACTGGCCTTCTTTAGACTAGTGGAGTATCTGGAGCATCAGCATTTGTGGGTTCGGTTACAGGCTCAAAATGGCCAGAAACAAATAACTTTCTTCTGAAAATCGTTAGTCTATACTTTTTCTGAGAAATGAAGGCTATTCCATGCAAGAAATTGCCAAGAAACTGAAGATCTTGTACAACGCTGTGTACTACTCCCTTCACAGAACAGCGCAAACTGGCTCTAACCCGAATAGATGGAGGCCCCAGTGCACAACTGAGCAAGAGGACAAGTACATTAGTGTCTAATTTGAGAAACAGACACCTCACAAGTTTTCAACTGGCAGCTTTATCAAATAGTACCCACAAAACACCAGTCTCAATGTCAACAGTGAAGATGCGACTCCAGGATGTTGACCTTCTAGACAGAGTGGAGGCAATGTGATGGTCTGGGGGTGCTTTGGTGGTGGTAAAGTGGGAGATACAGGCTTGACAGATGGCGTCAAGCACTCCTCCAGCATCTTTTCATTTTTTCTGCATCTCATGAATGTTCTTCTTTGATCCGAACACCTCAAACTTAGATTCGTCTGTCCATAACACTTTTTTCCAATCTTCCTCAGCCCAGTGTCTGTGTTATTTTGCCCATCTTAATCTTTATTTTTTTATTTTTTTTTAACGGTCTGAGATATGGATTTTTCTTTGCAACTCTGTCTAGAAGGCCAACATCCTGGAGTCGCATCTTCACTGTTGACATTGAGACTGGTGTTTTGCGGGTACTATTTGATAACTACTATTATTTTGAGGGTACTATCCTGCCTATTGGTATTCTTGATCAATTATTGATCCCCAAAAAGACACATCGGTTATGGGTTAATTCCACAGCTGTTTGCATTTCTTGGTAGTGTATTAGCATGGTATGAGACATGATAAATAATACAATTTAAGTAAAGCGAAACATTATTGAGATAGTTGTTTTGTGAAACCTTGAAATGTACGTCAATGAGAAGTGATATTGTAACAACAGTTTTAACGGGGTAATTGTATCCAATATATATCTTTGCATGTTTGAATTAGAGCTCCTTTAAAATGTTTTCATCACTGCCTGGTAAACACATTCTTGTAAGTTGTCTACGTTGACATTTCTGGGTAGGTCTCGCCTGTAACATAATAATACTAAAGATTCTGATAATAATGTTATATTATTTTTATAATAATACAAATCTGTCAAACATATGTATTTCTGAAAACCCCTTTTTGTATCCGTAGTTGTCACAAAGTGTTTTTACAGATACCCTGTCTATAAAATCTAAGACCTATCAATGCATATGCCTCAGCACAGCCTCTTGGAAACACTCCCTAGAAGTCATAAACCTAGGAACAAAATGATAAAGGTACCATGCTCTGAGTGGACATTTAAGAGTACATGTACCCCTTATTGTTTTTCAAGATGTTCCAATGTTCGTAGATGACCCTCAGGGTCATATAACAACCCTGGGTGGCTGTAGAGTGGGCATAAGTTCAACAATCAGGAGTCAATGTCCTGTATTTTTTTATATATATATATATATATAAAAATGAGAGAGAGAGAATATATTACATAAAGTTATCACAGCTGCACACTATGTAACACATTATATTGATAATTGCCTAAAATTGTATGTCATTATCTTTCATAAATGTTGCAATACCGAATGTTGAAACGTTGTTAAATATTTGCTACTTGGTATACATTGAGTGAAAGGGTATACATTGAGAGAGAGAGAGAGAGAGAGTAATATTACACACTTAAATAATAGATCATCACACACACACACACACACCTGGCTTCATAGTTGTTCATAGTTTATTATCATAGTTTGTCGTAGTTTCAAATTGTTGTTTCTAATCACAGTTTGAACATAGTTGTCATAGTTTCTAATCATACTTTTTAATCATACTTTCTAGTCTGAGAGGTTTGATATAATAAGCGGGTCAGATAGACCCTAAGAGGGCAGAAGCTACTGTTTACAAACAGTATGAATAAAAAAAACTATGGTTCAATGGTTAAATAGCCTTCATTTAAAAAAACAAAACACATGTAAATGCCAAGAATAATACCTATCATTCTTAAATAATATTTTTCTATATACAAACATCACACTGAATATTCACCTCCCCTTCAAAAAAGTTCCATGAGGATGGATTCACAGATGATCTATTAGCTGCTCGGTATTCCGCGGTTCTGGGCTGTTGGCTGGTGTTTGGAGTTAGGGTAAGGCCGTTAGTACAAAACCGTAGAATAGCATCTCTTTCATCTGCTCCTCCGAAGTTGTTCAGAGTCCCTAATGCATCATGTACTCCTGTTTGTTGGCTGTCCGCTGTAATCACAAAAATAGATTTTAAAACAGGGTGCCCACTTTTTGTTTTTTAATGTATAAATATTATTATGGATTGTATTTTTGGACTTACGTCGAAAATAGTGTGATGGTGAAGGGCTACATAAAGGACCGGGCGCAGTTTGATTCTGAGAATCCCCGTCTAACGCTGTCGGTTCCCAAGCAATTATGCCCAGGTAGCCTCTGGGTATCATACAGACGTTAGATAATATTAACAGGTATTTATACCAAATATATTCACTAACTTATAATAATACGTGCATTTGACATATTACCTAAAAAAAATCATTGTCCCCCGTTTAACAAACCATATCACACCGGTTTTATATCCAAACAATTCCCTGAAAAAAATCGAACCTACATATCTAATATATTATTTTCACTAACTCACCTTCAGAAAGCTCCATTAGGACGGATTCATCGAGGATCTTTTAGCTGTTCTGGGCGGAAAACTCTTCTGGCTATTGGCCTGATGTTGTGCTTTAGCCTTTCGTACTCTAACGAGAGATATATTATGCAATGAGTTTACAGAGCTGGGGGTGCCGTTTTTTTCGGGCGATATCCTGTATGCATAAAAGGGTCATATAATGTACTCCCGAATGTCTAGAGACCCAAAAACCACAGGCAGGTGTCTCGACATATTCGGTCTGTCGATATTGCATTTATGCTTCATAGCACAGCTTTGGGGTGTCCGTTGTAAATTTATATCCCGGGGTGGGGGACCTTCAGTATATGCGCTGATTAGAAAATAACATATGTTTTAACCTGTTAGGGCTAGGGGGCAGTATTGACACAGCCGGATAAAAAACGTACCCGATTTAATCTGGTTACTACTCCTGCCCAGTAACTAGAATATGCATATAATTATTGGCTTTGGATAGAAAACACCCTAAAGTTTCTAAAACTGTTTGAATGGTGTCTGTGAGTAAAACAGAACTCATATGGCAGGCCAAAACCTGAGAAGATTCCATGCAGGAAGTGGCCTATCTGACAAATTGTTTTTCATCTTGGCTCTTTTTATTGAAGACTGAGGATCTTTGCAATAACGTGACACTTCCTACGGCTCCCATAGGCTCTCAGAGCCCGGGAAAAAGCTGAATAATATCGAGGCAGGCTCTGGCTAAAACACTTTATCGCTTTTGGCAAGTGGCCGATCAGAGTACTATGGGCTAAGGCGCGTGCCCGAGTCGACCGAATGCTTTATTTTCTTTCGTCTGTTTACCTAAACGCAGATTCCCGGTCGGAATATTATCGCTTTTTTTATGAGAAAAATGGCATAAAAATTGATTTTAAACAGCGGTTGACATGCTTCGAAGTACGGTAATGGAATATTTAGAATTTTTTTGTCACGAATTGCGCCATGCTCGTCACCCTTATTTACCCTTTCGGATAGTGTCTTGAACGCACAAACAAAACGCCGCTGTTTGGATATAACTATGGATTATTTTGAACCAAACCAACATTTGTTATTGAAGTAGAAGTCCTGGGAGTGCATTCTGACGAAGACAGCAAAGGTAATAACATTTTTCTTATAGTAAATCTGACTTTGATGAGTGCTAAACTTGCTGGGTGTCTAAATAGCTAGCCCTGTGATGCCGGGCTATCTACTGAGAATATTGCAAAATGTGCTTTCACTGAAAAGCTATTTTAAAATCGGACATATCGAGTGCATAGAGGAGTTCTGTATCTATAATTCTTAAAATAATTGTTATGCTTTTTGTGAGCGTTTATCGTGAGTAATTTAGTAAATTCACCGGCAGTGTTCGGTGGGAATGCTAGTCACATGCTAATGTAAAAAGCTGGTTTTTGATATAAATATGAACTTGATTGAACAAAACATGCATGTATTGTATAACATAATGTCCTAGGGTTGTCATCTGATGAAGATCATCAAAGGTTAGTGCTACATTTAGCTGTGGTTTGGGTTTATGTGACATTATATGCTAGCTTGAAAAATGGGTGTCTGATTATTTCTGGCTGGGTACTCTGCTGACATAATCTAATGTTTTGCTTTCGTTGTAAAGCCTTTTTGAAATCGGACAGTGTGGTTAGATTAACGAGAGTCTTATCTTTAAAATGGTGTAAAATAGTCATATGTTTGAAAAATTGAAGTTTTTGCATTTTTGAGGAATTTGAATAACGCGCCACGGGATTACACTGGCTGTTGAGTAGGTGGGACGCAAGCGTCCCTCCTAGCCCATAGAGGTTAACTGTTGTCTGACCTGTTGTTGTCTTAGCTAGCTCTCCCAATCAACACCTGTGATTGCTTTTTGCCTTGCTTTATGTCTCTCTGATGTGAATATGCCTTGTATACTGTTGTTTAGGGTAGTTATCATTGTTTTATTTTACTGCGGAGCCCCTAGTCCCACTCAACATGCCTCAGAGAACTCTTTTGTCCCACCTCCCACACATGCGGTGACCTCAGCTAGCATAACTGGTGCCTCCTCTCTTATCGTCACTCAATGCCTAGGTTTACCTCCACTGTACTCGCACCCTACTAAACCCTGTCTGTACCTTATGCCTTGAATCTATCCTACCACGCCCAGAAATCTGCTCCTTTTATTCTCTGTTCACAATGCACTAGACGACCAGTTCTGATAGCCGTTAGCCGTATCCTCATCCTACTCTGTTCCTCGGGTGATGTAGAGGTTAACCCAGGCCCTGTGTGTCCCCAGGCGCTCTCAATTGTTGACTTCTGTAACCGTAAAAGCCTTGGTTTCATGCATGTTAACATTAGAATCCTCCTCCCTAAATTTGTTTTACTCACTGCTTTAGCACACTCCGCCAACCATGATGTCCTTGCCGTGTCCGAATCCTGGCTTTGGAAGGCCAACAAAAAATCTGAAATTTCCATCCCCATCTACAACATTTTCCGTCAAGATAGAACTGCCAAAGGGGGATGCGTTGCAATCTACTGCAGAGATAGAACTTTGCAGGCTATCATACTTTCCAGGTCTATACCCAAACAGTTCGAGCTTATAATTTTAAAAATGAATCTCTCCAGAAATAAGTCTCTCACTGTCGTGCCTGTTACAGACCCCCCTCAGCTCCCAGCAGTGCCCTGGACACCATATGTGAATTGATTGCCCCCCCCATCTATCTTCAGAGTTTGTTCTGTTAGGTGATGTAAACTGGGATATGCTTAACCTCTCTAGGGGGTGTGGGACGCTACCGTGCCACATGGCCAACATCCAGTGAAATTGCAGAGCGCCAAATTCAAAAACAGAAATACTCATTATAAAAATTCATAAAACATACAAGTGTTATACATCGGTTTAAAGATTAACTACTTGTTAATCCAACCACGGTGTCAGATTTCAAAAAGGCTTTACGGCGAAAGCATACCATGCGACTATCTGAGAACAGCGCCCAGCAGACAAATCATTACAAACCGTTACCAGCCAAGTAGAGGAGTTACACAAGTCAGAAATAGCGATAAAATTAATCACTTACTTTTGATGATCTTCATATCGTTGCACTCACAAGACTCCCATTTACTCAATAAATGTTTGTTTTGTTCGATAAAGTCTCTCTTTATATCCAAAAACCTTTTGTTCACTCATTTTGTTCAGTAATCCACAGGCTCAAAGGCAATCACAACAGCCAGCCAAAAAATCAGATAAGTATCAGTAAAGTTCGTAGAAACATGTCAAACTATGTTTATAATCAATCCTCAGGTTGTTTTTAGCCTGAATAATAGATAACATTTCAACCGGACAATAACGTCTTCAATAGAAAAGGTAAACAAGAAAGGCGCACTCTGGGTCTCGCGCATGAAAAAATCTCTGGGACACTGAATGGCCCACACATTCAGAGTGGTCTTACACTCATTTTTCAGAATACAAGCCTGAAATAATTTCTAAAGACTGTTGATATCTAGTGGAAGCCATAGGAAGTGCAATTTGAGTCCTAAGTCAATGGAATCTGTATAGGCAGTCAATGGGAAAACTACAAAAATAAAAAAAATCCCACTTCCTGGATGGATTTTTCTCAGGTTTTCGTGTGTCATATCAGTTGTGTTATACTCACAATCATTATTTTAACAGTTTTGGAAACTTTAGAGTGTTTTCTATCCAAATCTACCATGTTTACTTTGGGCACGCTTTTCATCCGGAGGTGAAAATAGTGCCCCCTACCGTAGTGAGGTTAACACCCCGGCCGTCCTACAATCCAAGCTAGATGCCCTCAATCTCACACAAATTATCAAGGAAACCACCAAATTCAACCCCTAAATCTGTAAACATGGGCACCCTCATAGATATTATCCTGACCAACGTGCCCTCCAAATATACCTCTGCTGTTTTCAATCAGGATCTCAGCGATCACTGCCTCATTGCCTGCATCCGTTATGGGTCCGCGGTCAAACGACCACCCCACATTACTGTCAAACACTCCCTAAAACACTTCTGCAAGCAGGCCTTTCTAATCGACCTGGCCCAGGTCTCCTGGAAGGATATTGACCTCATCCCGTCAGTAAGGGATGCCTGGTTGTTATTTAATTGTAATTTCCTCACCACCTTATATAAGCATGCCCCTTAAAAAATGTAGAACTAAGAACAGATATTGCCCTTGGTTCACTCCCGACCTGACTACCCTCGACCAGCACAAAAACATCGAATAGTCTCCGCGATATGCAACTTTTCAGAGAAGTCAGGAACCAATACACACAGTCAGTTAGGAAAGCAACGGCTAGCTTTTTCAAACAGAAATTTGCATCCCGTAGCTCTAACTCCAAAAAGTTTTGGGACACTGTAAAGTCCATGGAGAATAAGAGCACCTCATCCCAGCTGCCCACTGCACTGAGGCTAGGAAACACTGGCACCACCGATAACTCCACGATAATCGAGAATTTCAACAAGCATTTCTCTACGGCTGGCCATGCTTTCCTCCTGGGTACCCCAACCCCGGCCAACAGCTCCGCAGCTACTTCGCCAAGCCTCCCCAGCTTCTCCTTCACCTAAATCCGGATAGCTGATGTTCTGAAAGAGTTGCAAAATCTGGACCCCTGCAAATCAGCTGGGCTAGACAATCTGGACCCTCTCTTTCTAAAATGATCCGCCGCCATTGTTGCAACCCATATTACTGGTCTGTTCAACCTCTCTTTCATATCATCCGAGATCCCTAAAGATTGGAACGCTTCCGCAGTCATCCCCCTCTTCAAAGGGGGTGACACTCCAGACCCAAACTGTTACAGACCTATATCCATCCTGCCCTGCCTTTCTAAAGTCTTCGAAAGCCAAGTTTACTAACAGATCACTGACCATTTCGAATCCCACCGTACCTTCTCCGCTGTGCAATCCGGTTTCCAAGCTGGTCACGGGTGCACCTCAGCCACGCTCAAGGTACTAAATGATATCATAACCGCCATCGATAGACAGTACTGTGCAGCCGTCTTCATCGACCTGGCCAAGGCTTTCGAACTCTGTCAATCACCGTATTCTTATCGGCAGACTCAACAGCCGATCAATCAACAACCGATCGCTGCCCACACCCGCGCGACTAGCATCACTACTCTGGACGGTTCTGGCTTAGAATATGTGGACAACTATAAATGCATAGGAGTCTGGTTTGACAATAAACTGTCCTTCCAGACTAATATTAAGCATTTCCAATCCAAAATTAAATCTAGAACCGGCTTCCTATTTCGCAACAAAACCTCCTTCACTCACGCTGCCAAACATACCCTCGTAAAACTGACTATCCTACCGATCCTTAACTTCGGCGATGTCATTTACAAAATAGCCTCCAACACTCTACTCAGCAAACTGGATGCAGTCTATCACAGTTCCATCCGTTTTGTCACTAAAGCCCCATATACCACCCACCACTGCGACCTGTATGCTCTTGTCGGCTGGCCCTCGCTACATATTCATCGCCAAACCCACTGGCTCCAGGTCATCTATAAGTCTTTGCTAGGTAAAGCTCCGCCTTAACTCAGCTCACTGGTCACCATAGCAACACCCACCCATAGCACGCGCTCCAGGAGGTATATCTCACTGGTCATCCCCAAAGCCAACACCTCCTTTGGCCGCCTTTCCTTCCAGTTCTCTGCTGCCAATGACTGGAACGAATTGCAAAAATCGCTAAAGTTGGAGACATATATCTCCCTCACTAACTTTAAGCATCAGCTATCTGAGCAGCTTACCGATCGCTGCAGCTGTACACAGCCCATCTGTAAATAGCCCATCCAACTGCCTACCTCATCCCCATGTTTTTATTAACTTTTTTTGCTCTTTTCCACAACAGTATTTCTACTTGCACATCATCATCTGCACATCTATCTCCAGTGTTAATTTGTTAAATTGTAATTACTTCGCTACTGTGGCCTATTTATTGCCCTTCCTCCGTACTCCATTTGCACACACTGTATATAGATTTTTCTATTGTGTTATTGATTGTACTTTTGTTTATCCCACTGCTTTGCTTTATCTTGGCCAGGTTTCAGTTGTTTTCAAATAGCCTACCTGGTTAAATAAAAGTGAAAACATTAATTTTTTTTTAAATCGTAGCTTTATTGACAACACTCAAATGGATACTGTCATTAACCTCTATGGGCTAGGTTGGACGCTTGCGTCCCACCTACTCAACAGCCAGTGTAATCCCGTGGCGCGATATTCAAATACCTTAGAAATGCTATTACTTCAATTTCTCAAACATATGACTGTTTTACACCATTTTAAAGACAAGACTCTCGTTAATTTAACCACACTTTCCGATTTCAAAAAGGCTTTACAACGAAAACAAAACATTAGATTATGTCAGCAGAGTACCCAGCCAGAAATAATCAGACACCCATTTTTCAAGCTAGCATATAATGTCACATAAACCCAAACCACAGCTAAATGCAGCACTAACCTTTGATGATCTTCATCAGATGACAATCGTAGGACATTATGTTATACAATACATGCATGTTTTGTTCAATCAAGTTCATATTTATATCAAAAACCAGCTTTTTACATTAGCATGTGACTAGCATGTGACTAGCATTCCCACCGAACACTTCCGGTGAATTGGCTAAATTACTCACGATAAACGTTCACAAAAAACATAATTATTTTAAGAATTATAGATACAGAACTCCTTTATGCACTCGCTATGTCCGATTTTTAAAATAGCTTTTCAGTGATAGCACATTTTGCAATATTCTGAGTAGATAGCCCGGCCATCACAGGCTAGCTATTTTGACACCCACCAAGTGTGGTATTCACCAAACTCCGATTTACTATTAGAAAAGTTTCATTACCTTTGCTGTTCTTCGTCAGAATGCACTCCCAGGACTGCTACTTCAATAACAAATGTTGGTTTGGTTCAAAATAATCCATAGTTATATCCAAATAGCGCCGTTTTGTTCGTGCGTTCAATACACTATCTGAAGTGTAAAGAAGGGTGACTCGCCCGACGCGTTTCGTGACAAAACATTTCAAAATGTTCTATTACCGTACTTCGAAGCATGTCAAACGCTGTTTAAAATCAATTTTTATGCGATTTTTCTCGTAAAAAAGCGATAATATTCTGACCGGGAGTCGTTGTTTTCGTTCAAAGAGAGAGAAAGTAAACATGGTGTCGGCTCGTGCACGCGCCTCCAGTCTCATTGTCCTCAGATCGACCACTATCCAAATGCGCTAATGTTTTTCAGCCATGGCCTGCAAAGCCACCATTCATCGTTCTGGCGCCTTCTGAGAGCCTATGGGAGCGTTAGAAAATGTCACGTTATGCCAGAGATCCCCTGTTTTGGTTAGAGATGATCAAGAAGGCCAAGAAATAGTCAGAGAGAGCGCTTCCTGTTTGGAATCTTCTCAGGTTTTGGCCTGCCAAATGAGTTCTGTTATACTCACAGACACCATTCAAAAAGTTTTAGAAACTTTAGGGTGTTTTCTATCCAAATCAAACAATTATATGCATATTCTAGTTACTGGGCAGGAGTAGTAACCAGATTAAATCGGGTACGTTTTTTATCCGGCCGTGCAAATACTGCCCCCTATCCCCAACAGGTTAACGCAGTTCTTCAATAATTACACATAATACTTGAGTTACAGTCACATGTTCAGCTATCATCAGCTGATCCAGGAAATCATTTTCTGAATGACAGTCACATGACAAACATCACGACATGCAACAACAACCAAAGTGCTTCTTCATTCATTACTCTGGTAAAGACAGTTATGCCGTGCTCCATGTTGGATCCAACATCCCTAACAAATGTATGTTTATAATGTGTTATTGTCTGGTTGATTTACTGTAGGGTCTCGTTAGTCTGTTTGGACACAGAGATACTTAGCTCATAATGTGTAGAGAACTGTTCCTTGATGGATAGGCTATTGTACAACACACAGAGCTATTTTCCTATATTTGTTGTTAGGTGAAGTTATGGGTCCTACAGTAGGTCTATGTTGTTGTTAGGTGAAGTTATGGGCCAATTTGGCAAACAGTGTACAAACCGTCATTGTCAGGCTGATGAAAAAGCCAAAGAGCATTTTACTGGTTGAAGTGTTTTTTTAATTACAAAGCAGTTGATTTGGGACAATAACACAAACATTATATTAAGCAGGACATTCAAACGAGCCTTACAATTATAATCCAAAGTAGTGTGAAATGCACTCATAAGCAACCTGGAAATGGAGGTTACTCCCCTGAGCAAAAATCTTTTCTCACCAGCAAACACAGAAAGGGGCTACAATCTTAGATGTTACTACTAATGTAAAAACAAGACAAAATATGACAAAATATATTGTTGCTCATTTTAAGACAAATGTCAAATAATCATTACATTCATTACAGACGTCAATTGTTGTTCAACATCATGGCTACGCTGTTGGCATCACCTTTTACAGTGGATTTCTGCTGTTGTGGGCCTTTAAACTGTTGGGGCTAGGGGGCAGTATTTTCACGGCCGGATAAAAAACGTACCCGATTTAATCTGGTTACTACCCCTGCCCAGAAACTAGAATATGCATATAATTAGTAGATTTGGATAGAAAACACTCTAAAGTTTCTAAAACTGTTTGAATGGTGTCTGTGAGTATAATAGAACTCATATGGCAGGCCAAAACCTGAGAAGATTCCATGCAGGAAGTGCCCTGTCTGACAATTTATTGTCCTTCTGTTGCATCTCTATCGAAAATACAGCATCTGTGCTGTAACGTGACATTTTCTAAGGCTTCCATTGGCTCTCTAAAGCCGCCAGAAAGTGGAATGGGGTGTCTGCTGTCTCTGGGCAAAGTACAGCAGCTCTGTTTGTGAGTGGTCAGCCTGGGGACAGTGAGACTGAGATGTGCGTTCACGAGACTTCTCAATTTTTTTTCTTTCAGCCTTTGAATGAATACAACGTTGCCCGGTTGGAATATTATCGCTATTTTACGAGAAAAATAGCATAAAAATTGATTTTAAACAGCGTTTGACATGCTTCTAAGTACGGTAATGGAATATTTTTAAATTCTTTGTCACAAAATGCGCTTGCATTTTTGAGGTATTTGTATTTCGCGCCACACGATTCCACTGGCTGTTGACTAGGGTGGGACGTAGAAGTTAACCATCTGTATGACTTTGTCATTCACACAGGAGAAAGACTTGACTATCGTGGATCCTCTGGGGAGCCTCAACAACCTCATGATGCTGACAAGGCAGAGAAGAGTCTCTCCAGATCAGAACTCCTCAAGAAACACCAGCAGAGACCCACAGGGAAGATAATTCACCGCTCTGACTGTGGGAAGAGCTTCACCTCATCAGCAGGCACTAAAATTAATCAGAGAAGCCACACAGTAGAGAAACCTTATTGCTGTACTCAATGTGGGAAGAGTTTTGATACTTCTAGCCATCTTATTGTACACCAAAGAACACACACAGGAGAGAAACCTTATAGCTGTGATCAATGTGGGAAGAGTTTTACTCAGCTAAGCCACCTGATATCACACCAGAGAATACACACAGGAGAGAAACCTTATAGCTGTGATCAATGTGGGAAGAGTTTTACTCACCAAAGCAGCCTGATATCACACAAGAGAATACACACAGGAGAGAAACCTTATAGCTGTGATCAATGTGGGAAGAGTTTTACAAAGTCGAACAATCTGACTCTTCACCAGAGAACACACACAGGAGAGAAACCTTATAGCTGTGATCAATGTGGGAAGAGTTTAACTCATTCAACCAGCCTGATATTACACCAGAGAACACACACAGGAGAGAAACCTTTTATCTGTGATCAATGTGGGAAGAGTTTTACTCAGCTCAGCAGCCTGACATCACACCAGAGAACACACACAGGAGAGAAACCATATAGCTGTGATGAATGTGGGAAGAGTTTTACTAGGTCGAGCAGTGTGACTCTTCACCAGAGAACACACACAGGAGAGAAACCCTATAGCTGTACTCAATGTGGGAAGTTTTTTTTTACATCTAGCCATCTGAAGATACATCAGAGAATACACACAGGAGAGAAACCCTATAGCTGTACTCAATGTGGGAAGTTTTTTTTTACATCTAGCCATCTGAAGATACACCAGAGAAGACACAGAGGAGAGAAACCCTATAGCTGTACTCAATGTGGGAAGAGTTTTGTACAATCTGGTGAACTGAAGAAGCACCAGAGAACACACACAGGAGAGAAACCTCATGGCTGTGACCAGACATAATCTGATAAAAGATCTCTGATCAAATATCAGAAAATACATGAAGGAGTTGTTTCATGATATCAATGAATTAATGTCACAATGTAGAATGTTTTAACATTGTAGAAGGATTATTTTAATGATGTCACAATGTAGAACCCTAAACTTTTGTCCCCTGTTCTATTGATATCAACATGATATGGATATTAGCCTCAGGGAAAAATTGATGAATGATGACAAATAAGTGTTGCTTCCTTTGTTTAGCGTCCCCTACATTTAAATTCATCACTCCCAAATATAGCTGACTGTCTTCTGCAGGTCTGTCAAAACTGTCATGTTTTAATATTCCATCATCATTAAGTTAATTATTGCCAAATCAAAATTAACAAAGGGGTGTACATTTGGTTTTGATATTTCGTATTTACAATTCATGTAACATTTAGTGATCATAATTATTCATGCAACCAACTGACAATTTTCAGGTATAATTATATTGACATTGTTGCCCTTCTTTTAGAATATCAGGGTTCATTCTCAGATGTGCCAACCCAAATGTACTAGAGCATGACATTGGGGACTGGGCCCCGATCCAACAACATGCCTATCTAGTGAACCCTGAAAAGAGAGAGAAGCTCCGCAGTGAGGTGGAAAGTTACTACAGATATTGCAGGAGTTTCCTCTTGAAATCAGACATGTCCGTGGTAAGGACAACTTGGTTGCTGATTGTCTCAAGTATGGGCAATCGAAAATATGCGTTTTGCGTTTAGGCAGTGCCTTACCATGGATCACAATTTATTTTGACTGCATGTTTTTCTGTATTGGAGATGTGTTTTGTTTGGGCTCGTACCAAGGGGACGAGAGTTCTAGAAACTAGTGAGTTTTTCAAAAATTAAGATTGTAGAAAAATATATTTAGAAATGTGTTTTTTCCTGTTTTTACTTGTTGACAGCCAGTAGACACCATGTTTATATTGTAGTTGATTATGTCAAATGGAAGCTGTTTTCTGTTGGTGGTGAGCAAACTTGTCCAACAAAAATATAGGATATATTTGTTGTTTTCAGGGGGACAGTGTTACAGTCTTTGTATTTTCCATTTATGTTTCGAGGTTGGACTTTAGCACGTTTAGCTCGTTAGCACGTCTAGCTCCGTTAGCACGTCTAGCTCCGTTAGCACGTCTAGCTCCGTTAGCACGTCTAGCTCGTTAGCACGTAGGACGCACTGATTGGTGTCACCTCGTTAGTCAGTATGTGTTACACCTGTGCTGGCTTGTCCATCTCGTTAGTGGGAAGGTGTTTCACCTGAGCTGGTCCAGGTTCTATTTAAGAGTGTCTGGCCCAGTGCTCCAGTTGTCTTGATACATGTGGAGAGTCAACACCTTTAGTTGCTCCACCTTTTTGGTTTGCTTCCTGTCTAAGTTTGGTGTGGGTTTTTCTTTTGTTTGCCTCTTCTTGGGCAGATTTAGAGGGTCTCATGGTGGGTGTCTTTTAGGTCCCAGTTATTGTTACTAGTCAACTTTCAGTGGACACCCCCATAGTGACTTTCAGAGCCCCTCCTAAAATCCCACCTGTTTAGTTGTGGTTGTTGTCAGTGACGTTTTGTTAGTTCCCTCTTCTATTTTAGGGACATTTTAGATTTTTCCCTGCTGGGGAAAGTAACAACAATGTGGTAAAACAAGCTGATATTTTGGGTTGTTGCATCCAATTAATCAATTTCCTTTTAATGAGCACTTCATCCTTTTATGTGTACTAAGTATTTCTTTATTTTAATTGTTTTTTCCTGTGAAGCATTGCATCATGTCTGAAATGTGCTGGATAAATAAAGCTTAATTTGATTTGAACATATTGCAAACAAATGAACCCAATGACTGACCAATCAACAGACTTGCTAAACCAATGAACAAATCTGTGTAAAAGCAACACATTTCTTGGTCCATCTTAATATGAAAAACTATCACTTTTCCAGCCTGCTGAAGGCGTGGTGGAGTGGTAAACACCACCCTCGGCTCTACCAGGGGTTTGAGGTGGTCTCCCACAGCTCTGCTTATGTCATGTTCTGTGGCCTTGCCGTTCCATTTCTTGACTGCCCCTGCAACACAGAAATAAACACATTTAGTCAAATTATATAAAACATTCAAAGTAATGAATATGGAGCATCTATGGCCTCAGTTACACCTGGCACCTAAATGTGACTTCTGTCATCTGATCACTCCAAGCTGCATTAGGTCTGGATGCACAAAAGTCACAATGTGCTGCATTAGGTTTAGATCTACCAGGATGGGCATTGTGTTCAGAATTTGAGTCAGGCCACCGAATATACATAAGCAATGTAAAGAGATGGGGTGAATGAGTGGGAAAAAGTACATTATACACAAATGACCTTCATAATATCAAAGAACAAATGTGTGTGTCTGAGGGGAAAATAACTTTCATACAGCCAAAAGGGGTGAGAAATTACACCAATATCAGTGGACAATTTGCACTAATGTAAATAAACATGGATGATGGAACATATTCCCTTTTGCTGACGTGATGAACCACTAAGGGGACATAAATATTTACCATCTAAACCATGTGTGACCTCTCACCTCTCTGGCTGTAGAAGTGTTCTTCCTAACCAGTCCCTCAACAGCTCTCTGACTGAGCTCCACCCTCACTGGGTCCTCAGAGGAGAGGAAGGCTGAGGAGGGATGGAAGGATGAATGGATCAGTCAGTCAATAAAGTGTAGAGCTGCTGTCTATGCTGTCTGACAAAATCACTATTTTAGTAGTTCATTAAAGTATATAAGGCTTTATATGACTGCTGAATACCAACTATCAATCACTTAGATCATGTATTTTCAGGTAGAGATGGGACGTCTCTAGGCCATTTTAGTTGACATTTAAAAGGGTTAAGGTTAGGGGTTAAGGTTTAGGGTAGGGATGTCCCAAGGATCCCTGATTGCATTGACCATCGTGCATTCTTCTGTCTCTTAAATAGCAGGTGTAAAAGAAACACAGACAAGACAAGTAGGCACGCAATGGATTATGGTCTATGATAGTTTGACTATATAAGGCTTCTGAACTCCTTGTGTCATCGAGCTCTCGGCCTTCCACCTCAGAGTGTAGGGCTGACCAGCTACATTATTGCAATTCTTATCAAATAATGGTTGATTGTTTGAAGAAAAGTCTCTCCTTATTGGTTACAATTTTTACCAGAATGTGCAGTAACAATGATAGACCAGACTCATAGTACAGAATGAATGACTGACTGCCCAGTTCAACGTCAGTTCACCGTCTCACCTCATACTGTATTGGAGCAGCAGCAGCTGACTGCCCAGTTCAACGTCAGTTCACCGTCTCACCTCATACATCAGTTCACCGTCTCACCTCATACTGTATTGGAGCAGCAGCAGCTGACTGCCCAGTTCACCGTCTCACCTCATACTGTATTGGAGCAGCAGCAGCTGACTGCCCAGTTCAACATCAGTTCACCGTCTCACCTCATACTGTATTGGAGCAGCAGCAGCTGGCTGCCCAGTTCAACATCAGTTCACCGTCTCACCTCATACTGTATTGGAGCAGCAGCAGCTGACTGCCCAGTTCACCGTCTCACCTCATACTGTATTGGAGCAGCAGCAGCTGACTGCCCGGTTCAACATCAGTTCACCGTCTCACCTCATACTGTATTGGAGCAGCAGCAGCTGACTGCCCAGTTCAACATCAGTTCACCGTCTCACCTCATACTGTATTGGAGCAGCTGACTGCCCAGTTCAACATCAGTTCACCTTCTCACCTCATACTGTATTGGAGCAGCAGCAGCTGACTTGATCATTGATACTAATCATCATGTTTGAATCTGAGAGTAAATAGAGCCGACTACACTCTAAAAATGAAGGGTTCAACTGGAGTTGTTCTCAGATCCCCTAAGAACCGTAGGGTTCTTGGTCAATGAAAAACAGCCCCAAAAGGTTCTTCAAAGAACATGTTAGAAGGTGGGTTTCACTCTAACTTTATGGAGTTACATCGTTAGGGTAAGTTAACCTAAAGTGGACACACTCCCATCAGTTTCTGAGACAACTGCCCAGACTTTGTAGACTGTTTAATAATGCTTATACCTCATCTTTATCAAATTATCCATTAAAGATACCAACTCAAAACCTACGTTCGTCTACATATGGGTTGTTTAAATTGTATCTAATTATATTCCCAGTATTACTTCATTAAATCTCTAGTAATCGATTATACACACATACATTTCATCATATTTTCATATATTCACAGAATCCATATAAAACGTAAGAAATTCTCAGGTAGTCACGACAACCATTCCATTTGCTTTTTCAAGGACTCTCCATAGCTACGAAGCAGCTCTCCATAAATACTCCCAGCAGAACAAAAAATAAACTTTTGTTTCCCAGACAATGACCATGGGATCCTCAACGGTTCTCTAACCTCCCAGAGACCATGGCAAAATCAAGCCTCCCAGGAACTATAGACCTTCCGCTGCTTTCTAAAATATTATCCAAATTTCAATCATCTGATTAAGCATATTTCTGTATGTTACTATCCAGACAACAGATTAAGACTCATTTCCACAGTCACACAACTCTCATATCACAGTCACACAACTCTCATATCACAGTCACACAACTCTCATTCCACAGTCACACAACTATCATAACACAGTGACACAATGCTATTCCCAAACATACCTAATCAATTAGTTGTTTTTCAACAATATTTTAACCTGCAGGAATATTTTCACATTTCTATCTCATGGTTAGTTCCTAGGATAATGCAACTCATACATTTACATCTTTCAATTCTTCTAAAATGGGGTCCAGGTTTAAAACAATTACAGGTGCACCTTACTATCTTACACTATATCATAAATGGTCTTAACTAGTAAACACAGATTCTAGTTTTCATCCAGTTCACACAGATAGCGGACCCTGTTTACACCTCCACACAGGAATAGACACCCAGATTCTACTGACTGGGCACTGTTTACACCTCCACACAGGAATACACACTCAGAGCCTCCTGACTGGGCCTTGTTTACACCTCCACACAGGAATACACACTCAGATCCTCCTGACTGGGCCCTGTTTACACCACACAGAAATACACACTCAGAGCCTACGAGGCTTTTCTAAAAACTCCACATTGCGTGTTTCGCTCACCTCTTTTAAAACTAGGTTTGAGATGTGGTATCCACTTGGCTCGCTGCCTCTCAGATCAAAGGTGGGTCCATCTGCTCCGTTCCCGAAGTGTGGTCTCCCTGAGATCCCAAGTTAGAGGGATCCCTCGTGCACCATTTACCCAGGTCACCAGGAGCGGTCACCAAGTCAAGATTCACATCCCCATCGCCAAATGTGGCGTTTAATTTCTTTAATATCAATTGAGGAGACAAACTTATCACACAAGTCAGAGTTAATCTTAAACTAAATCTTTATTCACTTATTAATAATATAGGGTGAATCAATTGAGTGCTCTATGACAATGGTGGCAATGGTGGCTGGTCGACGAATCACCCCCAGAAGATTTGTTGAGAGATGAATCACCCCCAGATGATTCGTTGAGAGATGAATCACCCCCAGATGAATCGTTGAGAGATGAATCACCCCCAGATGAATCGTTGAGAGCCCCAAGACATAAGTACAAAGGTCTTTTACAGCCAAGATACACCCCTTTCAATCTACATGACGAACAACAGATGTATAGAACGGGTCACAAGATTAAGATTTGTATGAAAGATACTTATAATTCACAGCAGACAGTATCTGCTGTAAAAACAGTACTCTTTGTGTAGAGACCAGGGTCTGGCCCTGAGGTCATCTCTCCCTGGTACCATATAGAACAGAAACATTAACTCATGCTCTGGAATGCAGTCTCTTTAGGTTTTATCACCCAAAATACATTGTAAATCTCCTGTCAGTGTTTTCTCCCAGAGGCCCATCCTCAGTAGAACACAGACACAACAGTTCTAAGAACCCTCTATTCTGTTGCATAAAACAACCATTTGATGCAATAAAAGTATTATAACATAATCTTGCAGTTTTGCTCTCAGTGTCCACTGAAAGTTGACTCGTAACAACAACTGGGACCTAAAAGACACCCACCATGAGACCCACTAAATCTGCCCAAGAAGAGGCAAATAAAAGAAAAACCCACACCAAACTTAAAGACAGGAAGCAAACCAAAAAGGTGGAGCAACTAAAGGTGTTGACTCTCCACATGTATCAAGACAACTGGAGCACTGGGCCAGACACTCTTAAATAGAACCTGGACCAGCTCAGGTGAAACACCTTCCCACTAACGAGATGGACAAGCCAGCACAGGTGTAACACATACTGACTAACGAGGTGACACCAATCAGTGCGTCCTACGTGCTAACGAGCTGTACGTGCTAAAGTCCAACCTCAAAACAATAATGGAAAAACCAAAGCCTGTAACACCTTCCCCCTTTACGACAACAAATATACACCAACAGAAAACAACTTCCATTTCACATTATAATCAACTACAATGCTTCACCTTCACCAATATAAACATGGTGTCTACTGGCTGTCAACAATTAAAAACAAGAAGAAAAAAAAAAGTAAAACTCACTAGCTTCTAGAACTCTCGTCTTCGTAAAACTCACTAGCTTCTAGAACTCTCGTCTTTCTAAAACTCACTAGCTTCTAGAACTCTTGTCTTCCTAAAACTAAATAGCTTCTAGAACTCTCATCCCCTTGGAACGAGCCCAAACAAAACTCATCTCCAATTCGGAAAAACGTGCAGTCAAAATAAATGGCAATGCACTGGCTAAATGCAAAACACAAAACTTTTTGACTGCCCAGCCTTGAGACAAACAGCAACCAAGTTGTCCTCACCACAGACATGTCTGATTTCAAGAGGAAACTCCTGCAATATCCGTAGTAACTTTTCACCTCACTGCAGAGCTTCTCTCTCTTTTCAGAGTTCACTAGATAGGCATGTTGTTGGATCAGGGCCCAGTCCCCAATGTCATGCTCTAGTACATTTGGTTTGGCACATCTGAGAATGAACCCTGATATTCTAAAAGCAGGGCAACAATGTCAATATAATTGTACCAAAAAATGGTCAGTTGGTTGCATAAATAATTATCATTACTAAATGTTTCATGAAATGTAAATATGAAATATTTGATTGCATAGTCTTATTTTCAACGTCTTTTCAATGACATTTTGCTAGGTGGGATATCCCCAATGTCAAAACACAGTTTTAAAATGTCCAAATCTAAACATAAAATGTACTATATACATAAACATCTGCCACAATAATCATATTACTTGTATTTTTAAAACAAGCATCTTATAAACTGCACAAGCACCAAAAACGCTGTTGTTTTGACAAGTAGCAATAAATCAATGATATCAATTAGGGGGGAAATCAGGTTGTACATGCCGTTGAAACTAACACAACTAAACAAAACACATGGAAATGGGAGATATATTTCACCTCACTGGTTAGAGGACAACCTGCAGAAGACAGTCGGCTACATTTTGGAGTGATGCATTTAAATTTCGGGGTCGCTAAACAAAGGAACGCAACACTTATTTGTCATAACTCATCGAAATCATGCTAAAATAATTTGTGTGACAGGAGGGAGATGAGATTGCACGTCCTGTTAAAACTAACAGCATAAAAACCACATGGAATCTGGGAATAATGTGTACATCCCTGGTTAGAGGACAATTTGTAGAAAACAGCTAGCTACATTTTGAAGTGTTGCATTTTGATTCAAGTGGGTCACCAACGTGGTAAGTGTAACACAGCTCTTTTTGTGTTAGTCACTTTTGGTTAAATCACGTAAATAGTAACTCTTTCAATTCAGAGCTTGGATTTTCCCCCTGAGGCGAATATACATATCATGCTGAAATCAATAGAACAGGGGACAAACGTTTAGGGTTCTACATTGTGACATCATTAAAATACTCCATCTATGTTAAAACATTCTACATTGTGACATTAACTCATTGATATCATGAAACAATTCCGTCATGTATGTATTTTCTAACATTGGATCAGAGATCTTTATTCAGACTATCTCTGGTCACAGCTATAAGATTTCTCTCCTGTGTGTATTCTCTGCTGTGCTATCAGGCCACTTGACTGAGTAAAACTCTTCCCACATTGACCACAGCTATAAGGTTTATCGCCTGTGTGTGTTCTCTGGAGTGATATCAGGTTGGTTGAATGAGTAAAACTCTTTCCACATTGAGAACAGCTATAAGATTTCTCTCCTGTGTGTGTTCTCTGGTGTGATATCAGGCTAGTTGACTGAGTAAACCTCTTCCCACATTTACTACAGCTATAAGATTTCTCTCCTGTGTGGATTCTCTGATGAATTTTAATGTCTGATGAGGAGGTGAATCTCTTCCCACAGTCAGAGCAGCAGTGAGTTCTCTTCCCTGTGGATCTCTGCAGGTGTTTCTTGAGGTGTTCTGATCTGGAGAGACTCTTCTCTGCCTCGTCAGCATCATGAGGTTGTTGAGGCTCCCCAGAGGATCCACGGTAGTCCCGTCTCTCTCCTGTGTGAACAACAAAGTCCGACAGATGGTTAAAGGCCCACAACAGCGGAAATCCACTGTAAAAGGTGATGCCAACAGCGTAGCCATGATGTTGTACAACAATTGACGTCTGTAATGAATGTTAAAATTACTTGACTATTGTCTTAAAATGAGCAAGAATAGTCATATTTTGTCTTGTTTTCACATTAGTAGTAACATCGATGATTGTAGGCTTGAGTTATTCATGTTGTTGAAACTCTAAGCAGTGTGCCAGACGACTTTAGGTCTCCAATATAGGCCCCTTTCTGTGTTTGCTAAAATTGCGGCACGAGGGCGATGCACATGCAATTTGGTTATAGAAACTCCTCCCTGCTAATGAGGAAACCACTAGTTATGGATGTAGTATATCTGGTAATGAGAAAACCACTAGTTATGGATGTAGTATATCTGCCTGGAGCAAAAATGGTGAGCAAAGACTTTAGTTTTTCAAAATGTATTCTGAATGTGAATGGTGGAAACTCAGGGGAGTAACCTCCATTTCCAGGTTGCTTATCAGTGCATTTCACACTACTTTGGATTATAATTGTAAGGCTCATTTGAATGTCCTGTTTAATATAATGTTTGCTACAGTATTATGAATTATGTGTAATTATCGAAGAACCGCGTTAATGACAGTATCCATTTGGGTGTTGTCAATAAAGTTAAGATTACATTTTTTATTTCACCTTTATTTAACCAGGTAGGCCAGCCGAGAACAAGTTCTCATTTACAACTGCGACCTGGCCAAGATAAAGCAAAGCAGTGGGACAAAAACAATAGTTACACGTGGGATAAACAAACGTACAGTCAATAACACAATAGAAAAATCTATATACAGTGTGTGCAAATGGAGAATGGAGGTAAGGCAATAAATAGGCCATAGTAGAGAAGTAATTACAATTTAACAAATTAACACTGGAGTGATAGATGTGCAGATGATGATGCGCAAGTAGAAATACTGGGCAAAAAAAGTAAATAAAAACATGGGGATGAGGTAGGCAGTTGGATGGGCTGTGTACAGATGGGCTGTGTACAGCTGCAGCAATTGGTAAACTGCTCAGATAGCTTAAGCTTAAAGTTAGTGAGGGAGATACAAGTCTCCAACTTCAGCGATTTTTGCAATTTGTTGCAGTCATTGGCAGCAGAGAACTGGAAGGAAAGGCGGCCAAAGTAGGTGTTGGCTTTTGGGGATGACCAGTGAGATATACCTCCTGGAGCGCGTGCTATGGGTGGGTGTTGCTATGGTGACCAGTGAGCTGAGTTAAGGCGTCCTATCAAAGACTTATAGATGACCTGGAGCCAGTGGGTTTGGCGACAAATATGTAGCAAGGGCTAGCCGACGAGAGCATACAGGTCGCAAAGATCGGTAGGATAGTCCGTTTTACGAGGCTATGTTTGGCAGCGTGAGTGAAGGAGGCTTTGTTGCAAAATAGGAAGCCAATTCTAGATATCATTTTGGATTGGAGATGCTTAATATTACTCTGGAGAGTTTACAGTCTAGCCAGACACCTAGGTATTTATAGTTGTCCACATATTCTAAGTCAGAACCGTCCGGGTGGTGGGTGCAGGCAGCAATCGGTTGAAGACCATACATTTAGTTTTACTAGCGTTTAAGAGCAGTTGGAGGCCACGGAAGAAGTGTTCTATGGCATTGAAGCTCGTTTGGAGGTTTGTTAACACATTGTCCAAAGAAGGGCCAGATGTATACAGAATGGTGTCGTCTGCGTAAAGGTGGATCATGGAATCACCCGCAGCAAGAGCAATATCGTTGGTATATACAGAGAAAAGAGTCGGCTCGAGAATTGAACCCTGTGGTACCCCCATAGAGACTGCCAGAGGTCCGGACAACAGGCCCTCTGATTTGACACACTGAAGTCTATCTGAGAAGTAGTTGGTGAACCAGGCGAGTCAATCATTTGAGAAACCAAGGCTGTTGAGTCTGCCGATAAGAATTCGGTGATTGACAGAGTCGAAAGCCTTGGCCAGGTCGATGAAGACGGCTGCACAGTACTGTCTTTTATCGATGGCGGTTATGATATCATTTAGTACCTTGAGCGTGGCTGAGGTGCACCCATGACCAGCTCAGAAAGCGGATTGCATAGCGGAGAAGCTACGGTGGGATTCGAAATGGTCAGTGATCTGTTAGTTAACTTGGCTTTCGAAGACTTTAGAAAGGCAGGGAAGGATGGATATAGGCCTGTAACAGTTTGGGTTTAGAGTGTCACCCCCTTTGAAGAGGGGGATGACCGCAGAAGCGTTCCAATCTTTAGGAATCTTGGACGATACGAAAGAGAGGTTGAACAGACTAGTAATAGGGGTTGCAACAATGGCGGCGGATAATTTTAGAAAGTGAGGGTCCAGATTGTCTAGCCCAGATGATTTGTACAGGTCCAGGTTTTGCAACTCTTTCAGAATATCAGCTATCTGGATTTGGGTGAAGGAGAAGTGGGGGAGGCTTGGGCAAGTAGCAGTGGGGGGATGCGGAGCTGTTGGCCGGGGTTGGGGTAGCCAGGAGGAAAGCATGGCCAGCCGTGGAGAAATGCTTATTGAAATTTTCGATTATTATGGATTTATCGGTGGTGACAGTGTTACCTAGCCTCAGTGCAGTGGGCAGCTGGGAGGAGGTGCTCTTGTTCTCCATGGACTTTACAGTGTCCCAAAAGTTTTTGGAGTTAGAACTACAGGATGCAAATTTCTGTTTGAAAAAGCTAGCCTTTGCTTTCCTAACTGACTGCGTGTATTGGTTCCTGACTTCCCTGAACAGTTGCATAAAGCGGGGACTATTCAATGCTATTGCATTCGCCACATTATGTTTTTGTGCTGGTCAAGGGCAGTCAGGTCTATAACTGTTCTTAGTTAAAAAAAAATTAAACGGGACATGCTTATTTAAGATGGTGAGGAAATTACTTTTAAAGAACGACCAGGCATCCTTTACTGACGGGATGAAGTCAATATCCTTCCAGGAGACCAGGGCCAGGTCGATTAGAAAGGCCTGCTTGCAGAAGTGTTTTAGGGAGCGTTTGACAGTGATGAGGGGTGGTCGTTTGACCGCAGACCCATAACGGATGCAGGCAATGAGGCAGTGATCGCTGAGATCCTGATTGAAAACAGCAGAGGTGTATTTGAAGGGCAAGTTGTTCAGGATAATATCTATGAGGGTGCCCATGTTTACGGATTTAGGGTTGTACCTGGTGGGTTCCTTGATAAATTGTGTGAGATTGAGGGCATCTAGCTTGGATTGTAGGACGGCCGGGGTGTTAAGCATTTCCCAGGTTAGGTCACCTAACAGAACAAACTCTGAAGATAGATGGGGGCAATCAATTCACATATGGTGTCCAGGGCACAGCTGGGAGCTGAGGGGGATCTGTAACAGGCGGCAACTGTGAGAGACTTATTTCTGGGGAGATTCATTTTTTTAATTAGAAGCTCGAACTGTTTGGGCATAGACCTGGAAAGTATGACAGAACTTTGCAGGTCATCTCTGCAGTAGATTGCAACTCCTCCACTTTTGGCATCTCTATCGTGACGGAAAATGTTGTAGTTGGGGATGGACATTTCAGAATTTCTGTTGGCCTTCCAAAGCCAGGACTCCGACATGGCAAGGACAACAAGAGGAGTAGGATGAGGGTACGGCTAAAGGCTATCAAGACTGGTCGTCTAGTGCATTGGGAACAGAAAATAAAAGGAGAGGATTTCTGGGCGTGGTAGGATAGACTCAAGCCATAATGTACAGACAGGGAGTATAGTAGGATGCGGGTACAGTGGAGGTAAACCTAGGCGTAGAGTGACGATAAGAGAAGTTGCATCTCTGGAGGCACCAGTTATGCTAAGTGAGGTCACCGCATGTGTGGGAGGTGGGACAAAAGAGTTCTCTGAGGCATGTTGAATTGGACTAGGGGCTCCGCAGTAAAATAAAACAATGATAACTACCCTAAACAACAGTATTCAAGGCATATTTACATTAGAGAGAGACATAAAGCGAGCCGTAAAGCAATCACAGGTGTTGATTGGGAAAGCTAGCTAAGACAACAATGGGGTAAGACAACAGTTAATCAGCTAAGACAACAACAGGTAAAATGGCGATGAATGGGCAGAGAGGGTCAGTTAACTACACACAGGGCCTGAGTTCGAGGCTGGGGCCGACAGATAAACAAAATAAACAAAATGGAGTACCGTGATTAATGAATAGTTCAGCAGGCATCAGCTATGTAGCCAAGTGATTATAGGGTCCAGTGAACAGCAATATATGAAACAGGGAACACGTTAGGTAGTCATTACTACGCTAGACAGGAGATGCGCCTGGATCGAGGCAAACTGGTGCTAGCTTCGGGACAAGGGCGTTAGCCGCTATAGCCACTCTGGTGCAAAGGTCCAGAGCTTACGGCAGGAATCCGGTGGCTAACAATGACTAAATAGCTAGCAGCTAATTAGCTGGCTAGCTTCTGTTGGAGGTTCTAGCTATAAGGTCTAAAAAATAGCAGATCCGTATCACATTGGGTGAGGCAGGTTGCCGGTAGGTATATTTAATTTAAACATGGAAAAAGAGATTGAAATATATTGCAATATATACAAAAAGACGAAAAAAACAACATTTACAACAAACACCTCATACTGCTACATAGACCTTAGGCAAATACATTTAAACAAGATTTTTCACAATTCCTGATATTTAATCCTAGTAAAAATTCCCTGTCTTAGCTCATTTTGGATCACCACTTTATTTAACTTCTCTAGGGCCGGCGGGAGGAAATCGTCCCACCTACGTAACAGCCAGTGGAATCCTGTGGCGCGTTATTCAAATACCTTAGAAATGCTATTACTTCAATTTCTCAACCATATGACTATTTTACACCATTTTAAAGACAAGATTCTCGTTAATCTAACCACACTGTCTGATTTCAAAAAGGCTTTACGACGAAAGCAAAACATTAGATTATGTCAGCAGAGTACCCAGCCAGAAATAATCAGACACCCATTTTTTAAGCTAGCATATAATGTCACAAAAACCCAGAAGACAGCTAAATGCAGCACTAACCTTTGATGATCTTCATCAGATGACACACCTAGGACATTATGTTATACAATACATGCATGTTTTGTTCAATCAAGTTCATATTTATATCAAAAACCAGCTTTTTACATTAGCATGTGACGTTCAGAACTAGCATACCGGTGAATTTACTAAATTACTCACGATAAACGTTCACAAAAAGCATAACAATTATTTAAAGAATTATAGATACAGAACTCCTCTATGCACTTGATATGTCCGATTTTAAAATAGCTTTTCGGTGAAAGCACATTTTGCAATATTCTAAGTAGATAGCCCGGCATCACAGGGCTAGCTATTTAGACACCCAGCAAGTTTAGCACTCACCAAAGTCAGATTTACTATAAGAAAAATGTTATTACCTTAGGTGTTCTTCGTCAGAATGCACTCCCAGGACTTCTACTTCAATAACAAATGTTGGTTTGGTCCCAAATAATCCATTGTTATATCCAAATAGCGGCGTTTTGTTCGTGCGTTCAAGACACTATCCGAAAGGGTAAAGAAGGGTGACGAGCATGGCGCATTTCGTGACAAAAAAATTCTAAATATTCCATTACCGTACTTCGAGGCATGTCAACCGCTGTTTAAAATCCATTTTTATGCCATTTTTCTCGTAAAAAAGCGATAATATTTTGACCGGGAATCTCCATTTAGGTAAACAGACAAAAGAAAATAAAGCATGGGGTCGACTCGGGCACGCGCCTAAGCCCATTGTCCTCTGATCGGCCACTTGCCAAAAGCGATAATGTGTTTCAGCCAGAGGCTGCCTCGATATCATTCAGCTTTTTCCCGGGCTCTGAGAGCCTATGGGAGCCGTAGGAAGTGTCATGTTACAGCAAAGATCCTCAGTCTTCAATAAAAAGAGCCAAGATGAACAACAACTTGTCAGACAGGCCACTTCCCATATAGAATCCTCTCAGGTTTTTGCCTGCCATATGAGTTCTGTTATACTCACAGACACCATTCAAACAGTTTTAGAAACTTTAGGGTGTTTTCTATACAATGCCAATAATTATATGCATATTCTAGTTACTGGGCAGGAGTAATAACCAGATTAAATCGGGTACGTTTTTTATCCGGCCGTGTCAATACTGCAGTCAGAAAAACACTCAATTAGTACATTTACATTTTAGTCATTTAGCAGACGCTCTTATCCAGAGCGAGTTACAGTAGTGAATGCATACATTTCATACATTTCTTTCTCCGTACTGGTCCCCCGTGGGAATCGAACCCACAACCCTGGCGTTGCAAACACCATGCTCTACCAACTGAGCCACACGGGACTTAGTATTTGGTAGCATTGTCTTTAAATTGTTTAACTTGGGTCAAACGTTTCGGGTAGCTTTCCACAAGCTTCCCACAATAAGTTGGGTGAATTTTGGCCGATTCCTCCTGACAGAGTTGGTTTAACTGAGTCAGGATGTAGGCCTCCTTGCTCGCACACGCTTTTTCAGTTCTGCCCACAAATGTTCTATAGGATTGAGGTTAGGACTTTGTGATTGTCACTCCAATACCTTGACTTTGTTGTCCTTAACTCTTACATCTAGACGTTCCGCTAGCGGAACACCTGCTCCAATATCCAATGATGGGCGTGGCGCGAAATACAAAGTCCTCGAAAATCCGAAAACTTCCATTTTTCAAACATATGACTATTTTACACCATTTTAAAGACAAGACTCTCCTTTATCTAACCACACTGTCCGATTACAAAAAGGCTTTACAGCGAAAGCAAAACATTAGATTATGTCAGCAGAGTACCCAGCCAGAAATAATCAGACACCCATTTTTCAAGCTAGCATATAATGTCACAAAAAACAAAACCACAGCTAAATGCAGCACTAACCTTTGATGATCTTCATCAGATGACACTCCTAGGACATTATGTTATACAATACATGCATGTTTTGTTCAATCAAGTTCATATTTATATCAAAAACCAGCTTTTTACATTTGCATGTGATGTTCAGAACTAGCATACCCACCGAACACTTCCGGTGAATTTACTAAATTACTCACGATAAACGTTCACAAAAAGCATAACAATTATTTAAAGAATTATAGATACAGAACTCCTTTATGCAATCGCGGTGTCCGATTTTAAAATATATTTTCGGTGAAAGCACATTTTGCAATATTCTGAGTAGATAGGCCGGCCATCATGGCTAGCTATTTTGACACCCACCAAGTTTGGTACTCACCAATCTCAGAATTACTATAAGAAAAATTGGATTACCTTTGCTGTTCTTTGTCAGAATGCACTCCCAGAACTTCTACTTCAACCACAAATGTTGTTTTGCTTCTAAATAATCCATAGTTATGTTCAAATATCTTCCGTTTTGTTTGTGCGTTCAGGTCCCAATCCGAACGGTGACGCGCGGACGCATGTCGTGACAAAAAATTCTAAATATTCCATTACCGTACTTTGAAGCATGTCAAATGCTGTTTAAAATCAATTTTTATGCTATTTTTCTCGTAAAATAGCGATAATATTCCGACCGGGAGACCTTGTTTTCGTTCAAAGGCTGAAAGAAAAACATGGCCACTTCTCGGGGCCGCGCATCTCCTGTCTCTGAGCCACCAGCCTGATCACTCACAAACAACGCTCCTGTACCTAGCCCAGAGACAGCAGAGATCTCATTCCACTTTCTGGCGCCTTCAGAGAGCCTATGGGAGCCTTAGAAATTGTCACGTTACAGCAGAGATCCTGTATTTTCGACAGAGATGCCACAGAAGCACAAGAAATGGTCAGAGAGGGCACTTCCTGTATGGAATCTTCTCAGGTTTTGGCCTGCCATATGAGTTCTGTTATACTCCCAGACACCATTCAAACAGTTTTATAAACTTTAGAGTGTTTTCTATCCAAATCTACCAATTATATGCATATTCTCGTTTCTGGAAAAGAGTAGTAACCAGTTTAAATCGGGTATGTTTTTTATCCGGCGTGAAAATACTGCCCCCTACCCTAGAGAGGTTTTAAATGAGCCGTAGTAAACATGTTTTATTCGCACTAATCAGTCAACACATTCCTGTCTTTGTATATCTCAATATAATAGTATTATTTAATTAAATCCATTTAAAATAATCTTTGTCTGAAAATAAAATATGATCCTCAGCTACGTTTCCCTCCAGTCAGCAGACGACGATGTGCGTCTTTCAGGCGATGCTGCCAGTGTGACGTATAATCTAGTGGACGGAACGGATCAACAGCAATGAGTCAACCACCTTGGTAGCCAACAGCCGAAACATTTACACTGTTTCTGTGCATATTTGCCTCTGTGTTTTAAATATACTTCTGACGTCTAGTTAATTGCCCCCATTTAAATGTTATAGGTACATTGTAAGTCAACTAGCTGGCGTGATAAGTTAGCCTAGCACTAAACAAGTCGCTCATGCTAACTAGCTAGCTAGCTAACATCCCCGACCATGAGCTCACTGATGTATTCCCCCCTGCTAAAGAAGAGGTCTGTTGGACGGAGAAAGAGGGTCTGGGGCTGAACATTGTCGTGAAAGATGAGAAGGAAGAGGAGGATGTTACAGTAAAACAAGAAGTAGAGGGTGAGGCTGTTACAGTGAAAGAAGAAGAGAAAGACGTTTCAGTGAAAGAAGAGAAAGAGGAGGATGTTACAGTAAAACAAGAGGTAGAGGGTGAGGCTGTTACAGTGAAAGAAGAAGATAAAGACGTTACAGTGAAAGAAGCGGAAGAGGTGTTCAGAGTGAAAGAGGAGGAGGATGTTACAGTTAAAGAAGAGGAGGAAGAGAAAGAGGAGGATGCAGTTTTTTGATTGAAGAAGGAGAAAGAGGGAGAGATAACGGTCATATTGACAGAGGAGTCAGGAGATCTGATGACCATCAGTAAGTACTGTCTTAAAAACGGGCTCCAAAGTTTTTGAACGAATGTGTTGTTTTAAAGCAGCATGCTACTGAAATTCTATACTTGAAAATGTTTTTCTATACTATAGGAATTTATGTTATAATATAATGTTAAAGCTAAATTTTAAAATGGGTGATTAATGCCCTGAATGCTGATTGGCTGACAGCCGTGGTATATCAGGCCATATACCACGGCTATGACAAAACGTATTTTTACTGTTATAATTACGTTGGTAACCAGTTTATAATAGCAATAAGACACCTCAGTGATATATGGCCAATATATCATGGCTAAGGGCTGTATCCAGGCACTCTGTGTTGTGTTGTGCATAAGGACAGTCTTTAACCATGCTATATTCAATCAATCAATCAATCAAATTTATTTTTATATAGCCCTTCGTACATCAGCTGATATCTCAAAGTGCTGTACAGAAACCCAGCCTAAAACCCCAAACAGCAAGCAAAGCATGTGAAAGAAGCACGGTGGCTAGGAAAAACTCCCTAGGAAAAACTCCCTAGAAAGGCCAAAAACCTAGGAAGAAACCTAGAGAGGAACCAGGCTATGAGGGGTGGCCAGTCCTCTTCTGGCTGTGCAGGGTGGATATTATAACAGAACATGGTCAAGATGTTAAAATGTTCATAAATGACCAGCATGGTCAAATAATAATAATCATAGTAGTTGTCGAGGGTGCAACAAGCACGTCCGGTGAACAGGTCAGGGTTCCATAGCCGCAGGCAGAACAGTTGAAACTGGAGCAGCAGCACGGCCAGGTGGACTGGGGACAGCAAGGAGTCATCATACCAGGTAGTCCTGAGGCATGGTCCTAGGGCTCAGGTCCTCCGAGAGAAAGACAGAAAGAGAGAAAGAGAGAGCATATTTAAATTCACACAGGACACCGGATAAGACAAGAGAAATACTCCAGATGTAACAGACTGACCCTAGCCCCCCGACACATAAACTACTGCAGCATAAATACTGGAGGCTGAGACAGGAGGGATCAGAAGACACTGTGGCCCCATCCGATGATACCCCCGGACAGGGCCAAACAGGCAGGATATAACCCCACCCACTTTGCCAAAGCACAGCCCCCACACCACTAGAGGGATGTCTCCAACCACCAACTTACCGTCCTAAGACAAGGCCGAGTATAGCCCACAACGATCTCCGCCATGGCACAACCCAAGGGGGGGCGCCAACCCAGACAGGAAGACCACGTCAGTGACTCAACCCACTCAAGTGACGCACCCCTCCCATGGACGTCATGGAAGAACACCAGTAAGCCAGTGACTCAGCCCCTGTAAAAGGGTTAGAGGCAGAGAATCCCAGTGGAAAGAGGGGAACCGGCAAGGCAGAGACAGCAAGGGCGGTTCGTTGCTCCAGCCTTTCCGTTCACCTTCACACTCCTGGGCCAGACTATACTTAATCATAGGACCTACTGAAGAGATAAGTCTTCAGTAAAGACTTAAAGGTTGAGACTGAGTCTGCGTCTCTCACATTGGTAGGCAGACCATTCCATAAAAATGGAGCTCTATAGGAGAAAGCCCTACCTCCAGCCGTTTGCTTAGAAATTCTAGGGACAATTAGGAGGCCTACGTCTTGTAACCGTAGCGTACGTGTAGGTATGTACGGCAGGACCAAATCGGAAAGATAGGTAGGAGCAAGCCCATGTAATGCTTTGTAGGTTAGCAGTAAAACCTTGAAATCAGCCCTTGCCTTAACAGGAAGCCAGTGTAGGGAGGCTAGCACTGGAGTAATATGATCAAATTTTTTGGTTCTAGTCAGGATTCTAGCAGCCGTATTTAGCACATATTGGCCGTATACCACACTTCCTCTGGCCTTATTGCTTAACTGTAACATGTGTATACCATCAGAGTCCCTCCCACCACAAATTCACAACTTAATTGTCTCACAGAATGGCAAACAAGTTATAAATGAAACGTTTGACGTGTGTCTATTGTAGGCCTTGCGTAGAGTGTGTATACTCGCAAAAAGCAGATTTCTAAATAATGTTGGAGAAATACATAAAATAAGAAGCATTATTGACATGAAATGGACAGTGGTTTTGGGGAGACTGAACATATTAGCAAACGTCTGTGAGTTTGTAAGTCTTCAAACAAAGGACCTATTTTGAAGGAAAGGTGTGTATAAACAAAAATATATAATTTAGAGAAGATAGTAATGTCCATTATTACTTTAGAGATGAAGTGGGACACCAACAAAACGTTATTAACAATGGATCAACTGCAGCCTATAACATTGACTGAAAAAGTTAGTAATATCTATTATTATAGATCTCTGCTCAGCCTATAAACATGACATTATCTATTATTATAGAGCTCTGCTCAGCCTATAAACATGACATTATCTATTATTATAGAGCTCTGATCAGCCTAAAAACATGACATTATCTATTATTATAGAGCTCTGTTCAGCCTGTAAACATGACATTATCTATTATTATAGAGCTCTGCTCAGCCTATAAACATTACATTATCTATTATTATAGAGCTCTGTTCAGCCTATAAACATGACATTATCTATTATTATAGAGCTCTGTTCAGCCTATAAACATGACATTATCTATTATTATAGAGCTCTGTTCAGCCTAAAATATGACATTATCTATTATTATAGAGCTCTGTTCAGCCTGTAAACATGACATTATCTATTATTATAGAGCTCTGCTCAGCCTATAAACATGACATTATCTATTATTATAGAGCTCTGTTCAGCCTATAAACATGACATTATCTATTATTATAGAGCTCTGTTCAGCCTATAAACATGACATTATCTATTATTATAGAGCTCTGTTCAGCCTAAAATATGACATTATCTATTATTATAGAGCTCTGTTCAGCCTGTAAACATGACATTATCTATTATTATAGAGCTCTGCTCAGCCTATAAACATGACATTATCTATTATTATAGAGCTCTGTTCAGCCTATAAACATGACATTATCTATTATTATAGAGCTCTGTTCAGCCTATAAACATGAAATGATCTATTATTATAGAGCTCTGCTCAGCCTGACACATGACATTCCCTGAGAAATTAGATTTGGAGCTCTACATCATTTGTTTTTAAATCTCAACGTCACCAAGTTTATTATTAATTATCTAATGTTGTGAAAACTGACCTCAGGTTATTGAGGGATCTATTCTAGATTAAACCTCATAGGAAAACAATTTTATTTAATGCAGGTTTCATTCAGGACTCTCTGTTTAACTAAATAATCTGTTTGTCTTTGGCAGGAGAGAGACCAGACTCTGACAGCAGGAAGAGTTCCTCAGAGGAAACAGACCCGGAGACGCCTAACCAACACCACTGTTCCCAGTGTGGAAAGAGTTTTAGGTGGTTAGGGAGCCTGAAAATGCATGAGAGAACACATACAGGAGAAAAGCCCTACCACTGTTCCCACTGTGGAAAGAATTTTACTCAGTTAGGGGCCCTGGTTGGGCATGAGAGAACACACATGGGAGAGAAGCCTTATCACTGTTCCCACTGTGGAAAGAGTTTTAGGTGGTTAGTGAGCCTGAAAACGCATGAGAGAACACACACAGGCGAAAAGCCTTTCCAATGTTCCCAGTGTGAAAGGAGTTTTAGGTGGTCAGGGAGTCTGAAAAAGCATGAGGGAATACACACAGGAGAAAAGCCTTTCCAACATACTAATACACAGGAGGAGAAGACATACCACTGTTCTCATTGTGAAAATACATTTTCCCAGTCAGAGGACCTGAAATCACACGAGAGAATAGAGAAGCTGTGTTCTGACTTGTGTTTTTGACAGAGAATTTGTCCACGGACAGGATTCATAGGGCCAGGGTGTCCGCTATGGACACCTGGAAAAAATCAGCAGTGGACATTTCTGAACGTTTTTCCAACAGACCTGTACATCCATGAATGGATTTCTATAATGTGTAACTATTTCTGATGTAGGTATTGTTTAATAAATGTACTATGTTAGGTATATTTATCTGTCGTTTTATTTCAACAGATTTTACTGATGCTATTAGATTGCTGGGTGGGGGGAGTTTTATATATACAGTGCCTTCAGAAAGTATTCACACCCCTTGACTTGTCCCACATTTCGTTGTGTTACAGCCTAAATTGAAAATGTATTTTTATTTATTTTTATTTCACCTGTTAACCAGGTAGGCTGGTTGAGAATAAGTTCTCATTTGCAACTGCGACCTGGCCAAGATAAAGGAAAGCAGTTCAACACATACAACAACACAGAGTTACACATGGAATAAACAAACATACAATCAATTATACAGTAGAAAAATCTATATACAGCATGTGCAAATGATGTTGGATAAGAGAGGTTAGGCAATAAATAGGCCATGGTGGCGAAGTAATTACAATATAGCAAATAAACACTGGAATGGTAGGGTGTGCAGAAGATGAATGTGCAAGTAGAGATACTGGGGTTAAATGGATTCAATACCCCATAATGTCAAAGTGGAATTATGTTTTTGGAAATGTTTACAAATTTAATTAAAAGCCTAAATAAGTTCAGGAGTAAAGATTTTGCTTAACAAGTCACATAATAAGTTGCATGGACTCACTGTGTGCAATAATAATGTTTAACATGATTTTTGAATGAATACCTCCTCTCTGTACCCCACACATACAATTATCTGTATTGTCCCTCAGTCGAGCAGTGAATTTCAATCACAGATTCAACCACAAAGACCAGGGAGGTTTTCCAACGCCTCGCAAAGAAGGGCACCTATTGGTAGATGCGTAAAAAAAAGCAGACATTGAATATCCCTTTGAGCATGGTGAAGTTATTAATTATACTTTAGATGGTGTATCAATATACTCAGTCCCTAACTCAGTTGCTGGAGAGGAAGGAAACCGCTCAGGGATTTCACCATGAGGCCAATGGTGACTTTAAAATAGTTACAGTGTTTAATGGTTGTGATATGAGAGAACTGCAGATGGATCAACAACATTGTAGTTACTCCACAATATTAACCTAATTGACAGAGTGAAAAGAAGGAAGCCTGTACAGAAATAAAAATATTCCAAAACATGCATCCTGTTTGCAATAAGGCAGTAAAGTAATACTGCAAAAAAATGTGTTGAAGAAATTACCTTTAAATCCTGAATACAAAGTGTTATGTTTAGGGCAAATCCAACACATCACTGACTACCACTCTTCATATTTTCAAGCATGGTGGTGGCTGCATCATGTTATGGGTATGCTTGTCATTGGCGTCACTAGAGTCGTCACTACAGTCCCTGGTTCTAATCCAGGCTGTATCACAACCGGCTGTGATCGGAAGTCCCATAGGGCGGCGCACAATTGGCCCAGCGTCGTCCAAGTTAGGGGAGGGTTTGGCCGGCCGGGAGTCCTTGTCCCTTGTGGCAGTTAGCATGCACGCTGACTTCGGTCGCCAGCTGGACAGTGTTTCCTCCGACACATTGTTGTGGCTGGCTTCCGGGTTAAACGAGCAGTGTGTCAAGATGTGCAGTGCGGCTTGGCAGGGTCGTGTTTCGGAGGACACATGGAACTCGACCTACGCCTCTCCCCCGAGTCCTTAGGGGAGTTGCAATTGGATATCATGAAATTGGTGAGAAAAAGGGGTAAAGGTACAACAACAAAAAATAGATATATATTTATACACTCGTACTGAAATTAGATTTTTTGATGACCTGGCAGATGTGTAAAACCATGTAAACACCTGCAAGACTTCGGTTAGAAGTGAATCACCTGCCTGAACATCCTAAGAAGCACACAGAGACCTGCATTTTGAAGTCGCTTTAATAATACTTGTGAAAACTGACTTCAGGTGATTGAGGGATCTAGTCGAGATTAAACATCGTAGGAAGTTTTATCATGTGGAGGTTTCATTCAGGTCTCTGTTTAATTAATTAAATAATCTGTTTCTCTTTGACAGGAGAGAGACCAGACTCTCCTTCTGACAGCAGGAAGAGTCCTTCAGAGGAACCAGACCCTGAGACGTCCAAACCAGCAGGACGACATCACTGCTCCCAGTGTGGAAAGTGTTTTACTCAGTTAGGGAGCCTGAGAACACATAAGAGAATACACACAGAAGAGAAGCCTTACCACTGCTCCTTGTGCGGAAAGAGTTTTAGATGGTTAGGGAGCGTGGAAAGGCATTAGAGGACACACACAGGAGAAAAGCCTTTCCAATGTTCGCATTGTGGAAAGAGTTGTACACAGTTAGGGAGCCTGAAGGAGCATGAGAGAATACACACAGGAGAAAAGCCTTACCAATGTTCCCATTGTGGAAAGCATTTTGCCCATTTAGGAAACCTGAACCAACATGAGAGGACACACACAGAAAAAAGACGCACCACTGCTCCCACTGTGGAAAGAGATTTACCCGGTTAAGGTACCTGAAAGAGCATGAAAGAATACATACAAATACACAACAGGAGAAGACATACCACTGCTCTCATTGTGGAAAGACATTTTCCCAGTCAGAGGACCTGAAATCACATGAGAGAATAGAGAGGCTGTGTTCTGACTTGTGTTTTTGACTGAAAATTTGTGATTTTGTTTGGACTGTCAGGCGTGAGTTCACTTTGTGTAATGTTAGTGCACTATTTTTTTATTGCGATTAATCCATTGTCTGAGAGCGTTGAAAATACACTGAAAACATCCAAAATACATCCTGTATACTGTTAAAATCTACAATGCCATGTAAAAACAAGATGACATTGAGGTTAAATAAAGGGTGCTTTACCAATGTAACATATTTTGACACGTCCACTGTGGGGCTCTGTAGAGTCATAATATCCATAATAACTACAGGTCAAACAGGGAAATGGTTCACATCGTTTTTCCACCATTCATTTTTCCCATAGGGCTGTGTTTTGTTTAGGCTCACCGTGGTGTGACGTTTTGATAACCATGTAAATCTCTCTAGGACAAGGTGACTGAGGACACACAGTGTGTTGTGAATGTATTGTAATGTTTTTAAAATGGTATAACTGCCTTTATTTTAGCTGGACCCCAGGAAGAGTAGCTGCTGCCTTGGCAGGAACTAATGGGGATCCATAATAAACCCCCAGGAAGAGTAGCTGCTGCCTTGGCAGGAACTAATGGGGATCCATAATAAATACAAAAACTTGTATCAATATATTTGTCTTTCTTTACTCTCGGATTCAAAAATGCTAATTAGCATCAAAGTAGACGACATGCAAGACTACAAATCCCTGCAAGCTCCTGCATGTCATCTCTAGCCGACACCTTTCACAGAACAGTTCACTGAATTGTCCATTGAAATACATTTTGACAATTTAATCATTGCTACATTAAGGCCTGATTGGTGGAGTGCTGCAGAGATGTTTGTCCTTCTGGAAGGTTCTCCCATCTCCACAGAGGAACTCTGGAGCTCTGTCAGAGTGAACATCGGGTTCTTGTTCACCACCCTGACCAAGGCCCTTCTCCCCCTATTTCTCAGTTTGGCTGGGTGTCCAGCTCTAGGAAGAGTCTTGGTGGTTCCAAACTTCTTCCATTTAAGAATGATGGAGGCATCTTTGTTCTTGGGGACCTTCAATGCTGAAGACATTTTTTGGTACCCTTCCACAGATCTGTGCCTCGACACAATCCTGTCTCAGAGCTCTATGGACAATTCCTTTGGACCTCATGGCTTGGTTTTTGCTCTGACATGCATTGTAAACTGTGGGACCTTACATAGACAGATGTGTGCCTTTCAAATCATGTCCAATCAATTGCATTTACCACAGGTGGACTCCAATCAAGTTGTAGAAACATCTCAAGGATGATTAATGGAATCAGGATGCATCTGAGCTCAATTTCGAGTCTCATAGCAAAAGGTCTGAATACCTAAGTAAATACATTTGCAAAAATCTCTAAAAACCTGTTTTCACTTTGTCATTATGGGGTATTGTGTGTAGATTGATGAGGGGGAAAAAAGATTACATTTTAGAATAAGGCTGTAACGTAACAAAATGTGGAAAATGTGAAGGGGTCTGAATACTTTACTTTTCTACCGCAGTTTTGTACATGATCAAATCAAATGAAAGTTTATACACTGTCATGTGATACGTGATATAGAAAAGTCCAATCTTAGGAGAGTTCATGGGAGGCACTATACTGTGTGTCTGCAGGTGTCTATCTGGTCAAAACCACTGATACAGGAGCCCCTCCACCTTCTGGTGGGATGGATCATGTCTAGAGAGAAACCTAGATTCAAAAACTTAGATTTGTGTGTATTGGGTATATGTTGTGAAATTGTTAGATATTACTTGTTAGATATTACTGCACTGTCGGAGCTAGAAACGCAAGCATTTCGCTACACCCACAATAATATATGCTAAACATGTGTATGTGACCAATAAAATGTGATTTAATTTGAAATAAATGTCCTATTTATCAAAGGTGCTGTTGGCTGGGGTCAAAATGACTACAAAGGATTTGAATTTGCTAAAAGTCCATGTTGACACAGAAACACTAAACCATGATTTAGATTTACTAACAACAGGTTGATTGACAAAGTCATGATGGCGATGTGCGTCTTTTAGGTTCAGGCGATGCTGCCAGTGTGACGTCTAATCTAGTGGACGGGACGCTCCTTCAACAACAAACAGCTAGTCAGACACCTCGGTAGCTTTCTAGCAAACATAGCTACAACATTCACGCTCTTTACACTGTTTTGGTGTATATTCGTCGCTGTGTATTAAACACACTTCTGTTGTCTGTACTTGTTGGCCCATTTAATTATATATTTACGTTGTTTGTCAGCTAGCTGGTTTGCTAAATTAGCTTAGAACTGGGCTAGTCGCTAATGCTAGCTAGCTAACATCCCGGACCATGAGTTCACTAAGCTACTCTCCTCCTGTTAAAGAAGAGCAGGTCTGCTGGACGGAGAAAGAAGAGAAAGATGTTACAATACAAAAACAAGTAGAGGGTGAGGCTGTTACAGTGAAAGAAGAAGAGAAAGACGTTTCAGTGAAAGAAGAGGAAGACGCATTCAGAGTAAAAGAAGAGGAGGAAGAGAAAGAGGAGGATGCAGTTTTTGGAGTGAAAGAGGAGGAGGGGGAGATGACTGTCACATTGGAGGAAGAAGAGGAGGTTGGAGATCTGTTTAACACCAGTAAGTACCGTCTCTGCAGTCGTTGAACCAATATGCAGTAAAGGGGTCCTACACTTTAATGTTGTTCTGTAGGAATGGCTGAAGCTACACTGTAACGTGTAGAACATCAAGAGTGGACCATCAACAAAACGTTAACAATCGATCAAATGCATCCAATGACAGTTCCTGAAATACTGTAGTCCTCAATATCTCCTATTAGATTAGCCCAAGATGTTCTCTTAAAGGGGCAATCAGCAGTTGTTACATCCATTTTGGGACTTATACATTAATGATATGTACCCATCTGTTTCTTGAAGAAGTAACTTATAAATGCTTAGTTAAACTGTCGTACCCCATCAGAACCCAAAATATAAGCTTTTTTTTATTCCAATGTTTGTCAGTAAATATAAACAAACACTGTATATCCTCAAAACATGGTTAAAACTAGAATGTTGATATCATGGATGGTTGCATTTCTCCAGCCCCATCCCTCAGCTTTTTACCGAAACGGGCAGGGAGTACGCTTTGTTATTGTTTCTACTGCTGATTGCTGCCCCCGTTACTCCTCAAGGTCCAAGGACTGTATGTTATTTTCAGAGGTAGACTGGCTCTGGCAGCTAAAATAGTCAACTATTCCATCTAAATGTGAATCGATTCTCAATTGCGATACGTTTCTAGAAACATAAATTGCTGAACTTTCATATCAATTCAGAATAGTTTCACACAATATTTAAATATCACATCAAAATAATTTCACATAATACTTTCCGGACTAGTCTCCCAGTCCCTGCTGCTGAAAAACATCCCCACAGCATGATGCTGCCACCACCATGCTTTACCGTAGGGATGGTGCCAGGTTTACTCCAGACTTGACACATGACATTCAGGCCAAAGAGTTGGCAGTCATGCCAATTAGATGCTTTCATCAAGCCAGAGAATCTTGTTTCTCATGGTCTTAGAGTCTTAAGGTGCCTTTTGTCAAACTCCAAGCAGGCTGTCATATGCTTTATACTGAGGAGTGGCTTCTGTCTGGCCACTCTACCATAAAGGTCTGATTGGTGGAGTGCTGCAGAGATGGTTGTCCTTCTGGAAGGTTCTCCCATCTCCACAGAGGAACTCTGGAGCTCTGTCAGAGTGACCATCAGGTTTTTGGTCACCTCCTTGACCAAGGCCCTTCTCCCCCAATCGCTCAGTTTGGCTGGGTGACCAGCTCTTGGAAGAGTATTCCATTTATGAATGATGGAGGCCACTGTGTTCTTGGGGACCTTCAATGCTGCAGAATTATTTTTGGTGCCCATCCCCAGATCTGTGCCTCGACACAATCCTGTCTCGGAGCTCTACGGAGAATTCCTTCGACCTCATGGCTTGGTTTGTGCTCTGACATGCACTGTCAACTCTGGGACGTTATATAGACAGGTGTGTGCCTTCCAAATCATATCCTATCAATTGAATTTACCACAGGTGGACTCCGAACAAGTTGTAGATACATCTCAAGGATGATTAATGGAAACAAGATGCACCTGAAAGCAATTTTGATTCTCATAGCAAAAGGTCTGAATTCTTAAGTAAATAAGGTTTTTTTTATTTTTTTTTTAACCTGTTTTCACTTTGTCATTATGGGCTATTGATGACACCCCTCTGAAACAAGATAGCCTAACATCAGAAAAAAAACTCTTCTTTAGCCTACTCCTCCTGCAGCTGCTTGCCTTTGTAAATTCTGATGTTATGCTCCTAAAGTTTCTGGTGATGGTGATGCGTGGTGCAGACCTCACTACCCTCTGGAGAGCCTTTCGGTTATGGGCGGAGCAGCTGCCATACCAGGCGGTGATACAGCCCGACAGGATGCTCTCGATTGTGCATCTGTAAAAGTTTGTGAGTGTTTTTGGTGACATGCTGACCATTACACCGGATAATCGCAGCTAGCTAGCTGCTACCGAGTGGCCCAGCCTAGAAGCTAGCCTTGAGTCAGGCCCATCTCCCGGCCTGCTCAGTGGACCCTATGATCACTCGGCTACACAGCTGATGCCTCCCAGACTCTTCACTAAGACGACTAGAAGCCACTACATCACCGGATTCCTGCCGTAAACTCTGGACCTTTGCACCAGATTGGCTATAGTGGCTAACGCCCTTGTCCCGAAGCTAGCACCAGTTAGCCTCGAGCCAGGTGCTTCTCCCGGCTAGCAAACAAAATTACTCCAGCTACAATACCTCTTTTGCCAATTGGCCTGGACCCTTTGTCAACACGGAGCCCCGCCGATCCATCACGACTGGTCTGCCGACGTAATTCCGTCCGATGTGCCCTCAACAGGCCTTTGCAGGACGTCGGTGATGCCCTTGTCCCGAAGCTAGCACCAGTTATCCTCGAGCCAGGCGCATCTCCCGGCTAGCGTAGTAATGACTACCTAACGGCTGCCCTGGTTCATATATTCCTGTTCACTGGACCCTATGATCACTTGGCTACATAGCTGATGCCTGCTGGATTGTTCATTAATCACGGGTCTCCATTTTGTTTATTTTGTTTATCTGTCGACCCCAGCCTCGAACTCAGGCCCTGTGTGTAGTTAACTGACCCTCTCTGCCCATTCATCGCCATTTTACCTGTTGTTGTCTTAGCTGATTAACTGTTGTCTTACCCGTTGTTGTCTTAGCTAGGTCTCCCAATCAACACCTGTGATTGCTTTAGGCCTTTATGTCTCTCTAAAGTCAATATGCCTTGTATACTGTTGTTTAGGGTAGTTATCATTGTTTTATTTTACTGCGGAGCCCCTAGTCCCACTCAACATGCCTCAGAGAACTCTTTTGTCCCACCTCCTCCAGAGATGCAACCTCTCTTATCGTAACTCAATGCCTAGCTTTACCTCCACTGTACCCACACCCTACCATACCCCTGTCTGTACCTTATGCCTTGAATCTATCCTACCACGCCCAGAAATCTGCTCCTTTTATTCTCTGTTCACAACACACTAGACGACCAGTCCTGATAGCCTTTAGCCGTACCCTCATCCTACTCCTCTGTTCCTCGGGTGATGTAGAGGTTAACCCAGGCCCTGTGTGTCCCCAGGCGCTCTCATTTGTTGACTTTTGTAACTGTAAAAGCCTTGGTTTCATGCATGTTAACATCAGAAGCCTCCTCCCTAAGTTTGTTTTACTCACTGCTTTAGCACACTCCGCCAACCTTGATGTCCTTGCCGTGTCTGAATCCTGGCTTTGGAAGGCCACCAAAAATTCAGACATTTCCATCCCCAACAACAACATTTTCTGTCAAAATAGAACTGCCAAAGGGGGAGGAGTTGCAATCTGCTGCAGAGATAGCTTGCAAAGATATGTCATGCTTTCCAGGTCTATGCCCATGTAACCGATGTGAAATGGCTAGTTAGTTAGCGGTGGTGCGCGCTAATAGCATTTCAATCGGTGACGTCACTCGCTCTGAGACTTGAAGTAGGGTTTCCCCTTGCGTCGCAAGGGCCGCGGCTTTTGTGGCGCGATGGGTAAGGAACCTACACTGTTACACCCAAACAGTTCAAGCTTCTAATTTTAAAAATGAATCTCTCCAGAAATATGTCTCTCACTGTTGCCGCCTGTTATAGACCCCCCTCAGCTCCCAGTTGTGCCCTGGACACCATATGTGAAACGATTGCCCCCCATCTATCTTCAGAGTTCGTTCTGTTAGGTGACCTAAACTGGGATATGCTTAACACCCCGGCCGTCCTACAATCCAAGCTAGATGCGCTCAATCTCACACAAATTATCAAGGAACACACCAGGTACAACCCTAAATCCGTAAACATGGGCACCCTCATAGATATTATCCTGACCAACTTGTCCTCCAAATACACCTCTGCTGTTTTCAATCAGAATCTCAGCGATCACTGCCTCATTGCCTGCATCCATTATGTGTTCGCGGTCAAACGACCACCCCTTATCACTGTTAAATGCTCCTGCGAGCAGGCCTTTCTAATCGACCTGGCCCGGGTATCCTGGAAGGACATTGACCTCATCCCATCAGTATAGGATGCCTGGTTGTTCTTTAAAAGTAATTTCCTAAATAAGCATTTTCTTAAATAAGCATGCCTCTTTAAAAAATGTAGAACTAAGAACAGATATAGCCCTTGGTTCACTCCAGACCTGACTGCCCTCGACCATTACAAAAACATCCTCTGGCGTACTGCACTAGCATCGAATAGTCCCCGTGATATGCAATTTTCCAGAGATGTCGGGAACCAATACACACAGTCAGTTAGGAAAGCAAAGGCTAGCTTTGTAAAACAGAAATTTGCCTCCTGTAGCTCTAACTCCAAAATGTTTTGGGACACTGTAAAGTCCATGGAGAATAAGAGCACCTCCTCCCAGCTGCCCACTGCACTGAAGCTAGGAAACACTGTCACCACCGATAACTCCACGATAATCGAGAATTTCAATAAGCTTTTCTCTACGGCTGGACATGCTTTCCTCCTGGCTACCTCAACCCCGGCCAACAGCTCCGTGCCCCCCGCAGCTACTTGCCCAATCCTCCCCAGCTTCTCCTTCATCCAAATCCAGATAGCTGATGTTCTGAAAGAGCTGTAAAACCTGGACCCGTACAAATCAGCTGGGCTAGACAATCTGGACCCTCTGTTTCTAAAATTATCTGCCGCCATTGTTGCAACCTCTATTACTAGACTGTTCAACCTCTCTTTCGTATAGTTCGAGATTCCTAAAGATCGGAAAGCTTCTGCGGTCATCCCACTCTTCAAAGGGGGTGACACTCTAGACCCAAACTGTTACAGACCTATATCCATTCTGTCCTGCCTTTCTAAAGTTTTCGAAAGACAAGTTAACAAACAGATCACTGACCATTTTGAATTCCATCGTACCTTCTCCGCTGTGCAATCCGGTTTCCGAGCTGGTCACGGGTGCACCTCATCCACGCTCAAGGTACTAAATTGTATCATAACCACCATCGTTAACAGACGGTACTGTGCAGCCGTCTTCATCGACCTGGCCTGTTGTGCGGACCTCTGGCAGTCTCTATGGGGGTACCACAGGGTTCAATTCTCGGGCCGACTCTTTTCTCTGTATATATCAGCGATGTCGCTCTTGCTGCGGGTGATTCCTTGATCCACTTCTCCGCAGACGACACCATTCTGTCTACATCTGGCCCTTCTTTGGACACTGTGTTAACAAACCTCCAAACGAGCTTCAATGCAATACGGCACTCTTTCGGTGGCCTCCAACTGCTCTTAAACGCTAGTAAAACTAAATGCATGCTCTTCAACCAATCGCTGCCCGCACCCACCCGCCCGACTAGCATCACTACTCTGGACAGTTTTGACTTACAATATGTGGACAACTACAAATACCTAGGTGTCTGGTTAGACTGTAAACTCTCCTTCCAGACCCATATTAAGCATCTCCAATCCAATATTAAATCTAGAATCGGCTTCCTATTTCGCAACATAGCCTCCTTCACTCACGCTGCCAAACATACCCTCGTAAAGCTGACTATCCTACCGCTCCTTGACTTTGGCGATGTCATTTACAAAATAGCCTCCAACACTCTACTCAGCAAACTGGATGCAGTCTATCACAGTGCCATCCGTTTTGTCACCAATGCCCCATATACCACCCACCACTGCGACCTGTATGCTCTCGTCGGCTGGCCCTCGCTACGTATTCGTTGCCTATCCCACTGGCTCCAGGTCATCTATAAGTATTTGCTAGGTAAAGCTCTGCCTTTACTCAGCTCACTGGTCACCATAGCAACACCCACCCATAGCACGCCTCCAGCAGGTATATCTCACTGGTCATCCCCAAAGCCAACACCTCGTTTGGCCGACTTTCCTTCCAGTTCTTTGCTGCCAATGATTGGAAGGAATTGCAAAAATCGCTGAAGTTGCAGACTTATATATCCCTCACTAACTTTAAGCATCAGCCATCTGAGCAGCTTACCGATTGCTGCAGCTGTACACAGTCCATCTGTAAATAGCCCATCCAACTACCTACCTCATCCCCATGTTGGTATTTTCTTTATTGCTCTTTTGCACACCAGTATTTCTACTTGCACATCATCATCTGCACATCTATCACTCCAGTGTTCATTTGTTAAATTGTATTACTTCGCTACTATGGCCTATTTATTGCCTTTCCTCCATACTCCATTTGCACACACTGTTTGTTTATCCCACGTGTAACTCTGTTGTTTTTTTGTCACACTACTTTGCTTTATCTTGGCCAGGTCGCAGTTGTAAATGAGAACTTGTTCTCGACTGGCCTACCTGGTTAAATAAAGGTGAAATAAAAAATAAAATCTTAACTTTATTGACAACACCCAAATGGATACTGTCATTAACGCAGTTCTTCAAACACATAATTCATAATACTGTAGCAAACATTATATTAAACAGGACATTCAAACGAGCCTTACAATTATAATCCAAAGTAGTGTGAAATGTACTCATAAGCAACCTGGAAATGGAGGTTACTCCCCTGAGTTTCCCCCATTCACATTCAGAATACATTGTGAAAAACTAGAATTTTGCTCACCATTTTTGCTCCAGGCAGATATAATACATCCATAATTATCGGTTTCCTCATTAGCAGGGAGGAGTTTCTGCAATCAAATTGCCCTCGTGCCGCAATTTTAGCAAACACAGAAAGGGGCCTATATTGGAGACCAAAAGTCGTCTGGCACACTGTTTAGAGTTTCAACAACATGAATATCTTATTTCTAGCCTACAATCATCGATGTTACTACTAATGTGAAAACAAGACAAAATATGACTATTCTTGCTCATTTTAACCTCTCTAGGGTATGTGGGACGCTAGAGTCCCATCTGCGGGAGACACTATTCAACAGCCAGTGAAATAGCAGGGTGGCAAATTCAAAACAACAAAAATCTCATAATTCAAATTTCTCAAACATACAACTATTATAACCCATTTTAAAGATACACTTCTCGTTAATCCAACCACATTGTCCGATTTCAAAAAGGCTTTACGGTGGAAGCATAACATTAGGTTATGTTAGGACAGCGCCGAGACAAGAAACACCACACAGCCATTTTCCAAGCAAGGAGAGGCGTCACAAAAACCAGAAATACAGCTAAAATTAATCACTACCCTTTGATGATCTTCATCAGATGGCACTCATAGGACTCAATGTTACACAATACATGTATGTTTTGCTCGATAAAGTTCATATTTATATCCCAAAAAAAACATTTTACATTGGCGTGTCATGTTCTGAAATGTTTTGCCTCCCAAAACTTCCAGTGAATGAGCACATCAATTTACAGAAATACTCATCATAAACGTTGATAAAATATTAAACTGTTATTCAAAGAATTATAGATGAACATCTCCTTTATGCAACCGCTGTGACAGATTTTTTTTTAAATTCACGGGGAAAGCACACTTTGCAATAATCTGAGTACTGCACTCAGAAAAAGACATCAAGCAATACAGATACCTGCCATTTTGGAGTCATCTAAAATCATAAATAGCATTAGAAATATTCACTTACCTTTGATGATCTTCATCAGAAGGCACTTCCAGGAATCCCAGGTCCACAATAAATGTTGTTTTGTTCGATAAAGTCCATAATTTATGTCCAAATAGCTCCTTGTTGTTTGCGCGTTCAGTAAGCTACTCCAAGTGTAGGAAGCGCGGCCAAAATGTCACAACAAAAATCTTTGAGATTGGGGATATCCCACCTAGCAAAATGTCATTGAAAAGACGTTGAAAATAAGACTATGCAATCAAATATTTCCTATTTACAATTCATGTAACATTTAGTAATGATAATTATTTATGCAACCAACTGACCATTTTTGGTACAATTATATTGACATTGTTGCCCTGCTTTTAGAATATCAGGGTTCATTCTCAGATGTGCCAACCCAAATGTACTAGAGCATGACATTGGGGACTGGGCCCCGATCCAACAACATGCCTATCGAGTGAACCCTGAAAAGAGAGAGAAGCTCTGCTGTGAGGTGGAAAGTTACTACGGATATTGCAGGAGTTTCCTCTTGAAATTAGACATGTCCGTGGTAAGGACAACTTGGTTGCTGATTGTCTCAAGGGTGGGCAGTTAAAAAGTTTTGTGTTTAGCCAGTGCTTTGTTATGGATCACAATTTATTTTGACTGCACGTATTGGAGATGAGTTTTGTTTGGGCTCGTTCCAAGGGGACGAGAGTTCTAGAAGCTAGTGAGTTTTAGGAAGACGAGAGTTCTAGAAGCTAGTGAGTTCTAGGATTCTATAGAAAGAAAAAGGAGAAAAAAATAATACTATTGTATATTATTATTTAGAAATGTTTTTTTCTTGTTTTTAATTGTTGACAGCCAGTAGACACCATGTTTATTTGTATAATCAAGCTTTGTAGTTGATTATAACATGAAATGGAAGTTGTTTTCTGTTGGTGGTGACCAAACTTGTCCAACAAAAACATAGGATATATTTGTTGTCATAAGGGGGAAGGTGTTACAGGCTTTGGTTTTTCCATTTATGTTTTGAGGTTGGACTTTAGCACGTCTAGCTCGTTAGCACGTCTAGCTCGTTAGCACGTCTAGCTCGTTAGCACGTCTAGCTCGTTAGCACGTCTAGCTCGTTAGCACGTAGGACGCACTGATTGGTGTCACCTCGTTAGTCAGTATGTGTTACACCTGTGCTGGCTTGTCCATCTCGTTAGTGGGAAGGTGTTTCACCTGAGCTGGTCCAGGTTCTATTTAAGAGTGTCTGGCCCAGTGCTCCAGTTGTCTTGATACATGTGGAGAGTCAACACCTTTAGTTGCTCCACCTTTTTGGTTTACTTCCTGTCTAAGTTTGGTGTGGATTTTTCTTTTGTTTGCCTCTTCTTGGGCAGATTTAGTGGGTCTCATGGTGGGTGTCTTTTAGGTCCCAGTTGTTGTTACTAGTCAACTCCGGTGGACACCCCCATAGTGTCTTTCAGAGACCCTCCTAAAAAACAAGCTTATTTTCGGTGTGATATTGCATCCGATTAATATTTTAATCAATGGCATTTCCTTAGAATGCTCATTAGTCTTTCAGTTGTTATTCTTCTGTTTTTTATCCTCATATTTGTGTACTAAATATTTCGATGTCTGACATGTGCTGTATAAATAAAGCTTGATTTGATTTGAACATATTGCCAAACAAATTAACCCAATGACTGACCAATCAATAGACTCTTGGTCCATCTTAGTATGAAAAACTGTATCAATCCCACTTTTCCAGCCTGCTGAAGGCGTGGTGGAGTGGTAAACACCACCCTCGGCTCTACCAGGGGCTTGAGGTGGTCTCCCACAGCTCTGATTATGTCATGTTCTGTGGCCTTGCCGTTCCATTTCTTCACTGCAACACAGAAACACATTTAGTCATATTATATAAAACACTCCAAGTAATGGATATGGAGCATCTGTAGCCTCAGTTATACCTGGCACCTTAATGTGACTTCTGTCATCCGATCACTCCAAGCTGCATTAGGTTCAGATCTACCAGGATGGGCCTTTGACAGTCTGGACGCAGTCAGGCCATTGAATATAAATAAGCAACGTAAAGGGGTGCGGTGAATGAGTGGGGAAAAGTACATTCTACACACATTACCTTCATAATAAAGAACAAATGCATGTGACTGAGGGGAAATTAACTTTCCTTCTGACAAAATAGGTGAGAAATTACACCAATATCAGTAGACAACTTGCACTGCTGCTGAAAAACATCTCCACAGCATGACGTTGCCACCACCATGCTTCACCGTAGGGATGGTACCAATTTTCCTCCAGACGTGACACATGACATTCAGGCCAAAGAGTTCAATCTTGGTTTAATCAGACATGAGAATCTTGTTTCTCATGGTCTGAGAGTATTTTAGGTGCCTTTTGGCAAACTCCAAGCGGGCTGTCATGTGCCTTTTATTGAGGAGTAGCTTCTGTCTGGCCTCTACCATAAAGGCCTGATTGGTGGAGTACTGCAGAGATGATAATCCTTCTGGAAGGTTCTCCACAGAGGAACTCTGGAGCTCTGTCAGTGACCATCGAGTTTTTTGTCACCTCCCTGATGAAGACCCTTCTCTCCCGATTGCTCAGTTTGGCCGGGCAGCCAGCTCTAGGAAGAGTCTTGGGGTTCCAAACTTCTTCCATTTAAGAATGATGGAGGCCACTGTGTTTTTGAGGACCTTCAATGCTGCAGACATTTTTTGGAACCCTTTCCCAGATCTGTGACTCGACACAATCCTGTCTCAGAGCTCTACGGACAATTCCTTTGACCTCATGGCTTGGTTTTAGCTCTGACATGAACTGTGGGACCTTATATAGACAGGTGTGTGCCTTTCCAAATCATGTCCAATCAATTGAATTTACCACAAGTGGACTCGAATCACGTTGTAGAAACATCTCAAGGATGATCAATGGAAACAGGATGCACCTGAGCTCAATTTCGAGTCTCATAGCAAAGAGCACTTAAGTAAATATTAAATATTAAATGTAAATACATTTGTAAAAATTTCTAAAAACCTGTTTTGGGTTTGTCTTTGTGGGGTATTGTGATGTCATTATGGGGTATTGTGATGTCATTATGAAGTATTGTATGTGGATTGATGAGGGCAAAAAATATTCAATTTTAGAATAAGGCTGTAACGTAACAAAATGTGGAAAAGGTGAAGGTGTCTGAATACTTTGCGAATGCACTGTATATCGCTGGCAGAGTTTTCTACCATTGGCAAATTTGTACACAGTCATGTGATACGTGGTATAGAAAAGTCCAATCTTAGGAGAGTACATGGGAGGCACTATACTGTGTGTCTTCAGGTGTCTATCTGGTTAAAACCACTGATACAGGAGCCCCTCCACCTTCTGGTGGGATGGATCATGTCTACAGAGAAACCTAGATTCAAATACTTAGATTTGTGTGTATTGGGTATATGTTGTGTAATTGTTAGATATTACTTGTTAGATATTACTGCACTGTCGGAGCTAGAAACACAAGTATTTCGTGACACCCGCAATAACATCTGCTAAACACGTGTATGTGACCAATATAATGTGATTTTGATTTGAAATAAACGTCCTATTTATCAAAGGTGCTTTTGGCTGGGGTCAAAATGACTCCAAAGGATTTAAATTTGTTATAAGTCCATTTTGATGCAGAAACACTAAACCATGATTTACATTTAATAAGAACCAGTTGATTGACAAAGTCATGAAAAATTGGATGAATTGATAAACCACATTTTGGCTATGATAAAAGATATGCCTCTGGGGTCGAAATGATCCATGTCAGAAGTATGGTTCAATGCAAATATGTAGTGAGTGTAAAGTTTGTTTTAAATACTCACTCATTAAAAACGAATCAATTAACACATGCTTCTCTTTGAACGACTTAATATAATATTATACTTTTATGAAATAAATGAAAAATAAACGTTTGGTTCCTCAACTGCGTTGCCCACTCCAGTCAGCAGATGGCGATGTGCGTCTTTTAGGTTCAGGCGATGCTGCCAGTGTGACGTATAATCTAGTGGACGGAGCGCTCCTTCAACAACAACAGCTAGTCAGACACCTCGGTAGCTTTCTAGCAAACATAGCTACAACATTCACGCGCTTTACACTGGTTGTGTATTAAACACACTTCTGTTGTATGTACTTGTTGACCTATTTAATTATATATTTACGTTGCTTGTCAGCTAGCTGGTTTGCTAAGTTAGCTTAGAACTAGGCTAGTCGCTAATGCTAGCTAGCTAACATCCCCGACCATGAGTTCACTAAGCTACTCTCCTCCTACAGTAAAACAAGAAGTAGAGGCTGAGGCTGTTACCGTGAAAGAAGAAGAGAAAGACGTTTCAGTTAAAGAAGAGGAAGACGAGTTTAAAGTGAAAGAGGAGGAGGATTCCGTTTTTGGAGTGACTAAGGAGGAGGAAAATGGATATCTGGGCCCGGTTTCCCAAACGCATCTTCAGGCACCCAATGGTTCTAACGATGAAAGGACCCTGATTAACACTAGTAAGTACTGTCTTAAAAACAGAGGCACAAACTCTGCAGTTGTTGAACAGATGTGTGGTGTTAAAGGGGAAATCTGCAATTGCTATATCCATATTTTGACTTTTAAATTATTAATTTATAGCCATTGATTCTTGAAGAATATAACACATGCCTCATGAGCTTAGTTCAACTGTTGTACCCCATCAGAACCCCAAATAAGCCTTTTTTACTCAGTTTAGAAACAATGTAAATCAACACTGTATCGCCTCAACATGGTTAAAACAATAATGTTGATATCATGGATGGTCAGTCCTTGCTTCCATAGGTCTGTCTATGAATTAGAGACCAGTTACATTTCTCCAGCCCCATCCATCATCTTATAACTAAAACAGTGGTGGAATTACAGCTTTGTTATTGTTTCAACTGCAAATTGGTTGATTGATTGTTGTGTGGCTTTTTTAAAGGGACAACCTAGGATTTAAACAACAACAAAATGGCTGCCCAGAGACTTGGTTTGGCAAACAGTTGAGGGATGGGGGCTGGAGAAATGTAACCACTCTCAAAATTAAATGTATTTATATAGCCCTTCTTACATCAGCTGATATCTCAAAGTGCTGTACAGAAACCCAGCCTAAAACCCCAAATAGCAAACAATGCAGGTGTAGAAGCACGGTGGCTAGGAAAAACGCCCTAGAAAGGCCAAAACCTAGGAAGAAACCTAGAGAGGAACCAGGCTATGAATGGTGGCCAGTCCTCTTCTGGCTTTGCCAGGGTGGAGATTAACAGAACATGGCCAAGATGTTCAAATGTTAATAAATGACCAGCATGGTCAAATAATAATAATCATAGTAGTTGTCGAGGGTGCAACAAGTCAGCAACTCAAGAGTAAGTGTCAGTTGGCTTTTTCATAGCCGATCTTTGAGAGTATCTCTACCGCTCCTGCTGTCTCTAGAGAGTTGAAAACAGCAGGTCTGGGACAGGTAGCACGTCCGGTGAACAGGTCAGGGTTCCAGCAGGTCTGGGACAGCAGGTCTGGGACAGGTAGCATGTCCGGTGAACAGGTCATGGTTCCATAGCCGCAGGCAGAACAGTTGAAACTGGAGCAGCAGCACGGCCAGGTGGACTGGGGACAGCAAGGAGTCATCATGCCAGGTAGTCCTGAGGCATGGTCCTAGGGCTCAGGTTCTCCGAAAGAGAGAAAGAGAGAATTAGAGAGAGCATATTTAAATTCACACAGGACACCGGATAAGACGAGAAATACTCCAGATGTAACAGACTGACCCTAGCCCCCCGACACATAAACTACTGCAGCATAAATACTGGAGGCTGAGACAGGAGGGGTCAGGAGACCCTGTGGCCCCATCCAGTTCAGACATCTTGGCATAACAATTATAAGGTGTTGACTTGACAGTCGCTGGACCCAGGTTTGAGTCCAGCTCAGGGCTACCCCCTGAATTGACTACACTATGAATACAAGGACTGGCCATCCATGATGTCATAATGATAGTTTAACCAGGTTTCTAGGCAATATAGAATATTCTAGAATTCATCCACAATGTCATAATGATAGTTTAACCAGGTTTCTAGGCTACAGTGGGGGGGGAAAGTATTTGATCCCCTGCTGATTTTGTACGTTTGCCCACTGACAAAGAAATTATCAGTCTATAATTTTAATGGTAGGTTTATTTGAACAGTGAGAGACAGAATAACAACAAAAATATCCAGAAAAACGCACGTCAAAAATGTTATAAATTGATTTGCATTTTAATGAGGGAAATAAGTATTTGACCCCCTCTCAATCAGAAAGATTTCTGGCTCCCAGGTGTCTTTTATACAGGTAACGAGCTGAGATTAGGAGCACACTCTTAAAGGGAATGCTCCTAATCTCAGTTTGTTACCTGTATAAAAGACACCTGTCCACAGAAGCAATCAATCAGATTCAGAACTCTCCACCATGGCCAAGAGCAAAGAGCTCGCCAAGGATGTCAGACAAGATTGTAGACCTACACAAGGCTGGAATGGGCTACAAGACCATCACCAAGCAGCTTGGTGAGAAGGTGACAACATTTGGTGCGATTATTCGCAAATGGAAGAAACACAAAAGAACTGTCAATATCCCTCGGCCTGGGGCTCCATGCAAGATCTCACCTTGTGGAGTTGCAATGAGAACGGTGAGGAATCAGCCCAGAATTACACGGGAGGATCTTGTCAATGATCTCAAGGCAGCTGGGACCATAGTAACCAAGAAAACAATTGGTAACACACTACGCCGTGAAGGACTGAAATCCTGCAGCGCCCGCAAGGTCCCCCTGCTCAAGAATACATATACATGCCCGTCTGAAGTTTGCCAATGAACATCTGAATGATTCAGAGGACAACTGGTGAAAGTGTTGTGGTCAGATGAGACCGAAATGGAGCTCTTTGACATCAACTCAACTCGCAGTGTTTGGAGGAGGAGGAATGCTGCCTATGACCCCAAGAACACCATCTCCACCGTCAAACATGGAGGTGGAAACATTATGCTTTTGGGGTGTTTTTCTGCTAAGGGGACAGGACAATTTCACCGCATCAAAGGGACGATGGACGGGGCAATGTACCGTCAAATCTTGGGTGAGAACCTCCTTCCCTCAGCCAGGGCATTGAAAATGGGTCGTGGATGGGTATTCCAGCATGACAATGACCCAAAACACACGGACAAGGCAACAAAGGAGTGGCTCAAGAAGAAGCACATTAAGGTCCTGGAGTGGCCTAGCCAGTCTCCAGACCTTAATCCCATAGAAAATCTGTGGAGGGAGCTGAAGGTTCGAGTTGCCAAACGTCAGCCTCGAAACCTTAATGACTTGGAGAAGATCTGCAAAGAGGAGTGGGACAAAATCCCTCCTGAGATGTGTGCAAACCTGGTGGCCAACTACAAGAAATGTCTGACGTCTGTGATTGCCAACAATGGTTTTGCCACCAAGTACTAAGTCATGTTTTGCAGAGGGGTCAAATACTTATTTCCCTCATTAAAATGCAAATCATTTTATAACATTTTTGACATGCGTTTTACTGGATTTTTTTGTTGTTATTCTGTCTCTCACTGTTCAAATAAACCTACTATTAAAATTATAGACTGATCATTTCTTTGTAAGTGGGCAAACGTACAAAATCAGCAGGGGATCAAATACTCCCCCCCCCCCCCCCCCCCCCCCACTGTATATAGTATATTCTAGAATTCATCCATGATGTTAAAATGATAGTTTAACCAGGTTTCTAGGCTATATAGTATATTCTAGAATTGCCAGTGTAGATTTCCTGTGGGGCGCAAATTATTAGAGCTGTTGATAAGTCATTGTATAATTTTCAGTATTTTTGTTTTCATGCCATTACATCAATATAGCCCAACCAGAGGAATAAACTCTTCCTGAACAACCACGTCCTGCTGGCCTTCATACATTCTGACGTTGCTGGTAATAGGCTACACAAGCAGTTGGCAACCTACATTTGGAGTGGAAATTTATCTTACCATTTTTACTGATCTGGTGCCAGTTATGATTTTAATATGCACATTTTACTGGAACAGTTTAATTGAATTTATAATAGTATCTCAAAATCATTGTCTGTGATTCATCTACATTCTATCTAAATCTAAATGAAAATTATAAAAATCTAAAAGTAACTTTTATTGCCAACTATGTAAAAAATTGCCTACATAAAGCCTGCAGGTAGAAAATATCCTCTGCTATTATTTTGACATTTTACATTCTTAAAATAAAGTGATGATCCTAACTGACCTAAGACAGTGAATTTTTGCTAGGATTAGATGTCAGGAATTGTGAAAAACTGAGTTTAAATGTATTTGGCTAAGGTGTATGTAAACGTCCGACTTCAACTGTATATTGCTGTTCACTGGACCCTATGATCACTTGGCTACATAGCTGATGCCTGCTGGACTGTTCATTAATAAGGTTCTCCATTTTGTTTATTTTGTTTATCTGTCGGTCCCAGCCTCGAACTCAGGCCCTGTGTGTAGTTAACTGATCCTCTCTGCCCATTCATCGCCATTTTACCTATTCTTGTTGTCTTAGCTGATTAGCTGTTGTTGTCTTACCCGTTGTTGTCTTAGCTACCTCTCCCAATCAACACCTGTGATTGCTTAATGCCTCGTTTATCTCTCTAATGTCAATATGCCTTGTATACTGTTGTTTAGGATAGTTATTGCTTTATTTTACTGCGGAGCCCCTAATCCCACTCAACATGCCTCAGAGAACTCTTTTGTCCCACCTCCCACACATGCGTTACCTCTGTGGTGGTTAATTTCTTTACTATCAAATGAGGAGAGACTAACTTCACACAAGTCAGAGTTATACTTAAACTAAATCTTTAATAATAAGAGCTTTGCAATAGCAATGATTTATCAACGATTCACCATTTTCTAATGATCCGTTGACAGTGGCAAAACAAAAGTACAAAGATCTTTTATAGCCAAGATACACATCTTTCAACCTACATGACGAACAACAGATACATAGAATGGTCACAAGGTTAACATTTGTATGAAAGATATCTATAATACATAGCAGACAGCATCTGCTGTGTCAACAGTTTTCATTGTATAGACCAGTGTCTGGTCCTCCTACTCCAAACTGGAACCGTCTCTTCCTGGTACGGTATAGAACAGAACCATTAACTCATGTTCTCTGGAATGCTCTTTAGGTTTTATTACCCAAAGACATCGTAAATCACCTCTGTCAGTGTTATCTCATAGAGGCCCATCCTCAGTAGAACACACACACAATAGTTAACAGAATACTCTATTCTGTCAAATAAAACAACCATTATAAGCATTATAACATAATCTTGCAATTTCCCTGACACATCACCTAGCATAACTGTTGCCTCCAGAGATGCAACCTCTCTTATCTTCACTCAATGCCTAGGTTTACCTCCACTGTACCCGCACCCTACCATACCCCTGTCTGTACATTATGCCTTGAATCTATCCTACCACGCCCAGAAATCTGCTCCTTTTATTCTCTGTTCACAACGCACTAGACGACCAGTTCTGATAGCCTTTAGCCGTACCCTCATCCTACTCCTCTGTTCCTCGGGTGATGTAGAGGTTAAGCCAGGCCCTGTGTGTCCCCCGGCGCTCTCATTTGTTGACTTCTGTAACCGTAAAAGCCTTGGTTTCATGCATGTTAACATCAGAAGCCTCCTCCCTAAGTTTGTTTGACTCACTGCTTTAGCACACTCCACCAACCTTGATGTCCTTGCCGTGTCTGAATCCTGGCTTTGGAAGGCCACCAAAAATTCTGAAATTTCCATCCCCAACTACAACATTTTCCATCAAGATAGAACTGCCAAAGGGGGAGGAGTTGCAATCTACTAGAGAGATGGCCTGCATAGTTCTGTCATACTTTCCAGGTCTATGCCCAAACAGTTTGAGCTTCTAATTTTAAAAATGAATCTCTCCAGAAATAAGTCTAACTGTTGCCACCTGTTACAGATCCCCCTCAGCTCCCAGCTGTGCCCTGGACACCATATGTGAATTGATTGCCCCTATCTATCTTCAGAGTATATTCTGTTAGGTGACCTAAACTGGGATGCCTGGTTGCTCTTTAAAAGTAATTTCCTCACCACCTTAAATAAGCATGCCCCTTTCAAAAATTGTAAAACTAAGAACAGATATAGCCCTTGGTTCTCTCCAGACCTGACTGCCCTCGACCAGCACAAAAACATCCTGTTGCGTACTGTACTAGCATCGAATAGTCCCCACGATATGCAACCTTTCAGAGAAGTCGGGAACCAATACACACAGTCAGTTAGGAAAGCAAAAGCTAGCTTTTACAAACAGAAATTTGCATCCTGTAGCTTTAACTCCAAAAAGTTTTGGGACACTGTAAAGTCCATGGAGAATAAGAGCACCTCATCCCAGCTGCCCACTGCACTGAGGCTAGGAAATACTGTCACCACCAATAAATCCACTATAATCGAGAATTTCAATAAGCATTTCTCTACAGCTGGACATGCTTTCCTCCTGGCTACCCCAACCCCGGCCAACAGCTCCCCACCCCCCACAGCTACTTGCCCAAACCTCCCCAGCTCCTCCTTCATCCAAATCCAGATAGCTGATGTTCTGAAAGAGCTGCAAAACCTGGACCTGTACAAATCAGCTGGGCTAGACAATCTGGACCCACTCTTTCTAAAATTATCCGCCGCCATTGTGGCAACCCCTATTACTAGTCTGTTCCACCTCTCTTTAGTATCGTACTATTCTAAAGTGGTTGTTCCACTGGATATCATAAGGTGAATGCACCAATTTGTAAGTCGCTCTGGATAAGAGCGTCTGCTAAATTACGTAAATGTAATGTCCGAGATTCCTAAAGATTGGAACGCTTCCGCGGTCATCCCCCCTCTTCAAAGGGGGTGACACTCTAGACCCAAACTGTTACAGACCTATATCCATCCTGCCCTGCCTTTCTAAAGTCTTCGAAAGCCAAGTTAACTAACAGATCACTGACCATTTTGAATCCCACCGTACCTTCTCCGCTGTGCAATCCAGTTTCCGAGCTGGTCACGGGTGCACCTCAGCCATGCTCAAGGTACTAAACGATATCATAACCGCCATCGATAAAAGACAGTACTGTGCAGCCATCTTCATCAACCTGGCCAAGGCTTTCGACTCTGTTAATCACCGTATTCTTATCGGCAGACTCAACAGCCTTGGTTTCTCAAATGACTGACTCACCTGGTTCTCACCTGGTGAGCCTGTTGTCCGGACCTCTGGCAGTCTCTATGGGGGTACCACAGGGTTCAATTCTCGAGCCGACTCTTTTCTCTGTATATACCAACGATATTGCTCTTGCTGCGGGTGATTCTATGATCCACCTTTACGCAGACGACACCATTCTGTATACATCTGGCCCTTTTTTGGACAATGTGTTAACAAACCTCCAACCGAGCTTCAATGTCATACAACACTCCTTCCGTGGTCTCCAACTGCTCTTAAACGCTAGTAAAACTAAATGTATGCTCTTCAACCGATCGCTGCCCGCACCCGCCCGTCCAGCATCACTACTCTGGACGGTTCTGACTTAGAATATGTGGACAACTGTAAATACCTAGGTGTCTGGCTAGACTGTAAACTCTCCTTCCAGACTAATGTTAAGCATTTCCAATCCAAAATGTGATCTAGAATCGGCTTCCTATTTCGCAACAAAGCCTCCTTCACTCACGCTGCCAAACATACCTTCGTAAAACTGACTATCCTACGGATCCTTGACTTCGGCAATGTCATTTTCAAAATAGCCTCCAACACTCTACTCAGCAAACTAGAATGCAGTCTATCACAGTGCCATTCATTTTGTCACCAAAGCCCCATATAGCACCCACCACTGCGACCTGTATGCTCTCTTCGGCTGGCCCTCGCTACATATTCGTCGCCAAACCCACTGGCTCCAGGTCATCTATAAGTCTTTGCTAGGCCGCCTTCACTCAGCTCACTGGTCACCATAGCAACACCCACCCATAGCACGCGCTCCAGGAGGTATATCTCAGTGGTCATCCCCAAAGCTAACACCTACATTGGCCGCCTTTCCTTCCAGTTCTCTGCTGCCAATGACTGGAACGAATTGCAAAAATCGCTGAATTTGGAGACTTTCACCTCCCTCACTAACTTTAAGCATCAGCTATCTGAGCAGCTTACCGATCGCTGCAGCTGTACATAGTCCATCTGTAAATAGCCCATCCAACTACCTACCTCATCCCCATGTTATTTACTTTTTTTTGCTCTTTTGTACACCAGAATTTCTACTTGCACATCATCTGCACATCTATCACTCCAGTGTTAATTTGTTAAATTGTAATTACTCTGCTACTATGGCCTATTTATTGCCGTGCCTTCTTACTCCATTTGCACACACTGTATATAGATTTTTCTATTGTGTTATTGACTGTTCGTTTGTTTATCCCACGTGTAACTCTGTGTTGTTGTTTTTGTCGCACTGCTTTTCTTTATCTTGGCCAGGTCGCAGTTGTAAATGAGAACTTGTTCTCAACTAGCCTACCTGGTTAAATAAAGGTGAAAAAAAAATGAAATTAAAACATCTTAACTTTATTTACAACAACCAAATGGATACTGTCATTAACGCGGTTCTTCAATAATTACACATAATTCTTAATACTGTAGCTGTTTTGTTAGTCACATGTTCAACTATCATCAGCTGATCCAGGAAATCTTTTTCTGAATGACAGTCACATGACAAACATCACGACATGCAACAACAACCAAAGTGCTTCTTCATTCATTACTCTGGTAAAGACAGTTATGCTGTGCTCCACTTTGGATCCAAGATCCTTAACAAATTGATGTTTATAATGTTATTGTCTGCTTGATTTACTGTAGGGTCTCGTTAGTCAGTTTGCACACAGAGATACTTTGCTCATAATGTGTAGAGAACTGTTCCTTGATGGATAGGCTATTGTACAACACACAGAGCTATTTTCCTATATTTGTTGTTAGAAGTCAGACAGTTCTCTCCCCTCTGCACAGGCCATACAAGCGCTTCACACCGCGTGGCCGCTGCCACTCTAACCTGGTGGTCCCAGCGCGCACGACCCACGTGGAGTTCCAGGTCTCCGGCAGCCTCTGGAACTGCCGGTCTGCAGCCAACAAGGCTGAGTTCATCTCAGCCTATGCTACCCTCCAGTCCCTAGACTTCCTGGCGCTGACGGAAACATGGATTACCACAGATAACACTGCTATTCCTACTGCTCTCTCTTCGTCTGCCCACGTGTTCTCGCATACCCCTAGAGCATCGAGCCAGCGGGGTGGTGGCACTGGAATCCTCATCTCTCCCAAGTGGACATTCTCTCTTTCTCCCCTGACCCATCTGTCTATCTCCTCATTTGAATTCCATGCTGTCACAGTTACCAGCCCTTTCAAGCTTAACCTCTTGGGGCTAGGTGGGACGCTAGCGTGCCACCCGTGGTGCACTCCATCAACAGCAGGTGCATTTCAAGAGCGGCAAATTTGAATCCAAATAAATGTCAAAATTCAAATTTTTCAAAAATACAACTATTTTACACCATTTGAAAGATAAACATCTCCTTAATCTAACCACGTTTTACGATTTCAAAAAGGTTTTACGGCGAAAGCATAAATTTAGAGTATGTTAGGACAGTACATTTACAAGAGTTGTGTGTAATGTTTTGTCAAGTCAAAGACAGGGTCACCAAAACCATAAAACCAGCTAAAATTATGCACTAACCTTTTACAATCTCCATCAGATGACACTCCTAGGACATTATGTTAGACAATGCATGCATTTTTAGTTCTATCAAGTTCATATTTATATCCAAAAACAGCGTTTTACTATGGCATTGATGTTGAGGAAATCGTTTCCCTCCAATAACCGGCAGTCAAGTCAGCGTCACAAATTAAATAATTAAAATTAGAAAACATTGGTAAAATATTATATTGTCATTTAAAGAATTATAGATTTACATCTCTTGAACTCAATCAACTTGCCAGATTTAAAAATAACCTTACTGGGAAATCACACTTTGCAATAATCTGAGCACTGCGCCCAGAAAAATACGCGTTGCGATACAGACTAGACGTCATGTTGGGGAGATCTAAAATCGAAAATACTATGTAAATAATCCATTACCTTTGATTCTCTTCATCAGATGTCACTTCCAGGTATCACAGGTCCATAACGAATGTAGTTTTGTTCAAAAAAGCTCATAATTTATGTCCAAAAATCTCCGTCTCGTTAGCACATGATGTAAGCCAGCCGGACTTCTCGTCATGAACGAGGGGAAAAAATATATTTCCGTTCGTTCAAACATGTCAAACGTTGTATAGCATAAATCATTAGGGCCTTTTTTAACCAGAACATGAATAATATTCAAGGTGGACGAATGCATACTCTTTTATAACGTATTGGAACGAGGGTACCCAACATGAACTCGCGCGCCAGGTGTCTAATGGGACATCATCGTTCCATGGCTCTTGTTCGGTCAGATCTCCCTCCAGAAGACTCAAAACACTTTGTAAAGGCTGGTGACATCTAGTGGAAGCAATAGGAAGTGCCAAAATATTCCTAAGCCCCTGTGTTTTTCAATGGGATAGGTTTAAAGTCAATACAACACATCAGGTATCCACTTCCTGTCAGAAAATGTCTCAGGGTTTTGCCTGCCAAATGAGTTCTGTTATACTCACAGACACCATTCAAACAGTTTTAGGAACTTTAGAGTGTTTTCTATCCATATATAATAAGTATATGCATATTCTAGTTAGGGGTAGGATTAGTAACCAGATTAAATCGGGTAAATTTTTTTTATCCAGACGTGCAAATGCTGCCCCCTAGACCCAACAGGTTAACATCCTTATCATTTATCGCCCTCCAGGTTCCCTTGGAGAGTTCATCAATGAGCTTGACGCCTTGATAAGTTCCTTTCCTGAAGATGGCTCACCTCTCACAGTTCTGGGTGACTTTAACCTCCCCACGTCTACCTTTGACTCATTCCTCTCTGCCTCCTTCTTTCCACTCCTCTCCTCTTTTGACCTCACCCTCTCACCTTCCCCCCCTACTCACAAGGCAGGCAATACGCTTGACCTCATCTTTACTAGATGCTGTTCTTCCACTAATCTCATTGCAACTCCCCTCCAAATCTCCGTCCACTACCTTGTATCCTTTTCCCTCTTGCTCTCATCCAACACTTCTCACTCTGCCCCTACTCGGATGGTATTGCGCCGTCCCAACCTTCGCTCTCTCTCTCCCGCTACTCTCTCCTCTTCCATCCTATCATCTCTTCCCTCTGCTCAAACCTTCTCCAACCTATCTCCTGATTCTGCCTCCTCAACCCTCCTCTCCTCCCTTTCTGCATCCTTTGATTTTCTCTGTCCCCTATCCTCCAGGCCGGCTCGGTCCTCCCCTCCTGCTCCGTGGCTCGACGACTCACTACGAGCTCACAGAACAGGGCTCCGGGCAGCCGAGCGGAAATGGAGGAAAACTCGCCTCCCTGCGGACCTGGCATCCTTTCACTCCCTCCTCTCTACATTCTCCTCTTCTGTCTCTGCTGCTAAAGCCACTTTCTACCACCCTAAATTGCAAGCATCTGCCTCTAACCCTAGGAAGCTCTTTGCTACCTTCTCCTCCCTCCTGAATCCTCCTCCCCCTCCCCCCCCCCCCCTCCTCCCTCTCTGCGGATGACTTCGTCAACCATTTTGAAAAGAAGGTTGACGATATCCGATCCTCGTTTGCTAAGTCAAACGACACCGCTGGTCCTGCTCACACTGCCCTACCCTGTGCTTTGACCTCTTTCTCCCCTCTCTCTCCAGATGAAATCTCGCGTCTTGTGACGGCCGGCCGCCCAACAACCTGCCCACTTGACCCTATCCCCTCCTCTCTTCTCCAGACCATTTCCGGAGACCTTCTCCCCTTCCTCACCTCGCTCATCAACTCATCCTTGACCGCTGGCTACGTCCCTTCCGTCTTCAAGAGAGCGAGAGTTGCACCCCTTCTGAAAAAACCTACACTCGATCCCTCCGATGTCAACAACTACAGACCAGTATCCCTTCTTTCTTTTCTCTCCAAAACTCTTGAACGTGCCGTCCTTGGCCAGCTCTCCTGCTATCTCTCTCAGAATGACCTTCTTGATCCTAATCAGTCAGGTTTCAAGACTGGGCATTCAACTGAGACTGCTCTTCTCTGTGTCACGGAGGCTCTCCGCACTGCTAAAGCTAACTCTCTCTCCTCTGCTCTCATCCTTCTAGACCTATCTGCTGCCTTTGATACTGTGAACCATCAGATCCTCCTCTCCACCCTCTCCGAGTTGGGCATCTCCGGCGCGGCCCACGCTTGGATTGCGTCCTACCTGACAGGTCGCTCCTACCAGGTGGTGTGGCGAGAATCTGTCTCCGCACCATGCGCTCTCACCACTGGTGTCCCCCAGGGCTCTGTTCTAGGCCCTCTCCTATTCTCGCTATACACCAAGTCACTTGGCTCTGTCATATCCTCACATGGTCTCTCCTATCATTGCTATGCAGACGACACACAATTAATCTTCTCCTTTCCCCCTTCTGATAACCAGGCGGCGAATCGCATCTCTGCATGTCTGTCAGACATATCAGTGTGGATGACGGATCACCACCTCAAGCTGAACCTCGGCAAGACGGAGCTGCTCTTCCTCCCGGGGAAGGACTGCCCGTTCCATGATCTCGCCATCACGGTTGACAACTCCCTTGTGTCCTCCTCCCAGAGTGCTAAGAACCTTGGCGTGATCCTGGACAACACCCTGTCGTTCTCCACTAACATCAAGGCGGTGACCCGATCCTGTAGGTTCATGCTCTACAACATTCGCAGAGTACGACCCTGCCTCACACAGGAAGCGGCGCAGGTCCTAATCCAGGCACTTGTCATCTCCCGTCTGGATTACTGCAACTCGCTGTTGGCTGGGCTCCCTGCCAGTGCCATTAAACCCCTACAACTCATCCAGAACGCCGCAGCCCGTCTGGTGTTCAACCTTCCCAAGTTCTCTCACGTCACCCCGCTCCTCCGCTCTCTCCACTGGCTTCCAGTTGATGCTCGCATCCGCTACAAGACCATGGTGATTGCCTACGGAGCTGTGAAGGGAACGGCACCTCCATACCTTCAGGCTCTGATCAGGCCCTACACCCAAACAAGGGCACTGCGTTCATCCACCTCTGGCCTGCTGGCCCCCCTACCTCTGAGGAAGCACAGTTCCCGCACAGCCCAGTCAAAACTGTTCGCTGCTCTGGCACCCCAATGGTGGAACAAGCTCCCTCACGACGCCAGGACAGCGGAGTCAATCACCACCTTCCGGAGACACCTGAAACCCCACCTCTTTAAGGAATACCTAGGATAGGATAAAGTAATCCTTCTAACCCCCCCCCCCTTAAAAGATTTAGATGCACTATTGTAAAGTGGTTGTTCCACTGGATATCATAAGGTGAATGCACCAATTTGTAAGTCGCTCTGGATAAGAGCGTCTGCTAAATGACTTAAATGTAAATGTAAATGTAGAAGAAGTTATGGGTCCTACAGTAGGTCTATGTTATTGTTAGGTGAAGTTATGGGCCAATTTGGCAAACAGTATACAAACCCTCATTGTCAGGCTGATGAAAAAGCCAAAGAGCATTTTACTGGTTGAAGTGTTTTTTAAGTACAAAGTGGTTGATTTGCGATGATGACACAAACATTATATTAAGCAAGACATTCAAACGAGCCTTACAATTATAATCCAAAGTAGTGTGAAATGTACTCATAAGCAACCTGGTAATGGAGCAAAGCATTTTTGCTCCAGGCAGATATACTACATCCATAACTAGTGGTTTCCTCATTACCAGATATACTACATCCATAACTAGTGGTTTCCTCATTACCAGACATACTACATCCATGACTAGTGGTTTCCTCATTACCAGATATACTACATCCATGACTAGTGGTTTCCTCATTACCAGATATACTACATCCATAACTAGTGGTTTCCTCATTAGCGGGAGGAGTTTCTACAACAACTTGCATCGCCCTCGTGCCGCAATTTTAGCAAACACAGAAACGGTCCTATATTGGAGACCAGAAGTCATCTGGCACATTGCTTAGGGTCTCAACAACATGAATAACTTATTTCTAGTCTACAATCTTAGATGTTACTACTAATGTGAAAACAAGAATAAATCTGACTATTGTTGCTATCTTGACTGTCTCCATTTTCAAATTTAACAGACTTCAATTGTTGTACAACTTCATGGGTATGCTCTGGGCATCACCCTTTACTTTAAATAAACAGTGGATTTCCACTGTTGTGGGACTTTAACCATCTGTCTGACTTTGTCATTCACACAGGAGAGAGACGTGACTATCGTGGATCCTCTGGGGAGCCTCAACAACCTCATGATGCTGACAAGGCAGAGAAGAGTCTCTCCAGATCAGAACACCTCAAGAAACACCAGCAGAGACCCACAGGGAAGAGAACTCACAGCTGCTCTGACTGTGGGAAGAAATTCACCTCATCAACAGCCATTAAAATGCATCAGAGAATCCACACACGAGAGAAACCTTATAGCTGTACTCAATGTGGGAAGAGTTTTGATACATCTAGCCGTCTTAATGTACACCAAAAAACACACACAGGAGACAAACCTTATAGCTGTGATCGATGTGGGAAGAGTTTTACTCGGCTAAGCAGCCTGATAGCACACCAGAGAATACACACAGGAGAGAAACCGTATAGCTGTGATGAATGTGGGAAGAGTTTTACTCAGCTAAGCAGCCTGATATCACACCAGAGAATACACACAGGAGAGAAACCATATAGCTGTGATGAATGTGGGAAGAGTTTTACTCAGCTAGGCAGCCTGATATCACACCAAAGAATACACACAGGAGAGAAACCATATAGCTGTGATGAATGTGGGAAGAGTTTTACTACGACGAGCCATCGGACTCTTCACCAGAGAACACACACAGGAGAGAAACCGTATAGCTGTGATGAATGTGGGAAGAGTTTTACTCAGCTAAGCAGCCTGATATCACACCAGAGAATACACACAGGAGAGAAACCATATAGCTGTGATGAATGTGGGAAGAGTTTTACTACGACGAGCCATCGGACTCTTCACCAGAGAACACACACAGGAGAGAAACCGTATAGCTGTGATGAATGTGGGAAGAGTTTTACTCAGCTAAGCAGCCTGATATCACACCAGAGAATACACACAGGAGAGAAACCATATAGCTGTGATGAATGTGGGAAGAGATTTACTAAGTCGAGCAATCTGACTCTTCACCAGAGAACACACACAGGAGAGAAACCTTATAGCTGTATTCAATGTGGGAAGAGTTTTACTCATTCAACCAGCCTGATATTACACCAGAGAACACACACAGGAGAGAAACCTTATAGCTGCGATCAATGTGGGAAGAGTTTTACTCAGCTAGGCAGCCTGATATCACACCAAAGAATACACACAGGAGAGAAACCATATAGCTGTGATGAATGTGGGAAGAGTTTTGCTACGACGAGCCATCGGACTCTTCACCAGAGAACACACACAGGAGAGAAACCTTATTGCTGTACTGAATGTGGGAAGAGTTTTGTTCAGTCTTGTGAACTGAAGATACACCAGAGAACACACACAGGAGAGAAACCTTATAGCTGTACTGAATGTGGGAAGAGTTTTGTTCAATCTTGCAAACTGAAGATACACCAGAGAATACACACAGGAGAGAAACCTTATAGCTGTATTCAATGTGGGAAGAGTTTTGTTCAATCTGGAGAACTGAAGATACACCAGAGAACACACACAGGAGAGAAACCTTATAGCTGTGATGAATGTGGGAAGAGTTATAATGATTCTAGCAATCTGACTCGACACCAGAGAACACACACAGGAAAGAAACCATATAGCTGTGATGAATGTGGGAAGAGTTTTGCTACATCTAGCATTCTGACTCTTCACAGGAGAACACACACAGGAGAGAAACCTTATAGCTGTACTCAATGTGGGAAGAATTTTACTCATTCAACCAGCCTGATATCACACCAGAGAACACACACAGGAGAGAAATCTTATATCTGTGATCAATGTGGGAAGTGTTTTACTCAGCTAAGCAACCTGGTATCACACCAGAGAACACACAGGAGAGAAACCGTATAGCTGTGATGAATGTGGGAAGAGTTTTACTTTGTCGAGCAATCTGACTGTTCACCAGAGAAAACACACTGGAGAGAAACCCTATAGCTGTACTCAATGTGGGAAGTTATTTATAACATCTAGCCATATGAAGATACACCAGAGAACACACACAGGAGAGAAACCTCAAGGCTGTGACCAGAGATAATCTGATTAAAGATCTCTGATCAAACATCAGAAAATACATACATGAAGGAGTTGTTTCATGATATCAATGAATTAATGTCACAATGTAGAATGTTTTAACATTGAAGAAGGAGCATTTTAATGATGTCACAATGTAGAACTCTAAACGTTTGTCTCCTGTTCTATTGATTTCAACATGATATGGAAATTAGCCTCAGGGGAAAAATCCAGGCTCGGAATTGAAAGAGTACTATTTATGTGATTTAACAAAAAAAGAGTTGTGTTACACTTACCACGTTGGTGACCCACTGGAATCAAAATGCAACACTTCAAAATGTAGTAATCTGTTTTCTACAAAGGTTCCTCTAACCAGTGATGTTCACATTATTCCCAGATTCCATGTGGTTTTTGAGCTGTTAGTTTAACAGGACGTGCAACCTCATCTCCCTTCTGTCACACAATTGATTTCAACATGATATCGATGAGTTATGACAAATAAGTGTTGTGTTCCTTTGTTTAGCGACCCCTACATTTAAATGCATCACTCCAAAATGTAGCTGACTGTCTTCTGCAGGTTGTCCTCTAATCAGTGAGGTAAAAGATATCTCCCATTTCCATGTGTTTTTTTAGTTGTGTTAGTTTCAACAGCACGCACAACCTGATTTTCCCCCTAATTGATATCACTGATTTATTGCTACTTGTCAAAACAACAGCATTTGAGGTGCTTGTGCAGTTTATAAGGTGCTTGTTTAAATAAATACAAGTAATATGATTATTGTGGCAGATGTTTGTGTACATAGCACATTTTATGTTTAGGTTTTCAATTAATCCCAAACTGTTTCTGCATATTGGTTATTGATTTAGACATGTTTAAACTGTGCTTTGACATTGAGCTATCCCACCTAGCAAAAAAATGTCATTAAAAAGACGTTAAAATGTACATTTCATGTAATATTTAGTAATCATAATTATTTATGTAACCGACTGACAATTGTTGGTACAATTATATTGACTTTGTTGCCCTGCTTTTAGAATATCAGGGTTCATTCTCAGATGTGCCAACCCAAATGTACTAGAGCATGACATTGGGGACTGGGCCCCGATCCAACAACATGCCTATCTAGTGAACCCTGAGAAGAGAGAGAAGCTCCGCAGTGAGGTGGAAAGTTACTACGGATATTGCAGGAGTTTCCTCTTGAAATCAGACATGTCCGTGGTAAGGACAACTTGGTTGCTGATTGTCTCAAGGGTGGGCAGTCAAAAAGATTTGTGTTCTGCATTTAACCAGTGCTTAAACCATGGATCACAATTTATTTTGACTGCACGTTTTTCCGTATTGGAGATGAGTTTTGTTTGGGCTCGTTCCAAGGGGACGAGAGTTCTAGAAGCTAGTGAGTTTTAGGAAGACGAGAGTTCTAGAAGCGTGTGTATATATAGAAAGAATATAGATAATAAACAATATAGAATATAGATTCGATAGAAAGAAAAATGAGAAAAAAATAATACAATTGAATATTATTATTTAGAAATACGTGTTTTTTCTGGTTTTTAATTGTTGACATCCAATAGACACCATGTTTATATTGTAGAAGGTGAAGCATTGTAGTTGATTATAATGTGATATGGACGTTTTCTGTTGGTGGTGAGAAAACTTGTCCAACAAAAATCTTGGATATATTTGTTGTCTTAACTGGGTTGGATATCGCATCCAATTAATATTTTAATCAATGGCATTTCCTTAGAATGTTCATTAGTCTTTCAGTTGTTAGTCTTCTGTTTTTTATCCTCTTATGTTTGTTGTGTACTAAATATTTATATTTTTTTTCATTGTTTTTTCCTGTGAAGCCAGTGTTGCCTCCATGTCTGACATGTGCTGTATAAATAAAGCTTGATTTTATTTGAACATATTATAAAACAAATGAACCCAATGACCGACCAATCAATAGACTCTTGGTCCATCTTAGTATGAAAAACAGTATCAATCCCATGTCATAGGATTCAACTACTGAAAACGGAAACAAACACATGGATCAAACAGATCAATCCCACTTTTCCAGCCTGCTGAAGGCGTGGTGGAGTGGTAAACACCACCCCCGGCTCTACCAGGGGCTTGAGGTGGTCTCCCACAGCTCTGATTATGTCATGTTCTGTGGCCTTGCTGTTCCATTTCTGACTGTCCCTACAACACAGAAAGAAACACATTTAGTCATATTATATAAAACACTCAAAGTAATGGATATGGAGCATCTATGGCCTCAGTTATACCTGGCACCTAAATGTGACTTCCGATCACTCCAAGCTGCATTAGGTTCTGATCTGCCAGGATGGGCATTGTGTTCGGAATTTGCGTCAGGCTACCGAATATCCATAAGCAATATAAAGAGATGGGTGGGGAAAAGTACATTTGACACAAATGACCTTCATATTATCAAAGAACAAATGTGTGTGTCTGAGGGGAAATTAACTTTCATACAGCCAAAAGGGGTGAGAAATTACACCAATATCAGTGGACAATTTGTACTAATGTAAATAAACATAGATGATGGAACATATTCCCTTTTGCTAATGTGATGAACCGCTAAGGGGACATAAATATTTACCATCTAAACCATGTGTGACCTCTCACCTCTCTGGCTGTAGAAGTGTTCTTCCTAACCAGTCCCTCAACAGCTCTCTGACTGAGCTCCACCCTCACTGGGTCTTCAGAGGAGAGGAAGGCTGAGGAGGGATGGAAGGATGAATGGATCAGTCAGTCAATAAAGTGTAGAGCTGCTGTCTATGCTGTCTGACAAAATCACTATTTTAGTAGTTCATTAAAGTAAATAAGGCTTTATGACTGCTGAATACCAAATATCAATCATTTAAATCATGTATTTTCAGGTAGAGATACATCCTTGGGACGTCCATAGCCCATTGAAGTTGACATTTAAAATGGTTAGGGTTAAGGTTAGGGTTTAGGGTAGGGATGTCCCAAGGATTCCAGATTGCATTGACCATCGTGTATTATTCTGTCTCTTTTACATAGCAGGTGTAAAATAAACACAGACAGGACAAGTAGGCACGCACTGCATTATGGTCATTGAAGTTTAAAAATAGCATCTAATTATGCCAATCTGTACGTGGGGTTGTTAGAGAAGAATGTGATTGTCAGTCCCAACAATCCATTCTTGCACCTCATCAGGCTCTGAAAAAGGCTTCACTGATGACGTGTTCCATCTATTCCAGGGGACAGCAGAGGAACTTCATCGATTCCACTCCTTCATCAATACAAGCAGTAAACATCTGAAATTCACCCTCACCTTTGATGTGCATGAAACAAGTTACCCGATGGTTGGACTTTTCTCATTAATCATCTTAAATACTTAAACTGGAAATCAACCAATCCTCCATTGTTAACGCAGTGGAAAGGTCAAATGCTTTATTATCTAAACATGTAAAGTGGGTGACGGAGAGAAATAAAATGGTTAGGTTATGGTAAAGTTTATAAAATATAAAATAAAATATTTTTCCCAAAAATTGTTTTAAGTCCCAATGCAAAGTTACACCTCACTGTTCTATTTTTTGGAGTTATTACATAAAACCAATCAGAATTCAGAAGAATGATAAAGTCAGGTGTGATGTAATATGGAGGACCAGCCTATTCCCTATGATGTAAACTACAAAATAAATAACTTCAAATGTATAACTTCAACTTAAACCATTCGTTTGCACTCATGACTTAAGTGATTAAAGTTTTGGAAATACATAACGCCATCTATCCAAATATCAAAGAATGTTAGCTATATGCAGTTATCTTAGCCAGCAAGCTAACATTAGTTATTTAGCCAACCAGCTATTAGCCTAACCAGCGTAGCCAATCAGCACGGCTATGGTCAGCGAGCTGGAGCCCAACTCATGGAGACCAGTTAGAACCCAACTAACAAAACCCAACTAAAACATGACTGCAGATCAAAAGAGCAGAGACATACAGAATGATGGTAGGGAAAATCCCCAACATCCAAAATAGATAGATTCCAGATGTCAGTCAGCTCGCGCCCTAGCAGTAAGCCAAGGTGGAAAACCTCACAAAACTCCTGTAGTCTAGTTCCCAGAGAACATGCTGAAAAGTAGTGATGGGGAAAAAACGTCCTGAAGCATTGACGCTTTCCAGCTGATTGTGTCAAAAATAGGTTCATTAGTCTTGGCTTTGAACAACACAGAATTTAGAACAGCCAAATTATTAGAGATAATGTTCCACACACGATATCGCGTTCGCAGCGTAGCCTTTATGTCATCTACTAAACCACTGGCCATGTTCGAGAGCATCAAATCCATGCTGCATTGTGGGTAAATGGTTAATGGCTGACTGATTTATAAATAATAATGAGTAATTATTTATGATGCAAGGTGATTTATAGATTTATAGATCAGTCAGTTGGCAGTCGCCTGCACTTTCGGCTGCAACATCAAACCAATCAAACCAAATTAAATGTTATTTGTCACATTCGCTGAATACAACAGGTGTAGACCTTAAAATGAAATGCTTACAAGCCCTTAACCAACCATGCCGTTAGAAAAATAGAGTTAAGAAAATAGTTACTAAATAAACTAAAGTATAAATAAAATAAGATAAAAAGTAACAATAAAATAACAATAACGAGGCTATATGCAGGGGTACAGGTAAGTCGAGGTAATTTGTACATGTAGGTGAAGTGACTCATAGAAAATAAACAATGAATAGCAGTAGTCTAAAAAATGTTTAAAAAAAATGTAAATACTCCGTATGCTGAGCAGTTGACAGTCACAATAATTTAGGTTAGGTTCAGTCAGGACTCATATACCAAAGGCTGATCCTAAAGTAACCTACCCAAGGCCCTACAAGAGGTTCAGCCAGGACTCATATACCAAAGACTGATCCTAAAATAATCTACCCAAGGCCCTACAAGAGGTTCAGTCAGGACTCATATGCCAAAGGCTGATCCTAAAGTAACCTACCCAAGGCCCTACAAGAGGTTCAGTCAGGACTCATATACCAAAGACTGATCCTAAAGTAATCTACCCAAGGCCCTACAAGAGGTTCAGCCAGGACTCATATACCAAAGACTGTTCCTAAAGTAATCTACCCAAGGCCCTACAAGAGGTTCAGTCAGGACTCATATACCAAAGACTGATCCTAAAGTAATCTACCCAAGACCCTACAAGAGGTTCAGTCAGGACTCATATACCAAAGACTGATAGCAAAGTAATCTACCCAAGGCCCTACAAGAGGTTCAGTCAGGACTCATATACCAAAATGCTGATCCTTAAGTAACCTACCCAAGGCCCTACAAGAGGTTCAGTCAGGACTCATATACCAAAGACTGATAGCAAAGTAATCTACCCAAGGCCCTACAAGAGGTTCAGTCAGGACTCATATACCAAAATGCTGATCCTTAAGTAACCTACCCAAGGCCCTACAAGAGGTTCAGCCAGGACTCATATACCAAAGACTGATCCTAAAATATTCTACCCAAGGCCCTACAAGAGGTTCAGTCAGGACTCATATGCCAAAGGCTGATCCTAAAGTAACCTACCCAAGGCCCTACAAGAGGTTCAGCCAGGACTCATTTGTGGATGAGGTTCAGAATGTGCGATGGCTGGAAGTGTGTAGTGAGGAGGATCCTGAAAGGGCACTGAGTGTGTTTATGAAATGATTTATGAGTATTGTTGATAAGCAAGGCCCCAAAAAGAAAACGGACTGAGGTCAAACGATGCCTCAGGGATTGCTGAGCTGAGAAATGGAACGGTTCAACTTAATGAAACCGAAAAATGTAGAGGACAGATCTGTCTGATGAGCAAAGTTATTGTAGATGAATACATCTAGTGACCAAGCTAGACCAGTTATTGTAGATTAATACATCTAGTGACCAAACTAGACCAGTTATTGTAGATTAATACATCTAGTGACCAAGCTAGACCAGTTATTGTAAATGAATACATCTAGTGACCAAGCTAGACCAGTTATTGTAGATTAATACATCTAGTGACCAAGCTAGACCAGTTATTGTAAATGAATACATCTAGTGTCCAAGCTAGACCAGTTATTGTAAATGAATACATCTAGTGACCAAGCTAGACCAGTTATTGTAGATTAATACATCTAGTGACCAAGCTAGACCAGTTATTGTAAATGAATACATCTAGTGACCAAGCTAGACCAGTTATTGTAAATGAATACATCTGGTGACCAAGCTAGACCAGTTATTGTAAATGAATTCATCTAGTGACCAAGCTAGACCAGTTATTGTAAATGAATACATCTGGTGACCAAGGTAAAAAGAAAGGATATTATCATCACTAAATCAAGGCTGATGGAAAACATCTATGGACAACTTTGGTTCAACACAAGTGGCAGACATGTTTGAATTCCTATCCATTATAACATTCATTACCAAAACCACCTGACATTGCAAATTACTTTAATTACTATTTGACGGGTCATGTGGACACATTGAGAAATGAGTCCAACTGACGGCTCCCTGAATCGGACCGTAGAGTGAAGGAAAAACAGCCAAGAAGTGATCAGCATATGTGGGAACTCCTTCAAGACTGTTGGAAAAGCATTCCAGGTGAAGCTGGTTAAGAGAATGCCAAGAGTGTGCAAACCTGTCAATAAGGCAAAGCGTGGCTATTTGAAGAATCTCAAATATAAAATATATTTTGAATTGTTTAACACTTTTTTTGGTTTCATAGTTTTTGGTTTCATAGTTTTGATGTCTTCACTATTATTCTACTATGTAGAAAATAGTAAAAATAAAGAAAAACCCTTGAATGAGTAGGTGTTCTAAGACTTTTGACCAGTAGTGTATATTATGTTATATAATAAATATGTAATAACATTAAAACAACTGTTTGTCCTTATAGGGATCCAGATTGTGACTACAACTCAGTTACTAAGTATTTAACCACACTGTGTTGTTACACTGGTGAGTAAAAACTCATGCTTCCTACACTTTAACTTCTTGTCTGAAAATTAAAATATACATTTTACTCAACTGCGTTACCCACTCCAGTCAACAGATGGCGGTGTGGGAATTTAAGGCAATGCTGTTAGTGTGACGTATAATGTAGTGGACGGAACGCTTCTTTCAACAGCAGCAACAGTTAGTCAGCCACCTCGTTAGCTTGCTAGATAAAATAGCCGAACCAATAAAGCTCTTTAGGCGCTTTAGTGTATATTAGCCACTGTGTTTTAAACCCAGATTTCATATTTACGGTGTTGTTGTTATTAGTCAGCTAGCGGGCTGGTTAAGTTAGCATTAGCCTAGCTAGCTAACATCTCCGACCATGAGTTCACTAAGCTACTCTCCTCCTGCTAAAGAAGAAGAGGTCTGCTGGACGGAGAAAGAAGCTCTCGTCAAAGAGGAGGAGGAAGAGAAGGATGTTACAATACAACAACAAGTAGAGGGTGAGGCTGTTACCGTGAAAGAAGAAGAGAAAGACGTTTCAGTTAAAGAAGAGGAAGAGGCGTTCAGAGTGAAAGAGGAGGATGCAGTTTTTGGAGTAAAAGAGGAAGAGGGGGGATGACTGTCACATCCAAAAAGGAGGTGGGGGAAGAGGAGGAAACTGGATATCTGGACCCTGTTTCCCAAACGCATCTTAATGCATCCAATGGTTCTAACAATGAACTTAGCCATAAGATGGTTATGAGAAACCGTTCCCTGATTACCACTAGTAAGTACTGTCTTAAATACAGAGGCACAAACTCTGCAGTTGTTGAACTGATGTTTGGTGTTAAAGGGGAAGTCTGCAATTGCTACATCCATATTTGGACTTTTAAATTATTTATATATAGCCATTGATTCTTGAAGAATATAACACATGCCTCATGAGCTTAGTTCAACTGTTGTACCCCATCAGAACCCCAAATAAGCTTTTTTTCTCTCCAATGTTTAGAAACAATGTAAATCAACACTGTATAGCCTCAACATGGTTAAAACTATTATGTTGATATCATGGATAGTCAGTCCTTGCATCCATAGGCCTGTCTATGCATTTGAGACTAGTTACATTTCTCCAGACCCATCATCATCTTATTACCAAAACAGTGTTTTAACTGCAGATTGGTTGATTGATTGATGTGGGTTTTTTTTTAAACAGCAACAAAATGGCTGCCCAGAGACTTGGCGTAACAGTAACATCTTGGCGTAACAGTTATAAGGTGTTGGCTTGACAGTCGCTGGACCCAGGTTTGAGTTCAGCTCAGGGCTACCTCCTGAATTCACTACACTTTGAATACAAATACTGGCCATCCATATTGTGATAATGATAGTTTAACCAGGTTTCTAGGATATATAGTATATTCTAGAATTCATCCATGATGTCATAATGATAGTTTAACCAGGATTCTAGGCTGTATAGTATATTATAGAATTCATCCATGATGTCATAATGATAGTTTAACCATTACATTTACATTACATTACATTTAAGTCATTTAGCAGACGCTCTTATCCAGAGCGACTTACAAAATGGTGCATTCACCTTATGATATCCAGTGGAACAACCACTTTACAATAGTGCATCTAAATCTTTTAAGGGGGGGGGGGGGTTAGAAGGATTACTTTATCCTATCCTAGGTATTCCTTAAAGCGGTGGGGTTTCAGGTGTCTCCGGAAGGTGGTGATTGACTCCGCTGTCCTGGCGTCGTGAGGGAGCTTGTTCCACCATTGGGGTGCCAGAGCAGCGAACAGTTTTGACTGGGCTGAGCGGGAACTGTGCTTCCTCAGAGGTAGGGGGGCCAGCAGGCCAGTGGTGGATGAACGCAGTGCCCTTGTTTGGGTGTAGGGCCTGATCAGAGCCTGAAGGTATGGAGGTGCCGTTCCCTTCACAGCTCCGTAGGCAATCACCATGGTCTTGTAGCGGATGCGAGCTTCAACTGGAAGCCAGTGGAGAGAGCGGAGGAGCGGGGTGACGTGAGAGAACTTGGGAAGGTTGAACACCAGACGGGCTGCGGCGTTCTGGATGAGTTGTAGGGGTTTAATGGCACAGGCAGGGAGCCCAGCCAACAGCGAGTTGCAGTAATCCAGACGGGAGATGACAAGTGCCTGGATTAGGACCTGCGCCGCTTCCTGTGTGAGGCAGGGTCGTACTCTGCGAATGTTGTAGAGCATGAACCTACAGGATCGGGTCACCGCCTTGATGTTAGTGGAGAACGACAGGGTGTTGTCCAGGATCACGCCAAGGTTCTTAGCACTCTGGGAGGAGGACACAAGGGAGTTGTCAACCGTGATGGCGAGATCATGGAACGGGCAGTCCTTCCCCGGGAGGAAGAGCAGCTCCGTCTTGCCGAGGTTCAGCTTGAGCTGGTGATCCGTCATCCACACTGATATGTCTGACAGACATGCAGAGATGCGATTCGCCGCCTGGTTATCAGAAGGGGGAAAGGAGAAGATTAATTGTGTGTCGTCTGCATAGCAATGATAGGAGAGACCATGTGAGGATATGACAGAGCCAAGTGACTTGGTGTATAGCGAGAATAGGAGAGGGCCTAGAACAGAGCCCTGGGGGACACCAGTGGTGAGAGCGCATGGTGCGGAGACAGATTCTCGCCACGCCACCTGGTAGGAGCGACCTGTCAGGTAGGACGCAATCCAAGCGTGGGCCGCGCCGGAGATGCCCAACTCGGAGAGGGTGGAGAGGAGGATCTGATGGTTCACAGTATCAAAGGCAGCAGATAGGTCTAGAAGGATGAGAGCAGAGGAGAGAGAGTTAGCTTTAGCAGTGCGGAGAGCCTCCGTGACACAGAGAAGAGCAGTCTCAGTTGAATGCCCAGTCTTGAAACCTGACTGATTAGGATCAAGAAGGTCATTCTGAGAGAGATAGCAGGAGAGCTGGCCAAGGACGGCACGTTCAAGAGTTTTGGAGAGAAAAGAAAGAAGGGATACTGGTCTGTAGTTGTTGACATCGGAGGGATCGAGTGTAGGTTTTTTCAGAAGGGGTGCAACTCTCGCTCTCTTGAAGACGGAAGGGACGTAGCCAGCGGTCAAGGATGAGTTGATGAGCGAGGTGAGGAAGGGGAGAAGGTCTCCGGAAATGGTCTGGAGAAGAGAGGAGGGGATAGGGTCAAGTGGGCAGGTTGTTGGGCGGCCGGCCGTCACAAGACGCGAGATTTCATCTGGAGAGAGAGGGGAGAAAGAGGTCAAAGCACAGGGTAGGGCAGTGTGAGCAGGACCAGCGGTGTTGTTTGACTTAGCAAACGAGGATCGGATATCGTCAACCTTCTTTTCAAAATGGTTGACGAAGTCATCCGCAGAGAGGGAGGAGGGGGGGGGGAGGGGGAGGAGGATTCAGGAGGGAGGAGAAGGTAGCAAAGAGCTTCCTAGGGTTAGAGGCAGATGCTTGGAATTTAGAGTGGTAGAAAGTGGCTTTAGCAGCAGAGACAGAAGAGGAGAATGTAGAGAGGAGGGAGTGAAAGGATGCCAGGTCCGCAGGGAGGCGAGTTTTCCTCCATTTCCGCTCGGCTGCCCGGAGCCTTGTTCTGTGAGCTCGTAGTGAGTCGTCGAGCCACGGAGCAGGAGGGGAGGACCGAGCCGGCCTGGAGGATAGGGGACAGAGAAAATCAAAGGATGCAGAAAGGGAGGAGAGGAGGGTTGAGGAGGCAGAATCAGGAGATAGGTTGGAGAAGGTTTGAGCAGAGGGAAGAGATGATAGGATGGAAGAGGAGAGAGTAGCGGGAGAGAGAGAGCGAAGGTTGGGACGGCGCAATACCATCCGAGTAGGGGCAGAGTGAGAAGTGTTGGATGAGAGCAAGAGGGAAAAGGATACAAGGTAGTGGTCGGAGATTTGGAGGGGAGTTGCAATGAGATTAGTGGAAGAACAGCATCTAGTAAAGATGAGGTCAAGCGTATTTCGTGCCTTGTGAGTAGGGGGGGGAAGGTGAGAGGGTGAGGTCAAAAGAGGAGAGGAGTGGAAAGAAGGAGGCAGAGAGGAATGAGTCAAAGGTAGACGTGGGGAGGTTAAAGTCACCCAGAACTGTGAGAGGTGAGCCATCCTCAGGAAAGGAACTTATCAACGCGTCAAGCTCATTGATGAACTCTCCAAGGGAACCTGGAGGGCGATAAATGATAAGGATGTTAAGCTTGAAAGGGCTGGTAACTGTGACAGCATGGAATTCAAATGAGGAGATAGACAGATGGGTCAGGGGAGAAAGAGAGAATGTCCACTTGGGAGAGATGAGGATTCCAGTGCCACCACCCCGCTGGCTCGATGCTCTAGGGGTATGCGAGAACACGTGGGCAGACGAAGAGAGAGCAGTAGGAGTAGCAGTGTTATCTGTGGTAATCCATGTTTCCGTCAGCGCCAGGAAGTCTAGGGACTGGAGGGTAGCATAGGCTGAGAGGAACTCAGCCTTGTTGGCTGCAGACCGGCAGTTCCAGAGGCTGCCGGAGACCTGGAACTCCACGTGGGTCGTGCGCGCTGGGACCACCAGGTTAGAGTGGCAGCGGCCACGCGGTGTGAAGCGTTTGTATGGCCTGTGCAGAGAGGAGAGAACAGGGATAGACAGACACATAGTTGACAAGCTACAGAAGTGTTGTTTCTTGTATTATTGTCTCCTGTGTCTTTAGAGAACTGTTTCACTTTGATATCCTTTTTCTTCTGAATAATAATAATAATAATAATAATAATAATAATTTAACCAGGTTTCTAAGCTGTATAGTATATTCTAGAATTCATCCATGATGTCATAATGATAGTTTAACCAGGTTTCTAGGATATATAGTATATTCTAGAATTCATCCATGATGTTATAATGATAGTTAAACCAGGTTTCTAGGCTATGAAGTATATTCTAGAATTCATCCATGATGTCATAATGATAGTTTAACCAGGTTTCTAGGATATATAGTATATTCTAGAATTCATCCATGATGTCATAATGATAGTTTAACCAGGTTTCTAGGCTATATAGTATATTCTAGAATTCATCCATAATGTCATAATGATAGTTTAACCAGGTTTCTAGGCTATATAGTATATTCTATAATTGCCAGTGTAGATTTCCTGTGGGGGTCAAATTATTAGAGCTGTTGATAAGTCATTGTATAATATTCAGCCAATTTTTTTCATGCCATTACGTTAAAGGCGAAACATACCTAGATTCAATTACATTCATGAATTGGTTTGAAACGTTTGTTTTAAAACCTTCTCAACGTTGTTCCCTTGACGAATTTGTAGAAAACAGTTTGTCATAAAACACTTTTTTTATTTATTTAAATGAAACCTTTATTTACCTAGCCAAGTCAGTTAAGAACAAATTCTTATTTACAATGACTGCCTACCCCGGACGACTCTGGGCCAATTGTGTGCCGCCCAATGGGACTCCCAATCAAGGCCGGTTGTGATACAGCCTGGATTTGAACCAGGGTGTCTGTAGTGACACCTCAAGCACTGAGATGCAGACCGCTGCGCCACTCTGGAGCCCCAAAATCATGTTCTAGTGCTGTCCCCAACTAAAATACATCTTGGCCAACCAAGACTCATCTGTTCTTTCTACCAATCACCCCATGTGTTTTTATAAAAATCAACTATATGTACTGAACTGGTCTGATATACTATCAGACATTCCCAAATGGGCACATTTATAGGCCTACATTTGTGTGCAGGACAGGTAGACTAGTCCTACTTCTATATGTGTAATCAGGTGTGTGTCCTTACTCAACATTGACAGGAGTGTTTCAAACAAAAGACAATTAATAAATTGACAAAACTGACGTATCTTGCGGGGTCAGGTCTGGGTGGTCTGCAAAGGGCCGTTTCATTTAGTATCCGTTTGGGTTGGCATGGGGAATGATTGTATTTCCCCATAGTATGTTGTACCGAAGTTGACCGACTGAAAGGGAGTGTAACTTTGACTATAATTACTGTTCCCTGAAGGAGGGAAACGAGGTGCAACACCTGTTTGGCCCCACCTCTTCCTGGGTCGGTGAAGAGTGGTATTAAATTTAGGAATAAACCCGAGCCTCACAATCATCACCTGTGGAAGGCGGGGCTTCCAGCGAGGCGTGGATTTAATAGTATGTTGTACCTAGTTTCCCTCCTTCAGGGAACAGTAGTTATAGTCATAACGTTAAGCTTGTCATATGATGAACTTCAACTGGATCTTGCTGTGGGACAGTTTGTTGTATTCAGATCTCTGAAATGCACTCTAACTACGTAACATTTAGTGTCTCCTTATGTTACGCTGGGAAAACAGTTTTCATGGGCACAGAAATCCTAAATCATTTCAGAGTTTGCTAAATCCAATGGTTCTAACCGAGAGTCACCTTAACTTTATTGACAACTCCCAAATGGATACTGTCATTAACGTGGTTGTTCAATAATTTCACATAATACTTAATACTGTAGATGTTTAGTTAGTCACATGTTCAACTATCATTAGCTGATCCAGGAAATAATTTTCTGAATTCCAGTCAAATGACAAACATCACGACATGCAACAACAATCAAAGTGCTTCTTCATTCATTACACAGGTAAAGACAGTTATGCCGTGCTCCACTTTCCAGTATGTCTGTAGTTATTGTGGTTCGGTGAAGTTATGGGTCCTACAGTAGGTCTATGTTATTGTTAGGTGGCGTTATGGGCCAATTTGTTAAACACTTAGTGTACAAACCCTCAGTTTCAGGCTGATGGCAAAGCTAGCCAAAGAGCATTTTTCTAGTTTAAATGTTTAACTATAAAGGAGTTGATTTGCGACAATAACACAAACATATTAACCAGGACATTCAAGCGAGCCTTACAATTGTAATCCAAAAGTAATGTGAAATACACTCATAAGCAACCTGGAAATGGAGGCTATTTTTGCTGTCAGCCTATGAGAACTCCCCTGAGTTTTCCCCCACGGTGGTGAATTAGTGAATAGACACAGAGCTTAATGTGAGTTTCCTTGAGTAGCACTCCCGATCTTGCGCTGATAGTAAGCTGTAATATTCAGAATACATTGTGAAAAACTAAAATCTTCGCTCACCATTTTTGCTCCAGGCAGATATACTACATTTTAACTAGCGGTTTCCTTATTAGCAGGGAGGAGTTTCTGCAATCAAATTGTGTGTGCATTGCCCTCGTCCTGCAATTTTATCAAACACAGAAAGGGGCCTTTATTGGAGACCAAAAGTTGTCTGGCACACTGCTTAGGATGTCAACAACTTTAATAACTTATTTCTAGTTACCACTAATGTGAAAACAAGACTAAATATGACTTGTCGCTAACTTGACTGTCTTAATTGTCAAATAATTTAAACAACTTCTTAGGGATATGGGGCAGTATTTTCACGTCTGGATTAAAAGCGTGCCCAAAGTAAACTGCCTGCTACTCAGGCCCAGAAGCTGGTATATGCATATTATTAGGAGATTTGAATAGAAAACACTCTGAAGTTTCTAAAACTGTTTGAATAATGTCTGTGAGTGTAACAGAACTGATTTTGCAGGTGAAACCCCGAGCACAATCCATCCAGGGAAATTATTTTTTGAGGTCAATCTGTTTTCCATTAGATTTCCATGGTATGCCCTTTTCAATAGGAATCTGGTTGCAGTTCCTATGGCTTCCACTAGATGTCAACAGTCTTTAGAAATTGGTTGATGTTTTTCTTTTGAGAAATGAAGAAGTAGCCTTGTTCTTTCCATGTGTCACTCCAGGTGGACTCTAGTCTTTTGGTGCGTGCGACCTGGAACGCGCTTCACTTTTGTTTTCGTCCGGTATTGAACACAGTTTATCCCGTCTTAAATTTGATCTATTATTTACGTTTTACGATACCTAAGTTTGGATTAGGAACGTTGTTTGAAATGTTTGGACCAAGTTTACAGGTAACTTATTAGATACTTTGTAGTCATGTTGGGCGAGTTGGAACCGGTGTATTTTCTGATTCAAACGTGCCAAATAAATTGACATTTTGGGGATATAAAGAAGGAATTTATCAAACAAAAGGACCATTTGTGATGTTTCTGGGACATTTTAGAGTGCCAACAGAAGAAGATCTTCAAAGTTAAGGCATGAATTATATCGTTATTTTTGAGTTTTGTGTCGCACCTGGCTGGTTGAAATATGATTTTCATGTGTTTGTATGCGGGGTGCTGTCCTCAGATAAGTGCAGTTTTCACCGTAAAGCCTTATTGAAAGTGAACACTGCGGCTTGGTTAACATGAAGTTAAGCTTTATTTTGATGTATTATACATGTATGTTTTGTGAATTTTTATTATGAGTTTTTCTGTTTTTGAATTTGGTGCGCTGCAATTTCACTGGATGTTGTCAAATCAATCCCGTCACCAGGATCTGAGCGGATCACTAAGAAGTTAACAGACGTCAATTGTTGTACAACTTCATGGGTATGCTCTGGGCATCACCTTTTACTTCAAATATACAGTGGATTTCTGATATTTTGGGTTAACCATCTGTCTGATTTTGTTGTTCACACAGGAGAGAGACAGGACTATCGTGGATCCTCTGGGGAGCCTCAACAACATCATGATGCTGACAGGGCAGAGAAGAGTCTCTCCAGATCAGAACACCTCAAGAAACACCAGCAGAGACCCACAGGGAAGAAATCTAGTTTTACTCAACAAACCAACCTCATAGTACATCAGCGGACACACACAGGAGAGAAACCTTATAGCTGTGATCAGTGTGGGAAGAGTTTTACTACATCTAGCCAGCTGATATTACACCAGAGAACACACACAGGAGAGAAACCTTATAGCTGTGATCAGTGTGGGAAGAGTTTTACTCAGCTACAAACCCTGAAATCACACCAGAGAATACACACTGGAGAGAAACCTTATAGCTGTAATCAATGTTTGAAGAATTTTACTCAGCGAAACGGCCTGATAGTACACCAGAGAACACACACAGGAGAGAAATCTTGTAGCTGTAATCAATGTGGGAAGAGTTTTACTCACCTAACCAACCTGATAGTACATCAGCGGACACACACAGGAGAGAAATCTTATAGCTGTGATCAATGTGGGAAGAGTTTTACTTGGCTAAACAGCCTGGTATCACACCAGAGAACACACACAGGAGAGAAATCTTATAGATGTGATCAATGTGGGATAGGTACTCTGATAAAAGATCTCTGATTAAACATCAGAAAATACATGAAGGAGTTTCATGATATCAATGAAATAATGTCACAATGTAGTATGTTTTTAATATTGTGGAAGTTTTTTTATATTTTTACAATAGAATGTTTTAACATTGTAGTAGGAGTATTTTAAATAATGTCAGAATATAGAACCCTTAACGTTTGCCCCCTGTTAAATGATTTTAGCCTCAGGGGAAAGATCCAAGCTCTGAAAGTGACTAACAAAAAAAGAGTTGTGTTACACTTACCACGTTGGTGACACACTGGAATCAAAATGCAACACTTCAAAATGTAGCTAACTGTTTTCTACAAGTTGTCCTCTAACCAGGGATGTACACATTATTCCCAGATTCCGTGTGGTTTTTGAGCTGTTAGTTTTAACAGGACATGCAACCTCATCTCCCTCCTGTCACACAAATGATTTCAACGTGATATTGATGAGTGATGACAGTTAAGTGTTGCGTTCCTTTGTTTAGCGACCCCTACATTTAAATGTATCACTCCCAAATGTAGCTGACTGTCTTCTGCAGGTTGTCCTCTAACCAGTGAGGTAAAATATATCTCCCATTTCCATGTGTTTTGTTTTAGTTGTGTTAATTTCAACAACATGTAGAACTGATTTCCCCCCTAATAGATATCAGTGATTTATTGCTACTTGTCAAAACAACAGCGTTTTTGGTGCTTGTGCAGTTTATAAGGAGCTTGTTTTAAAAAATACAAGTAATATGATTATTGTGGCAGATGTTTGTGTAAATAGTACATTTTATGTTTAGGTTTTCAATATATCACAAACTGTTTCTGCATATTGGTTATTGATTTGGACACGTTAAAACTGTGTTTTGACAGTGGGGCTATCCCACCTAGCAAAATGTAATAGAAAATAATAATATGTTTCCTCTTGAAGTCAGACATGTCTGTGGTAAGGACAACTTGGGTGGGCAGTCAAAAAGATTTGTGTTTTGCGTTTAGCCACTGCGTTGCCATGGATCACAATTTATTTTGACTGGACTTTTTTCCGTATTGGAGATGAGTTTTGTTTGAGTTCTAGAGTTCTGATTCTTAGGAAGACAAGTTTTATATTGTAGAAGGTGAAGCTTTGTAGTTGATTATCATGTGGAGTGGAAGTTGTTTTCTGTTGGTGGTGAGCAAACTCGTACAACAAAAATACAGGATATATTTGTTGTCTTAAGGGGGAAGGTGTTACAGGCTTTGGTTTTTCCATTTATGTTTTGAGGTTGGACTTTAGCACGTATAGCTCGTTAGCACGTAGGACGAACTGATTGGTGTCACCTCGTTAGTCAGTATGTGTTACACCTGTGCTGGCTTGTCCATCTCGTTAGTGGGAAGGTGTTTCACCTGAGCTGGTCCAGGTTCTATTTAAGAGTGTCTGGCCCAGTGCTCCAGTTGTCTTGATACATGTGGAGAGTCAACACCTTTAGTTGCTCTACCTTTTTGGTTTGCTTCCTGTCTTTAAGTTTGGTGTGGGTTTTTCTTTTGTTTGCCTCTTCTTGGGCAGATTTAGTGGGTCTCATGGTGGGTGTCTTTTAGGTCCCAGTTGTTGTTACTAGTCAACTTTCAGTGGACACTGAGAGCAAAACTGCAAGATTATGTTATAATACTTTTATTGCATCAAATGGTTGTTTTATGCAACAGAATAAAGGGTTCTTATAACTATTGTGTCTGTGTGTTCTACTGAGGATGGGCCTCTGGGAGAAAACACTGACAGGAGATTTACAATGTCTTTTGGGTGATAAAATGTAAAGAGACTGCATTCCAGAGCATGAGTTAATGTTTCTGTTCTATATGGTACCAGGGAGAGATGACCCCAGGGCCAGACCCTGGTCTCGACATAGTAGTGTTTTTACAGCAGATACTGTCTGCTGAGAATTATAAGTATCTTTCATACAAATCTTAACCTTGTGACCTGTTCTATACATCTATTGTTCGTCATGTAGGTTGAAAGGGCTATAAAAGACCTTTGTACTTTTGTCCCGTAGGTCCACCAGCCATCATTATCATAGGGCACTCAATTGATTCACTTTATATGTGTACGTTGTATTGACCTGCTCCCTTATAAGTGAATAAAGATTTAGTTTAAGAATAACTGACTTGTGTGTTAAGTTTGTTTCCTCAATTGATGTTAAAGAAATTAACAAACACATTTGGCGATGGGGATGTTAATCTTCACTTGGTGACCGCTCCTGATGACCTGGGTAAATGGTGCACGAGGGATTCCTCAAACTTGGGATCTCAGGGAGACCACACTTCGGGAAAGGAGCAAATCTCAGCTCAATGGTGGGTCACCTTTGATCTGAGAGGCAGAGAGCTGAGTGGATACCACATCTCAAACGTAGTTTAAAAAAAAGAGGTGAGCGAAACACGCAACGTGGAGTTTTTAGAAAAGCCTCGTCGGCTCTGAGTGTGTATTCCTGTGAGGAGGCGTAAACAGGGCCCAGTCAGTAGGCTCAGTGTGTATTGCTGTAAACAGGGCCCAGTCAGGAGGCTCTGAGTGTGTATTGCTGTGTGGAGGTGTAAACAGGGCCCAGTCAGGAGGCTCAGTGTGTATTGCTGTGTGGAGGTGTAAACAGGGCCCAGTCAGGAGGCCCAGTGTGTATTGCTGTGTGGAGGTGTAAACAAGGCTCAGTGTGTATTGCTGTGTGGAGGTGAAAACAGGGCCCAGTCAGGAGGCTCTGAGGCTGATTCAGCAATCTGTGTTTACTAGTTAAGACCATTTATGATATAGTATAAGATATCAATATACACTCTAAAAAGTAAAGGTTCCTTGACTGAAACTGTGGGGGAACCCCTAAAAGTTATTTGAAGAACATTTTGTGGGAACTCCTATAAGTTCTCAGATGAACCCCTTATCATGGTTCCTTTAAGAACCTTTTGGGGTTCATTTTTTAAACTCCCTGTCAACCCTCACTCCATTATAAAAACATAATAATAATAATAATAATATTGACAATATGGATTTAAATAATTCATTGTTTATTTAGTGGCACCACAAATGTGAATTAATATTTACAAAACAATTTACCAAACAAAACACATGACAAAATTGCAACATTTCTGCAGGCATGTCAGACCATAATAAATAATACATTTACTTTGTATAATGATTTTTATGACATTTAAAAATATATAAATAATGATGTACAATAAAAACAACATTAAAAATGAATCACAGGTCAACTAACTATATTGTAGACTTGATGCTAAATACAGATTTTTTTTCAGCTTTAGTGTGTATATCATATTCACTTAGTTATGTTAGGAAGTTTGCCATCTATATGACCGGCCCTGGTAACTTCACCTCAACTTCTCTGATCCCCAGAACACAGTAACTTAACAACATAAATGTTTTTCTGACATTTTGGGGAAATTGAAGGGGAAATAAAAATACAGCCGTAGCAGAGCTCCAAGTCCCATGGGGACGTCCTCGAGGGCGTGGATGTTCTCCCCATCAAAGGCCAGTGGGATTTCACTCTCATGGTGAAATGGATTTCCACCGATGTGCAGTAAAGGAGTGAAGAGCGGTGAAATCTGTGTCAACAAAAGTAAGAAAAGATTAATACAAAGAACATAACAAATGTATAGCTGTAGTTTTATATAAGCATGTACACCTATGTTAATGAAGAAACAGATGATTGGTGCATAGACATACCTTGTCATGGACATAAAGGCCACTCGGGTCCTCATTGAAGAGGTAGGGCAAGAGCAGAATCGCTGCTGTGGTCTCCAGTCCTAGTAAAGTAAAGCAATGATCTTACTACACTTGCCAATTTTATTACAAAATACATTAGAGAAAGGGAAGGAATAAGAGCAAATACCTCTTCTGTATTGTCCTTCAGGGACTGTCAAAATAGCAGGATGATGTCCTCACCCCTGCCTCGCCTCTCTACCTCTGATAGTCTTTGAATTATATTTTTGTCTATATCCATTCCATGGACTTGATTCATTTCTGAGAAGATCTGAGAAGATAATTTGCACACATTTGTACACTAATAGATGTCAGTTTGTATTGACTGCTATGTAGGTTAAATGTACACTTCAAATGCAGCTGTCCTACAACATATCTGTACCTTCTTCTTGATCCCAATTGCATTGTCCATGATCTGTCCTATAAGAATTTCAAAGGAAGAGAAAATGTGTCAAAGAATAGTCTTACAAGCATTAAAATATATATATATATATATGAAATAAATATTGAAAAATAAATGGCATCAACATACAATTGAATGTAAAATAGAAGAACATATTGGAGAAAGCACTAGCCAATACAGTACTGCCATACAGTAACAGTACTGCCATACAGGCCTAATATCACATTTCAAGATATCTTTGTACACAAATTGTTCAATATTTTATCAGGCTGACTTGAAAGATTATACGCAACATTTGCTGCGTGGCAATACTGTGTTTGGATTCTGAAGGGTATTTATACAAAAGAGGTAGTCTAGACACTGTATTAATCCCATTATGCATTTGAATCCCATCTACAGCTACCATCTAAGATATTAATTTCCCTCCACAAGGAGGCGGACATGTAACGTTTCCAAAATGGGATAGTATTGTACATGTAACGTTTCCAAAATGGGATGGTGTTGTACATGTAACGTTTACAAAATGGGATAGTATTGTCCATGTAACGTTTCCAAAATGGGATAGTATTGTACATGTAACGTTTCCAAAATGGGATAGTATTGTACATGTAACGTTTCCAAAATGGGATAGTATTGTACATGTAACGTTTCCAAAATGGGATAGTATTGTACAAGTAACGTTTCCAAAATGGGATAGTATTGTACATGTAACGTTTCCAAAATGGGATAGTCTTGTACATGTAACGTTTTCAAAATGGGATAGTATTGTACATGTAACGTTTCCAAAATGGGATAGTCTTGTACATGTAACGTTTCCAAAATGGGATGGTGTTGTACATGTAACGTTTACAAAATGGGATAGTATTGTCCATGTAACGTTTCCAAAATGGGATAGTATTGTACATGTAATGTTTCCAAAATGGGATAGTATTGTACATGTAACGTTTCCAAAATGGGATAGTATTGTACATGTAACGTTATGCCCCCTTGTGAGTTGCATGCTGCATGCTGTAGCAGGCTATATAAAGAGGAAGCCCTCCATTGACGATTCAGTTCGTTGTAACATCTCGTCTGGACAGGTCACCGTCCTTAGTTAGTTAGTTAGTTAGTTAGTTAGTTAGTTAGTTAGTTAGTTAGTTAGTTAGTTAGTTAGTTAGTTAGTTAGTTAGTTAGTTAGTTAGTTAGTTAGTTAGTTAGTTAGTTAGTTAGTTAGTTAGTTAGTTAGTTAACGAAGCTAACATTAGCTAGTTCATTATCACAAAAGTGAGAACTGCTCTAGATTGGAAACTTACGTTAATGAGTGTAAAGCCATGTTGGCTTTATGGAAACGATATACAATGTATGGGAAAGAATATAGTTGAGGAAATAATCCAAACCTAGTTGTGCCTAGTTAGGACATAACGTTAACTAGCTAGCTAACGGTACTGTACTGTAGCTCATACAACGCCGACGGTCAAACCCGGCTTTCTAATATTTACGTTAATTAGCTATAGTAACGTTATGAAAGATATTCACAGAAAACCATCATTGTCTTCGTTATTCATTATTAGTATGTTATATTATTATATAAATTATTTCGAGACATATTCAGAGCCAAACATCAACCCAACTTAACCTTTTTAACTGTTGTCGCATCCAAACTTGTCACCATCGTTTTCAGTTGTAATTGCGAAGTTCCCGGAAGAAGTCCAGCAACAACGGAGGTTCCTCGATGAACCCACCTTCTAACAAGTTCTTTGAAGAACCTTTTGGGGCTGTTTTTCATTGACCAAGAACCCTACGGTTCTTAGGGGATCTGAGAACAACTCCAGTTGAACCCTTCATTTTTAGAGTGTAGTCGGCTCTATTTACTCTCAGATTCAAACATGATGATTAGCATCAACGATCATGTCAGCTGCTGCTGCTCCAATACAGTATGAGGTGAGACGGTGAACTGATGTTGAATCATAAAGATTAAGTTAATTAAAATGAATTAGTGAAACTGTTAAAAAATAGTATATGGCATATTAAATATATTACTCTATTGTTATCAGAGAGAATAAAGTAGACGGCATCGGTCAAAATCGTGATTTATGACCCTATGTCCGGCTGGGGCGTACATGCCCAAATAAGGGCATCTGGTCAGGACATCCTGGCAGGTAGGTATGTCACGTGTTTAGGGTCATATAGTTTTATCCTGTTCTATCACGTGTTAGAGTGTATGTTATATCTATATTGCATCTCTTTGAAGTGGTCATGATGATTGATGTGTATTGCCCTCATTGAACTGGGAGGGTTGTGTTTGAACATTTCAAAGAGGATGACCCCACACCCCCCTATTTTATTGCTCTTAGGGTTGTTGTCTATGAATTAGGAATGTCCGGGGGGTTATGTGTTGGAGGCAGACGTCTTATAAATATGCCCCAGACACACATGCGGCCCCAGAACACTAAACAAGATTTTAAAAATAAAAACCCTGAACATTAAACAGAAAATTCTGACTCCTAGGCCAATTCTCGGGGTACTATGCGTCTCTTGTCGCGAACCCAATGATAAAAGCATCGAGGATCTTTGGGGTGAGGCCCCAGAATGTTTTAAAGCGTTTTTGGATACTAGTGATGGCCATATGACTTATATGTTCAAACCTGAGGATTCAACGGTGAAGATTTTCACAGACAGCGAACCCAGACCCCTTTATCATGCAAAACCCGGGAGTTTTTCTCCTGCACTGCGTATGAGAGAATGGCTTAAGATACGGCTAGCGCTCTGTCAAATTGAACAGGCCCTGAGTGGTACAGCCGTGCCAGGCTATGCTATGGAAGAGAGGGTGGATGGTCGCCATGATTTACAAGCCATCAGGATCTATTCAATGGCTTATAGCCCCGACTCCAAAGTGACAATTTTAGCATGTGAACAATTTGATAGTACAAATGCGACGAAGTCTGTAAGTTCACATGTATTATCGAAAGCCTGCAAGGATGTGAATTTTTTTATGCCTGTGTTTAGCTTTAAATGGAGGGATTACCCTATATTCATAACCCTGATGAATAAGCTGGACAATCTTTTCCAAAATCGTGAACAATTACGTCGATGGCCGCTTCTATCCTTAAGACACACGGGCGAGAGTCTACAGGCCAGAAGTAGGATCTATCCCTGGGGTGAAAACTTACCGAGTCTTGACGCTGGGGAGTTGGACACAGACGGCGGTTGGGGTTCAGTGACAACCCTATAGCCGGGCCCGTTATCCGTAAGAAAGGAACAGTAAAAATGTATTGTATTAATTATTCAAAGGTCTGTACTAAATATTATGAATTAAATTAATGTTTTTAAAGCTACCCCTTATCGAACAGGAATCTGTCATTTCTTCAAACGTTGTTTATACATAAAAAACATTAATGCGTGTTACAATATTGCACAAGCTGTTTTTAAAAAGGTCTGTACTAAATATTATGAATTAAATAAAATGGTTTTAAAGCTGTATCTCACCTTTAACGTAGGGACTATGCATTTTCGAGCCATCCCCCGGCAGGGCCCTGAGAGAAAAGGATTCCGTAATGACGTGTGCGCGCGCAGGGGGTGTGTGCGTGTGAGGGAGGGTAATTGTGTGTGTGTGTTTCAAAACAAAAAGGGGGGGGTGTCTCTGCATGGGGGGTTTTTGAAACCAGAAAAGGTGTGTGTAAGTTTGTTTAGGATTGCCGGCATCTCTTCAATTGGTCTAGACACTTTCCATTTTATTACCCCCCCAAGCCCTTTCAAATACGTATTTATCTCACCCACATGTGGGGGCTAAAAAAGTGAAAAAGCCCAGGCATAAGATATCATGTCTAGACGACCTCCTAAGGGTTTAAAACATTTGTTATTTTCTAATCAGCGCATATACTGAAGGTCCCCCACCCCGGGATATAAATTTACAGTAGACACCCCAAAGCTGTGCTATGAAGCATAAGTGCAATATCGGCAGACCGAATATGTCGGAACACCCGCCTGTGGTTTTGGGTCTCTAGACATTCGAGTACTTTATATGACCCTTTTTTGCATACGGGATGACTCCCGAAAAAACGGCACCCCCGCTCTGTAAACTCATTGCAGAATAGTGAAACTAGCCAGATGGTAAGACATCCTATAGCGCAACTCAAAAGACTCCCGGCCAACAGACAGAAGAGTTATCAGGCCAACAGATAATCTCGGAATCGGTCCTAATGGAGCTTTCTGAAGGTGAGTTAGTGAAAATAATATATTAGATTTGGAGAGGTATTTTCAGGGAATTGTATGGATATTAAAAATTTGATATCGCTATTCTAAAACGGATGGACAATGATTTTAAGGTAATATGTCAAATGCCCGTATTCTCATATTTTAAAAATGTGTATATTTCATATAAATATGTGTTAATATTATCTAACGTCTGTAGGCTCGCAATCCTTTATGCAGATGCTCCGTGGGCTAGATGATTTGGAACCGAATTTGTCAGAGGGATTCTCAGAATCAAACTGCGTGCAGCGCTTTAAGTAGCCAGTCTCCATCTCACTATTGTCGACGTAAGTTCAATAATAAAAATCCCTAAGAAAATGTATACATTAAAAACAAAAAGTGTGAACCCTATATTAAAAGCTATTTTTTGTGTTTACAGCGGACAGACCCAAAAGAAGGATCACGGGTGCTTCATGTACTCTGAAAGAGGACATCGATGCTATTCTGCCTTTCTGTTCGAACGGGTTTACCCTAACTCCACCCAGGAACCAAGCGACATATTTCCGCCCCAAACAGGGCACAACATCGGCGCAAGTGCATTGCGCAGAATCCCCCCAGCCCAAAAAGTTACTTCTTCAAGAAACGGCCCTACACTGACATGGTATGAAGCCCTTATATATGTTATTAGTAATACAGAGTTTATTATAATTTATACATTTTTATGATTGAAAATGCTAAAACAATGACAAATAATGTTTTTTCAGACTCCTCCCCGGCGTATAACGGCACAGAAGACCATACACACCGAGAACCCGCGGAGGATTTCGGAGCGCCTGATATTCACAATAAAACAATCAAACCAGATGATTTCAACGTTTTAAATGACATTTCACAGGTAGACGACTGGCTATTCTGTAACGCAGCCAATCTTCTTGATTCCTCCAATTCTTATGTAGAAACACCCAAACCTGAAATAGACCAAGCGGGGTTTATCAAGGCCTTTTCAAAGGCTCTAAAATCCAGAAATGTCTTACTACACCAACGAATGGTTGATTTACTCGAGCGGCAATACAGTCAGGATCTATCCTTCTGGCATAGAACAATGCCCCGGTTGTTAAAACCGTTTAAAAAACGCAAATAACGGCGCTAAAACCAGTTACCGAAATGGACGTGCCTATAATTGAGACAGTTGAAAGCCTTTTGGCGAAAATACCCCCGATCTACAAGCTTTAATTGAACGGATGAACGAGGGTGGGGTATCAGACATAATTCCGATAGACGAAAATCTATTTTCCCAAATTCCCGCCGACCTAATTGAAATAATTAAACATATGAACGAGTCAGGAACAACCGATGAAGACGAATTATCTCAAATCCCGCCCGCCCTAGTTTTTTTAATAAACCAGATGAACGAGAGCCTGAGATCTTCTACACCTGAGCCCCCAAGCAGCCTATTAACGCCCCTGTCAGAAGAGTCTGTAACGGAATATGATGTTTTTGAGGAATTGGAAAATTGTCTAATAAATCAGGAGGGAGATGGTCTTGATAGAAGTGTCAGGGTTGTGTACAGAAATAAATTCAGCAATACAGAGATTAGACAGTTTTTCAATTTCACATGGGTGAATCAAAATCTCGATTATGCGTTTTTTTACGTGATGATTTTGGATACTCTGAATGAACTGTTAGAGAGGGCAAGAGATTATGGCGAACCTCGTGATGTCTTACAGTTGGAAATTTGTGGAGATAGCATGCAAAACACTGTATCTCTTATTTTACCCAATGGTGAAGCCGATCTTGAACAATTTATAGCCTTGCTGGAACGACTTGTTCAATCAAATTTATCCATCATAGCCGATAGGTCGCTGGAGCTTGTTGTGCAAATAATACGGCAACCCCTGGGTGGTGGGGGGCAGAGAAGGAAGCTAGATAGCCTAATGCAATCAGAAATCATAAACAATAAAAGGGCATGCCTCATAAACGTTCACAATCCCGGTAATAAGCTATGCTTTGCAATAGGCCTAGCACATTTACTAAACCCAGGATGTACGGATCTAGAGGCGTTGCAAAAGGCTAGAGAGCTTCAAAATGCTGTCGGTCTGGGCATGCAGGATGCAGTGGCATTCTCTGACATAGTCAAATTTGAAAACTTTCTGAACATCAAGATTGTGGTTTTGTACCACAGTAGAGCTAATGCTTCTCTCTTGAAATTCCAAAACAACCCCCAACATCATCCTCAGATCCTGTACTTTTATGTGCAAAACGACCATTACTATGCAGTTACCAACATCGGAGCGTTTTTAGGCGCACCATATGTGTGTCCAGCCTGTCATACCGGCTACTCGTGCCGTTATAACTGTTCCGTATGTCTGGATGAAAAATGTCCGATGCAGCCCTTAAACCTGACACCCTGTGCCGATTGTCACCGGACATGCCGTTCGGCCTACTGTTACGAAAAACACAAAATTGAAACATGGCACCCCAAGGCCTGTAAATCTGTAAGCAGTTGTGATATTAACAGGAAATGTCCAAAATGTCAATGCAATTACAACCTTAAAATAGACAGCCCTAAACCTCATGTGTGTGGAATCATTTATTGCCCAATCTGTAAAGGGCCTTTGAAAAGCAGAGACTCTGAAGTGGTTCAAGAAGTGCCCCACAAGTGTTATATCTTGGCTGAAGATGAACATTCAGAGAAATACTTTTTTTATGATTTTGAGACTAATCAACAATCAGGGGTTCATTTGCCTATTTTTGTATCTACCATGACTTTCAAGGAGGATAAGTGGTCAGCCGAGGGACCCAATTGTGCACTCCTCTTTCTAAAACACTTCAGAAAACCCCAGTACAGAAACTTTACGTTTATAGCGCACAATTCTAGAGCATATGATTCGTACCTTCTTTTGAACCCTCTGATACAGCAAGGCGTTGCACCCAGTGTCATAGCTCAAGGTAGTAAAATCTTGTGTTTTGTAGACCCCGCTTTCAACCAGAGATACATTGACAGTTTAAGCTTCTTACCCATGAGATTGGCTCAAATGCCTGAGGCCTTGGGTTTTGAGAACTCTGTGAAAGGTTGGTTTCCCCATTTTTTTACATCTGAGGAGAATTTACACTATATAGGATCTTATCCGAGACCTGAAATGTACGGTTGTGATCAAATGTCTCCCAAAGAGCGAGAGAGATCATGACATGGTATGAGACAGTATGTCACAGCACTTTTGATTTCCACAAAGAGATGGAGTCATACTGTGACAACGACGTGGTTATCCTTCGCGAGGGGTGCCTCAGATTCAGAGCAGAGGTCATCAAAGATGCAGGCATTGACCCCTGGAGTTGTACAACTATTGCATCGGCATGCATGAAAACCTATCGTACACACTTTCTACCTCCAGCATCTATAGCTATCCCCTCGCCTGACAACTACCGACGCCAATTTAAGTCATACTCTAGTGGCTCCATTCAGTGGTTGGAGTACTTGGCCCAGGATAAAGACATTTTTATTCAACATGCTTTGAATAGGGGTGAGAAGGCTTTTGGGCCTTATCATGTAGATGGATACACACATATTGACGGTGTTGAGACCGTGTTTGAGTACAACGGTTGTTTCTTCCACGGTTGTAAATCTTGCTTTGAGACACAGGCCCTGTGTGTCCTAACCCAAAATACATTTGGTGAAATGTACCTAGAGTTTCAAGACAAATTGGAATCTTTACAGGCTACTTATGGTTTGAAAGTGAATGTTATGTGGGAGCATGAGTGGACCGCACTCAAAACGTCTGATCCTCATGTTCGAGCTTTCCTTTCCAGCTTTGACACACCCAAACCCTTGGAGCCACGACAGGCCCTGTATGGAGGCCGTACCAATGCTTTGACCTTGCGGTATGTAGCGCAACCAGACGAGACAATAGGTTATGTAGATTTTACATCTCTTTATCCTCATGTAATGAGTTCCTCATGCTATCCTATGGGGCATCCTGAAATTATTCACCTAGGGGTTTGTTTATACCAGTGTTGCCCTACAAGGGACCTCAAGGAAAACTTTTCTTTCCCCTTAGTCGCACCTGCAGTGAAAACAACAACCAGGAAAAGCCTTGTGATCACTCAGATCAGGAAAGAGCCCTTACAGCTGTCTGGGTTACACCTGAATTCACAAAGGCTCTATCGTGTGGGCAAAATCTTTGAAGTGTGGAACTTTTCCAGGAAATCAGACACTCTTTTTAAAGAGTACATCTTCTTGAGATGCAAGCAGATGGCTTCAGGCTATCCTTCATCGGTCACAGATCAAGAGAGCAAAGACAAGTACATTCGATACTATCACGACAGAGAAGGCATTCTTCTTGACCCTGACAGAATAGAGGTCAACAAGACCAAACAAAATGTGTCAAAATTGTACTTAAACTCGCTTTGGGGGAAGCTTTCGCAGAGATGCAATATGCTAACAACGTCAATCATTAAAGACCCCAAAGAATTTTTGGAATTTGTTTTTTCGGACCAATACGAAATTTCACATTTTTCATTCTTGAGTCAAGACATTGCCCTGGTGCAATGGAGACGTAACACGAAGTGGGTTCTACCCCCAGGTAATGTAAATGTGTTTCTTGCAGCATTTACCACGGCCTATGGCCGACTTGAACTGTACGCCCTCATGGACCACACTGCCCTTTGGCTACTGACTTATGCTTTAAGCCCCAGTGTGTCTTAAAGCTTAAGATATAATGGCTGTTGTAGAAGGTTTTGACCCCCGGTTGCAACTACCATTTTCGGCCTTAATCGCAGGCCCCTCCAACAGTGGTAAAACTTGTTTTGTAAAAAGTATTTTAGAGAATTCTGAACATGTGTTATCTCAGAAGCCTGACAATATTGTGTGGTGTTATTCATGTTATCAACCTATGTATGATGAATTGTTGAAGAAAATAAAAATCAAGTTTGTTGAAGGAATACCTGAATCCCTGTCTGATGATGAACTTTTACCTCCACATAAAAACAATCTGCTGGTTTTGGACGATATGCTATTTGCAGGTAGCGAACATCCTGAAATTGCACGAGCATTTACCCAATATACTCATCATAGAAACCTGTCTGTGCTTTACTTGGTGCAGAATGTGTTTCACCAAGGTAAAAACAGCCATACCATTAGTTTGAACGCCAATTACATGGTTTTGTTCAAAAACCCTAGAGACAAACTACAAATTAACACTCTAGCTCAGCAGATGTACCCGGGAAGGAAATCCTACTTTATGGATAGCTATAAGGACGCTACCAAAGCACCATTTTCTTATTTAATCGTGGATTTAAAAGCAAATACTCCAGAACACCTGAGGCTCCGAACAGGCCTGTTCCCGTGGGAGTGGCCGGCTGCGTACATTCCTAAAAAGTAACCGCTATGTCTCTGCGTTTAAAAAGAAACCAGCCCCTCTTGAGAAGCCTAGTTGGGGCTACAGCTAAAGAACGGAAGGCCATCTTGGATCACTGTTCTTCAGATCTCATATTATCCCTATGTGAGATTGCTTTGAATCTTCTCAAAGGGCGCATTCCACTCACCCTGACCCAATTAAAAAAATTAAAGAGACAAAAGACCGCGATCAAACTCTTTGTCAATAAAAGAGCCAGTCTTCGAAAGAAAAGACATAGCCTACAACAGTCTGGGGGTTTTCTTCTGCCGTTGCTAACTATAGCTGTGCCCTTCATCACCAGCCTTATTGCTGCCAGGTGTGGGGGTTGAACACAAGGTGTGATGGCAAATAAAATGTACTTGGTGCCTCAACAAGAGTTGGATAGACTTAAAAAACAAATGCAGGGTCCTGAAAATATCAGACAAACAGCGGAAAATGATTTGGATACGGTCATGAAGGATGTTTTGAACCGAAAAGGATTGAACCCCTATGATAAGGTTAAAAAATACACAAACCTCTTGCAAAGGTATTTGACCTTGGTAAAACAAGGTGAGAGAGATACCAACCATTTAACGCTTTCCCTACCTGAACCTTTAAAAGATGACGCACTTAGAGAGAGCCATGCCCCTGTAATGCCTGTACCTGCGATCTTACCGGCTGAAGATCATATGCCTGTTGAAGATAATGTTATGCATGATGTGTTGACACATGTTCCGGCACGTAACAGGAAAAATGCTAGATACATTATGAACAAGCTAAAAGACTCAAAGGGGACCGCTACTTGGAATGACAAATGAGAGTTTATCCTTCAGGGCGCTGTTGTCAAGGGTTCACATATGTTTGACTTGCTTAGAAGTACCACGACAGCCCACAAGGTTGCTGATGACAGAAGACCACCAGGGTGGCCTCAGTTTCTTAAGGCCCTGTCAATCCTCAACATTCCCCTCTCGGGGGTACCTAACCATAAGCTTCGTCAACAGATTCAAGCTTTAAAACAAAACCCTTCACCGAGCTACAGCACCCCTAAAGATGTCCCAACAACCCCTCCCCCCTATGAAGGGGATGATGATGACTCATTTAGCCCCATGAACGCCTCCGGACCTTTTCCTAATCCCGATCTCTCGGGGTGGTTAGACTTTTGAATGACTTTTGAATGAATTTTGAATGACTTTTGAACGACTATGATTAAATTCAATAAAGTTTATTAGAAAAATTAAGCAATTTAACATTTGTGGCATTCTTGAAACATTTGACGCGAGCATACGCCTTGATTACACGGTCTTAAAGGACACATATTTGAACACTTTTGATATTTTCTAACAAAACAATCTACGACGCTATCATTACTTCTTAAATCATCATTATAAAGAGACATAACATCTTCAAAAGAAACTCCACGGGCTCTTTGGCACAGGTAGAATACACAGTGTTGACCACATGTAGTGGAAAGGTTATCTTGCACTTGTTTGATGCTATAGTAGATCTTTGATCTGTTGTTGGTCAAAAAATCTTTAATAGATTTGGGAAAATGTGAAAAACCAGGGGGAAAGCCGTAGGAATAAAAAAAAGTTGAGATTTTTCTTCCTCCTTCATCTTCTAGTGTCACAGCTAGCCAGTGTTCACCTGGCATGTGTTTAGGATGGGTATTGACAATAAACATGGCCGGCCGCTCAGGCCATTTCTCAATAGGTAATTAATCACAAGCCCACACTCCATAAAATTGTTTTCCAATCAAGCGGGTCATGAGCCCTTCCAACTCTTGGGTATTCATGTCTTTGCTCAACAGTCCTTAGTAATAATCCACTAAGACCTGTCTTCGGGCATTCACTTCCAAGATTGAATCAGAGCACGCATAAACAATCATGCTAACTCTACAGGCTAAAGGTGTACGGAAACGCATTTCCAGCCTGAGGTTACCTTGGGACACCACAGACAGATTTCCTGAGGTGTCATCATCAGGGGATAAATTGAAAGCATACAATGTGTAACCCTCTGCAAAATCATTTCTGTCAATAGGTAAAGAGAGATCTTTTAGATGCCTCCTGGTAGCCAGGAATAGATTGTAAAATTCTCGCACAGATATGTTGTTATTAAATTGCGGTTGGAAAGCCTTAGCAGGGACCTGACGTCCGTCCTGACCGAGAGCTACATACTCTGCATTGAAGTGTTGAAAATTAAATGGGTTTTTAGGTAAGCTGCCCGTATTAGAGGCGTGATCAACCAAACCTATAACCACATAGCGGGGTAAAGGGCCTAGAAAAAGGTTTTCTTGACTGCAGATTCTACTGCCCACAGGTATGCTAAAGGTTTTCATGGTAATTCTTAGGAGAGGGTAAAGGGCATTTCCTTTCATCAAAGCCTGTGTGTGACCCAGACGAACTGCTGGAGATAGACACTTTTTTAATAAAAAGCGTTGCCCCCAACGCTTTTAAACTAAAGTCACCGTCTTGGGCAGACATCAGACAAAACTCATCCTTGGCCCTGGTTAATTTGAGTCTTAAATCAACTGAATTTAAGAGTAAACGTTCTTGAAAGAAAATGTCAGAGTGTATAGGACCTAGTGGAAGGGTCTATCGATTCCATAGAGACTCCTGCAGTATCCTTGCTAAACAGCCCGGCGCTGAATTGTGTCTTGAGAGTGTCTTCGGAGTAGTTGAGTAAACACTCCATGATGGCCCTATAGGGGTATGTGGCACTGCTTTGACTAATTAGACGTTCACCCAAAGTCACATCCACTTGGGAGAAGATGGTGGCCAAGGGGTAATTAATGAGACTCACTTTGGCATCGTTTGCAATATTAGTACCATCTCTTTTGGTCACTTTTAGACGTAAATGCACCAAGGTGTTGTTGAGGTCCAGATAGTTGTCACCGTGGCCTGGTATGAAAAATTCTATAGGACCGTTGTCTGTAATGGCAGAGAGTGGGGCTATCTCCACATAACTGGACCTATCTATTGAATGTTGGGTTAAGGGGGCCGTGAAAAGATCGAGCTCAGTCTTTATAGCTTCAGAGGACATGCGGTGTAAAAGAGCCATGTTGCTTGTTCTTTTAGAAAATACTTCTGAGTATTCTTTTTGTCGTTTTAGGTCCAGACCTCCTCACTTTACCACGTCTTTGACTTCCTGAGTTTCTTTTAACGGTCAACCTCTGCTTTTTAGGGGCTGGCCTGCGCCTTATACCTGGAGGTCTCTTTTTTGGTCTTCGAGACAACATCATAAGCCCCGAGCCTTCTTGATGCTCGGCATCTGGTGACGCCCTTCGGGTCATAGCATTGGCTACAACCTCACTTACTATATTTTTAGCCGCTGATTTTAAATGCGGTTTGGCTATGCTGAGGCCTCTCTTCATAAACGGTAAACCATCCTAAAGAGGTTACGAAATATACCGCCTATCCCCAAACCGTACATGGTCGGGGATCCATAATAGCCGGGTAACCCATTACCCACTTGATCAACATAGTATGAGACGTAGCGGTTAGGGTCGAGATGGTGGTTTTGTTCCATAACCATTTTAATTTATTTGTATTATGTTTATAAAAAAAATATATAAAATAAAATAATAATATATAATACTAATAATATATTATATATGTAGAGAGGCTTTGGAGGGCCTAAAGTGGAGTTTTACAATCGTTTTACCATAAGTAAATTCGATGTTTTCGTTCTGATCCATTTTAAGCTCAACCAGAATGTTCTCAATATATTTCTTGCTTACAGGTACGTAGTGTGGCTTGTCGTAGATGACAGTGACAATCCCTCCATCCTTTCCCTCTATATGAACTGTTCTCAGGAAGGGCACACAACTGTCTCCTACCCTCTGATATGATATGATGTCGGTATACACAAATATGTTGTAAAACCCTTCATGTATATCCGCAGGGAATTGGGTTAATTTATCTTTCACATACGTCCATTTATTGGGAACCAGCCCCAACACGTAGGCTAAATTACCGGTGGTCTTTATACCCCTATCCGCAGCCCCTGAGATTTGTACACGTTTATGAATAGGGTTGTAGCTCAAGAGTATTTCCGTATTGTTCTGGGTTAGGAGTTCGTTCAACTCTGAGACGATCCTGTCGACGGTTCTATAGAACCCTTTTTTAATCTTTATAAGTTTCGCAGGTTCCGATATCCTTTTGCAATAAAAATCCCGGTCCTTCTCTTTGATATTATACCAGCTGTGGGGGTATGTAATCTCGCTGAGACCTACTTCCCAGGCCTCGGATAACTCTATAGGCTTTGGAAAATTGGTTTTATAATTAGAACTTTGGTTCTTACGATATATGTGTGCAGACGCATTACTGGGGAGGGTCAGGTAGAAGCCGCTGTGTTCCATGATGCACTCCTGTGTACACACGTTGTATTTATCATGCCTGAGGGTTTAAGTTAACCCCCAATGCCTCCACCACAGCTTGCTCTAAAACCCAACTGTTAAACTTTTGGGGCCAGTTTTTCCAATGGACCAAGACCCATTTTTTACCCCTTTGTCTCTTATGATCTAGAATTTCCTCCACGTGAAAGACTTTGTCTTTAACCACCTGTACCTTCTGTAGTTCCTTCTCATAAAACGATCCCTCTATAAGCTCCCCGTCATAATCTTTTAACTTGTAGACAGGGGGTATGCGAGGTAGACATTCGGTAACGGTGAACACTTCGTCACTATAACCTTGCTCATATTTCTTGTCGAAAACACCCCTCAACTTTGATATACGTACCATGTCCCCCACTATGAATTTAAAATAAAAAAAAATCTTACGGCGAAGGGGGAACAAACCATACAGATTTTTAAAGACTTGAAAAGAGTTTTCAGAAGAGAGCTCTGCGGGCTTCATCCTTATACTCTTATGGTAGCTGTAGTTGTAACTCTTTACTAAATCTTGAACTATATCGATATATCTATGCGTGTTGTGAGCTGTAAAATATCTCCACATCCTCTCCTTCAGAGTTCTGTTAAAGCGTTCGACAACTGAAGCTTTCAAATCCGAGCCTGTAGCAAAATGTACTATATTGTGCTTCTTCATGAGTTTCTGAAAAGTATTATTAAAAAATTATTTTCCTCCATCAGTCTGCACTTTCTTGGGGACTCCTCCATCCTTCAAGATAGCGTCAAAGGCCCTGGTCACCTCTGCCCCACTCTTATTTTTTAAGACCCTTACAAATGCCATTTTAGAGAAAATATCTATAACCGTTAGCATGTATCGATTTCCATCATTTTTATCTGCATGGGCCTGCATGTCACATAGATCCGCCTGAAACTGGGACAAAAGGATGAGTAGAAAAAACTATATTTCTTGGAAATTGTTTTCGTACAGGTTTATGCAGAGTATAAGCATCCTGCGCGGCTAACCACTCATCCACTTGAGCAATGCCTAACCGGCTACCTGTTTCTTTGGCTATAGCTCTCTGTAAACGCTCCTTACCCCCATAAGACCCCGGGTTAGAGGGGGTATAAATACACGTTTTTCAACATCTGCTCCGCCATCCTTCCTGCCTCTCTGAGGTACAATAACGTTAATGAGCCACTTTCAAATAACGACAACATTTCAGTTTCATTTTTGTATTTTTATTTTAGCAAACATCATGTATTACATATACAGACAATTTAGGATTTGTTGCAGGATACTTGTCCCCGTTTTCTCAATGATCCCAGCATGCAACACCCTGTATATTTGGTTTAGATTTACAGGCTTTTGTCGCTGAATTTTTAAAACACACACATCAGCTATATAAGTATATAAACAACAAATGTGATACATGTTACAATTAAACGGTGTTTCAAACAAATAAAGTAAAATCTTAGACATGTTTGTTTCTAGTTCTTCAGAATCATCCACAAGACGGGAGACCAGTTGTGTCCATTGCATACTCTCGCCCGTATGGCGTACATGATTGATGATTTGCTCCATTTTTAGCACACGCTCTACATTAGCCCAGGTATTATGGGTTGTGTAGAATGATACATTGTTCACTTCATTTTCAATAATTTGATGCATCACATTTGTAAGTTCTCTCAAAAGAAAAAACATATTTATTCTCTCTAACAACGTATGTATATAGGTCCCCATTGCTTTACATCTAAATAACAAATAGGTATTGTCACTCGGTCTCTGGGGTTTTGTTGAGCGAGAAAGTCATCACGTCCTCCACCACAGCTTCCCGGTATTTGTTGTCGTCCACCAGGGTGTGTCGGATTTCTTTTCGTGGATGTAGATCGCCTCCTTCAGTTCATGTAGGAAAGCCTCGGTTACCCGTAAACTCTGGGAATAGACGGCACAAGACCCATAGACTCCAGGGCTCTGACCAGCGCAGGTATAAACCTGCAGGACCACAGTCTTTTCACCAGCTCCTCAAAATGGTTGAAGAAGTAGTATTTTGGGGGCTTGTATAAACACGGATGCCGGCGCTGGCTGGGGTGATTGATCTCACAACCTATGCATTTTTCACGTATATACTCTCCAATCACCACATTTAAAAGTGTGGCTACAGAGGCCTTGATGGTGTCCACAAAAATAGTACTGACCACCCCATCAAACACATCCTCAGGCTGTGGACATGTAGGGGGTGTCGAGGGTCTTGGCTGGGGGGAGTAGAATGGTTGGCTGCGAGGCATAGAGTCCGTAGGGTCTGGCCCCCATGACGTATCAGAGTCCAGGTATGTTGTAGGAATATCCATGGTATATGCTGAAATGAAGAAGTGGAAGATTTAAGGGACCTCCTTTTATTGTAGAACCAGGCCTTTGGGGGGTCAGGGCGTGGTTAACGCAGCCACGTACTTAGTTTTCTTCAGGGGCTGACCCTTCTGAGGATGACCCTTCTTGGGGTTCCTTTGAATCATAATCCTCAGGATTCGTATATATTATGCACTTCCTTAGCCGAACAATGCTCTGCCACTGTTGGCTCTGTACAAAAAGAACGTCCAACAACTCTAACATGCTCAATTCCATTAGATCCCAACTTTTAAAAGGAATAAGCATGCGCAACCTAAAATCCCCAGTCAGGCCACCACCACGAATGTTTTGGTTGCGGGTTTCCTCGTTGCTGATATAGAACTCCACGCAGCCACATGGAGTCTGGGGTACCTTCCCAATGGGTCTCGTAGCCCGTGAACAAGCTATACCCCTTGGTGATAACTCTCAGTTCGGGACACAAAACCTTGCGAAAAACCGCCCAGTCCTCAGCCCCATAGTCCACTCCTAAAGTCTGGTCTGTATATTCTCCACCTTCGGCTACAGTATAGAGTTTCACTCTACGGGCCGGGTAATCAAACTGATACCCCCAGTGCTGTCCATTAGACATCATCACTTGATCTTTCAGTGCAGTTGCGGGCGGTATTTGGGTTCTACACACACATATAAACCGCTTTTTTGGCGCGTCGTATATTGTTGCTTTATACTGGGTCTTTTCTCTATGTTTCAACCGAGGTCCTGCTTCCGTTGTTACGGTCATCACTGCTTTACCAAAATCCATGTTTATTTTTAAAATCTTGTTTAGTGTTCTGGGGCCGCATGTGTGTCTGGGGCATATTTATAAGACGTCTGCCTCCAACACATAACCCCCCGGACATTCCTAATTCATAGACAACAACCCTAAGAGCAATAAAATAGGGGGGTGTGGGGTCATCTTCTTTGAAATGTTCAAACACAACCCCCCCCAGTTCAATGAGGGCAATACACATCAATCATCATGACAACTTCAAAGAGATGCAATATAGATATAACACAAACTCTAACACGTGACAGAACAGGATAAAACTATATGACCCTAACCACGTGACACCTTCCCGCCAGGATGTCCAGACCGGATGCCCTTATTTGGGCATGTACGCCCCAGCCGGACATAGGGTCATAAATCACGATTTTGACCGATGCCGTCTACTTTATTCTCTCTGTTATCATATAGAAACATCATGGAATATTGTACATCATATTAAATATATTAGGCTATTGTTATCATATAGAAACATCATGGAATATTGTACATCATAGTAAATATATTAGGCTGTTGTTATCATATAGAAACATCATGGAATATTGTACATTATATTAAATATATTACTCTATTGTTATCATATAGAAACATCATGGAATATTGCACATCATATTAGCATCAACATACATTATTGTTTCATTCAATTTCACATAAAAAGGACATTTCATGTTTAAAAGTTCAGAAGTCAGAACCCATCACCTGCTATGTAAAAGAGACAGAAGAATGCACAATGGTCAATGCTATCTGGGATCCTTTGGACATCCCTACCCTAAACCCTAACCTTAACCCCTACCTTAACCATTTTAAATGTCATCTTCAATGGGCTAGGGACGTCCCATGGATGTATCTCTACCTGAAAATACATGATCTAAGTGATTGATAGTTGGTATTCAGCAGTCATAAAGCCTTATTTACTTTAATGAACTACTAAAATAGTGATTTTGTCAGACAGCATAGACAGCAGCTCTACACTTTATTGACTGACTGATCCATTCATCCTTCCATCCCTCCTCAGCCTTCCTCTCCTCTGAAGACCCAGTGGGGGTGGAGCTCAGTCAGAGAGCTGTTGAGGGACTGGTTAGGAAGAACACTTCTACAGCCAGAGAGGTGAGAGGTCACACATAGTTTAGATGGTAAATATTTATGTCCCCTTAGTGGTTCATCAGGGGCCTGTTGCACAAAACTAGGATAAGGGATTAAGCCAGGATATCTTGGTGATCCTGGCTCAATTGATCCGTAATCCGGTTGCACTAAAGATGGATAGGGGGCAGGAGGATATGTTATGGTATAAATTACCATGGAGATTTATTCTGTGGAGCTAGCCTGCTCCAGACCAGGCTAAATTCCAGGATCTATTTAATCTCATCCCTAATGTCAGTCAGCAGTCACCACAAATGGAAACCAATAGTTATTTCACTGCTCACTATACATTGTTATCACATAACTAGACCCACTGTCATTATTTAAACGTTTGTGATCATTAATTTCAATGATTTTGGATAAAAAATAATTTTTAGATTATGTTGCTATCATTAGATAATTTACAGTTTCCCATAGACTATAAGGCTATATATAAAATGATAGAATATTAGGGCCACAGAGGGGAAAAAAACACAAGTAATAATATTGTAACCGGTTGTTTTAAAGGAGGACAGTTGTTAAAATGACAGATGTGGGGCATTTCGTGAAATTGTACTTCAGTATGGTTTCATAAACAAAGACATGCTGATGTGCCAGAATATTAAGTATCACATTGTCATAAGTATCAAAACTGTAAAAACAATATGTAGCTTTTCTGCAGAAAGAACCAGCCTCATAAATTTATGACTTTATCCTTTTTCTTCAGTGTGGCCCTAGTACTCTGTCATATAAACAAATACACATTCCATATGAATATAAAAACACAATGTGTAACATTATGTTCCTTTATTGAATAAGGACAAAACAAAGCAGGTAAACCATCAGCTCCTTTCGAAACTGAAGTCCAGTGACTACAAGATGGAAAGCACAGAATCCAAGCATATTATACAAAATGATACATACACATTCAAAGGTCTGTATATAACACACCCTGCATGTCTGCACACTAAAATAAATGCAGGACAAATCCATACACATCAACTGAACAGACAAATGAATGGATGCAGTAGCCTCCCTGCAGCCTTGTATTACACACAGTATACCGCACAAACATCATAAGAGGCCAAATTCGTAAAAAAACGAACCCAAAAAAAACCCAATTCCTCTGCCACCGCAGGACATATTTAACCAAAATTGAAAGCACACATACTAACTAAAATAATTCAACACATATTGGTCCCTCAGCAGCCGACCACTGTCGTCATCAGGGAAGATTGCCGGATTGTCCCAGTCCATGGCTGGTGGCACTCTGGGGGCCCTCTCCTTCCTCAGGCAGGCCACATTGTGGAGGACAGCACAAGCCACAGTAATATCACATGCCCTAACAGGGCTGACCCTTAATTTGTGAAGGCAGTGAAAGCGTGCCTTCAGGAGGCCAAAGGTCATTTCAACTCTGGCCCTGGTCCTGGCATGGGCATGGTTGTAGGCCTGCTGTGCTTCCTGGGGGTCTGTGAAAGGTGTCAGGAGAAAAGGCTGGCAGCCATACCCCCTGTCTCCCAGCAGCACACCAGAGAATTCACCTGTCAACACAAAATCTCATCATTACTACCTCATAAACACAGTGATATTCTTGACACAGCCATGATGGTTATAAATAGGGGTTGTGTGGCTTACCTTGTGATAGGCACTGATAGATTTCAGAGGCCCGAAAGATTCTGGAGTCATGGACTGAGCCAGGCCATTTTGCCACAACATTGCTGATCACACAGTCAGCATTGCAGACCATCTGAAATCATAAGATGAGGAATATTACACCAATCAATGCACATCACTGGCAATGCAGAGTGTTCGTCAATGGACAATATCAAAAAGTTATGTTCACCTGAACATTAATGCTGTGAAAGGATTTCCTATTCACAAAATCGGCCTCATGGGCACCTGAGGGGGCTTTTATCCTTATGTGTGTGCAGTCCACTGCACCAATGACATTGGGGAAACCTGTCACACAAAGTAATGAGTATCCTACTATGTGTTAACAGTTGTCCTGTAATTTGTAGATCCTCTTACCTGCAATCCTATAGAACTCCTCTTTGATGTCACAGAGTCTTCTGTGGCCAGGGAAGGAGATGAAGACATCTGCTAATGCTTTGATAGCCAGACACACACTCCTTATTGTGCGGCAAATTGTGGCCTTGTTCAGCTGTTCTGCATCCCCCACTGAGTACAGGAAGGCTCCACTAGAAAAAAAGCGCAAGGCCACACAAACCATTTGCTCCACACTCAGTGCATGGCTCCGTGCAGTGCGGTGCTTAATCCTGGGACCCAGTAGTCTGCATAGATACCTGATGCCATCTGCAGAAAACCTGTATCTTTCATATAGATGGTCATCAGGGAAGGCCAGTGGGTCCAACCGGTCCCTGAAGACCCTTTCTCGCCTGAAGGCTCTCCTCAGCACAAGTGCTTCTTCATCCACCACATCTCGCACGAATGGGCATGCCATTGTCAGAGCAGAAAGGAACACACAATTTTGGGCCTTCATATAGGCTAGTGGCCACACCTGGTGCTGGGGGGGTGGGCAAAAGAGGGCGATGCCTTATAACGATGACTTGGTTGTACTGATTGCTGGGAAAATAAAAAAAACCTTAGAAAGATGCCACCGTCCTGTGTGCTCACAATAAGAGCTCATATGTCATGGCTCACTTGACTTTACGAGAATATACCTAATTTTTATTTTGAGCTGTGTCATCTTCTTGGAGCTGGGGGAGGAAAGAAAAATAATGATTAATACATTTGTGTTACAGTTAGCATACAGTGTACATTGAAGGCATATCTCACCTCCCTCTCAAGTTTTTTTATTTCAAGGTCCAGTTTCCTAATTGTCCTCTTTTTTATTTCGGACTCCAGTGCAAGATTTTCCATCTTTTTCTTCTTGTACTGAATGTCTATGTCTGCCAGTTCTATTTGGCGCCGGAGGTGGTTGCCATACAACTTTCTGATAGCTTGTGAGCTCTGTGAACACAATACAATTAGCGCAGCTGGAATTTGGCAGGATGTGGTGTCCTTTTATTAATACGCACTATGTTGCCAGGCTGGTTTTCCCACTGTATAGCATCTGGGTCCTGTAAAAGAAATTAGATTTTTTGATTTTGATGAGGACTCCTCACCATTGTAGAGTAAATAGTACTTTCACAGTCTTAACATGATACCTCATGCCTTCTGGAATCCAGAGAGATGGTCTCCTCCTCATCATCGTCTCCATCATGTGCTGTTGCTGCTGCACTGGGGCCTTCACCCTATCACATTTAATCGGATTCATATTGAAGCTAGTAGACAAGACATGCCAGGCCTACAGTATGCCTTTGATGGAGTACTCACTGGATCAGCATCGTCTGGTGCTTGTGCTGGTGGCTCTAACAGGAACACAGTGCTGCCAGACACTGCAAGGCAATAGGTAAACCAAAGTCAGACAGTCCAAATTGATTCAATATGAATGTGGTTGTATCCCATGTAGAGATGGAAGGACATACCTTGAATGAAGCGGGTGGCATCTTGGGAGGAACCTATGCTCGTCTCTTTCCCCCCAGGGATCCCCTCTAAGACGGGCCTGCCTTTATTTAGCTCCAAGGCCATGTCCTCTGCTGGGGTAAGGTCAGCCTTTGGTGACCCACCACCCGTGCCTTGTCTGTGGGTATTCTTTTTCACTGCTAAAACAGTACAGACAATGTGTGAGCAGGCACCTTCTGGGTACAATATATGCTTGTGCTTTGTTAAATATTAGTCAGGGACCATACCATTCTGCAGAATGTTCTTGTATTTGATTTTGACCTGCTGCCATGTCCGTTTTGGCCCGTTCATGTTTAATCTCACACACACACACACACACACACACACACACACACACACACACACACATTTAATGGAGTCACACTGCAAAAAATTACTTGGTATTTTTGTCTTGTTTTCAGTAAAAATATCAAAAAATCTATCATAGCTTTATACAGTGTGATGGAGTTACTTTACACAATTTCACTCATATCTGCAGTGCATTTCAATTAAAAATTTAACCGTTTCATAATTACAGTACAACTGCATTTTTGGAGATGTGAATTAAATATTTGAATTGTAATTGTGATGTTTCAGCGGAGCGGTGACTGTGTAATTGTGCACTACTTACGCATTCAGGCGGTCTGCAATACTTTGCCACGCTTTTTCTCTTTGCTTTATCACTGTGGCGGTGTTGCCTTTCTTCTTAATTATATATTTTACCTCCTCGTATGCCTCCATGAGGATTTGTGCTTCCGACGGGGAAAAGTACGCGGCTCTAGTTGCCATGGTAAATCAGTTAATCTGTGATCTGTGGCGGGGTCTATTTGAGTGAGCCGTGAGCGCGCACCTATCCAGGATTGGTTTCACCTGGCTTAATGAATCCGTGTCTGCTCATCCTGGCTTGGTCTTTGTGCAACCAATTAAGCCTGGACGCACATGTTTTGGCTTCATTGAGCTCAGCTGAGTCATTTATCCCGGATGTCTTAATTCTACTTTTGTGCAACAGGCCCCAGATCAGCAAAAGGGAATATGTTCCACCATCTATGTTTATTTACATTAGTGCAAATTGTCCACTGATATTGGTGTAATTTCTCAACCCTTCTGGCTGTATGAAAGTTATTTTCCCCTCAGACACACATTTGTTCTTTGTTATTACCCGAGCCACTGCCTTATGAAGGTCATTTGTGTCAAATGTATTTTCCCCCACTCATTCACCCCATCTCTTTACATTGCTTATATATATTCAGTGGCCTGACTGCATCCAGACTATGTCAAAGGCCCATCCTGGTAGATCTGAACCTAATGCAGCTTGGAGTGATCGGATGACAGTCACATTTAGGTGCCAGGTGTAACTGAGGCTGTAGATGCTCCACATCCATTACATTGAATGTTTTATATAATATGACTAAATGTGTTTCTGTGTTGCAGGGGCAGTCAAGAAATGGAACAGCAAGTCCACAGAACATGACATAATCAGAGCTGTGGGAGACCACCTCAAGCCCCTGGTAGAGCCGGGGGTGGTGTTTACCACTCCACCACGCCTTCAGCAGGCTGGAAATGTGAAGTTGATCTCTTTGATCCATTTGTTTGTTTCAGTTTTCAGTAGTTGAATCCTTTGACGTATTGTTGATTTCAACAAATGCATTGTGTTGGTTGAAAAGTGATACTAAATGTACATACCATGCACTATTTTGGCATAGTGGAAGATATACTGAATTTATACTGTTTTTCATACTAAGATGGACCAAGATACGTGTTGCTTTTGCACATATTTGTTAATTGGTTTAGCAAGTCTGTTGGGTTCATTTGTTTTACAATATGTTCAAATCAAGCTTTATTTATACAGCACATTTCAGACATGGATGCAACACAATGGCGTCACATGAAAAAACAAATAAATGAAAATAAACAAATATTTACCACAACAAACATAAGAGGATAAAACAGAAGATTAACAACTGAAAGAGTAATGAGCATTCTAAGGAAAATCCATTGATTAAAATATTAACAATTGGATGCAACATCCAACCCAAAATATAAGCTTGTTTTACCACATTGTTTGTTGTTACGTTCCCCAGCAAGAAAAACAGAAATGTCCCTTAAACAGAAGAGGAACTAACAAAGAGTCACTGACAACAACCACAACTAAACAGGTGGGATTTTAGGAGGGGCTCTGAAAGACACTATGGGGGTGTCCACTGAAAGTTGACTAGTAACAACAACTGGGACCTAAAAGACACCCACCATGAGACCCACTAAATCTGCCCAAGAAGAGGCAAACAAAAGAAAAACCCACACCAAACTTAAAGACAGGAAGCAAACCAAAAAGGTGGAGCAACTAAAGGTGTTGACTCTCCACATGTATCAAGACAACTGGAGCACTGGGCCAGACACTCTTAAATAGAACCTGGACCAGCTCAGGTGAAACACCTTCCCACTAACGAGATGGACAAGCCAGCACAGGTGTAACACATACTGACTAACGAGGTGACACCAATCAGTGCTAACGAGCTATACGTGCTAAAGTCCAACCTCAAAACAATAATGGAAAAACCAAAGACTAACACCTTCCCCTTTAAGACAACAAATATATCCTATATTTTTGTTGGACAAGTTTGCTCACCACCAACAGAAAACAACTTCCATTTCACATTATGATCAACTACAATGCTTCACCTTCTACAATATAAACATGGTGTCTACTGGCTGCAAACAATTAAAAACAAGAAAATAACATTTTTCCCCCACTAGCTTCTAGAACTCTCGTCCCCTTGGAACAACAAAGCTCAATACAGGAAAAACGTTGCAATCAAAACTAATTGTGATCCATGGCAACTCACCGCCTAAACGCAAAACTTTTCGACTGCCCACCCTTGAGACAATCAGAAACCAAATTGTCCTTACCACAGACATGTCTGATTTCAAGAGGAAACTCCTCCAATATCAGTAGTAACTTTCCACCTCACTGCGGAGCTTCTCTCTCTTTTCAGGGTTCACTAGATAGGCATGTTGTTGGATCGGGGCCCCAATTTTATTAACAATTTATTATACTGCGTCCATGTGTATAGGCTGCAAGTACGTTGAAATTAAATCACTGATATCGATAAGGAGGGAAATCAGATTGTACGTGCTGTTGAAACTTTCACAAAAAAAAAAACAAACACACCTCACTGGTTAGAGGACAACCTGCAGAAGACAGTCAGCTACATTTTGAGTTTATGGGTCCCCAAAACTAAGAGAAACGCAACACTTATTTGTCATCACTTATATCAATTGTGCGAGATCCTGTTTAACATCCTGTTAAAACTAACAGCTCAAAAACCACACAGAATCTGGGAGTAATTAGTACATCACTGGTTAGAGGACAATTTGTCGAAAACAGCTCGCTACATTTTGAAGTGTTACATTGTGATTCCAGTGGGTCACCAATGTGGTAAACAGCTAGCTACATTTTGAAGTGTTACATTGTGATTCCAGTGGGTCACCAACGTGGTAAACAGCTAGCTACACTGTGAAGTGTTGCATTTTGATGCAAGTGGGTCACCAATGTGGGAAGTGTAACAACTCTAACTTTTTGTTAAATCTCATAAATAGTAACTCATTCAATTCAGAGCCTGAATTTTTCCCCTGAGTCTAATATCCATATCAGGCTAATATCAATAGAACAGGGGGCAAACGTTTAGGGTTCTACATTGTGACATCATTAAAATACTGCTACTACAATGTTAAAACATTCTACATTGTGACATCATTAAAATACTCCTACTACAATGTTTAAACATTCTACATTGTGACATCATTTCATTGATATCATGAAACAACGTCTTCAACTCCATGTATTTTTTTATGTTTAATCAGAGATCTTTTATCAGAGTATCTCTTCCCACATTGATCACAGCTATGAGGTTTCTCTCCTGTGTGTATTCTCTGGTGTAGAGTCAGATTTCTAGATGCAGCAAAACATTTCCCACATTCATCACAGCAATAGGGTTTCTCTCCTGTGTGTATTCTCTGGTGCACTGTCAGATCTCTAGATTGACCAAAACTCTTCCCACATTGATCACAGCTATAAGATTTATCTCCTGTGTGTGTTATCTGGTGTAAAGTCAGAGAGACAGATTGAACAAATCTCTTCCCACATTGAGTACAGCTATATGGTTTCTCTCCTGAGTGTGCTCTCTGGTGTACTATCAGGCTGCTTGACTGATTAAAACCCTTCCCACATTGACCACAGCTATAAGGTTTCTCTCCTGTGTGTGTTCTCTGGTGCACTATCAAGGAGCTTGACACAGTAAAACTCTTCCCACATTGACCACAGCTATAAGGTTTCTCTCCTGTGTGTGTTCTCTGGTGCACTATCAAGGAGCTTGACACAGTAAAACTTTTCCCACATTGATCACAGCTATAAGATTTCTCTCCTGTGTGTGTTCTCTGGTGTAAAGTCAGAGAGCCAGATTGAACAAAACTCTTCCCACATTGAGTACAGCTATATGGTTTCTCTCCTGTGTGTGCTCTCTGGTGTATTTTAAGTTCTGATTAATATTTGCAACGTTTCCCACAGTCAGAGCAGCAGTGAGATTTCTTCCCTGTGGTTCCCTGCTGGTGTTTCTTGAGGTGTTCTGATCTGGAGAGACTCTTCTCTGCCTCGTCAGCATCAAGAGGTTGTTGAGGCTCCCCAGAGGATCCACTATAGTCACGTCTCTCTCCTGTGTGAATGACAAAGTCATACAGATGGTTAAAGTCCCACAACAGCAGAAATCCAATGTTTATTTGAGGTAAAAGGTGATGCCCAGAGCATACCCATGAAGTTGTACAACAATTGACATCTGTTTAATGATTTGACAATTAAGACAGTCAAGTGAGCAACAATCATATTTTGTCTTGTTTCCACATTAGTAGTAACATCAATGATTGTAGGCAACAAAGAATTTATTAAAGTTGTTGAAACCCTAAGCAGTGTGCCAGATTACTTTTGGTCTCCAAAATAGGCCCCTTTAAGTGTTTGCTAAAATTGCATCACGAAGGCAAAGCACACACAATTTGGTTGAAAAAACACCTCCCTGCTAATGAGAAAACCGATAGTTATGGATGCAGTATGGAGCAAAAATGGTGAGCGAAGATTTTAGTTTTTCACATTGTATTTTGAATATTACAGCGCAAGATCAGGAGTGATACTCAAGGAAACTCACATTAAGCTCTGTGTCTATTCACTAATTCACCACCATGGGGGAAAACTCAGGGGAGTTCTCATAGGCTGACAGCAAAAATAGCCTCCATTTCCAGGTTGTTTATGAGTGCATTTCACACTACTTTTGGATTATAATTGTAAGGCTCGTTTGAATCGCCTGCTTAATTTCTGTGTGTTATTGTCGCAAATCAACTGCTTTATACTTAAAAAACACTTCAACCAGTAAAATGCTCCTTGGCTAGCTTTGCCATCAGCCTGACAATGAGGGTTTGTACACTAAGTGTTTAACAAACAATAACATAGTAGAGGTCGACCGATTATGATTTTTCAACGCCAATACCGATTATTGGAGGACAAAAAAAAAGCCGATACCGATTACATCAGACGATTTTACATATATATTTGTAATGATGACAATTACAACAATACTGAATGAGCACTTTTATTTTAACTTAATATAATACATCAATAAAATCAATTTAGTCTCAAATAAACAATGAAACATGTTCCATTTGGTTTAATAATGCAAAAACACAGTGTTGGAGAAGTAAAAGTGCAATATGTGCCAAAAGCTAAACGTTTAAGTTCCTTGCTCAGAACATGAGAACATATGAAAGCTGGTGGTTCCTTTTAACATGAGTCTTCAATATTCCCAGGTAAGAAGTTTTAGGTTGCAGTTATTATAGGAATTATAGAACTATTTCTCTCTTTACCATTTGTATTTCATATACCTTTGACTATTGGATGTTCTTATAGGCACTTTAGTATTGCCAGCCTAATCTTGGGAGTTGATAGGCTTGAAGTCATAAACAGAGCTGTGCTTCATGCATTGCGAAGAGCTGCTGGAAAATGCAGGAAAGTGCTGTTTGAATGAATGTTTGAATGAATGCTCACGAGCTTGCTGCTGCCTACCACCGCTCAGTCAGACTGCTCTATCAAATATCAAATCATAGACTTAATTATAATATAATAAACACAGATATACGAGCCTTAGGTCATATTCAATTTAATATCGCTCTTCACCGAGCCCAAGAACAGGCGGGGCCAAACAGGTGTTGTACCCCGTTTCCCTCCTTCAGGGAAGAGTAATTACAGTTATAAAGTTACGCTCCCTTTCAGTCGGTCAACTTCGGTACAACATACTATGGGGAAATACAATCATTCTCCATGCCGACCCTGAAGGAGGGAAACTAGGTACAACATACTATGGGGAAATACAATCATTCTCCATGCCGACCCTGAAGGAGGGAAACTAGATACAACATACTATGGGGAAATACAATCATTCCCCATGCCGACCAAAACGGACACTAAATGAAATGGCCCCAGGCAGACCACCCAGACCTGACCCCGCAAGATGCGTCAGTTTTGTCAATTTATTAATTGTCTTTTGTTTGAAACACTCCTGTCAATGTTGAGTAAGGACGCACACCTGATTACACATATAGAAGTAGGATTAATCTACCTGGCCTGCACACAAATGTAGGCCTATAAATGTGCCCATTTGGGGATGTCTGATAGTATTTCTGATTGTCTTAATGCAGCACCACTAATGAGTTGTGGAGCTTCTCAAAGCAAATGTTTCTTCACCTCAAACAGCAAGTAAACAAAGTCGGGAAGAGGTTTTTTCCCTTCTGGTTAGGTTATATTGATGACTGGCTCCCTCAAGTCATTTGTGTGTCTTAGTTACTTGCGCATGCTTTATAGCATCAGACAAGTTCAGTACATATAGTTCATTTTATTAAAACACATGGGATGTGTCTATAAATTGGGTGAAATATAATAACGTGTATTTTTCAATCGATTGGTAAAAAGAACAGATGACTCTTGGTTGACCTAGATATATTTTAGGTGGGGACAGCACTTTAACATGATTTTGGGGTTCCTGAGTGGTGCAGCGGTCTAAGACACTGCATCTCAGTGCTTGAGGCGTAACTACAGACACCCTGGTTCGAATCCAGGCTGTATCACAACCGGCCGTGATTGGGAGTCCCATAGGGCGGTGCACAATTGGCCCAGCGTCGTCTGGGTTTGGCCGTTATAGGCCGTCATTGTAAATAATAATTTGTTCTTAACTGGCTTGCCTAGTTAAATAAATGTTAAATTTTTTAAATTATAAAACATACAGTGCATTCAGAAAGTTTTCAGCCATAATGAAAAAGTGAAAACAGAAATACCTTATTTACATAAGTATTTAGACCCTTTGCAATGAAACTCAAAATTGTTTCCATTAATCATCCTTGAGATGTTACTACAGCTTGATTGGAGTCCACCTGTGGCAAATTCAATTGATTGGACATGATTTGGAAGGCACACACCTGTCGATATAAGGTCCCACAGTTGTCAGAGCAAAAACCAAGCCCTGAGGTCAAAGGAATTGTCCGTAGAGCTCTGAGACAGGATTGTGTCGAGGCACAGATCTGGGGAAGGGTACCAAAAAATGTCTGCAGCATTGAAGGTCCCCAAGAACACAGTGGCCTCCATCATTCTCAAATGGAAGAAGTTTAGAACAACTAAGAGCTCCAAAGTTCCTCTGTGGAGATGGGAGAACCTTCCAGAAGGACAACCAACTCTGCAGCACTCCACCAATCAGGCCTCTATTGTAGAGTGGCCAGATGGAAGCCACTCCTCAGTATAAAGCATATGACAGCCTGCTTGGAGTTTGCCAAAATGCACCTAAAGACTCACAGACCATGATGAAACCAAGATTGAACTCTGGCCTGAATGCCAAGTGTCCTAGAGGGAGCCAGTCGTCACTATAACCTGACTAGAGGGAGCCAGTCGTCAATATAACCTGACTAGAGGGAGCCAGTCGTCAACATGACCTGACCTAGTGGGAGCCAGTCGTCACTATAACCTGACTAGAGGGAGCCAGTCGTCAATATAACCTGACTAGAGTGAGCCAGTCGTCAATATAACCTGACTAGAGGGAGCCAGTCGTCACTATAACCTGACTAGAGGGAGCCAGTCGTCACTATAACCTGACCTAGAGGGAGCCAGTCGTCACTATAACCTGACTAGAGGGAGCCAGTCATCACTATAACCTGACTAGAGGGAGCCAGTCGTCATTATAACCTGACTAGAGGGTGCCAGTCGTCACTATAACCTGACTAGAGGGAGCCAGTCGTCAACGTAACCTGACTAGAGGGAGCCAGTCATCAACGTAACCTGACTAGAGGGAGCCAGTCGTCAACGTAACCTGACTAGAGGGAGCCAGTCGTCACTATAACCTGACTAGAGGGAGCCAGTCGTCAATGTAACCTGTCTAGAGGGAGCCAGTCATCAATATAACCTGACTAGAGGGAGCCAGTCGTCACTATAACCTGACTAGAGGGAGCCAGTCGTCACTATAACCTGACTAGAGGGGGCCAGTCGTCAACATAACCTGACTAGAGGGAGAAGGTCGTCAACATAACCTCACTAGAGGGAGCCAGTCGTCAACGTAACCTGACTAGAGGGATCCAGTCATCACTATAACCTGACCAGAGGGAGCCAGTCGTCACTATAACCTGACTAGAGGGAGCCAGTCGTCACTATAACCTGACTAGAGGGAGCCAGTCGTCAATATAACCTGACTAGAGGGAGCCAGTCGTAACTATAACCTGACTAGAGGGAGCCAGTCGTCACTATAACCTGACCTAGAGGGAGCCAGTCGTCACTATAACCTGACTAGAGGGAGCCAGTCATCACTATAACCTGACTAGAGGGAGCCAGTCGTCACTATAACCTGACTAGAGGGTGCCAGTCGTCACTATAACCTGACTAGAGGGAGCCAGTCGTCAACGTAACCTGACTAGAGGGAGCCAGTCATCAACGTAACCTGACTAGAGGGAGCCAGTCGTCAACGTAACCTGACTAGAGGGAGCCAGTCGTCACTATAACCTGACTAGAGGGAGCCAGTAGTCAACGTAACCTGACTAGAGGGAGCCAGTCATCAATATAACCTGACTAGCGGGAGCCAGTCGTCACTATAACCAGACTAGAGGGAGCCAGTCGTCACTATAACCTGACTAGAGGGAGCCAGTCATCAACATAACCTGACTAGAGGGAGAAGGTCGTCAACATAACCTGACTAGAGGGAGCCAGTCGTCAACGTTACCTGACTAGAGGGAGCCAGTCATCAATATAACCTGACTAGAGGGAGCCAGTCGTCAACGTAACCTGACTAGAGGGAGCCAGTCATCACTATAACCTGACCAGAGGGAGCCAGTCGTCACTATAACCTGACCAGAGAGAGCCAGTCGTCAATATAACCTGACTAGAGGGAGCCAGTCGTCACTATAACCAGACTAGAGGGAGCCAGTCGTCACTATAACCTGACCTAGAGGGAGCCAGTCGTCACTATAACCTGACTAGAGGGAGCCAGTCATCACTATAACCTGACTAGAGGGAGCCAGTCGTCACTATAACCTGACTAGAGGGAGCCAGTCGTCACTATAACCTGACTAGAGGGAACCAGTCGTCAACGTAACCTGACTAGAGGGAGCCAGTCATCAACGTAACCTGACTAGAGGGAGCCAGTCGTCAACGTAACCTGACTAGAGGGAGCCAGTCGTCACTATAACCTGACTAGAGGGAGCCAGTCGTCAACGTAACCTGACTAGAGGGAGCCAGTCATCAATATAACCTGACTAGAGGGAGCCAGTCGTCACTATAACCTGACTAGAGGGAGCCAATCGTCACTATAACCTGACTAGAGGGAGCCAGTCGTCAATATAACCTGACTAGAGGGAGCCAGTCGTCAACATGACCTGACCTAGAGGGAGCCAGTCGTCACTATAACCTGACTAGAGGGATTCAGTCGTCAATATAACCTGACTAGAGGGAGCCAGTCGTCACTATAACCTGACTAGAGGGAGCCAGTCGTCACTATAACCTGACCTAGAGGGAGCCAGTCGTCACTATAACCTGACTAGAGGGAGCCAGTCATCACTATAACCTGACTAGAGGGAGCCAGTCGTCAGTATAACCTGACTAGAGGGTGCCAGTCGTCACTATAACCTGACTAGAGGGTGCCAGTCGTCACTATAACCTGACTAGAGGGAGCCAGTCGTCAACGTAACCTGACTAGAGGGAGCCAGTCATCAACGTAACCTGACTAGAGGGAGAAGGTCGTCAACATAACCTGACTAGAGGGAGCCAGTCGTCAACGTTACCTGACTAGAGGGAGCCAGTCATCAATATAACCTGACTAGAGGGAGCCAGTCGTCAATGTAACCTGACTAGAGGGAGCCAGTCGTCACTATAACCTGACTAGAGGGAGCCAGTCGTCAACGTAACCTGACTAGAGGGAGCCAGTCATCAATATAACCTGACTAGAGGGAGCCAGACGTCACTATTACCTGACTAGAGGGAGCCAGTCGTCACTATAACCTGACTAGAGGGAGCCAGTCGTCAATATAACCTGACTAGAGGGAGCCAGTCGTCAACATGACCTGACCTAGAGGGAGCCAGTCGTCACTATAACCTGTCTAGAGGGAGCCAGTCGTCACTATAACCTGACTTAGAGGGAGCCAGTCATCAATATAACCTGACTAGAGGGAGCCAGACGTCACTATTACCTGACTAGAGGGAGCCAGTCGTCACTATAACCTGACTAGAGGGAGCCAGTCGTCAATATAACCTGACTAGAGGGAGCCAGTCGTCAACATGACCTGACCTAGAGGGAGCCAGTCGTCACTATAACCTGTCTAGAGGGAGCCAGTCGTCACTATAACCTGACTTAGAGGGAGCCAGTCGTCACTATAACCTGACTAGAGGGAGCCAGTCGTCACTATAACCTGACTAGAGGGAGCCAGTCGTCACTATAACCTGACTAGAGGGAGCCAGTCGTCACTATAACCTGACTAGAGGGAGCCAGTCGTCAACGTAACCTGACTAGAGGGAGCCAGTCATCAACGTAACCTGACTAGAGGGAGCCACTCGTCAACGTAACCTGACTAGAGGGAGCCAGTCGTCAACGTTACCTGACTAGAGGGAGCCAGTCATCAATATAACCTGACTAGAGGGAGCCAGTCGTCACTATAACCTGACTAGAGGGAGCCAGTCATCACTATAACCTGACTAGAGGGAGCCAGTCGTCAGTATAACCTGACTAGAGGGTGCCAGTCGTCACTATAACCTGACTAGAGGGTGCCAGTCGTCACTATAACCTGACTAGAGGGAGCCAGTCGTCAACGTAACCTGACTAGAGGGAGCCAGTCATCAACGTAACCTGACTAGAGGGAGAAGGTCGTCAACATAACCTGACTAGAGGGAGCCAGTCGTCAACGTTACCTGACTAGAGGGAGCCAGTCATCAATATAACCTGACTAGAGGGAGCCAGTCGTCAACGTTACCTGACTAGAGGGAGCCAGTCGTCAACGTTACCTGACTAGAGGGAGCCAGTCATCAATATAACCTGACTAGAGGGAGCCAGTCGTCAATGTAACCTGACTAGAGGGAGCCAGTCGTCACTAGAACCTGACTATAGGGAGCCAGTCGTCAACGTAACCTGACTAGAGGGAGCCAGTCCTCAATATAACCTGACTAGAGGGAGCCAGACGTCACTATTACCTGACTAGAGGGAGCCAGTCGTCACTATAACCTGACTAGAGGGAGCCAGTCGTCAATATAACCTGACTAGAGGGAGCCAGTCGTCAACATGACCTGACCTAGAGGGAGCCAGTCGTCACTATAACCTGTCTAGAGGGAGCCAGTCGTCACTATAACCTGACTTAGAGGGAGCCAGTCGTCACTATAACCTGACTAGAGGGAGCCAGTCGTCACTATAACCTGACTAGAGGGAGCCAGTCGTCACTATAACCTGACTAGAGGGAGCCAGTCGTCACTATAACCTGACTAGAGGGAGCCAGTCGTCAACGTAACCTGACTAGAGGGAGCCAGTCATCAACGTAACCTGACTAGAGGGAGCCACTCGTCAACGTAACCTGACTAGAGGGAGCCAGTCGTCAACGTTACCTGACTAGAGGGAGCCAGTCATCAATATAACCTGACTAGAGGGAGCCAATCGTCACTATAACCTGACTAGAGGGAGCTGGTCGTCAATATAACCTGACTAGAGGGAGCCAGTCGTCAACATGACCTGACCTAGAGGGAGCCAGTCGTCACTATAACCTGACTAGAGGGAGCCAGTCGTCACTATAACCTGACTAGAGGGAGCCAGTCGTCAACGTAACCTGACTAGAGGGAGCCAGTCATCAATATAACCTGACTAGAGGGAGCCAGTCGTCAATGTAACCTGACTAGAGGGAGCCAGTCGTCACTATAACCTGACTAGAGGGAGCCAGTCGTCAACGTAACCTGACTAGAGGGAGCCAGTCATCAATATAACCTGACTAGAGGGAGCCAGTCGTCACTATAACCTGACTAGAGGGAGCCAGTCGTCACTATAACCTGACTAGAGGGAGCTGGTCGTCAATATAACCTGACTAGAGGGAGCCAGTCGTCAACATGACCTGACCTAGAGGGAGCCAGTCGTCACTATAACCTGACTAGAGGGAGCCAGTCGTCACTATAACCTGACTAGAGGGAGCCAGTCGTCACTATAACCTGACTAGAGGGAGCCAGTCGTCAACGTAACCTGACTAGAGGGAGCCAGTCATCAATATAACCTGACTAGAGGGAGCCAGTCGTCAATGTAACCTGACTAGAGGGAGCCAGTCGTCACTATAACCTGACTAGAGGGAGCCAGTCGTCAACGTAACCTGACTAGAGGGAGCCAGTCATCAATATAACCTGACTAGAGGGAGCCAGTCATCACTATAACCTGACTAGAGGGAGCCAGTCGTCACTATAACCTGACTAGAGGGAGCTGGTCGTCAATATAACCTGACTAGAGGGAGCCAGTCGTCAACATGACCTGACCTAGAGGGAGCCAGTCGTCACTATAACCTGACTAGAGGGAGCCAGTTGTCACTATAACCTGACTAGAGGGAGCCAGTCGTCAACGTAACCTGACTAGAGGGAGCCAGTCATCACTATAACCTGACTAGAGGGAGCCAGTCGTCACTATAACCTGACTAGAGGGAGCCAGTCGTCAACGTAACCTGACTAGAGGGAGCCAGTCGTCACTATAACCTGACCTAGAGGGAGCCAGTCGTCACTATAACCTGACTAGAGGGAGCCAGTCGTCACTATAACCTGACTAGAGGGAGCCAGTCATCACTATAACCTGACTAGAGGGAGCCAGTCGTCACTATAACCTGACCAGAGGGAGCCAGTCGTCAACGTAACCTGACTAGAGGGAACCAGTCGTCACTATAACCTGACTAGAGGGAGCCAGTCATCACTATAACCTGACTAGAGGGAGCCAGTCGTCACTATAACCTGACTAGAGGGAGCCAGTCATCACTATAACCTGACTAGAGGGAGCCAGTCATCAACATAACCTGACTAGAGGGAGCCAGTCGTCAACGTAACCTGACTAGAGGGAACCAGTCGTCACTATAACCTGACTAGAGGGAGCCAGTCATCACTATAACCTGACTAGAGGGAGCCAGTCGTCACTATAACCTGACTAGAGGGAGCCAGTCATCACTATAACCTGACTAGAGGGAGCCAGTCGTCAACGTAACCTGACTAGAGGGAGCCAGTCATCACTATAACCGGACTAGAGGGAGCCAGTCGTCACTATAACCTGACTAGAGGGAGCCAGTCGTCAACGTAACCTGACTAGAGGGAGCCAGTCGTCACTATAACCTGACCTAGAGGGAGCCAGTCGTCACTATAACCTGATTAGAGGGAGCCAGTTGTCACTATAACCTGACTAGAGGGAGCCAGTCGTCACTATAACCTGACTAGAGGGAGCCAGTCTCAACGTAACCTGACCAGAGGGAGCCAGTCGTCACAATAACCTGACCAGAGGGAGCCAGTCGTCACTATAACCTGACTAGAGAGAGCCAGTCGTCACTATAACCTGACTAGAGGGAGCCAGTCGTCACTATAACCTGACTAGATGGAGCCAGTTGTCGCTATAACCTGACTAGAGGGAGCCAGTCTCAATGTAACCTGACCAGAGGGAGCCAGTCGTCACTATAACCTGACCAGAGGGAGCCAGTTGTCACTATAACCTGACCAGAGGGAGCCAGTCATCACTATAACCTGACTAGAGGGATCCAGTCGTCACTATAACCTGACTAGAGGGAGCCAGTCGTCACTATAACCTGACTAGAGGGAGCCAGTCGTCAACGTAACCTGACTAGAGGGAGCCAGTCGTCACTATAACCTGACTAGAGTGAGCCAGTCGTCAACGTAACCTGACTAGAGGGAGCCAGTCGTCAACGTAACCTGACTAGAGGGAACCAGTCGTCACTGTAACCTGACTAGAGGGAGGCAGTCATCACTATAACCTGACTAGAGGGAGCCAGTCGTCACTATAACCTGACTAGAGGGAGCCAGTCGTCAATATAACCTGACTAGAGGGAGCCAGTCATCAACGTAACCTGACTAGAGGGAGCCAGTCGTCAACGTAACCTGACTAGAGGGAGCCAGTCGTCACTATAACCTGACTAGAGGGAGCCAGTCGTCAATGTAACCTGACTAGAGGGAGCCAGTCATCAATATAACCTGACTAGAGGGAGCCAGTCGTCACTATAACCTGACCTAGAGGGAGCCAGTCGTCACTATAACCTGACTAGAGGGAGCCAGTCATCACTATAACCTGACTAGAGGGAGCCAGTCGTCACTATAACCTGACTAGAGGGTGCCAGTCGTCACTATAACCTGACTAGAGGGAGCCAGTCGTCAACGTAACCTGACTAGAGGGAGCCAGTCATCAACGTAACCTGACTAGAGGGAGCCAGTCGTCAACGTAACCTGACTAGAGGGAGCCAGTCGTCACTATAACCTGACCTAAAGGGAGCCAGTCGTCACTATAACCTGACTAGAGGGAGCCAGTCATCACTATAACCTGACTAGCGGGAGCCAGTCGTCACTATAACCTGACTAGAGGGAGCCAGTCGTCACTATAACCTGACTAGAGGGAACCAGTCGTCAACATGACCTGACCTAGAGGGAGCCAGTCGTCACTATAACCTGACTAGAGGGAGCCAGTCGTCAATATAACCTGACTAGAGGGAGCCAGTCGTCACTATAACCTGACTAGAGGGAGCCAGTCGTCACTATAACCTGACCTAGAGGGAGCCAGTCGTCACTATAACCTGACTAGAGGGAGCCAGTCGTCAGTATAACCTGACTAGAGGGTGCCAGTCGTCACTATAACCTGACTAGAGGGAGCCAGTCGTCAACGTAACCTGACTAGAGGGAGCCAGTCATCAACGTAACCTGACTAGAGGGAGCCAGTCGTCAACGTAACCTGACTAGAGGGAGCCAGTCGTCACTATAACCAGACTAGAGGGAGCCAGTCGTCACTATAACCAGACTAGAGGGAGCCAGTCGTCACTATAACCTGACCTAGAGGGAGCCAGTCGTCACTATAACCTGACTAGAGGGAGCCAGTCGTCACTATAACCTGACTAGAGGGAGCCAGTCGTCACTATAACCTGACTAGAGGGAGCCAGTCGTCAACGTAACCTGACTAGAGGGAGCCAGTCATCAACGTAACCTGACTAGAGGGAGCCAGTCGTCAACGTAACCTGACTAGAGGGAGCCAGTCGTCACTATAACCTGACTAGAGGGAGCCAGTCGTCAACGTAACCTGACTAGAGGGAGCCAGTCATCAATATAACCTGACTAGAGGGAGCCAGTCGTCACTTTAACCTGACTAGAGGGAGCCAGTCGTCACTATAACCTGACTAGAGGGAGCCAGTCGTCAATATAACCTGACTAGAGGGAGCCAGTCGTCAACATGACCTGACCTAGAGGGATCCAGTCGTCACTATAACCTGACTAGAGGGAGCCAGTCGTCACTATAACCTGACTAGAGGGAGCCAGTCATCAACATAACCTGACTAGAGGGAGCCAGTCATCACTATAACCTGACTAGAGGGAGCCAGTCATCACTATAACCTGACTAGAGGGAGCCAGTCGTCACTATAACCTGACCAGAGGGAGCCAGTCGTCACTATAACCTGACTAGAGGGAGCCAGTCGTCACTATAACCTGACTAGAGGGAGCCAGTCGTCACAATAACCTGACTAGAGGGAGCCAGTCATCAACATAACCTGACTAGAGGGAGAAGGTCGTCAACATAACCTGACTAGAGGGAGCCAGTCGTCAACGTTACCTGACTAGAGGGAGCCAGTCATCAATATAACCTGACTAGAGGGAGCCAGTCGTCAACGTAACCTGACTAGAGGGAGCCAGTCATCACTATAACCTGACCAGAGGGAGCCAGTCGTCACTATAACCTGACTAGAGGGAGCCAGTCGTCAATATAACCTGACTAGAGGGAGCCAGTCGTCACTATAACCAGACTAGAGGGAGCCAGTCGTCACTATAACCTGACCTAGAGGGAGCCAGTCGTCACTATAACCTGACCTAGAGGGAGCCAGTCGTCACTATAACCTGACTAGAGGGAGCCAGTCATCACTATAACCTGACTAGAGGGAGCCAGTCGTCACTATAACCTGACTAGAGGGAGCCAGTCGTCACTATAACCTGACTAGAGTGAACCAGTCGTCAACGTAACCTGACTAGAGGGAGCCAGTCATCAACGTAACCTGACTAGAGGGAGCCAGTCATCAACGTAACCTGACTAGAGGGAGCCAGTCGTCAACGTAACCTGACTAGAGGGAGCCAGTCGTCACTATAACCTGACTAGAGGGAGTCAGTCGTCACTATAACCTGACTAGAGGGAGCCAGTCGTCAATATAACCTGACTAGAGGGAGCCAGTCGTCAACATGACCTGACCTAGAGGGAGCCAGTCGTCAACGTAACCTGACCAGAGGGAGCCAGTCATCACTATAACCTGACTAGAGGGAGCCAGTCGTCAATATAACCTGACTAGAGGGAGCCAGTCGTCACTATAACCAGACTAGAGGGAGCCAGTCGTCACTATAACCTGACCTAGAGGGAGCCAGTCGTCACTATAACCTGACTAGAGGGAGCCAGTCATCACTATAACCTGACTAGAGGGAGCCAGTCGTCACTATAACCTGACTAGAGGGAGCCAGTCGTCACTATAACCTGACTAGAGGGAACCAGTCGTCAACGTAACCTGACTAGAGGGAGCCAGTCATCAACGTAACCTGACTAGAGGGAGCCAGTCGTCAACGTAACCTGACTAGAGGGAGCCAGTCGTCACTATAACCTGACTAGAGGGAGCCAGTCGTGAACGTAACCTGACTAGAGGGAGCCAGTCATCAATATAACCTGACTAGAGGGAGCCAGTCGTCACTATAACCTGACTAGAGGGAGTCAGTCGTCACTATAACCTGACTAGAGGGAGCCAGTCGTCAATATAACCTGACTAGAGGGAGCCAGTCGTCAACATGACCTGACCTAGAGGGATCCAGTCGTCACTATAACCTGACTAGAGGGAGCCAGTCGTCACTATAACCTGACTAGAGGGAGCCAGTCGTCAACATAACCTGACTAGAGGGAGCCAGTCATCACTATAACCTGACTAGAGGGAGCCAGTCGTCACTATAACCTGACCAGAGGGAGCCAGTCGTCACTATAACCTGACTAGAGGGAGCCAGTCGTCACTATAACCTGACTAGAGGGAGCCAGTCGTCACAATAACCTGACTAGAGGGAGCCAGTCATCAACATAACCTGACTAGAGGGAGAAGGTCGTCAACATAACCTGACTAGAGGGAGCCAGTCGTCAACGTTACCTGACTAGAGGGAGCCAGTCATCAATATAACCTGACTAGAGGGAGCCAGTCGTCAACGTAACCTGACTAGAGGGAGCCAGTCATCACTATAACCTGACCAGAGGGAGCCAGTCGTCACTATAACCTGACTAGAGGGAGCCAGTCGTCACTATAACCTGACTAGAGGGAGCCAGTCGTCACTATAACCAGACTAGAGGGAGCCAGTCGTCACTATAACCTGACCTAGAGGGAGCCAGTCGTCACTATAACCTGACTAGAGGGAGCCAGTCATCACTATAACCTGACTAGAGGGAGCCAGTCGTCACTATAACCTGACTAGAGGGAGCCAGTCGTCACTATAACCTGACTAGAGGGAACCAGTCGTCAACGTAACCTGACTAGAGGGAGCCAGTCATCAACGTAACCTGACTAGAGGGAGCCAGTCGTCAACGTAACCTGACTAGAGGGAGCCAGTCGTCACTATAACCTGACTAGAGGGAGCCAGTCATCACTATAACCTGACTAGAGGGAGCCAGTCGTCACTATAACCTGACTCGAGGGAGCCAATCGTCACTATAACCTGACTAGAGGGAGCCAGTCGTCAATATAACCTGACTAGAGGGAGCCAGTCGTCAACATGACCTGACCTAGAGGGAGCCAGTCGTCACTATAACCTGACTAGAGGGAGCCAGTCGTCAATATAACCTGACTAGAGGGAGCCAGTCGTCACTATAACCTGACTAGAGGGAGCCAGTCGTCACTATAACCTGACCTAGAGGGAGCCAGTCGTCACTATAACCTGACTAGAAGGAGCCAGTCGTCACTATAACCTGACTAGAGGGAGCCAGTCGTCAGTATAACCTGACTAGAGGGTGCCAGTCGTCACTATAACCTGACTAGAGGGAGCCAGTCGTCACTATAACCTGACTAGAGGGAGCCAGTCGTCACTATAACCTGACTAGAGGGAGCCAGTCGTCAATATAACCTGACTAGAGGGAGCCAGTCGTCAACATGACCTGACCTAGAGGGAGCCAGTCGTCAACGTAACCTGACTAGAGGGAGCCAGTCGTCACTATAACCTGACTAGAGGGAGCCAGTCGTCAATGTAACCTGACTAGAGGGAGCCAGTCATCAATATAACCTGACTAGAGGGAGCCAGTCGTCACTATAACCTGACCTAGAGGGAGCCAGTCGTCACTATAACCTGACTAGAGGGAGCCAGTCGTCACTATAACCTGACTAGAGGGAGCCAGTCGTCAATATAACCTGACTAGAGGGAGCCAGTCGTCAACATGACCTGACCTAGAGGGAGCCAGTCGTCAACGTAACCTGACCAGAGGGAGCCAGTCATCACTATAACCTGACTAGAGGGAGCCAGTCATCAACGTAACCTGACTAGAGGGAGCCAGTCGTCAACGTAACCTGACTAGAGGGAGCCAGTCGTCACTATAACCTGACTAGAGGGAGCCAGTCGTCAATGTAACCTGACTAGAGGGAGCCAGTCATCAATATAACCTGACTAGAGGGAGCCAGTCGTCACTATAACCTGACCTAGAGGGAGCCAGTCGTCACTATAACCTGACTAGAGGGAGCCAGTCGTCACTATAACCTGACTAGAGGGAGCCAGTCGTCACTATAACCTGACTAGAGGGTGCCAGTCGTCACTATAACCTGACTAGAGGGAGCCAGTCGTCAACGTAACCTGACTAGAGGGAGCCAGTCATCAACGTAACCTGACTAGAGGGAGCCAGTCGTCAACGTAACCTGACTAGAGGGAGCCAGTCGTCACTATAACCTGACTAGAGGGAGCCAGTAGTCAACGTAACCTGACTAGAGGGAGCCAGTCATCAATATAACCTGACTAGCGTGAGCCAGTCGTCACTATAACCAGACTAGAGGGAGCCAGTCGTCACTATAACCTGACCTAGAGGGAGCCAGTCGTCACTATAACCTGACTAGAGGGAGCCAGTCATCACTATAACCTGACTAGAGGGAGCCAGTCGTCACTATAACCTGACTAGAGGGAGCCAGTCGTCACTATAACCTGACTAGAGGGAACCAGTCGTCAACGTAACCTGACTAGAGGGAGCCAGTCATCAACGTAACCTGACTAGAGGGAGCCAGTCGTCAACGTAACCTGACTAGAGGGAGCCAGTCGTCACTATAACCTGACTAGAGGGAGCCAGTCGTCAACGTAACCTGACTAGAGGGAGCCAGTCATCAATATAACCTGACTAGAGGGAGCCAGTCGTCACTATAACCTGACTAGAGGGAGCCAGTCGTCACTATAACCTGACTAGAGGGAGCCAGTCGTCAATATAACCTGACTAGAGGTAGCCAGTCGTCAACATGACCTGACCTAGAGGGATCCAGTCGTCACTATAACCTGACTAGAGGGAGCCAGTCGTCACTATAACCTGACTAGAGGGAGCCAGTCATCAACATAACCTGACTAGAGGGAGCCAGTCATCACTATAACCTGACTAGAGGGAGCCAGTCGTCACTATAACCTGACCAGAGGGAGCCAGTCGTCACTATAACCTGACTAGAGGGAGCCAGTCGTCACTATAACCTGACTAGAGGGAGCCAGTCGTCACAATAACCTGACTAGAGGGAGCCAGTCATCAACATAACCTGACTAGAGGGAGAAGGTCGTCAACATAACCTGACTAGAGGGAGAAGGTCGTCAACATAACCTGACTAGAGGGAGCCAGTCGTCAATATAACCTGACTAGAGGGAGCCAGTCGTCACTATAACCTGACTAGAGGGAGCCAGTCGTCACTATAACCTGACCTAGAGGGAGCCAGTCGTAACTATAACCTGACTAGAGGGAGCCAGTCATCACTATAACCTGACTAGAGGGAGCCAGTCGTCAGTATAACCTGACTAGAGGGTGCCAGTCGTCACTATAACCTGACTAGAGGGTGCCAGTCGTCACTATAACCTGACTAGAGGGAGCCAGTCGTCAACGTAACCTGACTAGAGGGAGCCAGGCATCAACGTAACCTGACTAGAGGGAGCCAGTCGTCACTATAACCTGACTAGAGGGAGCCAGTCGTCACAATAACCTGACTAGAGGGAGCCAGTCATCAACATAACCTGACTAGAGGGAGAAGGTCGTCAACATAACCTGACTAGAGGGAGCCAGTCGTCAACGTTACCTGACTAGAGGGAGCCAGTCATCAATATAACCTGACCAGAGGGAGCCAGTCGTCACTATAACCTGACTAGAGGGAGCCAGTCGTCACTATAACCTGACTAGAGGGAGCCAGTCGTCACTATAACCAGACTAGAGGGAGCCAGTCGTCACTATAACCTGACCTAGAGGGAGCCAGTCGTCACTATAACCTGACTAGAGGGAGCCAGTCATCACTATAACCTGACTAGAGGGAGCCAGTCGTCACTATAACCTGACTAGAGGGAGCCAGTCGTCACTATAACCTGACTAGAGGGAACCAGTCGTCAACGTAACCTGACTAGAGGGAGCCAGTCATCAACGTAACCTGACTAGAGGGAGCCAGTCGTCAACGTAACCTGACTAGAGGGAGCCAGTCGTCACTATAACCTGACTAGAGGGAGCCAGTCATCACTATAACCTGACTAGAGGGAGCCAGTCGTCACTATAACCTGACTCGAGGGAGCCAATCGTCACTATAACCTGACTAGAGGGAGCCAGTCGTCAATATAACCTGACTAGAGGGAGCCAGTCGTCAACATGACCTGACCTAGAGGGAGCCAGTCGTCACTATAACCTGACTAGAGGGAGCCAGTCGTCAATATAACCTGACTAGAGGGAGCCAGTCGTCACTATAACCTGACTAGAGGGAGCCAGTCGTCACTATAACCTGACCTAGAGGGAGCCAGTCGTCACTATAACCTGACTAGAGGGAGCCAGTCGTCACTATAACCTGACTAGAGGGAGCCAGTCGTCACTATAACCTGACTAGAGGGAGCCAGTCGTCAATATAACCTGACTAGAGGGAGCCAGTCGTCAACATGACCTGACCTAGAGGGAGCCAGTCGTCAACGTAACCTGACTAGAGGGAGCCAGTCGTCACTATAACCTGACTAGAGGGAGCCAGTCGTCAATGTAACCTGACTAGAGGGAGCCAGTCATCAATATAACCTGACTAGAGGGAGCCAGTCGTCACTATAACCTGACCTAGAGGGAGCCAGTCGTCACTATAACCTGACTAGAGGGAGCCAGTCGTCACTATAACCTGACTAGAGGGAGCCAGTCGTCAATATAACCTGACTAGAGGGAGCCAGTCGTCAACATGACCTGACCTAGAGGGAGCCAGTCGTCAACGTAACCTGACCAGAGGGAGCCAGTCATCACTATAACCTGACTAGAGGGAGCCAGTCATCAACGTAACCTGACTAGAGGGAGCCAGTCGTCAACGTAACCTGACTAGAGGGAGCCAGTCGTCACTATAACCTGACTAGAGGGAGCCAGTCGTCAATGTAACCTGACTAGAGGGAGCCAGTCATCAATATAACCTGACTAGAGGGAGCCAGTCGTCACTATAACCTGACCTAGAGGGAGCCAGTCGTCACTATAACCTGACTAGAGGGAGCCAGTCGTCACTATAACCTGACTAGAGGGAGCCAGTCGTCACTATAACCTGACTAGAGGGTGCCAGTCGTCACTATAACCTGACTAGAGGGAGCCAGTCGTCAACGTAACCTGACTAGAGGGAGCCAGTCATCAACGTAACCTGACTAGAGGGAGCCAGTCGTCAACGTAACCTGACTAGAGGGAGCCAGTCGTCACTATAACCTGACTAGAGGGAGCCAGTAGTCAACGTAACCTGACTAGAGGGAGCCAGTCATCAATATAACCTGACTAGCGTGAGCCAGTCGTCACTATAACCAGACTAGAGGGAGCCAGTCGTCACTATAACCTGACCTAGAGGGAGCCAGTCGTCACTATAACCTGACTAGAGGGAGCCAGTCATCACTATAACCTGACTAGAGGGAGCCAGTCGTCACTATAACCTGACTAGAGGGAGCCAGTCGTCACTATAACCTGACTAGAGGGAACCAGTCGTCAACGTAACCTGACTAGAGGGAGCCAGTCATCAACGTAACCTGACTAGAGGGAGCCAGTCGTCAACGTAACCTGACTAGAGGGAGCCAGTCGTCACTATAACCTGACTAGAGGGAGCCAGTCGTCAACGTAACCTGACTAGAGGGAGCCAGTCATCAATATAACCTGACTAGAGGGAGCCAGTCGTCACTATAACCTGACTAGAGGGAGCCAGTCGTCACTATAACCTGACTAGAGGGAGCCAGTCGTCAATATAACCTGACTAGAGGTAGCCAGTCGTCAACATGACCTGACCTAGAGGGATCCAGTCGTCACTATAACCTGACTAGAGGGAGCCAGTCGTCACTATAACCTGACTAGAGGGAGCCAGTCATCAACATAACCTGACTAGAGGGAGCCAGTCATCACTATAACCTGACTAGAGGGAGCCAGTCGTCACTATAACCTGACCAGAGGGAGCCAGTCGTCACTATAACCTGACTAGAGGGAGCCAGTCGTCACTATAACCTGACTAGAGGGAGCCAGTCGTCACAATAACCTGACTAGAGGGAGCCAGTCATCAACATAACCTGACTAGAGGGAGAAGGTCGTCAACATAACCTGACTAGAGGGAGAAGGTCGTCAACATAACCTGACTAGAGGGAGCCAGTCGTCAATATAACCTGACTAGAGGGAGCCAGTCGTCACTATAACCTGACTAGAGGGAGCCAGTCGTCACTATAACCTGACCTAGAGGGAGCCAGTCGTAACTATAACCTGACTAGAGGGAGCCAGTCATCACTATAACCTGACTAGAGGGAGCCAGTCGTCAGTATAACCTGACTAGAGGGTGCCAGTCGTCACTATAACCTGACTAGAGGGTGCCAGTCGTCACTATAACCTGACTAGAGGGAGCCAGTCGTCAACGTAACCTGACTAGAGGGAGCCAGGCATCAACGTAACCTGACTAGAGGGAGCCAGTCGTCAACGTAACCTGACTAGAGGGAGCCAGTCGTCAACGTAACCTGACTAGAGGGAGCCAGTCATCAACGTAACCTGACTAGAGGGAGCCAGTCGTCAACGTAACCTGACTAGAGGGAGCCAGTCGTCACTATAACCAGACTAGAGGGAGCCAGTCGTCACTATAACCAGACTAGAGGGAGCCAGTCGTCACTATAACCTGACCTAGAGGGAGCCAGTCGTCACTATAACCTGACTAGAGGGAGCCAGTCGTCACTATAACCTGACTAGAGGGAGCCAGTCGTCACTATAACCTGACTAGAGGGAGCCAGTCGTCAACGTAACCTGACTAGAGGGAGCCAGTCATCAACGTAACCTGACTAGAGGGAGCCAGTCGTCAACGTAACCTGACTAGAGGGAGCCAGTCGTCACTATAACCTGACTAGAGGGAGCCAGTCGTCAACGTAACCTGACTAGAGGGAGCCAGTCGTCAATATAACCTGACTAGAGGGAGCCAGTCGTCACTATAACCTGACTAGAGGGAGCCAGTCGTCACTATAACCTGACTAGAGGGAGCCAGTCGTCAATATAACCTGACTAGAGGGAGCCAGTCGTCAACATGACCTGACCTAGAGGGATCCAGTCGTCACTATAACCTGACTAGAGGGAGCCAGTCGTCACTATAACCTGACTAGAGGGAGCCAGTCATCAACATAACCTGACTAGAGGGAGCCAGTCATCACTATAACCTGACTAGAGGGAGCCAGTCATCACTATAACCTGACTAGAGGGAGCCAGTCGTAACTATAACCTGACTAGAGGGAGCCAGTCGTCACAATAACCTGACTAGAGGGAGCCAGTCATCAACATAACCTGACTAGAGGGAGAAGGTCGTCAACATAACCTGACTAGAGGGAGCCAGTCGTCAACGTTACCTGACTAGAGGGAGCCAGTCATCAATATAACCTGACTAGAGGGAGCCAGTCGTCAACGTAACCTGACTAGAGGGAGCCAGTCATCACTATAACCTGACCAGAGGGAGCCAGTCGTCACTATAACCTGACTAGAGGGAGCCAGTCGTCAATATAACCTGACTAGAGGGAGCCAGTCGTCACTATAACCAGACTAGAGGGAGCCAGTCGTCACTATAACCTGACCTAGAGGGAGCCAGTCGTCACTATAACCTGACTAGAGGGAGCCAGTCATCACTATAACCTGACTAGAGGGAGCCAGTCGTCACTATAACCTGACTAGAGGGAGCCAGTCGTCACTATAACCTGACTAGAGGGAACCAGTCGTCAACGTAACCTGACTAGAGGGAGCCAGTCATCAACGTAACCTGACTAGAGGGAGCCAGTCTTCAACGTAACCTGACTAGAGGGAGCCAGTCGTCACTATAACCTGACTAGAGGGAGCCAGTCGTCAATATAACCTGACTAGAGGGAGCCAGTCGTCACTATAACCTGACTAGAGGGAGTCAGTCGTCACTATAACCTGACTAGAGGGAGCCAGTCGTCAATATAACCTGACTAGAGGGAGCCAGTCGTCAACATGACCTGACCTAGAGGGATCCAGTCGTCACTATAACCTGACTAGAGGGAGCCAGTCGTCACTATAACCTGACTAGAGGGAGCCAGTCATCAACATAACCTGACTAGAGGGAGCCAGTCATCACTATAACCTGACTAGAGGGAGCCAGTCGTCACTATAACCTGACCAGAGGGAGCCAGTCGTCACTATAACCTGACTAGAGGGAGCCAGTCGTCACTATAACCTGACTAGAGGGAGCCAGTCGTCACAATAACCTGACTAGAGGGAGCCAGTCATCAACATAACCTGACTAGAGGGAGAAGGTCGTCAACATAACCTGACTAGAGGGAGCCAGTCGTCAACGTTACCTGACTAGAGGGAGCCAGTCATCAATATAACCTGACTAGAGGGAGCCAGTCGTCAACGTAACCTGACTAGAGGGAGCCAGTCATCACTATAACCTGACCAGAGGGAGCCAGTCGTCACTATAACCTGACTAGAGGGAGCCAGTCGTCAATATAACCTGACTAGAGGGAGCCAGTCGTCACTATAACCAGACTAGAGGGAGCCAGTCGTCACTATAACCTGACCTAGAGGCAGCCAGTCGTCACTATAACCTGACTAGAGGGAGCCAGTCATCACTATAACCTGACTAGAGGGAGCCAGTCGTCACTATAACCTGACTAGAGGGAGCCAGTCGTCACTATAACCTGACTAGAGGGAACCAGTCGTCAACGTAACCTGACTAGAGGGAGCCAGTCATCAACGTAACCTGACTAGAGGGAGCCAGTCGTCAACGTAACCTGACTAGAGGGAGCCAGTCGTCACTATAACCTGACTAGAGGGAGCCAGTCATCACTATAACCTGACTAGAGGGAGCCAGTCGTCACTATAACCTGACTAGAGGGAGCCAATCGTCACTATAACCTGACTAGAGGGAGCCAGTCGTCAATATAACCTGACTAGAGGGAGCCAGTCGTCAACATGACCTGACCTAGAGGGAGCCAGTCGTCACTATAACCTGACTAGAGGGAGCCAGTCGTCAATATAACCTGACTAGAGGGAGCCAGTCGTCACTATAACCTGACTAGAGGGAGCCAGTCGTCACTATAACCTGACCTAGAGGGAGCCAGTCGTCACTATAACCTGACTAGAGGGAGCCAGTCATCACTATAACCTGACTAGAGGGAGCCAGTCGTCAGTATAACCTGACTAGAGGGTGCCAGTCGTCACTATAACCTGACTAGAGGGAGCCAGTCGTCACTATAACCTGACTAGAGGGAGCCAGTCGTCACTATAACCTGACTAGAGGGAGCCAGTCGTCAATATAACCTGACTAGAGGGAGCCAGTCGTCAACATGACCTGACCTAGAGGGAGCCAGTCGTAAACGTAACCTGACCAGAGGGAGCCAGTCATCACTATAACCTGACTAGAGGGAGCCAGTCATCAACGTAACCTGACTAGAGGGAGCCAGTCGTCAACGTAACCTGACTAGAGGGAGCCAGTCGTCACTATAACCTGACTAGAGGGAGCCAGTCGTCAATGTAACCTGACTAGAGGGAGCCAGTCATCAATATAACCTGACTAGAGGGAGCCAGTCGTCACTATAACCTGACCTAGAGGGAGCCAGTCGTCACTATAACCTGACTAGAGGGAGCCAGTCGTCACTATAACCTGACTAGAGGGAGCCAGTCGTCACTATAACCTGACTAGAGGGTGCCAGTCGTCACTATAACCTGACTAGAGGGAGCCAGTCGTCAACGTAACCTGACTAGAGGGAGCCAGTCATCAACGTAACCTGACTAGAGGGAGCCAGTCGTCAACGTAACCTGACTAGAGGGAGCCAGTCGTCACTATAACCTGACTAGAGGGAGCCAGTAGTCAACGTAACCTGACTAGAGGGAGCCAGTCATCAATATAACCTGACTAGCGTGAGCCAGTCGTCACTATAACCAGACTAGAGGGAGCCAGTCGTCACTATAACCTGACCTAGAGGGAGCCAGTCGTCACTATAACCTGACTAGAGGGAGCCAGTCATCACTATAACCTGACTAGAGGGAGCCAGTCGTCACTATAACCTGACTAGAGGGAGCCAGTCGTCACTATAACCTGACTAGAGGGAACCAGTCGTCAACGTAACCTGACTAGAGGGAGCCAGTCATCAACGTAACCTGACTAGAGGGAGCCAGTCGTCAACGTAACCTGACTAGAGGGAGCCAGTCGTCAACGTAACCTGACTAGAGGGAGCCAGTCGTCAACGTAACCTGACTAGAGGGAGCCAGTCGTCACTATAACCTGACTAGAGGGAGCCAGTCGTCAACGTAACCTGACTAGAGGGAGCCAGTCATCAATATAACCTGACTAGAGGGAGCCAGTCGTCACTATAACCTGACTAGAGGGAGCCAGTCGTCACTATAACCTGACTAGAGGGAGCCAGTCGTCAATATAACCTGACTAGAGGTAGCCAGTCGTCAACATGACCTGACCTAGAGGGATCCAGTCGTCACTATAACCTGACTAGAGGGAGCCAGTCGTCACTATAACCTGACTAGAGGGAGCCAGTCATCAACATAACCTGACTAGAGGGAGCCAGTCATCACTATAACCTGACTAGAGGGAGCCAGTCGTCACTATAACCTGACCAGAGGGAGCCAGTCGTCACTATAACCTGACTAGAGGGAGCCAGTCGTCACTATAACCTGACTAGAGGGAGCCAGTCGTCACAATAACCTGACTAGAGGGAGCCAGTCATCAACATAACCTGACTAGAGGGAGAAGGTCGTCAACATAACCTGACTAGAGGGAGAAGGTCGTCAACATAACCTGACTAGAGGGAGCCAGTCGTCAATATAACCTGACTAGAGGGAGCCAGTCGTCACTATAACCTGACTAGAGGGAGCCAGTCGTCACTATAACCTGACCTAGAGGGAGCCAGTCGTCACTATAACCTGACTAGAGGGAGCCAGTCATCACTATAACCTGACTAGAGGGAGCCAGTCGTCAGTATAACCTGACTAGAGGGTGCCAGTCGTCACTATAACCTGACTAGAGGGTGCCAGTCGTCACTATAACCTGACTAGAGGGAGCCAGTCGTCAACGTAACCTGACTAGAGGGAGCCAGTCATCAACGTAACCTGACTAGAGGGAGCCAGTCGTCAACGTAACCTGACTAGAGGGAGCCAGTCGTCAACGTAACCTGACTAGAGGGAGCCAGTCATCAACGTAACCTGACTAGAGGGAGCCAGTCGTCAACGTAACCTGACTAGAGGGAGCCAGTCGTCACTATAACCAGACTAGAGGGAGCCAGTCGTCACTATAACCAGACTAGAGGGAGCCAGTCGTCACTATAACCTGACCTAGAGGGAGCCAGTCGTCACTATAACCTGACTAGAGGGAGCCAGTCGTCACTATAACCTGACTAGAGGGAGCCAGTCGTCACTATAACCTGACTAGAGGGAGCCAGTCGTCAACGTAACCTGACTAGAGGGAGCCAGTCATCAACGTAACCTGACTAGAGGGAGCCAGTCGTCAACGTAACCTGACTAGAGGGAGCCAGTCGTCACTATAACCTGACTAGAGGGAGCCAGTCGTCAACGTAACCTGACTAGAGGGAGCCAGTCATCAATATAACCTGACTAGAGGGAGCCAGTCGTCACTATAACCTGACTAGAGGGAGCCAGTCGTCACTATAACCTGACTAGAGGGAGCCAGTCGTCAATATAACCTGACTAGAGGGAGCCAGTCGTCAACATGACCTGACCTAGAGGGATCCAGTCGTCACTATAACCTGACTAGAGGGAGCCAGTCGTCACTATAACATGACTAGAGGGAGCCAGTCATCAACATAACCTGACTAGAGGGAGCCAGTCATCACTATAACCTGACTAGAGGGAGCCAGTCATCACTATAACCTGACTAGAGGGAGCCAGTCGTCACTATAACCTGACCAGAGGGAGCCAGTCGTCACTATAACCTGACTAGAGGGAGCCAGTCGTCACTATAACCTGACTAGAGGGAGCCAGTCGTCACAATAACCTGACTAGAGGGAGCAAGTCATCAACATAACCTGACTAGAGGGAGAAGGTCGTCAACATAACCTGACTAGAGGGAGCCAGTCGTCAACGTTACCTGACTAGAGGGAGCCAGTCATCAATATAACCTGACTAGAGGGAGCCAGTTGTCAACGTAACCTGACTAGAGGGAGCCAGTCATCACTATAACCTGACCAGAGGGAGCCAGTCGTCACTATAACCTGACTAGAGGGAGCCAGTCGTCAATATAACCTGACTAGAGGGAGCCAGTCGTCACTATAACCAGACTAGAGGGAGCCAGTCGTCACTATAACCTGACCTAGAGGGAGCCAGTCGTCACTATAACCTGACCTAGAGGGAGCCAGTCGTCACTATAACCTGACTAGAGGGAGCCAGTCATCACTATAACCTGACTAGAGGGAGCCAGTCGTCACTATAACCTGACTAGAGGGAGCCAGTCGTCACTATAACCTGACTAGAGGGAACCAGTCGTCAACGTAACCTGACTAGAGGGAGCCAGTCATCAACGTAACCTGACTAGAGGGAGCCAGTCGTCAACGTAACCTGACTAGAGGGAGCCAGTCGTCACTATAACCTGACTAGAGGGAGCCAGTCGTCAACGTAACCTGACTAGAGGGAGCCAGTCATCAATATAACCTGACTAGAGGGAGCCAGTCGTCACTATAACCTGACTAGAGGGAGCCAATCGTCACTATAACCTGACTAGAGGGAGCCAGTCGTCAATATAACCTGACTAGAGGGAGCCAGTCGTCAACATGACCTGACCTAGAGGGAGCCAGTCGTCACTATAACCTGACTAGAGGGAGCCAGTCGTCACTATAACCTGACTAGAGGGAGCCAGTCGTCAATATAACCTGACTAGAGGGAGCCAGTCGTCACTATAACCTGACTAGAGGGAGCCAGTCGTCACTATAACCTGACCTAGAGGGAGCCAGTCGTCACTATAACCTGACTAGAGGGAGCCAGTCATCACTATAACCTGACTAGAGGGAGCCAGTCGTCAGTATAACCTGACTAGAGGGTGCCAGTCGTCACTATAACCTGACTAGAGGGAGCCAGTCGTCAACGTAACCTGACTAGAGGGAGCCAGTCGTCAATATAACCTGACTAGAGGGAGCCAGTCGTCACTATAACCTGACTAGAGGGAGCCAGTCGTCACTATAACCTGACTAGAGGGAGCCAGTCGTCAATATAACCTGACTAGAGGGAGCCAGTCGTCAACATGACCTGACCTAGAGGGAGCCAGTCGTCAACGTAACCTGACCAGAGGGAGCCAGTCATCACTATAACCTGACTAGAGGGAGCCAGTCGTCAATATAACCTGACTAGAGGGAGCCAGTCGTCACTATAACCAGACTAGAGGGAGCCAGTCGTCACTATAACCTGACCTAGAGGGAGCCAGTCGTCACTATAACCTGACCTAGAGGGAGCCAGTCGTCACTATAACCTGACTAGAGGGAGCCAGTCGTCACTATAACCTGACTAGAGGGAGCCAGTCATCACTATAACCTGACTAGAGGGAACCAGTCGTCAACGTAACCTGACTAGAGGGAGCCAGTCATCAACGTAACCTGATTAGAGGGAGCCAGTCGTCAACGTAACCTGACTAGAGGGAGCCAGTCGTCACTATAACCTGACTAGAGGGAGCCAGTCGTCAACGTAACCTGACTAGAGGGAGCCAGTCATCAATATAACCTGACTAGAGGGAGCCAGTCGTCACTATAACCTGACTAGAGGGAGCCAGTCGTCACTATAACCTGACTAGAGGGAGCCAGTCGTCAATATAACCTGACTAGAGGGAGCCAGTCGTCAACATGACCTGACCTAGAGGGATCCAGTCGTCACTATAACCTGACTAGAGGGAGCCAGTCGTCACTATAACCTGACTAGAGGGAGCCAGTCATCAACATAACCTGACTAGAGGGAGCCAGTCATCACTATAACCTGACTAGAGGGAGCCAGTCGTCACTATAACCAGACTAGAGGGAGCCAGTCATCACTATAACCTGACCTAGAGGGAGCCAGTCGTCACTATAACCTGACCTAGAGGGAGCCAGTCGTCACTATAACCTGACTAGAGGGAGCCAGTCGTCACTATAACCTGACTAGAGGGAGCCAGTCGTCACTATAACCTGACTAGAGGGAACCAGTCGTCAACGTAACCTGACTAGAGGGAGCCAGTCATCAACGTAACCTGATTAGAGGGAGCCAGTCGTCAACGTAACCTGACTAGAGGGAGCCAGTCGTCACTATAACCTGACTAGAGGGAGCCAGTCGTCAACGTAACCTGACTAGAGGGAGCCAGTCATCAATATAACCTGACTAGAGGGAGCCAGTCGTCACTATAACCTGACTAGAGGGAGCCAGTCGTCACTATAACCTGACTAGAGGGAGCCAGTCGTCAATATAACCTGACTAGAGGGAGCCAGTCGTCAACATGACCTGACCTAGAGGGATCCAGTCGTCACTATAACCTGACTAGAGGGAGCCAGTCGTCACTATAACCTGACTAGAGGGAGCCAGTCATCAACATAACCTGACTAGAGGGAGCCAGTCATCACTATAACCTGACTAGAGGGAGCCAGTCGTCACTATAACCTGACCAGAGGGAGCCAGTCGTCACTATAACCTGACTAGAAGGAGCCAGTCGTCACTATAACCTGACTAGAGGGAGCCAGTCGTCACTATAACCTGACTAGAGGGAGCCAGTCGTCACAATAACCTGACTAGAGGGAGCCAGTCATCAACATAACCTGACTAGAGGGAGAAGGTCGTCAACATAACCTGACTAGAGGGAGCCAGTCGTCAACGTTACCTGACTAGAGGGAGCCAGTCATCAATATAACCTGACTAGAGGGAGCCAGTCGTCAACGTAACCTGACTAGAGGGAGCCAGTCATCACTATAACCTGACCAGAGGGAGCCAGTCGTCACTATAACCTGACTAGAGGGAGCCAGTCGTCAATATAACCTGACTAGAGGGAGCCAGTCGTCACTATAACCAGACTAGAGGGAGCCAGTCGTCACTATAACCTGACCTAGAGGGAGCCAGTCGTCACTATAACCTGACTAGAGGGAGCCAGTCATCACTATAACCTGACTAGAGGGAGCCAGTCGTCACTATAACCTGACTAGAGGGAGCCAGTCGTCACTATAACCTGACTAGAGGGAACCAGTCGTCAACGTAACCTGACTAGAGGGAGCCAGTCATCAACGTAACCTGACTAGAGGGAGCCAGTCGTCAACGTAACCTGACTAGAGGGAGCCAGTCGTCACTATAACCTGACTAGAGGGAGCCAGTCATCACTATAACCTGACTAGAGGGAGCCAGTCGTCACTATAACCTGACTAGAGGGAGCCAATCGTCACTATAACCTGACTAGAGGGAGCCAGTCGTCAATATAACCTGACTAGAGGGAGCCAGTCGTCAACATGACCTGACCTAGAGGGAGCCAGTCGTCACTATAACCTGACTAGAGGGAGCCAGTCGTCAATATAACCTGACTAGAGGGAGCCAGTCGTCACTATAAACTGACTAGAGGGAGCCAGTCGTCACTATAACCTGACCGAGAGGGAGCCAGTCGTCACTATAACCTGACTAGAGGGAGCCAGTCGTCACAATAACCTGACTAGAGGGAGCCAGTCATCAACATAACCTGACTAGAGGGAGAAGGTCGTCAACATAACCTGACTAGAGGGAGCCAGTCGTCAACGTTACCTGACTAGAGGGAGCCAGTCATCAATATAACCTGACTAGAGGGAGCCAGTCGTCAACGTAACCTGACTAGAGGGAGCCAGTCATCACTATAACCTGACCAGAGGGAGCCAGTCGTCACTATAACCTGACTAGAGGGAGCCAGTCGTCAATATAACCTGACTAGAGGGAGCCAGTCGTCACTATAACCAGACTAGAGGGAGCCAGTCGTCACTATAACCTGACCTAGAGGGAGCCAGTCGTCACTATAACCTGACTAGAGGGAGCCAGTCATCACTATAACCTGACTAGAGGGAGCCAGTCGTCACTATAACCTGACTAGAGGGAGCCAGTCGTCACTATAACCTGACTAGAGGGAACCAGTCGTCAACGTAACCTGACTAGAGGGAGCCAGTCATCAACGTAACCTGACTAGAGGGAGCCAGTCGTCAACGTAACCTGACTAGAGGGAGCCAGTCGTCACTATAACCTGACTAGAGGGAGCCAGTCGTCACTATAACCTGACTAGAGGGAGCCAGTCGTCACTATAACCTGACTAGAGGGAGCCAGTCGTCACTATAACCTGACTAGAGGGAGCCAATCGTCACTATAACCTGACTAGAGGGAGCCAGTCGTCAATATAACCTGACTAGAGGGAGCCAGTCGTCACTATAACCTGACTAGAGGGAGCCAGTCGTCAATATAACCTGACTAGAGGGAGCCAGTCGTCAATATAACCTGACTAGAGGGAGCCAGTCGTCACTATAAACTGACTAGAGGGAGCCAGTCGTCACTATAACCTGACCGAGAGGGAGCCAGTCGTCACTATAACCTGACTAGAGGGAGCCAGTCGTCACTATAACCTGACTAGAGGGAGCCAGTCGTCAGTATAACCTGACTAGAGGGTGCCAGTCGTCACTATAACCTGACTAGAGGGAGCCAGTCGTCACTATAACCTGACTAGAGGGAGCCAGTCGTCACTATAACCTGACTAGAGGGAGCCAGTCGTCAATATAACCTGACTAGAGGGAGCCAGTCGTCAACATGACCTGACCTAGAGGGAGCCAGTCGTCAACGTAACCTGACCAGAGGGAGCCAGTCATCACTATAACCTGACTAGAGGGAGCCAGTCATCAACGTAACCTGACTAGAGGGAGCCAGTCGTCAACGTAACCTGACTAGAGGGAGCCAGTCGTCACTATAACCTGACTAGAGGGAGCCAGTCGTCACTATAACCTGACTAGAGGGAGCCAGTCGTCACTATAACCTGACTAGAGGGTGCCAGTCGTCACTATAACCTGACTAGAGGGAGCCAGTCGTCAACGTAACCTGACTAGAGGGAGCCAGTCATCAACGTAACCTGACTAGAGGGAGCCAGTCGTCAACGTAACCTGACTAGAGGGAGCCAGTCGTCACTATAACCTGACTAGAGGGAGCCAGTAGTCAACGTAACCTGACTAGAGGGAGCCAGTCATCAATATAACCTGACTAGCGTGAGCCAGTCGTCACTATAACCAGACTAGAGGGAGCCAGTCGTCACTATAACCTGACCTAGAGGGAGCCAGTCGTCACTATAACCTGACTAGAGGGAGCCAGTCATCACTATTACCTGACTAGAGGGAGCCAGTCGTCACTATAACCTGACTAGAGGGAGCCAGTCGTCACTATAACCTGACTAGAGGGAACCAGTCGTCAACGTAACCTGACTAGAGGGAGCCAGTCATCAACGTAACCTGACTAGAGGGAGCCAGTCGTCAACGTAACCTGACTAGAGGGAGCCAGTCGTCACTATAACCTGACTAGAGGGAGCCAGTCGTCAACGTAACCTGACTAGAGGGAGCCAGTCATCAATATAACCTGACTAGAGGGAGCCAGTCGTCACTATAACCTGACTAGAGGGAGCCAGTCGTCACTATAACCTGACTAGAGGGAGCCAGTCGTCAATATAACCTGACTAGAGGTAGCCAGTCGTCAACATGACCTGACCTAGAGGGATCCAGTCGTCACTATAACCTGACTAGAGGGAGCCAGTCGTCACTATAACCTGACTAGAGGGAGCCGGTCATCAACATAACCTGACTAGAGGGAGCCAGTCATCCCTATAACCTGACTAGAGGGAGCCAGTCGTCACTATAACCTGACCAGAGGGAGCCAGTCGTCACTATAACCTGACTAGAGGGAGCCAGTCGTCACAATAACCTGACTAGAGGGAGCCAGTCATCAACATAACCTGACTAGAGGGAGAAGGTCGTCAACATAACCTGACTAGAGGGAGCCAGTCGTCAATATAACCTGACTAGAGGGAGCCAGTCGTCACTATAACCAGACTAGAGGGAGCCAGTCGTCACTATAACCTGACCTAGAGGGAGCCAGTCGTCACTATAACCTGACTAGAGGGAGCCAGTCATCACTATAACCTGACTAGAGGGAGCCAGTCGTCACTATAACCTGACTAGAGGGAGCCAGTCGTCAACATAACCTGACTAGAGGGAACCAGTCGTCAACGTAACCTGACTAGAGGGAGCCAGTCATCAACGTAACCTGACTAGAGGGAGCCAGTCGTCAACGTAACCTGACTAGAGGGAGCCAGTCGTCACTATAACCTGACTAGAGGGAGCCAGTCATCACTATAACCTGACTAGAGGGAGCCAGTCGTCACTATAACCTGACTAGAGGGAGCCAATCGTCACTATAACCTGACTAGAGGGAGCCAGTCGTCAATATAACCTGACTAGAGCGAGCCAGTCGTCAACATGACCTGACCTAGAGGGAGCCAGTCGTCACTATAACCTGACTAGAGGGAGCCAGTCGTCAATATAACCTGACTAGAGGGAGCCAGTCGTCACTATAAACTGACTAGAGGGAGCCAGTCGTCACTATAACCTGACCGAGAGGGAGCCAGTCGTCACTATAACCTGACTAGAGGGAGCCAGTCGTCACAATAACCTGACTAGAGGGAGCCAGTCGTCACTATAACCTGACTAGAGGGAGCCAGTCGTCACTATAACCTGACTAGAGGGAGCCAGTCGTCAGTATAACCTGACTAGAGGGTGCCAGTCGTCACTATAACCTGACTAGAGGGAGCCAGTCGTCACTATAACCTGACTAGAGGGAGCCAGTCGTCACTATAACCTGACTAGAGGGAGCCAGTCGTCAATATAACCTGACTAGAGGGAGCCAGTCGTCAACATGACCTGACCTAGAGGGAGCCAGTCGTCAACGTAACCTGACCAGAGGGAGCCAGTCATCACTATAACCTGACTAGAGGGAGCCAGTCATCAACGTAACCTGACTAGAGGGAGCCAGTCGTCAACGTAACCTGACTAGAGGGAGCCAGTCGTCACTATAACCTGACTAGAGGGAGCCAGTAGTCAACGTAACCTGACTAGAGGGAGCCAGTCATCAATATAACCTGACTAGCGTGAGCCAGTCGTCACTATAACCAGACTAGAGGGAGCCAGTCGTCACTATAACCTGACCTAGAGGGAGCCAGTCGTCACTATAACCTGACTAGAGGGAGCCAGTCATCACTATAACCTGACTAGAGGGAGCCAGTCGTCACTATAACCTGACTAGAGGGAGCCAGTCGTCACTATAACCTGACTAGAGGGAACCAGTCGTCAACGTAACCTGACTAGAGGGAGCCAGTCATCAACGTAACCTGACTAGAGGGAGCCAGTCGTCAACGTAACCTGACTAGAGGGAGCCAGTCGTCACTATAACCTGACTAGAGGGAGCCAGTCGTCAACGTAACCTGACTAGAGGGAGCCAGTCATCAATATAACCTGACTAGAGGGAGCCAGTCGTCACTATAACCTGACTAGAGGGAGCCAGTCGTCACTATAACCTGACTAGAGGGAGCCAGTCGTCACTATAACCTGACTACAGGGAGCCAGTCGTCAATATAACCTGACTAGAGGTAGCCAGTCGTCAACATGACCTGACCTAGAGGGATCCAGTCGTCACTATAACCTGACTAGAGGGAGCCAGTCGTCACTATAACCTGACTAGAGGGAGCCGGTCATCAACATAACCTGACTAGAGGGAGCCAGTCATCCCTATAACCTGACTAGAGGGAGCCAGTCGTCACTATAACCTGACCAGAGGGAGCCAGTCGTCACTATAACCTGACTAGAGGGAGCCAGTCGTCACTATAACCTGACTAGAGGGAGCCAGTCGTCACAATAACCTGACTAGAGGGAGCCAGTAATCAACATAACCTGACTAGAGGGAGAAGGTCGTCAACATAACCTGACTAGAGGGAGAAGGTCGTCAACATAACCTGACTAGAGGGAGCCAGTCGTCAACGTTACCTGACTAGAGGGAGCCAGTCATCAATATAACCTGACTAGAGGGAGCCAGTCGTCAACGTAACCTGACTAGAGGGAGCCAGTCATCACTATAACCTGACCAGAGGGAGCCAGTCGTCACTATAACCTGACTAGAGGGAGCCAGTCGTCAATATAACCTGACTAGAGGGAGCCAGTCGTCACTATAACCAGACTAGAGGGAGCCAGTCGTCACTATAACCTGACTAGAGGGAGCCAGTCGTCACTATAACCTGACTAGAGGGAGCCAGTCGTCACTATAACCTGACTAGAGGGAACCAGTCGTCAACGTAACCTGACTGGAGGGAGCCAGTCGTCAACGTAACCTGACTAGAGGGAGCCAGTCGTCACTATAACCTGACTAGAGGGAGCCAGTCGTCAACGTAACCTGACTAGAGGGAGCCAGTCGTCACTATAACCTGACTAGAGGGAGCCAGTCGTCACTATAACCTGACTAGAGGGAGCCAATCGTCACTATAACCTGACTAGAGGGAGCCAGTCGTCAATATAACCTGACTAGAGGGAGCCAGTCGTCAACATGACCTGACCTAGAGGGAGCCAGTCGTCACTATAACCTGACTAGAGGGAGCCAGTCGTCAATATAACCTGACTAGAGGGAGCCAGTCGTCACTATAACCTGACTAGAGGGAGCCAGTCGTCACTATAACCTGACTAGAGGGAGCCAGTCATCACTATAACCTGACTAGAGGGAGCCAGTCGTCAACATAACCTGACTAGAGGGAGAAGGTCGTCAACATAACCTGACTAGAGGGAGAAGGTCGTCAACATAACCTGACTAGAGGGAGCCAGTCGTCAACGTAACCTGACTAGAGGGAGCCAGTCGTCAACGTAACCTGACTAGAGGGAGCCAGTCGTCAACGTAACCTGACTAGAGGGAGCCAGTCATCACTATAACCTGACCAGAGGGAGCCAGTCGTCACTATAACCTGACTAGAGGGAGCCAGTCATCAACGTAACCTGACTAGAGGGAGCCAGTCGTCAACGTAACCTGACTAGAGGGAGCCAGTCGTCACTATAACCTGACTAGAGGGAGCCAGTCGTCAATGTAACCTGACTAGAGGGAGCCAGTCATCAATATAACCTGACTAGAGGGAGCCAGTCGTCACTATAACCTGACCTAGAGGGAGCCAGTCGTCACTATAACCTGACTAGAGGGAGCCAGTAGTCAACATAACCTGACTAGAGGGAGCCAGTCGTCAACGTTACCTGACTAGAGGGAGCCAGTCATCAATATAACCTGACTAGAGGGAGCCAGTCGTCAACGTAACCTGACTAGAGGGAGCCAGTCATCACTATAACCTGACCAGAGGGAGCCAATCGTCACTATAACCTGACTAGAGGGAGCCAGTCGTCAATATAACCTGACTAGAGGGAGCCAGTCGTCAACATGACCTGACCTAGAGGGAGCCAGTCGTCACTATAACCTGACTAGAGGGAGCCAGTCGTCACTATAACCTGACTAGAGGGAGCCAGTCGTCAATATAACCTGACTAGAGGGAGCCAGTCGTCACTATAACCTGACTAGAGGGAGCCAGTCGTCACTATAACCTGACTAGAGGGAGCCAGTCGTCAATATAACCTGACTAGAGGGAGCCAGTCGTCAACATGACCTGACCTAGAGGGAGCCAGTCGTCACTATAACCTGACTAGAGGGAGCCAGTCGTCAACATAACCTGACTAGAGGGAGCCAGTCGTCAATATAACCTGACTAGAGGGAGCCAGTCGTCACTATAAACTGACTAGAGGGAGCCAGTCGTCACTATAACCTGACCGAGAGGGAGCCAGTCGTCACTATAACCTGACTAGAGGGAGCCAGTCGTCACAATAACCTGACTAGAGGGAGCCAGTCATCAACATAACCTGACTAGAGGGAGAAGGTCGTCAACATAACCTGACTAGAGGGAGCCAGTCGTCAACGTTACCTGACTAGAGGGAGCCAGTCATCAATATAACCTGACTAGAGGGAGCCAGTCGTCAACGTAACCTGACTAGAGGGAGCCAGTCATCAATATAACCTGACTAGCGTGAGCCAGTCGTCACTATAACCAGACTAGAGGGAGCCAGTCGTCACTATAACCTGACCTAGAGGGAGCCAGTCGTCACTATAACCTGACTAGAGGGAGCCAGTCATCACTATAACCTGACTAGAGGGAGCCAGTCGTCACTATAACCTGACTAGAGGGAGCCAGTCGTCACTATAACCTGACTAGAGGGAACCAGTCGTCAACGTAACCTGACTAGAGGGAGCCAGTCATCAACGTAACCTGACTAGAGGGAGCCAGTCGTCAACGTAACCTGACTAGAGGGAGCCAGTCGTCACTATAACCTGACTAGAGGGAGCCAGTCGTCAACGTAACCTGACTAGAGGGAGCCAGTCATCAATATAACCTGACTAGAGGGAGCCAGTCGTCACTATAACCTGACTAGAGGGAGCCAGTCGTCAATATAACCTGACTAGAGGTAGCCAGTCGTCAACATGACCTGACCTAGAGGGATCCAGTCGTCACTATAACCTGACTAGAGGGAGCCAGTCGTCACTATAACCTGACTAGAGGGAGCCAGTCATCAACATAACCTGACTAGAGGGAGCCAGTCATCACTATAACCTGACTAGAGGGAGCCAGTCGTCACTATAACCTGACCAGAGGGAGCCAGTCGTCACTATAACCTGACTAGAGGGAGCCAGTCGTCACTATAACCTGACTAGAGGGAGCCAGTCGTCACAATAACCTGACTAGAGGGAGCCAGTAATCAACATAACCTGACTAGAGGGAGAAGGTCGTCAACATAACCTGACTAGAGGGAGAAGGTCGTCAACATAACCTGACTAGAGGGAGCCAGTCGTCAACGTTACCTGACTAGAGGGAGCCAGTCATCAATATAACCTGACTAGAGGGAGCCAGTCGTCAACGTAACCTGACTAGAGGGAGCCAGTCATCACTATAACCTGACCAGAGGGAGCCAGTCGTCACTATAACCTGACTAGAGGGAGCCAGTCGTCAATATAACCTGACTAGAGGGAGCCAGTCGTCACTATAACCAGACTAGAGGGAGCCAGTCGTCACTATAACCTGACTAGAGGGAGCCAGTCGTCACTATAACCTGACTAGAGGGAGCCAGTCGTCACTATAACCTGACTAGAGGGAACCAGTCGTCAACGTAACCTGACTGGAGGGAGCCAGTCGTCAACGTAACCTGACTAGAGGGAGCCAGTCGTCACTATAACCTGACTAGAGGGAGCCAGTCGTCAACGTAACCTGACTAGAGGGAGCCAGTCATCAATATAACCTGACTAGAGGGAGCCAGTCGTCACTATAACCTGACTAGAGGGAGCCAATCGTCACTATAACCTGACTAGAGGGAGCCAGTCGTCAATATAACCTGACTAGAGGGAGCCAGTCGTCAACATGACCTGACCTAGAGGGAGCCAGTCGTCACTATAACCTGACTAGAGGGAGCCAGTCGTCAATATAACCTGACTAGAGGGAGCCAGTCGTCACTATAACCTGACTAGAGGGAGCCAGTCGTCACTATAACCTGACTAGAGGGAGCCAGTCATCACTATAACCTGACTAGAGGGAGCCAGTCGTCACTATAACCTGACTAGAGGGAGCCAGTCGTCAACATAACCTGACTAGAGGGAGAAGGTCGTCAACATAACCTGACTAGAGGGAGAAGGTCGTCAACATAACCTGACTAGAGGGAGCCAGTCGTCAACATAACCTGACTAGAGGGAGCCAGTCGTCAACGTAACCTGACTAGAGGGAGCCAGTCGTCAACGTAACCTGACTAGAGGGAGCCAGTCGTCAACGTAACCTGACTAGAGGGAGCCAGTCATCACTATAACCTGACCAGAGGGAGCCAGTCGTCACTATAACCTGACTAGAGGGAGCCAGTCATCAACGTAACCTGACTAGAGGGAGCCAGTCGTCAACGTAACCTGACTAGAGGGAGCCAGTCGTCACTATAACCTGACTAGAGGGAGCCAGTAGTCAATGTAACCTGACGAGAGGGAGCCAGTCATCAATATAACCTGACTAGAGGGAGCCAGTCGTCACTATAACCTGACCTAGAGGGAGCCAGTCGTCACTATAACCTGACTAGAGGGAGCCAGTAGTCAACATAACCTGACTAGAGGGAGCCAGTCGTCAACGTTACCTGACTAGAGGGAGCCAGTCATCAATATAACCTGACTAGAGGGAGCCAGTCGTCAACGTAACCTGACTAGAGGGAGCCAGTCATCACTATAACCTGACCAGAGGGAGCCAATCGTCACTATAACCTGACTAGAGGGAGCCAGTCGTCAATATAACCTGACTAGAGGGAGCCAGTCGTCAACATGACCTGACCTAGAGGGAGCCAGTCGTCACTATAACCTGACTAGAGGGAGCCAGTCGTCACTATAACCTGACTAGAGGGAGCCAGTCGTCAATATAACCTGACTAGAGGGAGCCAGTCGTCACTATAACCTGACTAGAGGGAGCCAGTCGTCACTATAACCTGACTAGAGGGAGCCAGTCGTCACTATAACCTGACTAGAGGGAGCCAGTCGTCACTATAACCTGACTAGAGGGAGCCAGTCGTCACTATAACCTGACTAGAGGGAGCCAGTCGTCAACGTAACCTGACTAGAGGGAGCCAGTCGTCAACGTAACCTGACTAGAGGGAGCCAGTCGTCAACGTAACCTGACTAGAGGGAGCCAGTCGTCACTATAACCTGACTAGAGGGAGCCAGTCGTCAACGTAACCTGACTAGAGGGAGCCAGTCATCAATATAACCTGACTAGAGGGAGCCAGTCGTCACTATAACCTGACTAGAGGGAGCCAGTCGTCACTATAACCTGACTAGAGGGAGCCAGTCGTCACTATAACCTGACTAGAGGGAGCCAGTCGTCAACGTAACCTGACTAGAGGGAGCCAGTCGTCAACGTAACCTGACTAGAGGGAGCCAGTCATCAACGTAACCTGACTAGAGGGAGCCAGTCGTCAACGTAACCTGACTAGAGGGAGCCAGTCGTCACTATAACCTGACTAGAGGGAGCCAGTCGTCAACTATAACCTGACTAGAGGGAGCCAGTCATCACTATAACCTGACTAGAGGGAGCCAGTCGTCACTATAACCTGACTAGAGGGAGCCAGTCGTCACTATAACCTGACTAGAGGGAGCCAGTCGTCACTATAACCTGACTAGAGGGAGCCAGTCGTCACTATAACCTGACTAGAGGGAGCCAGTCGTCACACATAACCTGACTAGAGGGAGCCAGTCGTCAACGTAACCTGACTAGAGGGAGCCAGTCGTCAACGTAACCTGACTAGAGGGAGCCAGTCATCACTATAACCTGACTAGAGGGAGCCAGTCATCAACGTAACCTGACTAGAGGGAGCCAGTCGTCAACGTAACCTGACTAGAGGGAGCCAGTCGTCACTATAACCTGACTAGAGGGAGCCAGTCGTCAATGTAACCTGACTAGAGGGAGCTAGTCATCAATATAACCTGACTAGAGGGAGCCAGTCGTCACTATAACCTGACCTAGAGGGAGCCAGTCGTCACTATAACCTGACTAGAGGGAGCCAGTAGTCAACATAACCTGACTAGAGGGAGCCAGTCGTCAACGTTACCTGACTAGAGGGAGCCAGTCATCAATATAACCTGACTAGAGGGAGCCAGTCGTCAATATAACCTGACTAGAGGGAGCCAGTCGTCAACATGACCTGACCTAGAGGGAGCCAGTCGTCACTATAACCTGACGAGAGGGAGCCAGTCGTCACTATAACCTGACTAGAGGGAGCCAGTCGTCAATATAACCTGACTAGAGGGAGCCAGTCGTCACTATAACCTAACTAGAGGGAGCCAGTCGTCACTATAACCTGACTAGAGGGAGCCAGTCGTCAATATAACCTGACTAGAGGGAGCCAGTCGTCAACATGACCTGACCTAGAGGGAGCCAGTCGTCACTATAACCTGACTAGAGGGAGCCAGTCGTCAACATAACCTGACTAGAGGGAGCCAGTCGTCAATATAACCTGACTAGAGGGAGCCAGTCGTCACTATAAACTGACTAGAGGGAGCCAGTCGTCACTATAACCTGACCGAGAGGGAGCCAGTCGTCACTATAACCTGACTAGAGGGAGCCAGTCGTCACAATAACCTGACTAGAGGGAGCCAGTCATCAACATAACCTGACTAGAGGGAGAAGGTCGTCAACATAACCTGACTAGAGGGAGCCAGTCGTCAACGTTACCTGACTAGAGGGAGCCAGTCATCAATATAACCTGACTAGAGGGAGCCAGTCGTCAACGTAACCTGACTAGAGGGAGCCAGTCATCACTATAACCTGACCAGAGGGAGCCAGTCGTCACTATAACCTGACTAGAGGGAGCCAGTCGTCAATATAACCTGACTAGAGGGAGCCAGTCGTCACTATAACCAGACTAGAGGGAGCCAGTCGTCACTATAACCTGACCTAGAGGGAGCCAGTCGTCACTATAACCTGACTAGAGGGAGCCAGTCATCACTATAACCTGACTAGAGGGAGCCAGTCGTCACTATAACCTGACTAGAGGGAGCCAGTCATCAACGTAACCTGACTAGAGGGAGCCAGTCGTCAACGTAACCTGACTAGAGGGAGCCAGTCCTCACTATAACCTGACTAGAGGGAGCCAGTCGTCACTATAACCTGACTAGAGGGAGCCAGTCATCACTATAACCTGACTAGAGGGAGCCAGTCGTCACTATAACCTGACTAGAGGGAGCCAATCGTCACTATAACCTGACTAGAGGGAGCCAGTCGTCAATATAACCTGACTAGAGGGAGCCAGTCGTCACTATAACCTGACTAGAGGGAGCCAGTCGTCAATATAACCTGACTAGAGGGAGCCAGTCGTCAATATAACCTGACTAGAGGGAGCCAGTCGTCACTATAAACTGACTAGAGGGAGCCAGTCGTCACTATAACCTGACCGAGAGGGAGCCAGTCGTCACTATAACCTGACTAGAGGGAGCCAGTCGTCACTATAACCTGACTAGAGGGAGCCAGTCGTCAGTATAACCTGACTAGAGGGTGCCAGTCGTCACTATAACCTGACTAGAGGGAGCCAGTCGTCACTATAACCTGACTAGAGGGAGCCAGTCGTCACTATAACCTGACTAGAGGGAGCCAGTCGTCAATATAACCTGACTAGAGGGAGCCAGTCGTCAACATGACCTGACCTAGAGGGAGCCAGTCGTCAACGTAACCTGACCAGAGGGAGCCAGTCATCACTATAACCTGACTAGAGGGAGCCAGTCATCAACGTAACCTGACTAGAGGGAGCCAGTCGTCAACGTAACCTGACTAGAGGGAGCCAGTCGTCACTATAACCTGACTAGAGGGAGCCAGTCGTCACTATAACCTGACTAGAGGGAGCCAGTCGTCACTATAACCTGACTAGAGGGTGCCAGTCGTCACTATAACCTGACTAGAGGGAGCCAGTCGTCAACGTAACCTGACTAGAGGGAGCCAGTCATCAACGTAACCTGACTAGAGGGAGCCAGTCGTCAACGTAACCTGACTAGAGGGAGCCAGTCGTCACTATAACCTGACTAGAGGGAGCCAGTAGTCAACGTAACCTGACTAGAGGGAGCCAGTCATCAATATAACCTGACTAGCGTGAGCCAGTCGTCACTATAACCAGACTAGAGGGAGCCAGTCGTCACTATAACCTGACCTAGAGGGAGCCAGTCGTCACTATAACCTGACTAGAGGGAGCCAGTCATCACTATAACCTGACTAGAGGGAGCCAGTCGTCACTATAACCTTACTAGAGGGAGCCAGTCGTCACTATAACCTGACTAGAGGGAGAAGGTCGTCAACATAACCTGACTAGAGGGAGAAGGTCGTCAACATAACCTGACTAGAGGGAGAAGGTCGTCAACATAACCTGACTAGAGGGAGCCAGTCGTCAACATAACCTGACTAGAGGGAGCCAGTCGTCAACGTAACCTGACTAGAGGGAGCCAGTCGTCAAGGTAACCTGACTAGAGGGAGCCAGTCGTCAAGGTAACCTGACTAGAGGGAGCCAGTCGTCAACGTAACCTGACTAGAGGGAGCCAGTCATCACTATAACCTGACCAGAGGGAGCCAGTCGTCACTATAACCTGACTAGAGGGAGCCAGTCATCAACGTAACCTGACTAGAGGGAGCCAGTCGTCAACGTAACCTGACTAGAGGGAGCCAGTCGTCACTATAACCTGACTAGAGGGAGCCAGTCGTCAATGTAACCTGACTAGAGGGAGCCAGTCATCAATATAACCTGACTAGAGGGAGCCAGTCGTCACTATAACCTGACCTAGAGGGAGCCAGTCGTCACTATAACCTGACTAGAGGGAGCCAGTAGTCAACATAACCTGACTAGAGGGAGCCAGTCGTCAACGTTACCTGACTAGAGGGAGCCAGTCATCAATATAACCTGACTAGAGGGAGCCAGTCGTCAACGTAACCTGACTAGAGGGAGCCAGTCATCACTATAACCTGACCAGAGGGAGCCAATCGTCACTATAACCTGACTAGAGGGAGCCAGTCGTCAATATAACCTGACTAGAGGGAGCCAGTCGTCAACATGACCTGACCTAGAGGGAGCCAGTCGTCACTATAACCTGACTAGAGGGAGCCAGTCGTCACTATAACCTGACTAGAGGGAGCCAGTCGTCAATATAACCTGACTAGAGGGAGCCAGTCGTCACTATAACCTGACTAGAGGGAGCCAGTCGTCACTATAACCTGACTAGAGGGAGCCAGTCGTCAGTATAACCTGACTAGAGGGAGCCAGTCGTCAGTATAACCTGACTAGAGGGTGCCAGTCGTCACTATAACCTGACTAGAGGGAGCCAGTCGTCAACGTAACCTGACTAGAGGGAGCCAGTCATCAACGTAACCTGACTAGAGGGAGCCAGTCGTCAACGTAACCTGACTAGAGGGAGCCAGTCGTCAACGTAACCTGACTAGAGGGAGCCAGTCGTCACTATAACCTGACTAGAGGGAGCCAGTCGTCAACGTAACCTGACTAGAGGGAGCCAGTCATCAATATAACCTGACTAGAGGGAGCCAGTCGTCACTATAACCTGACTAGAGGGAGCCAGTCGTCACTATAACCTGACTAGAGGGAGCCAGTCGTCAATATAACCTGACTAGAGGGAGCCAGTCGTCAACATGACCTGACCTAGAGGGAGCCAGTCGTCAACGTAACCTGACCAGAGGGAGCCAGTCGTCACTATAACCTGACTAGAGGGAGCCAGTCGTCAATATAACCTGACTAGAGGGAGCCAGTCGTCACTATAACCAGACTAGAGGGAGCCAGTCGTCACTATAACCTGACCTAGAGGGAGCCAGTCGTCACTATAACCTGACTAGAGGGAGCCAGTCATCACTATAACCTGACTAGAGGGAGCCAGTCGTCACTATAACCTGACTAGAGGGAGCCAGTCGTCACTATAACCTGACTAGAGGGAACCAGTCGTCAACGTAACCTGACTAGAGGGAGCCAGTCATCAACGTAACCTGATTAGAGGGAGCCAGTCGTCAACGTAACCTGACTAGAGGGAGCCAGTCGTCACTATAACCTGACTAGAGGGAGCCAGTCGTCAACGTAACCTGACTAGAGGGAGCCAGTCATCAATATAACCTGACTAGAGGGAGCCAGTCGTCAGTATAACCTGACTAGAGGGAGCCAGTCGTCACTATAACCTGACTAGAGGGAGCCAGTCGTCAATATAACCTGACTAGAGGGAGCCAGTCGTCAACATGACCTGACCTAGAGGGATCCAGTCGTCACTATAACCTGACTAGAGGGAGCCAGTCGTCACTATAACCTGACTAGAGGGAGCCAGTCATCAACATAACCTGACTAGAGGGAGCCAGTCATCACTATAACCTGACTAGAGGGAGCCAGTCGTCACTATAACCTGACCAGAGGGAGCCAGTCGTCACTATAACCTGACTAGAGGGAGCCAGTCGTCACTATAACCTGACTAGAGGGAGCCAGTCGTCACAATAACCTGACTAGAGGGAGCCAGTCATCAACATAACCTGACTAGAGGGAGAAGGTCGTCAACATAACCTGACTAGAGGGAGCCAGTCGTCAACGTTACCTGACTAGAGGGAGCCAGTCATCAATATAACCTGACTAGAGGGAGCCAGTCGTCAACGTAACCTGACTAGAGGGAGCCAGTCATCACTATAACCTGACCAGAGGGAGCCAGTCGTCACTATAACCTGACTAGAGGGAGCCAGTCGTCACTATAACCTGACCTAGAGGGAGCCAGTCGTCACTATAACCTGACTAGAGGGAGCCAGTCATCACTATAACCTGACTAGAGGGAGCCAGTCGTCACTATAACCTGACTAGAGGGAGCCAGTCGTCACTATAACCTGACTAGAGGGAACCAGTCGTCAACGTAACCTGACTAGAGGGAGCCAGTCATCAACGTAACCTGACTAGAGGGAGCCTGTCGTCAACGTAACCTGACTAGAGGGAGCCAGTCGTCACTATAACCTGACTAGAGGGAGCCAGTCATCACTATAACCTGACTAGAGGGAGCCAGTCGTCACTAAAACCTGACTAGAGGGAGCCAGTCGTCACTATAACCTGACTAGAGGGAGCCAGTCGTCACTATAACCTGACTAGAGGGAGCCAGTCGTCACTATAACCTGACTAGAGGGAGCCAGTCGTCACTATAACCTGACTAGAGGGAGCCAGTCGTCACAATAACCTGACTAGAGGGAGCCAGTCATCAACATAACCTGACTAGAGGGAGAAGGTCGTCAACATAACCTGACTAGAGGGAGCCAGTCGTCAACGTTACCTGACTAGAGGGAGCCAGTCGTCAACGTAACCTGACTAGAGGGAGCCAGTCGTCAACGTAACCTGACTAGAGGGAGCCAGTCATCACTATAACCTGACCAGAGGGAGCCATTCGTCACTATAACCTGACTAGAGGGAGCCAGTCGTCAATATAACCTGACTAGAGGGAGCCAGTCGTCACTATAACCAGACTAGAGGGAGCCAGTCGTCACTATAACCTGACTAGAGGGAGCCAGTCGTCACTATAACCTGACTAGAGGGAGCCAGTCGTCACTATAACCTGACTAGAGGGAACCAGTCGTCAACGTAACCTGACTGGAGGGAGCCAGTCGTCAACGTAACCTGACTAGAGGGAGCCAGTCGTCACTATAACCTGACTAGAGGGAGCCAGTCGTCAACGTAACCTGACTAGAGGGAGCCAGTCATCAATATAACCTGACTAGAGGGAGCCAGTCGTCACTATAACCTGACTAGAGGGAGCCAATCGTCACTATAACCTGACTAGAGGGAGCCAGTCGTCAATATAACCTGACTAGAGGGAGCCAGTCGTCAACATGACCTGACCTAGAGGGAGCCAGTCGTCACTATAACCTGACTAGAGGGAGCCAGTCGTCAATATAACCTGACTAGAGGGAGCCAGTCGTCACTATAACCTGACTAGAGGGAGCCAGTCGTCACTATAACCTGACTAGAGGGAGCCAGTCATCACTATAACCTGACTAGAGGGAGCCAGTCGTCACTATAACCTGACTAGAGGGAGCCAGTCGTCAACATAACCTGACTAGAGGGAGAAGGTCGTCAACATAACCTGACTAGAGGGAGAAGGTCGTCAACATAACCTGACTAGAGGGAGCCAGTCGTCAACATAACCTGACTAGAGGGAGCCAGTCGTCAACGTAACCTGACTAGAGGGAGCCAGTCGTCAACGTAACCTGACTAGAGGGAGCCAGTCATCACTATAACCTGACCAGAGGGAGCCAGTCGTCACTATAACCTGACTAGAGGGAGCCAGTCATCAACGTAACCTGACTAGAGGGAGCCAGTCGTCACTGTAACCTGACTAGAGGGAGCCAGTCGTCACTATAACCTGACTAGAGGGAGCCAGTCGTCAATGTAACCTGACTAGAGGGAGCCAGTCGTCACTATAACCTGACTAGAGGGAGCCAATCGTCACTATAACCTGACTAGAGGGAGCCAGTCGTCAATATAACCTGACTAGAGGGAGCCAGTCGTCAACATGACCTGACCTAGAGGGAGCCAGTCGTCACTATAACCTGACTAGAGGGAGCCAGTCGTCAATATAACCTGACTAGAGGGAGCCAGTCGTCACTATAACCAGACTAGAGGGAGCCAGTCGTCACTATAACCTGACTAGAGGGAGCCAGTCGTCACTATAACCTGACTAGAGGGAGCCAGTCGTCACTATAACCTGACTAGAGGGAACCAGTCGTCAACGTAACCTGACTAGAGGGAGCCAGTCGTCACTATAACCTGACTAGAGGGAGCCAGTCGTCAACGTAACCTGACTAGAGGGAGCCAGTCATCAACGTAACCTGACTAGAGGGAGCCAGTCGTCAACGTAACCTGACTAGAGGGAGCCAGTCGTCACTATAACCTGACTAGAGGGAGCCAGTAGTCAACGTAACCTGACTAGAGGGAGCCAGTCATCAATATAACCTGACTAGCGTGAGCCAGTCGTCACTATAACCAGACTAGAGGGAGCCAGTCGTCACTATAACCTGACCTAGAGGGAGCCAGTCGTCACTATAACCTGACTAGAGGGAGCCAGTCATCACTATAACCTGACTAGAGGGAGCCAGTCGTCACTATAACCTGACTAGAGGGAGCCAGTCGTCACTATAACCTGACTAGAGGGAACCAGTCGTCAACGTAACCTGACTAGAGGGAGCCAGTCATCAACGTAACCTGATTAGAGGGAGCCAGTCGTCAACGTAACCTGACTAGAGGGAGCCAGTCGTCACTATAACCTGACTAGAGGGAGCCAGTCGTCAACGTAACCTGACTAGAGGGAGCCAGTCATCAATATAACCTGACTAGAGGGAGCCAGTCGTCAGTATAACCTGACTAGAGGGAGCCAGTCGTCACTATAACCTGACTAGAGGGAGCCAGTCGTCAATATAACCTGACTAGAGGGAGCCAGTCGTCAACATGACCTGACCTAGAGGGATCCAGTCGTCACTATAACCTGACTAGAGGGAGCCAGTCGTCACTATAACCTGACTAGAGGGAGCCAGTCATCAACATAACCTGACTAGAGGGAGCCAGTCATCACTATAACCTGACTAGAGGGAGCCAGTCGTCACTATAACCTGACCAGAGGGAGCCAGTCGTCACTATAACCTGACTAGAGGGAGCCAGTCGTCACTATAACCTGACTAGAGGGAGCCAGTCGTCACAATAACCTGACTAGAGGGAGCCAGTCATCAACATAACCTGACTAGAGGGAGAAGGTCGTCAACATAACCTGACTAGAGGGAGCCAGTCGTCAACGTTACCTGACTAGAGGGAGCCAGTCATCAATATAACCTGACTAGAGGGAGCCAGTCGTCAACGTAACCTGACTAGAGGGAGCCAGTCATCACTATAACCTGACCAGAGGGAGCCAGTCGTCACTATAACCTGACTAGAGGGAGCCAGTCGTCACTATAACCTGACCTAGAGGGAGCCAGTCGTCACTATAACCTGACTAGAGGGAGCCAGTCATCACTATAACCTGACTAGAGGGAGCCAGTCGTCACTATAACCTGACTAGAGGGAGCCAGTCGTCACTATAACCTGACTAGAGGGAACCAGTCGTCAACGTAACCTGACTAGAGGGAGCCAGTCATCAACGTAACCTGACTAGAGGGAGCCTGTCGTCAACGTAACCTGACTAGAGGGAGCCAGTCGTCACTATAACCTGACTAGAGGGAGCCAGTCATCACTATAACCTGACTAGAGGGAGCCAGTCGTCACTAAAACCTGACTAGAGGGAGCCAGTCGTCACTATAACCTGACTAGAGGGAGCCAGTCGTCACTATAACCTGACTAGAGGGAGCCAGTCGTCACTATAACCTGACTAGAGGGAGCCAGTCGTCACTATAACCTGACTAGAGGGAGCCAGTCGTCACAATAACCTGACTAGAGGGAGCCAGTCATCAACATAACCTGACTAGAGGGAGAAGGTCGTCAACATAACCTGACTAGAGGGAGCCAGTCGTCAACGTTACCTGACTAGAGGGAGCCAGTCGTCAACGTAACCTGACTAGAGGGAGCCAGTCGTCAACGTAACCTGACTAGAGGGAGCCAGTCATCACTATAACCTGACCAGAGGGAGCCATTCGTCACTATAACCTGACTAGAGGGAGCCAGTCGTCAATATAACCTGACTAGAGGGAGCCAGTCGTCACTATAACCAGACTAGAGGGAGCCAGTCGTCACTATAACCTGACTAGAGGGAGCCAGTCGTCACTATAACCTGACTAGAGGGAGCCAGTCGTCACTATAACCTGACTAGAGGGAACCAGTCGTCAACGTAACCTGACTGGAGGGAGCCAGTCGTCAACGTAACCTGACTAGAGGGAGCCAGTCGTCACTATAACCTGACTAGAGGGAGCCAGTCGTCAACGTAACCTGACTAGAGGGAGCCAGTCATCAATATAACCTGACTAGAGGGAGCCAGTCGTCACTATAACCTGACTAGAGGGAGCCAATCGTCACTATAACCTGACTAGAGGGAGCCAGTCGTCAATATAACCTGACTAGAGGGAGCCAGTCGTCAACATGACCTGACCTAGAGGGAGCCAGTCGTCACTATAACCTGACTAGAGGGAGCCAGTCGTCAATATAACCTGACTAGAGGGAGCCAGTCGTCACTATAACCTGACTAGAGGGAGCCAGTCGTCACTATAACCTGACTAGAGGGAGCCAGTCATCACTATAACCTGACTAGAGGGAGCCAGTCGTCACTATAACCTGACTAGAGGGAGCCAGTCGTCAACATAACCTGACTAGAGGGAGAAGGTCGTCAACATAACCTGACTAGAGGGAGAAGGTCGTCAACATAACCTGACTAGAGGGAGCCAGTCGTCAACATAACCTGACTAGAGGGAGCCAGTCGTCAACGTAACCTGACTAGAGGGAGCCAGTCGTCAACGTAACCTGACTAGAGGGAGCCAGTCATCACTATAACCTGACCAGAGGGAGCCAGTCGTCACTATAACCTGACTAGAGGGAGCCAGTCATCAACGTAACCTGACTAGAGGGAGCCAGTCGTCACTGTAACCTGACTAGAGGGAGCCAGTCGTCACTATAACCTGACTAGAGGGAGCCAGTCGTCAATGTAACCTGACTAGAGGGAGCCAGTCGTCACTATAACCTGACTAGAGGGAGCCAGTCGTCACTATAACCTGACTAGAGGGAGCCAGTCGTCAATATAACCTGACTAGAGGGAGCCAGTCGTCAACATGACCTGACCTAGAGGGAGCCAGTCGTCACTATAACCTGACTAGAGGGAGCCAGTCGTCAATATAACCTGACTAGAGGGAGCCAGTCGTCACTATAACCAGACTAGAGGGAGCCAGTCGTCACTATAACCTGACTAGAGGGAGCCAGTCGTCACTATAACCTGACTAGAGGGAGCCAGTCGTCACTATAACCTGACTAGAGGGAACCAGTCGTCAACGTAACCTGACTAGAGGGAGCCAGTCGTCACTATAACCTGACTAGAGGGAGCCAGTCGTCAACGTAACCTGACTAGAGGGAGCCAGTCATCAACGTAACCTGACTAGAGGGAGCCAGTCGTCAACGTAACCTGACTAGAGGGAGCCAGTCGTCACTATAACCTGACTAGAGGGAGCCAGTAGTCAACGTAACCTGACTAGAGGGAGCCAGTCATCAATATAACCTGACTAGCGTGAGCCAGTCGTCACTATAACCAGACTAGAGGGAGCCAGTCGTCACTATAACCTGACCTAGAGGGAGCCAGTCGTCACTATAACCTGACTAGAGGGAGCCAGTCGTCACTATAACCTGACTAGAGGGAGCCAGTCGTCACTATAACCTGACTAGAGGGAGCCAGTCGTCACTATAACCTGACTAGAGGGAGCCAGTCGTCACTATAACCTGACTAGAGGGAGCCAGTCGTCAACATGACCTGACCTAGAGGGAACCAGTCGTCAACGTAACCTGACTAGAGGGAGCCAGTCATCAACGTAACCTGACTAGAGGGAGCCAGTCGTCAACGTAACCTGACTAGAGGGAGCCAGTCGTCACTATAACCTGACTAGAGGGAGCCAGTCGTCAACGTAACCTGACTAGAGGGAGCCAGTCATCAATATAACCTGACTAGAGGGAGCCAGTCGTCACTATAACCTGACTAGAGGGAGCCAGTCGTCACTATAACCTGACTAGAGGGAGCCAGTCGTCAATATAACCTGACTAGAGGTAGCCAGTCGTCAACATGACCTGACCTAGAGGGATCCAGTCGTCACTATAACCTGACTAGAGGGAGCCAGTCGTCACTATAACCTGACTAGAGGGAGCCAGTCATCAACATAACCTGACTAGAGGGAGCCAGTCATCACTATAACCTGACTAGAGGGAGCCAGTCGTCACTATAACCTGACTAGAGGGAGCCAGTCGTCACTATAACCTGACTAGAGGGAGCCAGTCGTCACTATAACCTGACTAGAGGGAGCCAGTCGTCACAATAACCTGACTAGAGGGAGCCAGTCATCAACATAACCTGACTAGAGGGAGAAGGTCGTCAACATAACCTGACTAGAGGGAGCCAGTCGTCAACGTTACCTGACTAGAGGGAGCCAGTCGTCAACGTTACCTGACTAGAGGGAGCCAGTCATCAATATAACCTGACTAGAGGGAGCCAGTCGTCAACGTAACCTGACTAGAGGGAGAAGGTCGTCAACATAACCTGACTAGAGGGAGAAGGTCGTCAACATAACCTGACTAGAGGGAGCCAGTCGTCAACATAACCTGACTAGAGGGAGAAGGTCGTCAACATAACCTGACTAGAGGGAGAAGGTCGTCAACATAACCTGACTAGAGGGAGCCAGTCGTCAACATAACCTGACTAGAGGGAGCCAGTCGTCAACGTAACCTGACTAGAGGGAGCCAGTCATCACTATAACCTGACCAGAGGGAGCCAGTCGTCACTATAACCTGACTAGAGGGAGCCAGTCATCAACGTTACCTGACTAGAGGGAGCCAGTCGTCAACGTAACCTGACTAGAGGGAGCCAGTCGTCACTATAACCTGACTAGAGGGAGCCAGTCGTCAATGTAACCTGACTAGAGGGAGCCAGTCATCAATATAACCTGACTAGAGGGAGCCAGTCGTCACTATAACCTGACCTAGAGGGAGCCAGTCGTCACTATAACCTGACTAGAGGGAGCCAGTAGTCAACGTAACCTGACTAGAGGGAGCCAGTCATCAATATAACCTGACTAGCGGGAGCCAGTCGTCACTATAAACTGACTAGAGGGAGCCAGTCGTCACTATAACCTGACTAGAGGGAGCCAGTCGTCACTATAACCTGACTAGAGGGAGCCAGTCGTCAATATAACCTGACTAGAGGGAGCCAGTCGTCAACATGACCTGACCTAGAGGGAGCCAGTCGTCACTATAACCTGACTACAGGGAGCCAGTCGTCAACGTAACCTGACTAGAGGGAGCCAGTCGTCAACGTAACCTGACTAGAGGGAGCCAGTCGTCACTATAACCTGACTAGAGGGAGCAAGTCGTCACTATAACCTGACCAGAGGGAGCCAGTCGTCACTATAACCTGACCAGAGGGAGCCAGTCATCACTATAACCTGACCAGAGGGAGCCAGTCGTCACTATAACCTGACTAGAGGGAGCCAGTCGTCAATATAACCTGACTAGAGGGAGCCAGTCGTCACTATAACCTGACTAGAGGGAGCCAGTCGTCACTATAACCTGACCTAGAGGGAGCCAGTCGTCACTATAACCTGACTAGAGGGAGCCAGTCATCACTATAACCTGACTAGAGGGAGCCAGTCGTCACTATAACCTGACTAGAGGGAGCCAGTCGTCACTATAACCTGACTAGAGGGAACCAGTCGTCAACGTAACCTGACTAGAGGGAGCCAGTCATCAACGTAACCTGACTAGAGGGAGCCAGTCGTCACTATAACCTGACTAGAGGGAGCCAGTCGTCAACGTAACCTGACTAGAGGGAGCCAGTCATCAATATAACCTGACTAGAGGGAGCCAGTCGTCACTATAACCTGACTAGAGGGAGCCAGTCGTCACTATAACCTGACTAGAGGGAGCCAGTCGTCAATATAACCTGACTAGAGGGAGCCAGTCGTCAACATGACCTGACCTAGAGGGAGCCAGTCGTCACTATAACCTGACTAGAGGGAGCCAGTCGTCAATATAACCTGACTAGAGGGAGCCAGTCGTCAATATAACCTGACTAGAGGGAGCCATTCGTCACTATAACCTGACTAGTTGGAGCCAGTCGTCACTATAACCTGACCTAGAGGGAGCCAGTCGTCACTATAACCTGACTAGAGGGAGCCAGTCATCACTATAACCTGACTAGAGGGAGCCAGTCGTCAGTATAACCTGACTAGAGGGAGCCAGTCGTCAACGTAACCTGACTAGAGGGAGCCAGTCATAAACGTAACCTGACTAGAGGGAGCCAGTCGTCAACGTAACCTGACTAGAGGGAGCCAGTCGTCACTATAACCTGACTAGAGGGAGCCAGTAGTCAACGTAACCTGACTAGAGGGAGCCAGTCATCAATATAACCTGACTAGCGTGAGCCAGTCGTCACTATAACCAGACTAGAGGGAGCCAGTCGTCACTATAACCTGACCTAGAGGGAGCCAGTCGTCACTATAACCTGACTAGAGGGAGCCAGTCATCACTATAACCTGACTAGAGGGAGCCAGTCGTCACTATAACCTGACTAGAGGGAGCCAGTCGTCACTATAACCTGACTAGAGGGAACCAGTCGTCAACGTAACCTGACTAGAGGGAGCCAGTCATCAACGTAACCTGACTAGAGGGAGCCAGTCGTCAACGTAACCTGACTAGAGGGAGCCAGTCGTCACTATAACCTGACTAGAGGGAGCCAGTCGTCAACGTAACCTGACTAGAGGGAGCCAGTCATCAATATAACCTGACTAGAGGGAGCCAGTCGTCACTATAACCTGACTAGAGGGAGCCAGTCGTCACTATAACCTGACTAGAGGGAGCCAGTCGTCAATATAACCTGACTAGAGGTAGCCAGTCGTCAACATGACCTGACCTAGAGGGATCCAGTCGTGACTATAACCTGACTAGAGGGAGCCAGTCGTCACTATAACCTGACTAGAGGGAGCCAGTCATCAACATAACCTGACTAGAGGGAGCCAGTCATCACTATAACCTGACTAGAGGGAGCCAGTCGTCACTATAACCTGACCAGAGGGAGCCAGTCGTCACTATAACCTGACTAGAGGGAGCCAGTCGTCAACGTAACCTGACTAGAGGGAGCCAGTCGTCAACGTAACCTGACTAGAGGGAGCCAGTCGTCACTATAACCTGACTAGAGGGAGCCAGTCGTCAACGTAACCTGACTAGAGGGAGCCAGTCATCAATATAACCTGACTAGAGGGAGCCAGTCGTCACTATAACCTGACTAGAGGGAGCCAGTCGTCACTATAACCTGACTAGAGGGAGCCAGTCGTCAATATAACCTGACTAGAGGTAGCCAGTCGTCAACATGACCTGACCTAGAGGGATCCAGTCGTCACTATAACCTGACTAGAGGGAGCCAGTCGTCACTATAACCTGACTAGAGGGAGCCAGTCATCAACATAACCTGACTAGAGGGAGCCAGTCATCACTATAACCTGACTAGAGGGAGCCAGTCGTCACTATAACCTGACCAGAGGGAGCCAGTCGTCACTATAACCTGACTAGAGGGAGCCAGTCGTCACTATAACCTGACTAGAGGGAGCCAGTCGTCACAATAACCTGACTAGAGGGAGCCAGTCATCAACATAACCTGACTAGAGGGAGAAGGTCGTCAACATAACCTGACTAGAGGGAGCCAGTCGTCAACGTTACCTGACTAGAGGGAGCCAGTCATCAATATAACCTGACTAGAGGGAGCCAGTCGTCAACGTAACCTGACTAGAGGGAGCCAGTCATCACTATAACCTGACAAGAGGGAGCCAGTCGTCACTATAACCTGACTAGAGGGAGCCAGTCGTCAATATAACCTGACTAGAGGGAGCCAGTCGTCACTATAACCAGACTAGAGGGAGCCAGTCGTCACTATAACCTGACTAGAGGGAACCAGTCGTCACTATAACCTGACTAGAGGGAGCCAGTCGTCACTATAACCTGACTAGAGGGAACCAGTCGTCAACGTAACCTGACTAGAGGGAGCCAGTCGTCAACGTAACCTGACTAGAGGGAGCCAGTCGTCACTATAACCTGACTAGAGGGAGCCAGTCGTCAACGTAACCTGACTAGAGGGAGCCAGTCATCAATATAACCTGACTAGAGGGAGCCAGTCGTCACTATAACCTTACTAGAGGGAGCCAATCGTCACTATAACCTGACTAGAGGGAGCCAGTCGTCAATATAACCTGACTAGAGGGAGCCAGTCGTCAACATGACCTGACCTAGAGGGAGCCAGTCGTCACTATAACCTGACTAGAGGGAGCCAGTCGTCAATATAACCTGACTAGAGGGAGCCAGTCGTCACTATAACCTGACTAGAGGGAGCCAGTCGTCACTATAACCTGACTAGAGGGAGCCAGTCGTCACTATAACCTGACTAGAGCGAGCCAGTCGTCAACATAACCTGACTAGAGGGAGAAGGTCGTCAACATAACCTGACTAGAGGGAGAAGGTCGTCAACATAACCTGACTAGAGGGAGCCAGTCGTCAACATAACCTGACTAGAGGGAGCCAGTCGTCAACGTAACCTGACTAGAGGGAGCCAGTCATCACTATAACCTGACCAGAGGGAGCCAGTCGTCACTATAACCTGACTAGAGGGAGCCAGTCATCAACGTAACCTGACTAGAGGGAGCCAGTCGTCAACGTAACCTGACTAGAGGGAGCCAGTCGTCACTATAACCTGACTAGAGGGAGCCAGTCGTCAATGTAACCTGACTAGAGGGAGCCAGTCATCAATATAACCTGACTAGAGGGAGCCAGTCGTCACTATAACCTGACCTAGAGGGAGCCAGTCGTCACTATAACCTGACTAGAGGGAGCCAGTAGTCAACGTAACCTGACTAGAGGGAGCCAGTCATCAATATAACCTGACTAGCGGGAGCCAGTCGTCACTATAAACTGACTAGAGGGAGCCAGTCGTCACTATAACCTGACTAGAGGGAGCCAGTCGTCACTATAACCTGACTAGAGGGAGCCAGTCGTCAATATAACCTGACTAGAGGGAGCCAGTCGTCAACATGACCTGACCTAGAGGGAGCCAGTCGTCACTATAACCTGACTAGAGGGAGCCAGTCGTCAACGTAACCTGACTAGAGGGAGCCAGTCGTCAACGTAACCTGACTAGAGGGAGCCAGTCGTCACTATAACCTGACTAGAGGGAGCAAGTCGTCACTATAACCTGACCAGAGGGAGCCAGTCGTCACTATAACCTGACCAGAGGGAGCCAGTCGTCACTATAACCTGACTAGAGGGAGCCAGTCGTCAACGTAACCTGACTAGAGGGAGCCAGTCGTCAACGTAACCTGACTAGAGGGATCCAGTCATCACTATAACCTGACCAGAGGGAGCCAGTCGTCACTATAACCTGACTAGAGGGAGCCAGTCGTCAATATAACCTGACTAGAGGGAGCCAGTCGTCACTATAACCTGACCAGAGGGAGCCAGTCGTCACTATAACCTGACCAGAGGGAGCCAGTCATCACTATAACCTGACTAGAGGGAGCCAGTCGTCAACGTAACCTGACTAGAGGGAGCCAGTCGTCAACGTAACCTGACTAGAGGGATCCAGTCATCACTATAACCTGACCAGAGGGAGCCAGTCGTCACTATAACCTGACTAGAGGGAGCCAGTCGTCAATATAACCTGACTAGAGGTAGCCAGTCGTCAACATGACCTGACCTAGAGGGATCCAGTCGTCACTATAACCTGACTAGAGGGAGCCAGTCGTCACTATAACCTGACTAGAGGGAGCCAGTCATCACTATAACCTGACTAGAGGGAGCCAGTCGTCACTATAACCTGACTAGAGGGAGCCAGTCGTCACTATAACCTGACTAGAGGGAACCAGTCGTCAACGTAACCTGACTAGAGGGAGCCAGTCATCAACGTAACCTGACTAGAGGGAGCCAGTCGTCAACGTAACCTGACTAGAGGGAGCCAGTCGTCACTATAACCTGACTAGAGGGAGCCAGTCGTCAACGTAACCTGACTAGAGGGAGCCAGTCATCAACATAACCTGACTAGAGGGAGCCAGTCGTCACTATAACCTGACTAGAGGGAGCCAGTCGTCACTATAACCTGACTAGAGGGAGCCAGTCGTCAATATAACCTGACTAGAGGTAGCCAGTCGTCAACATGACCTGACCTAGAGGGATCCAGTCGTGACTATAACCTGACTAGAGGGAGCCAGTCGTCACTATAACCTGACTAGAGGGAGCCAGTCATCAACATAACCTGACTAGAGGGAGCCAGTCATCACTATAACCTGACTAGAGGGAGCCAGTCGTCACTATAACCTGACCAGAGGGAGCCAGTCGTCACTATAACCTGACTAGAGGGAACCAGTCGTCAACGTAACCTGACTAGAGGGAGCCAGTCATCAACGTAACCTGACTAGAGGGAGCCAGTCGTCAACGTAACCTGACTAGAGGGAGCCAGTCGTCACTATAACCTGACTAGAGGGAGCCAGTCGTCAACGTAACCTGACTAGAGGGAGCCAGTCATCAATATAACCTGACTAGAGGGAGCCAGTCGTCACTATAACCTGACTAGAGGGAGCCAGTCGTCACTATAACCTGACTAGAGGGAGCCAGTCGTCAATATAACCTGACTAGAGGTAGCCAGTCGTCAACATGACCTGACCTAGAGGGATCCAGTCGTCACTATAACCTGACTAGAGGGAGCCAGTCGTCACTATAACCTGACTAGAGGGAGCCAGTCATCAACATAACCTGACTAGAGGGAGCCAGTCATCACTATAACCTGACTAGAGGGAGCCAGTCGTCACTATAACCTGACCAGAGGGAGCCAGTCGTCACTATAACCTGACTAGAGGGAGCCAGTCGTCACTATAACCTGACTAGAGGGAGCCAGTCGTCACAATAACCTGACTAGAGGGAGCCAGTCATCAACATAACCTGACTAGAGGGAGAAGGTCGTCAACATAACCTGACTAGAGGGAGCCAGTCGTCAACGTTACCTGACTAGAGGGAGCCAGTCATCAATATAACCTGACTAGAGGGAGCCAGTCGTCAACGTAACCTGACTAGAGGGAGCCAGTCATCACTATAACCTGACCAGAGGGAGCCAGTCGTCACTATAACCTGACTAGAGGGAGCCAGTCGTCAATATAACCTGACTAGAGGGAGCCAGTCGTCACTATAACCAGACTAGAGGGAGCCAGTCGTCACTATAACCTGACTAGAGGGAACCAGTCGTCACTATAACCTGACTAGAGGGAGCCAGTCGTCACTATAACCTGACTAGAGGGAACCAGTCGTCAACGTAACCTGACTAGAGGGAGCCAGTCGTCAACGTAACCTGACTAGAGGGAGCCAGTCGTCACTATAACCTGACTAGAGGGAGCCAGTCGTCAACGTAACCTGACTAGAGGGAGCCAGTCATCAATATAACCTGACTAGAGGGAGCCAGTCGTCACTATAACCTTACTAGAGGGAGCCAATCGTCACTATAACCTGACTAGAGGGAGCCAGTCGTCAATATAACCTGACTAGAGGGAGCCAGTCGTCAACATGACCTGACCTAGAGGGAGCCAGTCGTCACTATAACCTGACTAGAGGGAGCCAGTCGTCAATATAACCTGACTAGAGGGAGCCAGTCGTCACTATAACCTGACTAGAGGGAGCCAGTCGTCACTATAACCTGACTAGAGGGAGCCAGTCGTCACTATAACCTGACTAGAGCGAGCCAGTCGTCAACATAACCTGACTAGAGGGAGAAGGTCGTCAACATAACCTGACTAGAGGGAGAAGGTCGTCAACATAACCTGACTAGAGGGAGCCAGTCGTCAACATAACCTGACTAGAGGGAGCCAGTCGTCAACGTAACCTGACTAGAGGGAGCCAGTCATCACTATAACCTGACCAGAGGGAGCCAGTCGTCACTATAACCTGACTAGAGGGAGCCAGTCATCAACGTAACCTGACTAGAGGGAGCCAGTCGTCAACGTAACCTGACTAGAGGGAGCCAGTCGTCACTATAACCTGACTAGAGGGAGCCAGTCGTCAATGTAACCTGACTAGAGGGAGCCAGTCATCAATATAACCTGACTAGAGGGAGCCAGTCGTCACTATAACCTGACCTAGAGGGAGCCAGTCGTCACTATAACCTGACTAGAGGGAGCCAGTAGTCAACGTAACCTGACTAGAGGGAGCCAGTCATCAATATAACCTGACTAGCGGGAGCCAGTCGTCACTATAAACTGACTAGAGGGAGCCAGTCGTCACTATAACCTGACTAGAGGGAGCCAGTCGTCACTATAACCTGACTAGAGGGAGCCAGTCGTCAATATAACCTGACTAGAGGGAGCCAGTCGTCAACATGACCTGACCTAGAGGGAGCCAGTCGTCACTATAACCTGACTAGAGGGAGCCAGTCGTCAACGTAACCTGACTAGAGGGAGCCAGTCGTCAACGTAACCTGACTAGAGGGAGCCAGTCGTCACTATAACCTGACTAGAGGGAGCAAGTCGTCACTATAACCTGACCAGAGGGAGCCAGTCGTCACTATAACCTGACCAGAGGGAGCCAGTCATCACTATAACCTGACTAGAGGGAGCCAGTCGTCAACGTAACCTGACTAGAGGGAGCCAGTCGTCAACGTAACCTGACTAGAGGGATCCAGTCATCACTATAACCTGACCAGAGGGAGCCAGTCGTCACTATAACCTGACTAGAGGGAGCCAGTCGTCAATATAACCTGACTAGAGGGAGCCAGTCGTCACTATAACCTGACCAGAGGGAGCCAGTCGTCACTATAACCTGACCAGAGGGAGCCAGTCATCACTATAACCTGACTAGAGGGAGCCAGTCGTCAACGTAACCTGACTAGAGGGAGCCAGTCGTCAACGTAACCTGACTAGAGGGATCCAGTCATCACTATAACCTGACCAGAGGGAGCCAGTCGTCACTATAACCTGACTAGAGGGAGCCAGTCGTCAATATAACCTGACTAGAGGGAGCCAGTCGTCACTATAACCTGACTAGAGGGAGCCAGTCGTCACTATAACCTGACCTAGAGGGAGCCAGTCGTCACTATAACCTGACCTAGAGGGAGCCAGTCGTCACTATAACCTGACTAGAGGGAGCCAGTCATCACTATAACCTGACCAGAGGGAGCCAGTCGTCACTATAACCTGACTAGAGGGAGCCAGTCGTCAATATAACCTGACTAGAGGGAGCCAGTCGTCACTATAACCTGACCAGAGGGAGCCAGTCGTCACTATAACCTGACCAGAGGGAGCCAGTCATCACTATAACCTGACTAGAGGGAGCCAGTCGTCAACGTAACCTGACTAGAGGGAGCCAGTCGTCAACGTAACCTGACTAGAGGGATCCAGTCATCACTATAACCTGACCAGAGGGAGCCAGTCGTCACTATAACCTGACTAGAGGGAGCCAGTCGTCAATATAACCTGACTAGAGGGAGCCAGTCGTCACTATAACCTGACTAGAGGGAGCCAGTCGTCACTATAACCTGACCTAGAGGGAGCCAGTCGTCACTATAACCTGACCTAGAGGGAGCCAGTCGTCACTATAACCTGACTAGAGGGAGCCAGTCATCACTATAACTTGACTAGAGGGAGCCAGTCGTCACTTTAACCTGATTAGAGGGAGCCAGTCGTCACTATAACCTGACTAGAGGGAGCCAGTCATCAACGTAACCTGACTAGAGGGAGCCAGTCGTCAACGTAACCTGACTAGAGGGAGCCAGTCGTCACTATAACCTGACTAGAGGGAGCCAGTCGTCAACGTAACCTGACTAGAGGGAGAAGGTCGTCAACATAACCTGACTAGAGGGAGCCAGTCGTCAACGTTACCTGACTAGAGGGAGCCAGTCATCAATATAACCTGACTAGAGGGAGCCAGTCGTCAATGTAACCTGACTAGAGGGAGCCAGTCATCACTATAACCTGACCAGAGGGAGCCAGTCGTCACTATAACCTGACTAGAGGGAGCCAGTCGTCAATATAACCTGACTAGAGGGAGCCAGTCGTCACTATAACCAGACTAGAGGGAGCCAGTCGTCACTATAACCTGACCTAGAGGGAGCCAGTCGTCACTATAACCTGACTAGAGGGAGCCAGTCATCACTATAACCTGACTAGAGGGAGCCAGTCGTCACTATAACCTGACTAGAGGGAGCCAGTCGTCACTATAACCTGACTAGAGGGAACCAGTCGTCAACGTAACCTGACTAGAGGGAGCCAGTCATCAACGTAACCTGACTAGAGGGAGCCAGTCGTCACTATAACCTGACTAGAGGGAGCCAGTCGTCAACGTAACCTGACTAGAGGGAGCCAGTCATCAATATAACCTGACTAGAGGGAGCCAGTCGTCACTATAACCTGACTAGAGGGAGCCAGTCGTCAATATAACCTGACTAGAGGGAGCCAGTCGTCAACATGACCTGACCTAGAGGGAGCCAGTCGTCACTATAACCTGACTAGAGGGAGCCAGTCGTCAATATAACCTGACTAGAGGGAGCCAGTCGTCAATATAACCTGACTAGAGGGAGCCATTCGTCACTATAACCTGACTAGTTGGAGCCAGTCGTCACTATAACCTGACCTAGAGGGAGCCAGTCGTCACTATAACCTGACTAGAGGGAGCCAGTCATCACTATAACCTGACTAGAGGGAGCCAGTCGTCAGTATAACCTGACTAGAGGGTGCCAGTCGTCACTATAACCTGACTAGAGGGAGCCAGTCGTCAACGTAACCTGACTAGAGGGAGCCAGTCATAAACGTAACCTGACTAGAGGGAGCCAGTCGTCAACGTAACCTGACTAGAGGGAGCCAGTCGTCACTATAACCTGACTAGAGGGACCCAGTCGTCACTATAACCTGACTAGAGGGAACCAGTCGTCAACGTAACCTGACTAGAGGGAGCCAGTCATCAACGTAACCTGACTAGAGGGAGCCAGTCGTCACTATAACCTGACTAGAGGGAGCCAGTCGTAAACGTAACCTGACTAGAGGGAGCCAGTCATCAATATAACCTGACTAGAGGGAGCCAGTCGTCACTATAACCTGACTAGAGGGAGCCAGTCGTCACTATAACCTGACTAGAGGGAGCCAGTCGTCAATATAACCTGACTAGAGGGAGCCAGTCGTCAACATGACCTGACCTAGAGGGAGCCAGTCGTCACTATAACCTGACTAGAGGGAGCCAGTCGTCAATATAACCTGACTAGAGTGAGCCAGTCGTCAATATAACCTGACTAGAGGGAGCCAGTCGTCACTATAACCTGACTAGAGGGAGCCAGTCGTCACTATAACCTGACTAGAGGGAGCCAGTCGTCACTATAACCTGACTAGAGGGAGCCAGTCGTCACTATAACCTGACTAGAGGGAGCCAGTCGTCACTATAACCTGACTAGAGGGAGCCAGTCGTCACTATAACCTGACTAGAGGGAGCCAGTCGTCAACGTAACCTGACTAGAGGGAGAAGGTCGTCAACGTTACCTGACTAGAGGGAGCCAGTCATCAATATAACCTGACTAGAGGGAGCCAGTCGTCAACATAACCTGACTAGAGGGAGCCAGTCATCACTATAACCTGACCAGAGGGAGCCAGTCGTCACTATAACCTGACTAGAGGGAGCCAGTCGTCAATATAACCTGACTAGAGGGAGCCAGTCGTCACTATAACCAGACTAGAGGGAGCCAGTCGTCACTATAACCTGACCTAGAGGGAGCCAGTCGTCACTATAACCTGACTAGAGGGAGCCAGTCATCACTATAACCTGACTAGAGGGAGCCAGTCGTCACTATAACCTGACTAGAGGGAGCCAGTCGTCACTATAACCTGACTAGAGGGAACCAGTCGTCAACGTAACCTGACTAGAGGGAGCCAGTCATCAACGTAACCTGACTAGAGGGAGCCAGTCGTCACTATAACCTGACTAGAGGGAGCCAGTCGTCACTATAACCTGACTAGAGGGAGCCAGTCGTCAATATAACCTGACTAGAGGGAGCCAGTCGTCAACATGACCTGACCTAGAGGGAGCCAGTCATCACTATAACCTGACTAGAGGGAGCCAGTCGTCAATATAACCTGACTACAGGGAGCCAGTCGTCAATATAACCTGACTAGAGGGAGCCAGTCGTCACTATAACCTGACTAGAGGGAGCCAGTCGTCACTATAACCTGACCTAGAGGGAGCCAGTCGTCACTATAACCTGACTAGAGGGAGCCAGTCATCACTATAACCTGACTAGAGGGAGCCAGTCGTCAGTATAACCTGACTAGTGGGTGCCAGTCGTCACTATAACCTGACTAGAGGGAGCCAGTCGTCAACGTAACCTGACTAGAGGGAGCCAGTCATAAACGTAACCTGACTAGAGGGAGCCAGTCGTCAACGTAACCTGACTAGAGGGAGCCAGTCGTCACTATAACCTGACTAGAGGGAGCCAGTCGTCAATGTAACCTGTCTAGATGGAGCCAGTCATCAATATAACCTAACTAGAGGGAGCCAGTCATCACTATAACCTGACTAGAGGGAGCCAGTCGTCACTATAACCTGACTAGAGGGAACCAGTCGTCAACGTAACCTGACTAGAGGGAGCCAGTCGTCAACGTAACCTGACTAGAGGGAGCCAGTCATCAACGTAACCTGACTAGAGGGAGCCAGTCGTCACTATAACCTGACTAGAGGGAGCCAGTCGTCAACGTAACCTGACTAGAGGGAGCCAGTCATCAATATAACCTGACTAGAGGGAGCCAGTCGTCACTATAACCTGACTAGAGGGAGCCAGTCGTCACTATAACCTGACTAGAGGGAGCCAGTCGTCAATATAACCTGACTAGAGGGAGCCAGTCGTCAACATGACCTGACCTAGTGGGAGCCAGTCGTCACTATAACCTGACTAGAGGGAGCCAGTCGTCAATATAACCTGACTAGAGTGAGCCAGTCGTCAATATAACCTGACTAGAGGGAGCCAGTCGTCACTATAACCTGACTAGAGGGAGCCAGTCGTCACTATAACCTGACCTAGAGGGAGCCAGTCGTCACTATAACCTGACTAGAGGGAGCCAGTCATCACTATAACCTGACTAGAGGGAGCCAGTCGTCATTATAACCTGACTAGAGGGTGCCAGTCGTCACTATAACCTGACTAGAGGGAGCCAGTCGTCAACGTAACCTGACTAGAGGGAGCCAGTCATCAACGTAACCTGACTAGAGGGAGCCAGTCGTCAACGTAACCTGACTAGAGGGAGCCAGTCGTCACTATAACCTGACTAGAGGGAGCCAGTCGTCAATGTAACCTGTCTAGAGGGAGCCAGTCATCAATATAACCTGACTAGAGGGAGCCAGTCGTCACTATAACCTGACTAGAGGGAGCCAGTCGTCACTATAACCTGACTAGAGGGAGCCAGTCGTCAATATAACCTGACTAGAGGGAGCCAGTCGTAACTATAACCTGACTAGAGGGAGCCAGTCGTCACTATAACCTGACCTAGAGGGAGCCAGTCGTCACTATAACCTGACTAGAGGGAGCCAGTCATCACTATAACCTGACTAGAGGGAGCCAGTCGTCACTATAACCTGACTAGAGGGTGCCAGTCGTCACTATAACCTGACTAGAGGGAGCCAGTCGTCAACGTAACCTGACTAGAGGGAGCCAGTCATCAACGTAACCTGACTAGAGGGAGCCAGTCGTCAACGTAACCTGACTAGAGGGAGCCAGTCGTCACTATAACCTGACTAGAGGGAGCCAGTAGTCAACGTAACCTGACTAGAGGGAGCCAGTCATCAATATAACCTGACTAGCGGGAGCCAGTCGTCACTATAACCAGACTAGAGGGAGCCAGTCGTCACTATAACCTGACCTAGAGGGAGCCAGTCGTCACTATAACCTGACTAGAGGGAGCCAGTCATCACTATAACCTGACTAGAGGGAGCCAGTCGTCACTATAACCTGACTAGAGGGAGCCAGTCGTCACTATAACCTGACTAGAGGGAACCAGTCGTCAACGTAACCTGACTAGAGTGAGCCAGTCATCAACGTAACCTGACTAGAGGGAGCCAGTCGTCAATATAACCTGACTAGAGGGAGCCAGTCGTCAACATGACCTGACCTAGAGGGAGCCAGTCGTCACTATAACCTGACTAGAGGGATTCAGTCGTCAATATAACCTGACTAGAGGGAGCCAGTCGTCACTATAACCTGACTAGAGGGAGCCAGTCGTCACTATAACCTGACCTAGAGGGAGCCAGTCGTCACTATAACCTGACTAGAGGGAGCCAGTCGTCACTATAACCTGACTAGAGGGAGCCAGTCGTCACTATAACCTGACTAGAGGGAGCCAGTCGTCAACGTAACCTGACTAGAGGGAGCCAGTCGTCAACGTAACCTGACTAGAGGGAGCCAGTCGTCAACGTAACCTGACTAGAGGGAGCCAGTCGTCACTATAACCTGACTAGAGGGAGCCAGTCGTCAACGTAACCTGACTAGAGGGAGCCAGTCGTCACTATAACCTGACTAGAGGGAGCCAGTCGTCACTATAACCTGACTAGAGGGAGCCAGTCGTCACTATAACCTGACTAGAGGGAGCCAGTCGTCAATATAACCTGACTAGAGGGAGCCAGTCGTCAACATGACCTGACCTAGAGGGATCCAGTCGTCACTATAACCTGACTAGAGGGAGCCAGTCGTCACTATAACCTGACTAGAGGGAGCCAGTCATCAACATAACCTGACTAGAGGGAGCCAGTCATCACTATAACCTGACTAGAGGGAGCCAGTCATCACTATAACCTGACCAGAGGGAGCCAGTCATCAATATAACCTGACTAGAGGGAGCCAGTCGTCAACGTAACCTGACTAGAGGGAGCCAGTCGTCACTATAACCTGACTAGAGGGAGCCAGTCGTCAATATAACCTGACTAGAGGGAGCCAGTCGTCACTATAACCAGACTAGAGGGAGCCAGTCGTCACTATAACCTGACCTAGAGGGAGCCAGTCGTCACTATAACCTGACTAGAGGGAGCCAGTCGTCACTATAACCTGACTAGAGGGAGCCAGTCGTCACTATAACCTGACTAGAGGGAGCCAGTCATCACTATAACCTGACTAGAGGGAGCCAGTCGTCAACGTAACCTGACTAGAGGGAGCCAGTCGTCAACGTAACCTGACTAGAGGGAGCCAGTCATCAACATAACCTGACTAGAGGGAGCCAGTCGTCACTATAACCTGACTAGAGGGAGCCAGTCGTCACTATAACCTGACTAGAGGGATCCAGTCGTCACTATAACCTGACTAGAGGGAGCCAGTCGTCACTATAACCTGACTAGAGGGAGCCAGTCATCAACATAACCTGACTAGAGGGAGCCAGTCATCACTATAACCTGACTAGAGGGAGCCAGTCGTCACTATAACCTGACCAGAGGGAGCCAGTCGTCACTATAACCTGACTAGAGGGAGCCAGTCGTCACTATACCCTGACTAGAGGGAGCCAGTCGTCACAATAACCTGACTAGAGAGGAGCCAGTCATCAACATAACCTGACTAGAGGGAGAAGGTCGTCAACATAACCTGACTAGAGGGAGCCAGTCGTCAACGTTACCTGACTAGAGGGAGCCAGTCATCAATATAACCTGACTAGAGGGAGCCAGTCGTCAACGTAACCTGACTAGAGGGAGCCAGTCATCACTATAACCTGACCAGAGGGAGCCAGTCGTCACTATAACCTGACTAGAGGGAGCCAGTCGTCAATATAACCTGACTAGAGGGAGCCAGTCGTCACTATAACCAGACTAGAGGGAGCCAGTCGTCACTATAACCTGACCTAGAGGGAGCCAGTCGTCACTATAACCTGACTAGAGGGAGCCAGTCGTCACTATAACCTGACTAGAGGGAGCCAGTCGTCACTATAACCTGACTAGAGGGAGCCAGTCGTCACTATAACCTGACTAGAGGGAGCCAGTCGTCACTATAACCTGACTAGAGGGAACCAGTCGTCAACGTAACCTGACTAGAGGGAGCCAGTCATCAACGTAACCTGACTAGAGGGAGCCAGTCGTCAACGTAACCTGACTAGAGGGAGCCAGTCATCAATATAACCTGACTAGAGGGAGCCAGTCGTCACTATAACCTGACTAGAGGGAGCCAATCGTCACTATAACCTGACTAGAGGGAGCCAGTCGTCAATATAACCTGACTAGAGGGAGCCAGTCGTCAACATGACCTGACCTAGAGGGAGCCAGTCGTCACTATAACCTGACTAGAGGGAGCCAGTCGTCAATATAACCTGACTAGAGGGAGCCAGTCGTCACTATAACCTGACTAGAGGGAGCCAGTCGTCACTATAACCTGACCTAGAGGGAGCCAGTCGTCACTATAACCTGACTAGAGGGAACCAGTCGTCAACGTAACCTGACTAGAGGGAGCCAGTCGTCACTATAACCTGACTAGAGGGAACCAGTCGTCAACGTAACCTGACTAGAGGGAGCCAGTCATCAACGTAACCTGACTAGAGGGAGCCAGTCGTCAACGTAACCTGACTAGAGGGAGCCAGTCATCAATATAACCTGACTAGAGGGAGCCAGTCGTCACTATAACCTGACTAGAGGGAGCCAATCGTCACTATAACCTGACTAGAGGGAGCCAGTCGTCAATATAACCTGACTAGAGGGAGCCAGTCGTCAACATGACCTGACCTAGAGGGAGCCAGTCGTCACTATAACCTGACTAGAGGGAGCCAGTCGTCAATATAACCTGACTAGAGGGAGCCAGTCGTCACTATAACCTGACTAGAGGGAGCCAGTCGTCACTATAACCTGACCTAGAGGGAGCCAGTCGTCACTATAACCTGACTAGAGGGAACCAGTCGTCAACGTAACCTGACTAGAGGGAGCCAGTCATCAACGTAACCTGACTAGAGGGAGCCAGTCGTCAACGTAACCTGACTAGAGGGAGCCAGTCATCAATATAACCTGACTAGAGGGAGCCAGTCGTCACTATAACCTGACTAGAGGGAGCCAATCGTCACTATAACCTGACTAGAGGGAGCCAGTCGTCAATATAACCTGACTAGAGGGAGCCAGTCGTCAACATGACCTGACCTAGAGGGAGCCAGTCGTCACTATAACCTGACTAGAGGGAGCCAGTCGTCAATATAACCTGACTAGAGGGAGCCAGTCGTCACTATAACCTGACTAGAGGGAGCCAGTCGTCACTATAACCTGACCTAGAGGGAGCCAGTCGTCACTATAACCTGACTAGAGGGAGCCAGTCATCACTATAACCTGACTAGAGGGAGCCAGTCGTCAGTATAACCTGACTAGAGGGTGCCAGTCGTCACTATAACCTGACTAGAGGGAGCCAGTCGTCAACGTAACCTGACTAGAGGGAGCCAGTCATCAACGTAACCTGACTAGAGGGAGCCAGTCGTCAACGTAACCTGACTAGAGGGAGCCAGTCGTCACTATAACCTGACTAGAGGGAGCCAGTCGTCAACGTAACCTGACTAGAGGGAGCCAGTCATCAATATAACCTGACTAGAGGGAGCCAGTCGTCATTATAACCTGACTAGAGGGAGCCAGTCGTCACTATAACCTGACTAGAGGGAGCCAGTCGTCAATATAACCTGACTAGAGGGAGCCAGTCGTCAACATGACCTGACCTAGAGGGAGCCAGTCGTCAACGTAACCTGACCAGAGGGAGCCAGTCATCACTATAACCTGACTAGAGGGAGCCAGTCGTCACTATAACCTGACTAGAGGGAGCCAGTCGTCACTATAACCTGACTAGAGGGAGCCAGTCGTCACTATAACCTGACCAGAGGGAGCCAGTCGTCACTATAACCTGACTAGAGGGAGCCAGTCGTCACTATAACCTGACTAGAGGGAGCCAGTCGTCACTATAACCTGACTAGAGGGAGCCAGTCATCACTATAACCTGACTAGAGGGAGCCAGTCGTCACTATAACCTGACTAGAGGGAGCCAGTCGTCAACATAACCTGACTAGAGGGAGAAGGTCGTCAACATAACCTGACTAGAGGGAGCCAGTCGTCAACATAACCTGACTAGAGGGAGCCAGTCGTCAACGTAACCTGACTAGAGGGTGCCAGTCGTCACTATAACCTGACTAGAGGGAGCCAGTCGTCAACGTAAACTGACTAGAGGGAGCCAGTCATCAACGTAACCTGACTAGAGGGAGCCAGTCGTCAACGTAACCTGACTAGAGGGAGCCAGTCGTCACTAAAACCTGACTAGAGGGAGCCAGTCGTCAACGTAACCTGACTAGAGGGAGCCAGTCATCAATATAACCTGACTAGAGGGAGCCAGTCGTCACTATAACCTGACTAGAGGGAGCCAGTCGTCACTATAACCTGACTAGAGGGAGCCAGTCGTCAATATAACCTGACTAGAGGGAGCCAGTCGTCAACATGACCTGACCTAGAGGGAGCCAGTCGTCAACGTAACCTGACCAGAGGGAGCCAGTCATCACTATAACCTGACTAGAGGGAGCCAGTCGTCACTATAACCTGACTAGAGGGAGCCAGTCGTCACTATAACCTGACTAGAGGGAACCAGTCGTCAACGTAACCTGACTAGAGGGAGCCAGTCATCAACGTAACCTGATTAGAGGGAGCCAGTCGTCAACGTAACCTGACTAGAGGGAGCCAGTCGTCACTATAACCTGACTAGAGGGAGCCAGTCGTCACTATAACCTGACTAGAGGGAGCCAGTCATCAATATAACCTGACTAGAGGGAGCCAGTCGTCACTATAACCTGACTAGAGGGAGCCAGTCGTCACTATAACCTGACTAGAGGGAGCCAGTCGTCAATATAACCTGACTAGAGGGAGCCAGTCGTCAACATGACCTGACCTAGAGGGATCCAGTCGTCACTATAACCTGACTAGAGGGAGCCAGTCGTCACTATAACCTGACTAGAGGGAGCCAGTCATCAACATAACCTGACTAGAGGGAGCCAGTCATCACTATAACCTGACTAGAGGGAGCCAGTCGTCACTATAACCTGACCAGAGGGAGCCAGTCGTCACTATAACCTGACTAGAGGGTGCCAGTCGTCACAATAACCTGACTAGAGAGGAGCCAGTCATCAACATAACCTGACTAGAGGGAGAAGGTCGTCAACATAACCTGACTAGAGGGAGCCAGTCGTCAACGTTACCTGACTAGAGGGAGCCAGTCATCAATATAACCTGACTAGAGGGAGCCAGTCGTCAACGTAACCTGACTAGAGGGAGCCAGTCATCACTATAACCTGACCAGAGGGAGCCAGTCGTCACTATAACCTGACTAGAGGGAGCCAGTCGTCAATATAACCTGACTAGAGGGAGCCAGTCGTCACTATAACCAGACTAGAGGGAGCCAGTCGTCACTATAACCTGACCTAGAGGGAGCCAGTCGTCACTATAACCTGACTAGAGGGAGCCAGTCGTCACTATAACCTGACTAGAGGGAGCCAGTCATCAACATAACCTGACTAGAGGGAGCCAGTCATCACTATAACCTGACTAGAGGGAGCCAGTCGTCAACGTAACCTGACTAGAGGGAGCCAGTCGTCACTAAAACCTGACTAGAGGGAGCCAGTCGTCAACGTAACCTGACTAGAGGGAGCCAGTCATCAATATAACCTGACTAGAGGGAGCCAGTCGTCACTATAACCTGACTAGAGGGAGCCAGTCGTCACTATAACCTGACTAGAGGGAGCCAGTCGTCAATATAACCTGACTAGAGGGAGCCAGTCGTCAAAGTAACCTGACCAGAGGGAGCCAGTCATCACTATAACCTGACTAGAGGGAGCCAGTCGTCACTATAACCTGACTAGAGGGAGCCAGTCGTCACTATAACCTGACTAGAGGGAACCAGTCGTCAACGTAACCTGACTAGAGGGAGCCAGTCATCAACGTAACCTGATTAGAGGGAGCCAGTCGTCAACGTAACCTGACTAGAGGGAGCCAGTCGTCACTATAACCTGACTAGAGGGAGCCAGTCGTCACTATAACCTGACTAGAGGGAGCCAGTCATCAATATAACCTGACTAGAGGGAGCCAGTCGTCACTATAACCTGACTAGAGGGAGCCAGTCGTCACTATAACCTGACTAGAGGGAGCCAGTCGTCAATATAACCTGACTAGAGGGAGCCAGTCGTCAACATGACCTGACCTAGAGGGAGCCAGTCGTCACTATAACCTGACTAGAGGGAGCCAGTCGTCACTATAACCTGACTAGAGGGAGCCAGTCATCAACATAACCTGACTAGAGGGAGCCAGTCATCACTATAACCTGACTAGAGGGAGCCAGTCGTCACTATAACCTGACCAGAGGGAGCCAGTCGTCACTATAACCTGACTAGAGGGAGCCAGTCGTCACTATAACCTGACTAGAGGGAGCCAGTCGTCACAATAACCTGACTAGAGAGGAGCCAGTCATCAACATAACCTGACTAGAGGGAGAAGGTCGTCAACATAACCTGACTAGAGGGAGCCAGTCGTCAACGTTACCTGACTAGAGGGAGCCAGTCATCAATATAACCTGACTAGAGGGAGCCAGTCGTCAACGTAACCTGACTAGAGGGAGCCAGTCATCACTATAACCTGACCAGAGGGAGCCAGTCGTCACTATAACCTGACTAGAGGGAGCCAGTCGTCAATATAACCTGACTAGAGGGAGCCAGTCGTCACTATAACCAGACTAGAGGGAGCCAGTCGTCACTATAACCTGACCTAGAGGGAGCCAGTCGTCACTATAACCTGACTAGAGGGAGCCAGTCATCACTATAACCTGACTAGAGGGAGCCAGTCGTCACTATAACCTGACTAGAGGGAGCCAGTCGTCACTATAACCTGACTAGAGGGAACCAGTCGTCAACGTAACCTGACTAGAGGGAGCCAGTCATCAACGTAACCTGACTAGAGGGAGCCAGTCGTCAACGTAACCTGACTAGAGGGAGCCAGTCATCACTATAACCTGACCAGAGGGAGCCAGTCGTCACTATAACCTGACTAGAGGGAGCCAGTCGTCAATATAACCTGACTAGAGGGAGCCAGTCGTCACTATAACCAGACTAGAGGGAGCCAGTCGTCACTATAACCTGACCTAGAGGGAGCCAGTCGTCACTATAACCTGACTAGAGGGAGCCAGTCATCACTATAACCTGACTAGAGGGAGCCAGTCGTCACTATAACCTGACTAGAGGGAGCCAGTCGTCACTATAACCTGACTAGAGGGAACCAGTCGTCAACGTAACCTGACTAGAGGGAGCCAGTCATCAACGTAACCTGACTAGAGGGAGCCAGTCGTCAACGTAACCTGACTAGAGGGAGCCAGTCATCAATGTAACCTGACTAGAGGGAGCCAGTCGTCACTATAACCTGACTAGAGGGAGCCAATCGTCACTATAACCTGACTAGAGGGAGCCAGTCGTCAATATAACCTGACTAGAGGGAGCCAGTCGTCAACATGACCTGACCTAGAGGGAGCCAGTCGTCACTATAACCTGACTAGAGGGAGCCAGTCGTCAATATAACCTGACTAGAGGGAGCCAGTCGTCACTATAACCTGACTAGAGGGAGCCAGTCGTCACTATAACCTGACCTAGAGGGAGCCAGTCGTCACTATAACCTGACTAGAGGGAGCCAGTCATCACTATAACCTGACTAGAGGGAGCCAGTCGTCAGTATAACCTGACTAGAGGGTGCCAGTCGTCACTATAACCTGACTAGAGGGAGCCAGTCGTCAACGTAACCTGACTAGAGGGAGCCAGTCGTCAACGTAACCTGACTAGAGGGAGCCAGTCGTCAACGTAACCTGAATAGAGGGAGCCAGTCGTCACTATAACCTGACTAGAGGGAGCCAGTCGTCAACGTAACCTGAATAGAGGGAGCCAGTCATCAATATAACCTGACTAGAGGGAGCCAGTCGTCATTATAACCTGACTAGAGGGAGCCAGTCGTCACTATAACCTGACTAGAGGGAGCCAGTCGTCAATATAACCTGACTAGAGGGAGCCAGTCGTCAACATGACCTGACCTAGAGGGAGCCAGTCGTCAACGTAACCTGACCAGAGGGAGCCAGTCATCACTATAACCTGACTAGAGGGAGCCAGTCGTCACTATAACCTGACTAGAGGGAGCCAGTCGTCACTATAACCTGACTAGAGGGAGCCAGTCGTCACTATAACCTGACCAGAGGGAGCCAGTCGTCACTATAACCTGACTAGAGGGAGCCAGTCGTCACTATAACCTGACTAGAGGGAGCCAGTCGTCACTATAACCTGACTAGAGGGAGCCAGTCATCACTATAACCTGACTAGAGGGAGCCAGTCGTCACTATAACCTGACTAGAGGGAGCCAGTCGTCAACATAACCTGACTAGAGGGAGAAGGTCGTCAACATAACCTGACTAGAGGGAGCCAGTCGTCAACATAACCTGACTAGAGGGAGCCAGTCGTCAACGTAACCTGACTAGAGGGAGCCAGTCATCACTATAACCTGACCAGAGGGAGCCAGTCGTCACTATAACCTGACTAGAGGGAGCCAGTCGTCAATATAACCTGACTAGAGGGAGCCAGTCGTCAACGTAACCTGACTAGAGGGAGCCAGTCGTCAACGTAACCTGACTAGAGGGAGCCAGTCGTCACTATAACCTGACTAGAGGGAGCCAGTCGTCAATGTAACCTGACTAGAGGGAGCCAGTCGTCAACGTAACCTGACTAGAGGGAGCCAGTCGTCACTATAACCTGACTAGAGGGAGCCAGTCGTCAACGTAACCTGACTAGAGGGAGCCAGTCATCAATATAACCTGACTAGAGGGAGCCAGTCGTCATTATAACCTGACTAGAGGGAGCCAGTCGTCACTATAACCTGACCTAGAGGGAGCCAGTCGTCACTATAACCTGACTAGAGGGAGCCAGTCGTCACTATAACCTGACTAGAGGGAGCCAGTCGTCACTATAACCTGACTAGAGGGTGCCAGTCGTCACTATAACCTGACTAGAGGGAGCCAGTCGTCAACGTAACCTGACTAGAGGGAGCCAGTCATCAACGTAACCTGACTAGAGGGAGCCAGTCGTCACTATAACCTGACTAGAGGGAGCCAGTCGTCAATATAACCTGACTAGAGGGAGCCAGTCGTCAACATGACCTGACCTAGAGGGAGCCAGTCGTCAACGTAACCTGACCAGAGGGAGCCAGTCATCACTATAACCTGACTAGAGGGAGCCAGTCATCACTATAACCTGACTAGAGGGAGCCAGTCGTCAACGTAACCTGACTAGAGGGAGCCAGTCATCAACGTAACCTGACTAGAGGGAGCCAGTCGTCAACGTAACCTGACTAGAGGGAGCCAGTCGTCACTATAACCTGACTAGAGGGAGCCAGTAGTCAACGTAACCTGACTAGAGGGAGCCAGTCATCAATATAACCTGACTAGCGGGAGCCAGTCGTCACTATAACCAGACTAGAGGGAGCCAGTCGTCACTATAACCTGACCTAGAGGGAGCCAGTCGTCACTATAACCAGACTAGAGGGAGCCAGTCGTCACTATAACCTGACTAGAGGGAGCCAGTCGTCACTATAACCTGACTAGAGGGAGCCAGTCGTCAATATAACCTGACTAGAGGGAGCCAGTCGTCAACATGACCTGACCTAGAGGGAGCCAGTCGTCAACGTAACCTGACCAGAGGGAGCCAGTCATCACTATAACCTGACTAGAGGGAGCCAGTCGTCACAATAACCTGACTAGAAGGAGCCAGTCGTAACTATAACCTGACTAGAGGGAGCCAGTCGTCACTATAACCTGACCAGAGGGAGCCAGTCGTCACTATAACCTGACTAGAGGGAGCCAGTCGTCACTATAACCTGACTAGAGGGAGCCAGTCGTCACTATAACCTGACTAGAGGGAGCCAGTCGTCACTATAACCTGACTAGAGGGAGCCAGTCGTCACTATAACCTGACTAGAGGGAGCCAGTCGTCAACATAACCTGACTAGAGGGAGAAGGTCGTCAACATAACCTGACTAGAGGGAGCCGGTCGTCAACATAACCTGACTAGAGGGAGCCGGTCGTCAACGTAACCTGACTAGAGGGAGCCAGTCATCACTATAACCTGACCAGAGGGAGCCAGTCGTCACTATAACCTGACTAGAGGGAGCCAGTCGTCACTATAACCTGACTAGAGGGAGCCAGTCATCAACGTAACCTGACTAGAGGGAGCCAGTCGTCAACGTAACCTGACTAGAGGGAGCCAGTCGTCACTATAACCTGACTAGAGGGAGCCAGTCGTCAATGTAACCTGACTAGAGGGAGCCAGTCATCAATATAACCTGACTAGAGGGAGCCAGTCGTCACTATAACCTGACCTAGAGGGAGCCAGTCGTCACTATAACCTGACTAGAGGGAGCCAGTCGTCACTATAACCTGACTAGAGGGAGCCAGTCGTCACTATAACCTGACTAGAGGGTGCCAGTCGTCACTATAACCTGACTAGAGGGAGCCAGTCGTCAACGTAACCTGACTAGAGGGAGCCAGTCGTCAACGTAACCTGACTAGCGGGAGCCAGTCGTCAACGTAACCTGACTAGAGGGAGCCAGTCATCAATATAACCTGACTAGAGGGAGCCAGTCGTCACTATAACCTGACTAGAGGGAGCCAGTCGTCACTATAACCTGACTAGAGGGAGCCAGTCGTCAATATAACCTGACTAGAGGGAGCCAGTCGTCAACGTAACCTGACCAGAGGGAGCCAGTCATCACTATAACCTGACTAGAGGGAGCCAGTCGTCACTATAACCTGACTAGAGGGAGCCAGTCGTCACTATAACCTGACTAGAGGGAACCAGTCGTCAACGTAACCTGACTAGAGGGAGCCAGTCATCAACGTAACCTGATTAGAGGGAGCCAGTCGTCAACGTAACCTGACTAGAGGGAGCCAGTCGTCACTATAACCTGACTAGAGGGAGCCAGTCGTCACTATAACCTGACTAGAGGGAGCCAGTCATCAATATAACCTGACTAGAGGGAGCCAGTCGTCACTATAACCTGACTAGAGGGAGCCAGTCGTCACTATAACCTGACTAGAGGGAGCCAGTCGTCAATATAACCTGACTAGAGGGAGCCAGTCGTCAACATGACCTGACCTAGAGGGAGCCAGTCGTCACTATAACCTGACTAGAGGGAGCCAGTCGTCACTATAACCTGACTAGAGGGAGCCAGTCATCAACATAACCTGACTAGAGGGAGCCAGTCATCACTATAACCTGACTAGAGGGAGCCAGTCGTCACTATAACCTGACCAGAGGGAGCCAGTCGTCACTATAACCTGACTAGAGGGAGCCAGTCGTCACTATAACCTGACTAGAGGGAGCCAGTCGTCACAATAACCTGACTAGAGAGGAGCCAGTCATCAACATAACCTGACTAGAGGGAGAAGGTCGTCAACATAACCTGACTAGAGGGAGCCAGTCGTCAACGTTACCTGACTAGAGGGAGCCAGTCATCAATATAACCTGACTAGAGGGAGCCAGTCGTCAACGTAACCTGACTAGAGGGAGCCAGTCATCACTATAACCTGACCAGAGGGAGCCAGTCGTCACTATAACCTGACTAGAGGGAGCCAGTCGTCAATATAACCTGACTAGAGGGAGCCAGTCGTCACTATAACCAGACTAGAGGGAGCCAGTCGTCACTATAACCTGACCTAGAGGGAGCCAGTCGTCACTATAACCTGACTAGAGGGAGCCAGTCATCACTATAACCTGACTAGAGGGAGCCAGTCGTCACTATAACCTGACTAGAGGGAGCCAGTCGTCACTATAACCTGACTAGAGGGAACCAGTCGTCAACGTAACCTGACTAGAGGGAGCCAGTCATCAACGTAACCTGACTAGAGGGAGCCAGTCGTCAACGTAACCTGACTAGAGGGAGCCAGTCATCAATGTAACCTGACTAGAGGGAGCCAGTCGTCACTATAACCTGACTAGAGGGAGCCAATCGTCACTATAACCTGACTAGAGGGAGCCAGTCGTCAATATAACCTGACTAGAGGGAGCCAGTCGTCAACATGACCTGACCTAGAGGGAGCCAGTCGTCACTATAACCTGACTAGAGGGAGCCAGTCGTCAATATAACCTGACTAGAGGGAGCCAGTCGTCACTATAACCTGACTAGAGGGAGCCAGTCGTCACTATAACCTGACCTAGAGGGAGCCAGTCGTCACTATAACCTGACTAGAGGGAGCCAGTCATCACTATAACCTGACTAGAGGGAGCCAGTCGTCAGTATAACCTGACTAGAGGGTGCCAGTCGTCACTATAACCTGACTAGAGGGAGCCAGTCGTCAACGTAACCTGACTAGAGGGAGCCAGTCGTCAACGTAACCTGACTAGAGGGAGCCAGTCGTCAACGTAACCTGACTAGAGGGAGCCAGTCGTCACTATAACCTGACTAGAGGGAGCCAGTCGTCAACGTAACCTGACTAGAGGGAGCCAGTCATCAATATAACCTGACTAGAGGGAGCCAGTCGTCATTATAACCTGACTAGAGGGAGCCAGTCGTCACTATAACCTGACTAGAGGGAGCCAGTCGTCAATATAACCTGACTAGAGGGAGCCAGTCGTCAACATGACCTGACCTAGAGGGAGCCAGTCGTCAACGTAACCTGACCAGAGGGAGCCAGTCATCACTATAACCTGACTAGAGGGAGCCAGTCGTCACTATAACCTGACTAGAGGGAGCCAGTCGTCACTATAACCTGACTAGAGGGAGCCAGTCGTCACTATAACCTGACCAGAGGGAGCCAGTCGTCACTATAACCTGACTAGAGGGAGCCAGTCGTCACTATAACCTGACTAGAGGGAGCCAGTCGTCACTATAACCTGACTAGAGGGAGCCAGTCATCACTATAACCTGACTAGAGGGAGCCAGTCGTCACTATAACCTGACTAGAGGGAGCCAGTCGTCAACATAACCTGACTAGAGGGAGAAGGTCGTCAACATAACCTGACTAGAGGGAGCCAGTCGTCAACATAACCTGACTAGAGGGAGCCAGTCGTCAACGTAACCTGACTAGAGGGAGCCAGTCATCACTATAACCTGACCAGAGGGAGCCAGTCGTCACTATAACCTGACTAGAGGGAGCCAGTCGTCAATATAACCTGACTAGAGGGAGCCAGTCGTCAACGTAACCTGACTAGAGGGAGCCAGTCGTCAACGTAACCTGACTAGAGGGAGCCAGTCGTCACTATAACCTGACTAGAGGGAGCCAGTCGTCAATGTAACCTGACTAGAGGGAGCCAGTCATCAATATAACCTGACTAGAGGGAGCCAGTCGTCACTATAACCTGACCTAGAGGGAGCCAGTCGTCACTATAACCTGACTAGAGGGAGCCAGTCGTCACTATAACCTAACTAGAGGGAGCCAGTCGTCACTATAACCTGACTAGAGGGTGCCAGTCGTCACTATAACCTGACTAGAGGGAGCCAGTCGTCAACGTAACCTGACTAGAGGGAGCCAGTCATCAACGTAACCTGACTAGAGGGAGCCAGTCGTCACTATAACCTGACTAGAGGGAGCCAGTCGTCAATATAACCTGACTAGAGGGAGCCAGTCGTCAACATGACCTGACCTAGAGGGAGCCAGTCGTCAACGTAACCTGACCAGAGGGAGCCAGTCATCACTATAACCTGACTAGAGGGAGCCAGTCATCACTATAACCTGACTAGAGGGAGCCAGTCGTCAACGTAACCTGACTAGAGGGAGCCAGTCATCAACGTAACCTGACTAGAGGGAGCCAGTCGTCAACGTAACCTGACTAGAGGGAGCCAGTCGTCACTATAACCTGACTAGAGGGAGCCAGTAGTCAACGTAACCTGACTAGAGGGAGCCAGTCGTCAACGTAACCTGACTAGAGGGAGCCAGTCGTCACTATAACCTGACTAGAGGGAGCCAGTCGTCAATGTAACCTGACTAGAGGGAGCCAGTCATCAATATAACCTGACTAGAGGGAGCCAGTCGTCACTATAACCTGACCTAGAGGGAGCCAGTCGTCACTATAACCTGACTAGAGGGAGCCAGTCGTCACTATAACCTGACTAGAGGGAGCCAGTCGTCACTATAACCTGACTAGAGGGTGCCAGTCGTCACTATAACCTGACTAGAGGGAGCCAGTCGTCAACGTAACCTGACTAGAGGGAGCCAGTCATCAACGTAACCTGACTAGAGGGAGCCAGTCGTCACTATAACCTGACTAGAGGGAGCCAGTCGTCAATATAACCTGACTAGAGGGAGCCAGTCGTCAACATGACCTGACCTAGAGGGAGCCAGTCGTCAACGTAACCTGACCAGAGGGAGCCAGTCATCACTATAACCTGACTAGAGGGAGCCAGTCATCACTATAACCTGACTAGAGGGAGCCAGTCGTCAACGTAACCTGACTAGAGGGAGCCAGTCATCAACGTAACCTGACTAGAGGGAGCCAGTCGTCAACGTAACCTGACTAGAGGGAGCCAGTCGTCACTATAACCTGACTAGAGGGAGCCAGTAGTCAACGTAACCTGACTAGAGGGAGCCAGTCATCAATATAACCTGACTAGCGGGAGCCAGTCGTCACTATAACCAGACTAGAGGGAGCCAGTCGTCACTATAACCTGACCTAGAGGGAGCCAGTCGTCACTATAACCTGACTAGAGGGAGCCAGTCGTCAACGTAACCTGACTAGAGGGAGCCAGTCATCAATATAACCTGACTAGAGGGAGCCAATCGTCACTATAACCTGACTAGAGGGAGCCAGTCGTCACTATAACCTGACTAGAGGGAGCCAGTCGTCAATATAACCTGACTAGAGGGAGCCAGTCGTCAACATGACCTGACCTAGAGGGAGCCAGTCGTCAACGTAACCTGACCAGAGGGAGCCAGTCATCACTATAACCTGACTAGAGGGAGCCAGTCGTCACAATAACCTGACTAGAAGGAGCCAGTCGTAACTATAACCTGACTAGAGGGAGCCAGTCGTCACTATAACCTGACCAGAGGGAGCCAGTCGTCACTATAACCTGACTAGAGGGAGCCAGTCGTCACTATAACCTGACTAGAGGGAGCCAGTCGTCACTATAACCTGACTAGAGGGAGCCAGTCGTCACTATAACCTGACTAGAGGGAGCCAGTCGTCACTATAACCTGACTAGAGGGAGCCAGTCGTCAACATAACCTGACTAGAGGGAGAAGGTCGTCAACATAACCTGACTAGAGGGAGAAGGTCGTCAACATAACCTGACTAGAGGGAGCCGGTCGTCAACATAACCTGACTAGAGGGAGCCAGTCGTCAACGTAACCTGACTAGAGGGAGCCAGTCATCACTATAACCTGACCAGAGGGAGCCAGTCGTCACTATAACCTGACTAGAGGGAGCCAGTCGTCAACATAACCTGACTAGAGGGAGCCAGTCATCAACGTAACCTGACTAGAGGGAGCCAGTCGTCAACGTAACCTGACTAGAGGGAGCCAGTCGTCACTATAACCTGACTAGAGGGAGCCAGTCGTCAATGTAACCTGACTAGAGGGAGCCAGTCATCAATATAACCTGACTAGAGGGAGCCAGTCGTCACTATAACCTGACCTAGAGGGAGCCAGTCGTCACTATAACCTGACTAGAGGGAGCCAGTCGTCACTATAACCTGACTAGAGGGAGCCAGTCGTCACTATAACCTGACTAGAGGGTGCCAGTCGTCACTATAACCTGACTAGAGGGAGCCAGTCGTCAACGTAACCTGACTAGAGGGAGCCAGTCGTCAACGTAACCTGACTAGCGGGAGCCAGTCGTCAACGTAACCTGACTAGAGGGAGCCAGTCATCAATATAACCTGACTAGCGGGAGCCAGTCGTCACTATAACCAGACTAGAGGGAGCCAGTCGTCACTATAACCTGACCTAGAGGGAGCCAGTCGTCACTATAACCTGACTAGAGGGAGCCAGTCATCACTATAACCTGACTAGAGGGAGCCAGTCGTCACTATAACCTGACTAGAGGGAGCCAGTCGTCACTATAACCTGACTAGAGGGAACCAGTCGTCAACGTAACCTGACTAGAGGGAGCCAGTCATCAACGTAACCTGACTAGAGGGAGCCAGTCGTCAACGTAACCTGACTAGAGGGAGCCAGTCGTCACTATAACCTGACTAGAGGGAGCCAGTCGTCAACGTAACCTGACTAGAGGGAGCCAGTCATCAATATAACCTGACTAGAGGGAGCCAGTCGTCACTATAACCTGACTAGAGGGAGCCAGTCGTCACTATAACCTGACTAGAGGGAGCCAGTCGTCAACATAACCTGACTAGAGGGAGAAGGTCGTCAACATAACCTGACTAGAGGGAGCCGGTCGTCAACATAACCTGACTAGAGGGAGCCGGTCGTCAACATAACCTGACTAGAGGGAGCCAGTCGTCAACGTAACCTGACTAGAGGGAGCCAGTCATCACTATAACCTGACCAGAGGGAGCCAGTCGTCACTATAACCTGACTAGAGGGAGCCAGTCGTCAATATAACCTGACTAGAGGGAGCCGGTCGTCAACATAACCTGACTAGAGGGAGCCAGTCGTCAACGTAACCTGACTAGAGGGAGCCAGTCATCACTATAACCTGACCAGAGGGAGCCAGTCGTCACTATAACCTGACTAGAGGGAGCCAGTCGTCAATATAACCTGACTAGAGGGAGCCAGTCATCAACGTAACCTGACTAGAGGGAGCCAGTCGTCAACGTAACCTGACTAGAGGGAGCCAGTCATCAACGTAACCTGACTAGAGGGAGCCAGTCGTCAACGTAACCTGACTAGAGGGAGCCAGTCGTCACTATAACCTGACTAGAGGGAGCCAGTCGTCAATGTAACCTGACTAGAGGGAGCCAGTCATCAATATAACCTGACTAGAGGGAGCCAGTCGTCACTATAACCTGACCTAGAGGGAGCCAGTCGTCACTATAACCTGACTAGAGGGAGCCAGTCGTCACTATAACCTGACTAGAGGGAGCCAGTCGTCACTATAACCTGACTAGAGGGTGCCAGTCGTCACTATAACCTGACTAGAGGGAGCCAGTCGTCAACGTAACCTGACTAGAGGGAGCCAGTCGTCAACGTAACCTGACTAGCGGGAGCCAGTCGTCAACGTAACCTGACTAGAGGGAGCCAGTCATCAATATAACCTGACTAGCGGGAGCCAGTCGTCACTATAACCAGACTAGAGGGAGCCAGTCGTCACTATAACCTGACCTAGAGGGAGCCAGTCGTCACTATAACCTGACTAGAGGGAGCCAGTCATCACTATAACCTGACTAGAGGGAGCCAGTCGTCACTATAACCTGACTAGAGGGAGCCAGTCGTCACTATAACCTGACTAGAGGGAACCAGTCGTCAACGTAACCTGACTAGAGGGAGCCAGTCATCAACGTAACCTGACTAGAGGGAGCCAGTCGTCAACGTAACCTGACTAGAGGGAGCCAGTCGTCACTATAACCTGACTAGAGGGAGCCAGTCGTCAACGTAACCTGACTAGAGGGAGCCAGTCATCAATATAACCTGACTAGAGGGAGCCAGTCGTCACTATAACCTGACTAGAGGGAGCCAGTCGTCACTATAACCTGACTAGAGGGAGCCAGTCGTCAACATAACCTGACTAGAGGGAGAAGGTCGTCAACATAACCTGACTAGAGGGAGCCGGTCGTCAACATAACCTGACTAGAGGGAGCCAGTCGTCAACGTAACCTGACTAGAGGGAGCCAGTCATCACTATAACCTGACCAGAGGGAGCCAGTCGTCACTATAACCTGACTAGAGGGAGCCAGTCGTCAATATAACCTGACTAGAGGGAGCCAGTCGTCAATATAACCTGACTAGAGGGAGCCAGTCATCAACGTAACCTGACTAGAGGGAGCCAGTCGTCAACGTAACCTGACTAGAGGGAGCCAGTCGTCACTATAACCTGACTAGAGGGAGCCAGTCGTCAATGTAACCTGACTAGAGGGAGCCAGTCATCAATATAACCTGACTAGAGGGAGCCAGTCGTCACTATAACCTGACCTAGAGGGAGCCAGTCGTCACTATAACCTGACTAGAGGGAGCCAGTCGTCACTATAACCTGACTAGAGGGAGCCAGTCGTCACTATAACCTGACTAGAGGGTGCCAGTCGTCACTATAACCTGACTAGAGGGAGCCAGTCGTCAACGTAACCTGACTAGAGGGAGCCAGTCGTCAACGTAACCTGACTAGAGGGAGCCAGTCGTCAACGTAACCTGACTAGAGGGAGCCAGTCATCAATATAACCTGACTAGCGGGAGCCAGTCGTCACTATAACCAGACTAGAGGGAGCCAGTCGTCACTATAACCTGACCTAGAGGGAGCCAGTCGTCACTATAACCTGACTAGAGGGAGCCAGTCATCACTATAACCTGACTAGAGGGAGCCAGTCGTCACTATAACCTGACTAGAGGGAGCCAGTCGTCACTATAACCTGACTAGAGGGAACCAGTCGTCAACGTAACCTGACTAGAGGGAGCCAGTCATCAACGTAACCTGACTAGAGGGAGCCAGTCGTCAACGTAACCTGACTAGAGGGAGCCAGTCGTCACTATAACCTGACTAGAGGGAGCCAGTCGTCAACGTAACCTGACTAGAGGGAGCCAGTCATCAATATAACCTGACTAGAGGGAGCCAGTCGTCACTATAACCTGACTAGAGGGAGCCAGTCGTCACTATAACCTGACTAGAGGGAGCCAGTCGTCAATATAACCTGACTAGAGGTAGCCAGTCGTCAACATGACCTGACCTAGAGGGATCCAGTCGTCACTATAACCTGACTAGAGGGAGCCAGTCGTCACTATAACCTGACTAGAGGGAGCCAGTCATCAACATAACCTGACTAGAGGGAGCCAGTCATCACTATAACCTGACTAGAGGGAGCCAGTCGTCACTATAACCTGACCAGAGGGAGCCAGTCGTCACTATAACCTGACTAGAGGGAGCCAGTCGTCACTATAACCTGACTAGAGGGAGCCAGTCGTCACTATAACCTGACTAGAGGGAGCCAGTCATCACTATAACCTGACTAGAGGGAGCCAGTCGTCACTATAACCTAACTAGAGGGAGCCAGTCATCAACATAACCTGACTAGAGGGAGAAGGTCGTCAACATAACCTGACTAGAGGGAGCCAGTCGTCAACGTTACCTGACTAGAGGGAGCCAGTCATCAATATAACCTGACTAGAGGGAGCCAGTCGTCACTATAACCAGACTAGAGGGAGCCAGTCGTCACTATAACCTGACCTAGAGGGAGCCAGTCGTCACTATAACCTGACTAGAGGGAGCCAGTCATCACTATAACCTGACTAGAGGGAGCCAGTCGTCACTATAACCTGACTAGAGGGAGCCAGTCGTCACTATAACCTGACTAGAGGGAACCAGTCGTCAACGTAACCTGACTAGAGGGAGCCAGTCATCAACGTAACCTGACTAGAGGGAGCCAGTCGTCAACGTAACCTGACTAGAGGGAGCCAGTCGTCACTATAAACTGACTAGAGGGAGCCAGTCATCAATATAACCTGACTAGAGGGAGCCAGTCATCAATATAACCTGACTAGAGGGAGCCAGTCGTCACTATAACCTGACTAGAGGGAGCCAATCGTCACTATAACCTGACTAGAGGGAGCCAGTCGTCAATATAACCTGACTAGAGGGAGCCAGTCGTCAACATGACCTGACCTAGAGGGAGCCAGTCGTCACTATAACCTGACTAGAGGGAGCCAGTCGTCAATATAACCTGACTAGAGGGAGCCAGTCGTCACTATAACCTGACTAGAGGGAGCCAGTCGTCACTATAACCTGACCTAGAGGGAGCCAGTCGTCACTATAACCTGACTAGAGGGAGCCAGTCATCACTATAACCTGACTAGAGGGAGCCAGTCGTCAGTATAACCTGACTAGAGGGTGCCAGTCGTCACTATAACCTGACTAGAGGGAGCCAGTCGTCAACGTAACCTGACTAGAGGGAGCCAGTCATCAACGTAACCTGACTAGAGGGAGCCAGTCGTCAACGTAACCTGACTAGAGGGAGCCAGTCGTCACTATAAACTGACTAGAGGGAGCCAGTCATCAATATAACCTGACTAGAGGGAGCCAGTCGTCACTATAACCTGACTAGAGGGAGCCAATCGTCACTATAACCTGACTAGAGGGAGCCAGTCGTCAATATAACCTGACTAGAGGGAGCCAGTCGTCAACATGACCTGACCTAGAGGGAGCCAGTCGTCACTATAACCTGACTAGAGGGAGCCAGTCGTCAATATAACCTGACTAGAGGGAGCCAGTCGTCACTATAACCTGACTAGAGGGAGCCAGTCGTCACTATAACCTGACCTAGAGGGAGCCAGTCGTCACTATAACCTGACTAGAGGGAGCCAGTCATCACTATAACCTGACTAGAGGGAGCCAGTCGTCAGTATAACCTGACTAGAGGGTGCCAGTCGTCACTATAACCTGACTAGAGGGAGCCAGTCGTCAACGTAACCTGACTAGAGGGAGCCAGTCATCAACGTAACCTGACTAGAGGGAGCCAGTCGTCAACGTAACCTGACTAGAGGGAGCCAGTCGTCACTATAACCTGACTAGAGGGAGCCAGTCGTCAACGTAACCTGACTAGAGGGAGCCAGTCATCAATATAACCTGACTAGAGGGAGCCAGTCGTCACTATAACCTGACTAGAGGGAGCCAGTCGTCACTATAACCTGACTAGAGAGAGCCAGTCGTCAATATAACCTGACTAGAGGGAGCCAGTCGTCAACATGACCTGACCTAGAGGGAGCCAGTCGTCAACGTAACCTGACCAGAGGGAGCCAGTCATCACTATAACCTGACTAGAGGGAGCCAGTCGTCACTATAACCTGACTAGAGGGAGCCAGTCGTCACTATAACCTGACTAGAGGGAGCCAGTCGTCACTATAACCTGACTAGAGGGAGCCAGTCGTCACTATAACCTGACCAGAGGGAGCCAGTCGTCACTATAACCTGACTAGAGGGAGCCAGTCGTCACTATAACCTGACTAGAGGGAGCCAGTCGTCACTATAACCTGACTAGAGGGAGCCAGTCATCACTATAACCTGACTAGAGGGAGCCAGTCGTCACTATAACCTGACTAGAGGGAGCCAGTCGTCAACATAACCGGACTAGAGGGAGAAGGTCGTCAACATAACCTGACTAGAGGGAGCCAGTCGTCAACATAACCTGACTAGAGGGAGCCAGTCGTCAACGTAACCTGACTAGAGGGAGCCAGTCATCACTATAACCTGACCAGAGGGAGCCAGTCGTCACTATAACCTGACTAGAGGGAGCCAGTCGTCAATATAACCTGACTAGAGGGAGCCAGTCATCAACGTAACCTGACTAGAGGGAGCCAGTCGTCAACGTAACCTGACTAGAGGGAGCCAGTCGTCACTATAACCTGACTAGAGGGAGCCAGTCGTCAATGTAACCTGACTAGAGGGAGCCAGTCATCAATATAACCTGACTAGAGGGAGCCAGTCGTCACTATAACCTGACCTAGAGGGAGCCAGTCGTCACTATAACCTGACTAGAGGGAGCCAGTCGTCACTATAACCTGACCTAGAGGGAGCCAGTCGTCACTATAACCTGACTAGAGGGAGCCAGTCGTCAACATGACCTGACCTAGAGGGAGCCAGTCGTCACTATAACCTGACTAGAGGGAGCCAGTCGTCAATATAACCTGACTAGAGGGAGCCAGTCGTCACTATAACCTGACTAGAGGGAGCCAGTCGTCACTATAACCTGACCTAGAGGGAGCCAGTCGTCACTATAACCTGACTAGAGGGAGCCAGTCATCACTATAACCTGACTAGAGGGAGCCAGTCGTCAGTATAACCTGACTAGAGGGTGCCAGTCGTCACTATAACCTGACTAGAGGGAGCCAGTCGTCAACGTAACCTGACTAGAGGGAGCCAGTCATCAACGTAACCTGACTAGAGGGAGCCAGTCGTCAACGTAACCTGACTAGAGGGAGCCAGTCGTCACTATAACCTGACTAGAGGGAGCCAGTCGTCAACGTAACCTGACTAGAGGGAGCCAGTCATCAATATAACCTGACTAGAGGGAGCCAGTCGTCACTATAACCTGACTAGAGGGAGCCAGTCGTCACTATAACCTGACTAGAGGGAGCCAGTCGTCAATATAACCTGACTAGAGGGAGCCAGTCGTCAACATGACCTGACCTAGAGGGAGCCAGTCGTCAACGTAACCTGACCAGAGGGAGCCAGTCATCACTATAACCTGACTAGAGGGAGCCAGTCGTCACTATAACCTGACTAGAGGGAGCCAGTCGTCACTATAACCTGACTAGAGGGAGCCAGTCGTCACTATAACCTGACTAGAGGGAGCCAGTCGTCACTATAACCTGACCAGAGGGAGCCAGTCGTCACTATAACCTGACTAGAGGGAGCCAGTCGTCACTATAACCTGACTAGAGGGAGCCAGTCGTCACTATAACCTGACTAGAGGGAGCCAGTCATCACTATAACCTGACTAGAGGGAGCCAGTCGTCACTATAACCTGACTAGAGGGAGCCAGTCGTCAACATAACCGGACTAGAGGGAGAAGGTCGTCAACATAACCTGACTAGAGGGAGCCAGTCGTCAACATAACCTGACTAGAGGGAGCCAGTCGTCAACGTAACCTGACTAGAGGGAGCCAGTCATCACTATAACCTGACCAGAGGGAGCCAGTCGTCACTATAACCTGACTAGAGGGAGCCAGTCGTCAATATAACCTGACTAGAGGGAGCCAGTCATCAACGTAACCTGACTAGAGGGAGCCAGTCGTCAACGTAACCTGACTAGAGGGAGCCAGTCGTCACTATAACCTGACTAGAGGGAGCCAGTCGTCAATGTAACCTGACTAGAGGGAGCCAGTCATCAATATAACCTGACTAGAGGGAGCCAGTCGTCACTATAACCTGACCTAGAGGGAGCCAGTCGTCACTATAACCTGACTAGAGGGAGCCAGTCGTCACTATAACCTGACCTAGAGGGAGCCAGTCGTCACTATAACCTGACTAGAGGGAGCCAGTCATCACTATAACCTGACTAGAGGGAGCCAGTCGTCAGTATAACCTGACTAGAGGGTGCCAGTCGTCACTATAACCTGACTAGAGGGAGCCAGTCGTCAACGTAACCTGACTAGAGGGAGCCAGTCATCAACGTAACCTGACTAGAGGGAGCCAGTCGTCAACGTAACCTGACTAGAGGGAGCCAGTCGTCACTATAAACTGACTAGAGGGAGCCAGTCATCAATATAACCTGACTAGAGGGAGCCAGTCGTCACTATAACCTGACTAGAGGGAGCCAATCGTCACTATAACCTGACTAGAGGGAGCCAGTCGTCAATATAACCTGACTAGAGGGAGCCAGTCGTCAACATGACCTGACCTAGAGGGAGCCAGTCGTCACTATAACCTGACTAGAGGGAGCCAGTCGTCAATATAACCTGACTAGAGGGAGCCAGTCGTCACTATAACCTGACTAGAGGGAGCCAGTCGTCACTATAACCTGACCTAGAGGGAGCCAGTCGTCACTATAACCTGACTAGAGGGAGCCAGTCATCACTATAACCTGACTAGAGGGAGCCAGTCGTCAGTATAACCTGACTAGAGGGTGCCAGTCGTCACTATAACCTGACTAGAGGGAGCCAGTGGTCAACGTAACCTGACTAGAGGGAGCCAGTCATCAACGTAACCTGACTAGAGGGAGCCAGTCGTCAACGTAACCTGACTAGAGGGAGCCAGTCGTCACTATAACCTGACTAGAGGGAGCCAGTCGTCAACGTAACCTGACTAGAGGGAGCCAGTCATCAATATAACCTGACTAGAGGGAGCCAGTCGTCACTATAACCTGACTAGAGGGAGCCAGTCGTCACTATAACCTGACTAGAGGGAGCCAGTCGTCAATATAACCTGACTAGAGGGAGCCAGTCGTCAACATGACCTGACCTAGAGGGAGCCAGTCGTCAACGTAACCTGAACAGAGGGAGCCAGTCATCACTATAACCTGACTAGAGGGAGCCAGTCGTCACTATAACCTGACTAGAGGGAGCCAGTCGTCACTATAACCTGACTAGAGGGAGCCAGTCGTCACTATAACCTGACCAGAGGGAGCCAGTCGTCACTATAACCTGACTAGAGGGAGCCAGTCGTCACTATAACCTGACTAGAGGGAGCCAGTCGTCACTATAACCTGACTAGAGGGAGCCAGTCATCACTATAACCTGACTAGAGGGAGCCAGTCGTCACTATAACCTGACTAGAGGGAGCCAGTCGTCAACATAACCGGACTAGAGGGAGAAGGTCGTCAACATAACCTGACTAGAGGGAGCCAGTCGTCAACATAACCTGACTAGAGGGAGCCAGTCGTCAACGTAACCTGACTAGAGGGAGCCAGTCATCAACGTAACCTGACTAGAGGGAGCCAGTCGTCAACGTAACCTGACTAGAGGGAGCCAGTCGTCACTATAACCTGACTAGAGGGAGCCAGTCGTCAACGTAACCTGACTAGAGGGAGCCAGTCATCAATATAACCTGACTAGAGGGAGCCAGTCGTCACTATAACCTGACTAGAGGGAGCCAGTCGTCACTATAACCTGACTAGAGGGAGCCAGTCGTCAATATAACCTGACTAGAGGGAGCCAGTCGTCAACATGACCTGACCTAGAGGGAGCCAGTCGTCAACGTAACCTGACCAGAGGGAGCCAGTCATCACTATAACCTGACTAGAGGGAGCCAGTCGTCACTATAACCTGACTAGAGGGAGCCAGTCATCACTATAACCTGACTAGAGGGAGCCAGTCGTCACTATAACCTGACTAGAGGGAGCCAGTCGTCAACATAACCGGACTAGAGGGAGAAGGTCGTCAACATAACCTGACTAGAGGGAGCCAGTCGTCAACATAACCTGACTAGAGGGAGCCAGTCGTCAACGTAACCTGACTAGAGGGAGCCAGTCATCACTATAACCTGACCAGAGGGAGCCAGTCGTCACTATAACCTGACTAGAGGGAGCCAGTCGTCAATATAACCTGACTAGAGGGAGCCAGTCATCAACGTAACCTGACTAGAGGGAGCCAGTCGTCAACGTAACCTGACTAGAGGGAGCCAGTCGTCACTATAACCTGACTAGAGGGAGCCAGTCGTCAATGTAACCTGACTAGAGGGAGCCAGTCATCAATATAACCTGACTAGAGGGAGCCAGTCGTCACTATAACCTGACCTAGAGGGAGCCAGTCGTCACTATAACCTGACTAGAGGGAGCCAGTCGTCACTATAACCTGACCTAGAGGGAGCCAGTCGTCACTATAACCTGACTAGAGGGAGCCAGTCGTCACTATAACCTGACCTAGAGGGAGCCAGTCGTCACTATAACCTGACTAGAGGGAGCCAGTCATCACTATAACCTGACTAGAGGGAGCCAGTCGTCACTATAACCTGACTAGAGGGAGCCAGTGGTCAACGTAACCTGACTAGAGGGAGCCAGTCATCAACGTAACCTGACTAGAGGGAGCCAGTCGTCAACGTAACCTGACTAGAGGGAGCCAGTCGTCACTATAACCTGACTAGAGGGAGCCAGTCGTCAACGTAACCTGACTAGAGGGAGCCAGTCATCAATATAACCTGACTAGAGGGAGCCAGTCGTCACTATAACCTGACTAGAGGGAGCCAGTCGTCACTATAACCTGACTAGAGGGAGCCAGTCGTCAATATAACCTGACTAGAGGGAGCCAGTCGTCAACATGACCTGACCTAGAGGGAGCCAGTCGTCAACGTAACCTGACCAGAGGGAGCCAGTCATCACTATAACCTGACTAGAGGGAGCCAGTCGTCACTATAACCTGACTAGAGGGAGCCAGTCGTCACTATAACCTGACTAGAGGGAGCCAGTCGTCACTATAACCTGACTCAGAGGGAGCCAGTCGTCACTATAACCTGACTAGAGGGAGCCAGTCGTCACTATAACCTGACTAGAGGGAGCCAGTCGTCACTATAACCTGACTAGAGGGAGCCAGTCATCACTATAACCTGACTAGAGGGAGCCAGTCGTCACTATAACCTGACTAGAGGGAGCCAGTCGTCAACATAACCGGACTAGAGGGAGAAGGTCGTCAACATAACCTGACTAGAGGGAGCCAGTCGTCAACATAACCTGACTAGAGGGAGCCAGTCGTCAACGTAACCTGACTAGAGGGAGCCAGTCATCACTATAACCTGACCAGAGGGAGCCAGTCGTCACTATAACCTGACTAGAGGGAGCCAGTCGTCAATATAACCTGACTAGAGGGAGCCAGTCATCAACGTAACCTGACTAGAGGGAGCCAGTCGTCAACGTAACCTGACTAGAGGGAGCCAGTCGTCACTATAACCTGACTAGAGGGAGCCAGTCGTCACTATAACCTGACTAGAGGGAGCCAGTCGTCAATGTAACCTGACTAGAGGGAGCCAGTCATCAATATAACCTGACTAGAGGGAGCCAGTCGTCACTATAACCTGACCTAGAGGGAGCCAGTCGTCACTATAACCTGACTAGAGGGAGCCAGTCGTCACTATAACCTGACTAGAGGGAGCCAGTCGTCACTATAACCTGACTAGAGGGAGCCAGTCGTCACTATAACCTGACTAGAGGGTGCCAGTCGTCACTATAACCTGACTAGAGGGAGCCAGTCGTCAACGTAACCTGACTAGAGGGAGCCAGTCATCAACGTAACCTGACTAGAGGGAGCCAGTCGTCAACGTAACCTGACTAGAGGGAGCCAGTCGTCACTATAACCTGACTAGAGGGAGCCAGTAGTCAACGTAACCTGACTAGAGGGAGCCAGTCATCAATATAACCTGACTAGCGGGAGCCAGTCGTCACTATAACCAGACTAGAGGGAGCCAGTCGTCACTATAACCTGACCTAGAGGGAGCCAGTCGTCACTATAACCTGACTAGAGGGAGCCAGTCGTCACTATAACCTGACTAGAGGGAGCCAGTCATCAATATAACCTGACTAGAGGGAGCCAGTCGTCACTATAACCTGACTAGAGGGAGCCAGTCGTCACTATAACCTGACTCGAGGGAGCCATTCGTCAATATAACCTGACTAGAGGGAGCCAGTCGTCAACATGACCTGACCTAGAGGGAGCCAGTCGTCAACGTAACCTGACCAGAGGGAGCCAGTCATCACTATAACCTGACTAGAGGGAGCCAGTCGTCACTATAACCTGACTAGAGGGAGCCAGTCGTCACTATAACCTGACTAGAGGGAGCCAGTCGTCACTATAACCTGACCAGAGGGAGCCAGTCGTCACTATAACCTGACTAGAGGGAGCCAGTCGTCACTATAACCTGACTAGAGGGAGCCAGTCGTCACTATAACCTGACTAGAGGGAGCCAGTCATCACTATAACCTGACTAGAGGGAGCCAGTCATCACTATAACCTGACTAGAGGGAGCCAGTCGTCAACATAACCTGACTAGAGGGAGAAGGTCGTCAACATAACCTGACTAGAGGGAGCCAGTCGTCAACATAACCTGACTAGAGGGAGCCAGTCGTCAACGTAACCTGACTAGAGGGAGCCAGTCATCACTATAACCTGACCAGAGGGAGCCAGTCGTCACTATAACCTGACTAGAGGGAGCCAGTCGTCAATATAACCTGACTAGAGGGAGCCAGTCATCAACGTAACCTGACTAGAGGGAGCCAGTCGTCAACGTAACCTGACTAGAGGGAGCCAGTCATCACTATAACCTGACTAGAGGGAGCCAGTCGTCACTATAACCTGACTAGAGGGAGCCAGTCGTAACTATAACCTGACTAGAGGGAGCCAGTCGTCACTATAACCTGACCAGAGGGAGCCAGTCGTCACTATAACCTGACTAGAGGGAGCCAGTCGTCACTATAACCTGACTAGAGGGAGCCAGTCGTCACTATAACCTGACTAGAGGGAGCCAGTCATCACTATAACCTGACTAGAGGGAGCCAGTTGTCACTATAACCTGACTAGTGGGAGCCAGTCGTCAACATAACCTGACTAGAGTGAGAAGGTCGTCAACATAACCTGACTAGAGGGAGCCAGTCGTCAACATAACCTGACTAGAGGGAGCCAGTCGTCAACGTAACCTGACTAGAGGGAGCCAGTCATCACTATAACCTGACCAGAGGGAGCCAGTCGTCACTATAACCTGACTAGAGGGAGCCAGTCGTCAATATAACCTGACTAGAGGGAGCCAGTCATCAACGTAACCTGACTAGAGGGAGCCAGTCGTCAACGTAACCTGACTAGAGGGAGCCAGTCGTCACTATAACCTGACTAGAGGGAGCCAGTCGTCAATGTAACCTGACTAGAGGGAGCCAGTCGTCACTATAACCTGACCTAGAGGGAGCCAGTCGTCACTATAACCTGACTAGAGGGAGCCAGTCGTCACTATAACCTGACTAGAGGGAGCCAGTCGTCACTATAACCTGACTAGAGGGTGCCAGTCGTCACTATAACCTGACTAGAGGGAGCCAGTCGTCAACGTAACCTGACTAGAGGGAGCCAGTCGTCAACGTAACCTGACTAGAGGGAGCCAGTCGTCAACGTAACCTGACTAGAGGGAGCCAGTCATCAATATAACCTGACTAGCGGGAGCCAGTCGTCACTATAACCAGACTAGAGGGAGCCAGTCGTCACTATAACCTGACCTAGAGGGAGCCAGTCGTCACTATAACCTGACTAGAGGGAGCCAGTCATCACTATAACGTGACTAGAGGGAGCCAGTCGTCACTATAACCTGACTAGAGGGAGCCAGTCGTCACTATAACCTGACTAGAGGGAACCAGTCGTCAACGTAACCTGACTAGAGGGAGCCAGTCATCAACGTAACCTGACTAGAGGGAGCCAGTCGTCAACGTAACCTGACTAGAGGGAGCCAGTCGTCACTATAACCTGACTAGAGGGAGCCAGTCGTCAACGTAACCTGACTAGAGGGAGCCAGTCATCAATATAACCTGACTAGAGGGAGCCAGTCGTCACTATAACCTGACTAGAGGGAGCCAGTCGTCACTATAACCTGACTAGAGGGAGCCAGTCGTCAATATAACCTGACTAGAGGTAGCCAGTCGTCAACATGACCTGACCTAGAGGGATCCAGTCGTCACTATAACCTGACTAGAGGGAGCCAGTCGTCACTATAACCTGACTAGAGGGAGCCAGTCATCAACATAACCTGACTAGAGGGAGCCAGTCATCACTATAACCTGACTAGAGGGAGCCAGTCGTCACTATAACCTGACCAGAGGGAGCCAGTCGTCACTATAACCTGACTAGAGGGAGCCAGTCGTCACTATAACCTGACTAGAGGGAGCCAGTCGTCACTATAACCTGACTAGAGGGAGCCAGTCATCACTATAACCTGACTAGAGGGAGCCAGTCATCAACATAACCTGACTAGAGGGAGAAGGTCGTCAACATAACCTGACTAGAGGGAGCCAGTCGTCAACGTTACCTGACTAGAGGGAGCCAGTCATCAATATAACCTGACTAGAGGGAGCCAGTCGTCACTATAACCAGACTAGAGGGAGCCAGTCGTCACTATAACCTGACCTAGAGGGAGCCAGTCGTCACTATAACCTGACTAGAGGGAGCCAGTCATCACTATAACCTGACTAGAGGGAGCCAGTCGTCACTATAACCTGACTAGAGGGAGCCAGTCGTCACTATAACCTGACTAGAGGGAGCCAGTCGTCAACGTAACCTGACTAGAGGGAGCCAGTCGTCACTATAAACTGACTAGAGGGAGCCAGTCATCAATATAACCTGACTAGAGGGAGCCAGTCGTCACTATAACCTGACTAGAGGGAGCCAATCGTCACTATAACCTGACTAGAGGGAGCCAGTCGTCAATATAACCTGACTAGAGGGAGCCAGTCGTCAACATGACCTGACCTAGAGGGAGCCAGTCGTCACTATAACCTGACTAGAGGGAGCCAGTCGTCAATATAACCTGACTAGAGGGAGCCAGTCGTCACTATAACCTGACTAGAGGGAGCCAGTCGTCACTATAACCTGACCTAGAGGGAGCCAGTCGTCACTATAACCTGACTAGAGGGAGCCAGTCATCACTATAACCTGACTAGAGGGAGCAAGTCGTCAGTATAACCTGACTAGAGGGTGCCAGTCGTCACTATAACCTGACTAGAGGGAGCCAGTCGTCAACGTAACCTGACTAGAGGGAGCCAGTCATCAACGTAACCTGACTAGAGGGAGCCAGTCGTCAACGTAACCTGACTAGAGGGAGCCAGTCGTCACTATAACCTGACTAGAGGGAGCCAGTCGTCAACGTAACCTGACTAGAGGGAGCCAGTCATCAATATAACCTGACTAGAGGGAGCCAGTCGTCACTATAACCTGACTAGAGGGAGCCAGTCGTCACTATAACCTGACTAGAGGGAGCCAGTCGTCAATATAACCTGACTAGAGGGAGCCAGTCGTCAACATGACCTGACCTAGAGGGAGCCAGTCGTCAACGTAACCTGACCAGAGGGAGCCAGTCATCACTATAACCTGACTAGAGGGAGCCAGTCGTCACTATAACCTGACTAGAGGGAGCCAGTCGTCACTATAACCTGACTAGAGGGAGCCAGTCGTCACTATAACCTGACCAGAGGGAGCCAGTCGTCACTATAACCTGACTAGAGGGAGCCAGTCGTCACTATAACCTGACTAGAGGGAGCCAGTCGTCACTATAACCTGACTAGAGGGAGCCAGTCATCACTATAACCTGACTAGAGGGAGCCAGTCGTCACTATAACCTGACTAGAGGGAGCCAGTCGTCAACATAACCTGACTAGAGGGAGAAGGTCGTCAACATAACCTGACTAGAGGGAGCCAGTCGTCAACATAACCTGACTAGAGGGAGCCAGTCGTCAACATAACCTGACTAGAGGGAGCCAGTCGTCAACGTAACCTGACTAGAGGGAGCCAGTCATCACTATAACCTGACTAGAGGGAGCCAGTCGTCAACATAACCGGACTAGAGGGAGAAGGTCGTCAACATAACCTGACTAGAGGGAGCCAGTCGTCAACATAACCTGACTAGAGGGAGCCAGTCGTCAACGTAACCTGACTAGAGGGAGCCAGTCATCACTATAACCTGACCAGAGGGAGCCAGTCGTCACTATAACCTGACTAGAGGGAGCCAGTCGTCAATATAACCTGACTAGAGGGAGCCAGTCATCAACGTAACCTGACTAGAGGGAGCCAGTCGTCAACGTAACCTGACTAGAGGGAGCCAGTCGTCACTATAACCTGACTAGAGGGAGCCAGTCGTCAATGTAACCTGACTAGAGGGAGCCAGTCATCAATATAACCTGACTAGAGGGAGCCAGTCGTCACTATAACCTGACCTAGAGGGAGCCAGTCGTCACTATAACCTGACTAGAGGGAGCCAGTCGTCACTATAACCTGACTAGAGGGAGCCAGTCGTCACTATAACCTGACTAGAGGGAGCCAGTCGTCACTATAACCTGACTAGAGGGTGCCAGTCGTCACTATAACCTGACTAGAGGGAGCCAGTCGTCAACGTAACCTGACTAGAGGGAGCCAGTCATCAACGTAACCTGACTAGAGGGAGCCAGTCGTCAACGTAACCTGACCAGAGGGAGCCAGTCATCACTATAACCTGACTAGAGGGAGCCAGTCGTCACTATAACCTGACTAGAGGGAGCCAGTCGTCACTATAACCTGACTAGAGGGAGCCAGTCGTCACTATAACCTGACCAGAGGGAGCCAGTCGTCACTATAACCTGACTAGAGGGAGCCAGTCGTCACTATAACCTGACTAGAGGGAGCCAGTCGTCACTATAACCTGACTAGAGGGAGCCAGTCGTCACTATAACCTGACTAGAGGGAGCCAGTCATCACTATAACCTGACTAGAGGGAGCCAGTCGTCAACATAACCTGACTAGAGGGAGAAGGTCGTCAACATAACCTGACTAGAGGGAGCCAGTCGTCAACATAACCTGACTAGAGGGAGCCAGTCGTCAACGTAACCTGACTAGAGGGAGCCAGTCATCACTATAACCTGACCAGAGGGAGCCAGTCGTCACTATAACCTGACTAGAGGGAGCCAGTCGTCAATATAACCTGACTAGAGGGAGCCAGTCATCAACGTAACCTGACTAGAGGGAGCCAGTCGTCAACGTAACCTGACTAGAGGGAGCCAGTCATCACTATAACCTGACTAGAGGGAGCCAGTCGTCACTATAACCTGACTAGAGGGAGCCAGTCGTAACTATAACCTGACTAGAGGGAGCCAGTCATCACTATAACCTGACCAGAGGGAGCCAGTCGTCACTATAACCTGACTAGAGGGAGCCAGTCGTCAATATAACCTGACTAGAGGGAGCCAGTCATCAACGTAACCTGACTAGAGGGAGCCAGTCGTCAACGTAACCTGACTAGAGGGAGCCAGTCGTCACTATAACCTGACCTAGAGGGAGCCAGTCGTCACTATAACCTGACTAGAGGGAGCCAGTCGTCACTATAACCTGACTAGAGGGAGCCAGTCGTCACTATAACCTGACTAGAGGGTGCCAGTCGTCACTATAACCTGACTAGAGGGAGCCAGTCGTCAACGTAACCTGACTAGAGGGAGCCAGTCGTCAACGTAACCTGACTAGAGGGAGCCAGTCGTCAACGTAACCTGACTAGAGGGAGCCAGTCATCAATATAACCTGACTAGCGGGAGCCAGTCGTCACTATAACCAGACTAGAGGGAGCCAGTCGTCACTATAACCTGACCTAGAGGGAGCCAGTCGTCACTATAACCTGACTAGAGGGAGCCAGTCATCACTATAACGTGACTAGAGGGAGCCAGTCGTCACTATAACCTGACTAGAGGGAGCCAGTCGTCACTATAACCTGACTAGAGGGAACCAGTCGTCAACGTAACCTGACTAGAGGGAGCCAGTCATCAACGTAACCTGACTAGAGGGAGCCAGTCGTCAACGTAACCTGACTAGAGGGAGCCAGTCGTCACTATAACCTGACTAGAGGGAGCCAGTCGTCAACGTAACCTGACTAGAGGGAGCCAGTCATCAATATAACCTGACTAGAGGGAGCCAGTCGTCACTATAACCTGACTAGAGGGAGCCAGTCGTCACTATAACCTGACTAGAGGGAGCCAGTCGTCAATATAACCTGACTAGAGGTAGCCAGTCGTCAACATGACCTGACCTAGAGGGATCCAGTCGTCACTATAACCTGACTAGAGGGAGCCAGTCGTCACTATAACCTGACTAGAGGGAGCCAGTCATCAACATAACCTGACTAGAGGGAGCCAGTCATCACTATAACCTGACTAGAGGGAGCCAGTCGTCACTATAACCTGACCAGAGGGAGCCAGTCGTCACTATAACCTGACTAGAGGGAGCCAGTCGTCACTATAACCTGACTAGAGGGAGCCAGTCGTCACTATAACCTGACTAGAGGGAGCCAGTCATCACTATAACCTGACTAGAGGGAGCCAGTCATCAACATAACCTGACTAGAGGGAGAAGGTCGTCAAAATAACCTGACTAGAGGGAGCCAGTCGTCAACGTTACCTGACTAGAGGGAGCCAGTCATCAATATAACCTGACTAGAGGGAGCCAGTCATCAATATAACCTGACTAGAGGGAGCCAGTCGTCACTATAACCAGACTAGAGGGAGCCAGTCGTCACTATAACCTGACCTAGAGGGAGCCAGTCGTCACTATAACCTGACTAGAGGGAGCCAGTCATCACTATAACCTGACTAGAGGGAGCCAGTCGTCACTATAACCTGACTAGAGGGAGCCAGTCGTCACTATAACCTGACTAGAGGGAGCCAGTCGTCAACGTAACCTGACTAGAGGGAGCCAGTCGTCACTATAAACTGACTAGAGGGAGCCAGTCATCAATATAACCTGACTAGAGGGAGCCAGTCGTCACTATAACCTGACTAGAGGGAGCCAATCGTCACTATAACCTGACTAGAGGGAGCCAGTCGTCAATATAACCTGACTAGAGGGAGCCAGTCGTCAACATGACCTGACCTAGAGGGAGCCAGTCGTCACTATAACCTGACTAGAGGGAGCCAGTCGTCAATATAACCTGACTAGAGGGAGCCAGTCGTCACTATAACCTGACTAGAGGGAGCCAGTCGTCACTATAACCTGACCTAGAGGGAGCCAGTCGTCACTATAACCTGACTAGAGGGAGCCAGTCATCACTATAACCTGACTAGAGGGAGCCAGTCGTCAGTATAACCTGACTAGAGGGTGCCAGTCGTCACTATAACCTGACTAGAGGGAGCCAGTCGTCAACGTAACCTGACTAGAGGGAGCCAGTCGTCAACGTAACCTGACTAGAGGGAGCCAGTCGTCAACGTAACCTGACTAGAGGGAGCCAGTCGTCAACGTAACCTGACTAGAGGGAGCCAGTCATCAATATAACCTGACTAGAGGGAGCCAGTCGTCACTATAACCTGACTAGAGGGAGCCAGTCGTCACTATAACCTGACTAGAGGGAGCCAGTCGTCACTATAACCTGACTAGAGGGAGCCAGTCGTCAATATAACCTGACTAGAGGGAGCCAGTCGTCAACATGACCTGACCTAGAGGGAGCCAGTCGTCAACGTAACCTGACCAGAGGGAGCCAGTCATCACTATAACCTGACTAGAGGGAGCCAGTCGTCACTATAACCTGACTAGAGGGAGCCAGTCGTCACTATAACCTGACCAGAGGGAGCCAGTCGTCACTATAACCTGACCAGAGGGAGCCAGTCGTCACTATAACCTGACTAGAGGGAGCCAGTCGTCACTATAACCTGACTAGAGGGAGCCAGTCGTCACTATAACCTGACTAGAGGGAGCCAGTCATCACTATAACCTGACTAGAGGGAGCCAGTCGTCACTATAACCTGACTAGAGGGAGCCAGTCGTCAACATAACCTGACTAGAGGGAGAAGGTCGTCAACATAACCTGACTAGAGGGAGCCAGTCGTCAACATAACCTGACTAGAGGGAGCCAGTCGTCAACATAACCTGACTAGAGGGAGCCAGTCGTCAACGTAACCTGACTAGAGGGAGCCAGTCATCACTATAACCTGACCAGAGGGAGCCAGTCGTCACTATAACCTGACTAGAGGGAGCCAGTCGTCACTATAACCTGACTAGAGGGAGCCAGTCGTCAATGTAACCTGACTAGAGGGAGCCAGTCGTCAACGTAACCTGACTAGAGGGAGCCAGTCGTCACTATAACCTGACTAGAGGGAGCCAGTCGTCAATGTAACCTGACTAGAGGGAGCCAGTCATCAATATAACCTGACTAGAGGGAGCCAGTCGTCACTATAACCTGACCTAGAGGGAGCCAGTCGTCACTATAACCTGACTAGAGGGAGCCAGTCGTCACTATAACCTGACTAGAGGGAGCCAGTCGTCACTATAACCTGACTAGAGGGTGCCAGTCGTCACTATAACCTGACTAGAGGGAGCCAGTCGTCAACGTAACCTGACTAGAGGGAGCCAGTCATCAACGTAACCTGACTAGAGGGAGCCAGTCGTCAACGTAACCTGACTAGAGGGAGCCAGTCGTCACTATAACCTGACTAGAGGGAGCCAGTAGTCAACGTAACCTGACTAGAGGGAGCCAGTCATCAATATAACCTGACTAGCGGGAGCCAGTCGTCACTATAACCAGACTAGAGGGAGCCAGTCGTCACTATAACCTGACCTAGAGGGAGCCAGTCGTCACTATAACCTGACTAGAGGGAGCCAGTCGTCAACGTAACCTGACTAGAGGGAGCCAGTCATCAATATAACCTGACTAGAGGGAGCCAGTCGTCACTATAACCTGACTAGAGGGAGCCAGTCGTCACTATAACCTGACTAGAGGGAGCCAGTCGTCAATATAACCTGACTAGAGGGAGCCAGTCGTCAACATGACCTGACCTAGAGGGAGCCAGTCGTCAACGTAACCTGACCAGAGGGAGCCAGTCATCACTATAACCTGACTAGAGGGAGCCAGTCGTCACTATAACCTGACTAGAGGGAGCCAGTCGTCACTATAACCTGACTAGAGGGAGCCAGTCATCACTATAACCTGACCAGAGGGAGCCAGTCGTCACTATAACCTGACTAGAGGGAGCCAGTCGTCACTATAACCTGACTAGAGGGAGCCAGTCGTCACTATAACCTGACTAGAGGGAGCCAGTCATCACTATAACCTGACTAGAGGGAGCCAGTCGTCACTATAACCTGACTAGAGGGAGCCAGTCGTCAACATAACCTGACTAGAGGGAGCCAGTCGTCAACATAACCTGTCGTCACTATAACCTGACTAGAGGGAGCCAGTCATCACTATAACCTGACTAGAGGGAGCCAGTCGTCACTATAACCTGACTAGAGGGAGCCAGTCGTCAACATAACCTGACTAGAGGGAGCCAGTCGTCAACATAACCTGACTAGAGGGAGCCAGTCGTCAACGTAACCTGACTAGAGGGAGCCAGTCATCACTATAACCTGACCAGAGGGAGCCAGTCGTCACTATAACCTGACTAGAGGGAGCCAGTCGTCACTATAACCTGACTAGAGGGAGCCAGTCGTCACTATAACCTGACTAGAGGGAGCCAGTCATCACTATAACCTGACTAGAGGGAGCCAGTCGTCACTATAACCTGACTAGAGGGAGCCAGTCGTCAACATAACCTGACTAGAGGGAGCCAGTCGTCAACATAACCTGACTAGAGGGAGCCAGTCGTCAACGTAACCTGACTAGAGGGAGCCAGTCATCAACGTAACCTGACTAGAGGGAGCCAGTCATCACTATAACCTGACCAGAGGGAGCCAGTCGTCACTATAACCTGACTAGAGGGAGCCAGTAGTCAACGTAACCTGACTAGAGGGAGCCAGTCATCAATATAACCTGACTAGCGGGAGCCAGTCGTCACTATAACCAGACTAGAGGGAGCCAGTCGTCACTATAACCTGACCTAGAGGGAGCCAGTCGTCACTATAACCTGACTAGAGGGAGCCAGTCGTCACTATAACCTGACTAGAGGGAGCCAGTCATCAATATAACCTGACTAGAGGGAGCCAGTCGTCACTATAACCTGACTAGAGGGAGCCAGTCGTCACTATAACCTGACTAGAGGGAGCCAGTCGTCAATATAACCTGACTAGAGGGAGCCAGTCGTCAACATGACCTGACCTAGAGGGAGCCAGTCGTCAACGTAACCTGACCAGAGGGAGCCAGTCATCACTATAACCTGACTAGAGGGAGCCAGTCGTCACTATAACCTGACTAGAGGGAGCCAGTCGTCACTATAACCTGACTAGAGGGAGCCAGTCGTCACTATAACCTGACCAGAGGGAGCCAGTCGTCACTATAACCTGACTAGAGGGAGCCAGTCGTCACTATAACCTGACTAGAGGGAGCCAGTCGTCACTATAACCTGACTAGAGGGAGCCAGTCATCACTATAACCTGACTAGAGGGAGCCAGTCGTCACTATAACCTGACTAGAGGGAGCCAGTCGTCAACATAACCTGACTAGAGGGAGAAGGTCGTCAACATAACCTGACTAGAGGGAGCCAGTCGTCAACATAACCTGACTAGAGGGAGCCAGTCGTCAACGTAACCTGACTAGAGGGAGCCAGTCATCACTATAACCTGACCAGAGGGAGCCAGTCGTCACTATAACCTGACTAGAGGGAGCCAGTCGTCAATATAACCTGACTAGAGGGAGCCAGTCATCAACGTAACCTGACTAGAGGGAGCCAGTCGTCAACGTAACCTGACTAGAGGGAGCCAGTCATCACTATAACCTGACTAGAGGGAGCCAGTCGTCACTATAACCTGACTAGAGGGAGCCAGTCGTAACTATAACCTGACTAGAGGGAGCCAGTCGTCACTATAACCTGACCAGAGGGAGCCAGTCGTCACTATAACCTGACTAGAGGGAGCCAGTCGTCACTATAACCTGACTAGAGGGAGCCAGTCGTCACTATAACCTGACTAGAGGGAGCCAGTCATCACTATAACCTGACTAGAGGGAGCCAGTTGTCACTATAACCTGACTAGTGGGAGCCAGTCGTCAACATAACCTGACTAGAGTGAGAAGGTCGTCAACATAACCTGACTAGAGGGAGCCAGTCGTCAACATAACCTGACTAGAGGGAGCCAGTCGTCAACGTAACCTGACTAGAGGGAGCCAGTCATCACTATAACCTGACCAGAGGGAGCCAGTCGTCACTATAACCTGACTAGAGGGAGCCAGTCGTCAATATAACCTGACTAGAGGGAGCCAGTCATCAACGTAACCTGACTAGAGGGAGCCAGTCGTCAACGTAACCTGACTAGAGGGAGCCAGTCGTCACTATAACCTGACTAGAGGGAGCCAGTCGTCAATGTAACCTGACTAGAGGGAGCCAGTCATCAATATAACCTGACTAGAGGGAGCCAGTCGTCACTATAACCTGACCTAGAGGGAGCCAGTCATCACTATAACCTGACTAGAGGGAGCCAGTCGTCACTATAACCTGACTAGAGGGAGCCAGTCGTCACTATAACCTGACTAGAGGGAGCCAGTCGTCAACGTAACCTGACTAGAGGGAGCCAGTCGTCACTATAAACTGACTAGAGGGAGCCAGTCATCAATATAACCTGACTAGAGGGAGCCAGTCGTCACTATAACCTGACTAGAGGGAGCCAATCGTCACTATAACCTGACTAGAGGGAGCCAGTCGTCAATATAACCTGACTAGAGGGAGCCAGTCGTCAACATGACCTGACCTAGAGGGAGCCAGTCGTCACTATAACCTGACTAGAGGGAGCCAGTCGTCAATATAACCTGACTAGAGGGAGCCAGTCGTCACTATAACCTGACTAGAGGGAGCCAGTCGTCACTATAACCTGACTAGAGGGAGCCAGTCGTCAATATAACCTGACTAGAGGGAGCCAGTCGTCAACATGACCTGACCTAGAGGGAGCCAGTCGTCAACGTAACCTGACCAGAGGGAGCCAGTCATCACTATAACCTGACTAGAGGGAGCCAGTCGTCACTATAACCTGACTAGAGGGAGCCAGTCGTCACTATAACCTGACTAGAGGGAGCCAGTCGTCACTATAACCTGACCAGAGGGAGCCAGTCGTCACTATAACCTGACTAGAGGGAGCCAGTCGTCACTATAACCTGACTAGAGGGAGCCAGTCGTCACTATAACCTGACTAGAGGGAGCCAGTCATCACTATAACCTGACTAGAGGGAGCCAGTCGTCACTATAACCTGACTAGAGGGAGCCAGTCGTCAACATAACCTGACTAGAGGGAGAAGGTCGTCAACATAACCTGACTAGAGGGAGCCAGTCGTCAACATAACCTGACTAGAGGGAGCCAGTCGTCAACATAACCTGACTAGAGGGAGCCAGTCGTCAACGTAACCTGACTAGAGGGAGCCAGTCATCACTATAACCTGACCAGAGGGAGCCAGTCGTCACTATAACCTGACTAGAGGGAGCCAGTCGTCACTATAACCTGACTAGAGGGAGCCAGTCGTCAATGTAACCTGACTAGAGGGAGCCAGTCGTCACTATAACCTGACTAGAGGGAGCCAGTCGTCAACGTAACCTGACTAGAGGGAGCCAGTCATCAACGTAACCTGACTAGAGGGAGCCAGTCGTCAACGTAACCTGACTAGAGGGAGCCAGTCGTCACTATAACCTGACTAGAGGGAGCCAGTAGTCAACGTAACCTGACTAGAGGGAGCCAGTCATCAATATAACCTGACTAGCGGGAGCCAGTCGTCACTATAACCAGACTAGAGGGAGCCAGTCGTCACTATAACCTGACCTAGAGGGAGCCAGTCGTCACTATAACCTGACTAGAGGGAGCCAGTCGTCAACGTAACCTGACTAGAGGGAGCCAGTCATCAATATAACCTGACTAGAGGGAGCCAGTCGTCACTATAACCTGACTAGAGGGAGCCAGTCGTCACTATAACCTGACTAGAGGGAGCCAGTCGTCAATATAACCTGACTAGAGGGAGCCAGTCGTCAACATGACCTGACCTAGAGGGAGCCAGTCGTCAACGTAACCTGACCAGAGGGAGCCAGTCATCACTATAACCTGACTAGAGGGAGCCAGTCGTCACTATAACCTGACTAGAGGGAGCCAGTCGTCACTATAACCTGACTAGAGGGAGCCAGTCATCACTATAACCTGACCAGAGGGAGCCAGTCGTCACTATAACCTGACTAGAGGGAGCCAGTCGTCACTATAACCTGACTAGAGGGAGCCAGTCGTCACTATAACCTGACTAGAGGGAGCCAGTCATCACTATAACCTGACTAGAGGGAGCCAGTCGTCACTATAACCTGACTAGAGGGAGCCAGTCGTCAACATAACCTGACTAGAGGGAGCCAGTCGTCAACATAACCTGACTAGAGGGAGCCAGTCGTCAACGTAACCTGACTAGAGGGAGCCAGTCATCACTATAACCTGACCAGAGGGAGCCAGTCGTCACTATAACCTGACTAGAGGGAGCCAGTCGTCACTATAACCTGACTAGAGGGAGCCAGTCGTCACTATAACCTGACTAGAGGGAGCCAGTCATCACTATAACCTGACTAGAGGGAGCCAGTCGTCACTATAACCTGACTAGAGGGAGCCAGTCGTCAACATAACCTGACTAGAGGGAGCCAGTCGTCAACATAACCTGACTAGAGGGAGCCAGTCGTCAACGTAACCTGACTAGAGGGAGCCAGTCATCAACGTAACCTGACTAGAGGGAGCCAGTCATCACTATAACCTGACCAGAGGGAGCCAGTCGTCACTATAACCTGACTAGAGGGAGCCAGTAGTCAACGTAACCTGACTAGAGGGAGCCAGTCATCAATATAACCTGACTAGCGGGAGCCAGTCGTCACTATAACCAGACTAGAGGGAGCCAGTCGTCACTATAACCTGACCTAGAGGGAGCCAGTCGTCACTATAACCTGACTAGAGGGAGCCAGTCGTCACTATAACCTGACTAGAGGGAGCCAGTCATCAATATAACCTGACTAGAGGGAGCCAGTCGTCACTATAACCTGACTAGAGGGAGCCAGTCGTCACTATAACCTGACTAGAGGGAGCCAGTCGTCAATATAACCTGACTAGAGGGAGCCAGTCGTCAACATGACCTGACCTAGAGGGAGCCAGTCGTCAACGTAACCTGACCAGAGGGAGCCAGTCATCACTATAACCTGACTAGAGGGAGCCAGTCGTCACTATAACCTGACTAGAGGGAGCCAGTCGTCACTATAACCTGACTAGAGGGAGCCAGTCGTCACTATAACCTGACCAGAGGGAGCCAGTCGTCACTATAACCTGACTAGAGGGAGCCAGTCGTCACTATAACCTGACTAGAGGGAGCCAGTCGTCACTATAACCTGACTAGAGGGAGCCAGTCATCACTATAACCTGACTAGAGGGAGCCAGTCGTCACTATAACCTGACTAGAGGGAGCCAGTCGTCAACATAACCTGACTAGAGGGAGAAGGTCGTCAACATAACCTGACTAGAGGGAGCCAGTCGTCAACATAACCTGACTAGAGGGAGCCAGTCGTCAACGTAACCTGACTAGAGGGAGCCAGTCATCACTATAACCTGACCAGAGGGAGCCAGTCGTCACTATAACCTGACTAGAGGGAGCCAGTCGTCAATATAACCTGACTAGAGGGAGCCAGTCATCAACGTAACCTGACTAGAGGGAGCCAGTCGTCAACGTAACCTGACTAGAGGGAGCCAGTCATCACTATAACCTGACTAGAGGGAGCCAGTCGTCACTATAACCTGACTAGAGGGAGCCAGTCGTAACTATAACCTGACTAGAGGGAGCCAGTCGTCACTATAACCTGACCAGAGGGAGCCAGTCGTCACTATAACCTGACTAGAGGGAGCCAGTCGTCACTATAACCTGACTAGAGGGAGCCAGTCGTCACTATAACCTGACTAGAGGGAGCCAGTCATCACTATAACCTGACTAGAGGGAGCCAGTTGTCACTATAACCTGACTAGTGGGAGCCAGTCGTCAACATAACCTGACTAGAGTGAGAAGGTCGTCAACATAACCTGACTAGAGGGAGCCAGTCGTCAACATAACCTGACTAGAGGGAGCCAGTCGTCAACGTAACCTGACTAGAGGGAGCCAGTCATCACTATAACCTGACCAGAGGGAGCCAGTCGTCACTATAACCTGACTAGAGGGAGCCAGTCGTCAATATAACCTGACTAGAGGGAGCCAGTCATCAACGTAACCTGACTAGAGGGAGCCAGTCGTCAACGTAACCTGACTAGAGGGAGCCAGTCGTCAATGTAACCTGACTAGAGGGAGCCAGTCATCAATATAACCTGACTAGAGGGAGCCAGTCGTCACTATAACCTGACCTAGAGGGAGCCAGTCGTCACTATAACCTGACTAGAGGGAGCCAGTCGTCACTATAACCTGACTAGAGGGAGCCAGTCGTCACTATAACCTGACTAGAGGGTGCCAGTCGTCACTATAACCTGACTAGAGGGAGCCAGTCGTCAACGTAACCTGACTAGAGGGAGCCAGTCGTCAACGTAACCTGACTAGAGGGAGCCAGTCGTCAACGTAACCTGACTAGAGGGAGCCAGTCGTCAACGTAACCTGACTAGAGGGAGCCAGTCATCAATATAACCTGACTAGCGGGAGCCAGTCGTCACTATAACCAGACTAGAGGGAGCCAGTCGTCACTATAACCTGACCTAGAGGGAGCCAGTCGTCACTATAACCTGACTAGAGGGAGCCAGTCATCACTATAACGTGACTAGAGGGAGCCAGTCGTCACTATAACCTGACTAGAGGGAGCCAGTCGTCACTATAACCTGACTAGAGGGAACCAGTCGTCAACGTAACCTGACTAGAGGGAGCCAGTCATCAACGTAACCTGACTAGAGGGAGCCAGTCGTCAACGTAACCTGACTAGAGGGAGCCAGTCGTCACTATAACCTGACTAGAGGGAGCCAGTCGTCAACGTAACCTGACTAGAGGGAGCCAGTCATCAATATAACCTGACTAGAGGGAGCCAGTCGTCACTATAACCTGACTAGAGGGAGCCAGTCGTCACTATAACCTGACTAGAGGGAGCCAGTCGTCAATATAACCTGACTAGAGGTAGCCAGTCGTCAACATGACCTGACCTAGAGGGATCCAGTCGTCACTATAACCTGACTAGAGGGAGCCAGTCGTCACTATAACCTGACTAGAGGGAGCCAGTCATCAACATAACCTGACTAGAGGGAGCCAGTCATCACTATAACCTGACTAGAGGGAGCCAGTCGTCACTATAACCTGACCAGAGGGAGCCAGTCGTCACTATAACCTGACTAGAGGGAGCCAGTCGTCACTATAACCTGACTAGAGGGAGCCAGTCGTCACTATAACCTGACTAGAGGGAGCCAGTCATCACTATAACCTGACTAGAGGGAGCCAGTCATCAACATAACCTGACTAGAGGGAGAAGGTCGTCAACATAACCTGACTAGAGGGAGCCAGTCGTCAACGTTACCTGACTAGAGGGAGCCAGTCATCAATATAACCTGACTAGAGGGAGCCAGTCGTCACTATAACCAGACTAGAGGGAGCCAGTCGTCACTATAACCTGACCTAGAGGGAGCCAGTCGTCACTATAACCTGACTAGAGGGAGCCAGTCATCACTATAACCTGACTAGAGGGAGCCAGTCGTCACTATAACCTGACTAGAGGGAGCCAGTCGTCACTATAACCTGACTAGAGGGAGCCAGTCGTCAACGTAACCTGACTAGAGGGAGCCAGTCGTCACTATAAACTGACTAGAGGGAGCCAGTCATCAATATAACCTGACTAGAGGGAGCCAGTCGTCACTATAACCTGACTAGAGGGAGCCAATCGTCACTATAACCTGACTAGAGGGAGCCAGTCGTCAATATAACCTGACTAGAGGGAGCCAGTCGTCAACATGACCTGACCTAGAGGGAGCCAGTCGTCACTATAACCTGACTAGAGGGAGCCAGTCGTCAATATAACCTGACTAGAGGGAGCCAGTCGTCACTATAACCTGACTAGAGGGAGCCAGTCGTCACTATAACCTGACTAGAGGGAGCCAGTCGTCAATATAACCTGACTAGAGGGAGCCAGTCGTCAACATGACCTGACCTAGAGGGAGCCAGTCGTCAACGTAACCTGACCAGAGGGAGCCAGTCATCACTATAACCTGACTAGAGGGAGCCAGTCGTCACTATAACCTGACTAGAGGGAGCCAGTCGTCACTATAACCTGACTAGAGGGAGCCAGTCGTCACTATAACCTGACCAGAGGGAGCCAGTCGTCACTATAACCTGACTAGAGGGAGCCAGTCGTCACTATAACCTGACTAGAGGGAGCCAGTCGTCACTATAACCTGACTAGAGGGAGCCAGTCATCACTATAACCTGACTAGAGGGAGCCAGTCGTCACTATAACCTGACTAGAGGGAGCCAGTCGTCAACATAACCTGACTAGAGGGAGAAGGTCGTCAACATAACCTGACTAGAGGGAGCCAGTCGTCAACATAACCTGACTAGAGGGAGCCAGTCGTCAACATAACCTGACTAGAGGGAGCCAGTCGTCAACGTAACCTGACTAGAGGGAGCCAGTCATCACTATAACCTGACCAGAGGGAGCCAGTCGTCACTATAACCTGACTAGAGGGAGCCAGTCGTCACTATAACCTGACTAGAGGGAGCCAGTCGTCAACGTAACCTGACTAGAGGGAGCCAGTCGTCAACGTAACCTGACTAGAGGGAGCCAGTCGTCACTATAACCTGACTAGAGGGAGCCAGTCGTCAATGTAACCTGACTAGAGGGAGCCAGTCATCAATATAACCTGACTAGAGGGAGCCAGTCGTCACTATAACCTGACCTAGAGGGAGCCAGTCGTCACTATAACCTGACTAGAGGGAGCCAGTCGTCACTATAACCTGACTAGAGGGAGCCAGTCGTCACTATAACCTGACTAGAGGGTGCCAGTCGTCACTATAACCTGACTAGAGGGAGCCAGTCGTCAACGTAACCTGACTAGAGGGAGCCAGTCATCAACATAACCTGACTAGAGGGAGCCAGTCGTCAACGTAACCTGACTAGAGGGAGCCAGTCGTCAACGTAACCTGACTAGAGGGAGCCAGTCGTCACTATACCCTGACTAGAGGGAGCCAGTAGTCAACGTAACCTGAATAGAGGGAGCCAGTCATCAATATAACCTGACTAGCGGGAGCCAGTCGTCACTATAACCAGACTAGAGGGAGCCAGTCGTCACTATAACCTGACCTAGAGGGAGCCAGTCGTCACTATAACCTGACTAGAGGGAGCCAGTCGTCAACGTAACCTGACTAGAGGGAGCCAGTCATCAATATAACCTGACTAGAGGGAGCCAGTCGTCACTATAACCTGACTAGAGGGAGCCAGTCGTCACTATAACCTGACTAGAGGGAGCCAGTCGTCAATATAACCTGACTAGAGGGAGCCAGTCGTCAACATGACCTGACCTAGAGGGAGCCAGTCGTCAACGTAACCTGACCAGAGGGAGCCAGTCATCACTATAACCTGACTAGAGGGAGCCAGTCGTCACTATAACCTGACTAGAGGGAGCCAGTCGTCACTATAACCTGACTAGAGGGAGCCAGTCATCACTATAACCTGACCAGAGGGAGCCAGTCGTCACTATAACCTGACTAGAGGGAGCCAGTCGTCACTATAACCTGACTAGAGGGAGCCAGTCGTCACTATAACCTGACTAGAGGGAGCCAGTCATCACTATAACCTGACTAGAGGGAGCCAGTCGTCACTATAACCTGACTAGAGGGAGCCAGTCGTCAACATAACCTGACTAGAGGGAGCCAGTCGTCAACATAACCTGACTAGAGGGAGCCAGTCGTCAACGTAACCTGACTAGAGGGAGCCAGTCATCACTATAACCTGACCAGAGGGAGCCAGTCGTCACTATAACCTGACTAGAGGGAGCCAGTCGTCAACATAACCTGACTAGAGGGAGCCAGTCGTCAACATAACCTGACTAGAGGGAGCCAGTCGTCAACGTAACCTGACTAGAGGGAGCCAGTCATCAACGTAACCTGACTAGAGGGAGCCAGTCATCACTATAACCTGACCAGAGGGAGCCAGTCGTCACTATAACCTGACTAGAGGGAGCCAGTCGTCAATGTAACCTGACTAGAGGGAGCCAGTCATCAATATAACCTGACTAGAGGGAGCCAGTCGTCACTATAACCTGACCTAGAGGGAGCCAGTCGTCACTATAACCTGACTAGAGGGAGCCAGTCGTCACTATAACCTGACTAGAGGGAGCCAGTCGTCACTATAACCTGACTAGAGGGTGCCAGTCGTCACTATAACCTGACTAGAGGGAGCCAGTAGTCAACGTAACCTGACTAGAGGGAGCCAGTCATCAATATAACCTGACTAGCGGGAGCCAGTCGTCACTATAACCAGACTAGAGGGAGCCAGTCGTCACTATAACCTGACCTAGAGGGAGCCAGTCGTCACTATAACCTGACTAGAGGGAGCCAGTCATCACTATAACCTGACTAGAGGGAGCCAGTCGTCACTATAACCTGACTAGAGGGAGCCAGTCGTCACTATAACCTGACTAGAGGGAACCAGTCGTCAACGTAACCTGACTAGAGGGAGCCAGTCATCAACGTAACCTGACTAGAGGGAGCCAGTCGTCAACGTAACCTGACTAGAGGGAGCCAGTCGTCACTATAACCTGACTAGAGGGAGCCAGTCGTCAACGTAACCTGACTAGAGGGAGCCAGTCATCAATATAACCTGACTAGAGGGAGCCAGTCGTCACTATAACCTGACTAGAGGGAGCCAGTCGTCACTATAACCTGACTAGAGGGAGCCAGTCGTCAATATAACCTGACTAGAGGTAGCCAGTCGTCAACATGACCTGACCTAGAGGGATCCAGTCGTCACTATAACCTGACTAGAGGGAGCCAGTCGTCACTATAACCTGACTAGAGGGAGCCAGTCATCAACATAACCTGACTAGAGGGAGCCAGTCATCACTATAACCTGACTAGAGGGAGCCAGTCGTCACTATAACCTGACCAGAGGGAGCCAGTCGTCACTATAACCTGACTAGAGGGAGCCAGTCATCACTATAACCTGACTAGAGGGAGCCAGTCGTCACTATAACCTGACTAGAGGGAGCAAGTCATCACTATAACCTGACTAGAGGGAGCCAGTCGTCACTATAACCTAACTAGAGGGAGCCAGTCATCAACATAACCTGACTAGAGGGAGAAGGTCGTCAACATAACCTGACTAGAGGGAGCCAGTCGTCAACGTAACCTGACTAGAGGGAGCCAGTCGTCACTATAACCTGACTAGAGGGAGCCAGTAGTCAACGTAACCTGACTAGAGGGAGCCAGTCATCAATATAACCTGACTAGCGGGAGCCAGTCGTCACTATAACCAGACTAGAGGGAGCCAGTCGTCACTATAACCTGACCTAGAGGGAGCCAGTCGTCACTATAACCTGACTAGAGGGAGCCAGTCGTCACTATAACCTGACTAGAGGGAGCCAGTCATCAATATAACCTGACTAGAGGGAGCCAGTCGTCACTATAACCTGACTAGAGGGAGCCAGTCGTCACTATAACCTGACTAGAGGGAGCCAGTCGTCAATATAACCTGACTAGAGGGAGCCAGTCGTCACTATAACCTGACTAGAGGGAGCCAGTCGTCACTATAACCTGACTAGAGGGAGCCAGTCGTCACTATAACCTGACTAGAGGGAGCCAGTCGTCACTATAACCTGACTAGAGGGAGCCAGTCGTCACTATAACCTGACTAGAGGGAGCCAGTCGTCAACGTAACCTGACTAGAGGGAGCCAGTCATCACTATAACCTGACTAGAGGGAGCCAGTCGTCACTATAACCTGACTAGAGGGAGCCAGTCGTCAACATAACCTGACTAGAGGGAGCCAGTCGTCAACATAACCTGACTAGAGGGAGCCAGTCGTCAACGTAACCTGACTAGAGGGAGCCAGTCATCAACGTAACCTGACTAGAGGGAGCCAGTCATCACTATAACCTGACCAGAGGGAGCCAGTCGTCACTATAACCTGACTAGAGGGAGCCAGTCGTCAATGTAACCTGACTAGAGGGAGCCAGTCATCAATATAACCTGACTAGAGGGAGCCAGTCGTCACTATAACCTGACCTAGAGGGAGCCAGTCGTCACTATAACCTGACTAGAGGGAGCCAGTCGTCACTATAACCTGACTAGAGGGAGCCAGTCGTCACTATAACCTGACTAGAGGGTGCCAGTCGTCACTATAACCTGACTAGAGGGAGCCAGTAGTCAACGTAACCTGACTAGAGGGAGCCAGTCATCAATATAACCTGACTAGCGGGAGCCAGTCGTCACTATAACCAGACTAGAGGGAGCCAGTCGTCACTATAACCTGACCTAGAGGGAGCCAGTCGTCAACTATAACCTGACCAGAGGGAGCCAGTCATCACTATAACCTGACTAGAGGGAGCCAGTCGTCACTATAACCTGACTAGAGGGAGCCAGTCGTCACTATAACCTGACTAGAGGGAGCCAGTCGTCACTATAACCTGACCAGAGGGAGCCAGTCGTCACTATAACCTGACTAGAGGGAGCCAGTCGTCACTATAACCTGACTAGAGGGAGCCAGTCGTCACTATAACCTGACTAGAGGGAGCCAGTCGTCAACATAACCTGACTAGAGGGAGCAAGGTCGTCAACATAACCTGACTAGAGGGAGCCAGTCGTCAACATAACCTGACTAGAGGGAGCCAGTCGTCAACGTAACCTGACTAGAGGGAGCCAGTCATCACTATAACCTGACTAGAGGGAGCCAGTCGTCAACATAACCTGACTAGAGGGAGAAGGTCGTCAACATAACCTGACTAGAGGGAGCCAGTCGTCAACATAACCTGACTAGAGGGAGCCAGTCGTCAACGTAACCTGACTAGAGGGAGCCAGTCATCACTATAACCTGACCAGAGGGAGCCAGTCGTCACTATAACCTGACTAGAGGGAGCCAGTCGTCAATATAACCTGACTAGAGGGAGCCAGTCATCAACGTAACCTGACTAGAGGGAGCCAGTCGTCAACGTAACCTGACTAGAGGGAGCCAGTCATCACTATAACCTGACTAGAGGGAGCCAGTCGTCACTATAACCTGACTAGAGGGAGCCAGTCGTAACTATAACCTGACTAGAGGGAGCCAGTCGTCACTATAACCTGACCAGAGGGAGCCAGTCGTCACTATAACCTGACTAGAGGGAGCCAGTCGTCACTATAACCTGACTAGAGGGAGCCAGTCGTCACTATAACCTGACTAGAGGGAGCCAGTCATCACTATAACCTGACTAGAGGGAGCCAGTCATCACTATAACCTGACTAGAGGGAGCCAGTCGTCACTATAACCTGACTAGAGGGAGCCAGTCGTCAACATAACCTGACTAGAGGGAGCCAGTCGTCAACGTAACCTGACTAGAGGGAGCCAGTCATCACTATAACCTGACCAGAGGGAGCCAGTCGTCACTATAACCTGACTAGAGGGAGCCAGTCGTCAACGTAACCTGACTAGAGGGAGCCAGTCGTCACTATAACCTGACTAGAGGGAGCCAGTCGTCAATGTAACCTGACTAGAGGGAGCCAGTCATCAATATAACCTGACTAGAGGGAGCCAGTCATCAACATAACCTGACTAGAGGGAGCCAGTCATCACTATAACCTGACCAGAGGGAGCCAGTCGTCACTATAACCTGACCAGAGGGAGCCAGTCGTCACTATAACCTGACTAGAGGGAGCCAGTCGTCACTATAACCTGACTAGAGGGAGCCAGTCGTCACTATAACCTGACTAGAGGGAGCCAGTCATCACTATAACCTGACTAGAGGGAGCCAGTCGTCACTATAACCTAACTAGAGGGAGCCAGTCATCAACATAACCTGACTAGAGGGAGCCAGTCATCAACATAACCTGACTAGAGGGAGAAGGTCGTCAACATAACCTGACTAGAGGGAGCCAGTCGTCAACGTAACCTGACTAGAGGGAGCCAGTCGTCACTATAACCTGACTAGAGGGAGCCAGTAGTCAACGTAACCTGACTAGAGGGAGCCAGTCATCAATATAACCTGACTAGCGGGAGCCAGTCGTCACTATAACCAGACTAGAGGGAGCCAGTCGTCACTATAACCTGACCTAGAGGGAGCCAGTCGTCACTATAACCTGACTAGAGGGAGCCAGTCGTCACTATAACCTGACTAGAGGGAGCCAGTCATCAATATAACCTGACTAGAGGGAGCCAGTCGTCACTATAACCTGACTAGAGGGAGCCAGTCGTCACTATAACCTGACTAGAGGGAGCCAGTCGTCAATATAACCTGACTAGAGGGAGCCAGTCGTCAACATGACCTGACCTAGAGGGAGCCAGTCGTCAACGTAACCTGACCAGAGGGAGCCAGTCATCACTATAACCTGACTAGAGGGAGCCAGTCGTCACTATAACCTGACTAGAGGGAGCCAGTCGTCACTATAACCTGACTAGAGGGAGCCAGTCGTCACTATAACCTGACCAGAGGGAGCCAGTCGTCACTATAACCTGACTAGAGGGAGCCAGTCGTCACTATAACCTGACTAGAGGGAGCCAGTCGTCACTATAACCTGACTAGAGGGAGCCAGTCATCACTATAACCTGACTAGAGGGAGCCAGTCGTCACTATAACCTGACTAGAGGGAGCCAGTCGTCAACATAACCTGACTAGAGGGAGAAGGTCGTCAACATAACCTGACTAGAGGGAGCCAGTCGTCAACATAACCTGACTAGAGGGAGCCAGTCGTCAACGTAACCTGACTAGAGGGAGCCAGTCATCACTATAACCTGACCAGAGGGAGCCAGTCGTCACTATAACCTGACTAGAGGGAGCCAGTCGTCAATATAACCTGACTAGAGGGAGCCAGTCATCAACGTAACCTGACTAGAGGGAGCCAGTCGTCACTATAACCTGACTAGAGGGAGCCAGTCGTAACTATAACCTGACTAGAGGGAGCCAGTCGTCACTATAACCTGACCAGAGGGAGCCAGTCGTCACTATAACCTGACTAGAGTTAGCCAGTCGTCACTATAACCTGACTAGAGGGAGCCAGTCGTCACTATAACCTGACTAGAGGGAGCCAGTCATCACTATAACCTGACTAGAGGGAGCCAGTCGTCACTATAACCTGACTAGAGGGAGCCAGTCGTCAACATAACCTGACTAGAGGGAGAAGGTCGTCAACATAACCTGACTAGAGGGAGCCAGTCGTCAACATAACCTGACTAGAGGGAGCCAGTCGTCAACGTAACCTGACTAGAGGGAGCCAGTCGTCAACGTAACCTGACTAGAGGGAGCCAGTCATCACTATAACCTGACCAGAGGGAGCCAGTCGTCACTATAACCTGACTAGAGGGAGCCAGTCGTCAACGTAACCTGACTAGAGGGAGCCAGTCGTCACTATAACCTGACCTAGAGGGAGCCAGTCGTCACTATAACCTGACTAGAGGGAGCCAGTCATCACTATAACGTGACTAGAGGGAGCCAGTCGTCACTATAACCTGACTAGAGGGAGCCAGTCGTCACTATAACCTGACTAGAGGGAACCAGTCGTCACTATAACCTGACTAGAGGGAGCCAGTCGTCACTATAACCTGACTAGAGGGAGCCAGTCGTCACTATAACCTGACTAGAGGGTGCCAGTCGTCACTATAACCTGACTAGAGGGAGCCAGTCGTCAACGTAACCTGACTAGAGGGAGCCAGTCGTCAACGTAACCTGACTAGAGGGAGCCAGTCGTCAACGTAACCTGACTAGAGGGAGCCAGTCATCAATATAACCTGACTAGCGGGAGCCAGTCGTCACTATAACCAGACTAGAGGGAGCCAGTCGTCACTATAACCTGACCTAGAGGGAGCCAGTCGTCACTATAACCTGACTAGAGGGAGCCAGTCATCACTATAACGTGACTAGAGGGAGCCAGTCGTCACTATAACCTGACTAGAGGGAGCCAGTCGTCACTATAACCTGACTAGAGGGAACCAGTCGTCAACGTAACCTGACTAGAGGGAGCCAGTCATCAACGTAACCTGACTAGAGGGAGCCAGTCGTCAACGTAACCTGACTAGAGGGAGCCAGTCGTCACTATAACCTGACTAGAGGGAGCCAGTCGTCAACGTAACCTGACTAGAGGGAGCCAGTCATCAATATAACCTGACTAGAGGGAGCCAGTCGTCACTATAACCTGACTAGAGGGAGCCAGTCGTCACTATAACCTGACTAGAGGGAGCCAGTCGTCAATATAACCTGACTAGAGGTAGCCAGTCGTCAACATGACCTGACCTAGAGGGAGCCAGTCGTCAACGTAACCTGACCAGAGGGAGCCAGTCATCACTATAACCTGACTAGAGGGAGCCAGTCGTCACTATAACCTGACTAGAGGGAGCCAGTCGTCACTATAACCTGACTAGAGGGAGCCAGTCGTCACTATAACCTGACCAGAGGGAGCCAGTCGTCACTATAACCTGACTAGAGGGAGCCAGTCGTCACTATAACCTGACTAGAGGGAGCCAGTCGTCACTATAACCTGACTAGAGGGAGCCAGTCATCACTATAACCTGACTAGAGGGAGCCAGTCGTCACTATAACCTGACTAGAGGGAGCCAGTCGTCAACATAACCTGACTAGAGGGAGAAGGTCGTCAACATAACCTGACTAGAGGGAGCCAGTCGTCAACATAACCTGACTAGAGGGAGCCAGTCGTCAACATAACCTGACTAGAGGGAGCCAGTCGTCAACGTAACCTGACTAGAGGGAGCCAGTCATCACTATAACCTGACCAGAGGGAGCCAGTCGTCACTATAACCTGACTAGAGGGAGCCAGTCGTCACTATAACCTGACTAGAGGGAGCCAGTCGTCAATGTAACCTGACTAGAGGGAGCCAGTCGTCAACGTAACCTGACTAGAGGGAGCCAGTCGTCACTATAACCTGACTAGAGGGAGCCAGTCGTCAATGTAACCTGACTAGAGGGAGCCAGTCATCAATATAACCTGACTAGAGGGAGCCAGTCGTCACTATAACCTGACCTAGAGGGAGCCAGTCGTCACTATAACCTGACTAGAGGGAGCCAGTCGTCACTATAACCTGACTAGAGGGAGCCAGTCGTCACTATAACCTGACTAGAGGGTGCCAGTCGTCACTATAACCTGACTAGAGGGAGCCAGTCGTCAACGTAACCTGACTAGAGGGAGCCAGTTATCAACATAACCTGACTAGAGGGAGCCAGTCGTCAACGTAACCTGACTAGAGGGAGCCAGTCGTCAACGTAACCTGACTAGAGGGAGCCAGTCGTCACTATACCCTGACTAGAGGGAGCCAGTAGTCAACGTAACCTGAATAGAGGGAGCCAGTCATCAATATAACCTGACTAGCGGGAGCCAGTCGTCACTATAACCAGACTAGAGGGAGCCAGTCGTCACTATAACCTGACCTAGAGGGAGCCAGTCGTCACTATAACCTGACTAGAGGGAGCCAGTCGTCAACGTAACCTGACTAGAGGGAGCCAGTCATCAATATAACCTGACTAGAGGGAGCCAGTCGTCACTATAACCTGACTAGAGGGAGCCAGTCGTCACTATAACCTGACTAGAGGGAGCCAGTCGTCAATATAACCTGACTAGAGGGAGCCAGTCGTCAACATGACCTGACCTAGAGGGAGCCAGTCGTCAACGTAACCTGACCAGAGGGAGCCAGTCATCACTATAACCTGACTAGAGGGAGCCAGTCGTCACTATAACCTGACTAGAGGGAGCCAGTCGTCACTATAACCTGACTAGAGGGAGCCAGTCATCACTATAACCTGACCAGAGGGAGCCAGTCGTCACTATAACCTGACTAGAGGGAGCCAGTCGTCACTATAACCTGACTAGAGGGAGCCAGTCGTCACTATAACCTGACTAGAGGGAGCCAGTCATCACTATAACCTGACTAGAGGGAGCCAGTCGTCACTATAACCTGACTAGAGGGAGCCAGTCGTCAACATAACCTGACTAGAGGGAGCCAGTCGTCAACATAACCTGACTAGAGGGAGCCAGTCGTCAACGTAACCTGACTAGAGGGAGCCAGTCATCACTATAACCTGACCAGAGGGAGCCAGTCGTCACTATAACCTGACTAGAGGGAGCCAGTCGTCAACATAACCTGACTAGAGGGAGCCAGTCGTCAACATAACCTGACTAGAGGGAGCCAGTCGTCAACGTAACCTGACTAGAGGGAGCCAGTCATCAACGTAACCTGACTAGAGGGAGCCAGTCATCACTATAACCTGACCAGAGGGAGCCAGTCGTCACTATAACCTGACTAGAGGGAGCCAGTCGTCAATGTAACCTGACTAGAGGGAGCCAGTCATCAATATAACCTGACTAGAGGGAGCCAGTCGTCACTATAACCTGACCTAGAGGGAGCCAGTCGTCACTATAACCTGACTAGAGGGAGCCAGTCGTCACTATAACCTGACTAGAGGGAGCCAGTCGTCACTATAACCTGACTAGAGGGTGCCAGTCGTCACTATAACCTGACTAGAGGGAGCCAGTCGTCAACGTAACCTGACTAGAGGGAGCCAGTCATCAACGTAACCTGACTAGAGGGAGCCAGTCGTCAACGTAACCTGACTAGAGGGAGCCAGTCGTCACTATAACCTGACTAGAGGGAGCCAGTAGTCAACGTAACCTGACTAGAGGGAGCCAGTCATCAATATAACCTGACTAGCGGGAGCCAGTCGTCACTATAACCAGACTAGAGGGAGCCAGTCGTCACTATAACCTGACCTAGAGGGAGCCAGTCGTCACTATAACCTGACTAGAGGGAGCCAGTCATCACTATAACCTGACTAGAGGGAGCCAGTCGTCACTATAACCTGACTAGAGGGAGCCAGTCGTCACTATAACCTGACTAGAGGGAACCAGTCGTCAACGTAACCTGACTAGAGGGAGCCAGTCATCAACGTAACCTGACTAGAGGGAGCCAGTCGTCAACGTAACCTGACTAGAGGGAGCCAGTCGTCACTATAACCTGACTAGAGGGAGCCAGTCGTCAACGTAACCTGACTAGAGGGAGCCAGTCATCAATATAACCTGACTAGAGGGAGCCAGTCGTCACTATAACCTGACTAGAGGGAGCCAGTCGTCACTATAACCTGACTAGAGGGAGCCAGTCGTCAATATAACCTGACTAGAGGTAGCCAGTCGTCAACATGACCTGACCTAGAGGGATCCAGTCGTCACTATAACCTGACTAGAGGGAGCCAGTCGTCACTATAACCTGACTAGAGGGAGCCAGTCATCAACATAACCTGACTAGAGGGAGCCAGTCATCACTATAACCTGACTAGAGGGAGCCAGTCGTCACTATAACCTGACCAGAGGGAGCCAGTCGTCACTATAACCTGACTAGAGGGAGCCAGTCATCACTATAACCTGACTAGAGGGAGCCAGTCGTCACTATAACCTGACTAGAGGGAGCAAGTCATCACTATAACCTGACTAGAGGGAGCCAGTCGTCACTATAACCTAACTAGAGGGAGCCAGTCATCAACATAACCTGACTAGAGGGAGAAGGTCGTCAACATAACCTGACTAGAGGGAGCCAGTCGTCAACGTAACCTGACTAGAGGGAGCCAGTCGTCACTATAACCTGACTAGAGGGAGCCAGTAGTCAACGTAACCTGACTAGAGGGAGCCAGTCATCAATATAACCTGACTAGCGGGAGCCAGTCGTCACTATAACCAGACTAGAGGGAGCCAGTCGTCACTATAACCTGACCTAGAGGGAGCCAGTCGTCACTATAACCTGACTAGAGGGAGCCAGTCGTCACTATAACCTGACTAGAGGGAGCCAGTCATCAATATAACCTGACTAGAGGGAGCCAGTCGTCACTATAACCTGACTAGAGGGAGCCAGTCGTCACTATAACCTGACTAGAGGGAGCCAGTCGTCAATATAACCTGACTAGAGGGAGCCAGTCGTCAACATGACCTGACCTAGAGGGAGCCAGTCGTCAACCTAACCTGACCAGAGGGAGCCAGTCATCACTATAACCTGACTAGAGGGAGCCAGTCGTCACTATAACCTGACTAGAGGGAGCCAGTCGTCACTATAACCTGACTAGAGGGAGCCAGTCGTCACTATAACCTGACCAGAGGGAGCCAGTCGTCACTATAACCTGACTAGAGGGAGCCAGTCGTCACTATAACCTGACTAGAGGGAGCCAGTCGTCACTATAACCTGACTAGAGGGAGCCAGTCGTCAACATAACCTGACTAGAGGGAGAAGGTCGTCAACATAACCTGACTAGAGGGAGCCAGTCGTCAACATAACCTGACTAGAGGGAGCCAGTCGTCAACGTAACCTGACTAGAGGGAGCCAGTCATCACTATAACCTGACTAGAGGGAGCCAGTCGTCAACATAACCTGACTAGAGGGAGAAGGTCGTCAACATAACCTGACTAGAGGGAGCCAGTCGTCAACATAACCTGACTAGAGGGAGCCAGTCGTCAACGTAACCTGACTAGAGGGAGCCAGTCATCACTATAACCTGACCAGAGGGAGCCAGTCGTCACTATAACCTGACTAGAGGGAGCCAGTCGTCAATATAACCTGACTAGAGGGAGCCAGTCATCAACGTAACCTGACTAGAGGGAGCCAGTCGTCAACGTAACCTGACTAGAGGGAGCCAGTCATCACTATAACCTGACTAGAGGGAGCCAGTCGTCACTATAACCTGACTAGAGGGAGCCAGTCGTAACTATAACCTGACTAGAGGGAGCCAGTCGTCACTATAACCTGACCAGAGGGAGCCAGTCGTCACTATAACCTGACTAGAGGGAGCCAGTCGTCACTATAACCTGACTAGAGGGAGCCAGTCGTCACTATAACCTGACTAGAGGGAGCCAGTCATCACTATAACCTGACTAGAGGGAGCCAGTCATCACTATAACCTGACTAGAGGGAGCCAGTCGTCACTATAACCTGACTAGAGGGAGCCAGTCGTCAACATAACCTGACTAGAGGGAGCCAGTCGTCAACGTAACCTGACTAGAGGGAGCCAGTCATCACTATAACCTGACCAGAGGGAGCCAGTCGTCACTATAACCTGACTAGAGGGAGCCAGTCGTCAACGTAACCTGACTAGAGGGAGCCAGTCGTCACTATAACCTGACTAGAGGGAGCCAGTCGTCAATGTAACCTGACTAGAGGGAGCCAGTCATCAATATAACCTGACTAGAGGGAGCCAGTCATCAACATAACCTGACTAGAGGGAGCCAGTCATCACTATAACCTGACCAGAGGGAGCCAGTCGTCACTATAACCTGACCAGAGGGAGCCAGTCGTCACTATAACCTGACTAGAGGGAGCCAGTCGTCACTATAACCTGACTAGAGGGAGCCAGTCGTCACTATAACCTGACTAGAGGGAGCCAGTCATCACTATAACCTGACTAGAGGGAGCCAGTCGTCACTATAACCTAACTAGAGGGAGCCAGTCATCAACATAACCTGACTAGAGGGAGAAGGTCGTCAACATAACCTGACTAGAGGGAGCCAGTCGTCAACGTAACCTGACTAGAGGGAGCCAGTCGTCACTATAACCTGACTAGAGGGAGCCAGTAGTCAACGTAACCTGACTAGAGGGAGCCAGTCATCAATATAACCTGACTAGCGGGAGCCAGTCGTCACTATAACCAGACTAGAGGGAGCCAGTCGTCACTATAACCTGACCTAGAGGGAGCCAGTCGTCACTATAACCTGACTAGAGGGAGCCAGTCGTCACTATAACCTGACTAGAGGGAGCCAGTCATCAATATAACCTGACTAGAGGGAGCCAGTCGTCACTATAACCTGACTAGAGGGAGCCAGTCGTCACTATAACCTGACTAGAGGGAGCCAGTCGTCAATATAACCTGACTAGAGGGAGCCAGTCGTCAACATGACCTGACCTAGAGGGAGCCAGTCGTCAACGTAACCTGACCAGAGGGAGCCAGTCATCACTATAACCTGACTAGAGGGAGCCAGTCGTCACTATAACCTGACTAGAGGGAGCCAGTCGTCACTATAACCTGACTAGAGGGAGCCAGTCGTCACTATAACCTGACCAGAGGGAGCCAGTCGTCACTATAACCTGACTAGAGGGAGCCAGTCGTCACTATAACCTGACTAGAGGGAGCCAGTCGTCACTATAACCTGACTAGAGGGAGCCAGTCATCACTATAACCTGACTAGAGGGAGCCAGTCGTCACTATAACCTGACTAGAGGGAGCCAGTCGTCAACATAACCTGACTAGAGGGAGAAGGTCGTCAACATAACCTGACTAGAGGGAGCCAGTCGTCAACATAACCTGACTAGAGGGAGCCAGTCGTCAACGTAACCTGACTAGAGGGAGCCAGTCATCACTATAACCTGACCAGAGGGAGCCAGTCGTCACTATAACCTGACTAGAGGGAGCCAGTCGTCAATATAACCTGACTAGAGGGAGCCAGTCATCAACGTAACCTGACTAGAGGGAGCCAGTCGTCACTATAACCTGACTAGAGGGAGCCAGTCGTAACTATAACCTGACTAGAGGGAGCCAGTCGTCACTATAACCTGACCAGAGGGAGCCAGTCGTCACTATAACCTGACTAGAGTTAGCCAGTCGTCACTATAACCTGACTAGAGGGAGCCAGTCGTCACTATAACCTGACTAGAGGGAGCCAGTCATCACTATAACCTGACTAGAGGGAGCCAGTCGTCACTATAACCTGACTAGAGGGAGCCAGTCGTCAACATAACCTGACTAGAGGGAGAAGGTCGTCAACATAACCTGACTAGAGGGAGCCAGTCGTCAACATAACCTGACTAGAGGGAGCCAGTCGTCAACGTAACCTGACTAGAGGGAGCCAGTCGTCAACGTAACCTGACTAGAGGGAGCCAGTCATCACTATAACCTGACCAGAGGGAGCCAGTCGTCACTATAACCTGACTAGAGGGAGCCAGTCGTCAACGTAACCTGACTAGAGGGAGCCAGTCGTCACTATAACCTGACCTAGAGGGAGCCAGTCGTCACTATAACCTGACTAGAGGGAGCCAGTCATCACTATAACGTGACTAGAGGGAGCCAGTCGTCACTATAACCTGACTAGAGGGAGCCAGTCGTCACTATAACCTGACTAGAGGGAACCAGTCGTCACTATAACCTGACTAGAGGGAGCCAGTCGTCACTATAACCTGACTAGAGGGAGCCAGTCGTCACTATAACCTGACTAGAGGGTGCCAGTCGTCACTATAACCTGACTAGAGGGAGCCAGTCGTCAACGTAACCTGACTAGAGGGAGCCAGTCGTCAACGTAACCTGACTAGAGGGAGCCAGTCGTCAACGTAACCTGACTAGAGGGAGCCAGTCATCAATATAACCTGACTAGCGGGAGCCAGTCGTCACTATAACCAGACTAGAGGGAGCCAGTCGTCACTATAACCTGACCTAGAGGGAGCCAGTCGTCACTATAACCTGACTAGAGGGAGCCAGTCATCACTATAACGTGACTAGAGGGAGCCAGTCGTCACTATAACCTGACTAGAGGGAGCCAGTCGTCACTATAACCTGACTAGAGGGAACCAGTCGTCAACGTAACCTGACTAGAGGGAGCCAGTCATCAACGTAACCTGACTAGAGGGAGCCAGTCGTCAACGTAACCTGACTAGAGGGAGCCAGTCGTCACTATAACCTGACTAGAGGGAGCCAGTCGTCAACGTAACCTGACTAGAGGGAGCCAGTCATCAATATAACCTGACTAGAGGGAGCCAGTCGTCACTATAACCTGACTAGAGGGAGCCAGTCGTCACTATAACCTGACTAGAGGGAGCCAGTCGTCAATATAACCTGACTAGAGGTAGCCAGTCGTCAACATGACCTGACCTAGAGGGATCCAGTCGTCACTATAACCTGACTAGAGGGAGCCAGTCGTCACTATAACCTGACTAGAGGGAGCCAGTCATCAACATAACCTGACTAGAGGGAGCCAGTCATCACTATAACCTGACTAGAGGGAGCCAGTCGTCACTATAACCTGACCAGAGGGAGCCAGTCGTCACTATAACCTGACTAGAGGGAGCCAGTCGTCACTATAACCTGACTAGAGGGAGCCAGTCGTCACTATAACCTGACTAGAGGGAGCCAGTCATCACTATAACCTGACTAGAGGGAGCCAGTCGTCACTATAACCTAACTAGAGGGAGCCAGTCATCAACATAACCTGACTAGAGGGAGAAGGTCGTCAACATAACCTGACTAGAGGGAGCCAGTCGTCAACGTTACCTGACTAGAGGGAGCCAGTCATCAATATAACCTGACTAGAGGGAGCCAGTCGTCACTATAACCAGACTAGAGGGAGCCAGTCGTCACTATAACCTGACCTAGAGGGAGCCAGTCGTCACTATAACCTGACTAGAGGGAGCCAGTCATCACTATAACCTGACTAGAGGGAGCCAGTCGTCACTATAACCTGACTAGAGGGAGCCAGTCGTCACTATAACCTGACTAGAGGGAGCCAGTCGTCAACGTAACCTGACTAGAGGGAGCCAGTCGTCACTATAAACTGACTAGAGGGAGCCAGTCATCAATATAACCTGACTAGAGGGAGCCAGTCGTCACTATAACCTGACTAGAGGGAGCCAATCGTCACTATAACCTGACTAGAGGGAGCCAGTCGTCAATATAACCTGACTAGAGGGAGCCAGTCGTCAACATGACCTGACCTAGAGGGAGCCAGTCGTCAACGTAACCTGACCAGAGGGAGCCAGTCATCACTATAACCTGACTAGAGGGAGCCAGTCGTCACTATAACCTGACTAGAGGGAGCCAGTCGTCACTATAACCTGACTAGAGGGAGCCAGTCGTCACTATAACCTGACCAGAGGGAGCCAGTCGTCACTATAACCTGACTAGAGGGAGCCAGTCGTCACTATAACCTGACTAGAGGGAGCCAGTCGTCACTATAACCTGACTAGAGGGAGCCAGTCGTCACTATAACCTGACTAGAGGGAGCCAGTCGTCAACATAACCTGACTAGCGGGAGAAGGTCGTCAACATAACCTGACTAGAGGGAGCCAGTCGTCAACATAACCTGACTAGAGGGAGCCAGTCGTCAACATAACCTGACTAGAGGGAGCCAGTCGTCAACGTAACCTGACTAGAGGGAGCCAGTCATCACTATAACCTGACCAGAGGGAGCCAGTCGTCACTATAACCTGACTAGAGGGAGCCAGTCGTCACTATAACCTGACTAGAGGGAGCCAGTCGTCAATGTAACCTGACTAGAGGGAGCCAGTCGTCAACGTAACCTGACTAGAGGGAGCCAGTCGTCACTATAACCTGACTAGAGGGAGCCAGTCGTCAATGTAACCTGACTAGAGGGAGCCAGTCATCAATATAACCTGACTAGAGGGAGCCAGTCGTCACTATAACCTGACTAGAGGGAGCCAGTCGTCACTATAACCTGACCTAGAGGGAGCCAGTCGTCACTATAACCTGACTAGAGGGAGCCAGTCGTCACTATAACCTGACTAGAGGGAGCCAGTCGTCACTATAACCTGACTAGAGGGTGCCAGTCGTCACTATAACCTGACTAGAGGGAGCCAGTCGTCAACGTAACCTGACTAGAGGGAGCCAGTCATCAACGTAACCTGACTAGAGGGAGCCAGTCGTCAACGTAACCTGACTAGAGGGAGCCAGTCGTCACTATAACCTGACTAGAGGGAGCCAGTAGTCAACGTAACCTGACTAGAGGGAGCCAGTCATCAATATAACCTGACTAGCGGGAGCCAGTCGTCACTATAACCAGACTAGAGGGAGCCAGTCGTCACTATAACCTGACCTAGAGGGAGCCAGTCGTCACTATAACCTGACTAGAGGGAGCCAGTCGTCAACGTAACCTGACTAGAGGGAGCCAGTCATCAATATAACCTGACTAGAGGGAGCCAGTCGTCACTATAACCTGACTAGAGGGAGCCAGTCGTCACTATAACCTGACTAGAGGGAGCCAGTCGTCAATATAACCTGACTAGAGGGAGCCAGTCGTCAACATGACCTGACCTAGAGGGAGCCAGTCGTCAACGTAACCTGACCAGAGGGAGCCAGTCATCACTATAACCTGACTAGAGGGAGCCAGTCGTCACTATAACCTGACTAGAGGGAGCCAGTCGTCACTATAACCTGACTAGAGGGAGCCAGTCATCACTATAACCTGACCAGAGGGAGCCAGTCGTCACTATAACCTGACTAGAGGGAGCCAGTCGTCACTATAACCTGACTAGAGGGAGCCAGTCGTCACTATAACCTGACTAGAGGGAGCCAGTCATCACTATAACCTGACTAGAGGGAGCCAGTCGTCACTATAACCTGACTAGAGGGAGCCAGTCGTCAACATAACCTGACTAGAGGGAGCCAGTCGTCACTATAACCTGACTAGAGGGAGCCAGTCGTCAACATAACCTGACTAGAGGGAGAAGGTCGTCAACATAACCTGACTAGAGGGAGCCAGTCGTCAACATAACCTGACTAGAGGGAGCCAGTCGTCAACATAACCTGACTAGAGGGAGCCAGTCGTCAACGTAACCTGACTAGAGGGAGCCAGTCATCACTATAACCTGACCAGAGGGAGCCAGTCGTCACTATAACCTGACTAGAGGGAGCCAGTCGTCAATGTAACCTGACTAGAGGGAGCCAGTCGTCAACGTAACCTGACTAGAGGGAGCCAGTCGTCACTATAACCTGACTAGAGGGAGCCAGTCGTCAATGTAACCTGACTAGAGGGAGCCAGTCATCAATATAACCTGACTAGAGGGAGCCAGTCGTCACTATAACCTGACCTAGAGGGAGCCAGTCGTCACTATAACCTGACTAGAGGGAGCCAGTCGTCACTATAACCTGACTAGAGGGAGCCAGTCGTCACTATAACCTGACTAGAGGGTGCCAGTCGTCACTATAACCTGACTAGAGGGAGCCAGTCGTCAACGTAACCTGACTAGAGGGAGCCAGTCGTCACTATAACCTGACTAGAGGGAGCCAGTCGTCACTATAACCTGACTAGTGGGAGCCAGTCGTCACTATAACCTGACTAGAGGGAGCCAGTCATCACTATAACCTGACTAGAGGGAGCCAGTCGTCACTATAACCTGACTAGAGGGAGCCAGTCGTCAACATAACCTGACTAGAGGGAGCCAGTCGTCACTATAACCTGACTAGAGGGAGCCAGTCGTCAACATAACCTGACTAGAGGGAGAAGGTCGTCAACATAACCTGACTAGAGGGAGCCAGTCGTCAACATAACCTGACTAGAGGGAGCCAGTCGTCAACATAACCTGACTAGAGGGAGCCAGTCGTCAACGTAACCTGACTAGAGGGAGCCAGTCATCACTATAACCTGACCAGAGGGAGCCAGTCGTCACTATAACCTGACTAGAGGGAGCCAGTCGTCAATGTAACCTGACTAGAGGGAGCCAGTCGTCAACGTAACCTGACTAGAGGGAGCCAGTCGTCACTATAACCTGACTAGAGGGAGCCAGTCGTCAATGTAACCTGACTAGAGGGAGCCAGTCGTCAATATAACCTGACTAGAGGGAGCCAGTCGTCACTATAACCTGACCTAGAGGGAGCCAGTCGTCACTATAACCTGACTAGAGGGAGCCAGTCGTCACTATAACCTGACTAGAGGGAGCCAGTCGTCACTATAACCTGACTAGAGGGTGCCAGTCGTCACTATAACCTGACTAGAGGGAGCCAGTCGTCAACGTAACCTGACTAGAGGGAGCCAGTCGTCAACGTAACCTGACTAGAGGGAGCCAGTCATCAACGTAACCTGACTAGAGGGAGCCAGTCGTCAACGTAACCTGACTAGAGGGAGCCAGTCGTCACTATAACCTGACTAGAGGGAGCCAGTAGTCAACGTAACCTGACTAGAGGGAGCCAGTCATCAATATAACCTGACTAGCGGGAGCCAGTCGTCACTATAACCAGACTAGAGGGAGCCAGTCGTCACTATAACCTGACCTAGAGGGAGCCAGTCGTCACTATAACCTGACTAGAGGGAGCCAGTCGTCAACGTAACCTGACTAGAGGGAGCCAGTCATCAATATAACCTGACTAGAGGGAGCCAGTCGTCACTATAACCTGACTAGAGGGAGCCAGTCGTCAATATAACCTGACTAGAGGGAGCCAGTCGTCAACATGACCTGACCTAGAGGGAGCCAGTCGTCAACGTAACCTGACCAGAGGGAGCCAGTCATCACTATAACCTGACTAGAGGGAGCCAGTCGTCACTATAACCTGACTAGAGGGAGCCAGTCGTCACTATAACCTGACTAGAGGGAGCCAGTCATCACTATAACCTGACCAGAGGGAGCCAGTCGTCACTATAACCTGACTAGAGGGAGCCAGTCGTCACTATAACCTGACTAGAGGGAGCCAGTCGTCACTATAACCTGACTAGAGGGAGCCAGTCATCACTATAACCTGACTAGAGGGAGCCAGTCGTCACTATAACCTGACTAGAGGGAGCCAGTCGTCAACATAACCTGACTAGAGGGAGCCAGTCGTCAACATAACCTGACTAGAGGGAGCCAGTCGTCAACGTAACCTGACTAGAGGGAGCCAGTCATCACTATAACCTGACCAGAGGGAGCCAGTCGTCACTATAACCTGACTAGAGGGAGCCAGTCGTCAATATAACCTGACTAGAGGGAGCCAGTCATCAACGTAACCTGACTAGAGGGAGCCAGTCGTCAACGTAACCTGACTAGAGGGAGCCAGTCGTCACTATAACCTGACTAGAGGGAGCCAGTCGTCAATGTAACCTGACTAGAGGGAGCCAGTCATCAATATAACCTGACTAGAGGGAGCCAGTCGTCACTATAACCTGACCTAGAGGGAGCCAGTCGTCACTATAACCTGACTAGAGGGAGCCAGTCGTCACTATAACCTGACTAGAGGGAGCCAGTCGTCACTATAACCTGACTAGAGGGTGCCAGTCGTCACTATAACCTGACTAGAGGGAGCCAGTCATCAACATAACCTGACTAGAGGGAGCCAGTCATCACTATAACCTGACTAGAGGGAGCCAGTCGTCACTATAACCTGACCAGAGGGAGCCAGTCGTCACTATAACCTGACTAGAGGGAGCCAGTCATCACTATAACCTGACTAGAGGGAGCCAGTCGTCACTATAACCTGACTAGAGGGAGCAAGTCATCACTATAACCTGACTAGAGGGAGCCAGTCGTCACTATAACCTAACTAGAGGGAGCCAGTCATCAACATAACCTGACTAGAGGGAGAAGGTCGTCAACATAACCTGACTAGAGGGAGCCAGTCGTCAACGTAACCTGACTAGAGGGAGCCAGTCGTCACTATAACCTGACTAGAGGGAGCCAGTAGTCAACGTAACCTGACTAGAGGGAGCCAGTCATCAATATAACCTGACTAGCGGGAGCCAGTCGTCACTATAACCAGACTAGAGGGAGCCAGTCGTCACTATAACCTGACCTAGAGGGAGCCAGTCGTCACTATAACCTGACTAGAGGGAGCCAGTCGTCACTATAACCTGACTAGAGGGAGCCAGTCATCAATATAACCTGACTAGAGGGAGCCAGTCGTCACTATAACCTGACTAGAGGGAGCCAGTCGTCACTATAACCTGACTAGAGGGAGCCAGTCGTCAATATAACCTGACTAGAGGGAGCCAGTCGTCAACATGACCTGACCTAGAGGGAGCCAGTCGTCAACCTAACCTGACCAGAGGGAGCCAGTCATCACTATAACCTGACTAGAGGGAGCCAGTCGTCACTATAACCTGACTAGAGGGAGCCAGTCGTCACTATAACCTGACTAGAGGGAGCCAGTCGTCACTATAACCTGACCAGAGGGAGCCAGTCGTCACTATAACCTGACTAGAGGGAGCCAGTCGTCACTATAACCTGACTAGAGGGAGCCAGTCGTCACTATAACCTGACTAGAGGGAGCCAGTCGTCAACATAACCTGACTAGAGGGAGAAGGTCGTCAACATAACCTGACTAGAGGGAGCCAGTCGTCAACATAACCTGACTAGAGGGAGCCAGTCGTCAACGTAACCTGACTAGAGGGAGCCAGTCATCACTATAACCTGACTAGAGGGAGCCAGTCGTCAACATAACCTGACTAGAGGGAGCCAGTCGTCAACATAACCTGACTAGAGGGAGCCAGGTCGTCAACATAACCTGACTAGAGGGAGCCAGTCGTCAACGTAACCTGACTAGAGGGAGCCAGTCATCACTATAACCTGACCAGAGGGAGCCAGTCGTCACTATAACCTGACTAGAGGGAGCCAGTCGTCAATATAACCTGACTAGAGGGAGCCAGTCATCAACGTAACCTGACTAGAGGGAGCCAGTCGTCAACGTAACCTGACTAGAGGGAGCCAGTCATCACTATAACCTGACTAGAGGGAGCCAGTCGTCACTATAACCTGACTAGAGGGAGCCAGTCGTAACTATAACCTGACTAGAGGGAGCCAGTCGTCACTATAACCTGACCAGAGGGAGCCAGTCGTCACTATAACCTGACTAGAGGGAGCCAGTCGTCACTATAACCTGACTAGAGGGAGCCAGTCGTCACTATAACCTGACTAGAGGGAGCCAGTCATCACTATAACCTGACTAGAGGGAGCCAGTCGTCACTATAACCTGACTAGAGGGAGCCAGTCGTCAACATAACCTGACTAGAGGGAGCCAGTCGTCAACGTAACCTGACTAGAGGGAGCCAGTCATCACTATAACCTGACCAGAGGGAGCCAGTCGTCACTATAACCTGACTAGAGGGAGCCAGTCGTCAACGTAACCTGACTAGAGGGAGCCAGTCGTCACTATAACCTGACTAGAGGGAGCCAGTCGTCAATGTAACCTGACTAGAGGGAGCCAGTCATCAATATAACCTGACTAGAGGGAGCCAGTCATCAACATAACCTGACTAGAGGGAGCCAGTCATCACTATAACCTGACTAGAGGGAGCCAGTCGTCACTATAACCTGACCAGAGGGAGCCAGTCGTCACTATAACCTGACTAGAGGGAGCCAGTCGTCACTATAACCTGACTAGAGGGAGCCAGTCGTCACTATAACCTGACTAGAGGGAGCCAGTCATCACTATAACCTGACTAGAGGGAGCCAGTCGTCACTATAACCTAACTAGAGGGAGCCAGTCATCAACATAACCTGACTAGAGGGAGAAGGTCGTCAACATAACCTGACTAGAGGGAGCCAGTCGTCAACGTAACCTGACTAGAGGGAGCCAGTCGTCACTATAACCTGACTAGAGGGAGCCAGTAGTCAACGTAACCTGACTAGAGGGAGCCAGTCATCAATATAACCTGACTAGCGGGAGCCAGTCGTCACTATAACCAGACTAGAGGGAGCCAGTCGTCACTATAACCTGACCTAGAGGGAGCCAGTCGTCACTATAACCTGACTAGAGGGAGCCAGTCGTCACTATAACCTGACTAGAGGGAGCCAGTCATCAATATAACCTGACTAGAGGGAGCCAGTCGTCACTATAACCTGACTAGAGGGAGCCAGTCGTCACTATAACCTGACTAGAGGGAGCCAGTCGTCAATATAACCTGACTAGAGGGAGCCAGTCGTCAACATGACCTGACCTAGAGGGAGCCAGTCGTCAACGTAACCTGACCAGAGGGAGCCAGTCATCACTATAACCTGACTAGAGGGAGCCAGTCGTCACTATAACCTGACTAGAGGGAGCCAGTCGTCACTATAACCTGACTAGAGGGAGCCAGTCGTCACTATAACCTGACCAGAGGGAGCCAGTCGTCACTATAACCTGACTAGAGGGAGCCAGTCGTCACTATAACCTGACTAGAGGGAGCCAGTCGTCACTATAACCTGACTAGAGGGAGCCAGTCATCACTATAACCTGACTAGAGGGAGCCAGTCGTCACTATAACCTGACTAGAGGGAGCCAGTCGTCAACATAACCTGACTAGAGGGAGAAGGTCGTCACTATAACCTGACTAGAGGGAGCCAGTCGTCACTATAACCTGACTAGAGGGAGCCAGTCGTCACTATAACCTGACTAGAGGGAGCCAGTCATCACTATAACCTGACTAGAGGGAGCCAGTCGTCACTATAACCTGACTAGAGGGAGCCAGTCGTCAACATAACCTGACTAGAGGGAGCCAGTCGTCACTATAACCTGACTAGAGGGAGCCAGTCGTCAACATAACCTGACTAGAGGGAGAAGGTCGTCAACATAACCTGACTAGAGGGAGCCAGTCGTCAACATAACCTGACTAGAGGGAGCCAGTCGTCAACATAACCTGACTAGAGGGAGCCAGTCGTCAACGTAACCTGACTAGAGGGAGCCAGTCATCACTATAACCTGACCAGAGGGAGCCAGTCGTCACTATAACCTGACTAGAGGGAGCCAGTCGTCAATGTAACCTGACTAGAGGGAGCCAGTCGTCAACGTAACCTGACTAGAGGGAGCCAGTCGTCACTATAACCTGACTAGAGGGAGCCAGTCGTCAATGTAACCTGACTAGAGGGAGCCAGTCATCAATATAACCTGACTAGAGGGAGCCAGTCGTCACTATAACCTGACCTAGAGGGAGCCAGTCGTCACTATAACCTGACTAGAGGGAGCCAGTCGTCACTATAACCTGACTAGAGGGAGCCAGTCGTCACTATAACCTGACTAGAGGGTGCCAGTCGTCACTATAACCTGACTAGAGGGAGCCAGTCGTCAACGTAACCTGACTAGAGGGAGCCAGTCGTCAACGTAACCTGACTAGAGGGAGCCAGTCATCAACGTAACCTGACTAGAGGGAGCCAGTCGTCAACGTAACCTGACTAGAGGGAGCCAGTCGTCACTATAACCTGACTAGAGGGAGCCAGTAGTCAACGTAACCTGACTAGAGGGAGCCAGTCATCAATATAACCTGACTAGCGGGAGCCAGTCGTCACTATAACCAGACTAGAGGGAGCCAGTCGTCACTATAACCTGACCTAGAGGGAGCCAGTCGTCACTATAACCTGACTAGAGGGAGCCAGTCGTCAACGTAACCTGACTAGAGGGAGCCAGTCATCAATATAACCTGACTAGAGGGAGCCAGTCGTCACTATAACCTGACTAGAGGGAGCCAGTCGTCAATATAACCTGACTAGAGGGAGCCAGTCGTCAACATGACCTGACCTAGAGGGAGCCAGTCGTCAACGTAACCTGACCAGAGGGAGCCAGTCATCACTATAACCTGACTAGAGGGAGCCAGTCGTCACTATAACCTGACTAGAGGGAGCCAGTCGTCACTATAACCTGACTAGAGGGAGCCAGTCATCACTATAACCTGACCAGAGGGAGCCAGTCGTCACTATAACCTGACTAGAGGGAGCCAGTCGTCACTATAACCTGACTAGAGGGAGCCAGTCGTCACTATAACCTGACTAGAGGGAGCCAGTCATCACTATAACCTGACTAGAGGGAGCCAGTCGTCACTATAACCTGACTAGAGGGAGCCAGTCGTCAACATAACCTGACTAGAGGGAGCCAGTCGTCAACATAACCTGACTAGAGGGAGCCAGTCGTCAACGTAACCTGACTAGAGGGAGCCAGTCATCACTATAACCTGACCAGAGGGAGCCAGTCGTCACTATAACCTGACTAGAGGGAGCCAGTCGTCAATATAACCTGACTAGAGGGAGCCAGTCATCAACGTAACCTGACTAGAGGGAGCCAGTCGTCAACGTAACCTGACTAGAGGGAGCCAGTCGTCACTATAACCTGACTAGAGGGAGCCAGTCGTCAATGTAACCTGACTAGAGGGAGCCAGTCATCAATATAACCTGACTAGAGGGAGCCAGTCGTCACTATAACCTGACCTAGAGGGAGCCAGTCGTCACTATAACCTGACTAGAGGGAGCCAGTCGTCACTATAACCTGACTAGAGGGAGCCAGTCGTCACTATAACCTGACTAGAGGGTGCCAGTCGTCACTATAACCTGACTAGAGGGAGCCAGTCATCAACATAACCTGACTAGAGGGAGCCAGTCATCACTATAACCTGACTAGAGGGAGCCAGTCGTCACTATAACCTGACCAGAGGGAGCCAGTCGTCACTATAACCTGACTAGAGGGAGCCAGTCATCACTATAACCTGACTAGAGGGAGCCAGTCGTCACTATAACCTGACTAGAGGGAGCAAGTCATCACTATAACCTGACTAGAGGGAGCCAGTCGTCACTATAACCTAACTAGAGGGAGCCAGTCATCAACATAACCTGACTAGAGGGAGAAGGTCGTCAACATAACCTGACTAGAGGGAGCCAGTCGTCAACGTAACCTGACTAGAGGGAGCCAGTCGTCACTATAACCTGACTAGAGGGAGCCAGTAGTCAACGTAACCTGACTAGAGGGAGCCAGTCATCAATATAACCTGACTAGCGGGAGCCAGTCGTCACTATAACCAGACTAGAGGGAGCCAGTCGTCACTATAACCTGACCTAGAGGGAGCCAGTCGTCACTATAACCTGACTAGAGGGAGCCAGTCGTCACTATAACCTGACTAGAGGGAGCCAGTCATCAATATAACCTGACTAGAGGGAGCCAGTCGTCACTATAACCTGACTAGAGGGAGCCAGTCGTCACTATAACCTGACTAGAGGGAGCCAGTCGTCAATATAACCTGACTAGAGGGAGCCAGTCGTCAACATGACCTGACCTAGAGGGAGCCAGTCGTCAACCTAACCTGACCAGAGGGAGCCAGTCATCACTATAACCTGACTAGAGGGAGCCAGTCGTCACTATAACCTGACTAGAGGGAGCCAGTCGTCACTATAACCTGACTAGAGGGAGCCAGTCGTCACTATAACCTGACCAGAGGGAGCCAGTCGTCACTATAACCTGACTAGAGGGAGCCAGTCGTCACTATAACCTGACTAGAGGGAGCCAGTCGTCACTATAACCTGACTAGAGGGAGCCAGTCGTCAACATAACCTGACTAGAGGGAGAAGGTCGTCAACATAACCTGACTAGAGGGAGCCAGTCGTCAACATAACCTGACTAGAGGGAGCCAGTCGTCAACGTAACCTGACTAGAGGGAGCCAGTCATCACTATAACCTGACTAGAGGGAGCCAGTCGTCAACATAACCTGACTAGAGGGAGAAGGTCGTCAACATAACCTGACTAGAGGGAGCCAGTCGTCAACGTAACCTGACTAGAGGGAGCCAGTCGTCAACGTAACCTGACTAGAGGGAGCCAGTCATCACTATAACCTGACTAGAGGGAGCCAGTCGTCACTATAACCTGACTAGAGGGAGCCAGTCGTAACTATAACCTGACTAGAGGGAGCCAGTCGTCACTATAACCTGACCAGAGGGAGCCAGTCGTCACTATAACCTGACTAGAGGGAGCCAGTCGTCACTATAACCTGACTAGAGGGAGCCAGTCGTCACTATAACCTGACTAGAGGGAGCCAGTCGTCACTATAACCTGACTAGAGGGAGCCAGTCGTCACTATAACCTGACTAGAGGGAGCCAGTCGTCAACATAACCTGACTAGAGGGAGCCAGTCGTCAACGTAACCTGACTAGAGGGAGCCAGTCATCACTATAACCTGACCAGAGGGAGCCAGTCGTCACTATAACCTGACTAGAGGGAGCCAGTCGTCAACGTAACCTGACTAGAGGGAGCCAGTCGTCACTATAACCTGACTAGAGGGAGCCAGTCGTCAATGTAACCTGACTAGAGGGAGCCAGTCATCAATATAACCTGACTAGAGGGAGCCAGTCATCAACATAACCTGACTAGAGGGAGCCAGTCATCACTATAACCTGACTAGAGGGAGCCAGTCGTCACTATAACCTGACCAGAGGGAGCCAGTCGTCACTATAACCTGACTAGAGGGAGCCAGTCGTCACTATAACCTGACTAGAGGGAGCCAGTCGTCACTATAACCTGACTAGAGGGAGCCAGTCATCACTATAACCTGACTAGAGGGAGCCAGTCGTCACTATAACCTAACTAGAGGGAGCCAGTCATCAACATAACCTGACTAGAGGGAGAAGGTCGTCAACATAACCTGACTAGAGGGAGCCAGTCGTCAACGTAACCTGACTAGAGGGAGCCAGTCGTCACTATAACCTGACTAGAGGGAGCCAGTAGTCAACGTAACCTGACTAGAGGGAGCCAGTCATCAATATAACCTGACTAGCGGGAGCCAGTCGTCACTATAACCAGACTAGAGGGAGCCAGTCGTCACTATAACCTGACCTAGAGGGAGCCAGTCGTCACTATAACCTGACTAGAGGGAGCCAGTCGTCACTATAACCTGACTAGAGGGAGCCAGTCATCAATATAACCTGACTAGAGGGAGCCAGTCGTCACTATAACCTGACTAGAGGGAGCCAGTCGTCACTATAACCTGACTAGAGGGAGCCAGTCGTCAATATAACCTGACTAGAGGGAGCCAGTCGTCAACATGACCTGACCTAGAGGGAGCCAGTCGTCAACGTAACCTGACCAGAGGGAGCCAGTCATCACTATAACCTGACTAGAGGGAGCCAGTCGTCACTATAACCTGACTAGAGGGAGCCAGTCGTCACTATAACCTGACTAGAGGGAGCCAGTCGTCACTATAACCTGACCAGAGGGAGCCAGTCGTCACTATAACCTGACTAGAGGGAGCCAGTCGTCACTATAACCTGACTAGAGGGAGCCAGTCGTCACTATAACCTGACTAGAGGGAGCCAGTCATCACTATAACCTGACTAGAGGGAGCCAGTCGTCACTATAACCTGACTAGAGGGAGCCAGTCGTCAACATAACCTGACTAGAGGGAGAAGGTCGTCAACATAACCTGACTAGAGGGAGCCAGTCGTCAACATAACCTGACTAGAGGGAGCCAGTCGTCAACGTAACCTGACTAGAGGGAGCCAGTCATCACTATAACCTGACCAGAGGGAGCCAGTCGTCACTATAACCTGACTAGAGGGAGCCAGTCGTCAATATAACCTGACTAGAGGGAGCCAGTCATCAACGTAACCTGACTAGAGGGAGCCAGTCGTCACTATAACCTGACTAGAGGGAGCCAGTCGTAACTATAACCTGACTAGAGGGAGCCAGTCGTCACTATAACCTGACCAGAGGGAGCCAGTCGTCACTATAACCTGACTAGAGTTAGCCAGTCGTCACTATAACCTGACTAGAGGGAGCCAGTCGTCACTATAACCTGACTAGAGGGAGCCAGTCATCACTATAACCTGACTAGAGAGAGCCAGTCGTCACTATAACCTGACTAGAGGGAGCCAGTCGTCAACATAACCTGACTAGAGGGAGAAGGTCGTCAACATAACCTGACTAGAGGGAGCCAGTCGTCAACATAACCTGACTAGAGGGAGCCAGTCGTCAACGTAACCTGACTAGAGGGAGCCAGTCGTCAACGTAACCTGACTAGAGGGAGCCAGTCATCACTATAACCTGACCAGAGGGAGCCAGTCGTCACTATAACCTGACTAGAGGGAGCCAGTCGTCAACGTAACCTGACTAGAGGGAGCCAGTCGTCACTATAACCTGACTAGAGGGAGCCAGTCGTCAACGTAACCTGACTAGAGGGAGCCAGTCGTCAACGTAACCTGACTAGAGGGAGCCAGTCGTCAACGTAACCTGACTAGAGGGAGCCAGTCATCAATATAACCTGACTAGCGGGAGCCAGTCGTCACTATAACCAGACTAGAGGGAGCCAGTCGTCACTATAACCTGACCTAGAGGGAGCCAGTCGTCACTATAACCTGACTAGAGGGAGCCAGTCGTCACTATAACCTGACTAGAGGGAGCCAGTCGTCACTATAACCTGACTAGAGGGAGCCAGTCGTCACTATAACCTGACTAGAGGGAACCAGTCGTCACTATAACCTGACTAGAGGGAGCCAGTCGTCACTATAACCTGACTAGAGGGAGCCAGTCGTCACTATAACCTGACTAGAGGGTGCCAGTCGTCACTATAACCTGACTAGAGGGAGCCAGTCGTCAACGTAACCTGACTAGAGGGAGCCAGTCGTCAACGTAACCTGACTAGAGGGAGCCAGTCGTCAACGTAACCTGACTAGAGGGAGCCAGTCATCAATATAACCTGACTAGCGGGAGCCAGTCGTCACTATAACCAGACTAGAGGGAGCCAGTCGTCACTATAACCTGACCTAGAGGGAGCCAGTCGTCACTATAACCTGACTAGAGGGAGCCAGTCATCACTATAACGTGACTAGAGGGAGCCAGTCGTCACTATAACCTGACTAGAGGGAGCCAGTCGTCACTATAACCTGACTAGAGGGAACCAGTCGTCAACGTAACCTGACTAGAGGGAGCCAGTCATCAACGTAACCTGACTAGAGGGAGCCAGTCGTCAACATAACCTGACTAGAGGGAGCCAGTCGTCACTATAACCTGACTAGAGGGAGCCAGTCGTCAACGTAACCTGACTAGAGGGAGCCAGTCATCAATATAACCTGACTAGAGGGAGCCAGTCGTCACTATAACCTGACTAGAGGGAGCCAGTCGTCACTATAACCTGACTAGAGGGAGCCAGTCGTCAATATAACCTGACTAGAGGTAGCCAGTCGTCAACATGACCTGACCTAGAGGGATCCAGTCGTCACTATAACCTGACTAGAGGGAGCCAGTCGTCACTATAACCTGACTAGAGGGAGCCAGTCATCAACATAACCTGACTAGAGGGAGCCAGTCATCACTATAACCTGACTAGAGGGAGCCAGTCGTCACTATAACCTGACCAGAGGGAGCCAGTCGTCACTATAACCTGACTAGAGGGAGCCAGTCGTCACTATAACCTGACTAGAGGGAGCCAGTCGTCACTATAACCTGACTAGAGGGAGCCAGTCATCACTATAACCTGACTAGAGGGAGCCAGTCGTCACTATAACCTAACTAGAGGGAGCCAGTCATCAACATAACCTGACTAGAGGGAGAAGGTCGTCAACATAACCTGACTAGAGGGAGCCAGTCGTCAACGTTACCTGACTAGAGGGAGCCAGTCATCAATATAACCTGACTAGAGGGAGCCAGTCGTCACTATAACCAGACTAGAGGGAGCCAGTCGTCACTATAACCTGACCTAGAGGGAGCCAGTCGTCACTATAACCTGACTAGAGGGAGCCAGTCATCACTATAACCTGACTAGAGGGAGCCAGTCGTCACTATAACCTGACTAGAGGGAGCCAGTCGTCACTATAACCTGACTAGAGGGAGCCAGTCGTCAACGTAACCTGACTAGAGGGAGCCAGTCGTCACTATAAACTGACTAGAGGGAGCCAGTCATCAATATAACCTGACTAGAGGGAGCCAGTCGTCACTATAACCTGACTAGAGGGAGCCAATCGTCACTATAACCTGACTAGAGGGAGCCAGTCGTCAATATAACCTGACTAGAGGGAGCCAGTCGTCAACATGACCTGACCTAGAGGGAGCCAGTCGTCAACGTAACCTGACCAGAGGGAGCCAGTCATCACTATAACCTGACTAGAGGGAGCCAGTCGTCACTATAACCTGACTAGAGGGAGCCAGTCGTCACTATAACCTGACTAGAGGGAGCCAGTCGTCACTATAACCTGACCAGAGGGAGCCAGTCGTCACTATAACCTGACTAGAGGGAGCCAGTCGTCACTATAACCTGACTAGAGGGAGCCAGTCGTCACTATAACCTGACTAGAGGGAGCCAGTCGTCACTATAACCTGACTAGAGGGAGCCAGTCGTCAACATAACCTGACTAGCGGGAGAAGGTCGTCAACATAACCTGACTAGAGGGAGCCAGTCGTCAACATAACCTGACTAGAGGGAGCCAGTCGTCAACATAACCTGACTAGAGGGAGCCAGTCGTCAACATAACCTGACTAGAGGGAGCCAGTCGTCAACGTAACCTGACTAGAGGGAGCCAGTCATCACTATAACCTGACCAGAGGGAGCCAGTCGTCACTATAACCTGACTAGAGGGAGCCAGTCGTCACTATAACCTGACTAGAGGGAGCCAGTCGTCAATGTAACCTGACTAGAGGGAGCCAGTCGTCAACGTAACCTGACTAGAGGGAGCCAGTCGTCACTATAACCTGACTAGAGGGAGCCAGTCGTCAATGTAACCTGACTAGAGGGAGCCAGTCATCAATATAACCTGACTAGAGGGAGCCAGTCGTCACTATAACCTGACTAGAGGGAGCCAGTCGTCACTATAACCTGACCTAGAGGGAGCCAGTCGTCACTATAACCTGACTAGAGGGAGCCAGTCGTCACTATAACCTGACTAGAGGGAGCCAGTCGTCACTATAACCTGACTAGAGGGTGCCAGTCGTCACTATAACCTGACTAGAGGGAGCCAGTCGTCAACGTAACCTGACTAGAGGGAGCCAGTCATCAACGTAACCTGACTAGAGGGAGCCAGTCGTCAACGTAACCTGACTAGAGGGAGCCAGTCGTCACTATAACCTGACTAGAGGGAGCCAGTAGTCAACGTAACCTGACTAGAGGGAGCCAGTCATCAATATAACCTGACTAGCGGGAGCCAGTCGTCACTATAACCAGACTAGAGGGAGCCAGTCGTCACTATAACCTGACCTAGAGGGAGCCAGTCGTCACTATGCCAGTCGTCACTATAACCAGACTAGAGGGAGCCAGTCGTCACTATAACCTGACCTAGAGGGAGCCAGTCGTCACTATAACCTGACTAGAGGGAGCCAGTCATCAACGTAACCTGACTAGAGGGAGCCAGTCATCAATATAACCTGACTAGAGGGAGCCAGTCGTCACTATAACCTGACTAGAGGGAGCCAGTCGTCACTATAACCTGACTAGAGGGAGCCAGTCGTCAATATAACCTGACTAGAGGGAGCCAGTCGTCAACATGACCTGACCTAGAGGGAGCCAGTCGTCAACGTAACCTGACCAGAGGGAGCCAGTCATCACTATAACCTGACTAGAGGGAGCCAGTCGTCACTATAACCTGACTAGAGGGAGCCAGTCGTCACTATAACCTGACTAGAGGGAGCCAGTCATCACTATAACCTGACCAGAGGGAGCCAGTCGTCACTATAACCTGACTAGAGGGAGCCAGTCGTCACTATAACCTGACTAGAGGGAGCCAGTCGTCACTATAACCTGACTAGAGGGAGCCAGTCATCACTATAACCTGACTAGAGGGAGCCAGTCGTCACTATAACCTGACTAGAGGGAGCCAGTCGTCAACATAACCTGACTAGAGGGAGCCAGTCGTCACTATAACCTGACTAGAGGGAGCCAGTCGTCAACATAACCTGACTAGAGGGAGAAGGTCGTCAACATAACCTGACTAGAGGGAGCCAGTCGTCAACATAACCTGACTAGAGGGAGCCAGTCGTCAACATAACCTGACTAGAGGGAGCCAGTCGTCAACGTAACCTGACTAGAGGGAGCCAGTCATCACTATAACCTGACCAGAGGGAGCCAGTCGTCACTATAACCTGACTAGAGGGAGCCAGTCGTCAATGTAACCTGACTAGAGGGAGCCAGTCGTCAACGTAACCTGACTAGAGGGAGCCAGTCGTCACTATAACCTGACTAGAGGGAGCCAGTCGTCAATGTAACCTGACTAGAGGGAGCCAGTCATCAATATAACCTGACTAGAGGGAGCCAGTCGTCACTATAACCTGACCTAGAGGGAGCCAGTCGTCACTATAACCTGACTAGAGGGAGCCAGTCGTCACTATAACCTGACTAGAGGGAGCCAGTCGTCACTATAACCTGACTAGAGGGTGCCAGTCGTCACTATAACCTGACTAGAGGGAGCCAGTCGTCAACGTAACCTGACTAGAGGGAGCCAGTCGTCACTATAACCTGACTAGAGGGAGCCAGTCGTCACTATAACCTGACTAGAGGGAGCCAGTCGTCACTATAACCTGACTAGAGGGAGCCAGTCATCACTATAACCTGACTAGAGGGAGCCAGTCGTCACTATAACCTGACTAGAGGGAGCCAGTCGTCAACATAACCTGACTAGAGGGAGCCAGTCGTCACTATAACCTGACTAGAGGGAGCCAGTCGTCAACATAACCTGACTAGAGGGAGAAGGTCGTCAACATAACCTGACTAGAGGGAGCCAGTCGTCAACATAACCTGACTAGAGGGAGCCAGTCGTCAACATAACCTGACTAGAGGGAGCCAGTCGTCAACGTAACCTGACTAGAGGGAGCCAGTCATCACTATAACCTGACCAGAGGGAGCCAGTCGTCACTATAACCTGACTAGAGGGAGCCAGTCGTCAATGTAACCTGACTAGAGGGAGCCAGTCGTCAACGTAACCTGACTAGAGGGAGCCAGTCGTCACTATAACCTGACTAGAGGGAGCCAGTCGTCAATGTAACCTGACTAGAGGGAGCCAGTCATCAATATAACCTGACTAGAGGGAGCCAGTCGTCACTATAACCTGACCTAGAGGGAGCCAGTCGTCACTATAACCTGACTAGAGGGAGCCAGTCGTCACTATAACCTGACTAGAGGGAGCCAGTCGTCACTATAACCTGACTAGAGGGTGCCAGTCGTCACTATAACCTGACTAGAGGGAGCCAGTCGTCAACGTAACCTGACTAGAGGGAGCCAGTCGTCAACGTAACCTGACTAGAGGGAGCCAGTCATCAACGTAACCTGACTAGAGGGAGCCAGTCGTCAACGTAACCTGACTAGAGGGAGCCAGTCGTCACTATAACCTGACTAGAGGGAGCCAGTAGTCAACGTAACCTGACTAGAGGGAGCCAGTCATCAATATAACCTGACTAGCGGGAGCCAGTCGTCACTATAACCAGACTAGAGGGAGCCAGTCGTCACTATAACCTGACCTAGAGGGAGCCAGTCGTCACTATAACCTGACTAGAGGGAGCAAGTCGTCAACGTAACCTGACTAGAGGGAGCCAGTCATCAATATAACCTGACTAGAGGGAGCCAGTCGTCACTATAACCTGACTAGAGGGAGCCAGTCGTCAATATAACCTGACTAGAGGGAGCCAGTCGTCAACATGACCTGACCTAGAGGGAGCCAGTCGTCAACGTAACCTGACCAGAGGGAGCCAGTCATCACTATAACCTGACTAGAGGGAGCCAGTCGTCACTATAACCTGACTAGAGGGAGCCAGTCGTCACTATAACCTGACTAGAGGGAGCCAGTCGTCACTATAACCTGACTAGAGGGAGCCAGTCGTCACTATAACCTGACTAGAGGGAGCCAGTCATCACTATAACCTGACTAGAGGGAGCCAGTCGTCACTATAACCTGACTAGAGGGAGCCAGTCGTCAACATAACCTGACTAGAGGGAGCCAGTCGTCAACATAACCTGACTAGAGGGAGCCAGTCGTCAACGTAACCTGACTAGAGGGAGCCAGTCATCACTATAACCTGACCAGAGGGAGCCAGTCGTCACTATAACCTGACTAGAGGGAGCCAGTCGTCAATATAACCTGACTAGAGGGAGCCAGTCATCAACGTAACCTGACTAGAGGGAGCCAGTCGTCAACGTAACCTGACTAGAGGGAGCCAGTCGTCACTATAACCTGACTAGAGGGAGCCAGTCGTCAATGTAACCTGACTAGAGGGAGCCAGTCATCAATATAACCTGACTAGAGGGAGCCAGTCGTCACTATAACCTGACCTAGAGGGAGCCAGTCGTCACTATAACCTGACTAGAGGGAGCCAGTCGTCACTATAACCTGACTAGAGGGAGCCAGTCGTCACTATAACCTGACTAGAGGGTGCCAGTCGTCACTATAACCTGACTAGAGGGAGCCAGTCGTCAACGTAACCTGACTAGAGGGAGCCAGTCATCAACGTAACCTGACTAGAGGGAGCCAGTCGTCAACGTAACCTGACTAGAGGGAGCCAGTCGTCACTATAACCTGACTAGAGGGAGCCAGTAGTCAACGTAACCTGACTAGAGGGAGCCAGTCATCAATATAACCTGACTAGCGGGAGCCAGTCGTCACTATAACCAGACTAGAGGGAGCCAGTCGTCACTATAACCTGACCTAGAGGGAGCCAGTCGTCACTATAACCTGACTAGAGGGAGCCAGTCATCACTATAACCTGACTAGAGGGAGCCAGTCGTCACTATAACCTGACTAGAGGGAGCCAGTCGTCACTATAACCTGACTAGAGGGAACCAGTCGTCAACGTAACCTGACTAGAGGGAGCCAGTCATCAACGTAACCTGACTAGAGGGAGCCAGTCGTCAACGTAACCTGACTAGAGGGAGCCAGTCGTCACTATAACCTGACTAGAGGGAGCCAGTCGTCAACGTAACCTGACTAGAGGGAGCCAGTCATCAATATAACCTGACTAGAGGGAGCCAGTCGTCACTATAACCTGACTAGAGGGAGCCAGTCGTCACTATAACCTGACTAGAGGGAGCCAGTCGTCAATATAACCTGACTAGAGGTAGCCAGTCGTCAACATGACCTGACCTAGAGGGATCCAGTCGTCACTATAACCTGACTAGAGGGAGCCAGTCGTCACTATAACCTGACTAGAGGGAGCCAGTCATCAACATAACCTGACTAGAGGGAGCCAGTCATCACTATAACCTGACTAGAGGGAGCCAGTCGTCACTATAACCTGACCAGAGGGAGCCAGTCGTCACTATAACCTGACTAGAGGGAGCCAGTCATCACTATAACCTGACTAGAGGGAGCCAGTCGTCACTATAACCTGACTAGAGGGAGCCAGTCGTCACTATAACCTGACTAGAGGGAGCCAGTCATCACTATAACCTGACTAGAGGGAGCCAGTCGTCACTATAACCTAACTAGAGGGAGCCAGTCATCAACATAACCTGACTAGAGGGAGAAGGTCGTCAACATAACCTGACTAGAGGGAGCCAGTCGTCAACGTTACCTGACTAGAGGGAGCCAGTCATCAATATAACCTGACTAGAGGGAGCCAGTCGTCAACGTAACCTGACTAGAGGGAGCCAGTCATCACTATAACCTGACCAGAGGGAGCCAGTCGTCACTATAACCTAACTAGAGGGAGCCAGTCATCAACATAACCTGACTAGAGGGAGAAGGTCGTCAACATAACCTGACTAGAGGGAGCCAGTCGTCAACGTTACCTGACTAGAGGGAGCCAGTCATCAATATAACCTGACTAGAGGGAGCCAGTCGTCAACGTAACCTGACTAGAGGGAGCCAGTCATCACTATAACCTGACCAGAGGGAGCCAGTCGTCACTATAACCTGACTAGAGGGAGCCAGTCGTCAATATAACCTGACTAGAGGGAGACAGTCGTCACTATAACCAGACTAGAGGGAGCCAGTCGTCACTATAACCTGACTAGAGGGAGCCAGTCGTCACTATAACCTGACTAGAGGGAGCCAGTCGTCACTATAACCTGACTAGAGGGAGCCAGTCGTCACTATAACCTGACTAGAGGGAACCAGTCGTCAACGTAACCTGACTAGAGGGAGCCAGTCGTCAACGTAACCTGACTAGAGGGAGCCAGTCGTCACTATAACCTGACTAGAGGGAGCCAGTCGTCAACGTAACCTGACTAGAGGGAGCCAGTCGTCAACGTAACCTGACTAGAGGGAGCCAGTCGTCAACATAACCTGACTAGAGGGAGCCAATCGTCACTATAACCTGACTAGAGGGAGCCAGTCGTCAATATAACCTGACTAGAGGGAGCCAGTCGTCAACATGACCTGACCTAGAGGGAGCCAGTCGTCAATATAACCTGACTAGAGGGAGCCAGTCGTCAATATAACCTGACTAGAGGGAGCCAGTCATCACTATAACCTGACTAGAGGGAGCCAGTCGTCACTATAACCTGACTAGAGGGAGCCGGTCGTCAACATAACCTGACTAGAGGGAGAAGGTCGTCAACATAACCTGACTAGAGGGAGAAGTTCGTCAACGTAACCTGACTAGAGGGAGCCAGTCATCAACGTAACCTGACTAGAGGGAGCCAGTCGTCAACGTAACCTGACTAGAGGGAGCCAGTCATCACTATAACCTGACTAGAGGGAGCCAGTCGTCAACGTAACCTGACTAGAGGGAGAAGGTCGTCAACATAACCTGACTAGAGGGAGCCAGTCGTCAACGTTACCTGACTAGAGGGAGCCAGTCATCAATATCACCTGACTAGAGGGAGCCAGTCGTCAACGTAACCTGACTAGAGGGAGCCAGTCATCACTATAACCTGACCAGAGGGAGCCAGTCGTCACTATAACCTGACTAGAGGGAGTCAGTCGTCAATATAACCTGACTAGAGGGAGCCAGTCGTCACTATAACCAGACTAGAGGGAGCCAGTCGTCACTATAACCTGACCTAGAGGGAGCCAGTCGTCACTATAACCTGACTAGAGGGAGCCAGTCATCACTATAACCTGACTAGAGGGAGCCAGTCGTCACTATAACCTGACTAGGGGGAGCCAGTCGTCACTATAACCTGACTAGAGGGAGCCAGTCGTCACTATAACCTGACTAGAGGGAACCAGTCGTCAACGTAACCTGACTAGAGGGAGCCAGTCATCAACGTAACCTGACTAGAGGGAGCCAGTCGTCACTATAACCTGACTAGAGGGAGCCAGTCATCAATATAACCTGACTAGAGGGAGCCAGTCGTCACTATAACCTGACTAGAGGGAGCCAGTCGTCACTATAACCTGACTAGAGGGAGCCAGTCGTCAATATAACCTGACTAGAGGGAGCCAGTCGTCACTATAACCTGACTAGAGGGAGCCAGTCGTCACTATAACCTGACCTAGAGGGAGCCAGTCGTCACTATAACCTGACTAGAGGGAGCCAGTCATCACTATAACTTGACTAGAGGGAGCCAGTCGTCACTATAACCTGATTAGAGGGAGCCAGTCGTCACTATAACCTGACTAGAGGGAGCCAGTCGTCAACGTAACCTGACTAGAGGGAGCCAGTCATCAACGTAACCTGACTAGAGGGAGCCAGTCGTCAACGTAACCTGACTAGAGGGAGCCAGTCATCACTATAACTTGACTAGAGGGAGCCAGTCGTCACTATAACCTGATTAGAGGGAGCCAGTCGTCACTATAACCTGACTAGAGGGAGCCAGTCGTCAACGTAACCTGACTAGAGGGAGCCAGTCATCAACGTAACCTGACTAGAGGGAGCCAGTCGTCAACGTAACCTGACTAGAGGGAGCCAGTCATCACTATAACCTGACTAGAGGGAGCCAGTCGTCAACGTAACCTGACTAGAGGGAGAAGGTCGTCAACATAACCTGACTAGAGGGAGCCAGTCGTCAACGTTACCTGACTAGAGGGAGCCAGTCATCAATATAACCTGACTAGAGGGAGCCAGTCGTCAACGTAACCTGACTAGAGGGAGCCAGTCATCACTATAACCTGACCAGAGGGAGCCAGTCGTCACTATAACCTGACTAGAGGGAGCCAGTCGTCAATATAACCTGACTAGAGGGAGCCAGTCGTCACTATAACCAGACTAGAGGGAGCCAGTCGTAACTATAACCTGACCTAGAGGGAGCCAGTCGTCACTATAACCTGACTAGAGGGAGCCAGTCATCACTATAACCTGACTAGAGGGAGCCAGTCGTCACTATAACCTGACTAGAGGGAGCCAGTCGTCACTATAACCTGACTAGAGGGAACCAGTCGTCAACGTAACCTGACTAGAGGGAGCCAGTCATCAACGTAACCTGACTAGAGGGAGCCAGTCGTCACTATAACCTGACTAGAGGGAGCCAGTCGTCAACGTAACCTGACTAGAGGGAGCCAGTCATCAATATAACCTGACTAGAGGGAGCCAGTCGTCACTATAACCTGACTAGAGGGAGCCAGTCGTCACTATAACCTGACTAGAGGGAGCCAGTCGTCAATATAACCTGACTAGAGGGAGCCAGTCGTCACTATAACCTGACTAGAGGGAGCCAGTCGTCACTATAACCTGACCTAGAGGGAGCCAGTCGTCACTATAACCTGACTAGAGGGAGCCAGTCATCACTATAACTTGACTAGAGGGAGCCAGTCGTCACTATAACCTGATTAGAGGGAGCCAGTCGTCACTATAACTTACTAGAGGGAGCCAGTCGTCAACGTAACCTGACTAGAGGGAGCCAGTCATCAACGTAACCTGACTAGAGGGAGCCAGTCGTCAACGTAACCTGAATAGAGGGAGCCAGTCATCACTATAACCTGACTAGAGGGAGCCAGTCGTCAACGTAACCTGACTAGAGGGAGAAGGTCGTCAACATAACCTGACTAGAGGGAGCCAGTCGTCAACGTTACCTGACTAGAGGGAGCCAGTCATCAATATAACCTGACTAGAGGGAGCCAGTCGTCAACGTAACCTGACTAGAGGGAGCCAGTCATCACTATAACCTGACCAGAGGGAGCCAGTCGTCACTATAACCTGACTAGAGGGAGCCAGTCGTCAATATAACCTGACTAGAGGGAGCCAGTCGTCACTATAACCAGACTTGAGGGAGCCAGTCGTCACTATAACCTGACCTAGAGGGAGCCAGTCGTCACTATAACCTGACTAGAGGGAGCCAGTCATCACTATAACCTGACTAGAGGGAGCCAGTCGTCACTATAACCTGACTAGAGGGAGCCAGTCGTCACTATAACCTGACTAGAGGGAACCAGTCGTCAACGTAACCTGACTAGAGGGAGCCAGTCATCAACGTAACCTGACTAGAGGGAGCCAGTCGTCACTATAACCTGACTAGAGGGAGCCAGTCGTCAACGTAACCTGACTAGAGGGAGCCAGTCATCAATATAACCTGACTAGAGGGAGCCAGTCGTCAACATGACCTGACCTAGAGGGAGCCAGTCGTCACTATAACCTGACTAGAGGGAGCCAGTCGTCAATATAACCTGACTAGAGGGAGCCAGTCGTCAATATAACCTGACTAGAGGGAGCCATTCGTCACTATAACCTGACTAGTTGGAGCCAGTCGTCACTATAACCTGACCTAGAGGGAGCCAGTCGTCACTATAACCTGACTAGAGGGAGCCAGTCATCACTATAACCTGACTAGAGGGAGCCAGTCGTCAGTATAACCTGACTAGAGGGTGCCAGTCGTCACTATAACCTGACTAGAGGGAGCCAGTCGTCAACGTAACCTGACTAGAGGGAGCCAGTCATAAACGTAACCTGACTAGAGGGAGTCATTCGTCAACGTAACCTGACTAGAGGGAGCCAGTCGTCACTATAACCTGACTAGAGGGAGCCAGTCGTCACTATAACCTGACTAGAGGGAACCAGTCGTCAACGTAACCTGACTAGAGGGAGCCAGTCATCAACGTAACCTGACTAGAGGGAGCCAGTCGTCACTATAACCTGACTAGAGGGAGCCAGTCGTAAACGTAACCTGACTAGAGGGAGCCAGTCATCAATATAACCTGACTAGAGGGAGCCAGTCATCACTATAACCTGACTAGAGGGAGCCAGTCGTCAACGTAACCTGACTAGAGGGAGAAGGTCGTCAACATAACCTGACTAGAGGGAGCCAGTCGTCAACGTTACCTGACTAGAGGGAGCCAGTCATCAATATAACCTGACTAGAGGGAGCCAGTCGTCAACGTAACCTGACTAGAGGGAGCCAGTCATCACTATAACCTGACCAGAGGGAGCCAGTCGTCACTATAACCTGACTAGAGGGAGCCAGTCGTCAATATAACCTGACTAGAGGGAGCCAGTCGTCACTATAACCAGACTAGAGGGAGCCAGTCGTAACTATAACCTGACCTAGAGGGAGCCAGTCGTCACTATAACCTGACTAGAGGGAGCCAGTCATCACTATAACCTGACTAGAGGGAGCCAGTCGTCACTATAACCTGACTAGAGGGAGCCAGTCGTCACTATAACCTGACTAGAGGGAACCAGTCGTCAACGTAACCTGACTAGAGGGAGCCAGTCATCAACGTAACCTGACTAGAGGGAGCCAGTCGTCACTATAACCTGACTAGAGGGAGCCAGTCGTCAACGTAACCTGACTAGAGGGAGCCAGTCATCAATATAACCTGACTAGAGGGAGCCAGTCGTCACTATAACCTGACTAGAGGGAGCCAGTCGTCACTATAACCTGACTAGAGGGAGCCAGTCGTCAATATAACCTGACTAGAGGGAGCCAGTCGTCACTATAACCTGACTAGAGGGAGCCAGTCGTCACTATAACCTGACCTAGAGGGAGCCAGTCGTCACTATAACCTGACTAGAGGGAGCCAGTCATCACTATAACTTGACTAGAGGGAGCCAGTCGTCACTATAACCTGATTAGAGGGAGCCAGTCGTCACTATAACTTACTAGAGGGAGCCAGTCGTCAACGTAACCTGACTAGAGGGAGCCAGTCATCAACGTAACCTGACTAGAGGGAGCCAGTCGTCAACGTAACCTGAATAGAGGGAGCCAGTCATCACTATAACCTGACTAGAGGGAGCCAGTCGTCAACGTAACCTGACTAGAGGGAGAAGGTCGTCAACATAACCTGACTAGAGGGAGCCAGTCGTCAACGTTACCTGACTAGAGGGAGCCAGTCATCAATATAACCTGACTAGAGGGAGCCAGTCGTCAACGTAACCTGACTAGAGGGAGCCAGTCATCACTATAACCTGACCAGAGGGAGCCAGTCGTCACTATAACCTGACTAGAGGGAGCCAGTCGTCAATATAACCTGACTAGAGGGAGCCAGTCGTCACTATAACCAGACTTGAGGGAGCCAGTCGTCACTATAACCTGACCTAGAGGGAGCCAGTCGTCACTATAACCTGACTAGAGGGAGCCAGTCATCACTATAACCTGACTAGAGGGAGCCAGTCGTCACTATAACCTGACTAGAGGGAGCCAGTCGTCACTATAACCTGACTAGAGGGAACCAGTCGTCAACGTAACCTGACTAGAGGGAGCCAGTCATCAACGTAACCTGACTAGAGGGAGCCAGTCGTCACTATAACCTGACTAGAGGGAGCCAGTCGTCAACGTAACCTGACTAGAGGGAGCCAGTCATCAATATAACCTGACTAGAGGGAGCCAGTCGTCAACATGACCTGACCTAGAGGGAGCCAGTCGTCACTATAACCTGACTAGAGGGAGCCAGTCGTCAATATAACCTGACTAGAGGGAGCCAGTCGTCAATATAACCTGACTAGAGGGAGCCATTCGTCACTATAACCTGACTAGTTGGAGCCAGTCGTCACTATAACCTGACCTAGAGGGAGCCAGTCGTCACTATAACCTGACTAGAGGGAGCCAGTCATCACTATAACCTGACTAGAGGGAGCCAGTCGTCAGTATAACCTGACTAGAGGGTGCCAGTCGTCACTATAACCTGACTAGAGGGAGCCAGTCGTCAACGTAACCTGACTAGAGGGAGCCAGTCATAAACGTAACCTGACTAGAGGGAGTCATTCGTCAACGTAACCTGACTAGAGGGAGCCAGTCGTCACTATAACCTGACTAGAGGGAGCCAGTCGTCACTATAACCTGACTAGAGGGAACCAGTCGTCAACGTAACCTGACTAGAGGGAGCCAGTCATCAACGTAACCTGACTAGAGGGAGCCAGTCGTCACTATAACCTGACTAGAGGGAGCCAGTCGTAAACGTAACCTGACTAGAGGGAGCCAGTCATCAATATAACCTGACTAGAGGGAGCCAGTCGTCACTATAACCTGACTAGAGGGAGCCAGTCGTCACTATAACCTGACTAGAGGGAGCCAGTCGTCAATATAACCTGACTAGAGGGAGCCAGTCGTCAACATGACCTGATCTAGAGGGAGCCAGTCTTCACTATAACCTGACTAGAGGGAGCCAGTCGTCAATATAACCTGACTAGAGTGAGCCAGTCGTCAATATAACCTGACTAGAGGGAGCCAGTCGTCACTATAACCTGACTAGAGGGAGCCAGTCGTCACTATAACCTGACCTAGAGGGAGCCAGTCGTCACTATAACCTGACTAGAGGGAGCCAGTCATCACTATAACCTGACTAGAGGGAGCCAGTCGTCATTATAACCTGACTAGAGGGTGCCAGTCGTCACAATAACCTGACTAGAGGGAGCCAGTCGTCAACGTAACCTGACTAGAGGGAGCCAGTCATCAACGTAACCTGACTAGAGGGAGCCAGTCGTCAACGTAACCTGACTAGAGGGAGCCAGTCGTCACTATAACCTGACTAGAGGGAGCCAGACGTCAATGTAACCTGTCTAGAGGGAGCCAGTCATCAATATAACCTGACTAGAGGGAGCCAGTCGTCACTATAACCTGACTAGAGGGAGCCAGTCGTCACTATAACCTGACTAGAGGGAGCCAGTCGTCAATATAACCTGACTAGAGGGAGCCAGTCGTCAACATGACCTGACCTAGAGGGAGCCAGTCGTCACTATAACCTGACTAGAGGGAGCCAGTCGTCAACGTAACCTGACTAGAGGGAGCCAGTCGTCACTATAACCTGACTAGAGGGAGCCAGTCATCACTATAACCTGACTAGAGGGAGCCAGTCGTCACTATAACCTAACTAGAGGGAGCCAGTCATCAACATAACCTGACTAGAGGGAGAAGGTCGTCAACATAACCTGACTAGAGGGAGCCAGTCGTCAACGTTACCTGACTAGAGGGAGCCAGTCATCAATATAACCTGACTAGAGGGAGCCAGTCGTCAACGTAACCTGACTAGAGGGAGCCAGTCATCACTATAACCTGACCAGAGGGAGCCAGTCGTCACTATAACCTGACTAGAGGGAGCCAGTCGTCAATATAACCTGACTAGAGGGAGACAGTCGTCACTATAACCAGACTAGAGGGAGCCAGTCGTCACTATAACCTGACTAGAGGGAGCCAGTCGTCACTATAACCTGACTAGAGGGAGCCAGTCGTCACTATAACCTGACTAGAGGGAACCAGTCGTCAACGTAACCTGACTAGAGGGAGCCAGTCGTCAACGTAACCTGACTAGAGGGAGCCAGTCGTCACTATAACCTGACTAGAGGGAGCCAGTCGTCAACGTAACCTGACTAGAGGGAGCCAGTCGTCAACGTAACCTGACTAGAGGGAGCCAGTCGTCAACATAACCTGACTAGAGGGAGCCAATCGTCACTATAACCTGACTAGAGGGAGCCAATCGTCACTATAACCTGACTAGAGGGAGCCAGTCGTCAATATAACCTGACTAGAGGGAGCCAGTCGTCAACATGACCTGACCTAGAGGGAGCCAGTCGTCAATATAACCTGACTAGAGGGAGCCAGTCGTCAATATAACCTGACTAGAGGGAGCCAGTCGTCACTATAACCTGACTAGAGGGAGCCAGTCGTCACTATAACCTGACTAGAGGGAGCCAGTCGTCACTATAACCTGACTAGAGGGAGCCAGTCATCACTATAACCTGACTAGAGGGAGCCAGTCGTCACTATAACCTGACTAGAGGGAGCCGGTCGTCAACATAACCTGACTAGAGGGAGAAGGTCGTCAACATAACCTGACTAGAGGGAGAAGGTCGTCAACGTAACCTGACTAGAGGGAGCCAGTCATCAACGTAACCTGACTAGAGGGAGCCAGTCGTCAACGTAACCTGACTAGAGGGAGCCAGTCATCACTATAACCTGACTAGAGGGAGCCAGTCGTCAACGTAACCTGACTAGAGGGAGAAGGTCGTCAACATAACCTGACTAGAGGGAGCCAGTCGTCAACATTACCTGACTAGAGGGAGCCAGTCATCAATATAACCTGACTAGAGGGAGCCAGTCGTCAACGTAACCTGACTAGAGGGAGCCAGTCATCACTATAACCTGACCAGAGGGAGCCAGTCGTCACTATAACCTGACCTAGAGGGAGCCAGTCGTCACTATAACCTGACTAGAGGGAGCCAGTCATCACTATAACCTGACTAGAGGGAGCCAGTCGTCACTATAACCTGACTAGAGGGAGCCAGTCGTCACTATAACCTGACTAGAGGGAACCAGTCGTCAACGTAACCTGACTAGAGGGAGCCAGTCATCAACGTAACCTGACTAGAGGGAGCCAGTCGTCACTATAACCTGACTAGAGGGAGCCAGTCGTCAACGTAACCTGACTAGAGGGAGCCAGTCATCAATATAACCTGACTAGAGGGAGCCAGTCGTCACTATAACCTGACTAGAGGGAGCCAGTCGTCACTATAACCTGACTAGAGGGAGCCAGTCGTCAATATAACCTGACTAGAGGGAGCCAGTCGTCACTATAACCTGACTAGAGGGAGCCAGTCGTCACTATAACCTGACCTAGAGGGAGCCAGTCGTCACTATAACCTGACTAGAGGGAGCCAGTCATCACTATAACTTGACTAGAGGGAGCCAGTCGTCACTATAACCTGATTAGAGGGAGCCAGTCGTCACTATAACCTGACTAGAGGGAGCCAGTCGTCAACGTAACCTGACTAGAGGGAGCCAGTCATCAACGTAACCTGACTAGAGGGAGCCAGTCGTCAACGTAACCTGACTAGAGGGAGCCAGTCATCACTATAACTTGACTAGAGGGAGCCAGTCGTCACTATAACCTGATTAGAGGGAGCCAGTCGTCACTATAACCTGACTAGAGGGAGCCAGTCGTCAACGTAACCTGACTAGAGGGAGCCAGTCATCAACGTAACCTGACTAGAGGGAGCCAGTCGTCAACGTAACCTGACTAGAGGGAGCCAGTCATCACTATAACCTGACTAGAGGGAGCCAGTCGTCAACGTAACCTGACTAGAGGGAGAAGGTCGTCAACATAACCTGACTAGAGGGAGCCAGTCGTCAACGTAACCTGACTAGAGGGAGCCAGTCATCAACGTAACCTGACTAGAGGGAGCCAGTCGTCAACGTAACCTGACTAGAGGGAGCCAGTCATCACTATAACCTGACTAGAGGGAGCCAGTCGTCAACGTAACCTGACTAGAGGGAGAAGGTCGTCAACATAACCTGACTAGAGGGAGCCAGTCGTCAACGTTACCTGACTAGAGGGAGCCAGTCATCAATATAACCTGACTAGAGGGAGCCAGTCGTCAACGTAACCTGACTAGAGGGAGCCAGTCATCACTATAACCTGACCAGAGGGAGCCAGTCGTCACTATAACCTGACTAGAGGGAGCCAGTCGTCAATATAACCTGACTAGAGGGAGCCAGTCGTCACTATAACCAGACTAGAGGGAGCCAGTCGTAACTATAACCTGACCTAGAGGGAGCCAGTCGTCACTATAACCTGACAAGAGGGAGCCAGTCATCACTATAACCTGACTAGAGGGAGCCAGTCGTCACTATAACCTGACTAGAGGGAGCCAGTCGTCACTATAACCTGACTAGAGGGAACCAGTCGTCAACGTAACCTGACTAGAGGGAGCCAGTCATCAACGTAACCTGACTAGAGGGAGCCAGTCGTCACTATAACCTGACTAGAGGGAGCCAGTCGTCAACGTAACCTGACTAGAGGGAGCCAGTCATCAATATAACCTGACTAGAGGGAGCCAGTCGTCACTATAACCTGACTAGAGGGAGCCAGTCGTCACTATAACCTGACTAGAGGGAGCCAGTCGTCAATATAACCTGACTAGAGGGAGCCAGTCGTCACTATAACCTGACTAGAGGGAGCCAGTCGTCACTATAACCTGACCTAGAGGGAGCCAGTCGTCACTATAACCTGACTAGAGGGAGCCAGTCATCACTATAACTTGACTAGAGGGAGCCAGTCGTCACTATAACCTGATTAGAGGAAGCCAGTCGTCACTATAACCTGACTAGAGGGAGCCAGTCGTCAACGTAACCTGACTAGAGGGAGCCAGTCGTCAACGTAACCTGACTAGAGGGAGCCAGTCGTCAACGTAACCTGACTAGAGGGAGCCAGTCGTCAGTATAACCTGATTAGAGGGAGCCAGTCGTCACTATAACCTGACTAGAGGGAGCCAGTCGTCAACGTAACCTGACTAGAGGGAGCCAGTCATCAACGTAACCTGACTAGAGGGAGCCAGTCGTCAACGTAACCTGACTAGAGGGAGCCAGTCATCACTATAACTTGACTAGAGGGAGCCAGTCGTCACTATAACCTGATTAGAGGGAGCCAGTCGTCACTATAACCTGACTAGAGGGAGCCAGTCGTCAACGTAACCTGACTAGAGGGAGCCAGTCATCAACGTAACCTGACTAGAGGGAGCCAGTCGTCAACGTAACCTGACTAGAGGGAGCCAGTCATCACTATAACCTGACTAGAGGGAGCCAGTCGTCAACGTAACCTGACTAGAGGGAGAAGGTCGTCAACATAACCTGACTAGAGGGAGCCAGTCGTCAACGTTACCTGACTAGAGGGAGCCAGTCATCAATATAACCTGACTAGAGGGAGCCAGTCGTCAACGTAACCTGACTAGAGGGAGCCAGTCATCACTATAACCTGACCAGAGGGAGCCAGTCGTCACTATAACCTGACTAGAGGGAGCCAGTCGTCAATATAACCTGACTAGAGGGAGCCAGTCGTCACTATAACCAGACTAGAGGGAGCCAGTCGTAACTATAACCTGACCTAGAGGGAGCCAGTCGTCACTATAACCTGACTAGAGGGAGCCAGTCATCACTATAACCTGACTAGAGGGAGCCAGTCGTCACTATAACCTGACTAGAGGGAGCCAGTCGTCACTATAACCTGACTAGAGGGAACCAGTCGTCAACGTAACCTGACTAGAGGGAGCCAGTCATCAACGTAACCTGACTAGAGGGAGCCAGTCGTCACTATAACCTGACTAGAGGGAGCCAGTCGTCAACGTAACCTGACTAGAGGGAGCCAGTCATCAATATAACCTGACTAGAGGGAGCCAGTCGTCACTATAACCTGACTAGAGGGAGCCAGTCGTCACTATAACCTGACTAGAGGGAGCCAGTCGTCAATATAACCTGACTAGAGGGAGCCAGTCGTCACTATAACCTGACTAGAGGGAGCCAGTCGTCACTATAACCTGACCTAGAGGGAGCCAGTCGTCACTATAACCTGACTAGAGGGAGCCAGTCATCACTATAACTTGACTAGAGGGAGCCAGTCGTCACTATAACCTGATTAGAGGGAGCCAGTCGTCACTATAACCTGACTAGAGGGAGCCAGTCGTCAACGTAACCTGACTAGAGGGAGCCAGTCATCAACGTAACCTGACTAGAGGGAGCCAGTCGTCAACGTAACCTGAATAGAGGGAGCCAGTCATCACTATAACCTGACTAGAGGGAGCCAGTCGTCAACGTAACCTGACTAGAGGGAGAAGGTCGTCAACATAACCTGACTAGAGGGAGCCAGTCGTCAACGTTACCTGACTAGAGGGAGCCAGTCATCAATATAACCTGACTAGAGGGAGCCAGTCGTCAAGGTAACCTGACTAGAGGGAGCCAGTCATCACTATAACCTGACCAGAGGGAGCCAGTCGTCACTATAACCTGACTAGAGGGAGCCAGTCGTCAATATAACCTGACTAGAGGGAGCCAGTCGTCACTATAACCAGACTAGAGGGAGCCAGTCGTCACTATAACCTGACCTAGAGGGAGCCAGTCGTCACTATAACCTGACTAGAGGGAGCCAGTCATCACTATAACCTGACTAGAGGGAGCCAGTCGTCACTATAACCTGACTAGAGGGAGCCAGTCGTCACTATAACCTGACTAGAGGGAACCAGTCGTCAACGTAACCTGACTAGAGGGAGCCAGTCATCAACGTAACCTGACTAGAGGGAGCCAGTCGTCACTATAACCTGACTAGAGGGAGCCAGTCGTCAACGTAACCTGACTAGAGGGAGCCAGTCATCAATATAACCTGACTAGAGGGAGCCAGTCGTCAACATGACCTGACCTAGAGGGAGCCAGTCGTCACTATAACCTGACTAGAGGGAGCCAGTCGTCAATATAACCTGACTAGAGGGAGCCAGTCGTCAATATAACCTGACTAGAGGGAGCCATTCGTCACTATAACCTGACTAGTTGGAGCCAGTCGTCACTATAACCTGACCTAGAGGGAGCCAGTCGTCACTATAACCTGACTAGAGGGAGCCAGTCATCACTATAACCTGACTAGAGGGAGCCAGTCGTCAGTATAACCTGACTAGAGGGTGCCAGTCGTCACTATAACCTGACTAGAGGGAGCCAGTCGTCAACGTAACCTGACTAGAGGGAGCCAGTCATAAACGTAACCTGACTAGAGGGAGTCATTCGTCAACGTAACCTGACTAGAGGGAGCCAGTCGTCACTATAACCTGACTAGAGGGAGCCAGTCGTCACTATAACCTGACTAGAGGGAACCAGTCGTCAACGTAACCTGACTAGAGGGAGCCAGTCATCAACGTAACCTGACTAGAGGGAGCCAGTCGTCACTATAACCTGACTAGAGGGAGCCAGTCGTAAACGTAACCTGACTAGAGGGAGCCAGTCATCAATATAACCTGACTAGAGGGAGCCAGTCGTCACTATAACCTGACTAGAGGGAGCCAGTCGTCACTATAACCTGACTAGAGGGAGCCAGTCGTCAATATAACCTGACTAGAGGGAGCCAGTCGTCAACATGACCTGATCTAGAGGGAGCCAGTCGTCACTATAACCTGACTAGAGGGAGCCAGTCGTCAATATAACCTGACTAGAGTGAGCCAGTCGTCAATATAACCTGACTAGAGGGAGCCAGTCGTCACTATAACCTGACTAGAGGGAGCCAGTCGTCACTATAACCTGACCTAGAGGGAGCCAGTCGTCACTATAACCTGACTAGAGGGAGCCAGTCATCACTATAACCTGACTAGAGGGAGCCAGTCGTCAACGTAACCTGACTAGAGGGAGAAGGTCGTCAACATAACCTGACTAGAGGGAGCCAGTCGTCAACGTTACCTGACTAGAGGGAGCCAGTCATCAATATAACCTGACTAGAGGGAGCCAGTCGTCAACGTAACCTGACTAGAGGGAGCCAGTCATCACTATAACCTGACCAGAGGGAGCCAGTCGTCACTATAACCTGACCTAGAGGGAGCCAGTCGTCACTATAACCTGACTAGAGGGAGCCAGTCATCACTATAACCTGACTAGAGGGAGCCAGTCGTCACTATAACCTGACTAGAGGGAGCCAGTCGTCACTATAACCTGACTAGAGGGAACCAGTCGTCAACGTAACCTGACTAGAGGGAGCCAGTCATCAACGTAACCTGACTAGAGGGAGCCAGTCGTCACTATAACCTGACTAGAGGGAGCCAGTCGTCAACGTAACCTGACTAGAGGGAGCCAGTCATCAATATAACCTGACTAGAGGGAGCCAGTCGTCACTATAACCTGACTAGAGGGAGCCAGTCGTCACTATAACCTGACTAGAGGGAGCCAGTCGTCAATATAACCTGACTAGAGGGAGCCAGTCGTCACTATAACCTGACTAGAGGGAGCCAGTCGTCACTATAACCTGACCTAGAGGGAGCCAGTCGTCACTATAACCTGACTAGAGGGAGCCAGTCATCACTATAACTTGACTAGAGGGAGCCAGTCGTCACTATAACCTGATTAGAGGGAGCCAGTCGTCACTATAACCTGACTAGAGGGAGCCAGTCGTCAACGTAACCTGACTAGAGGGAGCCAGTCATCAACGTAACCTGACTAGAGGGAGCCAGTCGTCAACGTAACCTGACTAGAGGGAGCCAGTCATCACTATAACTTGACTAGAGGGAGCCAGTCGTCACTATAACCTGATTAGAGGGAGCCAGTCGTCACTATAACCTGACTAGAGGGAGCCAGTCGTCAACGTAACCTGACTAGAGGGAGCCAGTCATCAACGTAACCTGACTAGAGGGAGCCAGTCGTCAACGTAACCTGACTAGAGGGAGCCAGTCATCACTATAACCTGACTAGAGGGAGCCAGTTGTCAACGTAACCTGACTAGAGGGAGAAGGTCGTCAACATAACCTGACTAGAGGGAGCCAGTCGTCAACGTAACCTGACTAGAGGGAGCCAGTCATCAACGTAACCTGACTAGAGGGAGCCAGTCGTCAACGTAACCTGACTAGAGGGAGCCAGTCATCACTATAACCTGACTAGAGGGAGCCAGTCGTCAACGTAACCTGACTAGAGGGAGAAGGTCGTCAACATAACCTGACTAGAGGGAGCCAGTCGTCAACGTTACCTGACTAGAGGGAGCCAGTCATCAATATAACCTGACTAGAGGGAGCCAGTCGTCAACGTAACCTGACTAGAGGGAGCCAGTCATCACTATAACCTGACCAGAGGGAGCCAGTCGTCACTATAACCTGACTAGAGGGAGCCAGTCGTCAATATAACCTGACTAGAGGGAGCCAGTCGTCACTATAACCAGACTAGAGGGAGCCAGTCGTAACTATAACCTGACCTAGAGGGAGCCAGTCGTCACTATAACCTGACTAGAGGGAGCCAGTCATCACTATAACCTGACTAGAGGGAGCCAGTCGTCACTATAACCTGACTAGAGGGAGCCAGTCGTCACTATAACCTGACTAGAGGGAACCAGTCGTCAACGTAACCTGACTAGAGGGAGCCAGTCATCAACGTAACCTGACTAGAGGGAGCCAGTCGTCACTATAACCTGACTAGAGGGAGCCAGTCGTCAACGTAACCTGACTAGAGGGAGCCAGTCATCAATATAACCTGACTAGAGGGAGCCAGTCGTCACTATAACCTGACTAGAGGGAGCCAGTCGTCACTATAACCTGACTAGAGGGAGCCAGTCGTCAATATAACCTGACTAGAGGGAGCCAGTCGTCACTATAACCTGACTAGAGGGAGCCAGTCGTCACTATAACCTGACCTAGAGGGAGCCAGTCGTCACTATAACCTGACTAGAGGGAGCCAGTCATCACTATAACTTGACTAGAGGGAGCCAGTCGTCACTATAACCTGATTAGAGGGAGCCAGTCGTCACTATAACCTGACTAGAGGGAGCCAGTCGTCAACGTAACCTGACTAGAGGGAGCCAGTCATCAACGTAACCTGACTAGAGGGAGCCAGTCGTCAACGTAACCTGACTAGAGGGAGCCAGTCGTCAGTATAACCTGATTAGAGGGAGCCAGTCGTCACTATAACCTGACTAGAGGGAGCCAGTCGTCAACGTAACCTGACTAGAGGGAGCCAGTCATCAACGTAACCTGACTAGAGGGAGCCAGTCGTCAACGTAACCTGACTAGAGGGAGCCAGTCATCACTATAACTTGACTAGAGGGAGCCAGTCGTCACTATAACCTGATTAGAGGGAGCCAGTCGTCACTATAACCTGACTAGAGGGAGCCAGTCGTCAACGTAACCTGACTAGAGGGAGCCAGTCATCAACGTAACCTGACTAGAGGGAGCCAGTCGTCAACGTAACCTGACTAGAGGGAGCCAGTCATCACTATAACCTGACTAGAGGGAGCCAGTCGTCAACGTAACCTGACTAGAGGGAGAAGGTCGTCAACATAACCTGACTAGAGGGAGCCAGTCGTCAACGTTACCTGACTAGAGGGAGCCAGTCATCAATATAACCTGACTAGAGGGAGCCAGTCGTCAACGTAACCTGACTAGAGGGAGCCAGTCATCACTATAACCTGACCAGAGGGAGCCAGTCGTCACTATAACCTGACTAGAGGGAGCCAGTCGTCAATATAACCTGACTAGAGGGAGCCAGTCGTCACTATAACCAGACTAGAGGGAGCCAGTCGTAACTATAACCTGACCTAGAGGGAGCCAGTCGTCACTATAACCTGACTAGAGGGAGCCAGTCATCACTATAACCTGACTAGAGGGAGCCAGTCGTCACTATAACCTGACTAGAGGGAGCCAGTCGTCACTATAACCTGACTAGAGGGAACCAGTCGTCAACGTAACCTGACTAGAGGGAGCCAGTCATCAACGTAACCTGACTAGAGGGAGCCAGTCGTCACTATAACCTGACTAGAGGGAGCCAGTCGTCAACGTAACCTGACTAGAGGGAGCCAGTCATCAATATAACCTGACTAGAGGGAGCCAGTCGTCACTATAACCTGACTAGAGGGAGCCAGTCGTCACTATAACCTGACTAGAGGGAGCCAGTCGTCAATATAACCTGACTAGAGGGAGCCAGTCGTCACTATAACCTGACTAGAGGGAGCCAGTCGTCACTATAACCTGACCTAGAGGGAGCCAGTCGTCACTATAACCTGACTAGAGGGAGCCAGTCATCACTATAACTTGACTAGAGGGAGCCAGTCGTCACTATAACCTGATTAGAGGGAGCCAGTCGTCACTATAACCTGACTAGAGGGAGCCAGTCGTCAACGTAACCTGACTAGAGGGAGCCAGTCATCAACGTAACCTGACTAGAGGGAGCCAGTCGTCAACGTAACCTGAATAGAGGGAGCCAGTCATCACTATAACCTGACTAGAGGGAGCCAGTCGTCAACGTAACCTGACTAGAGGGAGAAGGTCGTCAACATAACCTGACTAGAGGGAGCCAGTCGTCAACGTTACCTGACTAGAGGGAGCCAGTCATCAATATAACCTGACTAGAGGGAGCCAGTCGTCAACGTAACCTGACTAGAGGGAGCCAGTCATCACTATAACCTGACCAGAGGGAGCCAGTCGTCACTATAACCTGACTAGAGGGAGCCAGTCGTCAATATAACCTGACTAGAGGGAGCCAGTCGTCACTATAACCAGACTAGAGGGAGCCAGTCGTCACTATAACCTGACCTAGAGGGAGCCAGTCGTCACTATAACCTGACTAGAGGGAGCCAGTCATCACTATAACCTGACTAGAGGGAGCCAGTCGTCACTATAACCTGACTAGAGGGAGCCAGTCGTCACTATAACCTGACTAGAGGGAACCAGTCGTCAACGTAACCTGACTAGAGGGAGCCAGTCATCAACGTAACCTGACTAGAGGGAGCCAGTCGTCACTATAACCTGACTAGAGGGAGCCAGTCGTCAACGTAACCTGACTAGAGGGAGCCAGTCATCAATATAACCTGACTAGAGGGAGCCAGTCGTCAACATGACCTGACCTAGAGGGAGCCAGTCGTCACTATAACCTGACTAGAGGGAGCCAGTCGTCAATATAACCTGACTAGAGGGAGCCAGTCGTCAATATAACCTGACTAGAGGGAGCCATTCGTCACTATAACCTGACTAGTTGGAGCCAGTCGTCACTATAACCTGACCTAGAGGGAGCCAGTCGTCACTATAACCTGACTAGAGGGAGCCAGTCATCACTATAACCTGACTAGAGGGAGCCAGTCGTCAGTATAACCTGACTAGAGGGTGCCAGTCGTCACTATAACCTGACTAGAGGGAGCCAGTCGTCAACGTAACCTGACTAGAGGGAGCCAGTCATAAACGTAACCTGACTAGAGGGAGTCATTCGTCAACGTAACCTGACTAGAGGGAGCCAGTCGTCACTATAACCTGACTAGAGGGAGCCAGTCGTCACTATAACCTGACTAGAGGGAACCAGTCGTCAACGTAACCTGACTAGAGGGAGCCAGTCATCAACGTAACCTGACTAGAGGGAGCCAGTCGTCACTATAACCTGACTAGAGGGAGCCAGTCGTAAACGTAACCTGACTAGAGGGAGCCAGTCATCAATATAACCTGACTAGAGGGAGCCAGTCGTCACTATAACCTGACTAGAGGGAGCCAGTCGTCACTATAACCTGACTAGAGGGAGCCAGTCGTCAATATAACCTGACTAGAGGGAGCCAGTCGTCAACATGACCTGATCTAGAGGGAGCCAGTCGTCACTATAACCTGACTAGAGGGAGCCAGTCGTCAATATAACCTGACTAGAGTGAGCCAGTCGTCAATATAACCTGACTAGAGGGAGCCAGTCGTCACTATAACCTGACTAGAGGGAGCCAGTCGTCACTATAACCTGACCTAGAGGGAGCCAGTCGTCACTATAACCTGACTAGAGGGAGCCAGTCATCACTATAACCTGACTAGAGGGAGCCAGTCGTCATTATAACCTGACTAGAGGGTGCCAGTCGTCACAATAACCTGACTAGAGGGAGCCAGTCGTCAACGTAACCTGACTAGAGGGAGCCAGTCATCAACGTAACCTGACTAGAGGGAGCCAGTCGTCAACGTAACCTGACTAGAGGGAGCCAGTCGTCACTATAACCTGACTAGAGGGAGCCAGACGTCAATGTAACCTGTCTAGAGGGAGCCAGTCATCAATATAACCTGACTAGAGGGAGCCAGTCGTCACTATAACCTGACTAGAGGGAGCCAGTCGTCACTATAACCTGACTAGAGGGAGCCAGTCGTCAATATAACCTGACTAGAGGGAGCCAGTCGTCAACATGACCTGACCTAGAGGGAGCCAGTCGTCACTATAACCTGACTAGAGGGAGCCAGTCGTCAACGTAACCTGACTAGAGGGAGCCAGTCGTCAACGTAACCTGACTAGAGGGAGCCAGTCGTCACTATAACCTGACTAGAGGGAGCCAGTCGTCACTATAACCTGACCAGAGGGAGCCAGTCGTCACTATAACCTGACTAGAGGGAGCCAGTCGTCACTATAACCTGACTAGAGGGAGCCAGTCGTCACTATAACCTGACTAGAGGGAGCCAGTCGTCACTATAACCTGACCAGAGGGAGCCAGTCGTCACTATAACCTGACCAGAGGGAGCCAGTCGTCACTATAACCTGACTAGAGGGAGCCAGTCGTCACTATAACCTGACTAGAGGGAGCCAGTCGTCACTATAACCTGACTAGAGGGAGCCAGTCGTCACTATAACCTGACTAGAGGGAGCCAGTCGTCACTATAACCTGACTAGAGGGAGCCAGTCGTCAACGTAACCTGACTAGAGGGAGAAGGTCGTCAACGTTACCTGACTAGAGGGAGCCAGTCATCAATATAACCTGACTAGAGGGAGCCAGTCGTCAACATAACCTGACTAGAGGGAGCCAGTCATCACTATAACCTGACCAGAGGGAGCCAGTCGTCACTATAACCTGACTAGAGGGAGCCAGTCGTCAATATAACCTGACTAGAGGGAGCCAGTCGTCACTATAACCTGACTAGAGGGAGCCAGTCGTCACTATAACCAGACTAGAGGGAGCCAGTCGTCACTATAACCTGACCTAGAGGGAGCCAGTCGTCACTATAACCTGACTAGAGGGAGCCAGTCATCACTATAACCTGACTAGAGGGAGCCAGTCGTCACTATAACCTGACTAGAGGGAGCCAGTCGTCACTATAACCTGACTAGAGGGAACCAGTCGTCAACGTAACCTGACTAGAGGGAGCCAGTCATCAACGTAACCTGACTAGAGGGAGCCAGTCGTCACTATAACCTGACTAGAGGGAGCCAGTCGTCAACGTAACCTGACTAGAGGGAGCCAGTCATCAATATAACCTGACTAGAGGGAGCCAGTCGTCACTATAACCTGACTAGAGGGAGCCAGTCGTCACTATAACCTGACTAGAGGGAGCCAGTCGTCAATATAACCTGACTAGAGGGAGCCAGTCGTCAACATGACCTGACCTAGAGGGAGCCAGTCATCACTATAACCTGACTAGAGGGAGCCAGTCGTCACTATAACCAGACTAGAGGGAGCCAGTCGTAACTATAACCTGACCTAGAGGGAGCCAGTCGTCACTATAACCTGACTAGAGGGAGCCAGTCATCACTATAACCTGACTAGAGGGAGCCAGTCGTCACTATAACCTGACTAGAGGGAGCCAGTCGTCACTATAACCTGACTAGAGGGAACCAGTCGTCAACGTAACCTGACTAGAGGGAGCCAGTCATCAACGTAACCTGACTAGAGGGAGCCAGTCGTCACTATAACCTGACTAGAGGGAGCCAGTCGTCAACGTAACCTGACTAGAGGGAGCCAGTCATCAATATAACCTGACTAGAGGGAGCCAGTCGTCACTATAACCTGACTAGAGGGAGCCAGTCGTCACTATAACCTGACTAGAGGGAGCCAGTCGTCAATATAACCTGACTAGAGGGAGCCAGTCGTCACTATAACCTGACTAGAGGGAGCCAGTCGTCACTATAACCTGACCTAGAGGGAGCCAGTCGTCACTATAACCTGACTAGAGGGAGCCAGTCATCACTATAACTTGACTAGAGGGAGCCAGTCGTCACTATAACCTGATTAGAGGGAGCCAGTCGTCACTATAACCTGACTAGAGGGAGCCAGTCGTCAACGTAACCTGACTAGAGGGAGCCAGTCATCAACGTAACCTGACTAGAGGGAGCCAGTCGTCAACGTAACCTGAATAGAGGGAGCCAGTCATCACTATAACCTGACTAGAGGGAGCCAGTCGTCAACGTAACCTGACTAGAGGGAGAAGGTCGTCAACATAACCTGACTAGAGGGAGCCAGTCGTCAACGTTACCTGACTAGAGGGAGCCAGTCATCAATATAACCTGACTAGAGGGAGCCAGTCGTCAACGTAACCTGACTAGAGGGAGCCAGTCATCACTATAACCTGACCAGAGGGAGCCAGTCGTCACTATAACCTGACTAGAGGGAGCCAGTCGTCAATATAACCTGACTAGAGGGAGCCAGTCGTCACTATAACCAGACTAGAGGGAGCCAGTCGTCACTATAACCTGACCTAGAGGGAGCCAGTCGTCACTATAACCTGACTAGAGGGAGCCAGTCATCACTATAACCTGACTAGAGGGAGCCAGTCGTCACTATAACCTGACTAGAGGGAGCCAGTCGTCACTATAACCTGACTAGAGGGAACCAGTCGTCAACGTAACCTGACTAGAGGGAGCCAGTCATCAACGTAACCTGACTAGAGGGAGCCAGTCGTCACTATAACCTGACTAGAGGGAGCCAGTCGTCAACGTAACCTGACTAGAGGGAGCCAGTCATCAATATAACCTGACTAGAGGGAGCCAGTCGTCAACATGACCTGACCTAGAGGGAGCCAGTCGTCACTATAACCTGACTAGAGGGAGCCAGTCGTCAATATAACCTGACTAGAGGGAGCCAGTCGTCAATATAACCTGACTAGAGGGAGCCATTCGTCACTATAACCTGACTAGTTGGAGCCAGTCGTCACTATAACCTGACCTAGAGGGAGCCAGTCGTCACTATAACCTGACTAGAGGGAGCCAGTCATCACTATAACCTGACTAGAGGGAGCCAGTCGTCAGTATAACCTGACTAGAGGGTGCCAGTCGTCACTATAACCTGACTAGAGGGAGCCAGTCGTCAACGTAACCTGACTAGAGGGAGCCAGTCATAAACGTAACCTGACTAGAGGGAGTCATTCGTCAACGTAACCTGACTAGAGGGAGCCAGTCGTCACTATAACCTGACTAGAGGGAGCCAGTCGTCACTATAACCTGACTAGAGGGAACCAGTCGTCAACGTAACCTGACTAGAGGGAGCCAGTCATCAACGTAACCTGACTAGAGGGAGCCAGTCGTCACTATAACCTGACTAGAGGGAGCCAGTCGTAAACGTAACCTGACTAGAGGGAGCCAGTCATCAATATAACCTGACTAGAGGGAGCCAGTCGTCACTATAACCTGACTAGAGGGAGCCAGTCGTCACTATAACCTGACTAGAGGGAGCCAGTCGTCAATATAACCTGACTAGAGGGAGCCAGTCGTCAACATGACCTGATCTAGAGGGAGCCAGTCGTCACTATAACCTGACTAGAGGGAGCCAGTCGTCAATATAACCTGACTAGAGTGAGCCAGTCGTCAATATAACCTGACTAGAGGGAGCCAGTCGTCACTATAACCTGACTAGAGGGAGCCAGTCGTCACTATAACCTGACCTAGAGGGAGCCAGTCGTCACTATAACCTGACTAGAGGGAGCCAGTCATCACTATAACCTGACTAGAGGGAGCCAGTCGTCATTATAACCTGACTAGAGGGTGCCAGTCGTCACAATAACCTGACTAGAGGGAGCCAGTCGTCAACGTAACCTGACTAGAGGGAGCCAGTCATCAACGTAACCTGACTAGAGGGAGCCAGTCGTCAACGTAACCTGACTAGAGGGAGCCAGTCGTCACTATAACCTGACTAGAGGGAGCCAGACGTCAATGTAACCTGTCTAGAGGGAGCCAGTCATCAATATAACCTGACTAGAGGGAGCCAGTCGTCACTATAACCTGACTAGAGGGAGCCAGTCGTCACTATAACCTGACTAGAGGGAGCCAGTCGTCAATATAACCTGACTAGAGGGAGCCAGTCGTCAACATGACCTGACCTAGAGGGAGCCAGTCGTCACTATAACCTGACTAGAGGGAGCCAGTCGTCAACGTAACCTGACTAGAGGGAGCCAGTCGTCAACGTAACCTGACTAGAGGGAGCCAGTCGTCACTATAACCTGACTAGAGGGAGCCAGTCGTCACTATAACCTGACCAGAGGGAGCCAGTCGTCACTATAACCTGACTAGAGGGAGCCAGTCGTCACTATAACCTGACTAGAGGGAGCCAGTCGTCACTATAACCTGACTAGAGGGAGCCAGTCGTCACTATAACCTGACCAGAGGGAGCCAGTCGTCACTATAACCTGACCAGAGGGAGCCAGTCGTCACTATAACCTGACTAGAGGGAGCCAGTCGTCACTATAACCTGACTAGAGGGAGCCAGTCGTCACTATAACCTGACTAGAGGGAGCCAGTCGTCACTATAACCTGACTAGAGGGAGCCAGTCGTCACTATAACCTGACTAGAGGGAGCCAGTCGTCAACGTAACCTGACTAGAGGGAGAAGGTCGTCAACGTTACCTGACTAGAGGGAGCCAGTCATCAATATAACCTGACTAGAGGGAGCCAGTCGTCAACATAACCTGACTAGAGGGAGCCAGTCATCACTATAACCTGACCAGAGGGAGCCAGTCGTCACTATAACCTGACTAGAGGGAGCCAGTCGTCAATATAACCTGACTAGAGGGAGCCAGTCGTCACTATAACCTGACTAGAGGGAGCCAGTCGTCACTATAACCAGACTAGAGGGAGCCAGTCGTCACTATAACCTGACCTAGAGGGAGCCAGTCGTCACTATAACCTGACTAGAGGGAGCCAGTCATCACTATAACCTGACTAGAGGGAGCCAGTCGTCAACGTAACCTGACTAGAGGGAGCCAGTCGTCAACTATAACCTGACTAGAGGGAGCCAGTCGTCACTATAACCTGACTAGAGGGAGCCAGTCGTCACTATAACCTGACTAGAGGGAGCCAGTCGTCACTATAACCTGACTAGAGGGAGCCAGTCGTCACTATAACCTGACTAGAGGGAGCCAGTCGTCACTATAACCTGACTAGAGGGAGCCAGTCGTCACTATAACCTGACTAGAGGGAGCCAGTCGTCACTATAACCTGACTAGAGGGAGCCAGTCGTCACTATAACCTGACTAGAGGGAGCCAGTCGTCACTATAACCTGACTAGAGGGAGCCAGTCGTCACTATAACCTGACTAGAGGGAGCCAGTCGTCACTATAACCTGACTAGAGGGAGCCAGTCGTCACTATAACCTGACTAGAGGGAGCCAGTCGTCAACGTAACCTGACTAGAGGGAGCCAGTCGTCACTATAACCTGACTAGAGGGAGCCAGTCATCAATATAACCTGACTAGAGGGAGCCAGTCGTCAACTATAACCTGACTAGAGGGAGCCAGTCATCACTATAACCTGACCAGAGGGAGCCAGTCGTCACTATAACCTGACTAGAGGGAGCCAGTCGTCAATATAACCTGACTAGAGGGAGCCAGTCGTCACTATAACCTGACTAGAGGGAGCCAGTCGTCACTATAACCTGACTAGAGGGAGCCAGTCGTCACTATAACCTGACTAGAGGGAGCCAGTCGTCACTATAACCTGACTAGAGGGAGCCAGTCATCACTATAACCTGACTAGAGGGAGCCAGTCGTCACTATAACCTGACTAGAGGGAGCCAGTCGTCACTATAACCTGACTAGAGGGAGCCAGTCGTCAACGTAACCTGACTAGAGGGAGCCAGTCATCAACGTAACCTGACTAGAGGGAGCCAGTCGTCACTATAACCTGACTAGAGGGAGCCAGTCGTCAACGTAACCTGACTAGAGGGAGCCAGTCATCACTATAACCTGACTAGAGGGAGCCAGTCGTCACTATAACCTGACTAGAGGGAGCCAGTCGTCACTATAACCTGACTAGAGGGAGCCAGTCGTCACTATAACCTGACTAGAGGGAGCCAGTCGTCAACATAACCTGACCTAGAGGGAGCCAGTCATCACTATAACCTGACTAGAGGGAGCCAGTCGTCACTATAACCTGACTAGAGGGAGCCAGTCGTCACTATAACCTGACCTAGAGGGAGCCAGTCGTCACTATAACCTGACTAGAGGGAGCCAGTCATCACTATAACCTGACTAGAGGGAGCCAGTCGTCACTATAACCTGACTAGAGGGAGCCAGTCGTCACTATAACCTGACTAGAGGGAGCCAGTCGTCAACGTAACCTGACTAGAGGGAGCCAGTCATCAACGTAACCTGACTAGAGGGAGCCAGTCGTCACTATAACCTGACTAGAGGGAGCCAGTCGTCAACGTAACCTGACTAGAGGGAGCCAGTCATCACTATAACCTGACTAGAGGGAGCCAGTCGTCACTATAACCTGACTAGAGGGAGCCAGTCGTCACTATAACCTGACTAGAGGGAGCCAGTCGTCACTATAACCTGACTAGAGGGAGCCAGTCGTCACTATAACCTGACTAGAGGGAGCCAGTCGTCACTATAACCTGACTAGAGGGAGCCAGTCGTCACTATAACCTGACTAGAGGGAGCCAGTCATCACTATAACCTGACTAGAGGGAGCCAGTCGTCACTATAACCTGACTAGAGGGAGCCAGTCGTCACTATAACCTGACTAGAGGGAGCCAGTCGTCAACGTAACCTGACTAGAGGGAGCCAGTCATCAACGATAACCTGACTAGAGGGAGCCAGTCGTCAACGTAACCTGACTAGAGGGAGCCAGTCATCACTATAACCTGACTAGAGGGAGCCAGTCGTCACTGTAACCTGACTAGAGGGAGCCAGTCGTCAACTATAACCTGACTAGAGGGAGCCAGTCGTCACTATAACCTGACTAGAGGGAGCCAGTCGTCACTATAACCTGACTAGAGGGAGCCAGTCGTCAACGTAACCTGACTAGAGGGAGCCAGTCGTCACTATAACCTGACCAGAGGGAGCCAGTCGTCACTATAACCTGACTAGAGGGAGCCAGTCGTCACTATAACCTGACTAGAGGGAGCCAGTCGTCACTATAACCTGACTAGAGGGAGCCAGTCGTCACTATAACCTGACTAGAGGGAGCCAGTCGTCACTATAACCTGACTAGAGGGAGCCAGTCATCACTATAACCTGACTAGAGGGAGCCAGTCGTCACTATAACCTGACTAGAGGGAGCCAGTCGTCACTATAACCTGACTAGAGGGAGCCAGTCGTCACTATAACCTGACTAGAGGGAGCCAGTCGTCAACGTAACCTGACTAGAGGGAGCCAGTCGTCACTATAACCTGACTAGAGGGAGCCAGTCGTCAACGTAACCTGACTAGAGGGAGCCAGTCATCAATATAACCTGACTAGAGGGAGCCAGTCGTCACTATAACCTGACTAGAGGGAGCCAGTCGTCACTATAACCTGACTAGAGGGAGCCAGTCGTCACTATAACCTGACTAGAGGGAGCCAGTCGTCACTATAACCTGACTAGAGGGAGCCAGTCGTCACTATAACCTGACTAGAGGGAGCCAGTCGTCACTATAACCTGACCTAGAGGGAGCCAGTCGTCACTATAACCTGACTAGAGGGAGCCAGTCATCACTATAACCTGACTAGAGGGAGCCAGTCGTCACTATAACCTGACTAGAGGGAGCCAGTCGTCACTATAACCTGACTAGAGGGAGCCAGTCGTCACGTAACCTGACTAGAGGGAGCCAGTCATCACTGTAACCTGACTAGAGGGAGCCAGTCGTCACTATAACCTGACTAGAGGGAGCCAGTCGTCACTATAACCTGACTAGAGGGAGCCAGTCGTCACTATAACCTGACTAGAGGGAGCCAGTCGTCAACGTAACCTGACTAGAGGGAGCCAGTCATCACTGTAACCTGACTAGAGGGAGCCAGTCGTCACTATAACCTGACTAGAGGGAGCCAGTCGTCACTATAACCTGACTAGAGGGAGCCAGTCGTCACTATAACCTGACTAGAGGGAGCCAGTCGTCACTATAACCTGACTAGAGGGAGCCAGTCGTCACTATAACCTGACTAGAGGGAGCCAGTCGTCACTATAACCTGACTAGAGGGAGCCAGTCGTCACTATAACCTGACTAGAGGGAGCCAGTCGTCACTATAACCTGACTAGAGGGAGCCAGTCGTCACTATAACCTGACTAGAGGGAGCCAGTCGTCACTATAACCTGACTAGAGGGAGCCAGTCGTCACTATAACCTGACTAGAGGGAGCCAGTCGTCACTATAACCTGACTAGAGGGAGCCAGTCGTCACTATAACCTGACTAGAGGGAGCCAGTCATCACTATAACCTGACTAGAGGGAGCCAGTCGTCACTATAACCTGACTAGAGGGAGCCAGTCGTCACTATAACCTGACTAGAGGGAGCCAGTCGTCACTATAACCTGACTAGAGGGAGCCAGTCGTCAACTATAACCTGACTAGAGGGAGCCAGTCGTCACTATAACCTGACTAGAGGGAGCCAGTCGTCACTATAACCTGACTAGAGGGAGCCAGTCGTCACTATAACCTGACTAGAGGGAGCCAGTCGTCACTATAACCTGACTAGAGGGAGCCAGTCGTCACTATAACCTGACTAGAGGGAGCCAGTCGTCACTATAACCTGACTAGAGGGAGCCAGTCGTCACTATAACCTGACTAGAGGGAGCCAGTCGTCAACATAACCTGACTAGAGGGAGCCAGTCGTCACTATAACCTGACTAGAGGGAGCCAGTCGTCAACTATAACCTGACTAGAGGGAGCCAGTCGTCAACTATAACCTGACTAGAGGGAGCCAGTCGTCACTATAACCTGACTAGAGGGAGCCAGTCGTCACTATAACCTGACTAGAGGGAGCCAGTCGTCACTATAACCTGACTAGAGGGAGCCAGTCGTCACTATAACCTGACTAGAGGGAGCCAGTCGTCACTATAACCTGACTAGAGGGAGCCAGTCGTCACTATAACCTGACTAGAGGGAGCCAGTCGTCACTATAACCTGACTAGAGGGAGCCAGTCGTCACTATAACCTGACTAGAGGGAGCCAGTCGTCACTATAACCTGACTAGAGGGAGCCAGTCGTCACTATAACCTGACTAGAGGGAGCCAGTCGTCACTATAACCTGACTAGAGGGAGCCAGTCATCACTATAACCTGACTAGAGGGAGCCAGTCGTCACTATAACCTGACTAGAGGGAGCCAGTCGTCACTATAACCTGACTAGAGGGAGCCAGTCATCACTATAACCTGACTAGAGGGAGCCAGTCGTCACTATAACCTGACTAGAGGGAGCCAGTCATCACTATAACCTGACTAGAGGGAGCCAGTCGTCACTATAACCTGACTAGAGGGAGCCAGTCGTCACTATAACCTGACTAGAGGGAGCCAGTCGTCACTATAACCTGACTAGAGGGAGCCAGTCATCACTATAACCTGACTAGAGGGAGCCAGTCGTCAACTATAACCTGACTAGAGGGAGCCAGTCGTCACTATAACCTGACTAGAGGGAGCCAGTCGTCACTATAACCTGACTAGAGGGAGCCAGTCGTCACTATAACCTGACTAGAGGGAGCCAGTCGTCACTATAACCTGACTAGAGGGAGCCAGTCGTCACTATAACCTGACTAGAGGGAGCCAGTCGTCACTATAACCTGACTAGAGGGAGCCAGTCGTCACTATAACCTGACTAGAGGGAGCCAGTCGTCACTATAACCTGACTAGAGGGAGCCAGTCATCACTATAACCTGACTAGAGGGAGCCAGTCATCACTATAACCTGACTAGAGGGAGCCAGTCGTCACTATAACCTGACTAGAGGGAGCCAGTCGTCACTATAACCTGACTAGAGGGAGCCAGTCGTCACTATAACCTGACTAGAGGGAGCCAGTCATCACTATAACCTGACTAGAGGGAGCCAGTCGTCACTATAACCTGACTAGAGGGAGCCAGTCGTCACTATAACCTGACTAGAGGGAGCCAGTCGTCACTATAACCTGACTAGAGGGAGCCAGTCGTCACTATAACCTGACTAGAGGGAGCCAGTCGTCACTATAACCTGACTAGAGGGAGCCAGTCGTCACTATAACCTGACTAGAGGGAGCCAGTCGTCACTATAACCTGACTAGAGGGAGCCAGTCGTCACTATAACCTGACTAGAGGGAGCCAGTCGTCACTATAACCTGACTAGAGGGAGCCAGTCATCACTATAACCTGACTAGAGGGAGCCAGTCGTCACTATAACCTGACTAGAGGGAGCCAGTCGTCACTATAACCTGACTAGAGGGAGCCAGTCGTCACTATAACCTGACTAGAGGGAGCCAGTCATCACTATAACCTGACTAGAGGGAGCCAGTCATCACTATAACCTGACTAGAGGGAGCCAGTCGTCACTATAACCTGACTAGAGGGAGCCAGTCGTCACTATAACCTGACTAGAGGGAGCCAGTCGTCACTATAACCTGACTAGAGGGAGCCAGTCGTCACTATAACCTGACTAGAGGGAGCCAGTCGTCACTATAACCTGACTAGAGGGAGCCAGTCGTCACTATAACCTGACTAGAGGGAGCCAGTCGTCACTATAACCTGACTAGAGGGAGCCAGTCGTCACTATAACCTGACTAGAGGGAGCCAGTCGTCACTATAACCTGACTAGAGGGAGCCAGTCGTCACTATAACCTGACTAGAGGGAGCCAGTCGTCACTATAACCTGACTAGAGGGAGCCAGTCGTCACTATAACCTGACTAGAGGGAGCCAGTCGTCACTATAACCTGACTAGAGGGAGCCAGTCGTCACTATAACCTGACTAGAGGGAGCCAGTCGTCACTATAACCTGACTAGAGGGAGCCAGTCGTCACTATAACCTGACTAGAGGGAGCCAGTCGTCACTATAACCTGACTAGAGGGAGCCAGTCGTCACTATAACCTGACTAGAGGGAGCCAGTCATCACTATAACCTGACTAGAGGGAGCCAGTCGTCACTATAACCTGACTAGAGGGAGCCAGTCGTCACTATAACCTGACTAGAGGGAGCCAGTCGTCACTATAACCTGACTAGAGGGAGCCAGTCGTCACTATAACCTGACTAGAGGGAGCCAGTCATCACTATAACCTGACTAGAGGGAGCCAGTCGTCACTATAACCTGACTAGAGGGAGCCAGTCGTCACTATAACCTGACTAGAGGGAGCCAGTCGTCACTATAACCTGACTAGAGGGAGCCAGTCGTCACTATAACCTGACTAGAGGGAGCCAGTCGTCACTATAACCTGACTAGAGGGAGCCAGTCGTCACTATAACCTGACTAGAGGGAGCCAGTCGTCACTATAACCTGACTAGAGGGAGCCAGTCGTCACTATAACCTGACTAGAGGGAGCCAGTCGTCACTATAACCTGACTAGAGGGAGCCAGTCGTCACTATAACCTGACTAGAGGGAGCCAGTCGTCACTATAACCTGACTAGAGGGAGCCAGTCGTCACTATAACCTGACTAGAGGGAGCCAGTCGTCACTATAACCTGACTAGAGGGAGCCAGTCGTCACTATAACCTGACTAGAGGGAGCCAGTCGTCACTATAACCTGACTAGAGGGAGCCAGTCGTCACTATAACCTGACTAGAGGGAGCCAGTCGTCACTATAACCTGACTAGAGGGAGCCAGTCGTCACTATAACCTGACTAGAGGGAGCCAGTCGTCACTATAACCTGACTAGAGGGAGCCAGTCGTCACTATAACCTGACTAGAGGGAGCCAGTCATCACTATAACCTGACTAGAGGGAGCCAGTCGTCACTATAACCTGACTAGAGGGAGCCAGTCGTCACTATAACCTGACTAGAGGGAGCCAGTCGTCACTATAACCTGACTAGAGGGAGCCAGTCGTCACTATAACCTGACTAGAGGGAGCCAGTCGTCACTATAACCTGACTAGAGGGAGCCAGTCGTCACTATAACCTGACTAGAGGGAGCCAGTCGTCACTATAACCTGACTAGAGGGAGCCAGTCGTCACTATAACCTGACTAGAGGGAGCCAGTCGTCACTATAACCTGACTAGAGGGAGCCAGTCGTCACTATAACCTGACTAGAGGGAGCCAGTCGTCACTATAACCTGACTAGAGGGAGCCAGTCGTCACTATAACCTGACTAGAGGGAGCCAGTCGTCACTATAACCTGACTAGAGGGAGCCAGTCGTCACTATAACCTGACTAGAGGGAGCCAGTCATCACTATAACCTGACTAGAGGGAGCCAGTCGTCACTATAACCTGACTAGAGGGAGCCAGTCGTCACTATAACCTGACTAGAGGGAGCCAGTCGTCACTATAACCTGACTAGAGGGAGCCAGTCATCACTATAACCTGACTAGAGGGAGCCAGTCGTCACTATAACCTGACTAGAGGGAGCCAGTCGTCACTATAACCTGACTAGAGGGAGCCAGTCGTCACTATAACCTGACTAGAGGGAGCCAGTCGTCACTATAACCTGACTAGAGGGAGCCAGTCGTCACTATAACCTGACTAGAGGGAGCCAGTCATCACTATAACCTGACTAGAGGGAGCCAGTCGTCACTATAACCTGACTAGAGGGAGCCAGTCGTCACTATAACCTGACTAGAGGGAGCCAGTCGTCACTATAACCTGACTAGAGGGAGCCAGTCGTCACTATAACCTGACTAGAGGGAGCCAGTCGTCACTATAACCTGACTAGAGGGAGCCAGTCGTCACTATAACCTGACTAGAGGGAGCCAGTCATCACTATAACCTGACTAGAGGGAGCCAGTCATCACTATAACCTGACTAGAGGGAGCCAGTCGTCACTATAACCTGACTAGAGGGAGCCAGTCGTCAACGTAACCTGACTAGAGGGAGCCAGTCGTCACTATAACCTGACTAGAGGGAGCCAGTCGTCACTATAACCTGACTAGAGGGAGCCAGTCGTCACTATAACCTGACTAGAGGGAGCCAGTCGTCACTATAACCTGACTAGAGGGAGCCAGTCGTCACTATAACCTGACTAGAGGGAGCCAGTCGTCACTATAACCTGACTAGAGGGAGCCAGTCGTCACTATAACCTGACTAGAGGGAGCCAGTCGTCACTATAACCTGACTAGAGGGAGCCAGTCGTCACTATAACCTGACTAGAGGGAGCCAGTCGTCACTATAACCTGACTAGAGGGAGCCAGTCGTCACTATAACCTGACTAGAGGGAGCCAGTCGTCACTATAACCTGACTAGAGGGAGCCAGTCGTCACTATAACCTGACTAGAGGGAGCCAGTCGTCACTATAACCTGACTAGAGGGAGCCAGTCGTCACTATAACCTGACTAGAGGGAGCCAGTCGTCACTATAACCTGACTAGAGGGAGCCAGTCGTCACTATAACCTGACTAGAGGGAGCCAGTCGTCACTATAACCTGACTAGAGGGAGCCAGTCATCACTATAACCTGACTAGAGGGAGCCAGTCGTCACTATAACCTGACTAGAGGGAGCCAGTCGTCACTATAACCTGACTAGAGGGAGCCAGTCGTCACTATAACCTGACTAGAGGGAGCCAGTCGTCACTATAACCTGACTAGAGGGAGCCAGTCATCACTATAACCTGACTAGAGGGAGCCAGTCGTCACTATAACCTGACTAGAGGGAGCCAGTCGTCACTATAACCTGACTAGAGGGAGCCAGTCGTCACTATAACCTGACTAGAGGGAGCCAGTCGTCACTATAACCTGACTAGAGGGAGCCAGTCGTCACTATAACCTGACTAGAGGGAGCCAGTCGTCACTATAACCTGACTAGAGGGAGCCAGTCGTCACTATAACCTGACTAGAGGGAGCCAGTCGTCACTATAACCTGACTAGAGGGAGCCAGTCGTCACTATAACCTGACTAGAGGGAGCCAGTCGTCACTATAACCTGACTAGAGGGAGCCAGTCGTCACTATAACCTGACTAGAGGGAGCCAGTCGTCACTATAACCTGACTAGAGGGAGCCAGTCGTCACTATAACCTGACTAGAGGGAGCCAGTCGTCACTATAACCTGACTAGAGGGAGCCAGTCGTCAACATAACCTGACTAGAGGGAGCCAGTCGTCACTATAACCTGACTAGAGGGAGCCAGTCGTCACTATAACCTGACTAGAGGGAGCCAGTCGTCACTATAACCTGACTAGAGGGAGCCAGTCGTCACTATAACCTGACTAGAGGGAGCCAGTCGTCACTATAACCTGACTAGAGGGAGCCAGTCGTCACTATAACCTGACTAGAGGGAGCCAGTCGTCACTATAACCTGACTAGAGGGAGCCAGTCGTCACTATAACCTGACTAGAGGGAGCCAGTCGTCACTATAACCTGACTAGAGGGAGCCAGTCGTCACTATAACCTGACTAGAGGGAGCCAGTCGTCACTATAACCTGACTAGAGGGAGCCAGTCGTCACTATAACCTGACTAGAGGGAGCCAGTCATCACTATAACCTGACTAGAGGGAGCCAGTCGTCACTATAACCTGACTAGAGGGAGCCAGTCGTCACTATAACCTGACTAGAGGGAGCCAGTCGTCACTATAACCTGACTAGAGGGAGCCAGTCGTCACTATAACCTGACTAGAGGGAGCCAGTCGTCACTATAACCTGACTAGAGGGAGCCAGTCGTCACTATAACCTGACTAGAGGGAGCCAGTCGTCACTATAACCTGACTAGAGGGAGCCAGTCGTCACTATAACCTGACTAGAGGGAGCCAGTCGTCACTATAACCTGACTAGAGGGAGCCAGTCATCACTATAACCTGACTAGAGGGAGCCAGTCGTCACTATAACCTGACTAGAGGGAGCCAGTCGTCACTATAACCTGACTAGAGGGAGCCAGTCGTCACTATAACCTGACTAGAGGGAGCCAGTCGTCACTATAACCTGACTAGAGGGAGCCAGTCATCACTATAACCTGACTAGAGGGAGCCAGTCGTCACTATAACCTGACTAGAGGGAGCCAGTCGTCACTATAACCTGACTAGAGGGAGCCAGTCGTCACTATAACCTGACTAGAGGGAGCCAGTCGTCACTATAACCTGACTAGAGGGAGCCAGTCGTCACGATAACCTGACTAGAGGGAGCCAGTCGTCAACTATAACCTGACTAGAGGGAGCCAGTCGTCACTATAACCTGACTAGAGGGAGCCAGTCGTCACTATAACCTGACTAGAGGGAGCCAGTCGTCACTATAACCTGACTAGAGGGAGCCAGTCGTCACTATAACCTGACTAGAGGGAGCCAGTCGTCACTATAACCTGACTAGAGGGAGCCAGTCGTCACTATAACCTGACTAGAGGGAGCCAGTCATCACTATAACCTGACTAGAGGGAGCCAGTCGTCACTATAACCTGACTAGAGGGAGCCAGTCGTCAACGTAACCTGACTAGAGGGAGCCAGTCGTCAACGTAACCTGACTAGAGGGAGCCAGTCGTCACTATAACCTGACTAGAGGGAGCCAGTCGTCAACTATAACCTGACTAGAGGGAGCCAGTCATCACTATAACCTGACTAGAGGGAGCCAGTCGTCACTATAACCTGACTAGAGGGAGCCAGTCGTCACTATAACCTGACTAGAGGGAGCCAGTCGTCACTATAACCTGACTAGAGGGAGCCAGTCGTCACTATAACCTGACTAGAGGGAGCCAGTCGTCACTATAACCTGACTAGAGGGAGCCAGTCGTCACTATAACCTGACTAGAGGGAGCCAGTCGTCACTATAACCTGACTAGAGGGAGCCAGTCGTCACTATAACCTGACTAGAGGGAGCCAGTCGTCACTATAACCTGACTAGAGGGAGCCAGTCGTCAACGTAACCTGACTAGAGGGAGCCAGTCATCACTATAACCTGACTAGAGGGAGCCAGTCGTCAACGTAACCTGACTAGAGGGAGCCAGTCATCACTATAACCTGACTAGAGGGAGCCAGTCGTCACTATAACCTGACTAGAGGGAGCCAGTCGTCACTATAACCTGACTAGAGGGAGCCAGTCGTCACTATAACCTGACTAGAGGGAGCCAGTCATCACGTAACCTGACTAGAGGGAGCCAGTCGTCACTATAACCTGACTAGAGGGAGCCAGTCGTCACTATAACCTGACTAGAGGGAGCCAGTCGTCAACGTAACCTGACTAGAGGGAGCCAGTCGTCAACATAACCTGACTAGAGGGAGCCAGTCGTCAACGTAACCTGACTAGAGGGAGCCAGTCATCACTATAACCTGACTAGAGGGAGCCAGTCGTCAACGTAACCTGACTAGAGGGAGCCAGTCGTCACTATAACCTGACTAGAGGGAGCCAGTCGTCACTATAACCTGACTAGAGGGAGCCAGTCGTCAATATAACCTGACTAGAGGGAGCCAGTCGTCAACATAACCTGACTAGAGGGAGCCAGTCGTCACTATAACCTGACTAGAGGGAGCCAGTCGTCACTATAACCTGACTAGAGGGAGCCAGTCGTCAACTATAACCTGACTAGAGGGAGCCAGTCGTCACTATAACCTGACTAGAGGGAGCCAGTCGTCACTATAACCTGACTAGAGGGAGCCAGTCATCACTATAACCTGACTAGAGGGAGCCAGTCATCACTATAACCTGACTAGAGGGAGCCAGTCGTCACTATAACCTGACTAGAGGGAGCCAGTCGTCACTATAACCTGACTAGAGGGAGCCAGTCGTCACTATAACCTGACTAGAGGGAGCCAGTCGTCAACGTAACCTGACTAGAGGGAGCCAGTCGTCACTATAACCTGACTAGAGGGAGCCAGTCGTCACTATAACCTGACTAGAGGGAGCCAGTCGTCAACTATAACCTGACTAGAGGGAGCCAGTCGTCACTATAACCTGACTAGAGGGAGCCAGTCGTCACTATAACCTGACTAGAGGGAGCCAGTCGTCACTATAACCTGACTAGAGGGAGCCAGTCGTCACTATAACCTGACTAGAGGGAGCCAGTCGTCACTATAACCTGACTAGAGGGAGCCAGTCGTCACTATAACCTGACTAGAGGGAGCCAGTCGTCAATATAACCTGACTAGAGGGAGCCAGTCGTCAACTATAACCTGACTAGAGGGAGCCAGTCGTCACTATAACCTGACTAGAGGGAGCCAGTCGTCACTATAACCTGACTAGAGGGAGCCAGTCGTCACTATAACCTGACTAGAGGGAGCCAGTCGTCACTATAACCTGACTAGAGGGAGCCAGTCGTCACTATAACCTGACTAGAGGGAGCCAGTCGTCACTATAACCTGACTAGAGGGAGCCAGTCGTCAACTGTAACCTGACTAGAGGGAGCCAGTCATAAACGTAACCTGACTAGAGGGAGCCAGTCGTCACTATAACCTGACTAGAGGGAGCCAGTCGTCACTATAACCTGACTAGAGGGAGCCAGTCGTCACTATAACCTGACTAGAGGGAGCCAGTCGTCACTATAACCTGACTAGAGGGAGCCAGTCGTAAACTATAACCTGACTAGAGGGAGCCAGTCATCAATATAACCTGACTAGAGGGAGCCAGTCGTCACTATAACCTGACTAGAGGGAGCCAGTCGTCACTATAACCTGACTAGAGGGAGCCAGTCGTCAATATAACCTGACTAGAGGGAGCCAGTCATCACTATAACTTGACTAGAGGGAGCCAGTCGTCACTATAACCTGATTAGAGGGAGCCAGTCGTCACTATAACCTGACTAGAGGGAGCCAGTCGTCAACGTAACCTGACTAGAGGGAGCCAGTCATCAACGTAACCTGACTAGAGGGAGCCAGTCGTCAACGTAACCTGACTAGAGGGAGCCAGTCATCACTATAACCTGACTAGAGGGAGCCAGTCGTCAACGTAACCTGACTAGAGGGAGAAGGTCGTCAACATAACCTGACTAGAGGGAGCCAGTCGTCAACGTTACCTGACTAGAGGGAGCCAGTCATCAATATAACCTGACTAGAGGGAGCCAGTCGTCAACGTAACCTGACTAGAGGGAGCCAGTCATCACTATAACCTGACCAGAGGGAGCCAGTCGTCACTATAACCTGACTAGAGGGAGCCAGTCGTCAATATAACCTGACTAGAGGGAGCCAGTCGTCACTATAACCTGACTAGAGGGAGCCAGTCGTCACTATAACCTGACTAGAGGGAGCCAGTCGTCACTATAACCTGACTAGAGGGAGCCAGTCATCACTATAACCTGACTAGAGGGAGCCAGTCGTCACTATAACCTGACTAGAGGGAGCCAGTCGTCACTATAACCTGACTAGAGGGAACCAGTCGTCAACGTAACCTGACTAGAGGGAGCCAGTCATCAACGTAACCTGACTAGAGGGAGCCAGTCGTCACTATAACCTGACTAGAGGGAGCCAGTCGTCAACGTAACCTGACTAGAGGGAGCCAGTCATCAACGTAACCTGACTAGAGGGAGCCAGTCGTCACTATAACCTGACTAGAGGGAGCCAGTCGTCACTATAACCTGACTAGAGGGAGCCAGTCGTCAATATAACCTGACTAGAGGGAGCCAGTCGTCAACATAACCTGACTAGAGGGAGCCAGTCGTCACTATAACCTGACTAGAGGGAGCCAGTCGTCACTATAACCTGACTAGAGGGAGCCAGTCGTCAATATAACCTGACTAGAGGGAGCCAGTCGTCACTATAACCTGACTAGTGGGAGCCAGTCGTCACTATAACCTGACCTAGAGGGAGCCAGTCGTCACTATAACCTGACTAGAGGGAGCCAGTCGTCAACGTAACCTGACTAGAGGGAGCCAGTCATCACTATAACCTGACCAGAGGGAGCCAGTCGTCACTATAACCTGACTAGAGGGAGCCAGTCGTCAATATAACCTGACTAGAGGGAGCCAGTCGTCACTATAACCAGACTAGAGGGAGCCAGTCGTCACTATAACCTGACCTAGAGGGAGCCAGTCGTCACTATAACCTGACTAGAGGGAGCCAGTCATCACTATAACCTGACTAGAGGGAGCCAGTCGTCACTATAACCTGACTAGAGGGAGCCAGTCGTCACTATAACCTGACTAGAGGGAACCAGTCGTCAACGTAACCTGACTAGAGGGAGCCAGTCATCAACGTAACCTGACTAGAGGGAGCCAGTCGTCACTATAACCTGACTAGAGGGAGCCAGTCGTCAACGTAACCTGACTAGAGGGAGCCAGTCATCAACGTAACCTGACTAGAGGGAGCCAGTCGTCACTATAACCTGACTAGAGGGAGCCAGTCATCACTATAACCTGACTAGAGGGAGCCAGTCGTCACTATAACCTGACTAGAGGGAGCCAGTCGTCAATATAACCTGACTAGAGGGAGCCAGTCGTCAACATGACCTGACCTAGAGGGAGCCAGTCGTCACTATAACCTGACTAGAGGGAGCCAGTCGTCAATATAACCTGACTAGAGGGAGCCAGTCGTCAATATAACCTGACTAGAGGGAGCCATTCGTCACTATAACCTGACTAGTTGGAGCCAGTCGTCACTATAACCTGACCTAGAGGGAGCCAGTCGTCACTATAACCTGACTAGAGGGAGCCAGTCATCACTATAACCTGACTAGAGGGAGCCAGTCGTCAGTATAACCTGACTAGAGGGTGCCAGTCGTCACTATAACCTGACTAGAGGGAGCCAGTCGTCAACGTAACCTGACTAGAGGGAGCCAGTCATAAACGTAACCTGACTAGAGGGAGCCAGTCGTCAACGTAACCTGACTAGAGGGAGCCAGTCGTCACTATAACCTGACTAGAGGGAGCCAGTCGTCACTATAACCTGACTAGAGGGAACCAGTCGTCACTATAACCTGACTAGAGGGAGCCAGTCGTAAACGTAACCTGACTAGAGGGAGCCAGTCATCAATATAACCTGACTAGAGGGAGCCAGTCGTCACTATAACCTGACTAGAGGGAGCCAGTCGTCACTATAACCTGACTAGAGGGAGCCAGTCGTCAATATAACCTGACTAGAGGGAGCCAGTCATCACTATAACTTGACTAGAGGGAGCCAGTCGTCACTATAACCTGATTAGAGGGAGCCAGTCGTCACTATAACCTGACTAGAGGGAGCCAGTCGTCAACGTAACCTGACTAGAGGGAGCCAGTCATCAACGTAACCTGACTAGAGGGAGCCAGTCGTCAACGTAACCTGAATAGAGGGAGCCAGTCATCACTATAACCTGACTAGAGGGAGCCAGTCGTCAACGTAACCTGACTAGAGGGAGAAGGTCGTCAACATAACCTGACTAGAGGGAGCCAGTCGTCAACGTTACCTGACTAGAGGGAGCCAGTCATCAATATAACCTGACTAGAGGGAGCCAGTCGTCAACGTAACCTGACTAGAGGGAGCCAGTCATCACTATAACCTGACCAGAGGGAGCCAGTCGTCACTATAACCTGACTAGAGGGAGCCAGTCGTCAATATAACCTGACTAGAGGGAGCCAGTCGTCAATATAACCTGACTAGAGGGAGCCAGTCGTCACTATAACCAGACTAGAGGGAGCCAGTCGTCACTATAACCTGACTAGAGGGAGCCAGTCGTCACTATAACCTGACTAGAGGGAACCAGTCGTCAACGTAACCTGACTAGAGGGAGCCAGTCATCAACGTAACCTGACTAGAGGGAGCCAGTCGTCACTATAACCTGACTAGAGGGAGCCAGTCGTCAACGTAACCTGACTAGAGGGAGCCAGTCATCAACGTAACCTGACTAGAGGGAGCCAGTCGTCACTATAACCTGACTAGAGGGAGCCAGTCGTCACTATAACCTGACTAGAGGGAGCCAGTCGTCAATATAACCTGACTAGAGGGAGCCAGTCGTCAACATGACCTGACCTAGAGGGAGCCAGTCGTCACTATAACCTGACTAGAGGGAGCCAGTCGTCAATATAACCTGACTAGAGGGAGCCAGTCGTCAATATAACCTGACTAGAGGGAGCCATTCGTCACTATAACCTGACTAGTTGGAGCCAGTCGTCACTATAACCTGACCTAGAGGGAGCCAGTCGTCACTATAACCTGACTAGAGGGAGCCAGTCGTCAACGTAACCTGACTAGAGGGAGCCAGTCATCACTATAACCTGACCAGAGGGAGCCAGTCGTCACTATAACCTGACTAGAGGGAGCCAGTCGTCAATATAACCTGACTAGAGGGAGCCAGTCGTCACTATAACCAGACTAGAGGGAGCCAGTCGTCACTATAACCTGACCTAGAGGGAGCCAGTCGTCACTATAACCTGACTAGAGGGAGCCAGTCATCACTATAACCTGACTAGAGGGAGCCAGTCGTCACTATAACCTGACTAGAGGGAGCCAGTCGTCACTATAACCTGACTAGAGGGAACCAGTCGTCAACGTAACCTGACTAGAGGGAGCCAGTCATCAACGTAACCTGACTAGAGGGAGCCAGTCGTCACTATAACCTGACTAGAGGGAGCCAGTCGTCAACGTAACCTGACTAGAGGGAGCCAGTCATCAACGTAACCTGACTAGAGGGAGCCAGTCGTCACTATAACCTGACTAGAGGGAGCCAGTCATCACTATAACCTGACTAGAGGGAGCCAGTCGTCACTATAACCTGACTAGAGGGAGCCAGTCGTCAATATAACCTGACTAGAGGGAGCCAGTCGTCAACATGACCTGACCTAGAGGGAGCCAGTCGTCACTATAACCTGACTAGAGGGAGCCAGTCGTCAATATAACCTGACTAGAGGGAGCCAGTCGTCAATATAACCTGACTAGAGGGAGCCATTCGTCACTATAACCTGACTAGTTGGAGCCAGTCGTCACTATAACCTGACCTAGAGGGAGCCAGTCGTCACTATAACCTGACTAGAGGGAGCCAGTCATCACTATAACCTGACTAGAGGGAGCCAGTCGTCAGTATAACCTGACTAGAGGGTGCCAGTCGTCACTATAACCTGACTAGAGGGAGCCAGTCGTCAACGTAACCTGACTAGAGGGAGCCAGTCATAAACGTAACCTGACTAGAGGGAGCCAGTCGTCAACGTAACCTGACTAGAGGGAGCCAGTCGTCACTATAACCTGACTAGAGGGAGCCAGTCGTCACTATAACCTGACTAGAGGGAACCAGTCGTCACTATAACCTGACTAGAGGGAGCCAGTCGTAAACGTAACCTGACTAGAGGGAGCCAGTCATCAATATAACCTGACTAGAGGGAGCCAGTCGTCACTATAACCTGACTAGAGGGAGCCAGTCGTCACTATAACCTGACTAGAGGGAGCCAGTCGTCAATATAACCTGACTAGAGGGAGCCAGTCATCACTATAACTTGACTAGAGGGAGCCAGTCGTCACTATAACCTGATTAGAGGGAGCCAGTCGTCACTATAACCTGACTAGAGGGAGCCAGTCGTCAACGTAACCTGACTAGAGGGAGCCAGTCATCAACGTAACCTGACTAGAGGGAGCCAGTCGTCAACGTAACCTGAATAGAGGGAGCCAGTCATCACTATAACCTGACTAGAGGGAGCCAGTCGTCAACGTAACCTGACTAGAGGGAGAAGGTCGTCAACATAACCTGACTAGAGGGAGCCAGTCGTCAACGTTACCTGACTAGAGGGAGCCAGTCATCAATATAACCTGACTAGAGGGAGCCAGTCGTCAACGTAACCTGACTAGAGGGAGCCAGTCATCACTATAACCTGACCAGAGGGAGCCAGTCGTCACTATAACCTGACTAGAGGGAGCCAGTCGTCAATATAACCTGACTAGAGGGAGCCAGTCGTCAATATAACCTGACTAGAGGGAGCCAGTCGTCACTATAACCAGACTAGAGGGAGCCAGTCGTCACTATAACCTGACTAGAGGGAGCCAGTCGTCACTATAACCTGACTAGAGGGAACCAGTCGTCAACGTAACCTGACTAGAGGGAGCCAGTCATCAACGTAACCTGACTAGAGGGAGCCAGTCGTCACTATAACCTGACTAGAGGGAGCCAGTCGTCAACGTAACCTGACTAGAGGGAGCCAGTCATCAACGTAACCTGACTAGAGGGAGCCAGTCGTCACTATAACCTGACTAGAGGGAGCCAGTCGTCACTATAACCTGACTAGAGGGAGCCAGTCGTCAATATAACCTGACTAGAGGGAGCCAGTCGTCAACATGACCTGACCTAGAGGGAGCCAGTCGTCACTATAACCTGACTAGAGGGAGCCAGTCGTCAATATAACCTGACTAGAGGGAGCCAGTCGTCAATATAACCTGACTAGAGGGAGCCATTGGTCACTATAACCTGACTAGTTGGAGCCAGTCGTCACTATAACCTGACCTAGAGGGAGCCAGTCGTCACTATAACCTGACTAGAGGGAGCCAGTCATCACTATAACCTGACTAGAGGGAGCCAGTCGTCAGTATAACCTGACTAGAGGGTGCCAGTCGTCACTATAACCTGACTAGAGGGAGCCAGTCGTCAACGTAACCTGACTAGAGGGAGCCAGTCATAAACGTAACCTGACTAGAGGGAGCCAGTCGTCAACGTAACCTGACTAGAGGGAGCCAGTCGTCACTATAACCTGACTAGAGGGAGCCAGTCGTCACTATAACCTGACTAGAGGGAACCAGTCGTCAACGTAACCTGACTAGAGGGAGCCAGTCATCAACGTAACCTGACTAGAGGGAGCCAGTCGTCACTATAACCTGACTAGAGGGAGCCAGTCGTAAACGTAACCTGACTAGAGGGAGCCAGTCATCAATATAACCTGACTAGAGGGAGCCAGTCGTCACTATAACCTGACTAGAGGGAGCCAGTCGTCACTATAACCTGACTAGAGGGAGCCAGTCGTCAATATAACCTGACTAGAGGGAGCCAGTCGTCAACATGACCTGATCTAGAGGGAGCCAGTCGTCACTATAACCTGACTAGAGGGAGCCAGTCGTCAATATAACCTGACTAGAGTGAGCCAGTCGTCAATATAACCTGACTAGAGGGAGCCAGTCGTCACTATAACCTGACTAGAGGGAGCCAGTCGTCACTATAACCTGACCTAGAGGGAGCCAGTCGTCACTATAACCTGACTAGAGGGAGCCAGTCATCACTATAACCTGACTAGAGGGAGCCAGTCGTCATTATAACCTGACTAGAGGGTGCCAGTCGTCACTATAACCTGACTAGAGGGAGCCAGTCGTCAACGTAACCTGACTAGAGGGAGCCAGTCATCAACGTAACCTGACTAGAGGGAGCCAGTCGTCACTATAACCTGACTAGAGGGAGCCAGTCGTCACTATAACCTGACTAGAGGGAGCCAGTCGTCACTATAACCTGACTAGAGGGAGCCAGTCGTCACTATAACCTGACTAGAGGGAGCCAGTCGTCACTATAACCTGACTAGAGGGAGCCAGTCGTCACTATAACCTGACTAGAGGAAGCCAGTCGTCACTATAACCTGACTAGCCCTTTCACACGTACCATCACACGGGGTGTGATCGTTCTACAGTGGTCCCTGAAGCGTACGATCATGTCCCGTGTGATTAGAACACTAATTTAGAATGCTCATTTAGAACGGCCAGTTTCGAATGACGCAACAATTAACATTTGAGCTGGCCACACTTTTTTCAGAAACTATTTACACAAACAGTCCTTACGTAAACTATACCATGAATTAGCTAATAGCAATTACTATGTACAATTCTTGAAAGTAATCCGACAATTAGTTTCAGCCGCAGCTGGCCACACTTTTTTCAGAAACTATTTACACAAACACAGTCCTTACAAAGTTATGTCCAGAATGTGAGCAGTTTATTTTTGGATGCAATGTTCAGATATTCACAGAAGTATCTATAGCATAACACAATCATCCTAACCGGAAAAATGTAGGCTACATTTGTCCTAGCGATACTCTCGGCTGACATAAACTACACTATGAATTAGCTAATAGCAATTACTATTTACAATTAATCACATCACGGGTTTGCTCACCGTTGATCAAAATAATTGAGTAAAACACTTTCTAGAAATCGAAAGTAATCCGACGATTAGTTTCAGCGCGCAGCCATGCATTTTTTTCCTCACAGAAACCGAAGATAATAACAGACAAGATGAGTTCGGTCTGTTTATAGTATGCACGTTGAAGGGGTGTGTCTACTGTCGTTCACATCCCACCATCATTTCCAGAAGTCCTCAAAAAATGAGTGAACTCTTACTCACCTCATTTTGTTATAACATCTTTGGTCAAAAGATTACGTGAAACCCAGAATGCATTGTATGTCAACAAACATGGCTCCATACACATAGCTGGAATTAGCTTAGCTCATCATAATCAGTATAACCTTCAAATAAGTATTTTACACACATAATATGTGCCCATTACAATCTATGCAAGAATCGGAATGCATGATTTGTCACCTAGAATTGAAAACATGTGAATAAAACAGTAAATACACAAATAATTACCACACAAAACATTTTCTGATGGTGATTTATTGATACAAGTGACGCATGCCGGCAGTCAATCACGTACCCTCTCACTCTGAGCCATTCAGTGTTGTTGTTTATGTATGTAGCTCGTGAGCTAAGCTGTAGCAATAGCAATGTCTTTCAAAAGGAGACAACTCACAAATGTGGAAATTCTGGAGATTTTTTTTAATTCTGACATTGAGTCTGAGTATGAAAGTCAGGAATCAGATTCTGACAGTGACAGTGAGGAGCTGCCCCCCAACCTTGTAGCCATTGAGAACCCTGAATCTGAGGTTCCCTTGTCCACTGACGAAGTACCAGGTCCCTTTGAAGATGCTGGTGGTGATGGAGGCAGACCGACAGTGGATGAAGTACAAGAGTTCTGTGGTAGCTGGAAGGCCGCCAGCCATTTCACCCCTCCTGGCCCTGCTGTTTGCTTTGACGAGTTCCAGTCTGGAGTGCAACGCCCCTTGCCATTTCCAACTGAGGCAGAGTGCTTCAAGTTGTTTCTGACAGAGGAGCTCGTGGGAAACATAGTACAGGAGACCAATCGCTATGCCTTGGAGCTACAGGAGAAGAGAGAGCCAGGAGTGAGGGGGAAACTCGCTAAATGGGTGACAACCACAATTAGTGAAATGTATACCTTCCTGGTGACAGTCCTCCTCATGGGGATAGTAAAGAAGAACTCCCTAAGAGACTACTGGAGCACAGATCCTATGTTTGCAACTCCCTTCTTTGCCACCCTCTTTTCCCAAGACCGCTTCCTAATTCTGCTGCGATGCCTGCATTTCGTCAACAATGCTACTGCCATCCTAAGTGACCCGTTATACAAAATAAGAATTGTTCTTATCAGCCTGACATCAGCATTTGGTCGGGTCTTTGTGCCATACAAGGACCTATGCATTGATGAGTCCCTGATGTTATGGAAAGGTAGGCTGGCGTTCCGTCAATATATTCCCTCCAAAAGGCACAGGTTTGGGGTCAAGTTCTTTGTCATGTGCGACGTGAAGACAGGATATGTCCTGGATATTATAGTGTACACAGGGTCTACCACTGACATCAAACATTATGAGGGGCTTGGGGTGTCTGGGTCCGTGGTGATGACCATGCTGGCTCCTCATCTCGGCAAGGGACACACTTTGTACGTGGACAATTGGTACAGCAGTCCCACACTCTTCCAGCATCTGCTCTTCAACTGCACAGGGGCCTGTGGCACAGTCAGGTCGAACAGGAAGGGGATGCCGGCATTCGGATGCAGGAAGATGCAGAGAGGGGAGGTGGAGTTCCAGGAGAACGGTCAACAGCTGGCAGTAAAGTGGCATGACAAAAGAGACGTCCATGTCCTCTCCACTGTCCATACAGCAACCATGTCGGCCACAGGGAAGGTGGACCACCTGACGGGAGAGAGAAAGATAAAACCAGATTGTGTGCTAGACTATAACCTCAAAATGGGGGCCGTGGATAAGGCGGACATGATAAACAGCTTTGTGGAATGCACTCGGAAAACGACCAAGTGGTATAAGAAGATATTTTTCCAGCTGATCGACACTGCTGTCCTCAACGGCAGCATAGTTCACCGCCAACTAACAGGTGAGATGATTACTGAACAAGGTATTTTTGTAATTGGATGTACAGTTCACATACAAATCCATTATGCAATTACAGTGACAATATCTCACCAACCTACCCACTGCCTCATCATCCTCTAACTTTCCTCATCCTCCCCACTCCCTCATAGGTAAAGTAATTACCTACCAAAAATACAGAGAGAACCTCATGAGAGAGCTGTTGGAGGAGCACCACACCCCTCGGCGCCCCTCCACTGGGGGTCGCCCTGCTTTAGACAATCCCCTACGCCTCACTGCACGGCATTTTCCCTGCAAAGTCCCTCAAACTGCTGCTCAAGGTAGTCGCACACGGAGGCACTGCAAAGTCTGCCTGTCTGGCGCCAGGAGAAGTAAGCAGAGGAAGATGACAAAATACATGTGTTTAGCTTGTGATACACCTCTATGTATTTCACCATGCTTTGAGGAGTATCACATGCTCAAGCATTATTGAGCACATCTGCAGCAATAAGTGACTGACTGACCTGACAGGTGACTTGACAGGTGACCTGCCATGATACTATGCCTTTAGAGGTGGGGGTGGAAATGCAGTTGTTGTTCAGTCACTGCATGAATATTAAATATGGGTTATGCATATTCAATTTTTTGTCCTCTAGTAAAACAAGTTGTTGTTGAACCAACTACCAATACTTCAATAAAATAGACGACTATTACATATTGGCCTATGTGTTTTCTTGCTGTGTTTCCATCCAGTAAAACTGTTAAGGAGAGAACGTTAGCATACAAAAGCTGTCCTCAATCTTCAGCTCGAAAGATGTCCAGTTATGATATTGGCAAATACTGTTTGTGGTTTCTGAAAGTACAGAATAAAGAGGAATTATTAATTAGAATACAATATAAGGATATAGCAATAAAACAATATTACAAATAACATAATAAACACAGCTATAAAAATAGTTTATTGCATTGACAAAATCACAGATTTGAGTTATAACAGTAAGAAACTAACTTTTGAGCTCCACAAGGGGGCAAGGCAGGGCAGAACAGAGCCATGCTGAATAGACCAAATAAACAAACCATGGTCATATGTTTTATTTTATTTAACTAGGCAAGTCATTTAACAGCAAATTATTATTTACCTATGATGGCCTACACCGGCCAAACTCGGACAACGCTGGGCCAATTGTGCGCTGCCCTATGGGACTCCCAATCACAGCCAGTTGTGATACAGCCTGGATTTGAACCAGGGTGTCTGTAGTGATGCCTCTAGCACTGAGATGCAGTGCCTTTGAGCGCTGCGCCACTAGGGAGTCATAAGGCCATGTAGCTTCAAAATACAACACAAGCTAATACTTCTCCGACGCAACTAGCATTGTTTTACAGAGCTAATAGAAGAATGTAGCTAGCTACCTAAGCACGATTGAATATAACACCATGAAGGTGGGCCTCCCTGTGGCTCAATTGGTAGAGCATGGTGTTTGCAATGGTGTTTGCAACGCCAGGGTTGTGGGTTCGATTCCCACAGGGGGCCAGTACGGAAGAAAAAAAAACGTATGAAATGTATTCATTCACTACTGTAAGTCGCTCTGGATAAGAGCGTCTGCTAAATGACTAAAATGAAAAGTTATAAAATGAGTAACGTCCCCTCGCTTATAAGAAGTATACATTATTCTCGCTACGGCATACCGAAACTATTATAACGTAATAAGGCACTTACTTAGAAACGCAGCATGGATTTGAACCAGGGAGTCTGTAGTGACGTCTCTAGCACCGTGCTGTGCCTTTGACCCCGTGCTGTGCCTTTGACCGCTGCGCCACTAGGGAGTCATAAGGCCATGTAGCTTCAAAATACAACACAAGATAATACTTCTCTGACGCAATTAGCATTGTTTTACAGAGCTGATAGAAAAATGTAGCTAGCTACCTAAGCACGATTGAATATAACATAAAGGTTATAAAATGAGTAACGTTACCTCACGTGTCCGCGGTTATAAAGAATATACACAAATCTATTATGCTCCATACATACAGTACGCTACAATAGAAACGACATACATACACTATTACAATGTAATAATGCACTTACTTTGATAGAAACGCACACATTTCCAAAGTTATTATTAGTAACGAAAACAATGAGGGCAACAGATGGAAAATGTGAACACGTGTGCAGATCCTGTTCTGACGGGAGATTAGCAAATGTCTGCAGACTTGAACTGCACAAACAATTGGAAAGTGCTTGGGGAATTTTGTCCGGGTCAGAAATGTCCCAAAAATTAAATTGTCCGCAAAAGAAAAAATGACTATTTTTATGTGAATGAATGAGGAGGCGGAACACACCTAAATTCAAACTGTTCTTAGAAAATAAAAACTTGTTAGAAAATCATTTGAAATTGAAGTTGAAACAGCCTATAAATAAAAACAGTCTGCGTGCTTTGGTTTGAGGGCAGCGCGGATTAAATGCACTGTTACGTAACAATCACATTCTGGAATGGAGAGAACATTCTAACATCACGTGCACAAAAAAACTCACGCTGTGGCAACCGTTAGAGATATTTGGAACTCACGCGTGAAAGGGCTAGAGGGAGCCAGTCGTCACTATAACCTGACTAGAGGGAGCCAGTCGTCGACGTAACCGGACTAGAAGGAAACCCCACTCCTCCTCCCGCGGTTGGACTTCGTAAATTCTGCCGTTATGCTATTGAAGTTTTCAGTAATAGACTACACTAGCAGTCGGCAACCTTTTCCAGTTGGAGTGCAAATTTATCTGACCATTTCTACCAATCTGCGTGCCAGTTAGGATTTTCATATGCACATTTTCATGGAACAGTTTCACTTAGTTTATAATAGTATCTCAAAATTATTGTCTGTGATTAATCTACATTCTATCTAAATCTAAATGAAAATTATACAAATCTATAAGTAACTTTTATTGCCATTGCCAACTATGTAAAAATAGCCTACATAAAGCCAACAAATAAAAACATTGCAGCCTGCAGGTAGAAAATATCCTGATAAAAACAAATATCCTAGAAATCACATTGGCTGCACATGGCCTGTCTACAACAAACTTGAAACATTGTATCAACTATCAACTGGGTCCTCCGAAACTTGCAACATTGTATAAAATATTTGGGGCCCTCGGAGTTTCCAGGCCAGTGAGTTCGGGACAGACACAGCTGTCGGCTATTTGTACAAAGAATAAGAAGTAATCAGGTATTTTGTGACATTTCCACTGGATCAGAGCATTACATTTTACCCTTTTATGCTGAGTGGTTATCGAAAGGGTGAGAGCTGGAAATATTTAACGAAAATACTTTGAGGAACTATTGTCAGGTACACTAGTCCTACTTCTATATGTGTAATCAGGAGTGCATCTTCGTCCTTCCTCAACATTGACAGGAGGGTTTCAAACAAAAGACAATGAATGAATTGACAAAACTGACGCATCTTGCGGGGTCAGGTCAAATCAAATTTTATTTGTCACATACACATGGTTAGCAGATGTTAATGCGAGTGTAGCGAAATGCTTGTACTTCTAGTTCCGACAGTGCAGTAATATCTAACAAGTAATCTAACAAATTCACAACAACTACCTTATACACACAAATGTAAGGGATGAATAAGAAAATGTACATAAAAATATATGTATGAGCAATGGCCGTGCGTCATAGGCAAGATGCAGTAGATGGTATAGAATACAGTATATACATATGAGATGAGTAATGTATGATATGTGAACATTATTAAAGCGGCGTTATTAATGTTAGTGATGGCTGTTTAACAGTCTGATGGCCTTGAGCTAGAAGCTGTTTTTCAGTCTCTCGGTCCCAGCTTTGATGCAACTGTACTGACCTCGCCTTCTGGATGATAGCGTTGTGAAGAGGCAGTGGCTCGGGTAGTTGTTGTCCTTGATGATCTTTTTGGCCTTCCTGTGACATCGGGTGGTGTAGGTGTCCTGGAGGGCAGGTAGTTTGCCACTGGTGATGCGTTGTGCAGACCGGACCACCCTCTGGAGAGCCTTGCGGTTGAGGGAGGTGCAGTTGCCATACCAGGCGGTGATACAGCCCGACAGGATGCTCTTGATTGTGCATCTGTAAAAGTTTGAGTGTTTTTGGTGACAAGCCCAATATCTTCTGCCTCCTGAGGTTGAAGAGGCACTGTTGCGCCTTCTTCACCACACTGTCTGTGTGGGTGGACCATTTCAGTTTGTCTGTGATGTGTACGCCGAGGAACTTAAAACTTTCCACTTTCTCCACTACTGTCCCGTCGATGTGGATGGGGGGCTGCTCCCTCTGCTGTTTCCTGAAGTCCACGATCATCTCCTTTGTTTTGTTGAAGTTGGGTGAGAGGTTATTTTCCTGACACCACACTCCGAGGGCCCTAACCTCTTCCCTGTAGGCAGACCTGTCGTTGTTGATAATCAAGCCGACCACTGTAGCGTTGCCTGCAAACTTGATGATTGAGTTGGAGGCGTGCATGGCCACGCAGTCATGGGTGAACAGGGAGTACAGGAGAGGGCTGAGAACGCACCCTTGTGGGGACCCAGTGTTGAGGATCAGCAGGGTGCAGATTTTGTTTCCTACCTTTGCCACCTGGGGCGGCCGGTCAGAAAGTCCAGGACTCAGTTGCACATGGCGGGGTCAAGACCCAGGGTCTCGAGCTTAATGACTAGTTTGGAGAGTACTATGGTGTTCAATTCTGAGCTGTAGTCAATGAACAGCATTCTTATATAGGTGTTCCTCTTGTCCAGATGAGACAGGGCAGTGTGCAGTGCGATGGCGATTGCATCGTCAGTGGACCTATTGGGGCGGTAAGCAAATTGGAGTGGGTCTAGGGTATCGGGTAGGTGGAGGTAATATGATCCTTGACTAGTCTCTCAAAGCACTTCATGATGACAGAAATGAGTGCAACGGGGCAATAATCATTTAGTTCTTAGCTTTCGTGGGAACAGGAATCTGTCTGACTTTGTTGTTCACACAGGAGAGAGACGTGACTATCGTGGATCCTCTGGGGAGCCTCAACAACCTCATGATGCTGACGAGGCAGAGAAGAGTCTCTCCAGACCAGAACACCTCAAGAAACACCTGCAGAGATCCACAGGGAAGAGAACTCACTGCTGCTCTGATTGTGGGAAGAGATTCACCTCATCAGGCATTAAAATTCATCAGAGAATCCACACAGGAGAGAAACCTTATAGCTGTTCTCAATGTGGGAAGAGTTTCACTCAGCTAAGCAGCCTGATATCACACCAGAGAACACACACAGGAGATAAATCTTATAGCTGTGCTCAATGTGGGAAAAGTTTTACTAGTCTAGCAAGTGGACTACACACCATATAACACATACTGGAGAGAAACCTCAGCTGTGATCATTGTGACCAGAGATAATCTGATAAAATACCTCTGATCAAACATCAGAAAATACATACATGAAGGAGTTGTTTCATGATATCAATGAATTAATGTCACAATGTAGAATGTTTAAACATTATAGTAGGAATATTTTTATAATGTCACAATGTTGAACCCTAAACGTTTGCCCCTGTTCTATTGATTTCAACTTGATAGGGATTTTAGCCTCACGGAAAAATACAGGCTCTGAATTGAAAGAGTACTATTTATGTCATTTAACGAAAATTGACTAACAAAAAAAGAGTTGTGTTACACTTACCATGTTGGTGACCCACTTGAATCAAAATGCAACACTTCAAAATGTAGCTAGCTGTTTTCTACAAATTGTCCTCTAACCATTGTCCTCTAACCATGTACACATTATTCCCAGATTCCGTGTGGTTTTTGAGCTGTTAGTTTTAACAAGGCTTGCAACCTCTTCTCCCACAAATTATTTTAGCGATGAGTTATGACAAATAAGTGTTGCGTTCCTTTGTTTAGCGACCCCTAAATTTAAATGTATCACTCCAAAATGTAGCTGACTGTCTTCTGCAGGTTGTCCTCTAACCAGTGAGGTAAAATACATCTCCCATTTCCATGTGTTTTTGTTGTTGTTAGTTTCAACAGCATGTACAACCAGATTTTTTCCCCCTAATTGATATCAGTGATTTATTGCTACTTGTCAAAACAACAGCGTTTATGGTGCTTGTGCAGTTTATAAGGTGCTTGTTTTAAAAAACTGCAAGTAATATGATTATTGTGGCAGATGTTTGTGTATACAGTATAGCCCATTTTATGTTTAGGTTTTCAATATATCACAAACTGTTTCTGCATATTGGTTATTGATTTGTACATGTTAAAACTGTGTTTTGACATTGGGGCTATCCCACCTAGCAACATGTAATTGAAAAGACGTTGAAAATAAGAATATGCAACCAAATATTTCATAATTACATTTCATGAAACATTTACAGTGGGGGGAAAAAGTATTTGATCCCCTGCTGATTTTGTACGTTTGCCCACTGACAAGGAAAGGATCAGTCTATAATTTTAATGGTATGTTTATTTGAACAGTGAGAGCCAGAATAACAACAAAAATATCCAGAAGAACCCATGTTTGAAATGTTATAAATTGATTTTCATTTAAATGAGGGAAATAAGTATTTGACCCCCTCTCAATCAGAAAGATTTCTGGCTCCCAGGTGTCTTTTATACAGGTAACGAGCTGAGATTCGGAGCACACTCTTAAAGGGAGTGCTCCTAACCGCAGCTTGTTACCTGTAAAAAAGACACCTGTCCACAGAAGCAAACAATCAATCAGACTCCAAACTCTCCACCATGGCCAAGACCAAAGAGCTCTCCAAGGATGTCAGGGACAAGATTGTAGACCTACACAAGGCTGGAATGGGCTACAAGACCATCGCCAAGCAGCTTGGTGAGAAGGTGACAACATTTGGTGCGATTATTCGCAAATGGAAGAAACACAAAAGAACTGTCAATATCCCTCGGCCTGGGGCTCCATGCAAGATCTCACCTCGTGGAGTTGCAATGATCATGAGAACGGTGAGGAATCAGCCCAGAACTACACGGGAGGATCTTGTCAATGATCTCAAGGCAGCTGGGACGATAGTCACCAAGAAAACAATTGGTAACACACTATGCCGTGAAGGACTGAAATCCTGCAGCGCCCGCACGGTCCCCCTGCTCAAGAATACATATACATGCCCATCTGAAGTTTGCCAATGAACAACTGACTGACTCAGAGGACAACTGGTGAAAGTGTTGTGGTCAGATGAGACCAAAATGGAGCTCTTTGACATCAACTCAACTCGTCCTGTTTGAAGGAGGAGGAATGCTGCCTATGACCCCAAGAACACCACCTTCACCGTCAAACATGGAGGTGGAAACATTATGCTTTGGGGGTGTTTTTCTGCTAAGGGGACAGAACAACTTCACCACATCAAAGGGACGATGGACGGGGCCATGTACCGTCAAATCTTGGGTGAGAACCTCCTTCCCTCAGCCAGGGCATTGAAAATGGGTTGTGGATGGGTATTCCAGCATGACAATGACCCAAAACACACAGCCAAGGCAACAAAGGAGTGGCTCAAGAAGAAGCACATTAAGGTCCTGGAGTGGCCTAGCCAGTCTCCAGACCTTAATCCCATAGAAAATCTGTGGAGGGAGCTGAAGGTTCGAGTTGCCAAACGTCAGCCTCGAAACCTTAATGACTTGGAGAAGATCTCCAAAGAGGAGTGGGACAATATCCCTCCTGAGATGTGTGCAAACCTGGTGGCCAACTACAAGAAACGTCTGACCTCTGTGATTGCCAACAAGGGTTTTGCCACCAAGTACTAAGTCATGTTTTGCAGAGGGGTCAAATACTTATTTCCCTCATTAAAATGCAAATCATTTTATAACATTTTTGACATGCGTTTTTCTGGATTCTTTTGTTGTTATTCTGTCTCTCACTGTTCAAATAAACCTACTATTAAAATTATAGACTGATCATTTCTTTGTAAGTGGGCAAACGTACAAAATCAGCAGGGGATCAAATACTTTTTTCCCCCACTGTAGTAATCATAATTATTTATGTAACCAACTGACAATTTTTGGTACAATTATATTGACATTGTTGCCCTGCTTTTAGAATATCAGGGATCATTCTCAGATGTGCCAACCCAAATGTACTAGAGCATGACATTGGGGACTGGGCCCCGATCCAACAACATGCCTATCTAGTGAACCCTGAAAAGAGAGAGAAGCTCAGCAGTGAGGTGGAAAGTTACTACGGATATTGCAGGAGTTTCCCCTTGAAATCAGACATGTCTGTGGTAAGGACAACTTGGTTGCTGATTTTCTCAAGGATGGGCAGTCAAAAAGATTTGCGTTTAGCCAGTGCGTTTCCATGGATCACAATTTATTCTGACTGCACGTTCTTCCGTATTGGAGATGAGTTTTGTTTGTGCTCGTTCCAAGGGGACGAGAGTTTTAGAAGCTGGTGAATTTTAGGGAGATGAGAGTTCTAGAAGCTAGTGAGTTTTAGGGAGACGAGAGTTCTAGAAGCTGGTGAATTTTAGGGAGATGAGAGTTCTAGAAGCTAGTGAGTTTTAGGGAGACGAGACTTCTAGAAGCTAGTGAGTTTTAGGATTCTATAGAAAGAAAAAAGGATAAAAGATACGATTGTATATTATTATTATTTAGAAATGTGCGTTTCTTCTTGTTTTAATTATTGACAGCCAGTAGACACCATGTTTATATTGGTGAAGGTGAAGCATTGTAGTTGATTATAATGGAAATTGTTTTCTGCTGGTGGTGAGTAACCTTTTCCAACAAAAATATAGGATATGTTTGTTGTCTTAAAGGGGAAGGTGTTACAGGCTTTGGTTTTTCCATTTATGTTTTGAGGTTGGACTTTAGCACGTATAGCTCGTTAGCACGTCTAGCTCGTTAGCACGTAGGACGCTCATTAGTCCTTCAGTTGTTAATCTTTTGTTTTTTATCCTCTTATGTTTGTTGTGTAGTAAATATTTCTTTTTTTTTATTCCTGTGAAGCCATTGCGTTGCATTCATGTCTGAAATGTGCTGTATAAATAAAGCTTGATTTGATTTGAACATATTGCAAAAGAAATTAACCCAATGACTGACAATCAACAGACTTCATTTTAATTTGTATTTTATTTATTTTATTTAACTAGGAAGTCAGTTAAGAACAGATTCTTATTTACAATGACGGCCTACCAGGGAACAGTGGGTTAACTGCCTTGTTCAGGGGCAGGACAACAGATTTTTACCTTGTCAGCTCTAACCACTAGGCTACCTGCCGCCCTCTTGCATAACAAATGAGCACATATTTTAGTCCATCTTAGAATGAAAAACAGTATCAATTCAGTGTATCTTCCACTATGTCAAAACAGTATCACTTTTCAACCAACCCAGTGCATTTGTTGAAACTGAAAAGTTTTGAAATCAACAATACGTCAAAGGATTCAACAACTGTAAACTGAAACAAACAATTGGATCAAACAGATCAATCCCACTGGACATTAGGTTTCATTCAGATCCTGCAGGGCTTAGATTAAGGAAGGACTAATTAAACTAGGACATTTAAGTAGCTTTCCTGAACGTGGCTTAAATTTGGCTTAGTTTGTCGGAGACTGGAGTCAGGTAAGTAAGCCTAAATGAGAATACCTAGGTTAAGCCTGATTAGGTTCAGTATGAACACCTGGGTTAAGCCTGATTAGATTCAGTATGAACACCTGGGTTAATCCTGATTAGGCTCAGTATGAACACCTGGGTTAATCCTGATTAGGTTCAGTATGAACACCTGGGTTAACCCTGATTAGGTTCAGTATGAACACCTGGGTTGAACCTGATTAGGTTCAGTATGAACACATGCTGTTGGTCTAGTGGTGCTCATTAAAATCCGGAATAGAAAACACCAATACTGGTGTGAATCTGGAGACGAAACAATGGCAGAGGCAAAAATAATTTGTTCAAAAAAACTTTAGTGTGCATGAAAAAACACTCCAAAACAAATGTTGTCAAACCATCCAGTTATTGAAGGTAAAACCACACTGCTGCTACTGAGCAGTAGAACAAGAGGGTTGGGCTGCAATTTGCAGTGAATTCAATGGAAATGTAACCACAAGAAGAGTACAACAACTAGAGATGAGATATCTGCATTATTATCAGGATTACAAGAAGAAACAACAACTAGAGGTGAGATATCTGCATTATTATCAGGATTACAAGAAGAAACAACAACTAGAGGTGAGATATCTACATTATTATCAGGATTACAAGAAGAAACAACAACTTCAGGTGAGATATCTGCATTATTATCAGGATTACAAGAAGAAACAACAACTAGAGGTGAGATATCTGCATTATTATCAGGATTACAAGAAGAAACAACAACTTCAGGTGAGATATCTGCATTATTATCAGGATTACAAGAAGAAACAACAACTAGAGGTGAGATATCTGCATTATTATCAGGATTACAAGAAGAAACAACAACTTCAGGTGAGATATCTGCATTATTATCAGGATTACAAGAAGAAACAACTTCAGGTGAGATATCTGCATTATTATCAGGATTACACATTTCTCATATTCATATTTTTGTGACATCACTTTTATTATTAAATGATATCTGCCTTTTATAGACTCTGTGGAAGAACCTTAAACTGGCTTTAAAACGAGAGAAAGCAGAGATCAGAAGAGAGAGATTTACTACTGGTGGTGGACCACCAAAACAACACAACACTGATGAATTGAGTGACTTCCTGTCTGGAATAATAGAGCAGCAGCAACCTCTGGATGGTATACCAGATGATGACCAACCTCTGGACGGTATACCAGATGATGACCAACCTCTGGATGGTATACCAGATGATGACCAACCTCTGGATGGTATACCAGATGATAACCAACCTCTGGATGGTATACCGGACGATGACCAACCTCTGGATGGTATACCAGATGATGACCAACCTCTGGATGATATACCAGATGATGACCAACCTCTGGATGGTATACCGGATGATGACCAACCTCTGGATGGTATACCGGACGATGACCAACCTCTGGATGGTATACCGGACGATGACCAACCTCTGGATGGTATACCGGATGATGACCAACCTCTGGATGGTATACCAGATGATGACCAACCTCTGGATGGTATACCAGATGATGACCAACCTCTGGATGGTATACCAGATGATGACCAACCTCTGGATGGTATTCCAGATGATGACCAACCTCTTGATGGTATACCAGATGATGACCAACCTCTGGATGGTATACCCGATGATGACCATTTGGACAGTTCAGATGAAGAACTGAGCACAAATGGTACATATACCAAAGACAGTAAATTGGTTACTTCCTTTGGTAAATATATTCCACTGTCTGAGTCAATCTTTATTCTTCTTCATTCTAAGGACCATATGAGTTTATTTGTGCGTCTAACCATGTTCTTTTTCCAGAGGAAAGGAATGTGAACAGGTTGGAAGAGCCAGTACACAGTGAGGGTGGAATGTGAACAGGTTGGAAGAGCCAGTACACAGTGAGGGTGTAATGTGAACAGGTTGGAAGAGCCAGTACACAGTGAGGGTGTAATGAGAACAGGTTGGAAGAGCCAGTACACAGTGAGGGTGGAATGTGAACAGGTTGGAAGAGCCAGTACACAGTGAGGGTGTAATGTGAACAGGTTGGAAGAGCCAGTACACAGTGAGGGTGTAATGTGAACAGGTTAGAAGAGCCAGTACACAGTGAGTGGGTTCCCTCCACATCTGCTATAACATCCCTGAGAGAAGATGCTGACACCACCTTTCAACAGAGAACAAAGAAGTTAACCTCAGCCATGAGCCCATCTGTTTCTCATCCTCTGACCATATTACTATGTAGTAACTATTAGTAGACCATGTTACTATGTAGTAACTATTAGTAGACCATGTTACTATGTAGTAACTATTAGTAGACCATGTTACTATGTAGTATCTATTAGTAGACCATATTACTATGTAGTAACTATTAGTAGACAATATTAATATGTAGTAACTATTAGTAGACCATATTACTATGTAGTAACTATTAGTAGACCATATTAATATGTAGTAACTATTAGTAGAACATGTTACTATGTAGTAACTATTAGTGGACCATGTTACTATGTAGTAACTATTAGTGGACCATGTTACTATGTAGTAACTATTAGTGGACCATGTTACTATGTAGTAACTATTAGTAGACCATATTACTATGTAGTAACTATTAGTAGACCATATTACTATGTAGTAACTATTAGTAGACCATGTTACTATGTAGTAACTATTAGTAGACCATGTTACTATGTAGTAACTATTAGTGGACCATGTTACTATGTAGTAACTATTAGTAGACCATATTACTATGTAGTAACTATTAGTAGACCATGTTACTATGTAGTAACTATTAGTGGACCATGTTACTATGTAGTAACTATTAGTAGACCATGTTACTATGTAGTAACTATTAGTAGACCATATTACTATGTAGTAACTATTAGTAGACCATGTTACTATGTAGTAACTATTAGTAGTAGACCATGTTACTATGTAGTAACTATTAGTAGTAGACCATGTTACTATGTAGTAACTATTAGTAGACAATATTACTGTGTAGTAACTATTAGTAGACCATGTTTCTCACCCTAATATCCACTGTCACCAAGTAGTTGTCCACTATGTTGTCCTCTGAAACTGAGACCAATGAAGAGTTGAGGGAAATCCTTCCATCCTGAGTTGCACCTTTCCAACAGGCAACAATGTTTGACAACTATAAATGAGGAGTTCATCCACCCTGAACATTGATGGTAAACCAGTTGTTATGGTTACGGCACTCCTCAGCATCAGGAGTTGATGGTAAACCAGTTGTTATGGTTACGGTACCCCTCAGCATCAGGAGTTGATGGTAAACCAGTTGTTATGGTTACGGTACTCCTCAGCATCAGGAGTTGATGGTAAACCAGTTGTTATGGTTACGGTACTCCTCAGCATCAGGAGTTGATGGTAAACCAGTTGTTATGGTTACGGTACTCCTCAGCATCAGGAGTTGATGGTAAACCAGTTGTTATGGTTACGGCACTCCTCAGCATCAGTAGTTGATGTAAAACCAGTTGTTATGGTTACGGTACTCCTCAGCATCAGGAGTTGATGGACACTTGATGGGAACATGACATCCATCTAACCAGCCAATCACTCCTGGGAACTGCCCATATTCAGAGAATTGCACTTTATAGTTGGCTTGGCCAGCAGCATCAGGAAACTAGATGTAAAGACTCCTCAGTTCACAAATGGCCCTGGAGACTTTATAGTTGGCTTGGCCAGCAGCATCAGGAAACTAGATGTAAAGACTCCTCCTGCAGACTTTGTGAACTATTAAACACACAGTTGCTTCACTGGCACCACACAAATCACCAGTTTCACAATGAAAGATTCCAGATGCCAAAACCCTCAGTGATCAGAACTTGGAGAGAATTGGGTAAAGGCCTTCCTCTTTGAGACAGAGGAAAGTCTAGGCTCAAGGAGAGATATTATCTCCAATGCATTTTCTTTGTACATACGAAAGCAGTCTAAAAGTAATGTAATGGATTACTCCTATCCACAAGTACTGGTCTGGCTGGCCTCTGTAGTGCATGTTGGTCTTCATTTAGACATTCCACATAGTCCAGGCTCCCTCACAAACAGCACTAAGCAGAAGTTAAACCTGCCTCTTTGAAAGATTAATTTAATCTTCAATTTAGTCCTAGAGTAGCTCTAATCCTCCCTCTTGCAATCGGCTTTGATTAGTCCAGAACAGGCTAAATCAACGACTATTTTAAGATAACTCAAAGCGACTTGCACAGACTTAAGACAGCTCAAACAAGCATTTTAGTCTGGGACTAAGCTTAAGCCTTGTCTGGGAAACCGGCCGAGTTTTTTATATAATATTACTAAATGTGTTTCTTTCTGTGTTGCAGGGGCAGTCAAGAAATGGAACAGCAAGGCCACAGAACATGACATAAGCAGAGCTGTGGGAGACCACCTCAAGCCCCTGGTAGAGCCGGGGGTGGTGTTTACCACTCCACCACAAATTCAGCAGGCTGGAAAAGTGATCATTTTAAGGTGGACCAAGAAATGTGTTGCTTTTACACATATTTGTTCATTGGTTTGGAAATAGTCTTGATTGGTCAGTCATTGGATTCATTTGTTTTACAATATGTTTAAATCAAATCAAGCTTTATTTATACAGCACATTTCAGACATGGATGCAACGCAATGGTTTCACAGGGGGAAAAAAAACAGAAATATTTAGTACACAACAAACGGAGGATAAAAAACAAGATTAACAACTGAAAGACTAATGAACATACTAAGGAAATGCCATTGATTAAAATATTAACAATTGGATGCAACATCCAACCCAAAATATCAGCTTGTTTTACTACATTGTTTGTTGTTACGTTTCCAAGCAAGAAAAATCTAAAATGTTGCTCAAACCGAAGAGGAACTAATAAAGAGTCACTGACAACAACCACAACTAAACATGTGGGTTTTTAGGAGGGGCTCTGAAAGACACTATGGGGGTGTCCACTGAAAGTTGACTAGTAACAACAACTGGGACCTAAAAGACACCCACCATGAGACCCACTAAATCTGCCCAAGAAGAGGAAAACAAACGAAAAACCCACACCAAACTTAAAGACAGGACGCAAACCAAAAAAGCGGAGCAACTAAAGGTGTTGACTCGCCACATCTATCAAGACAACTGGAGCACTGGGCCAGACACTCTTAAATAGAACCTGGACCAGCTCAGGTGAAACACCTTCCCACTAACGAGATGGACAAGTCAGCACAGGTGTAACACATACTGACTAACGAGGTGACCAATCAGTGCGTCCTACGTGCTAACGAGCTAGACGTGCTAACGAGCTAACACCAATCAGTGCACCGAAGACAAATTTCAGTTGTACAACTGACTTGGTATCCCCCTTTCCTACGTGCTAAAGTCCAACCTCAAAACATAAATGGAAAAACCAAAGCCTGAAACACCTTCCCCCTTAAGACAACAAATATATCCAATGTTTTTGTTGGACAAGTTTGCTTACCAACAACAGAAAACAACTTCCATTTCACATAATCATCTACAATGCTTCACCTTCTACAAAATAAGCATGGTGTCTACTGGCTGTCAACAATTAAAAACAAGAAAAAAACACGTATTTCTAAATAATAATATACAATCGTGTTATTTTTTTGTCCTATAGAATCCTAAAACTCACTAGCTTCTAGAACTCTCGTCTTCCTAAAACTCACTAGCTTCTAGAACTATCGTCCCCTTGGAACGAGCACAAACAAAACTCATCTCCAATACGGAAAAACGTGTCAAAATAAATTGTGATCCATGGTAACGCACTGACTAAACGCAAAACACAAATCTTTTTAACTGCCCAGCCTTGAGACAATCAGCAACCAAGTTGTCCTTACCACAGACATGTCTGATTTCAAGAGGCAACTCCTGCAATATCTGTAGTAACTTTCCCCCTCACTGCAGAGCTTCTCTCTCTTTTCAGGGTTCACTAGATAGGCATGTTGTTGGATCGGGCCCAGTCCCCAATGTCATGCTCTAGTACATTTGGGTTGGCACATGTGAGAATTAACCCTAATATTCTAAAAGCAGGGCAACAATGTCAATAAAATTCTCAGTTGGTTACATAAATAATTATGATTACTAAATGTTACATGAAATGTAAATATGAAATATTTGGTTGCATAGTCCTTTTTTCAAAGTATTTTCAATGACATTTTTCTAGGTGGGATAGCCCAATGTCAAAACACAGTTCTAACGTGTACAAATCAATAACCAATATGCAGAAACAGTTTGTGATATATTGAAAACCTAAACATAAAATGGGCCATACTGCATACACAAACATCTGCCACAACAATCATATTACTTTTTAAAAACAAGCACCTTATAAACTGAACAAGCTCCAAAAACGCTGTTGTTTTGACAAGTAGCAATAAATCACTGATATCGATAAGGGGTGAAATCAGGTTGTACGGGATGTTGAAACTAACACAACTAAAAAAACACATGGAAATGGGAGATATCTGTTAACTCACTGATTAGAGGACAACCTTTCAGAAGACAGTCAGCTACATTTTGGACTGATGCATTTCAATTTAGGGGTCGCTAAACAAAGGAACACAACACTTATTTGTCATAACTCATCGCTAAAATAATTTGTGCGAGAGGAGGAAGATGAGGTTGCATGTCCTGTTAAAACTAACAGCTCAAAAACCACACGGAATCTGGGAATAATGTGTACAACCCTGGTTAGAGGACAATTTGTAGAAAACAGCTCGCTACATTTTGAAGTGTTGCATTTTGATTCAAGTGGGTCACCAACGTGGTAAGTGTAACACAACTCTTTTTGTGTTAGTCACTTTTTGTTAAATCACATAAATAGTACTCTTTCAATTCAGAGCCTGGATTTTCCCACTGAGGCTAATATCCATATCATGTTGAAATCAATAGAACGGGGGAAACCGTTTAGGGTTCTACATTGTGACATCATTAAAATACTCCAACTACAATGTTTAAACATTCTACATTGTGACATTGATTAATTGATATCATGAAACAACTCCGTCATGTATTTTCTGATGTTTGATCAGATATCTTTTATCAGAGTATCTCTTCCCACATTGATCACAGCTAAAACGTTTCTCCCCTGTGTGTGTTCTTTGGTGTCTAGTCAGGCTGCTTAGCCAAGTAAAACTATTCCCACATTGGTTACAGCTATAAGATTTCTCTCCTGTGTGTGTTCTTTTGTGTCTAGTCAGGCTGCTTAGCCGAGTAAAACTATTCCCACATTGGTTACAGCTATAAGATTTCTCTCCTGTGTGTGTTCTTTTGTGTCTAGTCCACATGCTAGGCTTAGTAAAACTCATTCCACATTGAGCACAGCTATAAGGTTTCTCTCCTGTGTGTGTTCTCTGGTGTGCTGTCAGGCCCCCAGATGAAACAAAACTCTTCCCACATTGATTACAGCTATAAGATTTCTCTCCTGTGTGTGTTCTCTGGTGTACAACAAGACAGCTAGACTTAGTAAAAATCTTCCCACATGCATCACAGCTATATGATTTCTTTCTTGTGTGTATTCTCTGGTGACCTATCAGGGCGATTACCCTAGCAAAACTCTTCCCACATTGATCACAGCTATAAGGTTTCTCTCCTGTGTGTGTTCTTTGGTGTATAATAACATAACTAGATTTATAAAAACTCTTCCCACATTGATCACAGCTATAAGGTTTCTCTCCTGTGTGTGTTCTCTGGTGTGATATCAGGCTGGTTGACAGAGGAAAACTCTTCCCACAGTCAGAGCAGAAGTAAGGTTTCTCTCTTGTGTGCTTTCTCAGGTGTATTTTAAGTTCTGATGAAAATTTAAACATTTTCCCACAATCAGAGCAGCAGTAAGAATTATCACTTGTGTGAATTCTCCGGTGTAGTTTAATGCCTGATGAGGTGCATCTTTTCCCACAGTCAGAGCAGCGGTGAGATCTCTTCCCTGTGGTTCTCCGCTGGTGTTTCTTGAGGTGTTCTGATGTGGAGAGACTCTTCTCTGCCCTGTCAGCATCATGAGGTTGTTGAGGCTCCCTAGAGGATCCAGGATAGTGAAGTTTCTCTCCTGTGTGAACAACAAAGTCAAACAGATGGTTAATGGCCCACAACAGCGGAAATCCACTGTAAAAGGTGATGCCAACAGTGTAGCCATGATGTTCTACAACAATTGACGTCTGTAATGAATGTAATGATTACTTGACATTTGTCTTAAAATGAGCAAGAATAGTCATATTTTGTCTTGTTTTCACATTAGTAGTAACATCGATGATTGTAGGCTAGAAATAAATTAAAGTTGTTGAATTAAGCAGTGTGCCAGACAACTTTTGGTCTCCAATATAGGCCCCTTTCTGTGTTTGCTAAAATTGCGGCATGAGGGCAATGCACATGCAATTTGGTTGTAGAAACTCCTCCCAGCTAATGAGGAAACAGATAGTTATGGATGTACTATATCTGCCTGGAGCAAAAATGGTGAGAAAAGATTTTAGTTTTTCACAATGTATTCTGAATGTGAATGGGGGAAAACTCAGGGGAGTAACCTCCATTTCCAGGTTGCTTATGAGTACATTTCACATTACTTTGGATTATAATTGTAAGGCTCATTTGAATCTTTTTATTTAAATTTTTATTTCACCTTAATTTAACCAGGTAGGGAAGTTGAGAACAAGTTCTCATTTACAATTGTGACCTGGCCAAGATAAAGCAAAGCAGTTCGACAACATCCAACAACACAGAGTTACACATGGAGTAAAACAAATATACAGTCAATAATACAGTAGAAAAATAAGTATATGTACGATGTGAGCAAATGAGGTGAGATAAGGGAGGTAAAGGCAAAAAAGTCCATGGTGGCAAAGTAAATACAATATAGCAAGTAAAACACTGGAATGGTAGATTTGTAGTAGAAGAAAGTAGAGTGCAAAGTAGAAGTAGAGATAATGGGGTGCAAAGGAGCAAAATAAAATAAATAAATACAGTAGGGGAAGAGGTAGTTGTTTGGGCTAAATTATAGATGGGCTATGTACAGGTGCAGTGATCTGTGAGCAGCTGACAGCTGGTGACAGCTGACAGCTGGTGCTTAAAGCTAGTGAGGGAGATGAGTGTTTCCAGTTTCAGAGATTTTTGTAGTTCGTTCCAGTCATTGGCAGCAGAGAACTGGAAAGAGAGACGGCCAAAGGAGGAATTGGCTTTGGGGGTGACCAGAGAGATATACCTGCTGGAGCGCGTGCTACAGGTGGGTGCTGCTATGGTGACCAGTAAGCGGAGATAAGGGGGGACTTTACCTTGCAGGGTCTTGTAGATGACCTGGAGCCAGTGGGTTTGGCGACGATTATGAAGCGAAGACCAGCCAATGAGAGCGTACAGGTCGCAGTGGTGGGTAGTATATGGGGCTTTGGTGACAAAATGGATGGCACTGTGATAGACTGCATCCAGTTTGCTGAGTAGAGTGTTGGAGTGCTGAGTAGAGTGTTGGTCAGTTTTACATTTACATTTACGTCATTTAGCAGACGCTCTTATCCAGAGCGACTTACAAATTGGTGCATTCACCTTATGATATCCAGTGGGACAACCACTTTACAATAGTACATCTATAGCTTTTTTTGGGGGGGGGGGGGGGGGGTTAGAAGGATTACTTAATCCTATCCCAGGTATTCCTTAAAGAGGTGGGGTTTCAGGTGTCTCCGGAAGGTGGTGATTGACTCCGCTGTCCTGGCGTCGTGAGGGAGCTTGTTCCACCATTGGGGTGCCAGAGCAGCGAACAGTTTTGACTGGGCTGAGCGGGAACTGTGCTTCCGCAGAGGTAGGGAGGCGAGCGGGCCAGAGGTACATTTCACACTACTTTGGATTATAATTGTAAGGCTCATTTGAATCTCCTGCTTAATACGTTTGTGTTATTGTCGCAAATCAACCACTTTGTACTTAAAAAAAACACTTCAACCAGAAAAAATGCCCTTTGGCTAGCTTTTCCATCAAGGTGACAATGAGGGTTTGTACACTGTTTGAACACTGTTTATTTGGCCCATAACTTCACCTAACAACAAATATAGGAAAATAGCTCTGTGTGTTGTACAATAGCCTATCCATCAACGAACAGTTCTCTACACATTATGACCAAAGTAGGAATGTTGGATCCAACATGGAGCACGGCATAACTGTCTTTACCAGAGTAATGAATGAAGAAGCACTTTGGTTGTTGTTGCATGTCGTGATGTTAGTCATGAGACTGCCATTCAGAAAATGATTTCCTGGATCAGCTGATGATAGTTGAACATGTGACTGTAACTAAACAGCTACAGTATTAAGAATTGTGTGTAATTATTGAAGAACCGCGTTAATGACAGTAACCATTTGGGTGTTGTCAATAAAGTTACTATATATATACATATATATATATTAACCTTTATTTAACCAGGTAGGCCAGTTGAGAACAAGTTCTCATTTACAACTGTGACCTGGCCAAGATAAAGCAAAGCAGTGCGACAAAAACAACAGTTACACGTGGGATAAACAAACGTACAGTCAATAACACAATAGAAAAATCTATATACAGTGTGTGCAAATGGAGTAAGGAGGCAAGACAATAAATATGCCATAGTCGCAGAGTAATTACAATTTAGCAGATTAACACTGGAGTGATAGATGAGCAGATGATGATGTGCAAGTAGAAATACTGGTGTGCAAAAGAGCAAAAAAAGTTAATAAAAACATGGGGATGAGGTAGGTAGTTGGATGGGCTATTTACAGATAGGCTGTGTTCAGCTGCAGCGATCGGTAAGCTGCTCAGATAGCTGATGCTTAAAGTTAGTGAGGGAGATATATGTCTCCAACTTCAGCGATTTTTGCAATTCGTTCCAGTCATTGGCAGCAGACAACTGGAAGGAAAGGCGGCCAAAGGAGGTGTTAGCTTTGGGGATGACTAGTGAGATATACCACCTGGAGCGCGTGCTATGGGTGGGTGTTGCTATGGTGACCAGTGAGCTGAGAAGGCGGAGCTTAACCTAGCAAAGGCTTATAGATGTCCTGGAGCCAGTGGGTTTGGCGACGAATATGTAGCGAGGGCCAGACGACAAGAGCATACAGGTCGCAGTGGTGGGTGGTATATGGGGCTTTAGTGACAAAACGGATGGCACTGTGATAGACTGCATCCAGTTTGCTGAGTAGAGGGTTGGAGGCTATTTTGTAAATGACATCGGCGAAGTTAACCTCTTACATCTAGACGTTCCGCTAGCGGAACACCTGCTCCAATATCCAATGATAGGCGTGGCGCGAATTACAAATTCCTCAAAAATACAAAAACTTCAATTTTTCAAACATATGACTATTTCACAGCATTTTAAAGACAAGACTCTCCTTTATCTAACCACAATGTCCGATTTCAAAAAGGCTTTACAGCGAAAGCAAAACATTAGATTATGTCAGCAGAGTACCAATCCAGAAATAATCAGACACCCATTTTTCAAGCTAGCATATAATGTCACAAAAACCCAGAAGACAGCTAAATGCAGCACTAACCTTTGATAATCTTCATCAGATGACAACCCTAGGACATTATGTTATACAATACATGCATGTTTTGTTCAATCAAGTTCATATTTATATCAAAAAACAGCTTTTTACATTAGCATGTGACGTTCAGAACTAGCATACCCCCCGCAAACTTCCGGAGGAATTTGCTAACAATTTACTAAATTACTCACGATAAACGCTCACAAAAAGCATAACAATTATTTTAAGAATTATAGATACAGAACTCCTCTATGCACTCGATATGTCCGATTTTAAAATAGCTTTTTGGTGAAAGCACATTTTGCAATATTCTAAGTACATAGCCCAGCCATCACGGGCTAGCTATTTAGACACCCGGCAAGTTTAGCACTCACCAATATCAGATTTACTATTATAAAAGTTTGATTACCTTTTGTTGTCTTCGTCAGAATGCACACCCAGGACTGCTACTTCAATAACAAATGTTGGTTTGGTCCAAAATAATCCATCGTTATATCCGAATAGCGGCGTTTTGTTCGTGTGTTCCAGACACTATCCGAAATGGTAAAGAAGTGTCGCGCGCATGGCGCAATTCGTGACAATAAAATTCTAAATATTCCATTACCGTACTTCGAAGCATGTCAACCGCTGTTTAAAACCAATTTTTATGCCATTTATCTCGTAGAAAAGCGATAATATTCCGACCGGGAATCTGCAATAAACTAAACAGCCGAATTAAAATACTCCACGGGGGCTAATCGCGCACGCGCCTCACTCCATTGTCACCTAATGGGACACTTGAATAAGATGATAATCTGTTTCAGCCTGAGGCTGCCTCGTCAACCTTCATGATTTTCCCGCGTCCTGAGAGCCTATTGGAGCCCTGGGAATTGTCACGTTACAGCTAAGATCCTTACTTTTCAATAAACAGATGCAAGACGCACGACTCCTTGTCAGACAGGCCACTTCCTGCATGAAACCTTGTCAGGTTTTTGCCTGCCATAGGAGGGAGTTCTGTTATACTCACAGACACCATTCAAACAGTTTTAGAAACTTTAGGGTCTTTTCTATCCAAACCTGAACAATAGTATGCATATTCTAGCTTCTGAGTTGGTGTAGGAGGCAGTTAAAAATGGGCACATATTTTTTCCAAAATTCTCAATACTGCCCCCTAGCCCAAACAGGTTAAAAAACATTGGATACAGCAAACTCTGAAATTATTTAGTATTTCTGTGCCCACAAACTGTTTTCCCAGCGTAACATAAGGAGCCACTAAATGATACGAAGGTCGAGTGCATTTTCATTCACGCCTCGCTGGAAGCCCCGCCTTCCACAGGTGATGAGCGTGAGGCTCGGGTTTATTCCTTAAATTTAATACCACTCTTCACCGACCCAGGAAAGGGCGGGGACAAACAGGTGTTGTACCTCGTTTCCCTCCTTCAGGGAACACTAATTATAGTGTTAGGTTCTAATTTTTCTGAGTAAATAACTCACGGACACTAGAGAAGCTTAACCAAGTTTAATTCTTCCCAAAGGGTCGTTACAGCTGTAATTCAGACAAAAACATGTTCTCACCATCACAAGTATATATACCCCACTTTGAACACGCCTCCTTCTCCTTACATCTTCTGGTTCGACAGGAAGAGGGTAACAGGATACTAAACCCTTATTACTCCCTTCAGGGGATCTGACCTGACCTCCTGACCTCAACCCCTCCTTCGCCTAATCCACAGATGTCCATCCGCTTCCCCTATAGCAATCCTGTGATCCTCTCCCGTCCACCCAGCACATTCCACAGCCACTCTGTCTTTCTAAAGATCTCACTCCTTTATATACTCTGCGTCTGATCTATCATATCTTTAATACCTCAATGTTAAAAGTTTAGCCAGAATCCAACAATAGTCATAAAGTTATGCTCATTTCAGTCGATCAACTTCGGTACAACATACTATGGGAAAATCATACCCCATGCCAACCCAAACGGATACTAAATGAAACGGCCCCAGGCAGACCACCCAGACGTGACCCTGCAAGATGCGTCAGTTTTGTCAAGTTATTAATTGCCTTTTGTTTGAAACTCTCCTGTCAATGTTGAGTAAGGACGCACACCTAATTACGCATATAGAAGTAGGACTAGTCTACCTGGCCTGTGTGCAAATGTAGGCCTATAAATGTGCCCATTTGGGGATGTCTGATAGTATTTCTGATTTTCTTAATGCACCACCACTAATGAGTTGTGGAGCTTCTCAAAGCAAATGTTTCTTCACCTCAAACAGCAAGTGCACCTCAGCCACGCTCAAGGTCCTAAACGATATCTTAACCGCCATCGATAAGAAACAATACTGTGCAGCCGTATTCATTGACCTGGCCAAGGCTTTCGACTGTCAATCACCACATCCTCATCGGTAGACTCAATAGCCTTGGTTTCTCAAATGATTGCCTCGCCTGGTTCACCAACTACTTCTCAGATAGAGTTCAGTGTGTCAAATCGGAGGGCCTGTTGTCCGGGCCTCTGGCATTCTCTATGGGGGTACCACAGGATTCAATTCTTGGGCCGACTCTCTTCTCTGTATACATCAATGATGTCGCTCTTACTGCTGGTGAGTCTCTGATCCACCTCTATGCAGATGACACCATTCTGTATACTTCTGGCCCTTCTTTGGACACTGTGTTAACAACCCTCCAGACGAGCTTCAATGCCATACAACTCTCCTTCCGTGGCCTCCAACTGCTCTTAAATACAAGTAAAACTAAATGCATGCTCTTCACCGATCGCTGCCTGCACCTGCCTGCCCGTTCAGCATCACTACTCTGGACGGTTCTGACTTAGAATATGTGAACAACTACAAATACCTAGGTGTCTGGTTAGACTGTAAACTCTCCTTCCAGTCTCACATCAAACATCTCCAATCCAAAGTTAAATCTAGAATTGGCTTCCTATTTCGCAACAAAGCATCTTTCACTCATGCTGCCAAACATACCCTCGTAAACCTGACCATCCTACCAATCCTCGACTTCGGCGATGTCATTTACAAAATAGCCTCCAATACCCTACTCAATAAATTGGATGCAGTCTATCACAGTGCCATCCGTTTTGTCACCAAAGCCCCATATACTACCCACCACTGCGACCTGTACGCTCTCGTTGGCTGGCCCTCGCTTCATACTCGTCGCCAAACCCACTGGCTCCAGGTTATCTACAAGACCCTGCTAGGTAAAGTTTCCCCTTATCTCAGCTCGCTGGTCACCATAGCAGCACCCATCTGTAGCACGCGCTCCAGCAGGTATATCTCTGGTAACCCCCAAAGCCAATTCCCCCTTCGGCCGCCTCTCCTTCCAGTTCTCTGCTGCCAATGACTGGAACGAACTACAAACATTTCTGAAACTGGAAACACTTATCTCCCTCACTAGCTTTAAGCACCAGCTGTCAGAGCAGGTCACAGATCACTGCACCTGTACATAGCCCATCTATAATTTATCCCAAACAACTACCTCTTCCCCTACTGTATTTATTTATTTATTTTTGCTCCTTTGCACCCCATTATTTCTACTTTGCACTTCCTTCTACTTCAAATCTACCATTCCAGTGTTTTACTCGCTATATTGTTTTTACTTTGCCACCACGGCCTTTTGCCTTTACCTCCCTTATCTCACCTCATCTGCTCACATTGTATATAGAGTTTTTTTTCTACTGTATTAAAGACTGTTTGTTTTACTCCATGTGTAACTCTGTGTTGTTGTATGTTGTCGAACTGCTTTGCTTTATCTTGGCCAGGTCGCAATTGTAAATGAGAACTTGTTCTCAACTTGCCTACCTGGTTAAATAAAGGTGATTTTTTTTTTTTTAAGATCAATGTCTTTGTTTTATAGAAAGTACTCACTGTATTTACTGGTGTTAATCAGCTCCCCAGTCTTCTCTTCTTCGTCCTCCTCTAATGTGACAGTAATCTCCCCCTCTTCATCCTTCATTCCAAAAACGTCTTCATCTTCTTTCACTTCATCCTCCACTCCAAAAACTGCATCCTCCTCCTCTTTCACTCTGAAGGCGTCTTTCTCTGTAACGTCTTTCTCTTCATCTTTCACTGTAACAGCCTCACCCTCTACTTGTTTTTGTATTGTAACAGCCTCCTCCTCTCCCTCCTCTTTAACGAGAGCCTCTTTCTCCGTCCAGCAGACCTCTTCTTTAGCAGGAGGAGAGTAGCTTAGTGAACTCATGGTCGGGAATAATAGCTAGATAGCATTAGCGATTAGACTAGTGCTAACTTGACCAGACAGCTAGTTGACTTACAACGTAAATATTACATCAAATGGGGTAGCCAGTTGTTTCCACATAAGTATGTTTAAATCATAGTGGCAATTAAACCACGAAATTGTCTAAAGAGATTGAATGTTCCGACTTTGTTGGCTAGCGAGCTACCGAGGTGGCTGCAGTTGTTGAAGAAGCGTTCCGTCCACTAGATTATACGTCACACTAGAAACATCGCCTGAAAGACACATATCGCCATCTGCTGTCTGGAGGGAGGAAACGCAGTTGAGGAGGGAAAACTTTTTTTCTTCTTCATTGAATTATAATATTATAAAGCAGTTTAGGGAAAAGTTTTTTCCTCTCCATTAAATATGAATATTATATTAACACGTACAAAGAGCAACAAGTGTTGTTTGATTAGTTCAGATTTTTTTATGAGAATTTAAAACAAACTCTACATCGACTCCACATCTGTATTTCTGATTCGGTCAAATAACTAGATATCAAAATAAGTACCTAGTTATTGATACCCTTGATAAAGATGAGCAAAAATGTATGTATAAAATAAATAAATAAACTTTACCCACTTCCAGGATATTTTAGCCCAAAACCTGGTTACCTCTCTGCTAGGAGGCTGAAACTTGGCCATAAGTGGATCTTCCAGCAAGACACATCAACATTCACGAAGAAATGGTTAATTGGGCACAAAATCATCATTTTCAATGGCGATCTCAGTCTTCGGACTTGAACTCCATTGAAAACCTGTGGTTTGAATTGAACAGGGCAGTCCAGAAGCGCAGACAAAATAAATCAAGGACATGGAGAGATTCTGTTTGGAGGAATGGTCTAAGATCTGACCCAATGTGTTCTCTAATCTCATAAAACATTTCAGTGTCGTTAGTCTCCCAATGGGAGGGTGCTGGAGTATTGAAAACATGGTGGCAATAATTCAGACCACTACCTTTTGAGAATTACATGTTAAACTAAATCTCTTTCTCTGAGCAATTGTATTAGTATAAAATAATATAATTTCCCTATATTTTTGACACAATATAGCTCAGTATTTTAATTCTTTATTTTATAGAGTCGTTTTGCTCATCTTTATCAAGGGTGTCAACAATTTTGTCCCCCACTGTACCTCCATACTGCTCCTACATGGTGTAACAATACATCACGTAGATGTATATAATGAACAGACTAGGTCTATACTGCTCCTACATGGTGTAACAATACATCACATAGATGTATATAATGAACAGACTAGGTCTATACTGCTCCTACATGGTGTAACAAGACATCATGTAGATGTATATAATGAACAGACTAGGTCTATAGTGCTCCTACATGGTGTAACAATACATCATGTAGATGTATATAATGAACAGACTAGGTCTATACTGCTCCTACATGGTGTAACAATACATCATGTCGATGTATATAATAAACAGACTAGGTCTATACTGCTCCTACATGGTGTAACAATACATCACATAGATGTATATAATGAACAGACTAGGTCTATACTGCTCCTACATGGTGTAACAAGACATCACGTAGATGTATATAATGAACAGACTAGGTCTATACTGCTCCTACATGGTGTAACAATACATCATGTAGATGTATATAATAAACAGACTAGGTCTATACTGCTCCTACATGGTGTAACAATACATCATATAGATGTATATAATAAACAGACTAGGTCTATACTGCTCCCACATGGTGTAACAATACATCATGTAGATGTATATAATAAACAGACTAGGTCTATACTGCTCCCACATGGTGTAACAATACATCATGTAGATGTACACTACCTTTCAAAAGTTTGGGGTCACTTAGAAATGTCCTTGTTTTTGAAAGAAAAGAAGAAAAAAAAGTCCATTAAAATAACATCAAATTGATCAGAAAACAGTGTCGACATTGTTAATGTTGTAAATGACTATTGTAGCTGGAAGAAGTATAATCCACCTAAACTAACAGAACCGGGCTAATAAACTGGCTGGTGTTCATGAGTTTATAAAACACATACTTTATACATGTCATAAATTACCTGCATTGATGAGACACACAGTGTGGATGAATGATCAGTAGTCGACAGGATATAAATAGCACTCCTAAAGAAGATGCAGTGTGGATGAATGATCAGTAGTCGACAGGATATAAATAACACTCCTAAAGAAGATGCAGTGTGGATGAATGATCAGGATATAAATAGCACTCCTAAAGAAGATGCAGTGTGGATGAATGATCAGGATATAAATAGCACTCCTAAAGAAGATACAGTGTGGATGAATGATCAGGATATAAATAGCACTCCTAACGAAGATGCAGTGTGGATGAATGATCAGTAGTCGACAGGATATAAATAGCACTCCTAAAGAAGATGCAGTGTGGATGAATGATCAGTAGTCGACAGGATATAAATAGCACTCCTAAAGAAAATGCAGTGTGGATGAATGATCAGTAGTCGACAGGATACAAATAGCACTCCTAAAGAAGATGCCAGTTCAGTTAGCTACCTAATGAATTTTCCAGTTTGCTACCAACTTGAAAGAGGGAACTTTAGCATAAAACCCACATGGAAAACTGAGATTCAGCAAATAACATATAAAGACTGGTTTATTTGACACCAAACCAACAACAGAAACAGAAACTACTAATGTACAATGTAAAAGGTGCATTTTATGATGTAATGTCAACTTTATACATTTCTATCCCGGGACCATTCCATTTTCAACTCAACCACAGCAACTCCCCATAAATCTGCTGTGGATTACCCAGAATCCCGAAATAAATTAATACATATGTGATAATTCAAAAACATAACTGTTTGTGCTTATAGATCTTCAATACAACTAGGTTACTAAGTCTTTAACCACACTGTGTTGTTACACTGGTTCCTACCCTTTAACTTTTTGTCTGAAAATTAAATATACATTTTACTCAACTGCGTTACCCACTCCAGTCAGCAGATGGCGGTGTGGGAATTTAAGGCAATGCTGTTGGTGTGACGTATAATGTAGTGGACGGAACGCTTCTTTCAACAGCAGCAACAGTTAATCAGCCACCTAGGTAGCTTGCTAGACAAAATAGCCGAACCAATAAAGCTCTTTAGACGCTTTAGTGTATATTATCCACTGTGTTTTCAACCCACTTCTGTCGTCTAGTTAGGTATCCGATTTAATGTAATATAGACGATGTTGTTGTTATTAGTCAGCAAGCGGGCTGGTTAAGTTAGCATTAGCCTAGCTAGCTAACATCTCCGACCATGATTTCACTAAGCTACTCTCCTCCTGCTAAAGTAGAAGAGGTCTGCTGGACGGAGAAAGAAGCTGTCGTGAAAGAGGAGGAAGAAGAGGAGGCTGTTTCAATACAAAAACAAGTACAGGGTGAGGCTGTTACAGTGAAAGAAGAAGAGAAAGACGCGTTCAGAGTGAAAGAGGAGGCGGATGTTACAGTAAAAGAAGAGGCCGAAAAAGAGGAGGATGCAGTTTTTGGAGTGAAAGAGGAGGAGGGGGAGATGACTGTCACATCCAAAAAGGAGGTGGAAGAAGAGGAGGAAACTGGATATCTGGGCCCGGTTTCCCAAACGCATCTTAAGGCGTCTAATGGTTCTAACGGTGAACTTAGCCATAAGATGGTTTTGAGAAACCGTTCCCTGATTAACACTAGTAAGTACTGTCTTAAAACAGAGGCACAAACTCTGCAGGTGTTGAACTGATGTGTGGTGTTAAAGGGGAAATCTGCAATTACAACATCCATTTTTTGACTTTTTAAATTATTTATTTATAGCCATTGATTCATATTCTTGAAGAATATAACACATGCCTCATGAGCTTAGTTCAACTGTTGTACCCCATCAGAACCCAGAATAAGCTTTTTTTACTCCAATGTTTAGAAACAATGTAAATCAACACTGTATAGCCTCAACATGGTTAAAACTATAATGTTGATATCATGGATAGTTAGTCCTTGCATCCATAGGTCTGTCTATGAATTTGAGAGTAGTTACATTTCTCCAGACCCATCATCATCTTATTTCCTAAACAGTGGTGGAATTACAGCTTTGTTATTGTTTCAACTGCAGATTGGTTCATTGATTGATGTGGCTTGTTTAAAGGGACAACCTAGGTTTTAAACAGAAACAAAATGGCTGCCCAGATACTTGGTTTTGTAAACAGCTGAGGGATGGGGAAGGAGAAATGTAACCACTCAAATTCATAGAGAAAGCTATTGTAGCAACCTTAACCCAAAACCTAGCGACCTCGTTAAGAAGTTCAGACATCTTACCGAGATTACATTTCATTCATGAATTGGTTTGAAATCTTTGTTTTAAACCCTTCTCAAAGTTGGTGCCTTGATGGATTTGTAAAAAAACAGGTTTATCATAAAAAAATATTTTAATATGTTTGAAATTGATACCTTTATATAACTAGGCAACTCAGTTAAGAACAAATTCTTATTTACAATGATGGCCTACCCCGGACGACGCTGGGCCAATTGTGCGCCGCCCTATGGAACTCCCAATCAAGGCTGGTTGTGATACAGCCTAGATTTGAACCAGGGTGTCTAGTGATGCCTCAAGCACTGAGATGCAGTGTCTTAGACCGCTGCGCCACTCGGGATCCCTTAAATCATGTTCTAGTGCTGTCCCCAACAAAAATAATTATTGGTCAACCAAGTGTGTTGGTCAACCAAGTCATCTGTTCTTTCTACCAATCGCCCCATGTGTTTTAATAAAATCAACTATATGTACAGAACTTGTCTGATGCTTTAAGCACGCTGTTTGATTAAATAATTACAGATACACCAGTTACGAGATGGAGCCAGTCGTCAAGATAACCTAACCAGAAGAAAGAGAACTCTTCCCGAAACCCCCCCTCCTCCGCTGCCTTTATGCTCCTGAAGTTTTCGGTAATAGACCACACCAGCGGTATCTTACCATTTCTACCGATTTGCGTTTCTATTGATTTTCATATTCACATTTTACTGGAACAGTTTCATTTAATTTATAATATTATTGAAAAATCATTGTCTGTGATTAATCTACATTCTATCTAAATCTACATAAAAATTATACAAATCTAAAAGTAACTTTTATTGCCATTGCCAACTATGTAAAAAAATGGCCTACATAAAGCCAACAAATAAAAACATTGCAGCCTGCAGGTAAAAAATATCCTGATAAAAATAAATCATATGTTGTACCTAGTTTCCCTCCTTCAGGGAACAGTAGTTATAGTCATAACTTGTGGATTTAATAGTATGTTGTACCTAGTTTCCCTCCTTCAGGGAACAGTAGTTATAGTCATAACGTTACGCTTGTCATGTGATGAACTTGAACTTAAATACGGTATCTTGCTGTCAGACAGTTTTTTTTAAAATTCTGAAATGCACTCGAACTACGTATAATTTAGTGTCTCCTTATGTTACGCTGGGAAAACAGTTTATGGGCACAGAAATCCTAAATCATTTCAGAGTTTGCTAAATCCAATGGTTCTAACCGAGAGTCACCTTAACCTGTTAGGGCTAGGGGGCAGTATTTGCACGGCTGGATAAAAAAAATGTACCCGATTTAATCTGGTTACTAATCCTACCCAGTAACTAGAATATGCATATACGTATTATATATGGATAGAAAACACTCGAAAGTTTCTAAAACTGTTTGAATGGTGTCTGTGAGTATAACAGAACTCATTTGGCAGGCAAAACCCTGAGACATTTTCTGACAGGAAGTGGATACCTGATGTGTTGTATTACCTTTAAACCTATCCCATTGAAAAACACAGGGGCTGAGGAATATTTTGGCACTTCCTATTGCTTCCACTAGATGTCACCAGCCTTTACAAAGTGTTTTGAGTCTTCTGGAGGGAGATCTGACCGAACAAGAGCCATTGAACGATGATGGCCCATTAGACACCTGGCGCGCGAGTTCATGTTGGGTACCCTCGTTCCAATACGTTATAAAAGAGTATGCATTCGTCCACCTTGAATATTATTCATGTTCTGGTTAAAAAAGGCCCTAATGATTTATGCTATACAACGTTTGACATGTTTGAACGAACGTAAATATATTTTTTCCCCTCGTTCATGACGAGAAGTCCGGCTGGCTTAGATCATGTGCTAACAAGACGGAGATTTTTGGACATAAATGATGAGCTTTTTTGAACAAAACTACATTCGTTATGGACCTGTGATACCTGGAAGTGACATCTGATGAAGAGAATCAAAGGTAATGGATTATTTACATAGTATTTTCGATTTTAGATCTCCCCAACATGACGTCTAGTCTGTATCGCAACACGTATTTTTCTGGGCGCAGTGCTCAGATTATTGCAAAGTGTGATTTCCCAGTAAGGTTATTTTTAAATCTGGCAAGTTGATTGCGTTCAAGAGATGTAAATCTATAATTCTTTAAATGACAATATAATATTTTACCAATGTTTTCTAATTTTAATTATTTAATTTGTGGTGTTGACTTGACTGCCGGTTATTGGAGGGAAACGATTTCCTCAACATCAATGCCATAGTAAAACGCTGTTTTTGGATGTAAATATGAACTTGATAGAACTAAAAATGCATGCATTGTCTAACATAATGTCCTAGGAGTGTCATCTGATGGAGATTTTGAATTGACAAAACATTACACACAACACTTGTAAATGTACTGTCCTAACATGATTAACACTAGTAAGTACTGTCTTGAATACAGAGGCACAAACTCTGCAGTTGTTGAACTGATGTTTGGTGTTAAAGCGGAAATCTGCAATAGCTACATCCATATTTTGACATTTAAATTATTTATTTATAGCCATTGATTCTTGAAGAATATAACACATGCCTCATGAGCTTAGTTCAACTGTTGTACCCATCAGAACACCAAATAAGCTTTTTTTTCTCCAATGTTTAGAAACAATGTAAATCAACACTGTATAGCCTCAACATGGTTAAAACTAAAATGTTGATATCATGGATGGTCAGTCCTTGCATCCATAGGTCTGTCTGTCTGTAGTTACATTTCTCCAACCCCATCATCATCTTATAACCAAAACAGTGGTGGGTTGACAGATTTGTTATTGTTTGAACTGCAAGTTGCCGCAAGTTGTGTGGGTTTTTTAAACAGCAACAAAATGGCTGCCTAGAGACTTGGTTTGGTAAACAGCTGAGGGATGGGGGAAGGAGAAAGCTATTGTATCAACCGTAACCCAACACCTAGCGACCTCGTCAAGAAGTTCAGACATCTTGGCGTGACAGTTAAGGTGTTGGTTGGACAGTTGCTGGACCCAGGTTTGAGTTCAGCTTAGGGCTACCCCCCTGAATTCACTACACTCTGAATACAAGGACTGGCCATCCATGATGTCATAATGATAGTTTAACCAGGTTTCTAGGCTATATAGTATATTCTAGAATTCATCCATTATGTCATAATGATAGTTTAACCAGGTTTCTAGGCTATATAGTATATTCTAGAATTCATCCATGATGTCATAATGATAGTTTAACCAGGTTTCTAGGCTATATAGTATATTCTATAACTGCCAGTGTAGATTTCCTGTGGAGGCGAATTATTAGAGCTGTTGATAAGTCATTGTATAATATTCAGCCATTTTTTTTTCATGCCATTACATTAAAGGCAAGACATACCTAGATTCAATTACATTCATGAATTGGTTTGAAACCTTTGTTTTAAACCCTTCTCAAAGTTGGTGCCTTGACGGATTTGTAAAACATTGTTTGTTATGAAACACTTTTTTTTTAATGTAACCTTTATTTAACTAGGCAAGTCAGTTAAGAACAAATTCTTATTTACAATGACTGCCTACCCTGGACGATGCTGGGCCAATTGTGCGCCGCCCTATGGGACTCCCAATCACGGCCGTTTGTGATACAGCCCGGATTTGAACCAGGGTGTCTGTAGTGACACCTCAAGCACTGAGATGCAGTGTCCGCTGCGCCACTCGGGAGCCCCAAAATAATGTTCTAGTGCTGTCCCCAACTAAAATACATCTTGGTCAACCAAGAGTCATCTGTTCTTTCTACTAATCGCCCCAAGTGTTTTTATCAAATCTAAATGTACTGAACTTGTCTGATGCTTTAAGCACGCTGTTTGATTAAAGAAAGACACACAAATGACTAGAGGGATCCAGTCATGTTCTTTCAGTTGGAGTGCCAATTTATCTTACCATTTCTACCAATCTCTGTGCCAGTTATGATTTTCATTTGCACATTTTTGTGGAACAGTTTCATTTAATTTATAATAGTATCTCAAAGTCATTGTCTGTGATTCATCTACATTCTATCTAAATCTAAATGAAAATTATACAAATCTAAAAGTAACTTTTATTGCCATTGCCAACTATGTAAAAATAGCCTACATAAAGCCAACAAATAAAAACATTGCAGCCTGCAGGTAGAAAATATCCTGATTAAAAATACATTTCCTAGAAATCACATTTGCTTCACATGGCCTGTCTACAACAAACTTGAAACATTGTATCAACTATCAACTGGGTCAGGAAACTCTGATAGCAGCTTGCAACATAGTATAACATATTCTGGGCCCTCAGTTTCCTGCTCCAGTGAGTTTGAGACAGACACAGCTGTAGGCTATTTGTTCAAGGGATTAGAAGTAATCAGGTATTTTATGACATTTCCACTGGATCAGAGCATTGCATTTTTCCCTTTCATGCTGAGTGGTTATCGAAAGGGTGAGAGCTGGAAATATTTTAAGAAATTACTTTGAGGAACTATTGTCATTTGCAATTGATTTTGATTAGACTTTGTTTACTTGCTGTTTGAGGTGAAGAAAAATTACTTTGAGAAGCTCCACAACTCATTAGTGGTGGTGCGTTAAGACAATCAGAAATACTACCAGACATCCCCAAATGGGCACATTTATAGACCTACATTTGCACACAGGCCAGGCAGACTAGTCCTAGTTCTATATGTGTAATCAGGTGTGGGTCCTTACTCAACATTGACGGGAGTGTTTCAAACAAAAGACAATGAATAAATTGACAAAACTGACACGTCTTGAAGAGGTCAAGTCTGGGTGGTCTGCCATAGGCTGTTTCATTTAGTATCTGTAGGGGTTTGCTAAATCCAGTGGTTCTACCCGAGAGTCACCTTAACTTTATTGACAACACCCAAATGAATACTGTCATTAATGTGGTTCTTCAATAATTACACATAATATTTAACAGTCACATGTTCAACTATCATCAGCTGATCCAGGAAATCATTTTCTGAATGACAGTCACATGACAAACATTACGACATGCAACAACAACTAAAGTGCTTCTTCATTCATTACTCTGGTAAAGACAGTTATGCCGTGCTCCACATTGGATCCAACATCCCTAACAAATATATGTTTATAATGTGTTATTGTCTGCTTGATTTACAGTAGGGTCTCATTAGTCTGTTTGGACGCAGAGATACTTATCTCATAATGTGTAGAGAACTGTTTCTTGATGGATAGGCTATTGTACAACACACACAGCTATTTTCCTTTATTCAGGACATTTAGAATGACAACACATTACAGAGTAGCCTAGTGGGATTATTCACAAAATTATCTGGTGATCAGGTTATGAAATGTCATGACAAAGACATTTTAGTTTCCATGTTTCACCTGAAATATTAAATGATTTATAGTCCTATGTCTATGTTATTGTTAGGTGAAGTTATGGGTCCTACAGTAGGTCTATGTTACTAGGTGAAGTTATGGGCCAATTTGTTAAACACTTAGTGTACAAACCCTCGCTGATGGCAAAGCTAGCCAAAGAGCATTCTACTGGATGAAGTGTTTTTTTAAAGTATAAATCAGTTGTTATGCGACAATAACACAGACATTATATTAAGCAGGAGATTCAAGCGAGCCTTACAATTATAATCCAAAAGTAGTGTGAAATGCACTCATAAGCAACCTGTAAATGGAGGCTATTTTTGCTGTCAGCCTATGAGAACTCCCCTGAGTTTTCCCCCACGGTGGTGAATTAGTAAATAGACACAGAGCTTAATGTGAGTTTCCTTGAGTAGCACTCTTGATCTTGCGATGATAGTGCGCTGTAATATTCAGAATACGTTGTGGAAAACTAAAATCTTTGCTCACCATTTTTGCTCCAGGCAGATATACTACATCCATAACTAGCGGTTTCCTCATTATCAGATATACTACATCCATAACTAGTGGTTTCCTCATTACCAGATATACTACATCTATAACTAGTGGTTTCCTCATTAGCAGATATACTACATCCGTAACTAGCGGTTTCCTCATTAGCAGATATACTACATCCGTAACTAGCGGTTTCCTCATTACCAGATACACTACATCCATAACTAGCGGTTTCCTCATTAGTAGGGAGGTGTTTCTGCAATCAAATTGTGTGTGCATTGCCCTCATGCCGCGATTTTATTGAACACAGAAAGGGGCCTATATTGGAGACCAAAAGTCATCTGGCACACTGCTTAGGATTTCAACAACTTGAATAACTTATTTCTAGTTACCACGAATGTGAAAACAAGACATTACTTGTTGCTAACTTGACTGTCTTAATTGTCAAATTATTTAACAGACGTCAATTGTTGTACAACTTCATGGGTACGCTCTGGGCATCACCCTTTCTGCTGTTGTGGGCCTTTAACCATCTGTCTAACTTTGTTGTTCACACAGGAGAGAGACGTGACTATCGTGGATCCTCTGGGGAGTCTAAACAACATCATGAAGCTGACGAGGCAGAGAAGAGTCTCTTCAGATCAGAACACCTCAAGAAACACCAGCAGAGACCCACAGGGAAGAAATCTTACTGCAAATCTTCATCGGAACTTAACATACACCAGCGAGTACACACAGGAGAGAAAGCTCACCACTGTTTTGATTGTGGGAAGAGTTACTCAAGATCAGATGCACTGAAAGTACACCTGAGAATTCACACTGGAGAGAAACCTTTTGGCTGTGATCAATGTGGGAAGAAATGGACTGTGTCAAACTCCTTGACAGTGCACCAGAGAATACACACAGGAGAGAAACCTTATAGCTGTTATCAATGTGGGAAGAGTTGTACTACATCTAGCCATCTAATTGCACACCAGAGAACACACACAGTAGAGAAATATTTTATCTGTGATCAATGTGGGAAGAGTTGTAATACATCTAGCCATCTAATTGTACACCAGAGAACACACACAGGAGAGAAACCTTATAGCTGTGGACAATGTCGGAAGAGTTTTGGTCAATCTGTCCATTTGACAGTGCACCAGAGAACACACACAGGAGAGAAACCTTTTAGCTGTAATCAATGTGGGAAGAGTTTTAGTACATCTGACTATACACCAGAGAACACACACAGGGGAGAAACTTTATAGCTGTGGTCAATGTGACAAGAGATTCTCCGATAAAAGATCTCTGATCAACCATCAGAAAATACATACATGAAGGAGTTGTTTCATGATATCAATGAAATATCCCACCTAGCAAAATGTAATTGAAAATACGTTGAAAAGAAGACTATGCCCGAAGTCCAATATACATTCGGTTTCAGTTGAAAGTTAAAAATATGTCTTTTCGGGTTGTTTTTTTCAATGACTTGAAAACAACTTAATTTCAACGTACTTGCAGCCTATACACATGGACGCAGTATAATAAATTAGTCTATAATCAATTTTATTAACAATCCTACATCACTTCAGTATTTCTTTACAACATTAACCTCTTACATCTAGATGTGCCGCTAGCGGAACGCCTCGCCAATATCCAATGATAGAGCGTGGCGCGAATTACAAACACCTCAGAAATCCAAAAACTTCAATTGTTCAAACATATGACTATTTTACACAATTTTAAAGACAAGACTCTCCTTTATCTAACCACATTGTCCGATTTCAAATAGGCTTTACAACGAAAGCAAAACATTAGACTATGTCAGGAGAGTACCCAGCCAGAAATAATCACACACCCATTTTTCAAGCTAGCATATAATGTCACAAAAACCAAAACCACAGCTAAATGCAGCACTAACCTTTGATGATCTTCATCAGATGACACTCCTAGGACATTATGTTATACAATACATGCATGTTTTGTTCAATAAAGTTCATATTTATATCAAAAAACAGCTTTTTACATTAGCATGTGACGTTCAGAACTAGCATACCCACCGAAAACTTCCGGTGAATTTACTAAATTACTCACGATAAACGTTCACAAAAAACAGAGCAATTATTTTAAGAATTATAGATACAGAACTCCTTTATGCAATCGCGGTGTCCAATTTTAAAATAGCTTTTCGATGAAAGCACATTTTGCAATATTCTGAGTAGATAGCCCGACCATCATGGCTAGCTATTTTGACACCCACCAAGTTTGGCACTCACCAATCTCAGATTTACTATAAGAAAAATTGGATTACCTTTACTGTTCTTCTTCAGAATGCACTCCCAGGACTTCTACTTCAATAACAAATGTTGGTTTGGTCCCAAATAATCCATAGTTATATCCAAATAGCTGCGTTTGTTCTTGCGTTCAAGACACTATCCGAAGGGTGACGCGCCGGCGCCTATCGTGACAAAAGATTTCTAAATATTCCATTACCGTACTTCGAAGCATGTCAAACACTGTTTAAAATCAATTTTTATGAGATTTTTCTCGTAAAATAGCGATAATATTCCGACCGGGAGACCTTGTTTTCGTTCAAACACTGAAAATGGAGTCTTCACATGCACGCGCACACCCGTGTCATTGTTCACAGAACGACCACTTTCCAAAAGCCCTACTGTTTTTCACCCAGGGACTGCAGAGTCATCATTCCCCGTTCTGGCGCCTTCTGAGAGCCTATGGGAGCCTTGGAAAATGTCACGTTACAGCAGAGATCCTCTATTTTTCATAAAGAGGCTATAGAAGGCTAAGAAATGGTCAGAGAGGGCACTTCCTGTATGGAATCTTCTCAGGTTTTGGCCTGCCATATGAGTTCTGTTATACTCACAGACACCATTCAAACAGTTTTAGAAACTTTAGGGTGTTTTCTATCGAAATAAAATAATTATATGCATATTCTAGTTTCTGGGCAGGAGTAATAACCAGATTAAATCGGGTACGTTTTTTATCCGGCTGTGAAAATACTGCCCCCTATCCTAAACAGGTTAAAATGCTAATCGTCTTTATTCCACTACTGAAGAAGCATGACTCAAATCACCTTATATTTCAAACATTCAGCCTGACAAAAGATACATGTTTTATTATTCCATGCCTCACCATTAAGTTAATTATTTCCAACACATATTAACAAAGGAGTGTACATTTGGTTTTGATATTTAATATTTAAAATTCATGTAACATTTAGTATACATAATTATTTATGCATCCAACTGACAATTGTTGGGTACAATTATATTGACATTGTTGCCCTGCTTTTAGAATATCAGGATTAATTCTCAGATGTGCCAACCCAAATGTACTAGAGCATGACATTGGGGACTGGGCCCCGATCCAACAACATGCCTATCTAGTGAACCCTGAAAAGAGAGAGAAGCTCTGCAGTGTGGTGGAAAATTACTACGGATATTAAGGAGCTAGTTCTAGAAGCTAGTAAGTTTTAGGAAGACGAGAGTTCTAGAAGCTAGTAAGTTTTAGTTAGACGAAAGTTCTAGAAGCTAGTGAGTTTTATTCTAAAGAAAGAAAAATGAGAAAAAAATAAGTTGATTGTATATTATTATTTAGAAATACGTTTTTTTTCTTGTTTTAATTGTTGACAGCCAGTAGACGCCATGTTTATATTGGTGAAGGTGAAGCATTGTAGTTGATTATAATGTGAAATGGAAGTTGCTTTCTGTTGGTGGTGAGCAAACTTGTCCAACAAAAATATAGGATATATTTGTCTTAATGGGGGAGGTGTTACAGGCTTTGGTTTTTCCATTTATGTTTTGAGGTTGGACTTTAGCACGTCTAGCTCGTTAGCACATATAGCTCGTTAGCACGTCTACCTCGTTAGCACGTTGTCGTGTCTTTGGCATCATTAACTTGAAGACATGTTTATCAAATAACTCTCTAATTATTATTACGGATTAAACTGATTAATCGTGTAACTGTAATTAACTAGAAGGTCGGGGCACCAAGGAAAATATTCAGATTACAAAGTTATAATTTTCCTAATATAACTTTCAGATATCATAATATCTGATCTATGAGTCTTCTGATTTACTGACTTATTATTTACCTCACGTCAATCTCATTCCAAATGTCGTAAATTGTTGGTTATCTGCACGAACCCAGTCTTCACTATGAGTCATCCATACATCAATTGTCATTTATTTACTAATCTAAATAATTCAACAGAAATGCAAAACAAACAGATATGGTTACAAGGAAATGATAGGAGAATGTGCCCTAGTGGGCTAAACCGGCATGGCGGCTTTTTAGACAAAAGGGGAGTGTGGGTCAGCTGAGAAGACACTACAGAGTTGATAAATATTAACAATTGAAATGCTAATCCTTTGCACATGAATGCTCACTCATTCGGGAACAATTGCAATCAATATATATATTTACGCTCAGTGTGTCGTCAGGATCTTTGTTGAAAAGTTCTGTTGGAGAGTTTTGTCCTCGCGTTCTCTCTCTGTCTCTCTCTCTCTCGGTTAGAATGGATATTTCAAAGTGACATTCATTAATGTCATTATAGAATGGATGTTTCATCGGTCTTCGTGTTCAATGATACCGAATTCCTAGCTGCAAACCAGTAATTAATATCAAAGACTTGTTATTATTCTGTATCGATAGTCTAATAGTTTAACCACGTGGTATGGTTAACCTCTTGGGGCTAGGTGGGACGCTAGCGTGCCACCCGTGGTACACTCCATCAACAGCAGGTGCATTTCAAGAGCGGCAAATTTGAATCCAAATAAATGTCAAAATTCAAATTTTTCAAAAATACAACTATTTTACACCATTTGAAAGATAAACGTCTCCTTAATCTAACCACGTTTTACGATTTCAAAAAGGTTTTACGGCGAAAGCATAAATTTAGAGTATGTTAGGACAGTACATTTACAAGAGTTGTGTGTAATGTTTTGTCAAGTCAAAGACAGGGTCACCAAAACCATAAAACCAGCTAAAATGATGCACTAACCTTTTACAATCTCCATCAGATGACACTCCTAGGACATTATGTTAGACAATGCATGCATTTTTAGTTCTATCAAGTTCATATTTATATCCAAAAACAGCGTTTTACTATGGCATTGATGTTGAGGAAATCGTTTCCCTCCAATAACCGGCAGTCAAGTCAGCGTCACAAATTAAATAATTAAAATTAGAAAACATTGGTAAAATATTATATTGTCATTTAAAGAATTATAGATTTACATCTCTTGAACGCAATCAACTTGCCAGATTTAAAAATAACCTTACTGGGAAATCACACTTTGCAATAATCTGAGCACTGCGCCCAGAAAAATACGCGTTGCGATACAGACTAGACGTCATGTTGGGGAGATCTAAAATCGAAAATACTATGTAAATAATCCATTACCTTTGATTCTCTTCATCAGATGTCACTTCCAGGTATCACAGGTCCATAACGAATGTAGTTTTGTTCAAAAAAGCTCATCATTTATGTCCAAAAATCTCCGTCTTGTTAGCACATGATGTAAGCCAGCCGGACTTCTCGTCATGAACGAGGGGAAAAAATATATTTCCGTTCGTTCAAACATGTCAAACGTTGTATAGCATAAATCATTAGGGCCTTTTTTAACCAGAACATGAATAATATTCAAGGTGGACGAATGCATACTCTTTTATAACGTATTGGAACGAGGGTACCCAACATGAACTCGCGCGCCAGGTGTCTAATGGGCCATCATCGTTCAATGGCTCTTGTTCGGTCAGATCTCCCTCCAGAAGACTCAAAACACTTTGTAAAGGCTGGTGACATCTAGTGGAAGCAATAGGAAGTGCCAAAATATTCCTCAGCCCCTGTGTTTTTCAATGGGATAGGTTTAAAGGTAATACAACACATCAGGTATCCACTTCCTGTCAGAAAATGTCTCAGGGTTTTGCCTGCCAAATGAGTTCTGTTATACTCACAGACACCATTCAAACAGTTTTAGAAACTTTAGAGTGTTTTCTATCCATATATAATACGTATATGCATATTCTAGTTACTGGGTAGGATCCAGACGTGCAAATGCTGCCCCCTAGCCCCAACAGGTTAAAGTTCAGTAGAGGGATGCATGGTCAAACCTATTAGCCAACTCGTAATGGAGTGGAGGCCTGGTCTGGTGATAGAAACCCTGGGTGGGGGTTTTATTCGGAATGACAGAAAAAGCTGTCTCATGACGCCAGGTCTCGTCTGTTCATGGGGGCGTGCCGATGACTTGGTAAAACTTTAAACAGAAAATACAATTCTCTCACATTAACATCTTACAAGCATCCCAACATATTCCAAATAGCTTTATCCTTATTCATTAATTTTATACAACCATTTAGATGTAAGTCTCATAGCTGAGGTTATTATATAAACAGCGCCATCTTAATGTGGCCGTATTGTCTCTCATGAGCTTCACAAAATTGTACCAAACGGACCAGTTCGTAGCTGGATTCTTCACTGATCTTTTATACCTTCTCCAGAACATAAATGTCGTTCGGTTCTCCAATTCTGTGAGGTGGAAGAATCCTTTGTTCTCTATACTGTGGAAAATAAAGGAAAGCCGCGCACTCTAAGAGCTCAGATGCAAAAATTTAATAACCAACGTTTCGATAGCGAAGCTGTCTTCATCAGGGTATCATCACAAACACTGCAAGATGAGTCATTTATATAGTGTCAAGAGACACACAGGTGTTTGTAATCATGGCCAAGTATGGCCTAATATCATTGGTTAACTCAAATATTTTGATCTGAAGCCATTCTTGTGATAATTGTGATTTTGCCATTGTAATTGTTTGTTAGATACATTTTAGACTACAAATGCTATGATCGTATGCTATTCATTTGTTTGTTCTTTTTGTATGTTCTTTGTATGCCATTTAAAAAAAAATATTGTACCTAAAGAGGGCAAAGTCATGACAACTATAGCTCGTTAGCACGTAGGGTGGACTGATTGGTGTCACCTCGTTAGTCAGTATGTGTTACACCTGTGCTGGCTTGTCCATCTCGTTAGTGGGAAGGTGTTTCACCTGAGCTGGTCCAGGTTCTATTTAAGAGTGTCTGGCCCAGTGCTCCAGTTGGCTTGATAGATGTGGAGAGTCAACACCTTTAGTTGCTCCACCTTTTTGGTTTGCTTCCTGTCTTTAAGTTTGGTGTGGGTTTTTCTTTTGTTTTCCTCTTCTTGGGCAGATTCAGTGGGTCTCATGGTGGGTGTCTTTTATGTCCCAGTTGTTGTTACTAGTCAACTTTCAGTGGACACTGTGAGAGCAAAATTGCAAGATTATGTTATAATACTTGTATTGCATCAAATGGTTGTTTTATGCAACAGAATAGAGGGTTCTTAGAACTATTGTGTCTGTGTGTTCTACTGAGGATGGGCCTCTGGGAGAAAACACTGACAGGAGATTTACAATGTCTTTTGGGTGATAAAACCTAAAGAGACCGCATTCCAGAGCATGAGTTAATGTTTCTGTTCTATATGGTACCAGGGAGAGATGACCCCAGGGCCAGACCCTGGTCTCTACACAAAGAGTACTGTTTTTACAGCAGATACTGTCTGCTGTGAATTATAAGTATCTTTCATACATCATTAATCTTGTGACCCATTCTATACATCTGTTGTTTGTCATGTAGATTGAAAGGGGTGTATCTTGGCTGTAAAAGACCTTTGTACTTTTGTCTCATGGCTCTCAACGAATCATCTGGGGTTGATTCGTCGACCAGCCATCATTATCGTAGAGCACTCAATTGATTCACTTTATATGTGTGTGTTGTATTGATCTGCTCCCTTATTATTAAGTGAATAAAGATGTAGTTTCAGAATAACTCTGACTTGTGTGATAAGTTTCTCTTCATTTGATATGAACGAAATTAACCACATTTGTGGATGTTAATCTACACTTGGTGACTACTCCTGACGACCTGGGTAAATGGTGCACCAGGGATCCCTCTAACTTGGGATCTCAGGGAGACCACACTTTGGGAATGGAGCAGATGGACCCACCTTTGACCAGAGGCAGCGAGCCGAGCGAATACCACATCTCAAACCTAGTTTTTTTTTAAAGAGGTGAGTGAAACACGCAATGTGGAGTTTTTAGAAAAGCCTCGTAGGCTCTGAGTGTGTATTCCTGTGTGAAGGGGGCACCTTGGAGGTGTAAACAGGGCCCAGTCAGTAGGCTCTGAGTGTGTATTCCTGTGTGGAGGTGTAAACAGTGAGGCTCTGAGGCTGCTATCTGTGGGAACTGGATGAAAACTATAATCTGTGTTTACTAGTTAAGACCATTTATAAGATAGTAAGGTGCACCTGTAATTGTTTTAAACCTGGACCCCATTTTATAAGTATAGAAAGATGTAAATGTATGAGTTACATTATCCTAGGAACTAACCATGACATAGAAATGCCTTCCCTGTAGCTCAGTTGGTAGAGCATGGTGTTTGCAACACCAGGGTTGTGGGTTCGATTCCCACGGGGGGCCAGCACAAAAAAAAAAAAAAAAAAATAAATAAATAAATAAATAAATAAAAATGAATGAAATGTATGCATTCACTACTGTAAGTCGCTCTGGATAAGAGCGTCTGCTAAATGACTAAAATGTAAAATGTAAATGTAAATGTGAAAATATTCCTGCAGGTTAAAATATTGTTGAAAAACAACTAATTGATTAGTTATGTTTGAGAATAGTATTGTGTGACTGTGATATGAGAGTTGTGACTGTGGAAATGAGTCTTAATCTGTCGTCTGGATAGTAACATAGAAATATGCTTAATCAGATGATTGAAATGTGGATAATAAGCGGGAAGATATTTTAGAAAGCAGCTGAAGGTCTATAGTTCCTGGGAGGCTTGATTTTGCCGTGGTCTCTGGGAGGTTAGAGAACCGTTGAGGATCCCATGGTCATTGTCTGGGAAACAAAAGTTTATTTTTTGTTCTGCTGGGAGTATTTATGGAGAGCTGCTTCGTAGCTGTGGAGTCCTTGAAAAATCAAATGGAATGGTTGTCGTGACTACCTGAGAATTTCTTACATTTTATGTGGATTCTGTGAATATATGAAAATATGATGAATTGTATGTGTGTATAATCGATTACTAGAGATTTGATGAAGTAATACTGGGAATATAATTAGATACAATTTAAACAACCCATATGTAGACGAACGTAGGTTTTGAGTTGGTATCTTTAATGGATCATTTGATAAAGATGAGGTTTAAGCATTATTAAACTGTCTACAAAGTCTGGGCAATTGTCTCAGAAACTGATGGGAGTGTGTCCACTTTAGGGTAAGTTACCCTAACGATGTAACTATAAAACGCTTATTGGATTTTCTCCATCCAGGTTCTACATTTGAAATAAAACTGCCCTTAAGGCCTGAAAATTGGGTTTTTCCCAGTATGAGAGGAGTTGCTCGATTTATTGAATAAACCTTTTTCCATAAAGTAAGAGAATTAAGATGGAATCTCAAGCTGCTGCTCCAATACAGTATGAGGTGAGACGGTGAACTGATGTTGAACTGGGCAGTCAGCTGCTGCTGCTCCAATACAGTATGAGGTGAGACGGTGAACTGATGTTGAACTGGGCAGTCAGCTGCTGCTGCTCCAATACAGTATGAGGTGAGACGGTGAACTGATGTTGAACTGGGCAGTCAGCTACTGCTGCTCCAATACAGTATGAGGTGAGACGGTGAACTGATGTTGAACTGGGCAGTCAGCTGCTGCTGCTCCAATACAGTATGAGGTGAGACGGTGAACTGATGTTGAACTAGGCAGTCAGCTGCTGCTGCTCCAATACAGTATGAGGTGAGACGGTGAACTGATGTTGAACCGGGCAGTCAGCTACTGCTGCTCCAATACAGTATGAGGTGAGACAGTGAATATGTACATGTAGGTAGAGTTATTAAAGTGACTATGCATAGATGATAACAGAGAGGGGGGGGCTTCCTCTGACACCGCCTGGTATAGAGGTCCTGGGTGGCAGGAAGCTTGGCCCCATTGATGTACTGGGCTGTATGCACTACCCTCTGTAGTGCCTTGCAGTCGGAGGCAGAGCAGTTGCCATACCAGGCAGGGATGCAACCATTCAGAATGCTCTCATTTGTGCAGCTGTAGAATGTTTTGAGGATCTGAGGACCCATGCTAAATCTTTTCAGTCTCCTGAGGGGGAATAGGTTTTGTTGTGCCCTCTTCACGACTGTCTTGATGTGCTTGGACCATGATAGTTTGTTAGTGATGTGGACACCAAGGACCTTGAAGCTCTCAACCTGCTCCACTACAGCCCCGTCGATGAGAATGGGGGCGTGCTCGGTATTCCTTTTCCTGTAGTCCACAATCATCTCCTTTGTCTTGCTCACTTTGAGGGAGATGTTGTTTTCCTGGCACGACACGGCCAGGTCTCTGACCTCCTCCCTATAGGCTGTCTAGTCATTGTTGGTGATCAGGCTTACCACTGTTGTGGCATCGGCAAACTTAATGATGGTGTTGGAGTCGTGCCTGGCTGTGCAGTCATGAATGAACAGGGAGTACAGGAGGGGGCTGAGCACGCACCCCTGAGGGGCCCCTGTGTTGAGGATCAGCGTGGCGGATGTGTTGTTACTTACCCTTAAAAAACATGAGCTGGCTCACACCCAGAAAAATAGTTTGTGTAGGTGCTGACTAATGGCAAATAAACTATAAACTATCAAAATAAAGAAAGTCGCACACTCCATGTATAAACTCCCAGCAATTGAATGGGTATTTACCAACGTTTCGGCATCACTGTGCCTTCCTCAGGGTGATGTCTTGAATACTTGAACCAGGTTATGTAGACAAACAGTGCAATTAGTGTAACCAATGACAATAGTGATGGCTGTGTCATAATGATTAAGTTCATTAAAATGAATTAGTGAAACTGTAGTTTATGACATATTAAATATATTACTCTATTGTTATCATATAGAAACATCATGGAATATTGTACATCATATGAAATATATTACTCTATTGTTATCATATAGAAACATCATGGAATATTGTACATCATATTAGCATCAACATACATTATTGTTTCATTCAATTTCACATAATAAGGATATTTAATATTTTTAAGTTCAGAACCCATCACCTGCTATGTAAAAGAGACAGAAGAATGTACAATGGTCAATGCTATCTGGGATCCTTGGGACATCCCTACCCTAAACCCTAACCTTACCCCCTACCTTAAACATTTTAAATGTCAACTTCAACGGGCTAGGGACGTCTCAAGGATGTATCTCTACCTGAAAATACATGATCTAAGTGATTGATAGTTGGTATTCAGCAGTCATAAAGCCTTATTTACTTTAATGAACTACTAAAATAGTGATTTTGTCAGACAGCAGCTCTACACTTTATTGACTGACTGATCCATTCATCCTTCCATCCCTCCTCAGCCTTCCTCTCCTCTGAAGACCCAGTGAGGGTGGAGCTCAGTCAGAGAGCTGTTGAGGGACTGGTTAGGAAGAACACTTCTACAGCCAGAGAGGTGAGAGGTCACACATGGTTTAGATGGTAAATATTTATGTCCCCTTAGCGGTTCATCACATTAGCAAGAGGGAATATGTTCTATCATCTATGTTTATTTACATTAGTGCAAATTGTCCACTGATATTGGTGTAATTTCTCACCCCTTTTTGCTGTATGAAAGTTAATTTCCCCTCAGACACACACATTTGTTCTTTGTTATTACCCGAGCCACTGCCTGTTCAGCCTGCTATCATCCAGAAAGCGAGGTCAGTACAGGTACATCAAAGCTGGGACCGAGAGACAGAAGCTGTTTTTCAATCTCAAGGCCATCAGACTGTTAAATAGCATCACTAACACAGAGAGGCTGCTGCCTACATACACAGACTTGAAATCATTGGTCACTTTAAGGAATGGAACACTAGTCACTTTAATAATGTTTACATATCTGGCATTACTCATCTCATATGTATATACTGTATTCTATCCTATTCTACTGTATCTGTCTATGTATTACTCATCTCATATGTATATACTGTATTCTATCCTATTCTACTGTATCTGTCTATGTATTACTCATCTCATATGTATATACTGTATTCTATCCTATTCTACTGTATCTGTCTATGTATTTCTCATCTCATATGTATATACTGTATTCTATCCTATTCTACTGTATCTGTCTATGTATTACTCATCTCATATGTATATACTGTATTCTATCCTATTCTACTGTATCTTAGTCTATGTAATACTCATCTCATATGTATATACTGTATTCTATCCTATTCTACTGTATCTGTCTATGTATTACTCATCTCATATGTATATTCTGTATTCTATCCTATTCTACTGTATCTTAGTCTATGTATTACTCATCTCATATGTATATACTGTATTCTATCCTATTCTACTGTATCTGTCTATGTATTACTCATCTCATATGTATATACTGTATTCTATCCTATTCTACTGTATCTGTCTATGTATTACTCATCTCATATGTATATACTGTATTCTATCCTATTCTACTGTATCTGTCTATGTATTACTCATATCATATGTATATACTGTATTCTATCCTATCCTACTGTATCTGTCTATGTATTACTCATCTCATATGAATATACTGTATTCTATCCTATTCTACTGTATCTGTCTATGCCGCTCTGACATTGCTCGTCCATATATTTATATATTCTTATTCCATTACTTAGATTTGTGTGTATTAGGTATTTGTTGTGAAGTTGTTAGATATTACTGCACTGTTGGAGCTAGGAACACAAGCATTTAGTTAGATATTACTGCACTGTTGGAGCTAGGAACACAAGCATTTAGTTAGATATTACCGCACTGTTGGAGCTAGGAACACCAGAATTTAGTTAGATATTACTGCACTGTTGGATCTAGGAACACAAGCATTTAGTTAGATATTACTGCACTGTTGGAGCTAGGAACACAAGCATTTAGTTAGATATTACTGCACTGTTGGAGCTAGGAACACAAGCATTTAGTTAGATATTACTGCACTGTTGGAGCTAGGAACACCAGCATTTAGTTAGATATTACTGCACTGTTGGAGCTAGGAACACAAGCATTTAGTTAGATATTACTGCACTGTTGGAGCTAGGAACACAAGCATTTAGTTAGATATTACTGCACTGTTGGAGCTAGGAACACAAGCATTTAGTTAGATATTACTGCACTGTTGGAGCTAGGAACACCAGCATTTAGTTAGATATTACTGCACTGTTGGAGCTAGGAACACAAGCATTTAGTTAGATATTACTGCACTGTTGGAGCTAGGAACACCAGCATTTAGTTAGATATTACTGCACTGTTGGAGCTAGGAACACAAGCATTTAGTTAGATATTACCGCACTGTTGGAGCTAGGAACACAAGCTTTTAGTTAGATATTACTGCACTGTTGGAGCTAGGAACACAAGCATTTAGTTAGATATTACCGCACTGTTGGAGCTAGGAACACAAGCATTTAGTTAGATATTACTGCACTGTTGGAGCTAGGAACACAAGCATTTAGTTAGATATTACTGGACTGTTGGAGCTAGGAACACCAGCATTTAGTTAGATATTACTGCACTGTTGGAGCTAGGAACACCAGCATTTAGTTAGCTAGGAACACAAGCATTTAGTTAGATATTACTGCACTGTTGGAGCTAGGAACACAAGCATTTAGTTAGATATTACTGCACTGTTGGAGCTAGGAACACAAGCATTTAGTTAGATATTACTGCACTGTTGGAGCTAGGAACACCAGCATTTAGTTAGATATTACTGCACTGTTGGAGCTAGGAACACAAGCATTTAGTTAGATATTACTGCACTGTTGGAGCTAGGAACACAAGCAATTAGTTAGATATTACTGGACTGTTGGAGCTAGGAACACAAGCATTTCGCTATACCCGCAATAACAACTGCTAAACACATGTGACAAATAACATTTGATTTGTTATGAAGGGCACTTGTGTAAAATGTACTTTTCCCCACTCATCTTTTCACATTGCTTATGCATATTCAGTGGCCTGACTGTCTCCACACTATGTCAAAGGCCCATCCTGATAGATCTGAACCTAATGCAGTTTGCTGTGATCAGATGACAGAAACCACATTTAGGTGCCAGGTGTAACTGAGGCCATAGATGCTCCATATCCATTACTTGGAGTGTTTTATATAACTAAATGTGCTTCTGTGTTGCAGGGGCTGTCAAGAAATGGAACAGCAAGGCCATGACATAAGCAGAGCTGTGGGAGACCACCTCAAGCCCCTGGTAGAGCCGGGGGTGGTGTTTACCACTCCACCACACCTTCAGCAGGCTTGAAAAGTGAGATTGATACTGGTTTTCCATACTAACAGGGACCAAAAGTCTGTTGATTGGTCATTGGGTTAATTTGTTCAAATCAATCTTTATTTATACAGCACATGTCAGACATGGATGCAACACAAGGGCTTCACAGGAAAAAGCTAAGAAAATAAATAGAAATATTTTGTACACAAACATAAGAGGATAAAAAAACGGAAGAATAACGAGCTATACCTGCTAACGAGCTAGACGTGCTAACGAGCTATATGTGCTAAAGTCCAACCTCAAAACATAAAATGGAAAAACCAAAGACTAACACCTTAAAAGTTTGCTCACCATCAACAGAAAACAACTTCCATTTCACATTATAATCAATTACAATGCTTCATCTTCACTAATATAAACATGGTGTCTACTGGCTGTCAACAATTAAAAATAATAAGAAAAAAAATTCCCCCACTAGCTTCTAGAATTCTCGTCTTCCTAAAACTCACTAGCTTCTAGAACTCTCGTCCCCTTGGAACGAGCCCAAACAAAACTCATCTCCAATACGGAAAAACGTGCAGCCAAAATAAATTGTGATCCATGGCAACTCACTGACAAAACACAAACTTTTTGACTGCCCACCCTTGAGACAATCAAGTTGTCCTTACCACGGACATGTCTGATTTCAAAAGGAAACTCCTGCAATATCTGTAGTAACTTTCCACCTCACTGCAGAGCTTCTCTCTCTTTTCAGGGTTCACTAGATAGGTATGTTGTTGGATCGGGGCCCAGTCCCCAATGTCATGCTCTAGTACATTTGGGTTGGCACATGTGAGAATTAACCCTGATATTGTAAAAACAGGGCAACAATGTCAATATAATTGTACCCATAAATTGTCAGTTGGTTGCATGAATAAATATCATTAAATGTTACATGAAATGTAAATATGAAATATTTGATTGCATAGTCTTATTTTCTATGACTTTTCAATTACATTTTGCTAGGTGGGATAGCCCAATGTCAAAACACAGTTTTAACGTGTCCAAATCAATAACCAATATGCAGAAACAGTGTGATATATTGAAAACCTAAACATAAAATGTGCTATTTACGCACATCTGCCACAATAATCATATTACTTGTATTTTTTTAAACAAGCACCTTATAAACTGCACAAGCACCAGAAACACTGTTGCTTTGATAAGTAGCAATAAATCACTGATATCAATTAGGGGGAAATCAGGTTGTACGTGCTGTTGAAACTAACAACTAAACAAACATGGAAATGGGAGATATATTTTACCTCACTGGTTAGAGGACAACCTGCAGAAGACAGTCAGCTACATTTTGGAGTGATGCATTTCAATGTAGGGGTCGCCAATTGTTCGAGTCGCGTCAATTCAAATCTAGTATTAGAACAAACTATTTGGCAAAGAGTAACTCAAGTTTTCTTTGTTCTTTAATTAATGCAAACTCGTGTAGGGTAAATATGTGGTTCGTATACGGTCTCGCTGTGACACCACGCAGGGCAGACAGAGAAGAGAGAGTCTCATCCTATTGTTTTTCCTTTTATACTCTGACAGAGATAGTTCCCGCTCAATGCTGGCCTGTCAGAGGGAGGAGGAGCGTGGTTTAAACTTGCTCCTCCTATCGTCGGCGTGCAGGCTGGTGTAGTTCTTGTCTTCAGCAGTTGACTTATCCGTAGTTTATGTACTTATCATTGTAGCATAGCTTCCCCTGTATATTATATAGGTTATGCATACAAAAAGCCAGTTAAACCCTAACAATCCCCCTTTTCACACCCCTTGGGGTGTGAACATACTCCAATAAGAAATTTCAGGGAAATGTAGGATTCCCCCTTTTGACACCCTTTACGGTGTCACTCAACACAATTAGTATATCTTCCTTTTTATTGATTAGATTTTTATTTATAAACCCCCACATCCTTCCGGCTACACCTAACTTGTACTGGTTGACTACCAGTCACCCAGGAACTTCAAACCCTCTCTTTAGGAAAGACACATTTTACATAGGTTACATTCAATACATTTTACTTAAAAAACGTATAAAAAGAAAGCCCTCTTGCGACTGTGGCTACACCTAACATTTGTGAGACAGACACTTTGTCCCAGTACTTTAAACCTTCACATCCACCTGTCACTACATTCAATACATATGAAATTGTTGTGTATACTCTTTATTCAACCACTTCCTCTACAGCAAACCAAGGATCGTCCTCGGACAGATCCATCTCTTGCCCAGAGCTGGATTTAGTGTTCTCCGGGGTCAATTCCATCAAAGGCATCATTCCGGTTGCTCTGACCACCTCTGTAAGAGACTTTCTTAAGCAAGGGATTATACAGGCAGCACAACACATCAATAATAGGAACACAAGCACTAGGGTCAGAAATCCAGTAACCACCATAAATGTGTACTTACCAAAAAAGGTATCCATCCAATTTCCTTTGTCTACTCCCGCTTCACCCTTCATTTCAGCAGATAGTTTGTCCAGTCCCAATAGGGCTTTGGTAATGCTACCATCAGGGCTGGTGTTATTGGGGATATACGTACAGCACTGATCTCCAAACATCTTACACACTCCCCCTTGTTTAGCTAACATCATGTCAAGCGCCAACCGGTTTTGACCAGCCACCCTTGTGGTGGCTTCCAACTGCTCTGCCATACCGGTCAATGCTGTGCGGGTGTAATTCACAAACCTTTGTTGGTTATAGAAAATGTAGTTGATCCAGTTTCGCTGCTTCGCAACATCAATTGCTGGGCCAACGATTGGAAGGAGACGCCAAAAACCATCACCTCGGTTCAGGGCTTGAAACTCCTCTGGGACCCCTACAGGTACTCCCAACAAATTAGAATGGATTTCTTCCACCTCAGTCCAAGGGGCGCTTCTTCGGTGGTGACCCACGCTTCTAGGGGAGACGACACGTCCTAGTAACTGGTCAGCAGTAACATCTACAATGGTTAATGGTATTATCATGCTGGTAAGGGCACACGTACCCCGCCAGCTTCCTTTTAGTATGGGCCTCAGTTGCCTTCTAGGCACACACATCCACCATATATCTGCCCTGCCTTTCGTCTGGTTCCTGCCCTCCACTGGCCATGTTGAGTTCATTGTTACATTAGTTCCGCAATCTCCCATAGGTAAATCCCCATAATTAGGTCCCTGTCCTGTACCAGTGATGCAGCTATAATTACCTCCATAAGCCTTGACTCCCCCTGGAGCTCTCTGTGGCGGGACCTCTGGAAAAACTAGATTCAACGAATTACACATCCTGTTCTTAGGTTGTATTTCATAGAATCCTTCCAAAATACACAACCACCCTTCACCCTTCCCAAGGGCAAAGGGGTGGGTTGCTAACTCTGGTCTAGCTCTCCCACAAATTTCAATTTTTTTTTCTTCTCAGTGTTCTAGCAGTGTATCTCATATAGGCCAACCACATATTCTCTCTCCCTTCATATCCTGTCTCGGTTCCCAACTGGTCACTATCCGTAATGTCTTTCACATTTACAACTCTTACCGGATTAGGTCCCTCACTCGTTCGGGGAGTGGCAGTACTTAACGTGATGGGAGAGTCAGTGCTGTTTCCCCGTTTCTGGGCATATTCATGGGGTGTCAAGGATGTAACCCTTAACTCGAATAGTCCCATTACATCAGCCCCAGCCCTCACACCTCCCAGAGTATAGGTCCCAGCATCTGAGGATTTCACATTCTGTATGGTTAGTAGGATTTCATCACCTTTACATGAGGTACTTCTCGTTCCCTTCACCCCCCATATCATTGAAAACCTGTTCACCTTAGACACATCATTCATTGTATATGGGTAGTCTCTTCGCCACCCCCACAAGATTCCTATATTGGTGATCATATAATCCCAATATGGACACCATTTCCCCTCGCACAGGTATGTCTCTCGTTGTTTTGCATAGGGCACTAGTACATTACATCCCCCTGTTAGGAGTCTAGGACAGATATCACCAATTCTGTTTGCCCCATTTCTCCATGTCATTATTTTACACGGTTCTAGGGTCACAACTTGAGACTCCCCTTCCTTCAGGGTGATAACTATGTTCCCTTTAGCTCTATCTATACCCCTCAACATTGTCCACAACACACAGACCACCCATAGTACCCTCATTTCTCTGGCCTGTCGTTATGTCCTGCTGTACTTGGTCTAGAGTTCTCTCTGGGACAGTGTCTTTTGCACAGTGTGTTCTATGATACCACACGTCCTTTTTACGTGTGTTCACCCTTAATGAGTGACTTGATACCTCTTTTACTTGGAACGGTCCTTCCCACCTTGGTTCCGTCCACTTCCTGGAGTGCACCTTCACTCTCACCCAATCTCCCACCAGGATGTCTCTGTTCTCGTCTGTGGTCTCAACAGCTGGAGTGAGGATCTCCACCACCTGTTTGGACAGTCTTTCGACAAGAGAGGTTAGCGCCAGCATGTAGTCTGTGTATCTGATTTTAGCAATATCTAACCTAGGCATACTCAAATTGTCTGCTGGCGGCCCTGGCATTCTACGTCCTGTCAACAGTTCGTGGGGTGTGAGATGTGTGTCAGAACCAGGTGAGTTTCTCATTGCCATAAGGGCCAAAGGTAGCGCATCTATCCATTTCAGTTTTGTCCCTGCTATTATCTTTGCCATTTTCCGTTTCAGAGATTGATTAGCCCTCTCTACCAAACCCTGCGATTGGGGGTGATACACTGACCCAAACTTGTGGGTGATCCCTAACGCCTGTTCTACTTCCCTCAGGTGTTCATTCTTGAAGTGGGTACCATTGTCAGAACGGATCATCCGAGGGACTCCAAACCTTGGTATGAGGTCTCTTCTTAGCCATTTGATAACAGCTTTAGCATCTTCCCTCACTGTTGGGATGGCTTCCACCCATCTGGTGAACCTGTCGACCATTACTAACAGGTATCTTTTTCCTTCCACTCGATTATCCTGTCCCATGTCGGTAAAATCTATGCAAATGTCCTGAAATGGCGCATCAGGTATGGGGAAACTACCTATCACTGCTCCTAGTGATACTTTGTTATTGTAGCTTCTACATACTTCACAGCTTTCCGATATTTCCCTAGCCATGTCCATCATGTTGGGGTGATACCATGCCTTCTCAACCGCTCTTCCTACACTCTTCCACCCTCCATGCGCTTTCCCATGTTTCTCTCTAATGATCGACCTAAGGAGTTTGGCAGGTGCCACTGTTTTTCCGGTACTAGCCCTCCAGATTCCTTCGTGATCTCTTCTTGCCTCACGTCTACTCCACACATTCTGTTCATAGACATCTGCCGCCTCTTGCAACTGTCTTACTGTATCTCCCGTCAGGTCCTCCTGGCTCTGGGATGCCTGCTGCACCATCTGTTGTGCAGTGTAGCCTCCCGCTTCCTTAGCTGCCAGGTCAGCTCGGTCATTTCCTTATCTTACCTTTGTGCTCTCTTTGCTGTGTCCTTTACACTTCATGATTGCTACCCGTCCGGGCAACTTGATAGCCTCTATTAACTTCTGGACCTCTTGTTTATGCTTAACCGGTTCATTTGAGCTGGTCAAATACCCTCTTCTCATCCACTGTGGACCATCAATGTGGGCAATACCATGGGCATACGCAGAGTCTGTGTAGATAGTTACTTCTTTTCCTTGGCAGAGTTCCAGCGCTCTCCTTAGTGCTCTTAACTCAGCCAGCTGTGCCGAGGCTTCCGTTGGTCCCAGTTTCTTTGCCTCTAGCACTGTGTAGTCGCCTTTCTTATTCTGTCTTACCACAGCATAGGCTGCTATGTTTCCTTCTCCCGGGTCTTTTGACCTGTAGCAGCACCCGTCCGTAAATAAACTCTCTTTTGCCCCTTCTAACGGGGTGTTCTCTAGATCCATTCAAACCTTTATTTGTTTTGCTGCTCTGTCCTCGCATACATGCGGTTCACCTTCGCCCATTCCATCAGTCATGTTGGCGCCTATGGTGACATAGGTGATGTGTTTTGCTGTTATGGCTTTGATGATATTGGATTTTCTTTTGCTGGAAAGCGTAAATAGTTTTTATCCAATAAACGCTGTTACCCCATGGTCGGTGTTGATTTCCAGTTGGTGTCTCATCACAATGTGCGCAGTCTTCCCAACAGCTTTAGCAAGGGCAGCCATATGCCTGGCACAGTCGGTTTGTCCTGTTTCAATGTTATCCAACTTTGCACTGTAGTAGTGCAATACTCTCCTCTCCCCCTTTTGTTTCTGATACAGGACCGAATGTACATAACCCTCCTGTTCAGAAACATCCAGAGAAAACGGAACCGTATAGTCTGGCAGGGACAAGGCCTCAGCTTGGGCCAGGGCCTGTTTCAGTTGGATAAACACCGTTTCTGCTTCTGTAGTCCATTTCAGAACACCAGTAAGGTTCCTATTTCCAGCTTCCCTCAGGATATTCCTTAGTGGTTCAACTTTTTGACAGTATTCAGGGACATGCGTCCTACTATATCCCGTCAGACCCAGAAAAGACAATAGATGTTGAACTGTGGTAGGTTTGGGGTGCTCCAGAATAGACATCCGCTGTGCCATGGACACAGCCTGTCCTTTTCCAGATAACACCCTTTCCAGAAACGGAACTGTTCTCCTGCAACACTGCACTTTTTCCCTCTTGACTTTGTATCCTTTCCCTGCCACAAGAGTTAGCAACGCCACAGATGCTTGCAAACAGGACTCAGCCGTTGGAGCAGCAAGTAGTAGATCATCCACGTATTGTAACAGTGTGACACCCTCAGGGAGTATCAGTTCCTCTAGGTGTTCTTTGAGGATGGAATTGAAGATTCCCGGGGAATCGCGGTAGCCTTGTGGGATTCGAGAGTAGGTAAATTGCTGCCCCCTGTAGGTGAATGCAAAAAGTGGCTGAGATTCTTTATGCAAGGGTATGCAGAAAAATGCATTTGCTAAATCAACAACGGTAAACCAGTCCTGGTTAGGCGAAATATTCTGTAGTGCCAGATACGGGTCAGGAACTGGCCTAACATCTGGTATTGTTACATCATTTATTGGTCTGAAGTCCTGCACCATCCTCCATTTACCCGTATCACCCTTTTTCACAGGCAAAATCGGCGTGTTCCATTGTGAGACAGTAGGATAGATAACTGCACTTGTTTCCAGTCCTTCCAATGTAGGCTCACTACCCCTTTCCTTTTCCTCACTTAAACAACGTTTGACATGTTTGAACGAACTTAAATATATATTTTTTTGCTCATTACTGACGACAAGTCAGATGCACACGGTACATTTTCACTAGCCTTCGGAGCGCGCTAACACTATTGGGACATAAATTATTAACTTTTTTGAACAAAACTACATTTGTTATGGACCTGGGATTCCTAGAAGTGCCTTCTGATAAAGATAATCAAAGGTAAGGGATTATTTACAATAGTATTGTTGATGGTTGATCGTTCCAAGATGGCTCCAACATTTATAGCCTAGACTTTTTTTCTGGGCATACCACGTCGTTTATTGCAAAGTGTGATTTCCCAGTAAAGTTATTTTTAAATCTGGCAAAGAGATGGCATTCAAGACATGTTAATCTATAAGTCTTTGAATGACAATATTACATTTTAACAATGTTTTCGAATAGTAATTTTGTAAATTGTAGCGCTGATCATCGGAAGCATTTGAGGGAAAAGATTTTCTGAACGTCATGCGCCGATGTAAAATACTGTTTTTATATATAAATATGAACTTTATCGAACAAAAAATGCATGTGTTGTGTAACATGATATCCTAGGAGTGTCATCTGATGAAGGTTGTCAAAGGTTAGTGCTGCATTTAGCTGTGTTTTGGGTATTTGTGATGCATGCTAGTTGCTTTGAAAATGGCTGTGTGATTATTTCTGGCTGGGTACTCTGCTGACATAATCTAATGTTTTGCTTTTGCTGTAAAGCCTTTTTGAAATTGGACAACGTGGTTCGATTCAGGAGAGGTGTATCTATAAAACGGTGTAAAATAGTCATATGTTTGAGAAATTGAAGTTATAGCATTTATGAGGTTTTGCATTTAGCGCGACGCGATTCCACTGGCTGTTGATTAGGGTGGGACGCAAGCGTCCCACTGGCCCAGACAGGTTAAGGAGGAACCCCTGGCAGTTGGCAGCACTCCCGTCGTACTGCAGTGGCAAGGAGAGACGGATCCCACTGGGCTCAGGCGGGAAAGGGGCGTTCAGGAGAGAGCCCGGTTGTGCTCCCAGCAGTCCATTGTCTGGACAACGCGATCCATGGCGGCGCCCAGATTTACATTTAAGTAATTTAGCAGACGCTCTTATCCAGAGCGACTTACAGATGGTGAAGCATAACCGCATGCTCCTGGACACGCTCCTGGACACGCTCCTTCACCTACACGGCCGGGGTACCTTCTCCTGCTGACTCCATAGCCGGTCGGAGATTCTGTAATGGGTGCGTGTTGGTGGCAGGGAAGTCAGGAGCAGGAGAACGAACTTGGTAAAAACAGTTGTTTAATACAATTCCAAAAATCAAAAGTAGCAAAAGTGGGTACAAAACCGGTCGCACAACAACATAAAACATGCACATCACCTACAATCAAACAATCTCCGACAAGGACATGAGGGGAAACAGGGTTAAATACACAACATGTAATTGATGGGATTGGAACCAGGTGTGAAGGAAGACAAGACAAAACCAATGGAAAATGAAAAATGGATCAGTGAAGGCTAGAAGGCCGGTGACGTCGACCACCGAACACCGCCCGAACATCGATATTGTGATCTCTACAGCACTGTTGGCTGGTCGTCATTGACCTTGCGTAGGCTTAAACATTGGTATACACTGATTTATAAGGCCATATTGGGTAAAATGCCGTTTTATCTCTGTTCTTTTTTAGGTAACTAAATATAAATTACGGTCCCATTCTCATTTGCTTCTAACAGTACCAAAAATTAGAACAGGTCATGGTAGAAATAGTTTTAGTTACTCAGCTCCGTGGTCCTAGAATTCTCTCCTTAACATTTTTAAATTTGATGATCTAGTTTTCGTTGGTGGAGTTTAAACACGTCATCGATGTATATATCATAGAAGAGTGTAATTGTTTTTAGGCCAGCTGTTTTTAGTCAAGACGTTCGTGTTTTTAACGTAAAATGTTTTTGTTGTAATATGTGTGTTTATAGTTTTGTTTAATGTTGTATTAGTGTATCTAAGTTGTTTTGTCTGAAACCTTGTTCCCCCTGCTGCTATTGGACCAGATCTCTCTTGGAAAAGAGATGTTATCTCAATGAGAAAAACCTGGATAAATAAAGGTCAAAAAATAAAATAAAATAAAAATATTGTTTCATCGCTGAAACTCCCCAACGGCTCAGGAGGTGGAGTCATGCGTCCTCTGAAATATGACCCGCCAAACCGCGCTTCTTAACACCTGCCCGCTTAACCCGGAAGCCAGCTGCACCAATGTATCGGAAGAAACACTGTTCACCTGACGACCTAGGTCAGCCTGCAGGCGCCACAAGGAGTCGCTAGAGCAGTAAAGCCCCCCCTGGCCAAACCCTCCCCTAACCCAGGCACCACAAGGAGTCGCTAGAGTAGTAAAGCCCCCCCTGGCCAAACCCTCCCCTAACCCAGGCACCACAAGGAGTCGCTAGAGTAGTAAAGCCCCCCCTGGCCAAACCCTCCCCTAACCCAGGCACCACAAGGAGTCGCTAAAGTAGTAAAGCCCCCCTGGCCAAACCCTCCCCTAACCCAGGCGACACTTGGCCAATTGTGTGCCGCCCTATGGGACTCCCGATCACAGCAGGTTGTGGCACAGTCCGGGATCGAAGCCGGGTCTGTAGTGACGCGTCTAGCACTGCGATGCAGTACCTTAGACCGCTGCACCACTCGGGCATAACATTTTTTTAACCACTTCTGATGGTTGTTAAAAGTGGAATTTTGACATTATTACCGTTATATCAACACACTCCACACTCCCAACACTCCCACCTATCAATCTCTTTGGCACTGTAGACATCACGTCAATTGACAATAATGTTCCATACAACGTTGCATTCCATGTTTGAAAGGTCTATAATTTTCATTGAAGACAATCAAAGTTAACATTCCATAAAAGTTCATTGAAAGGCTGAGTCTCAAATAGTTGCCTGTCCCTTTTAATAGCCGGGCAATGGCCCACATTATAGCAAATACATTTTGGGTCTAAATTATAATTTATTTATATATTTTTTATAAAATGTCCATAATATCTGCATTAATCGTGGAATGATAGCGTGATTCACGATATTCCTAAACAAAAAAAGAAACTCGATCTTCTATTGTGTTATTGACTGAACGTTTGTTTATTCCATGTGGAACTCTGTGTTGTTCTTTGTTTATGTGTAACTCTGTGTTGTTGTTTTTGTCGCACTGCTTTGCTTTATCTTGGCCAGGTCGCAGTTGTAAATGACAACTTGTTCTCAACTGGCCACCTGGTTAAATAAAGGTAAAATAAAGCTAAAATAATAATACATAAAAATGTCAGAGCAGTATAGACCTAGTCTGTTCATTATATACATCTACATGATGTATTGTTACACCATGTAGGAGCAGTATAGACCTAATCTGTTCATTATATACATCTACATGATGTATTGTTACACCATGTAGGAGCAGTATAGACCTAGTCTGTTCATTATATACATCTACATGATGTATTGTTACACCATGTAGGATCAGTATAGACCTAGTCTGTTCATTATATACATCTACATGATGTATTGTTACACCAACAAAATGAAGGAAAATTATATTATTTTATAGTAACACAAAACGCGGAGAAAGAGATTTAGTTTAACACGTAATTCTCAAAAGGTCTGAATTATTGCTACCCATGTTGATTTGTGCCCAATTTACAATTTCTTTGTTGATGTGTCTTGCTGGAAGATTCACTTATGGCCAAGTTTCAGCCTCCTAGCAGAGAGGTAACCAGGTTTTGGGCTAAAATATCCTGGTAGTGGGTAAAGTTTATTTATTTATTTTATACAGTAATTTTTGCTCATCTTTATCAAGGGTATTAATAACTAGGTGCTTATTTTGACATCTAGTTATTTGACTGAATCAGAAATACAGATGTGGAGTCGATGTAGAGTTTGTTTTAAATTCTCATAAACAAATCTGAACTAATCAAACAACACTTGTTGCTCTTTGTACGTGTTAATAATAATATTATTATTTAATGGAGAGAGAAAAAAGGTTTCGCTAAACTGCTTTATAATATTATAATTACATGAAGAATAAAAAAAGTTTTCCCTCCTCAACTGCGTTTCCTCCCTCCAGACAGCAGATGGCGATATGTGTCTTTCAGGCGATGTTTCTAGTGTGACGTGTAATCTAGTGGACGGAACGCTTCTTCAACAACTGCAGCCACCTCGGTAGCTCGCTAGCTTACAAAGTCGGAACAATCAAGTTCTTTATACGATTTCGTGGTTTAATTGCCACTCTGATTTAAACATACTTATGTGGAAACAACTAGCTACCCCATTTAATGTAATATTTACGTTGTAAGTCAACTAGCTGGCTGGTTAAGTTAGCACTAGTCTAGTCGCTAATGCTAACTAGCTATTATCCCCGACCATGAGTTCACTAAGTTACTCTCCTCCTGCTAAAGAAGAGGTCTGCTGGATGGAGAAAGAAGCTCTGGTGAAAGAGGAGGAGGAAGAGGAGGCTGTTACAATACAAAAACAAGTAGAGGGTGAGACTGTTACAGTGAAAGAAGAAGAGAAAGACGTTACGGAGAAAGACGCCTTCAAAGTGAAAGAGGAGGAGGATGCAGTTTTTGGAGTGGAGGATGAAGTGAAAGAAGATGAAGACGTTTTTGGAATGAAGGATGAAGAGGGGGAGATTACTGTCACATTAGAGGAGGACGAAGAAGAGAAGACTGGAGAACTAATTAACACTAGTAAATACAGTGAGTACTATCTAATAAAACAGGGACATTGATCTGATTAACACCAGTAAGTACAGTGAGTACTATCTAATAAAACAGGGACACAAGCCATTTTCAAGTCTTGCCATAGACTTTCAAGACGATTTAAGTCCAAACTGCAACTAGGTCACTCAGGAACATTCAATGTCATCTTGGTAAGCTCCTCCAGTGTAGATTTGGCCTTGTGGTTTAGGTTATTGTCATGTTAGTACAGTTTTCTGCATTCAGATCTCTGAAATGCTCTCTACCTATGTAACATTTAGTGTCTCCTTATGTTACGCTGGGAAAAGAGTTTTCATGGGCACAGAAATCCTAATTCATTTCAGAGTTTGCTAAATCCATTGGTTCTAACTGAGAGTCACCTTAATTTTATTGACAACACCCAAATGGATACTGTCATTAATGTGGTTCTTCAATAATTACACATAATACTTAATACTGTAGCTGTTTAGTTAGTCACATGTTCAACTATCATCAGCTGATCCAGGAAATCATTTTCTGAATGACAGTCACATGACAAACATCACGACATGCAACAACAACCAAAGTGCTTCTTCATTCATTACTCTGGTAAAGACAGTTATGCCGTGCTCCATGTTGGATCCAACATCCCTAACAAATTTATGTTTATAATGTGTTATTGTCTACTTGATTTATAGTAGGGTCTCGTTAGTCTGTTTGGACTCAGAGATACTTAGCTCATAATGTGTAGAGAACTGTTCCTTGATGGATAGGCTATTGTACAACACACAGAGCTATTTTCCTTTATTCAGGACATTTAGAATGATAACACATTACAGAGTAGCCTAGTGAGATTATTCACAAAATTATCTGGTGATCAGGTTATGAAATGTCATGACAAAGACATTTTAGTTTCCATGTTTCACCTGAAATATTAAATTATTTATAGTCCTAGGTCTATGTTGTTGTTAGGTGAAGTTATGGGTCCTACAGTAGGTCTATGTTATTGTTAGGTGAAGTTATGGGTCCTACAGTAGGTCTATGTTGTTGTTAGGTGAAGTTATGGGTCCTACAGTAAGTATACTTTGTTAGATGAAGTTATGGGCCAATTTGGGTACACATAGTTTGCAAACGCTCATTGACAGACTGGTAGCAAAGTTAGCCAAAGAGCATTTTACTGGTTAAAGTGTTTTTTTTTAAAGTGTAAAGCAGTTGATTTGCGACAACACATTATATTAAGCAGGACATTCAAAGGAGCCTTTCAATTATAATCCAAAAGTAATGTGAAATGTACTCATAAGCAACCTGGAAATGGCAGCTATTTTTGCTGGCAGCCTGTAAGTTTCCCCACTGTGGGGAATTAGTGAATAGACAACAGAGCTTCATGTTTCCTTGAGTAGTGTAACCGATGTGAAATGGCTAGTTAGTTAGCGGTGGTGCGCGCTAATAGCGTTTCAATCGGGTGACGTCACTCGCTCTGCGACCTGAAGTAGTTGTTCCCCTTGCTCTGCAAGGGCGGCTGCTTTTGTGGCGCGATGGGTAACGATGCTTCGTGGGTGTCAGTTGTTGATGTGTGCAGAGGGTCCCTGGTTCAAGCCCAGGTTGGGGCGAGGAGAGGGACGGAAGCTATACTGTTACATGTGGCACTCCTGATCTTTCTCTGTAATATTCAGAAGACCTTGTGAAAAACCAAAATCTTTTCTCACCATTTTTGATATACTACATCCATAACTAGTGGTTTCCTCATTACCAGATATACTACATCCATAACTAGTGGTTTCATCATTACCAGATATACTACATCCATAACTAGTGGTTTCCTCATTACCAGATATACTACATCCATAACTAGTGGTTTCATCATTACCAGATATACTACATCCATAACTAGTGGTTTCCTCATTACCAGATATACTACATCCATAACTAGTGGTTTCCTCATTACCAGATATATTACATCCATAACTAGTGGTTTCCTCATTACCAGATATATTACATCCATAACTAGTGGTTTCCTCATTACCAGATATACTACATCCATAACTAGTGGTTTCCTCATTACCAGATATACTACATCCATAACTAGTGGTTTCCTCATTACCAGATATACTACATCCATAACTAGTGGTTTCCTCATTACCAGATATACTACATCCATAACTAGTGGTTTCCTCATTACCAGATATACTACATCCATAACTAGTGGTTTCCTCATTACCAGATATACTACATCCATAACTAGTGGTTTCCTCATTACCAGATATACTACATCCATAACTAGTGGTTTCCTCATTACCAGATATATACATCCATAACTAGTGGTTCTCATTACCAGATATACTACATCCATAACTAGTGGTTTCCTCATTACCAGATATACTACATCCATAACTAGTGGTTTCCTCATTACCAGATATACTACATCCATAACTAGTGGTTTCCTCATTAGCAGATATACTACATCCATAACTAGTGGTTTCCTCATTAGCAGATATACTACATCCATAACTAGTGGTTTCATCATGACCAGATATACTACATCCATAACTATCGGTTTCCTAATTAGCAGATATACTACATCCATAACTAGTGGTTTCCTCATTACCAGATATACTACGTCCATAACTAGTGGTTTCCTCATTACCAGATATACTACATCCATAACTAGCGGTTTCCTCATTAGCTTGTAGGTGTTTCTACAACCAGATACAGTGCCTTGCGAAAGTATTCACCCCCTTGGCATTTTTCCTATTTTGTTGCATTACAACCTGTAATTTAAATGGATTTTTATTTGGATTTCATGTAATGGACATACACAAAATAGTCCAAATTGGTGAAGTGAAATGAAAAACAAACTTGTTTAATAAAATTCAAAACAATAAAAAAACTAAAAGTGGTGCGTGCATATGTATTCACCCCCTTTGCTATGAAGCCCCTAAATAAGATCTGGTGTAACCAATTATCTTCAGAAGTCACATAATTAGTTAAATAAAGTTCACCTGTGTGCAATCTAAGTGTCACATGATCTGTCACATGATCTCAGTGTATATATACACCTGTTCTGAAAGGGCCCAGAGTCTGCAACACCACTAAGCAAGGGGCACCACCAAGCAAGCGGCACTATGAAGACCAAGGAGCTCTAGCTTTATGGAAGAGTGGCCAAAAAAAAACTTTTAGGGACAGGCGTTCTGCTAGCGGAATGCCTCACCAATATCCAATGGTAGATAGAGCGTGGCGCGAAATACAAATACCTCAAAAATGTTATAACTTCAATTTCTCAAACATATGACTATTTTACACCATTTTAAAGACAAGTCTCTCGTTAATCTAACCACATTGTCCGATTTCAAAAAGGCTTTACAGCGAAAGCGAAACATTAGATTATGTCAGGAGAGTACCCTGCCAAAATAATCACACAGCCATTTTCAAAGCAAGCATATATGTCACAAAAACCAAAACCACAGCTAAATGCAGCACTAACCTTTGATGATCTTCATCAGATGACACTCCTAGGACATTATGTTACACAATACATGCATGTTTTGTTCAATCAAGTTCATATTTATATCAAAAAACAGCTTTTTACATTAGCATGTGATGTTCAGAACTAGCATACCCACCGCAAACTTCTAGTGAATTTACTAAATTACTCATGATAAACGTTCACAACCATTTTTTAAAGATATATAGATACAGAACTCCTTTATGCAATCACGGTGTCAGATTTTAAAATAGCTTTTCGGCGAAAGCACATTTTGCAATATTCTGAGTAGATAGCTCGGCCATCACAGGCTAGCTAATTTGACACCCACCAAGTTTGGTGCTCACTAAACTCAGAATTACTATAAGAAAAATTCGATTACCTTTGCTGTTCTTCGTCAGAATGCACTCCCAGGACTTCTACTTCAATAACAAATGTTGTTTTGGTTCCAAATAATCCATAGTTATATTCAAATAGCTTCGTTTTGTTCGTGCGTTGAGGTCACTATCCGAAGGGTGACGCGTGAGCGCATTTCGTGACAAAAAATGTCAAATATTCCTTTACCGTACTTCGAAGCATGTCAAACGCTGTTTAAAATCTATTTTTATGCTATTTTTCTCGTAAAATAGCGATAATATTCCAACCGGGCAACGTTGTATTCATTCAAAGGCTGAAAGAAAAAAATGGAGTCGTCTCGTGGACGTGCATCTCCAGTGTCACTGTTCCCAGCCTGACCACTAACAAATACTCCTGCTGTTCTTCGCCCAGAGACTGCAGACACCCCATTACACTTTCTGGCGCCTTCTGAGAGCCAATGGAAGCCTTAGAAAATGTCACGTTACAGCACAGATGCTGTATTTTCGATAGAGATGCTACAGAAGGACAATAAATTGTCAGACAGGGCACTTCCTGTATGGAATCTTCTCAAGTTTTGGCCAGCCATATGAGTTCTGTTATACTCACAGACACCATTCAAACAGTTTTAGAAACTTTAGAGTGTTTTCTATCCAAATCTACTAATTATACGCATATTCTAGTTTCTGGGCAGGAGTAGTAACCAGATTAAATCGGGTATGTTTTTTTGTCCTGCTGTGAAGATACTGCCCCCTATCCCAAATAGGTTAAAGAAGAAAATAAGCAAACACGTTTGGTGTTCGCCAAAAGGCATGTGGGAGACTACCCAAATATATGGTCAGATGAAATGAAAATTTTGCTTTTTGTCCATCAAGGAAAATGCTATGTCTGGCGCAAACCCAACACCTCTCATCACCCCGAGAACACCATCCCCACAGTGAAGCATGGTGGGGGCAGCATCATGCTGTAGGGATGTTTTTCATCTGCAGGGACTGGGAAACTGGTCAGAATTGAAGGTATGATGGGTGGCGCTAAATACAGGGAAATTCTTGAGGGAAACCTGTTTCAGTCTTCCAGAGATTTGAGACTGGGACGAAGGTTCACCTTCCAGCAGGACAATGACCCTAAGCATACTGCTAAAGCAACACTCGTGTGGTTTAAGGGGAAATATTTAAATGTCTTGGAATGGCCTGGTCAAAGCCCAGACCTCAATCTAGTTGAGAATCTGTGTTATGACTTAAAGATTAACCTGTTGGGGGTAGGGGGCAGTATTTGCACGGCCGGATAAAAAACGTACCCGATTTAATCTGGTTATTACTACTGTCCAGAAACTAGAATATGCATATAATTTTTGGCTTTGGATAGAAAACACCCTAAAGTTTCTAAAACTGTTTGAATGGTGTCTGTGAGTATAACAGAACTCATATGGCAGGCAAAATCCTGAGAAGATTCCTTACAGGAAGTGACCTGTCTGACAAGTTCTTGTTCTTCTTGGCTCTCTTTAATGAAAACTGAGGATCTTTGCTGTAACGTGACACTTCCTACGGCTCCCATAGGCTCTCAGAAGGTGGGAAAAAGCTGAATGATGTAATTCCAGCCACTGGCTGAAAAACATTAGCGCTTTTGGTAAGTGCTCTATCAGAGGACATTGGGACTGAGGCGCGTGCACGAGTCGACCCCATGTTTTTATTTTCTCTCTCTTTGAACGTAAACACGCTTTCCCGGTCGGAATATTATCGCTTTTTTACGAGAAAAATGGCATAAAAATTGATTTTAAACAGCGGTTGACATGCTTCGAAGTACGGTAATGGAATATTTTGAATTTTTTTGTCACGAAATGCGTCGTGCGCGTCACCCTTCTTTACCATTCGGATAGTGTCTTGAACGCACGAACAAAACAGAGGATATTTGAACATAACTATGGATTATTTTGAACCAAACCAACATTTGTTATTGAAGTAGAAGTCCTGGGAGTGCATTCTGACGAAGAACAGCAAAGGTAATAACATTTTTCTTATAGTAAATCTGACTTTGGTGAGGGCTAAACCTAGTGGGTGTCTAAATAGCTAGCCCTGTGATGCCGGGCTATCTACTTAGAATATTGCAAAATGTGCTTTCACCGAAAAACTATTTTAAAATCAGACATAGCGAGTGCATAGAGGAGTTCTGTATCTATAATTCTTAAAATAATTATGTTTTTTGTGAACGTTTATCGTGAGTAATTTAGTAAATTCACCGGAAGTTTGCGGGGGGTATGCTAGTTCTGAACGTCACATGCTAATGTAAAAAGCTGGTTTTTGATATAAATATGAACTTGATTGAACAAAACATACATGTATTGTATAACATAATGTCCTAGGGTTGTCATCTGATGAAGATCATCAAAGGTTAGTGCTGCATTTAGCTGTGGTTTGGGTTTATGTGACATTATATGCTAGCTTGAAAAATGGGTGTCTGATTATTTCTGGCTGGTTACTCTGCTGACATAATCTAATGTTTTGCTTTCGTTGTAAAGCCTTTTTGAAATCGGACAGTGTGGTTAGATTAACGAGAGTCTTGTCTTTAAAATGGTGTAAAATAGTCATATGTTTGAGAAATTGAAGCAATAGCATTTCTAAGGTATTTGAAAAACGCGCCACGGGATTCAACTGGCTGTTGAGTAGGTGGGACGATTTCGTCCCGCCGACCCTAGAGAGGTTAATGTACACCAGCTGAACCCATCAAACTTGAAGGAGCTGAAGCAGTTTTGAATGGGCAAAAATCCCAGTGGCTAGATGTGCCAAGCTTATAGAGACATACCCCAAGAGACTTGCAGCTGTAATTGCTGCAAAAGGTGGCTCTACAAAGTATTGACTTTGGGGGGGTGAATAGTTATGCACGCTCAAGTTTTCTGGTTTTTTGTCTTATTGTTTGTTTCACAATAAAAAATATTTTGCATCTTCAAAGTGGTAGGCATGATCTGTAAATCAAATGATACAAACCCCCCAAAAATCTATTTTAATTCCAGGTTGTAAGGCAACAAAGTTGGAAAAATGCCAAGGGGGTGAATACTTTTGCAAGCCACTGTATACTACATCCATAACTAGTGATTTCCTCATTAGCATGGAGGAGTTTCTGCAACTAAATTGTGTGTGCATCGCCCTTGTGCGGCAATTTTAGCAAACACAGAAAGGGACCTATGTTGGTGACCAAAAGTTGCCCGGCACACTGCTTAGGGGTTCAGTAACTGTAAAAACGTATTTCTAGCCTACAATCATCGATGTTACTAATGATGTGAAAACAAGACAAAATATTGTTGCTCACTTGACTGTCGTAATATAATTGTAACATTCATTACAGACGTCAATTGTTGTACAACATCATGGCTATGCTGTTGGCATCACCTTTTATAGTGGATTTCTGCTGTTGTGGGCCTTTAACCATCTGTCTGACTTTGTTGTTCACACAGGAGAGAGAAGTGACTATCGAGGATCCTCTGGGGAGCCTCAACAAGCTCATGATGCTGATGAGGCAAATAAAAGTCTCTCCAGATCTAAACACCTCAAGAAACACCAGCAGAGACCCACAAGGAAGAAAACTCACCGCTGCTCTGACTGTGGGAAGAGTTTTGTTTCTTCAGGACATTTAAAATCACACCAGAGAACACACACGGGAGAGAAACCTTATAGCTGTGCTCAATGTGGGAAGAGATGCACTCAGTCAACAGACCTTAAAAAACATGAGAGAATACATACAGGAGAGAAACCTTTTAGCTGCTCTGACTGTGGAAAGAGTTTTGTTTTTTCAGGACAGTTAAAATCGCACCAGAGAACACACACGGGAGAGAAACCTTATAGCTGTGCTGAATGTGGGAAAAGATTCACTCAGTCAACAGACCTTAAAAAACATGAGAGAATACATACAGGAGAGAAACCTTATAGCTGCTCTGACTGTGGACAGAGTTTTGTTTTTTCAGGACAGTTAAGATTACACCAGAGAACACACACGGGAGAGAATCCTTATAGATGTGCTCAATGTGGGAGGAGTTTTACTCAGTCAAGCAGCTTGATAGTACACCAGAGAACACACACAGGAGAGAAACCTCATAGCTGTGATCAATGTGGGAAGAGTTTTGTTTCATCTAGCACTCTGACTACACACCAGAGAACACACACGGGAGAGAAACCTTATAGCTGTAATCAATGTGGGAAGAGTTTTTCTCAGCCAAACGGCCTGATAGTTCACCGGCGAGTACACACAGGAGAGAAACCTCATAGTTGTGATCAATGTGACAAGAGATACTCTGATAAAAGATCTCTGATTAAACATCAGAAAATACATGAAGGAGTTGTTTCATGATATCAATGAATTAATGTCACAATGTAGAATGTCAATTTAAATGCATCACTCTAAAATGTAACTGACTGTCTTCTGCAGGTTGTCTTCTAATCAGTGAGTTAAATTATATCTCCCATCTCCATGATTTAAAAAAAAGTTGTGTTATTTTCAACCGCACATACAACCTGATTTCCCCACTAAATGATATATCAGTGATTTATTGTGATTCATGCAGCCAACTGACAATTTTTGGGTACAATTATAATGACATTGTTGCCCTGCTTTTAGAATATCAGGGTTAATTGATTAACTTTATATGTGTACGTTGTATTGACCTGCTCCCTTATAAGTGAATAAAGATTTAGTTTAAGAATAACTCTGACTTGTGTGATAAGTTTGTCTCCTCAATTGATATTAAAGAAATTAACCACCACATTTGAAAAAAAACTGCCCTGTCCTGAAAATTCGGGGGGGGGGGGGGGGGGGGGGGTTCTTCCCAATATGAGAGGAGTTGCTAAATTTATTGAATAAACCTTTTTCCATAAAGTCAGAGTGAAACCCACCTTCTAACAAGTTCTTTGAAGAAGAACCTTTTGGGCATGTTTTTCATTGACCAAGAACTCTACGGTTCTTAGGGGATCTGAGAACAACTCCAGTTGAACCCTTCATTTTTAGAGTGTAGTCGGCTCTATTTACTCTGTGATTCAAACATGCTGATTACGATCAAGTCAGCTGCTGCTGCTCCAATACAGTATGAGGTGAGACGGTGAACTGATGTTGAACTGGGCAGTCAATCAATCATTCTGTACTATGAGTCTATCAAATCAAATTGTATTAGTCACATGCGCCGAATACAACAGGTGTAGACCTTACAGTGAAATGCTTACTTACAAGCCCCTAACCAACAATGCAGTTTTAAAAAGTACAAATAAGAATAAGAAATAAAAGGAACAAGAATGAAAGAGCAGAAGTTAAATAACAATAGCTAGACTATATACAGGGGGTACCGGTACAGAGTCATTGTGCAGGGGCACTGGTTAGTCGAGGTAACTCAGGTAATATGTACATGTAGGTAGAGTTATTAAAGTGACTATGCATAGATGATAACAGAGAGTGGGGGGGGGGGCTTCCTCTGACACCGCCTATTATAGAGGTCCTGGATGGCAGGAAGCTTGGCTCCAGTGATGTACTGCGCTGTACGCATTCCCCCCTGTAGTGCCATGCGGTTGGAGTAAGAGCAGTTGCAATACCAGGCAGGGATTTAACCAGTCAGGATGCTCTCGATGGTGCAGCTGTAGAACCTTTTGAGGATCTGAGGACCCATGCTAAATCTTTTCAGTCTCCTGAGGGGGAATAGGTTTTGTCGTGCCCTCTTCACGATTGTCTTAGTGTGCTTGGACCATGATAGTGTCATGACGTTGCCCCCTTTGGGTAAAGCGAACACAGTTGACCCCCCTCCCCCTGCACCAGGCCTTTTCTATGCACCATCCCCCGACCTCTATACTTCTGACACCAGGCTCTGTAAGAGCAGTCGTAAATTCCTATGAGGAGATTCTCTCCTCATGGCCACAGTATAGAGACAGAGTGGGTTTCATAGAGAACAAAGGAGTTCTTCCACCTCACAGAACTGGAGAACCGAACGACATTTATGTTCTGGAGAAGGTATAAAAGATCGGTGAAGAATCCAGCTACGAACTGGTCCGTTTGGTACAATTTTGTGAAACTCATGAGAGACAATACTGCAACATTACCATAATCATGTTTATAGAAGAGTCTCAGGTATGAGACTTACATCTAATGGTTGTATAAAATGGATGAATAAGGATGAAGCTATTTGTAAAATTGTGTAATGTGATTTTGGACTGTTTAATGAAGAGAACTCCAATTCCCTTTGGAGTTTAACTAAATCAGAGGACCGCCCATGAACACAGACAGGACCCGGCGTCATGAGACAGCCTTTTTCTGCTCTTCTGAATAAAACCCCCACCTAGGTTTTCTATCACCAGACCGAGCTTACCTCAATTACGAGATGGCTAAAGGTTGGAGACCAGCTTACCTCGATAACGAGAGGGCCAAGGTTTGACCATGCATTTCTCTTGATGAACTTTTAACGTGGTTAAACTCTTAGACTAATGATACCGACAGAATAAGAACAAGTCTTTGATATTAATTACTAGTCTGCAGCTAGGAATTCGGTATCATTGAACCCGAAGACCGACAACCGCCGAAACAGCTATTCTATAATGACATGAATGAATGTTACTCTGAACTATCCATTCTAACCACGACAGAGAGCGAGAGAGGGCGGACAAACTCTCCAACAGAAACTAACTTTTCAACAGAGATCCCGATGACACACTGAGCGTAAATATATATATTGATTGCAATTACTCCCGAATGAGTGAGCGTTCATGTGCAAAGGATTAGCATTTCAATTGTTATAATTATCAACACTCCCCATTCCCCTTTCATTTCTTTGTAACCATTGTTTGTTTGTTATGCATTTCTGTGAATTACTTAGTTAGTAAATAAATGATTTTAAGACAATTGATGTATGGATGACTCATAGTGAAGACTGGGTTCGTGCAGATAACCAACAATTTACGACGTTTGGAATGAGACTGACGCGAGGTAAAGAATACGTAATTAATCAGAAGACTAATTGATCAGATATTAAAATATCTGAAAGTTATATTAGGAAAATTATAACTTTGTAATCTGAATATTTTCCTTGGTGCCCCAAATTCCTAGTTAATTACAGTTACATGATTAATCAGGTTAATCGCGTAATAATAATTACAGAGAGTTATTTGATAAATATGTCTTCAGTTTTAATGATGCCAAAGACACGACAATAGTTTGTTAGTGATGTGGACACCAGGGAACTTGAAGCTCTCAACCTGCCCCACTACAGCCCCGTCAATAAGAATGGGGGCGTGCTCTGTCTTCCTTTTCCTGTAGTCCACAATCATCTCCTTTGTCTTGATCACTTTGAGGGAGAGGTTGTTTTCCTGGCACCACACGGCCAGGTCTCTGACCTCCTCCCTATAGGCTGTCTCATCGTTGTTGGTGATCAGGCTTACCACTGTTGTGGCATCGGCAAACTTAATGATGGTGTTGGAGTCGTGCCTGGCCGTGCAGTCATGAGTGAACAGGGAGTACAGGAGGGGGCTGAGCACGCACCCCTGAGGGGCCCCTGTGTTGAGGATCAGCGTGGCGGATGTGTTGTTACCTACCCTTAAAAAACATGAGCTGGCTCACACCCAGAAAAATAGTTTGTGTAGGTGCTGACTAACGGCAAATAAACTATAAACTATCAAAATAAAGAAAGTCGCACATTCCATGTATAAACTCCCAGCAATTGAATGGGTATTTACCAACGTTTCGGCATCACTGTGCCTTCCTCAGGGTGATGTCATGAATACTTGAACCAGGTTATGTAGACAAACAGTGCAATTAGTGTAACCAATGACAATAGTGAGGGCTGTGTCATAATGATTAAGTTAATTAAAATGAATTAGTGAAACTGTTAAATAGTATATGACATATTAAATATTTTACTGTATTGTTATCATATAGAAACATCATGGAATATTGTACATCATAGTAAATATATTACTCTATTGTTATCATATAGAAACATCATGGAATATTGTACATTATATTAGCATCAACATACATTATTGTTTCATTCAATTTCACATAATAAGAATATTTAATATTTTCAAGTTCAGAAGTCAGAACCCATCACCTGCTATGTAAAAGAGACAGAAGAATGCACAATGGTCAATGCTATCTGGGATCCTTGGGACATCCCTACCCTAAACCCTAACCTTACCCCCTACCTTAACCATTTTAAATGTCAACTTCAACAGGCTAGGGACGTTCCAAGGATGTATCTCTACCTGAAAATACATGATCTAAGTGATTGATAGTTGGTATTCAGCGGTCATAAAGCCTTATTTACTTTAATGAACTACTAAAATAGTGATTTTGTCAGACAGCAGCTCTACACTTTATTGACTGACTGATCCATTCATCCTTCCATCCCTCCTCAGCCTTCCTCTCCTCTGAAGACCCAGTGAGGGTGGAGCTCAGTCAGAGAGCTGTTGAGGGACTGGTTAGGAAGAACACTTCTACAGCCAGAGAGGTGAGAGGTCACACGTGGTTTAGATGGTAAATATTTATGTCCCCTTAGTGGTTCATCACGTCAGCAAAAGGGAATATGTTCCATCATCTATGTTTATTTACATTAGTACAAATTGTCCACTGATATTGGTGTAATTTCTCACCCCTTTTGGCTGTATGAAAGTTAATTTCCCCTCAGGCACACATTTGTTCTTTGATATTATGAAGGTCATTTGTGTATAATGTACTTTTCCTCACATCTCTTTACATTGCTTATGCATATTCAGTGGCCTGACTGCGTCCAGACTATGTTAAAGGACCATCCTGGTAGATCTGAACCTAATGCAGCTTGGAGTGATCAGATGACAGAAGTCACATTTAGGTGCCAGGTGTAACTGAGGCCGTAGATGCTCCATATCCATTACTTTGAGTGTTTTATATAATATGACTAAATGTGTTTCTTTCTGTGTTGCAGGGGCAGTCAAGAAATGGAACAGCAAGGCAACAGAACATGACATAAGCAGTGCTGTGGGAGACCACCTCAAGCCCCTGGTATAGCCGGGGGTGGTGTTTACCACTCCACCACACCTTCAGCAGGCTGGAAAAGTGGGATTGATCTGTTTGATCCATTTGTTAGTTTCAGTTTCCAGTAGTTGAACCCTTTAACATATTGTTGATTTATACATTTTTCATCTTCAACAAATGGACTGGGTTGGTTGAAAAGTGATACTAAACTTACATACCATAGTGGAAGATACACTGAATTTCATACTAAGATGGACCAAGATATGTGTTGCTTTTACACAGATTTGTTCATTGGTTTAGCAAGAGTCTGTTGATTGGTCAGTCATTGGATTAATTTGTTTTGCAATAAGTTCAAATCAAATCAAGCTTTACTTATACAGCACATTTCAGACATGGATGCAACACAATGGCTTCACATGAAAAAGAATATTTAGTACACAACAAACATACAATGATAAAAAACACAACACACTGACAGACTAATGAGCAAGGAAAATCAATTGATTAAAATATTAGGAATAGGATGCAATATCCAACCCATAAAATATAAGCTTGTTTGTTGCTACGTTCTCCAGCAAGAAAACCAAAAATGTCCCTCAAACAGAAGAGGGATCTAACAACAACAAACAAAACAGGTGTGGTTTTAGGAGGGGTTCTGATAGACACTATGGGGGTGTCCACTGAAAGTTGACTAGTAACAACAACTGGGACCTAAAAGACACCCACCATGAGACCCACTAAATCTGCCCAAGAAGAGACAAACAAAAGAAAAACCCACACCAAACTTAAAGACAGGAAGCAAACCAAAAAGGTGGAGCAACTAAAGGTGTTGACTCTCCACATCTATCAAGCCAACTGGAGCACTGGGCCAGACACTCTTAAATAGAACCTGGACCAGCTCAGGTGAAACACCTTCCCACTAATGAGATGGACAAGCCAGCACAGGTGTAACACATACTGACTAACGAGGTGACACCAATCAGTGCTAACGAGCTACACGTGCTAACGAGCTAGACGTGCTAAAATCCAAACCTCAAAACATAAATGGAAAAACCAAAGCCTGTAACACCTTCCCCCTTAAGACAACAAATATATCCTATATTTTTGTTGGACAAGTTTGCTCACCACCAACAGAAAACAACTTCCATTTCACATAATCATCTACAAAGCTTCACCTTCACCAATATAAACATGGTGTCTACTGGCTTTCAACAATTAAAAACAAGAAAAAAAACTTGTAATACTCACTAGCTTCTAGAACTCTTGTCCCCTTGGAATGAGCCCAAACAAAACTAATCTCCAATACAGGAAAAACGTGCGGTCAAAACTCAAATCTTTTTGACTGCCCACCCTTGAGACAATCAGCAACCAAGTTGTCCTTACCACGGACATGACTGATTTCAAGAGGAAACTCCTGCAATATCCGTAGTAACTTTCCACCTCACTGCAGAGCTTCTCTCTCTTTTCAGGGTTCACTCGATAGGCATGTTGTTGGATCGGGGCCCAGTCCCCAATGTCATGCTCTAGTACATTTGGGTTGGCACATCTGAGAATGAACCCTGATATTCTAAAAGCAGGGCAACAATGTCAATATAATTGTACCAACAAATTATCAGTTGGTTGCATTAATAATAATCATTACCAAATGCTACATGAATTGGAAATATTAAATATTTGGTTGCATAGTCTTATTTTCAACGGCTTTTCAATTACATTTTGCTAGGTGGGATAGCCCAATGTCAAAACACAGTTTTAACATGTCCAAATCAATAACCAATATGCAGAAACAGTTTGTGATGAATTGAAAACCTAAACATAAAATATACTATATACACAAACATCTGCCACAATAATCATATTACTTGTATTTTTTAAACAAGCACCTTATAAACTGCACAAGCACCAGAAACACTGTTGTTTTGATAAGTAGCAATAAATCACTGATATCAATTAGGGGGAAATCAGTTTGTTCCTGATGTTGAAACTAACAAACCTAAAAAACACATGGAAATGGGAGATATCTTTTACCTCACTGATTAGAGGACAACCTGCAGAAGACAGTCAGCTACATTTTGGAGTGATACATTTAAATGTAGGGGTTGCTAAACAAAGGAACACAACCCTTATTTGTCATAACTCATCGATATCATGTTGAAATCAATTGTGCGAGAGGAGGGAGATGAGGTTGTATGTCCTGTTAAAACTAACAGCTCAAAAACCACACGGAATCTGGGAATAATGTGTACATCCCTGGTTAGAGGACAATTTGTAGAAAACAGCTAGCTACATTTTGAAGTGTTGAATTTTGATTCAAGTGGGTCACCAACGTGGTAAGTGGAACACAACTCTTTTTTTGTTAGTCACTTTTTGTTAAATCACATAAATAGTACTCCTCCATTTCAGAGCCTGGATTTTTCCCCTGAGGCTAATATCCATATCATGTTGAAATCAATAGAACAGGGGGCAAATGTTTAGGGTTCTACATTGTGACATTATTAAAATACTCCTACTACAATGTTAAAACATTCTACATTGTGACATTAATTCATTGATATCATGAAACAACTCCTTCACATATTTTCTGATGTTTAATCAGAGATCTTTGATCAGAGTATCTCTTCCCACAGTGATCACAGCTATAAGGTTTTTCTCCTGTGTGTGTTCTCTGATGAAGAGTTAGATAGCAAGATGTAGAAAAACTCTTCCCACAGTGATCACAGCTATAAGATTTCTCTCCTGTGTGTGTCCGCTGGTGTACTATCAGGTTGCTTAGCTGAGTAAAACTCTTCCCACATTGAGTACAGCTATAGGGTTTCTCTCCTGTGTGTGTTCTCTGGTGATGAGTCAGACTGCTCGACTTAGTAAACTGCTTCCCACATTGACCACAGCTATAAGGTTTCTCTTCTGTGTGTGTTCTCTGGTGTGATGTCAGGCTGGTTGACTGAGTAAAACTCTTCCCACATTGAGTACAGCTACAAGGTTTCTCTCCTGTGTGTGTTCTCTGGTGTGGTATCAGGCTGGTTGAATGAGTAAACTCTTTCCACATTGAGTACAGCTATAACGTTTCTCTCCTGTGTGTGTTCTCTGGTGTTTTGTCAGACAGCCAGATGCACTGAAAGTCTTTCCACATTGATCACAGCTATATGGTTTCTCTCCTGTGTGTATTCTCTGATGTATAGTGAGATAGCTAGATCTGGTAAATCTCTTCCCACATTGATCACAGCTGTAAGGTTTCTCTCCAGTGTGAATTCTTTGATGTATTTTAAGGTATGATGAAGTGTTAAATCTTTTCCCACAGCCAGAGCAGCAGTTAGATTTCTTCCCTGTGGGTCTCTGCTGGTGTTTCTTTAGGAGTTCTGATCTGGAGAGACTTTTCTCTGCCTCTTCAGCATCATGTTGTTGTTGAGGCTCCCCAGAGGATCCCCGATAGTCGCGTCTCTCTCCTGTGTGAAGAACAAAGTCAGACAGATGGTTAAAGGCCCACAACAGCAGAAATCAAATCAAATGTATTTATATAGCCCTTCTTACATCAGCTGATGTCATAAAGTGCTGTACAGAAGAAACCCAGCCTAAAACCCCAAACAGCAAGCAATGCAGGTGTAGAAGCACGGTGGCTAGGAAAAACTCCCTAGAAAGACCAGAACCGGCTGTGCCGGGTGGAGATTATAACAGAACATGGCCAAGATGTTCAAATGTTCATAGATGACCAGCAGGGTCAAATAATAATAATCACAGTGGTTGTAGAGGGTGCAACAGGTCAGCACCTCAGGAGTAAATGTCAGTTGGCTTTTCATAGCCGATCATTGAGAGTATCTCTACCGCTCCTGCTGTCTCTGGAGAGTTGAAAACAGCAGGTCTGCAGGTCTGGGACTGTTTATTTGAGGTGATGCCTAGAGCATACCCATGAAGTTGTACAACAATTGACGTCTGTTAAATTATTTGACAATTAAGACAGTCAAGTTAGCAACAAGTCATATGTTGTCTTGTTTTCACATTAGTGGTAACTAGAAATAAGTTATTAAAGTTGGTGAAACTCTAAGTAGTGTGCCAGACAACCATTGGTCTCCAATATAGGCCCCTTTCTGTGTTTGATAAAATTGCAGCACGAGGGCAATGCGCACACAATTTGATTGTAGAAACTCCTCCCTGCTAATGAGGAAACCACTAGTTATGGATGTAGTATATCTGGTAATGAGGAAACCACTAGTTATGGATGTAGTATATCTGGTAATGAGGAAACCGCTAGTTATGGATGTAGTATATCTGGTAATGAGGAAACCACTAGTTATGGATGTTGTATATCTGCATGGAGCAAAAATGGTGAGCAAAGATTTTAGTTTTTCACAATGTATTGTGAATATTACAGCACAAGATCAGGAGTGCTACTCAAGGACACTCACATTAAGCTCTGTGTCTATTCACTAATTCACCACCGTGGGGGAAAACTCAGGGGAGTTCTCATAGGCTGACAGCAAAAATAGCCTCCATTTACAGGTTACTTATGAGTGCATTTCACACTACTTTTGGATTATAATTGTAAGGCTCGCTTGAATCACCTGCTTAATAAGTTTGTGTTATTGTCGCAAATCAACTGATTTATACTATAAATCAAGCAGACAATAACACATTATAAACATCAATTTGTTAGGGATGTTGGATCCAACGTGGAGCACGGCATAACTGTCTTTACCAGAGTAATGAATGAAGAAGCACTTAGGTTGTTGTTGCATGTCGTGATGTTTGTCATGTGACTGTCATTCAGAAAATGATTTCCTGGATCAGCTGATGATAGTTGAACATGTGACTGTAACTAAACAGCTACAGTATTAAGTATTATGTGTAATTATTGAAGAACCACATTAATGACAGTATCCATTTGGGTGTTTCAATAAAGTTAAGGTGACTCAGATCCATTGGATTTATCAAACTCTGAAATGATTTAGTATTTCTGTGCCCGTAAATTATTTTTCCAGCGTAACGTAAGGAGCCATTAAATGTTACATAGTTCGAGTGCATTTTTTTAACTTAGAAATTGCACTGTTGGTTAGAGCCTGTAAGTCAGCATTTCACTGTAACACCTGTTGTATTTGGCGCACGTGACAAATACATTTTGATTTGATAGAGGTAGAACTAGTCTACCGGGCCTGTGTGCAACTGTAGGCCTATAAATGTGCCCATTTGGGGATGTCTGATAGTATTTCTGATTGTCTTAATGCAGCACCACTAATGAGTTGTGGAGCTTCTCAAAGCAAATGTTTCTTCACCTCAAACAGCAAGTAAACAAAGTCTTATCAAAATCAATTGCGAATGACAATAGTTCCTCAAAGTATTTTCGTCAAATATTGCCAGCTCTCGCCCTTTCGATAAACACTTGTCATAAAAGGGAAAAATGTAATGCGCTGATCCAGTGGAAATGTCAGAAAATACCTGATTACTTCTTATCCTTTGCACAAATAGCCTACAGCTGTGCCTGTCCAGAACTCACTGGAAACTCTGAAGGCCCAGAATATTTTATACAATGTTGCAAGCTTGGAGTTTCTGGCCAACCCAGTTGATAGTTGATACAATGTTTCAAGTTCGTGGTAGACAGGCCATGTGCAGCCAATGTGAATTATAGGATATTTATTTTTATCAGGATATTTTCTACCTGCAGAATGCAATGTTTTTATTTGTTGGCTTTATGGAGGCTATTTTTTTACATAGTTGGCAATGGCAATAAAAGTTACTTTTAGATTTGTATAATTTTCATTTAGATTTAGATAGAATGTAGATTAATCACAGACAATGATTTTGAGATACTATTATAAATTAAATGAAACTGTTCCAGTAAAATGTACATATGAAAATCGTAACCGGCACGCAGGTTGGTAGAAATGGTAAGATACATTGCCACTCCAAATGGAAAAGGTTGCCGACCGCTGGTGTAGCCCATTACCGGAAACTTCAGGAGCATAACGGCAGAATTGTTCTCCTTCTGGTTAGGTCTTGATGGTCTTGATCTCTTGATCTCTGGCTCCCTCGAGTCATTTGTGTGTCTTAATTATTTGATCAAACAGTGTGCTTAAAGCATCAGACCAGTTCAGTACATATAGTTGATTTTATTAAAACACATGGGGTGTGTCTACATATGGAAGAATACACATAACATTTCAACCAATCGATTGGTAGAAATAACAGATGACTCTAGTTGGGGACAGCACTAGAACATGATTTTGGGGCCCCTGAGTGGCGCAGCGGTCTAAAACACTGTATCTCAGTGCTTGAGGCGTCACTACAGACACCCCGGTTCGAGTCCAGGCAGTGTCACAACCGGCCGTGATTGAAAGATAAATAAATGTTACATTTTAAAAAATGAAATAAAACAGAGTTCATTCAGAAAGTTCACACCCCTTCCCTTTTTACACATTTTGTTACGTTACAGCTTAATTTGAAAATGGATTTTTTTTAAATAGAATCCTCATTCATCTACACACAATAATGAAAAAGTGAAAACAGGTAAAACACAGAAATACCTTATTTACTTAAGTATTCAGACCCTTTGCTATGAGACTCGAAATTGCTTTCGGGTGCATCCTGTTTCCATTAATCATCCTTGAGATGTATCTACAACTTGTTCGGAGTCCACCTGTGGTAAATTCAATTGATTGGACATGATTTGGAAGGCACACACCTGTCTATATAAGGTCCCAGAGTTGACAGTGGATGTCAGAGCAAAAACCAAGCAATGTGGACAAAGGAACTGTCCATAGAGCTCCGAGACAGGATTGTGTTGAGGCACAGATCTGGGGAAGGGTACCAAAAAAAATTCTGCAGCATTGAAGGTCCCTAAGAACACAGTGGCCTCCATTATTCTTAAATGGAATACTCTTCCTAGAGCTGGTCACCCGGCCAAACTGAGTGATTGGGGGAGAAGGGCCTTGGTCAGGGAGGTGACCAAAAACCTGATGGTCACTCTGACAGAGCTCCAGAGTTTATCTGTGGAGATGGGAGAACCTTCCAGAAGGACAACCATCTCTGCAGCACTCCACCAATCAGACCTTTATGGTAGATTGGCCAGATGGAAACCACTCCTCAGTAAAAGGCACATGACAACCTGCTTGGAGTTTGACAAAAGGCACCTTAACCTCTTGGGGCTAGGTGGGACGCTAGCGTGCCACCTGTGGTGCACTCCATCAACAGCAGGTGCATTTCAAGAGCGGCAAATTTGAATCCAAATAAATGTCAAAATTCAAATTTTTCAAAAATACAACTATGTTACACCATTTGAAAGATAAACATCTCCTTAATCTAACCACGTTTTACGATTTCAAAAAGGTTTTACGGCGAAAGCATAAATTTAGAGTATGTTAGGACAGTACATTTACAAGAGTTGTGTGTAATGTTTTGTCAAGTCAAAGACAGGGTCACCAAAACCATAAAACCAGCTAAAATGATACACTAACCTTTTACAATCTCCATCAGATGACACTCCTAGGACATTATGTTAGACAATGCATGCATTTTTAGTTCTATCAAGTTCATATTTATATACAAAAACAGCGTTTTACTATGGCATTGATGTTGAGGAAATCGTTTCCCTCCAATAACCGGCAGTCAAGTCAGCGTCAGAAATTAAATAATTAAAATTAGAAAACATTGGTAAAATATTATATTGTCATTTAAAGAATTATAGATTTACATCTTTTGAACGCAATCAACTTGCCAGATTTAAAAATAACCTTACTGGGAAATCACACTTTGCAATAATCTGAGCACTGTGCCCAGAAAAATACGCGTTGCGATACAGACTAGACGTCATGTTGGGGAGATCTAAAATCGAAAATACTATGTAAATAATCCATTACCTTTGATTCTCTTCATCAGATGTCACTTCCAGGTATCACAGGTCCATAACGAATGTAGTTTTGTTCAAAAAAGCTCATCATTTATGTCCAAAAATCTCCGTCTCGTTAGCACATGATGTAAGCCAGCCGGACTTCTCGTCATGAACGAGGGGAAAAAATATATTTCCGTTCGTTCAAACATGTCAAACGTTGTATAGCATAAATCATTAGGGCCTTTTTTAACCAGAACATGAATAATATTCAAGGTGGACGAATGCATAGCCTTTTATAACGTATTGGAACGAGGGTACCCAACATGAAGTAGCGCGCCAGGTGTCTAATGGGACATCACCGTTCCATGGCTCTTGTTCGGTCAGATCTCCCTCCAGAAGACTCAAAACACTTTGTAAAGGCTGGTGACATCTAGTGGAAGCAATAGGAAGTGCCAAAATATTCCTAAACCCCTGTGTTTTTCAATGGGAGAGGTTTAAAGTCAATACAACACATCAGGTATCCACTTCCTGTCAGAAAATGTCTCAGGGTTTTGCCTGCCAAATGAGTTCTGTTATACTCACAGACACCATTCAAACAGTTTTGGAAACTTTAGAGTGTTTTCTATCCATATATAATAAGTATATGCATATTCTAGTTACTGGGTAGGATTAGTAACCAGATTAAATCGGGTACATTTTTTTTATCCAGACGTGCAAATGCTGCCCCCTAGACCCAACAGGTTAAGACTCCGCAGACCATAAGAAACAAGATTCTCTGGCTTGATGAAACCAAGATTGAAGTCTTTGGCCTGAATGCCAAGTGTCATGTCTGGTGGAAACCTGGCACCATCCCTACGGTGAAGCATGGTGGTGGCAGCATCATGCTGTGGGGATGTTTTTCAGCAGCAGGGACTGGGAGACTAGTCAGGATCCAGGGAAATATTAACGGAGCAAAGTGCAGAGAGATCCTTGATGAAAGACCTGCTCCAGAGTGCTCAGGACCTCAGACTGGGACAAAGGTTCACCGTCCAACAGGACAACGACCTTAAGCACACAACCAAGACAACACAGGAGAGGCTTCGGTAGAAGTCTCTGAATGTCCTTGAGTGGCCCAGCCAGAGCCCGGACTTGAGCCCGATCTAACATCTCTGGAGAGACCTGAAAATAGCTCTGCAGTGATGTTCCCCATCCAACTTGACAGAGCTAGAGAGGATCTGCAGAGAAGGATGGGAGAAACTCCCCAAATGCAGGTGTGCCAAATAAATTAGCTAAATGAAAGGGGGGGGAAAATAATTTAATCCGTTTTTTAATAAGGCTTTAACTTAACAAAATGTGGAAAAAGTCAAGGGGTCTGAATACTTTCGGAATGCACTGTATACAGCAACAGTTCCCCCATAAGCATTCCTGTCTTTTCTGTAGATGTTATATCCCTGTATTGCGACTGCTGTATAAAAGGAATTATCTCAGTGAGTTTCAGAGAGGAACAGTACAGTGCATTCCAAATTCAATAGCCAGGCAAGTAAACAACATTTTTTCAAATAAAAACTTTTCCATAAAATGTCAGGGCGTATATAACACCCATCCAAGAGACTGTCAACCAATCGAGTTCACATTGTCATGCTGTGACATCTAATTCCCAGGAATGGGGTTCATATGAACCACAGAGACTGTGTGGGATAATAACATGGCCATGTCCAACCCTGCTTGTTCCCTCGACTCCGCTACCAACCACCAATCTCCAACAGGGCCCTTAACCTGTATCACTAGACACCTCATAGTGAGCTACAGGTAGGAATCAGCAATGAATCCCAATAATGAGACACCTCTGGGGAGGGGTGTCAGCAACATTTAAAAAAAATATATATATATAGTGTTTTTACAAATCCGTCAAGACACCAACTTAGACTTTACCGTGAAATGCTTTACTTACAAGCCCTTAACCTCTATGGGCTAGGTGGGACGCTTGCTTACCTACTCAACAGCCAGTTGAATCCTGTGGCGCGTTATTCAAATCCTTAGATATGCTATTACTTCAATGTTTCAAAAATATGACTATTTTACACCATTTTAAAGATAAGACTCTCGTTAATCTAACCACACTGTCCGATTTCAAAAAGGCTTTACAACGAAAGCAAAACATTAGATTATGTCAGCAGAGTACCGAGCCAGAAATAATCAGACACCCATTTTTCAAGCTAGCATATAATGTCACATAAACCCAAACCACAGCTAAATGTAGCACTAACCTTTGATGATCTTCATCAGATGACAACCCTAGGACATTATGTTATACAATACATGCATGTTTTGTTCAATCAAGTTCATATTTATATCAAAAAACAGCTTTTTACATTAGCATGTGACTAGCATGTGACTAGCATTCCCACCGAACACTGCCGGTGAATTTACTAAATTACTCACGATAAACGTTCACAAAAAGCATAACAATTATTTTAAGAATTATAGATACAGAACTCCTCTATGCACTCGATATGTCCGATTTTAAAATAGCTTTTCGGTGAAAGCACATTTTGCAATATTCTCAGTAGATAGCCCGGCATCACAGGGCTAGCTATTTAGACACCCAGCAGGTTTAGCACTCATCAAAGTCAGATTTACTATAAGAAAAATGTTCTTACCTTTGTTGTCTTCGTCAGAATGCACTCCCAGGACTTCTACTTCAATAACAAATGTTGGTTTGGTCCAAAATAATCCATCGTTATATCCAAACAGCGGCGTTTTGTTCGTGCGTTCTAGACACTATCCTAAAGGCTAAATAAGGGTGACGAGCATGGCGCAATTCGTGACAAAAGAATTCTAAATATTCCATTACCGTACTTCGAAGCATGTCAACCGCTGTTTAAAATAAATTTTTATGCCATTTTTCTCATAAAAAAGCGTTAATATTCCGACCGGGAATCTGCGTTTAGATAAACAGACAAAGGAAAACAAAGCATTCGGTCGAAGCGGGCACGCGCCTAAGCCCATAGTACTCTGAGTGGCCACTTGCCAAAAGCGATAAAGTGTTTCAGCCAGAGCCTGCCTCGATATCGTTCAGCCTTTTCCCGGGCTCTGAGACACTATGGAAGACGTAGGAAGTGTCACGTTATTGCACAGATCCTGAGTCTTCAATAAAAAGAGCCAAGATGAAACACTACTTCTCAGACAGGCCACTTCCTGCTTGAAATCTTCTCAGGTTTTGGTCTGCCATAGGAGTTCTGTTATACTCACAGACACCATTCAAACAGTTTTAGAAACTTTAGGGTGTTTTCTATCCAAGGCCAATAATTATATGCATATTCTAGTTACTGGGCAGGAGTAGTAACCAGATTAAATTGGGTACGTTTTTTATCCAGCCGTGTCAATACTGCCCCCTATCCCCAACAGGTTAACCAACAGTGCAGTTCAAGAAGAAGAAAATATTTACCAAGTAGAATAAAATAAAAAGTAACAATAAAAAGTAACACAATGACAAAAACAATAACGAGGCTATATACAGGGAGCACTGGTACCGAGTCAGTGTGTGGGGGTACAGGCTAGTTGAGGTAGTCTGTTCAAGGAAGGGAAGGTGTAGTGAATATGCATAGGTAACAAACAACCAGCGAGTAGCAGCAGTGCACAAAAGGGAGGGGGTGGGGGGGGGGAGGTCAATATAAATTGTCCAGTGGCGATTTTATGAATTGTTCAGCAGTCTTATGGCTTGGGGGTAGAAGCTGTTGAGGAGGCTTTTTGTCCTAGACTTGGCGCTCTGGTACCACTTGCCGTGCGGTAGCAGAGAAAACAGTTAAAAACTTGGGTGACTGTAGTCTCTGACAATTCTGTGGGCTTTCCTCTGACACCGCCTATTATATAGGTCCTGGATGGCAGGAAGCTTGGCCACAGTGATGTACTGGGCTGTTCACACTACCCTCTGTAGCGCCTTACGTTCAGATGCCGAGCAGTTGCCATAACAGGCGGTGATGCAACCGGTCAGGATGCTCTCGATGTTGCAGCCGTATTACCTTTTGAGGACCTGGGGACCCATGCCAAATCTTTTCAGTCTCCTGAGGGGGAAAAGGTTTTGTTGTGTCCTATTCAGACTGTCTTGGTATATACCCACGTGGGTGATTTAAAGATGAACTGATGTCCACACTCCAGTCCAGTTGATGGTGGTAATGCACTTTAAAGTTGGTCCAAAGTCCAAAGAAGAAGAAGAAGCCTGAAGGAAGGACAAATTACGAGAAACTAATTTGGTTTACCGGTTGGGGCATCGCGACTGGTTACCTATTTTGATGTGATATGAAAGTATTTGAAAAATTGTTGAAGTGAAAGTATTTGAAATAATTTTGATGTGATATGAAAGTATTATTTGAAATTATGTTGATGTGATATGTAAGTACAGCGATTTATGTTTCTAGAAACGTATCGCAATTGAGAATCGATTCACATTTAGATGGAATATTTGATTAATTTAGTTGCCAGAGCCAGTCTACCTCTGAAAATAACATACAGTCCTTGGACCTTGAGGAGTAACGGGGGCAGCAATCAGCAGTAGAAACAATAACAAAGCGTACTCCCTGCCCGTTTCGGTAAAATGCTGATGGATGGGGCTGGAGAAATGCAACCATCCATGATATCAACATTATAGTTTTAACCATGTTTTGAGGATATACAGTGTTTGTTTATATTTACTGACAAACATTGGAGTAAAAAAAAGCTTGAATTTTGGGGTTCTGATGGGGTACGACAGTTTAACTAAGCTCATGAGGCATTTATAAGTGATTACTTCAAGAAACAATGAGTAAATATCATTAATGTATAAGTCCCAAAATGGATGTAACAACTGCTGATTGCCCCTTTAAGAGAACATATTGAGCTAATCTAATAGGAGATATTGAGGACTACAGTATTTCAGGCATTGTCATTGGATGCATTTGATCAATTGTTAACGTTTTGTTGATGGTCCACTCTTGATGTTCTACACGTTACAGTGTAGCTTCAGCCATTCCTACAGAACAACATTAAAGTGTAGAACCCCTTTACTGCATATTGGTTCAACGACTGCAGAGACAGTACTTACTGGTGTTAAACAGATCTCCAACCTCCTCTTCTTCCTCCCTCTCCTCTTTCAATGTGATAGTCATCTCCCCTACCTCCTCTTTCACTCCAAAAACTGCTTCCCCCACTTCTTTTACTGTAACATCCTCCTCCTCTTTCACTCTGAACGTCTTTCTCTTCTTCTTTCACGGTAACAGCCTCACCCTCCACTTGTTTTTGTATTGCAACATATTTCTCTTCCTCCTCCTCTTTCACTAGTGTTTCTTTCTCCGTCCAGCAGACCTCCTCTTCTTTATCAGGAGGAGAGTAGCTTAGTGAACTCATGGTCGGGGATGTTAGCTAGTTAGCATTAGCGACTAGCCTCAAACCAGCTAACTGACAAACAACGTAAAAATATAATTAAATGGGCCAACAAGTACATACAAAAGAAGTGTGTTTCATACACAGCGACTAATATACACCAAAACAGTGTAAAGAGCGTGAATGTTGTAGCTATGTTTGCTAGAAAGCTACCGAGGTGTCTGACTAGCTGTTGTTGTTGAAGGAGCGTCCCGTCCACTAGATTATACGTCACACTGGAAGCATCGCCTGAACCTAGAAGACGCACATCGCCATCTGCTGACTGGAGTGGGCAACGCAGTTGAGGAACCAAACGTAAATGTTTCATTTATTTCATAAAATTTTAATATTATATTAAGTCGTTCAAAGAGAATCATGTGTTGATTGATTCGTGTTTAATGAGTGAGAATTTAAAACAAACTTTACACTCATTACATATTTGCATTGAACCATACTTCTGACATGGATAATTTTGACCCCAGAGGCATATCTTTTATCATAGCCAAAATGTGGCTTATTCAATTCTTCCAATTTTTCATGACTTTGTCAATCAACTTGTTCTTAATAAATCTAAATCATGGTTTAGTGTTTCTGTATCAATATAGACTTAACAAATTCAAATCCTTTGGATTCATTTTGACACCAGCCAAAAGCACCTTTGATAAATAGGACGTTTATTTCAAATCAAAATCAGATCACATTTTATTGGTCACATACACGTTTAGCAGATATTATTGTGAGTGTAGCGAAATGCTTGTGTTTCTAGCTCCGACAGTGCACTAATATCTAACAAGTAATATCTATAAATGTCACAACATATATCCAATACACACAAATCTAAGTATTTGAATCTAGGTTTCTCTGTAGACATGATCCATCCCACCAGAGGGTGGAGGGGCTCCTGTATCAGTGGTTTTGACCACATAGACACCCGAAGACACACAGTATAGTGCCTCCCATGTACTCTCCTAAGATTGGACTTTTCTATACCACGTATCACATGACCGTGTACAAAACTGCCAGTGGTAGAAAACTCTACCAGGGGTATACAGCGCATTCGTAATGTATTCAGACCCCTTCACTTTTTCCACATTTTGTTACATTACAGCCTTATTCTAAAATTGAAGATTTTTTCCCCTCATCAATCTACACACAATACCCCATAATGACATCACAATACCCCATAATGACAAACCAAAAACAAGTTTTTTGACATTTATGCACATTTATTTACTTAAGTATTCAGACCCTTTACTATGAGACTCAAAATAGAGCTCAGATGCATCCTGATTCCACAAATCATCCTTGAGATGTTTCTACAAATTAATTGGAGCACACCTGTGGTAAATTCAATTGATTGGACATGATTTGGAAAGGCACACACCTGTCTATATAAGGTCCCACAGGTAACAGTGGATGTCAGAGCAAAAATCAAGCAATGAGGTCAAAGGAATTATCTGTTGAGCTCTGAGACAGGATTGTGTCGAGGCACAGATCTGGGGAAAGGTACCAAAACAATTCTGCAGCATTGAAGGTCCCCAAGAACACAGTGGCCTCCATCATTCTTAAATGGAAGAAGTTTGGAACCACCAAGACTCTTCCAAGAGCTGGCCGCCCAGCAGAACTGAGCAATCGGTGGAGAAGGGCCTTGGTCAGGGAAGGGACCAAGAACCCGATGGTCACTCTGACATAGCTACAGATTTCCTCTGTGGAGATGGGAGAACCTTCCAGAAGGACCATCATCTCTGCAGCGCTCCACCAATCAGGTCCTTATGGTAGCGTGGCCAGACGGAAGCCACTCCTCAGTAAAAGGCACATGACAGCCAGCTTGGAGGTTGCCAAAAGGCATTCAGGCCAAAGAGTTCAATCTTGGTTTAATCAGACCAGAGAATCTTATTTCACATGGTCTTAGAGTCTTAAGGTGCCTTTTTGGCAAACTCCAAGCGGCCCTTCTTCCCCGATTGCGCAGTTTGGCCGGGGAGTCAGCTCTAGGAAGTCTTCCAAACGTCTACCATTAAAGAATGATGGTGGCCGCTGTGTTATTGGGCACCAATGCTGCAGACATTTTTTGGAACCATTCCCCAGATCTGTGCCTCGACACAATCCTGTCTCAGAGCTCTAAGGACAATTTATTCGACCTCATTGCTTGGTGTTTGCTCTGACATGCATTGTCAACTCTGGGACCTTATATAGACAGGTGAAATCATACACAATATGATTTCATGTGGCATAAACAAAAACACAAATTCTCAGTCAAAAATAGAAGTCAGAATACAGCCTTTCTATTCTCTCATTTCATTTCAGGTTCTCTGAATGTCCTTCGACACAGAGAGCAGTGGTAGGACTATTATCGTGTGTGTCCTCTTATGCGCCTTCAGGCTACTTGACCAGGTAAAACCCTTTCCAGACTGGGAGCATTTTAAAGGATTTTCTCCTCTGTATCCTCTCATGAACTTTAAGGTCCGCCATTCGTGAAAATCTATTTTTACACTGGGAGCAGAAAATGCTTTTCTCCTGTGTGTATTCTCTCATGCCTTTTCAGGTTAGTTAACATGGTAAAACCCTTTTCACACTGGGAACATTGGTAAGGCTTTTCTCCTGTGTGTATCCTCTCATGAGCTTTCAGGTGCCCTATCTGAGTAAAACTCTTTCCACACTGGGAACATTGGAAAGGCTTTTCTCCTGTGTGTATCCTCTCATGAGCTTGTAGGTCCCATAACTGAATAAAACTCATTCCACAGTGGGAACAGTGATAAGGCTTTTCTCCTGTGTGTATTCTCTCATGCCTTTTCAGGTTTGCTAACACGGCAAAACTCTTTCCACACTGGGAACATTGGAAAGGCTTTTCTCCGGTGTGTAGTCTCGCATGCTTTTTTAGGTTTCCTATCCGAGTAAAACTCTTTCCACAATGGGAACATTGGAATGGCTTTTCTCCTTTGTGTATTCTCTCATGTTCTTTTAATTGCCCTATCTTAGTAAAACTCTTTCCACACTGGGAACATTGGAAAGGCTTTTCTCCTGTGTGTTTCCTCTTATGAGCTTTTAGGTCCCCATCCTGATTAAAACTCATTCCACATTGGGAACAGTGATAAGGCTTTTCTCCTGTGTGTATTCTCTCGTGCCTTTTCAGGTTAGCTAACACAGCAAAACTCTTTCCACACTGGGCGCATTGGAAAGGCTTTTCTCCAGTGTGTGTCCTCTCATGCAGTTTTAGGTTCCCTAACCAGCGAAAACTCTTTTCACAGTGGGAGCAGTGGTGTTGTCTCGCTGGTTTGGGCGTCTCTGGGTCTGGTTCCCCTGAAGGACTCTTCCCACTGTCAGAGTGAGAGTCTGGTATCTCTCCTGCCAAAGACAAACAGAGTATCTCGTTAAACAGAGACCTGAATGAAACCTCCACATGATAAAACTGTCTTCCTATGAGGTTTAATCTAGACTAGATCCCTCAATAAAAGAGCACAACTGGTCATCACAGAGTGGCTGTAGTGCTTTGTAGGCTGGGTAAATCCATTTGAATTCAATTCATTTTTGACAACATCCCTTTTGATTTAAAAAAAGCTTTCCTTACATGTTGGACTATGGAAGAAGTGGTAAGAAAGTGACTTTTTGTAACTTCATGTAAAAACATTCATGAGATATACAGTACCAGTCAAAAGTTGGGACACACCTACTCATTCCAGGGGTTTTCTTTATTTTTACTATTTTCTACATTGTAGAATAATAGTCAAGACATCAAAACCATGAAATAACACATATGGAATCATGTACCGTAATTTCCGGACTATAAGCCGCAACTTTTTTCCCACGCTTTGAACCTCGCGGCTTAAACAATGACGCGGCTAATATGGATTTTTCCCGCTTTCATTTTATTTTTTCTTTAAAAAAAAACACATTCTGTGACGTGCTCAGTTTTTGGGCGGCATGAAGCTTTCATTAGACCAATGAAAATGCCGAACGGGTTAAGGTCAAACAACTTTTTTGTTTTCTGTTTAGATTAACCTCTATGGGCTACTCAACAGCCAGTGTAATCCCGTGGCGCGATATTCAAATACCTTAGAAATGCTATTACTTCAATTTCTCAAACATATGACTATTTTACACCATTTTAAAGACAAGACTCTCGTTAATCTAACCACACTGTCCGATTTCAAAAAGGCTTTACAACGAAAGCAAAACATTAGATTATGTCAGCAGAGTACCCAGCCAGAAATAATCAGACACCCATTTTTCAAGCTAGCATATGTCACATAAACCCAAACCACAGCTAAATGCAGCACTAACCTTTGATGATCTTCATCAGATGACACCCCTAGGACATTATGTTATACAATACATGCATGTTTTGTTCAATCAAGTTCATATTTATATCAAAAACCAGCTTTTTACATTAGCATGTGACTAGCATGTGACTAGCATTCCCACCGAACACTTCCGGTGAATTTACTAAATTACTCACGATAAACGCTCACAAAAAGCATAAAAATTATTTTAAGAATTATAGATACAGAACTCCTCTATGCACTCGCTATGTCCGATTTTAAAAGAGCTTTTCGGTGAAAGCACATTTTGCAATATTCTCAGTAGATAGCCCGGCATCACAGGGCTAGCTATTTAGACACCCAGCAAGTTTAGCACTCACCAAAGTCAGATTTACTATAAGAAAAATGTTATTACCTTTGCTGTTCTTCGTCAGAATGCACTCCCAGGACTTCTACTTCAATAACAAATGTTGGTTTGGTCCCAAATAATCCATTGTTATATCCAAATAGCGTTTTGTTTTTGCGTTCAAGACACTATCCGAATGGTAAAGAAGGGTGACGAGCACGACGCATTTCGTGACCAAAAAATTCTAAATATTCCATTATCGTACTTCGAAGCATGTCAACCGCTGTTTAAAATCAATTTTTATGCAATTTTTCTCGTAAAAAAGCGATAATATTCCGACCGGGAAAGCGTGTTTACGTTCAAAGAGAGAGAAAATAAAAACATCTCGTGCACGAGCCCCAGTCTGATGGTCCTCTGATCGGCCACTTACCAAACGCGCTAATGTGTTTCAGCCTGGGGCTGCCTCGATATCATTCAGCTTTTTCCCGGGTTCTGAGAGCCTATGGGAGCCGTAGGAAGTGTCACGTTACAGCAAAGATCCTCAGTCTTCAATAAACAGAGCCAAGATGAACAAGAACTTGTCAGACAGGCCACTTCCTGTAAGGAATCTTCTCAGGTTTTTGCCTGCCATATGAGTTCTGTTATACTCACAGACACCATTCAAACAGTTTTAGAAACTTTAGGGTGTTTTCTATCCAAAGCCAATAATTATATGCATATTCTAGTTACTGGGCAGGAGTAGTAACCAGATTAAATCGGGTACGTTTTTTATCCGGCCGTGTAAATACTGCCCCCTATCTCCAACAGGTTAAATCGAGCACTCTCAAACTTCCCATCATTCTGATTACGGTAGTCATTTTGTCACCCTCATCATGGCAAAGACACGGAAAAATGCATATGATGCAGCTTTCAAGTTGAAGGCGATTGATCTGGCTGTTGGAAAAGGAAATAGAGCTGCTGCACGGGAGCTTGGTCTTAATGAGTCGATAAGATGTTGGAAACAGCAGCATGAGGAATTGACTCAGTGCAAAAAGACAACTAAAGCTTACTGCTAATTTTTTATTTTTTGTTACAAGCCGTGTTTCGTTAAGGCCTATTTCTTTTTGTTACAAGCCGTGTTTCGTTAAAGCCTGTGTAAAGTTCATTTGTTTCAATGTACCGGTAGGCACCTGCGGCTTATAGACATGTGCGGCTTATTTATGTTCAAAATAATACTTTTAAAAATTCAGTGGGTGCGGCTTATATTCAGGTGCGCTCAATAGTCCGGAAATTATGGTAACCAAAAAAGTGGTAAACGAATCAAAATATATTTTAGATTCTTCAAAGTAGCCACCCTTTGCCTTTGACAGCTTTGTACAATCTTGGCATTCTCTCAACCAGCTTCACCTGGAATGCTTTTCCAACAGTCTTGAAGGAGTTCCCACATATTCTAAGCAATTGTTGGCTGCTTTTCCTTTGTTCTGCGGTCGAACTCATCTCAAATGGGTTGAGATCGGGTGATTGTGGAGGCTAGGTCATCTGATGCAGCACTCCATCGCTCTCCTTTTTGGTCAAATAGCCCTTACACAGACTGGAGGTGTGTTGGGTCATTGTCCTGTTGAAAAACAAATGATATTCCCACTAAGCGCAAACCAGATGGGATGGCATATCGCTTCAGAATGCTGTGGTAGCCAGACAGGTCTTTCCAAACCATGTCCAATCAATTTAAAATTACCACAGGTGGACTCCAAGTGGTAGAAACATCAACAATGATCAATGGAAACTGGATGCACCTGAGCTCAATTTTGAGTCTCATAGCAAAGGGTCTGAATACTTATGGAAACAAGGTATTTCTGTTTTTTGTTTTTAATAAATGTGACTTTTTTTCTACAAACGTATTTTCGCTTTGTCATTATGGGGTATTGTGTGTAGATTGATGAGGATTGTTATTTATTTAATCCATTGTAGAATAAGGCTGTAACGTAACAAAATGTGGAAAGACTGTTTAGTGACATAAATAAGGGGTTTAAGAGATGCAAAAAATTAAAAATATTTGTTATTATACATCTTAGATACAGGACAGACACTTCAGAACAAACTTCCTTTAGATGTTCTGGGGGAAACAATGTTACTATGGTTACTGTAGTTCCATGTTATCCAATGTGTTACTGTTGTTCCATGTTGTGAATGTTATCCAATGTGTTACTATGGTTACTGTTGTTCTATGTTGTGAATGTTATCCAATGTGTTACTATGGTTACTGTTGTTCCATGTTGTGAATGTATTCCAATGTGTTACTATGGTTACTGTTCCATGTTCTAAATGTTATCCAATGTGTTACTATGGGTTACTGTTGTTCCATGTTGTGAATGTTATCCAATGTGTTACTATGGTTACTGTTGTTCAATGTTGTGAATGTTATCCAATATGTTACTGTGGGTTATAGCAGTATGGACAAATCATTGTTTGACATAAATTAACTTTTGAATATTTTTTGTTGATTCTTCCATTGGTCTTACAATTCAAAATCAGAAAGTCAAAATTATCCTTGGTATAACCTTAAAACAGTACTATACTGGGGAAGCCCTTCATGTTGGAGGGTGTTTCTACAGTACTATACCGGGGAAGCCCTTCATGTTGGAGGGTGTTTCTACAGTACTATACTGGGGAAGCCCTTCATGTTGGAGGGTGTTTCTACAGTACTATACTGGGGAAGCCCTTCATGTTGGAGGGTGTTTCTACAGTACTATACCGGGGAAGCCCTTCATGTTGGAGGGTGTTTCTACAGTACTATACCGAGGAAGCCCTTCATGTTGGAGGGTGTTTCTACAGTACTATACCGGGGAAGCCCTTCATGTTGGAGGGTGTTTTGCCTTTGACACTTCAGAAACTGGTTCCAGTGTGTCAGTACAAGGCGACTGGTTCCAGTGTGTCAGTACAAGGCGACTGGTTCCAGTGTGTCAGTACAAGGCGACTGGTTCCAGTGTGTCAGTACAAGGCGACTGGTTCCAGTGTGTCAGTACAAGGCGACTGGTTCCAGTGTGTCAGTACAAGGCGACTGGTTCCAGTGTGTCAGTACAAGACGACTGGTTCCAGTGTGTCAGTACAAGACAACTGGTTCCAGTGTGTCAGTACAAGACAACTGGTTCCAGTGTGTCAGTACGAGGCGACTGGTTCCAGTGTGTCAGTACGAGGCGACTGGTTCCAGTGTGTCAGTACGAGGCGACTGGTTCCAGTGTGTCAGTACGAGGCGACTGGTTCCAGTGTGTCAGTACGAGGCGACTGGTTCCAGTGTGTCAGTACGAGGCGACTGGTTCCAGTGTGTTAGTACGAGGCGACTGGTTCCAGTGTGTTAGTACAAGACAACTGGTTCCAGTGTGTTAGTACAAGACAACTGGTTCCAGTGTGTTAGTACAAGACGTGGAGATGGTTGCATGGAAGTTCCTTTATATAATGCGGAACTGGAATCTGATCTCATGTCTCATTCCGTTGTCGTTGGAGTGAGGCCTAGCCTACCGGTGAAGGGGGTCTCATTCATATTGGGAAATGATTTGGCTGGAGGGAAGGTTGTGCCAAATCCTGTCATTTGTAAGGAACCCAGAATTGCGGAACCTGATGTGTTATCAGAAAAGTACCCTACAGTGTTCCCAGCATGTGCTGTTACACATGCTCTGTCTAAGAAAGTCACCGGGAGCAAGTCTAGTGTTGAGGATGTCAGCGATCCCACCATGGTCGATCTGTCTGAGGCGTTTATGGTGGTCCTGATTTCGGTAAACCTCCTGAGTTGACCTCTCCTTTGAAAACCCCAAAGGTGAGAGTTTGTAGAACCTCTGAATGAAGAGAGGATCCCTACAGTTGACACGTGGATGTCTAGGAAGCAGCTGATTGATGAACAGAGTAAAGATGGTGTTCTAACGAGGAAACGGCGCTCTAACGAGGAAACGGCGCTCTAACGAGGAAACGGCGCTCTAACGAGGAAATTGTGTTCTAATGAGGAAATGGTGTTCTCGTGCCACTTCTGGACAAGACGATTGGCCCAGTTTATCTCAAATTGTTGTTCCAGTTACGCTTCGACAAGAGATACTAAGGTTGGCTCACGATGGTAGTATGGCAGGCCATCTTGCGGTCAACAAGATGTCTGAAACAGGATGTTGTGGCTCACTGTAAATCCTGTGGCGTTTGTCTGCGGACAGGTAAACCGAACCAAGCTGTACCGTTTGCACCTTTGCAGCCTATTCCTGCTTTTGACAAACCTTTCTTTCAGCAGGGTTCTGGTGGACTGTGTTGGTCCTTTGCCCAAAGCCAAGAGTGGTAAGTATTTCAGTTAACTAGTGATAGACTATTTATAATGCAGACATGATAAAGTAGTTCATATGTATTACTGGTAGAGTGTACTCTTCTGTTTGAGAGACATTTTTGGCTTTCTTGTCAGGGAACGTCACAATGGATGTTTAAAAACAACAACACTTTCCTACATTTCTGGGCAGCAGACCAAGTAGTTCTATGCTCAGGTGGGCGCTGCCTCAACATTATCAGGACAGAGAAACCAGACACGCGCTCCCAACTCACATGGCACTATTGGGGGGCACGGTGTGTAGTAGTAACAATCACAACATGAAAATCACTACATGCCGTGCCCCCCAGATATATATTTGAGAAGGGTCTATGTTAAGTCACTTTTTGGAAACGGAACGGAGAAAACAAGGGGTAGCTTGTTCTCTACGTCGTCTGATTCTAGACATATCAGTCATCATCCTAGGGCCCTCTGTTGAAGAGGTATTGACGAGCCAACTCCGAATATCCAAAGTTAAAAACAAATTGAAGGTGGTACTTACTGGTGTTATTCAGATCTCCTATCTCCACCTCTTCATCTTTCAATGTGACAGTAATCTCTCCTTCCTTCTTCACTCCAAAAACTGCATCCTCCTCTTTCACTCTGAACGCATCTTCCTCTTCTTTCACTGAAACATCCTCTTCCTCTTTCACTCTGAACGCGTCTTCCTCTTCTTTCACTGAAACGTCTTTATCTTCTTCTTTCACTGTAACAGCCTCACCCTCTACTTCTTGTTTTACTGTAACATCCTCCTCTTCCTTCTCCTCTTTCACGACAATGTTCAGCCCCAGAGCTTCTTTCTCCGTCCAGCAGACTTCCTCTTCTTTAACAGGAGGGGAGTAGTTTAGGGAGCTCATGTTCGGGGATGCTAGCTAGCTAGCTATCATTAGCGACTAGGCTAGAGCGAACTAAACCAGCCAGCTACTATAGCTGACTAATAAACAATAACGTAATATTAAATTAAATAGGTTAACAAGTAGATACGACAGAAGTTTGTCTAAAACACAGTAGCTAATATACACCGAAAGCGTCTAAACAGCTTGAATCTTTCGGCTATGTTGGCTAGCAAGCTACCGAGGTGGTTGACGAGCTGTTTATGAAGAACCGTCCACTAGATTATACGTCACGCTGGCAGCATCGCCTGAAAGACGCACATCGCCGTCTGCTGACTGGAGGGAAACGCAGTTGAGGATCAGATTTTATTTTCAGACAAAGATTATTTTACATGGATTTAATTAAATAAGACTATTATATTGAGACATACAAAGACCTGAATGTGTTGATTGATTAGTGCGAATAAAAAATGTTTACTACAGCACATTTAAGGCAGTTTCATTCAGTCATACTAAATCTAAATAAGTAGATAGCTTCTGTAGGTCTATACTGCTCCTACATGGTGTAACAATACATCATGTAGATGTATATAATGAACAGACTAGGTCTATACTGCTCCTACATGGTGTAACAATACATCATGTAGATGTATATAATGAACAGACTAGGTCTATACTGCTCCTACATGATGTAACAATACATCATGTAGATGTATATAATGAACAGACTAGGTCTATACTGCTCCTACATGGTGTAACAATACATCATGTAGATGTATATAATGAACAGACTAGGTCTATACTCCTCCGACATGGTGTAACAATACATCATGTAGATGTATATAATGAACAGACTAGGTCTATACTGCTCCTACATGGTGTAACAATACATCACATAGATGTATATAATGAACAGACTAGGTCTATACTGCTCCTACATGGTGTAACAATACATCATGTGGGGCTTTAAGGCGATGCTGTTATCTAGTGGACGGAACGCTTCGTTCAACAGCAACAACAGTTATTCAGCCACCTCGGTAGCTTGCTAGACAAAATAGCTGAACCAATAAAGCTCTTTATGCGCATTCGTGTATATTAGCCACTTTTTTTTAAACCAACTTCTGTCGTCTAGTTAGTTATCCGCTTTAATTTCATATTTACTGTGTTGTTGTTATTATTCAGCTAACGGGCTGGTTAAGTTAGCATTAGCCTAGCTAGCATTCCCGACCATGAGTTCACTGAGCTACTCTCCTCCTGCTAAAGAAGAGGTTTGCTGGACGGAGAAAGAGGGTCTGTGGCTGAACGTTGTCGTGAAAGAGGAAGATGTCACAATACAAAAACAAGTAGAGGGTGAGGCTGTTACCGTGAAAGAAGAAGAGAAAGACGTTTCAGTTAAACAAGAGGAAGACACGTTCAGAGTGAAAGAGGAGGAGGATGTTACTGTTAAAGAAGAGGAAGAGAAAGAGGAGGATGCAGTTTTTGGGGTGAAAGAGGAGGAGGGGGAGATGACTGTCACATTGGAAGAAGACGAGGATGAAGAGGATGAAACTGGATATCTGGGCTCGGTTTCCCAAAGGCATGTTAAGGCATCCAATGGTTCTAACGATAAACGGGCCCTGGTTAACACTAGTAAGTACTGTCTTAAATATAGAGGCACAAACTCTGCAGTTGTTGAACTGATGTGTGGTGTTAAAGGGGAAATATGCAATAGCTACATCCATATTTAGACTTTTTAAATGTGTTTATTTATAGCCATTGATTCTTGAAGAATATAACACATGCCTCATGAGCTTAGTTCAACTGTTGTACCCCATCAGAACCCCAAATAAGCTTTTTTTACTCCAATGTTTAGAAACAATTTAAATGAAAAACACTGTAAACACTCAAACACTCAAAACATGGTTAAGACTATATTGTTCAAATCATGGATGGTCAGTCCTTGCATCCGTAGGTCCGTCTATGAATTTGAGAGCAGTTACATTTCTCCAGCCCCATCATCATCTTATAACCAAACTTGTGGGGGAATGACAGATTTGTTATTGTATGAACTGCAGATTGGTTGATAGATGTGTGGCTATTTTATATGGGTAACCTAGGATATAAATAGGAAAAATTGTCAGCCCTGAGACTTGGTTTGGTAAACAGCTGAGGGATGGGGGCTGGAGAAATGTAACCACTCTCACATTCATAGAGAAAGCTATTGTAGCAAACGTAACCCAAAACCTAGCGACCTCGTCAAGAAGTTCCGACATCTTGACGTCACAGTTATAAGGTGTTGGCTTGACAGTTGCTGGACCCAGGTTTGAGTCCAGCTCAGGACTACCCCCTGAATTGACTACACTATAAATACAAGCACTGGCCATCCATAAGGTCAAAATTATCGTTTTAAACAAGATTTCAAGGCTATACAGTGGTTGTTTACAAACAGTGGCGTTATACAAGCTTATGTTTTGGTTTCTGGTGGGGTAATTCAGTTGAAACATTTGAGGCGTTTATAAGTTATATTCTTCAAGAATCAATGGTTATATAGTAAATGGGTCTTTCTATAACTGCCAGTGTAGATTTCCTGTGGGGGTCAAATTGTTAACCAGGTAGGCTAGTTGAGAACAAGTTCTCATTTGCAACTGCGACCTGGCCAAGATAAAGCGTAGCAATTCGACACATACAACAACACAGAGTTACACATGTAATAAACAAAACATACAGTCAATAATACATTAGAACAAAAGAAAACAAAAAGTCTATATACAGTGAGTGCAAATGAGGTAAGTTAAGACAATAAATAGGCCATGGTGGCAAAGAAATTATAATATAGCAATTAAACTCTGGAATGGTAGATGTGCAGAAGATTAATGTGCAAGTAGAGATACTGGGGTGCAAAGGAGCAAGATAAATAAATAAATACAGTATGGGGATGAGGTAGGTAGATAGATGGGCTGTTTACAGATGGGTTATGTACAGGTGCAGTGATCTGTGAGCTGCTCTGACAGCTGGTGCTTAAAGCTAGTGAGGGAGATATGAGTCTCCAGCTTCAGAGATTTCGTTCCAATCATTGGCAGCAGAGAACTGTAAGGAAAGACGACCAAAGGAGGAATTGCCTTTGGGGGTGACCAGTGAGATATTCCTGCTGGAGCGCATGCTATGGGTGGGTGTTGCTATGGTGACCAGTGAGCTGAGATAAGACAGGGCTTTACCTAGCAGAGACTTGTGGATAACCTGCAGCCAGTGGGTTTGGCGACGAGTATGAAGCGAGGGCCAACCAACGAGAGCGTACAGGTCGCAATGGTGGGTAGTGTATGGGGCTTTGGTGACAAAACGGATGGCACTGTGATAGACTGCATCCAGTTTGTTGAGTAGAGTGTTGGAGGCTATTTTATAGATGACATCACCGAAGTCGAGGATCAGTAGGACGGTCAGTTTTACGAGGGTGTGTTTGGCAGCATGAGTAAAGGATGCTTTGTTGAGATATAGGAAGCCGATTCTAGATTTAATTTTGGATTGGAGATGCTTAATGTGAGTCTGGAAGGAGAGTTTACAGTCTAACCAGACACCCAGGTATTTGTAGTTGTCCACGTATTCTAAGTCAGAGCCGTCCAGAGTAGTGATGCTGGACGGGCGAGCAGGTGCGGGCAGTGATCGATTGAATAGCATGCATTTAGTTTTACCTGTGTTTAAGAGCAGTTGGAGGCCACGGAAGGAGAGTTGTATGGCATTGAAGCTCGTTTGGAGGTTAGTTAACACAGTGTCCAAAGAGGGGCCAGAAGTATACAGAATGTTGTCGTCTGCATAGAGGTGGATCAGAGAATCACCAGCAGCAAGAGCAACATCATTGATTTATACAGAGAAGAGAGTCGGCCTGAGAATTGAACCCTGTGGCACCCCCATAGAGACTGCCAGAGGTCTGTACAACAGGCCCTCCGATTTGCCACACTGAACTCTGTCAGAGAAGTAGTTGGTAAACCAGGCGAGGCAATCATTTGAGAAACCAAGGCTGTCGAGTCTGCCGATAAGAATGTGGTGATTGACAGAGTCGAAAGCCTTGGCCAGGTCGATGAATACGGCTGCACAGTAATGTCTCTTATCGATGGCGGTTATGATGTCGTTGATGTAGTTAGTATGCCAAAAGTTCCCGGAAGTCGTACTAAATTCGCCAAAATATGACGTATACACGCAGTACTTTAGGGCCCATAATGCAATTCTTCAGGAAATGGGCGTGGCTTCACATCATTTTCAGATTTGAAGAAAATGGCGGAAAATATGAAGCCGAAGTGCAACGAGAGCCCAAACAAATTCATTGCTTTAACTAATTATGACAAATGTGTCATGACGTTGGCCTGTGGGTAAGGTTTATGACCCCCCCCATATATACCTTTTACCACTTCCCCTCTCTGAATCTACTGAAGGACTTGAATAGCCTGTGTTAAATATAGAGAGTCTGGGAACATCAAACAAATGGGGAAAGGTACCACATATTTTGTTAATAAAACCAGTTGGAAATATGCTTGGGAACGTAATGAGTATGTATGTCAGTTCGGTTGTCATCTGAGACATTATGACTGATGACAGGACGACATAAACTGTATCTGAGAAAGTATACGCCCTCTAGTGGAATTGTTATGCAATTGAAATATTTGATATTGAAAATGTTTGTTAGGAGATGAAATGTAATTTTAGCTTCCGAATGAGAGATTTGGGTTTTCATAAGGAAAGTGCCCTGCTCGATCAGTGGCCCAACCCTGTGAAGAGACAGGGGTTATAAACGATGAAACACCTCCCTCCCCCTCTCTACTATATAATCCTTTGACGAAAAGATAACCAGGTTGTTCCAGTACGGGAGGTCTGCAGCCTCTACGTTAGAAGGACACACATGTCAGGGACAGAACGAAGCCAACCTCGGCGTGAGCTATGGTATGAACTGGTATGAACTTTGAGCTTATTCACTACAGAAGTGCTACTTCCTAGCCGTTGAGTTAGCAGCGGCCGCTGTAACGTGGGCTAGGAAAGGACGGACGACGGATCCAGTCTAACAACCAGACGAAGATACCACCACGTATCCAATCGACCACCATTGACATTCTTCCGAAAACAGGGAGATCTGTTGGCCAACCCGGCCAGCATCTACGACCAATCTACCGAAGCGCAGCTCAGAGTAAATATTTATTGCATTTTCCTTTTCCAAATGGGCGGTAATTTAGAATGCATAAGATAATGTATTTACGATAGCATAGCTGCTGTTTCTGTGTTCCTAAATCTTCCCGCTCTTTCATTCAAGCCCAACCCCCTTTCCTTTGTGTAACCAGCTTTCATACAGGTTCCGTCCACCAGGGACGTTTTCTGTATGACATCATTGTATTCTGTGTATTTGTAATTCTGTGTGATTAGTTAGGTATTTAGTAAATAAATAATTAAACCCAATTTTGTATTGCTGATTCAACTTGTTAGCCAGGGTTCGTGAAGATAACCAAGAATTTACAACTTTCATTATGAGACTGAAAATAAAACAAGGGTTAATATTGACTACTATCGATGTAAAATATTACAAAGTATTTTAAGAGTTTATTCGGAAGATAACGGCTCTATAAACGTTCTTCCGTGGTGCCCCAACTTTCTAGTTAATTACATTTACATGATTAGCTTAATCAGGTAATATTAATTACAGAGAAATCATTTTATAAGTTAGCATGTCATATCACTTAATCCGGCATAGCCAAAGACACGACAAATGTTAAGAACATGTTAAGCAATGTGATAAAGTAATTTATTTTCAAGTAAGTTACCTTACACGATATTTTGGCTGACACTTTGCTTGCATGTTATTACAGCAGTATGTACCGGCATGTTAATGAACTACTAAAATAGTCATTTTGTCAGACAGCATAGACAGCAGCTCTAAACTTTATTGACTGACTGATCCATTCATCTTTCCATCCCTCCTCAGCCTTCCTCTCCTCTGAAGACCCAGTGAGGGTGGAGCTCAGTCAGAGAGCTGTTGAGGGACTGGTTAGGAAGAACACTTCTACAGCCAGAGAGGTGAGAGGTCACACATGGTTTAGATGGTAAATATTTATGTCCCCTTAGCGGTTCATCACATTAGCAAAAGGGAACATGTTCCATCTATGTTTATCTACATTAGTGCAAATTGTCCACTGATATTGGTGTAATTTCTAAACCCTTTTGGCTGTATGAAAGTTAATTTCCCCTCAGACACACACATTTGTTCTTTGATATTATGAAGGTCATTTGTGTCAAATGTACTTTTCCCCTCATTCACCGAATCTCTTTACATTGCTTATGCATATTCAGTGGCCTGACTGTCAAAGGCCCATCCTGGTAGATCTGAACCTAATGCAGCTTGGAGTGATCAGATGACAGAAGTCACATTTTAGTGCCAGGTATAACTGAGGCCATAGATGCTCCATATCCATTACTTTGAGTGTTTTATATATTACTAAATGTGTTTATTTCTGTGTTGCAGGGGCAGTCAAGAAATGGAACAGCAAGGCCACAGAACATGACATAAGCAGAGCTGTGGGAGACCACCTCAAGCCCCTGGTAGAGCCGAGGGTGGTGTTTACCACTCCACCATGCCTTCAGCACGCTGGAAAAGTGGGATTGACACTGTTTTCATACTAACATGGACCAGGAGTCTGTTGATTGGTCAGTCATTGTGTTAATTTGTTGAAATCAAATCAAGCTTTATTTATACAGCACATTTCAGACATGGATGCAACACAATGGCTTCACAGGAAGAAAAAAACCACAACAAACAGAAGATTAACAACTGAATGACTAATTGGCACCCTAAGGAAATGCCATTGATTAAAATATTAATTGGATGCAATAACCAACCCAAAATAAAGGCTTGTTTTTTTAAAGCGGGGCACTCCATTAAAAGTTGACTAGTAACAACAACTGGGACCTAAAAGACACCCACCATGAGACTGTTAGGGTTAAACTGGATATTTGTTTGCGTAACTTATATAATATACCGGAGAGGCTATGCTACATTATTAAGTATATAAACTACGGATAAGTCAACTGCTGAAGACAAGAACTACAACCGGCAACAGGAAGTGCGTCACGAGGCTGGGACCAGCCTGCACGCCGACGATAGGAGGAGCAAGTTTAAACCACGCTCCTCCTCCCTCTGACAGGCCAGCATTGAGCGGGAACTATCACTGTCAGAGTATATAAGAGAGAACAATAGGATGTGTCGCTCTCTTCTCTGTCTGCCCTGCGAGGTGTCACAGCGAGACCGTATACGAACGACATATTTACCATACACGTGTTTGCATTAATTAAAGTACAAATAAATCAGAAGTTACTATGTGCTGACTATTTTGTTCTGATACCAGAAACGAATTGACGCAACTTTAACAAGACCCACTAAATCTGCCCAAGAAGAGGCAAACAAAAGAAAAACCCACAAACTTAAAGACAGGAAGTGGAGCAACTAAAGGTGTTGACTCTCCACATCTATCAAGACAACTGGAGCACTGGGCCAGACACTCTTAAATAGAACCTGGACCAGCTCAGGTAAAACACCTTCCCATCTATTCCTTCCCTATATACACAATATACACAAACATCTGCCACAATAATCATATTACTTGTATTTATTTAAACAAGCACCTTATAAACTGCACAAGCACCAAAAACGCTGTTGTTTTGACAAGTAGCAATAAATCACTGATAACGATCAGGGGGGAAAATAGGTTGAACTTGCTGTTGAAACTAACACAAATTAAAAAAAACACATGGAAATGGGAGATATATTTTACCTCACTGGTTAGAGGACAACCTGCAGAAGACAGTCAGCTACATTTTGGAATGATGCATTTAAATGCAGGAGTCGCTAAACAAAGGAACGCAACACTTATTTGTCATCACTCATCGATATCATGTGGAAATCAAATGCGCGAGAGGAGGGAGATGAGGTTGCACATCCTGTTAAAACTAACAGTTCAAAAACCACACGGAATCTGGGAATAACGTGTACATCACTGGTTAGAGGACAACTTGTAGAAAACAGCTAGCTACATTTTGAAGTGTTGCATTTTGATTCAAGTGCGTCACCAACGTGGTAAGTTTAACACAACTCTTTTCTTGTTAGTCACTTTTTGTTAAATCACATAAATAGTACTCTTTCAATTCAGAGCCTGGATTTTCCCCCTGAGGCTAATATTCATATCATGCTGAAATCAATAGAACAGGGGGCAAACGTTTAGGGTTCTACATTGTGACATTATTAAAATACTCCTACTACAATGTTAAAACATTCTACATTATGACATTAATTCATTGATATCATGAAACAACTCCATGTATTTTCTGATGTTTTGTCAGACATCTTTTATCAGTGTCCCTCTCCCCACATTGATTACATTTACATTACATTTTAGTCATTTAGCAGACGCTCTTATCCAGAGCGACTTACAGTAGCGAATGCATACATTTCATACCTTTCTTTCCCATACTGGTCCCCCGTGGGAATCGAATCCACAACCCTGGCGTTGCAAACACCATGTTCTACCAACTGAGCCACACGGGACCACATGACAATAGTTCCTCAAAGTATTTTCGTAAAATATTGCCAGCTCGCGCCCTTTAGTCAGGCATCTTTTATCAGTGTCTCTCTCCCCACATTGATTACAGCTAAGAGATTTCTCTCCTGTGTGTGTTCTCTGGTGTGACACCAGGCTGTTAAGCAAAGTAAAACTCTTCCTACATTGAGTACAGCTATAAGATTTCTCTCCTGTGTGTCTTCTCTGTTGCAAAGTCAGCTGGCTTGATGTAGTAAAACTCTTTCCAAAATAATATAATACGACCAATTCTTATAGCTTTTAGCCGTACCCTTATACTCATTCTTCTCTGCTCCTCTGGGGATGTAGAGGTGAATCCAGGCCCTGCAGTGCCTGGCTCCACTCCTACTCCCCAGGCGCTCTCTTTTGATGACTTCTGTAACCGTATAGCCTTGGTTTCATGCATGTTAACATTAGAAGCCTCCTCCCTAAGTTTGTTTTATTCACTGCTTTAGCACACTCTGCCAACCCGGATGTCCTAGCTGTGCCTGAATCTTGGCTTAGGAAGTCCACCAAAAACTCTGAAATCTTCATTCCTAACTACAATGTTTTCAGACAAGATAGAACGACCAAAGGGGGCGGTGTTGCAATCTACTGCAGAGATAGCCTGCAGAGCTCTGTCCTGCTATCCAGGTCTGTACCCAAACAATTTGAACTTCTACTTTTAAAAATCCACCTCTCCAAAAACAAATCTCTCACCGTCGCCACCTGCTATAGACCCCCCTCGGCCCCTAGCTGTGCTCTGGACACCATATGTGAACTGATTGCCCCCCATCTATCTTCAGAGCTCGTGCTACTAGGTGACCTAAACTGGGACATGCTTAACACCCCAGCCATCCTACAATCCAAGCTTGATGCCCTCAATCTCACACAAATTATTAATGAACCCACCAGGTACAACCCCATAGCCGCAAACACTGGCACCCTCATAGATATCATCCTAACCAACGTGCCCTCTAAATACACCTCTGCTGTTTTCAACCAAGATCTCAGCGATCACTGCCTCATTGCCTGCACACGTAATGGTTCAGAGGTCAAACGACCTCCACTCATCACTATCAAACGCTCCCTGAAACATTTCAACGAGCAAGCCTTTCTAATCGACCTGGCCCTGGTATCCTGGAAAGACATTGACCTCATCCCGTCAGTAGAGGATGCCTGGTTATTTTTTTTTAAATGCCTTCCTCACCATCTTAAATAAGCATGCCCCTTTCAAGAAATTTAGAACCAGGAACAGATATAGCCCTTGGTTCTCCCCAGACCTGACTGCCCTTAACCAACACAAAAATATCCTGTGGCGTTCTGCATTAGCGTCGAACTGCCCCCGCGATATGGAACTTTTCAGAGAAGTTAGAAACCAATACACACAGGTAGTTAGAAACGCCAAGGCTAGCTTTTTCAAACAGAAATTTGCTTCCTGCAACTCAAACTCTAAAAAGTTCTGGGACACTGTAAAGTCCATGGAGAATAAGAACACCTCCTCCCAACTGCCCACTGCACTGAGGATAGGAAACTCTGTCACCACCGATTAGCCCACTATAATTGAGAATTTCAATAAGCATTTTTCTACGGCTGGCCATGCTTTCCACTTAACTACCCCTACTGCATTCAACAGCACTGCACCCCCCACAGCTACTCGCCCAAGCCTCCCCCATTTCTCCTTCTCCCAAATCCATTCAGCTGAAGTTCTGAAAGAGCTGCAAAATCTGGACCCCTACAAATCAGCTGGGCTTGACAATCTGGACCCTTTCTTTCTAAAATTATCTGCCGAAATTATTGCAACCCCTATTACTAGCCTGTTCAACCTCTCTTTCGTGTTGTCTGAGATTCCCATAGATTGGAAAGCAGCTGCTGTCATCCCCCTCTTCAAAGTAGGTGACACTCTTGACCCAAATTGCTACAGACCTATATCCATCCTACCCTGCCTTTCTAAGGTCTTCGAAAGCCAAGTCAACAAACAGATCACCGACCATTTCGAATCCCACCGCACCCTCTCCGCTATGCAATCTGGTTTCAGAGCTGGTCATGGGTGCACCTCAGCCACGCTCAAGGTCCTAAACGACATCGTAACCGCCATCGATAAGAAACAATACTGTGCTGCCGTATTCATTGACCTGGCCAAAGCTTTTGACTCTGTTAATCACCACATCCTCATCGGCAGACTCAGTAGCCTTGGTTTCTCAAACGATTGCGTCGCCTGGTTCACCAACTACTTCTCTTATAGAGTTCAGTGTGTCAAATCTGAGGGCCTGCTGTCCGGACCTCTGGCAGTCTCTATGGGGGTACCACAGGGTTCAATTCTTGGGCCAACTCTTTTCTCTGTATACATCAATGATGTCGCTCTTGCTGCTGGTGAATCTCTGATCCACCTCTACGCAGACGACACCATTCTGTATACTTCTGGCCCTTCTTTGGAAACTGTGTTAACCTGTTGGGTCTAGGGGGCAGCATTTGCACGTCTGGATAAAAAAAATGTACCCGATTTAATCTGGTTACTAATCCTACCCAGTAACTAGAATATGCATATACTTATTATATATGGATAGAAAACACTCTAAAGTTTCCAAAACTGTTTGAATGGTGTCTGTGAGTATAACAGAACTCATTTGGCAGGCAAAACCCTGAGACATTTTCTGACAGGAAGTGGATACCTGATGTGTTGTATTGACTTTAAACCTATCCCATTGAAAAACACAGGGGTTTAGGAATATTTTGGCACTTCCTATTGCTTCCACTAGATGTCACCAGCCTTTACAAAGTGTTTTGAGTCTTCTGGAGGGAGATCTGACCGAACAAGAGCCATGGAACGATGATGGCCCATTAGACACCTTGCGCGCGAGTTCATGTTGGGTACCCTCGTTCCAATACGTTATAAAAGAGTATGCATTCGTCCACCTTGAATATTATTCATGTTCTGGTTAAAAAAGGCCCTAATGATTTATGCTATACAACGTTTGACATGTTTGAACGAACGGAAATATATTTTTTCCCCTCGTTCATGACGAGAAGTCCGGCTGGCTTACATCATGTGCTAACGAGACGGAGATTTTTGGACATAAATGATGAGCTTTTTTGAACAAAACTACATTCGTTATGGACCTGTGATACCTGGAAGTGACATCTGATGAAGAGAATCAAAGGTAATGGATTATTTACATAGTATTTTCGATTTTAGATCTCCCCAACATGACGTCTAGTCTGTATCGCAACGCGTATTTTTCTGGGCGCAGTGCTCAGATTATTGCAAAGTGTGATTTCCCAGTAAGGTTATTTTTAAATCTGGCAAGTTGATTGCGTTCAAGAGATGTAAATCTATAATTCTTTAAATGACAATATAATATTTTACCAATGTTTTCTAATTTTAATTATTTAATTTGTTACGCTGACTTGACTGCCGGTTATTGGAGGGAAACGATTTCCTCAACATCAATGCCATAGTAAAACGCTGTTTTTGGATATAAATATGAACTTGATAGAACTAAAAATGCATGCATTGTCTAACATAATGTCCTAGGAGTGTCATCTGATGGAGATTGTAAAAGGTTAGTGCATCATTTTAGCTGGTTTTATGGTTTTGGTGACCCTGTCTTTGACTTGACAAAACATTACACACAACTCTTGTAAATGTACTGTCCTAACATACTCTAAATTTATGCTTTCGCCGTAAAACCTTTTTGAAATCGTAAAACGTGGTTAGATTAAGGAGATGTTTATCTTTCAAATGGTGTAAAATAGTTGTATTTTTGAAAAATTTGAATTTTGACATTTATTTGGATTCAAATTTGCCGCTCTTGAAATGCACCTGCTGTTGATGGAGTGCACCACGGGTGGCACGCTAGCGTCCCACCTAGCCCCAAGAGGTTAACAACCCTCCAGACGAGCTTCAATGCCATACAACTCTCCTTCCGTGGTCTCCAACTGCTCCTAAATACAAGTAAAACTAAATGCATGCTCTTCAACCGATCGCTGCCTGCACCTGCCCGCCTGTCCAGCATCACTTCTCTGGACGGTTCTGACTTAGAATTTGTGGATAACTACAAATACCTAGGTGTCTGGTTAGACTGTAAACTCTCCTTCCAGACTCACATCAATCATCTCCAATCCAAAGTTAAATCTAGAATTGGCTTCCTATTTCGCAACAAAGCATCCTTCACTCATGCTGCCAAACATACCCTCGTAAAACTGACCATCCTACCAATCCTCGACTTTGGCGATGTCATTTATAAAATAGCCTCCAACACTCTACTCAACAAGCTGGATGCAGTCTATCACAGTGCCATCCGTTTTGTCACCAAAGCCCCATATACTACCCACCACTGCGACCTGTACGCTCTCGTTGGCTGGCCTTCGCTTCATAATCGTCGCCAAACACATTGGCTCCAGGTCATCTACAAGACCCTGCTAGGTAAAGTCCCCCCTTATCTCCGCTCACTGGTCACCATAGCAGCACCCACCTGTAGCACGCGCTCCAGCAGGTATATCTCTCTGGTCACCCCTAAAGCCAACTCCTCCTTTGGTCGTCTCTCCTTCCAGTTCTCTGCTGCCAATGACTGGAACGAACTACAAAAATGTCTGAAACTGGAAACACTTATCTCCCTCACTAGCTTTAAGCACCAGCTATCAGAGCAGCTCCCAGATCACTGCACCTGTACATAGCCCATCTATAATTTAGCCCAAACTACTACCTCTTCCCCTACTGTATTTATTTATTATTTATTATTTTGCTCCTTTGCACCATATTATTTATTTTTTAACTTTGAACTTTCTTCAAATTATAATTTCTACCATTCCAGTGTTTTACTTGCTATACTTTATTTACTTTGCCACCATGGCCTTTTTTTTGCCTTTACCTCCCTTATCTCACATCATTTGCTCACATTGTATATAGTCTTATTTTTGTCTACTGTATCATTGATTGTATGTTGTTTTACTCCATGTGTAACTCTGTTTTTGTATGTTGTCGAACTGCTTTGCTTTATCTTGGCCAGGTCGCAATTGTAAATGAGAACGTGTTCTCAACTTGCCTACCTGGTTAAATAAAGGTGAAATAAATAAAAATAACTACAGCTACACGGTTTCTCTCCTGTGTGTGTCCGTTTGTGTATATTCAGGCTGTATATTCACTCTCCTCCAACACTACTCACTCTGCCCCTACTCAGATGGTATTGCTCCGTCGCAACCTTCGCTCTCTCTCTCCTGCTACTCTCTCCTCTTCCATCCTATCATCTCTTCCCTCTGCTCAATCCTTCTCCAACCAATCTCCTGGTTCTGCCTCCTCAACCCTCCTCTCCTCCCTTTCTGCATCCTTTGACTCTCTATGTCCCCTATCCTCCCGGCCGGCTCGGTCCTCCCCTCCTGCTCCGTGGCTTGACGACTCATTGCGAGCTCACAGAACAGGGCTCCGGGCAGCCGAGCGGAAATGGAGGAAAACTAGCCTCCCTGCGGACCTGGCATCTATTCACTCCCTCCTCTCCACATTTTCTTCCTCTGTTTCTGCTGCTAAAGCCACTTTCTACCACTAAATTCCAAGCATCTGCCTCTAACCCTAGGAAGCTCTTTGCCACCTTCTCCGCCCTCCTTTTTCTCCCCTCTCTCTCCAGATGAAATCTTGCGACTTGTGACGGCCGGCCGCCCAACAACCTGCCCGCTTGACCCTATCCCCTCCTCTCTTCTCCAGACCATTTCCGGAGACCTTCAACCTTACCTCACCCTGCTCATCAACTCATCCTTGACTGCTGGCTACATCCCTTCCATCTTCAAGAGAGCGAGAGTTGCACCCCTTCTCAAAAAACCTACACTCGATCCCTCCGATGTCAACAACTACAGACCAGTATCCCTTCTTTCTTTTCTCTCCAAAACTCTTGAGCGTGCCGTCCTTGGCCACCTCTCTTGCTATCTCTCTCAGAATGACCTTCTTGATCCAAATCAGTCAGGTTTCAAGACTGGTCATTCAACTGAGACTGCTCTTCTCTATCCACACTGCTAAAGCTAACTCTCTCTCCTCTGCTCTCATCCGTCTAGACCCATCTGCTGCCTTTGATACTGTGAACCATCAGATCCTCCTCTCTACCCTCTCCGAGTTGGGCATCTCCGGCACGGCTCACTCTTGGATTGCGTCCTACCTGACAGGTCGCTCCTACCAGGTGGCGTGGCGAGAATCCGTCTCCGCACCACGTGCTCTCACCACCGGTGTCCCCCAGGGCTCAGTTCTAGGCCCTCTCCTATTCTCGCTATACACCAAGTCACTTGCCTCTGTCATATCCTCACATGGTCTCTCCTATCATTGCTACACAGATGACACACAATTAATCTTCTCCTTTCCCCCTTCTGATAACCAGGTGGCGAATCGCATCTCTGCATGTCTGGCAGACATATCAGTGTGGATAACAGATCACCACCTCAAGCTGAACCTCGGGCAAGACGGAGCTGCTCTTCCTCCCGGGGAAGGACTGCCCGTTCCATGATCTCGCCATCACGGTTGACAACTCCCTTGTGTCCTCCTCCCAGAGTGCTAAGAACCTTGGCGTGATCCTGGACAACACCCTGTCGTTCTCCACTAACATCAAGGTGGTGACCCGATCCTGTAGGTTCATGCTCTACAACATTCGCAGAGTACGACCCTGCCTCACACAGGAAGCGGCGCAGGTCCTAATCCAGGCACTTGTCATCTCCCGTCTGGATTACTGCAACTCGCTGTTGGCTGGGCTCCCTGCCTGTGCCATTAAACCCCTACAACTCATCCAGAACGCCGCAGCCCGTCTGGTGTTCAACCTTCCCAAGTTCTCTCACGTCACCCCGCTCCTCCGCTCTCTCCACTGGCTTCCAGTTGAAGCTCGCATCCGCTACAAGACCATGGTGATTGCCTACGGAGCTGTGAAGGGAACGGCACCTCCATACTTTCAGGCTCTGATCAGGCCCTACACCCAAACAAGGGCACTGCGTTCATCCACCTCTGGCCTGCTGGCCCCCCTACCTCTGAGGAAGCACAGTTCCCGCTCAGCCCAGTCAAAACTGTTCGCTGCTCTGACACCCCAATGGTGGAACAAGCTCCCTCACGACGCCAGGACAGCGGAGTCAATCACCACCTTCCGGAGACACCTGAAACCCCACCTCTTTAAGGAATACCTAGGATAGGATAAAGTAATCCTTCTAACCCCCCCCCCCCCCCTTAAAAGATTTAGATGCACTATTGTAAAGTGGTTGTTCCACTGGATATCATAAGGTGAATGCACCAATTTGTAAGTCGCTCTGGATAAGAGCGTCTGCTAAATGACTTAAATGTAAAATGTAATGTAAATGTATATTCTAGAATTCATCCATGATGTCATAATGATAGTTTAACCAGGTTTCTAGGCTATATAGTATATTCTAGAATTGCCAGGATAGATTTCCTGTGGGGGGCAAATTATTAGAGCTGTTGATAAGTCATTGTATAATATTCAGCCAATTTTTTTTTCATGCCCTTTACATTAAAGGCAAGACATTCCTAGATTCAATTACATTCATGAATTGGTTTGAAACCTTTGTTTTAAACCCTTCTCAAAGTTGGTGCCTTGACGGATTTGTAAAAAGTGGTTTGTCATGAAACACTATTTTTATTTATTTATTTAAATGTAACCTTTATTTAACTAGGCAAGTCAGTTAAGAACAAATTCTTATTTACAATGACTGCCTACCCTGTACGCCGCTGGGCCAATTGTGCGCCGCCCTATGAGACTCCCAATCACGGCCGGTTGTGATACAGCGTGGGTTTGAACCAGGGTGTCTGTAGTGACGCCTCAAGCACTGAGATGCAGTGTCCGCTGCGCCACTCGGGAGCCCCAAAATCATGTTCTAGTGCTGTCCCCAACTAAAATATATCTTGGTCAACCAAGAGTCATCTGTTCTTTCTACCAATCGCCCCATGTCTTTTTATAAAATCAACTATATGTACTGAACTGGTCTGATGCTTTAAGCAGGCTGTTTGATTAAATAACTAAGACACACAAATGACTAGAGGGAGCCAGTCATCAACATAACCTGACTGGAGGGAGCCAGTCATCAACATAATCTGACTGGAGGGAGCCAACCAGTTCTGAAAGCCTTTAGCCGTAGCCTTATCCCACTCCTCTGTCCCTCGGGGGATGTAGGCGTTGTCTCAGGCCCTGTGTGTCCCCAGGCGTTTTCATTTGTTGACTTCTGTAACCGTAAAAGCCTTGGTTTCATGCATGTTAACCTCTATGGGCTAGGTGGGACGCTTGCATCCCACCTACGTAACAGCCACTGCCAGCCTGTGGCGCGATTTTCAAAACCTTAAAAATCCTATTACTTCAATTTCTCAAACATATGACTATTTTACAGCCATTTAAAGACAAGACTCTCGTTAATCTAACCACACTGTCCGATTTCAAAAAGGCTTTACAACGAAAGCAAAACATTAGATTATGTCAGCAGAGTACCAAGCCAGAAATAATCAGACACCCATTTTTCAAGCCAGCATATAATGTCACCAAAACCCAGAAGACAGCTAAATGCAGCACTCACCTTTGATGATCTTCATCAGATGACAACCCTAGGACATTATGTTATACAATACATGCATGTTTTGTTCAATCAAGTTCATATTTATATCAAAAACCAGCTTTTTACATTAGCATGTGACGTTCAGAACTAGCATACCCCCCGCAAACTTCCGGGGAATTCGCTAACATTTTACTAAATTACTCACGATAAACGTTCACAAAAAGCATAACAATTATTTTAAGAATTATAGATACAGACCTCCTCTATGCACTCGATATGTCCGATTTTAAAATAGCTTTTTGGTGAAAGCACATTTTGCAATATTCTAAGTACATAGCCCAGGCATCACGGGCTCGCTATTTAGACACCCGGCAAGTTTAGCACTCACCATAATCATATTTACTATTATAAAAGTTTGATTACCTTTTGTTGTCTTCGTCAGAATGCACACCCAGGACTGCTACTTCAATAACAAATGTTGGTTTGGTCCAAAATAATCCATCGTTATATCCGAATAGCGGCATTTTGTTCGTGCGTTCCAGACACTATCCGAAATAGTAAAGAAGTGTCGCGCGCATGGCGCAATTCGTGACAATAAAATTCTAAGTATTCCATTACCGTACTTCGAAGCATGTCAACCTCTGTTTAAAATCAATTTTTACGACATTTTTCTCGTAGAAAAGCGATAATATTCCGACAGGGAATCTCCTTTTCGGCAAACAGAGGAAAAAATCCCAAAGGCGGGGGCGGTCGGGGTCACGCGCGTAAGCCCAGTGTCCCTTGATCGGCCACTTGAGAAAGGCGATAATGTGTTTCAGCCTGGGGCTGGAATGACGACATTCTGTTTTTTCCCGGGCTCTGAGCGCCTATGGACGACGTGGGAAGTGTCACGTTAGAGCAGAGATCCTTAGTAAATGATAGAGATGGAAAAGAAGTTCAAGAAATGGTCAGACAGGCCACTTCCTGTAAAGGAATCTCTCAGGTTTTGACCTGCCATTTGAGTTCTGTTATACTCACAGACACCATTCAAACAGTTTTAGAAAATTTAGGGTGTTTTCTATCCATATGTAATAAGTATATGCATATTCTAGTTACTGGGTAGGAGTGGTAACCAGATTAAATCGGGTATGTTTTTTATCCAGCCGTGTCAATACTGCCCCCTAGCCCTAACAGGTTAACATCAGAAGCCTCCTCCCTAAGTTTGTTTTACTCACTGCTTTAGCACACTCCGCCAACCTTGATGTCCTAGCCGTGTCTGAATCCTGGCTTTGGAAGGTCACCAAAAATTCTGAAATTTCCATCCCCAACTACAACATTTTCCATCAAGATAGAACTGCCAAAGGGGGAGGAGTTGCAATCTACTGCAGATGGCCTGCAAAGTTCTATCATACTTTCCAGGTCTAAGCCGAAACAGTTCGAGCTTCTAATTTTAAAAATTAAACTCTCCAGAAATAAGTCTCACTGTTGCCGCCTGGTACAGACCCCCCCTCAGCTCCCAGGATTACCCTGGACACCATATGTGAATTGATTTCCCCTATCTATCTTCAGAGTTCGTTCTGTTAGGTGACCTAAACTGGGATGCCTGGTTGCTCTTTAAAAGTAATTTCCTCACCACCTTAAATAAGCATGCCCCTTTCAAAAAATGTAGAACTAAGAACAGATATAGCCCTTGGTTCACTCCAGACCTGACTGCCCTCGACTAGCTCAAAACATCCTGTGGCGTACTGCACTAACATCGAATAGTCCCCGCAATATGCAACTTTTCTGAGAAGTCAGGAACCAATACACACAGTCAGTTAGTAAAGCAAAAGCTAGCTTTTTCAAACAGAAATTTGCATCCTGTAGCTCTAACTCCCAAAAGTTTTGGGACACTGTAAAGTCCATGGAGAATAAGAGCACCTCATCCCAGCTGCCCACTGCACTGAGGCTAGGAAACACGGTCACCACCGATAACTCCACGATAATCGAGAATTTCAATAAGCATTTCTCTATGGCTGGCCATGCTTTCCTCCTGCCTACCCCAACCCCGGCCAACAGCTCCCCACCCCCCGCAGATACTTGCACAAACCTCCCCAGCTTCTCCTTCACCCAAATCCAGATAGCTGATGTTCTGAAAGAGCTGCAAAACCTGGACACATACACATCAGCTGGGCTAGACAATCTGGACCCTCTCTTTCTCAAATTATCTGCCGCCATTGTGGCAACCCCTATTACTAGTGTTCAACCTCTCTTTCGTATCTTCTGAGATTCCTAAAGATTGAAACGCTTCCGCGGTCATCCCCCTCTTCAAAGGGGGTTACACTCTAGACCCAAACTGTTACAGACCTATATCCATCATGCCCTGCCTTTCTAAAGTCTTCGAAAGCCAAGTTAACAAACAGATCACTGACCATTTTGAATCCCAACATACCTTCTCCGCTGATCTGGTTTCCGAGCTGGTCACGGGTGCACCTCAGCCACGCTCAAGGTACTAAACGATATCATAACCGCCATCGATAAGACAGTACTGTGCAGCCGTCTTCATCAACCTGGCCAAGGCTTTCGACTATGTCAATCACCGTATTCTTATCGGCAGACTCAACAGCCTTGGTTTCTCAAATGACTGACTCGCCTGGTTCACCAACTACTTCTCAGAGTTCAGTGTGTCAAATCGGAGGGCCTGTTCGGACCTCTGGCAGTCTCTATGGGGGTACCACAAGGTTCAATTCTCAGACCGACTATTTTCTCTGTATATACCAACGATGTTGCTCTTGCTGCGGGTGATTCCTTGATCCACATCTACGCAGACGACACCGTTCAGTATACATCTGGTCCTTCTTTGGACACTGTGTTAACAAACCTCCAAACGAGCTTCAATGCCATACAACACTCCTTCCGTGGCCTCCAACTGCTCTTAAACGCTAGTAAAACTAAATGTATGCTCTTCAACCGATCGCTGCTTCCTATTTCGCAACAAAGCCTCCTTCACTCACACTGCCAAACATACCCTCGTAAAACTGACTATCCTACTGATCCTTGACTTCAGCGATGTCATTTTCAAAATAGCCTCCAACACTCTACTCAGCAAACTGGATGCAGTCTATCACAGTGCCATCCGTTTTGTCACCTAAGCCCCATATACCACCCACCACTGCGACCTGTATGCTCTCGTCAGCTGGCCCTCGCAACATATTCGTCGCCAAACCCACTGGCTCCAGGTCATCTATAAGTCTTTGCTAGGCCGCCTTCACTTAGCTCACTGGTCACCATAGCAACACCCACCCATAGCTCGCGCTCCAGGAGGTATATCTCACTGGTCACCCCCAAAGCCAACACCTACTTTGGCCGAATTTCCTTCCAGTTCTCTGCTGTCAATGACTGGAACGAATTGCAAAAATCGCTGAAGTTGGAGACTTATATCTCCCTCACTAACTTAAAGCATCAGCTATCTGAGTAGTTTACCGATCGCTGCAGCTGTACACAGTCCATCTGTAAATAGCCCATCCAACTGCCTACCTCATCCCCATGTTTTTATTTACTTTTTTTGCTCTTTTGCACACCAGTATTTCTACTTGCACATCATCATCTGCTCATCTATCACTCCAGTGTTAATTTGTTAAATTGTAATTACTTCGCTACTATGGCCTATTTATTGCCTTACCTCTGTACTCCATTTGCACACACTGTATATAGATTTTTCCATTGTGTTATTGACTGTTCGTTTGTTTATCCCACGTGTAACTCTGTTGTTTTTTTGTCGCACTGCTTTTCTTTATCTTGGCCAGGTCGCAGTTGTAAATGAGAACTTGTTCTCAACTAGCCTACCTGGTTAAATAAAGGTGAAATAAAAAATAAACTCTTAACTTTGACAACGGTTCTTCAATAATTACACATAATTCATAATACTGTAGCAAACATTATATTAAACAGGACATTCAAATGAGCCTTACAATTATAATCCAAAGTAGTGTGAAATGTACTCATAAGCAACCTGGAAATGGAGGTTACTCCCCTGAGTTTCCCCCATTCACATTCAGAATACATTGTGAAAAACTAAAATCTTTTCTCACCATTTTTGCTCCAGGCAGATATAGTACATCCCTAACTATTGGTTTCCTCATTAGCAGGGAGGCGTTTCTGCAATCAAATTGCCCTCGTGCTGCAATTATTTTTATTTATTTATTTATTTTTTAGGGGTGGATCAGCTTAATATTGCGGAAAGAATATTGCTTCCATCAATGTAATTGTCTGCATCATTTCCAATCCCCCATTTATTTTTTTGGTAAATATATATATCCATACATGCATGCATACATATACACATATATACATACACATACCTATATAGACATACATACTTTTTAAAAGAATATACCCTTATTATTATTCCCCGCCAGCCCTACCACCGATCGCCCAATTGGAGTAAACTAATAAACACTTTGGCTTTTACCTTCAATTTATACATCTTATAGACATTTTTCAGACAGTCTTTTTTACAATAGTTATTTTTTGTTTATTTTTCTGTCCTTCCTCTATTTCTGATGTCCATCCAGTTTGATTTCTATTTGTAACTGTGCTATATCACAAATGTTCTGAACCTATATACATTTTACAGACCCCGTATGTTTTACATTGTTTATCTTGCTATTAGTCCCACCCTTCAGCTCCATTCAACCCCTCCCATCTATCCATCAACATCATCCATTTTGGATTTCTATTTGCCATATATTTTTCAACTGTGCTGTGATGCTTCACAAAACAATTGAACCTTTCTTTTCTCATAGCTTCTACAGATTGTAAATTAAAAATAAACATTTTTGCTAAAATAATTATTATATTATTGATTGATTGACTATGGCTTTTCAAATCACCCAGTATTGATATCTGCAGCGTTAGTTCTAGGCAAATGTTGCAATTCTTCAGCCATTCCTGGACCTGTGACCAAAAACGAGCTACATAAGGACAGTACCAAAATAAATGATCTAATGACTCTCCCTCCTCACAGCAGAATCTGCAGAGCTGGGAAGATTGTATCCCCCATATATATATATAACATTCTATTAGTTGCAAGAATTTTGTATAGTAATTTAAATAGAATTGTTCTATGTTTTGATTCCGGCGTTGTTTTGCGTATCAATTCATAAACCATGTGCCATGGAATGGGCACATCGAAAATCTCTTCCCAACTATTTTGCAATTTATATGGCACAGCTGTCAGTTTTTTGGTCCTTAAATGAAATTGGTATATGTTTTTATTTATCACACTTTTCTTTAACCATTTATGTTCTTTAATACAGGGCCAACATACATGTTCCTTACTTTTGTCCCCTTCTACTTGCCTTCCATTTTTGTGGTAATGCTGCAATTAATTGGTTGTAATTTTGGGTAGAGCAGACATTTCCATATGTCTGTGTTAGCTGCATGTGTGACTGCAATTTTAGCAAACACAGACAGGGGCCTATATTGGAGACCAAAAGTCGTCTGGCACACTGCTTAGAGTTTCAACAACTTTAACTTATTTCTAGCCTACAATCATTGATGTTACTACTAATGTGAAAACAAGACAAAATTTGACTATTCTTGCTAATTTTAAGACAATTGTCAAATAATTTTAACATTCATTACAGACGTCAATTGTTGTCCAACATCATGGCTACGCTGTTGGCATCACCTTTTACAGTGGATTACCTCTGTTGTGGGCCTTTAATCATCTGTCTGACTTTGTTGTTCACACAGGAGAGAGACGTAACTATCGTGGACCCTCTGGGGAGCCTCAACAACCTCATGATGCTGACGAGGCAGAGAGTCTCTCCAGACCAGAATACCTCAAGAAACACCTGCAGAGAGCCACAGGGAAGAGAACTCACTGCTGCTCTGACTGTGGGAAGAGATTCACCTCATCAGGCATTAAAATTCATCAGAGAACACACACAGGAGAGAAACCGTATAGCTGTGGGCAATGTGGGATAAGTTTTGGTCGATCTGGAGAGCTAACAGTGCACCAGAGAATACACACAGGAGAGAAATCTTATAGCTGTGATCAGTGTGACAAGAGAGACTTTGATAAAAGATTTCTGATCAAACATCAGAAAATACATACATGAATGAGTAGTTTCATGGCATCAATGAAAAAATATCACAATGTTTTTAACCTTGTAGTTTGATTATTTTAAGGAATTTCACAATGTAGAACCCTAAACGTTTGCCCCATTCAATTGATTTCAGCGTGATATGGATATTAGCCTTGGGAAAAATCCAGGCTCTGAATTGAAAGAGTACTATTTATGTGATTTAACAAAAAGTGACTAACACAAAAAGAGCTGTGTTTCACTTACCATGTTGGTGACCCACTTGAATCAAAATGCAACACTTCAAAATGTAGCTAGCTGTTTTCTACAAATTGTCCTCTATCCAGTGATGTACACATTATTCCCAGATTCCGTGTGGTGTTTGAGCTGTTAGTTTTAACAGGACGTGCAACTTCATCTCCCTTCTGTCACACAAATGATTTTAGCATGATATCGATGAGTTATGACAAATAAGTGTTGTATTCCTTTGTTTAGCGACCCCTACATTTAAATGCATCACTTCAAAATGTAGCTGACTTTCTTCTGCAGGTTGTCCTCTAACCAGTGAGGTAAAATATATCTCCCATTTCCATGTGTTTTTTAGTTGTGTAAGTTTCAACATCACCTACAACCTGATTTCCCCCCTAATCGATATCAGTGATTTATTGCTACTTGTCAAAACAACAGCGTTTTTGGTGCTTGTGCAGTTTATAAGGTGCTTGTTTAAATAAATACAAGTAATATGATTATTGTGGCAGATGTTTGTGTTTATTGCACATTTTATGTTTAGGTTTTCAATTCATCCCAAACTGTTTCTGCATGTTGGTTAATGATTTGGACACTTTAAAACTGTGTTTTGACGTTGGGGCTATTTCATATTTACATTTCATGTAACATTTAGTCATGATATTTATTCATGCAACCAACTGACAATTTTTTGGTTCAATTATATTGACATTGTAGCCCAGCTTTTATAATATCAGGGTTCATTCTCAGATGTGCCAACCCAAATGTACTAGAGCATGACATTGGGGACTGGGCCCAGATCCAACAACATGCCTATCTAGTGAACCCTGAAAAGAGAGAGAAGCTCCGCAGTGAGGTGGAAAGTTACTACGGATATTGCAGGAGTTTCCTCTTGAAATCAGACATGTCTGTGGTAAGGACAACTTGGTTGCTGATTGTCTCAAGGGTGGGCAGTCAAAAAGTTTTGCGTTTTGCCAGTGAGTTGCCATGGGTCACAATTTATTTTGACTGCATGGTTTTCCGTGTTGGAGATGAGTTTTGTTTGGGCTCGTTCCAAGGGGATGAGAGTTCTAGAAGCTAGTGGGGGAAAAATATTGTTTTCTTTTTTTGTTTGTTTTAGGAAGATATAAAAAATATTGTTTTTAATTGTTGACAGCCAGTGGACACCATGTTTATATTGGTGAAGCATTGTAGTTGATTCTAATGTGAAATTGAAGTTGTTTTCTGTTGGTGGCAAGCAGACTTGTCTTTTACAGGCTTTGGTTTTTCCATTTATGTTTTGAGGTTTGTATTTTAGCACGTCTAGCTCGTTAGCACGTCTAGCTCGTTAGCTCGTTAGCACGTAGGAAGCACTGATTGGTGTCATCTCGTTAGTTAGTATGTGTTACACCTGTGCTGGCTTGTCCATCTCGTTAGTGGGAAGGTGTTTCACCTGAGCTGGTCCAGGTTCTATTTAAGAGTGTCTGGCCCAGTGCTCTCGTTGTCTTGATAGATGTGGAGAGTCAACACCTTTAGTTGCGCCACCTTTTTGGTTTGCTTCCTGTCTTTAAGTTTGGTGTGGGTTTTTATTTTGTTTGCCGCTTCTTGGACAGATTTAGTGGGTCTCATGGTGGCTTAGGTCCCAGTTGTTGTTACTAGTCAACTTTCAGTGGACACCCCCATAGTGTCTATCAGAACCCCTCCTAAAAAACAAGCTCATATTTTGGGTTGGATATTGCATCCAATTAATATTTTAATTAATGGCATTTCCTTAGGGTGCTCATTAGTCTTTCAGTTGTTAGTCTTCTGTTTGTTGTGTACTAAATATTTGTTTATTTTCTTATTTTTTTCTTCCTGTGAAGACATTGTGTTGCATCCATGTGTGACATGTGCTGTATAAATAAAGCTTGATTTGATTTCAACAAATGAACCCAATGACTGACCAATCGACAGACTCTTGGTCCCTTTTAGTATGAAAAACCATATCAATCCCACTTTTCCAGTCTGCTGAAGGCGTGGTGGAGTGGTAAACACCATCCCCGGCTCTACCAGGGGCTTGAGGTGGTCTCCCACAGCTCTCCTTATGTCATGTTCTGTGGCCTTGCTGTTCCATTTCTTGACTGCCCCTGCAACACAGAAAGAAACACATTTAGTCATATTATATAAAACACTCAAAGTAATGGATATGGAGGATCTATGGCCTCACTTACACCTGGCACCTAAATGTGACTTCTGTCATCTGATCACTCCAAACTGCATTAGGTTCAGATCTACCAGGTTGGGCCTTTGACAGTCTGGATGAAGTCAGGCCACTGAATATGCATCAGCAATGAGTGGAGAAAAGTACATTTTACACAAGTGACCTTCATAATAAATCAAATCAAATGTTATTTGTCACATACATGTGTTTAGCAGATATTGCAGGTGTAGCGAAATGCTTGTGTTCCTTGCTCCAACAGTGCTCTAATATCTAACAATTTCGCAACAAATACCTAATACACACAAATCTAAGTAATGGAATAAGAATATATAAATATATGGACGAGCAATGTCAGAGCGGCATAGACAGATACAGTAGATAGTATAGAATACAGTATATACATATGAGATGAGTAATACATAGACAGATACAGTAGAATAGGATAGAATACACTATATACATATGAGATGAGTAATGCCAGATATGTAAACATTATTAAAGTGACTAGTGTTCCATTCCTTAAAGTGACCAATGATTTCAAGTCTGTATGTAGGCAGCAGCCTCTCTGTGTTAGTGATGCTATTTAACCTGTTTAGGATAGGGGGCAGTATTGACACGGCTGGATAAAAAACATACCCGATTTAATCTGGTTACCACTCCTACCCAGTAACTAGAATATGCATATACTTATTACATATGGATAGAAAACACCCTAAATTTTCTAAAACTGTTTGAATGGTGTCTGTGAGTATAACAGAACTCAAATGGCAGGTCAAAACCTGAGAGATTCCTTTACAGGAAGTGGCCTGTCTGACCATTTCTTGAACTTCTTTTCCATCTCTATCATTTACTAAGGATCTCTGCTCTAACGTGACACTTCCCACGTCGTCCATAGGCGCTCAGAGCCCGGGAAAAAACAGAATGTCGTCATTCCAGCCCCAGGCTGAAACACATTATCGCCTTTCTCAAGTGGCCGATCAAGGGACACTGGCTTATGCGCGTGACCCCGACCGCCCCCGCCTTTGGGATTTTTTCCTCTGTTTGCCGAAAAGGAGATTCCCTGTCGGAATATTATCGCTTTTCTACGAGAAAAATGTCATAAAAATTGATTTTAAACAGCGGTTGACATGCTTCGAAGTACGGTAATGGAATACTTAGAATTTTATTGTCACGAATTGCGCCATGCGCGCGACACTTCTTTACTATTTCGGATAGTGTCTGGAACGCACGAACAAAACGCCGCTATTCGGATATAACGATGGATTATTTTGGACCAAACCAACATTTGTTATTGAAGTAGCAGTCCTGGGTGTGCATTCTGACGAAGACAACAAAAGGTAATCAAACTTTTATAATAGTAAATATGATTATGGTGAGTGCTAAACTTGCCGGGTGTCTAAATAGCGAGCCCGTGATGCCTGGGCTATGTACTTAGAATATTGCAAAATGTGCTTTCACCAAAAAGCTATTTTAAAATCGGACATATCGAGTGCATAGAGGAGGTCTGTATCTATAATTCTTAAAATAATTGTTATGCTTTTTGTGAACGTTTATCGTGAGTAATTTAGTAAAATGTTAGCGAATTCCCCGGAAGTTTGCGGGGGGTATGCTAGTTCTGAACGTCACATGCTAATGTAAAAAGCTGGTTTTTGATATAAATATGAACTTGATTGAACAAAACATGCATGTATTGTATAACATAATGTCCTAGGGTTGTCATCTGATGAAGATCATCAAAGGTGAGTGCTGCATTTAGCTGTCTTCTGGGTTTTGGTGACATTATATGCTGGCTTGAAAAATGGGTGTCTGATTATTTCTGGCTTGGTACTCTGCTGACATAATCTAATGTTTTGCTTTCGTTGTAAAGCCTTTTTGAAATCGGACAGTGTGGTTAGATTAACGAGAGTCTTGTCTTTAAATGGCTGTAAAATAGTCATATGTTTGAGAAATTGAAGTAATAGGATTTTTAAGGTTTTGAAAATCGCGCCACAGGCTGGCAGTGGCTGTTACGTAGGTGGGACGAATTCGTCCCGCCTAGCCTAGAGAGGTTTTAACAGTCTGATGATCTTGAGATTGAAAAACAGCTTCTGTCACTCGGTCTCAGCTTTGATGTACCTGTACTGACCTCGCCTTCTGGATGATAGCAGGCTGAACAGGCAGTGGCCCGGGTAATAACAAAGAACAAATGTGTGTGTCTGAGGGGAAATTAACTTTCATACAGCCAAAAGGGGTGAGAAATTACACCAATATCAGTGGACAATTTGCACTAATGTAAATAAACATGGATGATGGAACATATTCCCTTTTGCTGACGTGATGAACCGCTAAGGGGACATAAATATTTACCATCTAAACCATGTGTGACCTCTTACCTCTCTGGCTGTAGAAGTGTTCTTCCTAACCAGTCCCTCAACAGCTCTCTGTAACGGCTGTCTTCTGTAGAAATGGACCAAGGCGCAGCAGGTATGTGAATACTCATCTTTAATTAAAATAAAGGAGTAGAGCATCCACTTAACAATTCAAACAATATATATGACAGGAACAGTTTTGCAGGCACACAACACGCAGTGCAAAAACAACTACCCACAAAACCAAGTGACAAACATAATCCTACATATATGACTCCCAATCAGGAACAATGATCCCCAGCTGTTCCTGATCAGGAGTCACAAGACCAACACAGAACAATCACACACACAAGACTGCCACGTCCTGACCCCAAAACTACAACAACAGCTCCATCTGCTGGTCAGGACGTGACAGTACCCCCCCCTCAAGGTGCAGACCCCGGAATGCACCTAACAACGAAAAAACACCAACAAACAAAATCCCCAACAAAACCCATAAACAATAACCCCTAAACAATAAGGGAGGGAAGGGAGGGTGGCTGCCGTCAACGACGGCACTGTGCTACACCCTCCCTCCCCAACCCACCTATCCTGGAGGTGGCTCCGGTGCAGGACGTGGACCCTGCTCCACCCTCGGCGTCGCCCACTTCGGTGGAGCCGATAGCTGCGCCAGGCAGACGGACCCCTCGAGCCGGGCCGGAGGACAGGAGGCCCCTCGGGCCGGGCCGGGGGGCAGGAGGGCCCCTCGGGCCGGGCCGGGGGGCAGGAGGGCCCCTCGGGCCGGGCCGGGGGGCAGGAGGGCCCCTCGGGCCGGGCCGGGGGGCAGGAGGGCCCCTCGGGCCGGGCCGGAGAGCAGGAGGGCCCCTCGGGCCGGGCCGGAAGGCATGCGGGCCCCTCGGGCCGGGCCGGAAGGCATGCGGGCCACTCGGGCCGGGCCGGAAGGCATGCGGGCCACTCGGGCCGGGCCGGAAGGCATGCGGGCCACTCGGGCCGGGCCGGAAGGCATGCGGGCCACTCGGGCCGGGCCGGAAGGCATGCGGGCCACTCGGGCCGGGCCGGAAGGCATGCGGGCCACTCGGGCCGGGCCGGAAGGCATGCGGGCCACTCGGGCTGATCCTGACAGGCCGGGCACCCTGGCAGATCAGGGCAGGCGGGCACCTCTGGCAGAACCGGGCAGTCCGGCCACTCTGGCAGAACAGGGCAGTCCGGCCACTCTGGCAGAACAGGGCAGTCCGGCCACTCTGGCAGAACAGGGCAGTCCGGCCACTCTGGCAGAACAGGGCAGTCCGGCCACTCTGGCAGAACAGGGCAGTCCGGCCACTCCGGCAGAACAGGGCAGTCCGGCCACTCCGGCAGAACAGGGCAGTCCGGCCACTCCGGCAGAACAGGGCAGTCCGGCCACTCCGTCAGAACAGGGCAGTCCGGCCACTCCGGCAGAACAGGGCAGTCCGGCCACTCCGGCAGTTCAGGGCAGTCCGGCCACTCCGGCAGTTCAGGGCAGTCCGGCCACTCCGGCAGTTCAGGGCAGTCCGGCCACTCCGGCAGTTCAGGGCAGTCCGGCCACTCCGGCAGTTCAGGGCAGTCCGGCCACTCCGGCAGTTCAGGGCAGTCCGGCCACTCCGGCAGTTCAGGGCAGTCCGGCCACTCCGGCAGTTCAGGGCAGTCCGGCCACTCCGGCAGTTCAGGGCAGTCCGGCCAGTTCAGGGCAGTCCGGCCACTCCGGCAGTTCAGGGCAGTCCGGCCACTCCGGCAGTTCAGGGCAGTCCGGCCACTCCGGCAGTTCAGCGCAGTCCGGCCACTCCGGCAGTTCAGCGCAGTCCGGCCACTCCGGCAGTTCAGCGCAGTCCGGCCACTCCGGCAGTTCAGCGCAGTCCGGCCACTCCGGCAGTTCAGCGCAGTCCGGCCACTCCGGCAGTTCAGCGCAGTCCGGCCACTCCGGCGACTGTTGACTGGCGGGCAGCTCCGACGACTGTTGACTGGCGGGCAGCTCCGACGACTGTTGACTGGCGGGCAGCTCCGACGACTGTTGACTGGCGGGCAGCTCCGACGACTGTTGACTGGCGGGCAGCTCCGACGACTGTTGACTGGCGGGCAGCTCCGACGACTGTTGACTGGCGGGCAGCTCCGACGACTGTTGACTGGCGGGCAGCTCTGACGACTGTTGACTGGCGGGCAGCTCTGACGACTGTTGACTGGCGGGCAACTCTGGTGACTGTTGACTGGCGGGCAGCTCTGATGACGACTGTTGACTCCTGATGCGTGGGGCAGGTATTGGACGTACCAGCCTGGAGACACGCACCTCCATGCTAGTGTGTCTAGCGGGAAACACCGGACCGAAAGGGCGCACTGGCGGTCTTGAGTGCAGGGTTGGCATCACCCCTTCCGGCTCGATGCTCCCCTTGCCCTGGCACCTGCGGGGCGCTGGTACTGGGCGAAGTGGGCTGTGCGTCCGTATAGGCGAGATGGTGCGCACCTCAGCGTAACATGACGCCCTCCACCTCGTACGCACCTCCCTGTAGTCACGAGTAGCTGGCTTACGGCTCTTCCCTGGCCTGGCCAAACTACCCGTGTGCCCCCCCCAAAAAAAATCTTGGGGCTGCCTCTCGGGTTCCCTTAGCTCCCTTAACTTGTCCGCCCAGAATTTTCTTTCGTCCTGCCAGGTCCATTCTTCCATTTTCTTCTCCTGTGGCTTCCTCCTCTTCTGCTGCTTGGTCCTTTGGTGGTGGGTAGTTCTGTAACGGCTGTCTTCTGTAGAAATGGACCAAGGCGCAGCAGGTATGTGAATACTCATCTTTAATTAAAATAAAGGAGTAGAGCATCCACTTAACAATTCAAACAATATATATGACAGGAACAGTTTTGCAGGCACACAACACGCAGTGCAAAAACAACTACCCACAAAACCAAGTGACAAACATAATCCTACATATATGACTCCCAATCAGGAACAACGATCCCCAGCTGTTCCTGATCAGGAGTCACAAGACCAACACAGAACAATCACACACACAAGACTGCCACGTCCTGACCCCAAAACTACAACAACAGCTCCATCTGCTGGTCAGGACGTGACACTCTCTGACTGAGCTCCACCCTCACTGGGTCTTCAGAGGAGAGGAATGCTGAGGAGGGATGGAAGGATGAATGGATCAGTCAGTCAATAAAGTGTAGAGCTGCTGTCTATGCTGTCTGACAAAATCACTATTTTAGTAGTTCATTAAAGTAAATAACGCTTTATGACTGCTGAATACCAACTATCAATCACTTAGATCATGTATTTTCAGGTAGAGACACATCCTTGGGACGTCCCTAGCCCATTAAAGTTGACATTTAAAATGGTTAAGGTAGGGGTTAAGGTTATGGTTTAGGGTAGGGATGTCCCAAGTATACCGGATAGCATTGACCATTGTGCATTATTGTGTCTCTTCTACATAGCAGGTGTAAAAGAAACACAGACAAGACAAGTAGGCGTGCAGTGCATTATGGTCATTGTAGTTGAAAAATAGCATCTAATTATGCCAATCAGTATGAGGGGTTGTTAGAGAAGAATGTAATTGTCAGCCCTAACCATCTATTCTAGCAGCTCATCAGGCTCTGAAAAAGGCTTCATTGAAGACGTGTTCCATCTATTCCAGGGGACAGCAGAGGAACTTCATCGATTCCACTCCTTCATCAATACAAGCAGTGAACATCTGAAATTCACCCTCACCTTTGATGCACATGAAACAAGTTATCTGGACATTTTGATTAAGAGGGAGGGGTGTGGCTTTAGCACAGACCTATACAGGAAGCCGATGGACAGGAATTCCCTGTTACGCGGAGACAGCTTCCACCCTACACCCCTAAAAAAGAGCCCCCCCATCAGCTAATACAGTCGCATACACAGGATTTGTAGTACACAGAGTGACTATGACAAACAAGCCGATTGTCTGGATGAGCGTTTCAGACAGCGGGGTTACCCAGAGGAACGGCTGGATGAGTGTTTCAGACAGCGGGGTTACCCAGAGGAACGGCTGGATGAGTGTTTCAGACAGCGGGTTACCCAGAGGAACGGCTGGATGAGTGTTTCAGATAGCGGGGTTACCCAGAGGAATGGCTGGATGAGTGTTTCAGACAGCGGGGTTACCCAGAGGAATGGCTGGATGAGTGTTTCAGACAGCGGGGTTACCCAGAGGAATGGCTGGATGAGTGTTTCAGACAGCGGGGTTACCCAGAGGAATGGCTGGATGAGTGTTTCAGACAGCGGGGTTACCCAGAGGAACGGCTGGATGAGTGTTTCAGACAGCGGGGTTACCCAGAGGAACGGCTGGATGAGTGTTTCAGATAGCGGGGTTACCCAGAGGAATGGCTGGATGAGTGTTTCAGACAGCGGGGTTACCCAGAGGAATGGCTGGATGAGTGTTTCAGACAGCGGGGTTACCCAGAGGAACGGCTGGATGAGTGTTTCAGGCAGCGGGTTACCCAGAGGAACGGCTGGATGAGTGTTTCAGATAGCGGGGTTACCCAGAGGAATGGCTGGATGAGTGTTTCAGACAGCGGGGTTACCCAGAGGAACGGCTGGATGAGTGTTACAGACAGCGGGGTTACCCAGAGGAATGGCTGCATGACGCAAGGGATCGTTATAAAAAATACAGTGGTGAAAAAAGTACCCAATTGTCATACTTGAGTAAAGAAAACATTTAAAATGTCATTTTAATTTTGTAAATTTAAAACAAAAACATAACTGTTTGTACTTGTAGGTAACCAGATTGTGACTACAACTCAGTTACTAAGTCTTTAACCACACTGTGTTGTTACACTGGTGAGTAAAAACTCATGCTTCCTACCCTTTAACTTGTTGTCTGAAAATAAAATGTACATTTTACTGAACTGCGTCCAGTCAGCAGATGGACTAGATGCCGCTTAGGCCGCCCATTGTGACTCCGTCAAGAATTCAGCAGTGCAAGTTTGTATGAAGGTCTGGTTATTAAATGGGTACATAGTTCAATAGTAATATCCTCTAAAACGCTCTGGTGACAAACTTTGCTGCCCTGTTTCCAATTGTCCACATGGCTGGGAGAACCTATTCAAGTAAGTAAGTAAATAGATTTTGAAAATGTTAAAAAAAATACAATGTATTATTAGCTAACTAGCTACAGTGCAGGCTAACTCAAATGAGCTGCTAAATGAGCTAGCTATCTAACCAACTTCAAATACTGTATAGATAGATAACTAGCAAAGTTAATTAAATATCAGCAACTACCTAACTTCATATTAGCTAGCTGTCTTTATGTATTTATCACTGTAAAAAACAAACTCCAAATGCATTTGTAGGTAGCTAGCTAACAGCCATGGAGGAGGGTGAAAGGATAGCAGCCCCAACTGTCAGTGAGAGAGGAGGCTATTCTGGATAGGGCAGGTACTTTTGTGTAGTTCCTGTCCCTAGAAGTGAGGACAAAGATAATAATAACATAATATTCAGTATGGTGTAATTTGACTATAATGAAGTCTGTTTCTTGTGAGGTTTTTTGTCCTCAGATAAAGAGCGCTATGAAAGCCAGTCTACATATGAAGAGGTCCCAATGAAGAGCAGTGGTTCTCAGTCCTGGGGACTCAAAGAGGGGCACATTGTTGTTTCTGCCTTCACACTGCACAGCTGATTCAAATGATCAACTCATCATCGAGCTTCAAGTGGTATTTATGTGTTCATTTGTGATGCCATCCTTGATATGATGCTGTTATTGTCACATGCTACACATGTACATATGTGTGCCCATGCATCTATCAATCCAATGTTATCATGATTTGTTATCAGGGATATTATACTTTAGTAATCCACAATGACCTGGTGATGTAACAGTCTAATAATTACATTGTCTTCCATATTCCTACAGATACCTTGTAACTTGAGATTCCTTCATAACGATTGCCTACAGTTAACGTGTAGGGCACTGCGAGGTTGGGTGACCAGGGTCATCTGGGACTGCCTCCTGGAGGAATTCAGGTGTGTGAAGGCTACCTGTGTCCTGCGTAACTTCATGAGTATGGACACGAGGACCAGGAGGGGATCTGCAGCTCGCCGCCATGTCCCAGAGGAGAAGTCTGCTGCTTTGCAGGATGTTTCAAGGATGGGGTCCAACAACGCAGCAAGAGAGGCAATCCGTGTGCAGGAGATCTTCACCTCCTACTTCTTCAAAGAGGGTGCTGTTCCCTGGCAACACCATAGACTACACTATGCACAACCAAAGGCTCTTTTAAGAGCCATTCACATTGCAGTAAGAGTATTCTTCCATTTACTTAGCTATGTCAACTGCAGTTATTCAATTCACAGTTTCTCTCCCTTTGATTTCTACTTCTCATGTGAGGGTGCTGTTTAGGTAAGGGTGTGATGTCTGTACAAAAACAAAACAGGCTATTTTAAATCACCCATATTGAAAAAATGTAGAACAATTAGACACCCTATAACCCACACCTACACACTCATGTATCAATCTGATTGATGGATTGTGTTGTGCAGTAAACAGGTTCAGGTGTATAACTGTGGCTCCTTCCACCTTCAAAGAATAGGCAAGAGGGCCAACCATGGAGAATAGTAAGACACTTTGTTATTTCTATAACTACACTATCTTGTTTGTCCTTGTGTGTCCGTTCATGTTTTTCAGCATAAAGTACTCTGCAGCCACTTAGTGTGGTGTGGACACCAGGTGAGGCCACACAGATTCCTGTTGAACACTGTCGCTTTAACTACCTTATTTTCTCAATAACAGTCTCTCTCCTTCTCCCTAAATCCTCTAGGTTATATCAGCTGTGTCGGTGAACCCCTCCTGCATCTGAACTGGCTACATAGAGGGCACAGCATGATCAGAGGTGAGCGGTCACTTGGTCAGGTCAACAGGAAGTATTATTAAAGAGATGCTTAGAATAAAAAATAAAAACAAGGCTTAAACATGCTCTCTCTCCATCTGTCTCTCGTCTGCAGATATGTTTTGATGTGAGAGGATGCCAACCCCCAGTCCCATCATCGCCACCTCACCTGCTTTTAAGAACCTTTGGGCCGACGAGAGACACTATTATGTAATTGTGATGAACTGAGAGAATATTTATGTAGCACTGTGATTCATTAATCATGTGCTGCCTTCCCTGCTCCTATGTGCTTACCTCTTTCCCTTTCTGTCTTTTACACCTCTCTTGCCCCCTCCTCTTTCTTCCTCTGTTTTTATAATGCACAACAGATGTGCATTGAAGTACCGATTGAAACTTGTGTTTATAACACTTGGATAATGAGCTTTTCAATAAAGCGTTTCACATTCTCTACTGGTTGAAATTAAGTCTAATTTGATGAAATACTCCACCTATCCTGTGTTTATCAGATCAATGCAGATGAAGGGCATTAGATGTTGAGATGAACCAGTGTTAGAGTATTTACATGATGCATAGGAAGTGTAGTGTTCTGTTTTTAACATTATATTTCTATATATATGAATGAACTAGTTAAATCCTGTTTCTAGTCTATTAGTTACAATGTGAACACATTGATGTCCCAGGACCAAGATTGGTAAACACTGTTGAAGTGTACAATTGTAATACATACATGCAGACACAGCGTCATTCAAAGACTGGAATTTGATACTCCTGGTATTGGATATGACTGAAAAATAATCTCAAAGACATTCATACCTAAACTGCACCTTTATTTGCCAAGGTAGAGTACATGATCAGTGAATATATTAAATGTACAGGCTACAATGTGGGGATCTCATGCATGGTAATAACTACATGTATATATGACTTGCATCCTTGGCACAACATGATATTATATTCTACTCAGTCCATAGGCTTCATTAATGTAATTCAGGCTGTTTTGAAATTGATACAACTGGCTATGATAGCTGAGGTTCATAGCTAGGTTCTGAACTAATATGTATACCAAACGTTTGGGTCCATACACAGATCGGCTAGATAGCTAGCTACACATCCATAGGCATACAGGTATTTTAATCATCCACTGCACAATAAGCAAGAACATAGCTAGCTACGTTATTTCATCTATCTGGATGGCAAATATCAGCAAGGCAAGCTTACACAATTGTACATTCAATTTGCAGTGAATTCTTCAACTAGCTAGATTCTATACATCCACTGTTTCACAAAACAACAGCCTGGTTCACTGGTTGTTTCAGGAGTCCCTAAAACAACCAGAATGACAATTTCAAACTCATGTCACAACACCCATAAAGCTAGCCAGCTAGCTGGTTAATGTTAGCTAGTCAGCTAGCTGGTTAATGTTAGCTAGTCAGCTAGCTGGCTAATGTTAGCTAGTCAGCTAGCTGGTTAATGTTAGCTAGTCTGCTCGCTGGCTAATGTTAGCTAGTCAGCTAGTTGGTTAATGTTAGCTAGTGTTAGGGTTTGACCAACTGTATGCATGCATATTCTATATAATATAACAATTTGTTTGCATAACCTATATAATATAACACAGATGCTATAATAATAAGTATATAAACTATAGATAATTGAATACTGCTATATGTTAGAGGAAGTGGCTCATGTGATGGTGGGTCATGTGGAAAGAATGCTGATGCTGTAGAAACAGGATTTTCTGTAGAATAATAGCAATAACAGGATATGGGTGAAATGTATATGCAGGGTGGTGTAAGGGTTTTTAGAGAACTGTGCATTGTGCAGTCACAAGATGAGACATCCGCCAGAGACAATAGCTACGCCAGGAAGCAGGAGTGCGTCTAGAGGTTGGGACCAACCTGCACGCCAACGATAGGCTGGAATAAGTCTTGTGATGTCATTCCAGTTCTCTGTCTGCCCTGCGTGGTGTTACAGTGAGCCCGTATATACGAACAACATATTTACCATTCAAGTGTTTGCATTAATTAAAGTACAAAGAAATCAGAAGTTACTATGTGCTGACTATTTTGTTCTGATACCAGATTCGAATTGACGCAACCCAACACTAGTCAGCTAGCTGGATAATGTTAGCTAGTCAGCTAGCTGGTTAATGTTAGATAGTCAGCTAGCTGGTTAATGTTAGATAGTCAGCTAGCTGGCTAATGTTAGCTAGTCAGCTAACTGGTTAATGTTAGCTAGTTAGCTAGCTGGCTAATGTTAGCTAGTCAGCTAGCCTGCTAAATCGCGATTTTCGTAAATGAACTTCATGATAGAAAAATGCATAATCGTGTGTCTCTACATTAACTAACATTCCTGTCAACTGTACATGTTTCTGCATGATTCGTTATGACGTTATAATCCCTTACATTTGCTTCCATCCTGGTATTTCTGTCCTCCATCTTTGATCCAGTTCAGTTCTGTGTAGGGGTACCCCTCTCTCCTAGTATTTATTTCAGCCATCTTTGATCCAGTTCAGTTCTGTGTAGGGGTACCCCTTTCTCCTAGTATTTCTTTCAGCCATCTTTGATCCAGTTCAGTTCTGTGTAGGGGTACCCCTCTCTCCAAGTATTTCTGTCCACCATCTTTGATCCAGTTCAGTTCTGTGTAGGGGTACCCCTCTCTCCTAGTATTTCTGTCCACCATCTTTGATCCAGTTCAGTTCTGTGTAGGGGTACCCCTCTCTCCTAGTATTTCTGTCCACCATCTTTGATCCAGTTCAGTTCTGTGTAGGGGTACCCCTCTCTCCTAGTATTTCTTTCAGCCATCTTTGATCCAGTTCAGTTCTGTGTAGGGGTACCCCTCTCTCCTAGTATTTCTGTCCGCCATCTTTGATCCAGTTCAGTTCTATGTAGGGGTACCCATCTCTCCTAGTATTTCTGTCGGCCATCTTTGATCCAGTTCAGTTCAATGTTGGGGTACCCCTCTCTCCTAGTATTTCTGTCCGCCATCTTTGATCCAGTTCAGTTTTGTGTAGGGGTACCCCTCTCTCCTAGTATTTCTGTCCGCCATCTTTGCTGAAGAAAGTCTAACAGTCACTAGTGCAGCAGCAGCAGCCTCCCCCGGTCCTAGTGCCGGCCCGGTAAGAAGTTTAAGATGCGATGGAACGGTTGACGAAAAAATAAATCACAGAAAAAATATATTGACTGATATTGATTTATTTGGGGGGGGGGGGGGGGGGGGTAATGAATATTTTAGGACTAGCCACGTCCCTGATTCCTACCCTTTAACTTTTTGTCTGAAAATAAAAAATAAACATTTTACTCAACTGCGTTACCCACTCCAGTCAGCAGATGGCGGTGTGGGAATTTCAGGTAATGCTGTTAGTGTGACGTATAATGTAGTGGACGGAACGCTTCTTTCAACAGCAGCAACAGTTAATCAGCCACCTCGGTAGCTTGCTAGCTAAAATAGCTGAACCAATAAAGCTCTTTAAATGCTTTCGTGTATATTAGCCACTGTGTTTGAAACCCACTTCTGTTGTCTAGTTAGTTATCCGATTTCATTCCATATTTACGGTGTTGTTGTTATTATTCAGCTAGCGGGCTGGTTAAGTTAGCATTAGCCTAGCTAACATCCCCGACCATGAGCTCGCTAAGCTACTCTCCTCCTGCTAAAGAAGAGGTCTGCTGGACGGAGAAAGAAGTTATCGTGTAAGAGGAGGAGGATATCACAGTAAAACAAGAAGTAGAGGGTGAGGCTGTTACTGTGAAAGAAGAAAATGATGCGTTCAGAGTGAAAGAAGAGGAGGATGTTACAGTAAAAGGAGAGGAGGATGCAGTTTATGGAGTGAAAGAGGAGGAGGGGGAAATGACTGTTACATCGAAAAAGGAGGAGGAAACTGGATATCTGAGCCCGGTTTCCCAAACGCATCTTAAGGCATCCAATGGTTCTAACGGTGAACTTAGCCATAAGGTGGTTTTGAGAAACCGTTCCCTGATTAACACTAGTAAGTACTGTCTTAAATACAGAGGCACAAACTCTGCAGTTGTTGAACTGATGTTTGGTGTTAAAGGGGAAATATGATGAGCTTAGTTCAACTGTTGTACCCCATCAGAACCCAAATAAGTTTTTTTACTCCAATGTCTAGAAACAATGTAAACCAACACTGTATAGCCTCAACATGGTTAAAACTATAATGTTTATATCATGGATAGTCAGTCCTTGCGTCCATAGGTCTGTCTGTCTGTAGTTACATTTCTCCAACCCCAAAATCATCTTATTACCAAAACAGTGGTGGAATGACAGATTTGTTATTGTTTGAAGTGCAGATTGCTGGGTTGTGTGGGATTTTTAAACAGCAACAAAATGGCTGCCCAGAGACTTGGTTTGGTAAACAGCTGAGGGATGTTGGAAGGAGAATTGTAACCACTCTCAAATTCAGAAAGCTATTGTATCAACCGTAACCCAACATCTAGCGACCTCTTTAAGAAGTTCAGACATCTTGGTGTAACAGTTATAAGGTGTTGACTTGACAGTCAGTGGACCCAGGTTTGAGTTCAGCTCAGGGCTACCCCCTGAATTCACCACACTCTGAATACAAGGACTGGCCATCCATATTGTCATAATGATAGTTTAACCAGGTTTCTAGGATATATAGTATATTGTATAATTCATCCATGATGTCATAATGATAGTTTAACCAGGTTTCTAGGCTATATAGTATATTCTAGAATTCATCAATGATGTCATAATGATAGTTTAACCAGGTTTCTAGGCTATATAGTATATTCTAGAATTGCCAGTGATTTCTTATGGGGGTCAAATTATTACAGCTGTTGATAAGTCATTTTATAATATTCAGCAAATTTTTTCGCGCAATTACATTAAAGGCAAAACATAACTAGATTCAATTACATTCATGAATTGGTTTGAAACCTTTGTTTTAAACACTTCTCAAAGTTGGTGCCTTGACGGATTTGTAAAAAATGGTTTGTCATGAAACACTTTTTTTAAATTAATTTAAATGTAACCTTTATTTAACTAGGCAAGTCAGTTAAGCACAAATTCTTATTTACAATGACTGCCTATATCGTCACTATAACCTGACTAGAGGGAGCCAGTCGTCACTATAACCTGACTAGAGGGAGCCAGTCATCACTATAACCTGACTAGAGGGAGCCAGTCATCACTATAACCTGACTAGAGGGAGCCAGTCGTCAACATAACCTGACTAGAGGGAGCCAGTCGTCACTATAACCTGACTAGAGGGAGCCAGTCATCACTATAACCTGACTAGAGGGAGCCAGTCATCACTATAACCTGACTAGAGGGAGCCAGTCGTCAACGTAACCTGACTAGAGGGAGCCAGTCGTCACTTTAACCTGACTAGAGGGAGCCAGTCATCAATATAACCTGACTAGAGGGAGCCAGTCATCACTATAACCTGACTAGAGGGAGCCAGTCGTCACTATAACCTGACTAGAGGGAGCCAGTCGTCACTATAACCTGACTAGAGGGAGCCAGTCATCACTATAACCTGACTAGAGGGAGCCAGTCATCACTATAACATGACTAGAGGGAGCCAGTCGTCACTATAACCTGACGAGAGGGAGCCAGTCGTCACTATAACCTGACTGGAGGGAGCCAGTCGTCACTATAACCTGACTAGAGGGAGCCAGTCGTCACTATAACCTGACTAGAGGGAGCCAGTCGTCAACGTAACCTGACTAGAGGGAGCCAGTCGTCACTATAACCTGACTAGAGGGAGCCAGTCGTCACTATAACCTGACTGGAGGGAGCCAGTCATCAATATAACCTGACCGGAGGGAGCCAGTCGTCACTATAACCTGACTAGAGGGAGCCAGTCGTCAACGTAACCTGACTAGAGGGAGCCAGTCATCACTATAACCTGACTAGAGGGAGCCAGTCGTCACTATAACCTGACTAGAGGGAGCCAGTCGTCACTATAACCTGACTAGAGGGAGCCAGTCTCCACTATAACCTGACTAGAGGGAGCCAGTCGTCACTATAACCTGACTAGAGGGAGCCAGTCGTCACTATAACCTGACTAGAGGGAGCCAGTCGTCACTATAACCTGACTAGAGGGAGCCAGTCTTCACTATAACCTGACTAGAGGGAGCCAGTCATCACTATAACCTGACTAGAGGGAGCCAGTCATCACTATAACCTGACTAGAGGGAGCCAGTCATCACTATAACCTGACTAGAGGGAGCCAGTCGTCACTATAACCTGACTAGAGGGAGCCAGTCATCACTATAACCTGACTAGAGGGAGCCAGTCATCAATATAACCTGACTAGAGGGAGCCAGTCGTCACTATAACCTGACTAGAGGGAGCCAGTTGTCACTATAACCTGACTAGAGGGAGCCAGTCGTCACTATAACCTGACTAGAGGGAGCCAGTCATCACTATAACCTGACTAGAGGGAGCCAGTCATCACTGTAACCTGACTAGAGGGAGCCAGTCATCACTGTAACCTGACTAGAGGGAGCCAGTCTTCAACGTAACCTGACTAGAGGGAGCCAGTCATCACTATAACCTGACTAGAGGGAGCCAGTCATCACTGTAACCTGACTAGAGGGAGCCAGTCATCACTGTAACCTGACTAGAGGGAGCCAGTCATCACTGTAACCTGACTAGAGGGAGCCAGTCTTCAACGTAACCTGACTAGAGGGAGCCAGTCATCACTATAACCAGACTAGAGGGAGCCAGTCGTCACTATAACCTGACTAGAGGGAGCCAGTCGTCACTATAACCTGACTAGAGGGAGCCAGTCATCACTATAACCTGACTAGAGGGAGCCAGTCATCACTATAACCTGACTAGAGGGAGCCAGTCGTCACTATAACCTGACCTAGAGGGAGCCAGTCGTCACTATAACCTGACTAGAGGGAGCCAGTCATCACTATAACCTGACTAGAGGGAGCCAGTCATCACTATAACCTGACTAGAGGGAGCCAGTCGTCACTATAACCTGACTAGAGGGAGCCAGTCATCACTATAACTTGACTAGAGGGAGCCAGTCATCACTATAACCTGACTAAAGGGAGCCAGTCGTCACTATATCCTGACCTAGAGGGAGCCAGTCGTCACTATAACCTGACTAGAGGGAGCCAGTCATCACTATAACCTGACTAGAGGGAGCCAGTCGTCAACGTAACCTGACTAGAGGGAGCCAGTCGTCACTATAACCTGACTAGAGGGAGCCAGTCATCACTATAACCTGACTGGAGGGAGCCAGTCATCAATATAACCTGACCGGAGGGAGCCAGTCTTCACTATAACCTGACTAGAGGGAGCCAGTCGTCAACGTAACCTCACTAGAGGGAGCCAGTCATCACTATAACCTGACTAGAGGGAGCCAGTCGTCACTATAACCTGACTGGAGGGAGCCAGTCGTCACTATAACCTGACTAGAGGGAGCCAGTCGTCGACGTAACCTGACCAGAGGGAGCCAGTCGTCACTATAACCTGCCTAGAGGGAGCCAGTCTCCACTATAACCTGACTAGAGGGAGCCAGTCGTCACTATAACCTGACTAGAGGGAGCCAGTCGTCACTATAACCTGACTAGAGGGAGCCAGTTGTCACTATAACCTGACTAGAGGGAGCCAGTCATCACTATAACCTGACTAGAGGGAGCCAGTCATCACTATAACCTGACTAGAGGGAGCCAGTCATCACTATAACCTGACTAGAGGGAGCCAGTCATCACTATAACCTGACTAGAGGGAGCCAGTCGTCACTATAACCTGACTAGAGGGAGCCAGTCATCACTATAAACTGACTAGAGGGAGCCAGTCGTCACTATAACCTGACTAGAGGGAGCCAGTCGTCACTATAACCTGACTAGAGGGAGCCAGTCGTCACTATAACCTGACTAGAGGGAGCCAGTCGTCACTATAACCTGACTAGAGGGAGCCAGTCATCACTGTAACCTGACTAGAGGGAGCCAGTCATCACTGTAACCTGACTAGAGGGAGCCAGTCATCACTGTAACCTGACTAGAGGGAGCCAGTCTTCAACGTAACCTGACTAGAGGGAGCCAGTCATCACTATAACCAGACTAGAGGGAGCCAGTCATTACTATAACCTGACTAGAGGGAGCAAGTCGTCACTATAACCTGACTAGAGGGAGCCAGTCATCACTATAACCTGACTAGAGTGAGCCAGTCATCACTATAACCTGACTAGAGGGAGCCAGTCGTCACTATAACCTGACTAGAGGGAGCCAGTCGTCACTATAACCTGACTAGAGGGAGCCAGTCATCACTATAACCTGACTAGAGGGAGCCAGTCATCACTATAACCTGACTAGAGGGAGCCAGTCGTCACTATAACCTGACTAGAGGGAGCCAGTCGTCACTATAACCTGACTAGAGGGAGCCAGTCATCACTATAACCTGACAAGAGGGAGCCAGTCATCACTATAACCTGACTAGAGGGAGCCAGTCGTCACTATAACCTGACCTAGAGGGAGCCAGTCTTCACTATTACCTGACTAGAGGGAGCCAGTCATCACTATAACCTGACTAGAGGGAGCCAGTCATCACTATAACCTGACTAGAGGGAGCCAGTCGTCACTATAACCTGACTAGAGGGAGCCAGTCGTCAACGTAACCTGACTAGAGGGAGCCAGTCGTCAACGTAACCTGACTAGAGGGAGCCAGTCGTCACTATAACCTGACTAGAGGGAGCCAGTCATCACTATAACCTGACTGGATGGAGCCAGTCATCAATATAACCTGACCGGAGGGAGCCAGTCGTCACTATAACCTGACTAGAGGGAGCCAGTCGTAATCGTAACCTGACTAGAGGGAGCCAGTCATCACTATAACCAGACTAGAGGGAGCCAGTCATCACTATAACCTGACTAGAGGGAGCCAGTCGTCACTATAACCTGACTAGAGGGAGCCAGTCGTCACTATAACCTGACTAGAGGGAGCCAGTCATCACTATAACCTGACTAGAGGGAGCCAGTCATCACTATAACCTGACTAGAGGGAGCCAGTCATCACTATAACCTGACTAGAGTGAGCCAGTCATCACTATAACCTGACTAGAGGGAGCCAGTCGTCACTATAACCTGACTAGAGGGAGCCAGTCGTCACTACAACCTGACTAGAGGGAGCCAGTCGTCGACATAACCTGACCAGAGGGAGCCAGTCGTCACTATAACCTGACTAGAGGGAGCCAGTCGTCAACGTAACCTGACTAGAGGGAGCCAGTCGTCACTATAACCTGACTAGAGGGAGCCAGTCATCACTATAACCTGACTAGAGGGAGCCAGTCGTAACTATAACCTGACTAGAGGAAGCCAGTCGTCACTATAACCTGACTAGAGGGAGCCAGTCATCACTATAACCTGACTAGAGGGAGCCAGTCATCACTATAACCTGACTAGAGGGAGCCAGTCGTCACTATAACCTGACCTAGAGGGAGCCAGTCGTCACTATAACCTGACTAGAGGGAGCCAGTCATCACTATAACCTGACTAGAGGGAGCCAGTCATCACTATAACCTGACTAGAGGGAGCCAGTCGTCACTATAACCTGACTAGAGGGAGCCAGTCGTCAACGTAACCTGACTAGAGGGAGCCAGTCGTCACTATAACCTGACTAGAGGGAGCCAGTCATCACTATAACCTGACTGGAGGGAGCCAGTCATCAATATAACTTGACCGGATGGAGCCAGTCGTCACTATAACATGACTAGAGGGAGCCAGTCGTCAACGTAACCTGACTAGAGGGAGCCAGTCATCACTATAACCTGACTAGAGGGAGCCAGTCGTCACTATAACCTGACTAGAGGGAGCCAGTCGTCACTATAACCTGACTAGAGGGAGCCAGTCGTCGACGTAACCTGACTAGAGGGAGCCAGTCGTCACTATAACCTGACTAGAGGGAGCCAGTCGTCAACGTAACCTGACTTGTGGGAGCCAGTCGTCACTATAACCTGACTAGAGGGAGCCAGTCATCACTATAACCTGACTAGAGGGAGCCAGTCGTCACTATAACCTGACTAGAGGGAGCCAGTCATCACTATAACCTGACTAGAGGGAGCCAGTCATCACTATAACCTGACTAGAGGGAGCCAGTCGTCACTATAACCTGACCTAGAGGGAGCCAGTCGTCACTATAACCTGACTAGAGGGAGCCAGTCATCACTATAACCTGACTAGAGGGAGCCAGTCGTCACTATAACCTGACTAGAGGGAGCCAGTCGTCAACGATAACCTGACTAGAGGGAGCCAGTCGTCAATATAACCTGACTAGAGGGAGCCAGTCATCACTATAACCTGACTAGAGGGAGCCAGTCATCACTATAACCTGACCAGAGGGAGCCAGTCGTCACTATAACCTCACTAGAGGGAGCCAGTCGTCACTATAACCTGACTAGAGGGAGCCAGTAGTCGACGTAACCTGACCAGAGGGAGCCAGTCGTCACTATAACCTGACTAGAGGGAGCCAGTCGTCAACGTAACCTGACTAGAGGGAGCCAGTCGTCACTATAACCTGACTAGAGGGAGCCAGTCATCACTATAACCTGACTAGAGGGAGCCAGTCATCACTGTAACCTGACTAGAGTGAGCCAGTCGACAACGTAACCTGACTAGAGGGAGCCAGTCGTCACTATAACCTGACTAGAGGGAGCCAGTCATCACTATAACCTGACTAGAGGGAGCCAGTCATCACTATAACCTGACTAGAGGGAGCCAGTCATCACTGTAACCTGACTAGAGGGAGCCAGTCATCACTGTAACCTGACTAGAGGGAGCCAGTCATCACTGTAACCTGACTAGAGGGAGCCAGTCGTCACTATAACCTGACTATAGGGAGCCAGTGGTCACTATAACCTGACTAGAGGGAGCCAGTCATCACTATAACCTGACTAGAGGGAGCCAGTCATCACTATAACCTGACTAGAGGGAGCCAGTCGTCAACATAACCTGAGTAGAGGGAGCCAGTCGTCACTATAACCTGACTAGAGGGAGCCAGTCTCCACTATAACCTGACTAGAGGGAGCCAGTCGTCACTATAACCTGACTAGAGGGAGCAAGTCATCACTATAACCTGACTGGAGGGAGCCAGTCATCAATATAACCTGACCGGAGGGAGCCAGTCGTCACTATAACCTGACTAGAGGGAGCCAGTCGTCAATCGTAACCTGACTAGAGGGAGCCAGTCATCACTATAACCAGACTAGAGGGAGCCAGTCATCACTATAACCTGACTAGAGGGAGCCAGTCGTCACTATAACCTGACTAGAGGGAGCCAGTCATCACTATAACCTGACTAGAGTGAGCCAGTCATCACTATAACCTGACTAGAGGGAGCCAGTCGTCACTATAACCTGACTAGAGGGAGCCAGTCGTCACTATAACCTGACTAGAGGGAGCCAGTCGTCGACATAACCTGACCAGAGGGAGCCAGTCGTCACTATAACCTGACGAGAGGGAGCCAGTCGTCAACGTAACCTGACTAGAGGGAGCCAGTCGTCACTATAACCTGACTAGAGGGAGCCAGTCATCACTATAACCTGACTAGAGGGAGCCAGTCGTCACTATAACCTGACTAGAGGGAGCCAGTCATCACTATAACCTGACTAGAGGGAGCCAGTCGTCACTATAACCTGACTAGAGGGAGCCAGTCGTCACTATAACCTGACTAGAGGGAGCCAGTCGTCACTATAACCTGACTAGAGGGAGCCAGTCATCACTATAACCTGACTAGAGGGAGCCAGTCGTCACTATAACCTGACTAGAGGGAGCCAGTCGTCACTATAACCTGACTAGAGGGAGCCAGTCGTCACTATAACCTGACTAGAGGGAGCCAGTCATCACTATAACCTGACTAGAGGGAGCCAGTCGTCACTATAACCTGACTAGAGGGAGCCAGTCGTCAACTATAACCTGACTAGAGGGAGCCAGTCGTCAACGTAACCTGACTAGAGGGAGCCAGTCGTCAACTATAACCTGACTAGAGGGAGCCAGTCATCACTATAACCTGACTAGAGGGAGCCAGTCGTCACTATAACCTGACTAGAGGGAGCCAGTCGTCAACGTAACCTGACTAGAGGGAGCCAGTCATCACTATAACCTGACTAGAGGGAGCCAGTCGTCACTATAACCTGACTAGAGGGAGCCAGTCGTCACTATAACCTGACTAGAGGGAGCCAGTCGTCACTATAACCTGACTAGAGGGAGCCAGTCATCACTATAACCTGACTAGAGGGAGCCAGTCGTCACTATAACCTGACTAGAGGGAGCCAGTCGTCACTATAACCTGACTAGAGGGAGCCAGTCGTCACTATAACCTGACTAGAGGGAGCCAGTCGTCACTATAACCTGACTAGAGGGAGCCAGTCAGTCACTATAACCTGACTAGAGGGAGCCAGTCGTCGACATAACCTGACTAGAGGGAGCCAGTCGTCACTATAACCTGACTAGAGGGAGCCAGTCGTCAACGTAACCTGACTAGAGGGAGCCAGTCGTCACTATAACCTGACTAGAGGGAGCCAGTCGTCACTATAACCTGACTAGAGGGAGCCAGTCGTCACTATAACCTGACTAGAGGGAGCCAGTCGTCACTATAACCTGACTAGAGGGAGCCAGTCGTCACTATAACCTGACTAGAGGGAGCCAGTCGTCACTATAACCTGACTAGAGGGAGCCAGTCGTCACTATAACCTGACTAGAGGGAGCCAGTCGTCACTATAACCTGACTAGAGGGAGCCAGTCGTCACTATAACCTGACTAGAGGGAGCCAGTCGTCACTATAACCTGACTAGAGGGAGCCAGTCGTCACTATAACCTGACTAGAGGGAGCCAGTCGTCACTATAACCTGACTAGAGGGAGCCAGTCGTCACTATAACCTGACTAGAGGGAGCCAGTCGTCACTATAACCTGACTAGAGGGAGCCAGTCGTCACTATAACCTGACTAGAGGGAGCCAGTCATCACTATAACCTGACTAGAGGGAGCCAGTCGTCACTATAACCTGACTAGAGGGAGCCAGTCGTCACTATAACCTGACTAGAGGGAGCCAGTCGTCACTATAACCTGACTAGAGGGAGCCAGTCGTCACTATAACCTGACTAGAGGGAGCCAGTCGTCACTATAACCTGACTAGAGGGAGCCAGTCGTCACTATAACCTGACTAGAGGGAGCCAGTCGTCACTATAACCTGACTAGAGGGAGCCAGTCATCACTATAACCTGACTAGAGGGAGCCAGTCATCACTATAACCTGACTAGAGGGAGCCAGTCGTCACTATAACCTGACTAGAGGGAGCCAGTCATCACTATAACCTGACTAGAGGGAGCCAGTCGTCACTATAACCTGACTAGAGGGAGCCAGTCATCACTATAACCTGACTAGAGGGAGCCAGTCGTCACTATAACCTGACTAGAGGGAGCCAGTCGTCACTATAACCTGACTAGAGGGAGCCAGTCGTCACTATAACCTGACTAGAGGGAGCCAGTCGTCACTATAACCTGACTAGAGGGAGCCAGTCGTCACTATAACCTGACTAGAGGGAGCCAGTCGTCACTATAACCTGACTAGAGGGAGCCAGTCGTCACTATAACCTGACTAGAGGGAGCCAGTCGTCACTATAACCTGACTAGAGGGAGCCAGTCGTCACTATAACCTGACTAGAGGGAGCCAGTCATCACTATAACCTGACTAGAGGGAGCCAGTCGTCACTATAACCTGACTAGAGGGAGCCAGTCGTCACTATAACCTGACTAGAGGGAGCCAGTCATCACTATAACCTGACTAGAGGGAGCCAGTCGTCACTATAACCTGACTAGAGGGAGCCAGTCATCACTATAACCTGACTAGAGGGAGCCAGTCATCACTATAACCTGACTAGAGGGAGCCAGTCGTCACTATAACCTGACTAGAGGGAGCCAGTCATCACTATAACCTGACTAGAGGGAGCCAGTCATCACTATAACCTGACTAGAGGGAGCCAGTCATCACTATAACCTGACTAGAGGAAGCCAGTCATCACTATAACCTGACTAGAGGAAGCCAGTCGTCACTATAACCTGACTAGAGGGAGCCAGTCGTCACTATAACCTGACTAGAGGGAGCCAGTCGTCACTATAACCTGACTAGAGGGAGCCAGTCGTCACTATAACCTGACCAGAGGGAGCCAGTCATCACTATAACCTGACTAGAGGGAGCCAGTCGTCACTATAACCTGACTAGAGGGAGCCAGTCGTCACTATAACCTGACTAGAGGGAGCCAGTCATCACTATAACCTGACTAGAGGGAGCCAGTCGTCACTATAACCTGACTAGAGGGAGCCAGTCATCACTATAACCTGACTAGAGGGAGCCAGTCATCACTATAACCTGACTAGAGGGAGCCAGTCGTCACTATAACCTGACTAGAGGGAGCCAGTCATCACTATAACCTGACTAGAGGGAGCCAGTCATCACTATAACCTGACTAGAGGGAGCCAGTCATCACTATAACCTGACTAGAGGGAGCCAGTCATCACTATAACCTGACTAGAGGGAGCCAGTCATCACTATAACCTGACTAGAGGGAGCCAGTCATCACTATAACCTGACTAGAGGGAGCCAGTCGTCAACATAACCTGACTAGAGGGAGCCAGTCGTCACTATAACCTGACTAGAGGGAGCCAGTCGTCACTATAACCTGACTAGAGGGAGCCAGTCATCACTATAACCTGACTAGAGGGAGCCAGTCGTCACTATAACCTGACTAGAGGGAGCCAGTCGTCACTATAACCTGACTAGAGGGAGCCAGTCGTCACTGTAACCTGACTAGAGGGAGCCAGTCATCACTATAACCTGACTAGAGGGAGCCAGTCATCACTATAACTAGACTAGAGGGAGCCAGTCATCACTGTAACCTGACTAGAGGGAGCCAGTCATCACTGTAACCTGACTAGAGGGAGCCAGTCGTCACTATAACCTGACTAGAGGGAGCCAGTCGTCACTATAACCTGACTAGAGGGAGCCAGTCGTCACTATAACCTGAGTAGAGGGAGCCAGTCGTCACTATAACCTGACTAGAGGGAGCCAGTCATCACTATAACCTGACTAGAGGGAGCCAGTCATCACTATAACCTGATTAGAGATAGCCAGTCATCACTATAACCTGACTAGAGGGAGCCAGTCGTCACTATAACCTGACTAGAGGGAGCCAGTCATCACTATAACCTGACTAGAGGGAGCCAGTCATCACTATAACCTGACTAGATGGAGCCAGTCATCACTATAACCTGAATAGAGGGAGCCAGTCATCACTATATCCTGACTAGAGGGAGCCAGTCATCACTATAACCTGACTAGAGGGAGCCAGTCTTCAATATAACCTGACTAGAGGGAGCCAGTCGTCACTATAACCTGACTAGAGGGAGCCAGTCGTCACTATAACCTGACTAGAGGGAGCCAGTCATCACTATAACCTGACTGGAGGGAGCCAGTCATCAATATAACCTGACCGGAGGGAGCCAGTCGTCACTATAACCTGACTGGAGGGAGCCAGTCGTCAACGTAACCTGACTAGAGGGAGCCAGTCATCACTATAACCTGACTAGAGGGAGCCAGTCATCACTATAACCTGACTAGAGGGAGCCAGTCGTCACTATAACCTGACTAGAGGGAGCCAGTCGTCACTATAACCTGACTAGAGGGAGCCAGTCGTCACTATAACCTGACTAGAGGGAGCCAGTCATCACTATAACCTGACTAGAGGGAGCCAGTCGTCGACGTAACCTGACTAGAGGGAGCCAGTCGTCACTATAACCTGACTAGAGGGAGCCAGTCGTCACTATAACCTGACTAGAGGGAGCCAGTCATCACTATAACCTGACTAGAGGGAGCCAGTCGTCACTATAACCTGACTAGAGGGAGCCAGTCGTCACTATAACCTGACCAGAGGGAGCCAGTCGTCACTATAACCTGACTAGAGGGAGCCAGTCGTCACTATAACCTGACTAGAGGGAGCCAGTCATCACTATAACCTGACTAGAGGGAGCCAGTCATCACTATAACCTGACTAGAGGGAGCCAGTCGTCACTATAACCTGACTAGAGGGAGCCAGTCATCACTATAACCTGACTAGAGGAAGCCAGTCATCACTATAACCTGACTAGAGGGAGCCAGTCATCACTATAACCTGACTAGAGGAAGCCAGTCATCACTATAACCTGACTAGAGGAAGCCAGTCATCACTATAACCTGACTAGAGGGAGCCAGTCGTCACTATAACCTGACTAGAGGGAGCCAGTCGTCAACATAACCTGACTAGAGGGAGCCAGTCGTCACTATAACCTGACTAGAGGGAGCCAGTTGTCACTATAACCTGACTAGAGGGAGCCAGTCGTCACTATAACCTGACTAGAGGGAGCCAGTCGTCACTATAACCTGACTAGAGGGAGCCAGTCATCACTATAACCTGACTAGAGGGAGCCAGTCGTCACTATAACCTGACTAGAGGGAGCCAGTCGTCACTATAACCTGACTAGAGGGAGCCAGTCGTCACTGTAACCTGACTAGAGGGAGCCAGTCATCACTGTAACCTGACTAGAGGGAGCCAGTCATCACTATAACTAGACTAGAGGGAGCCAGTCATCACTATAACCTGACTAGAGGGAGCCAGTCATCACTATAACCTGACTAGAGGGAGCCAGTCGTCAATGTAACCTGACTAGAGGGAGCCAGTCATCACTATAACCTGACTAGAGGGAGCCAGTCGTCAATGTAACCTGACTAGAGGGAGCCAGTCATCACTATAACCTGACTAGAGGGAGCCAGTCGTCAACGTAACCTGACTAGAGGGAGCCAGTCATCACTATAACCTGACTAGAGGGAGCCAGTCGTCAACGTAACCTGACTAGAGGGAGCCAGTCGTCAACGTAACCTGACTAGAGGGAGCCAGTCGTCAACGTAACCTGACTAGAGGGAACCAGTCGTCAATATAACCTGACTTGATGGAGCCAGTCATCACTATAACCTGACTAGAGGGAGCCAGTCGTCAACGTAACCTGACTAGAGGGAGCCAGTCGTCAACGTAACCTGACTAGAGGGAGCCAGTCATCACTATAACCTGACTAGAGGGAGCCAGTCGTCGACGTAACCTGACTAGAGGGAGCCAGTCGACACTATAAATGGACTAGAGGGAGCCAGTCGTCACTATAACCTGACTAGAGGGAGCCAGTCATCACTATAACCTGACTAGAGGGAGCCAGTCATCACTGTAACCTGACTAGAGGGAGCCAGTCATCAACGTAACCTGACTAGAGGGAGCCAGTCGTCACTATAATCTGACTAGAGGGAGCCAGTCATCACTATAACCTGACTAGAGGGAGCCAGTCATCACTATAACCTGACTAGAGGGAGCCAGTCATCACTGTAACCTGACTAGAGGGAGCCAGTCATCACTGTAACCTGAGTAGAGGGAGCCAGTCATCACTGTAACCTGACTAGAGGGAGCCAGTCGTCACTAAAACCTGACTAGAGGGAGCCAGTGGTCACTATAACCTGACTAGAGGGAGCCAGTCATCACTATAACCTGACTAGAGGGAGCCAGTCATCACTATAACCTGACTAGAGGGAGCCAGTCATCACTATAACCTGACTAGAGGGAGCCAGTCGTCACTATAACCTGACTAGAGGGAGCCAGTCGTCACTATAACCTGACTAGAGGGAGCCAGTCATCACTATAACCTGACTAGAGGGAGCCAGTCGTCACTGTAACCTGACTAGAGGGAGCCAGTCGTCACTGTAACCTGACTAGAGGGAGCCAGTCGTCACTGTAACCTGACTAGAGGGAGCCAGTCGTCACTATAACCTGACTAGAGGGAGCCAGTCGTCACTATAACCTGACTAGAGGGAGCCAGTCGTCACTATAACCTGACTAGAGGGAGCCAGTCGTCACTATAACCTGACTTGAGGGATCCAGTCGTCAACGTAACCTGACTAGAAGGAAACCCCACTCCTCCTCCCGCGGCTGTACTTCGTAAATTCTGCCGTTATGCTCCTGAAGTTTTCAGTAATAGACTACACTAGCAGTCGGCAACCTTTTCCAGTTGGAGTGCAAATTTATCTGACCATTTCTACCAATATGTGTGCCAGTTAGGATTTTCATATGCACATTTTCATGGAACAGTTTCATTTAGTTTATAATAGTATCTCGAAATTATTGTCTGTGATTAATCTACATTCTATCTAAATCTAAATGAAAATTATACAAATCTATAAGTAACTTTTATTGCCATTGCCAACTAAGTAAAAATAGCCTACATAAAGCCAACAAATAAAAACATTGCAGCCTGCAGGTAGAAAATATCCTGATAAAAACAATTATCCTAGAAATCACATTGGCTGCACATGGCCTGTCTACCACGAACTTGAAACATTGTATCAACTATCAACTGGGTCCTCCGAAACTTGCAACATTGTATAAAATATTTGGGGCCCTCAGAGTTTCCAGGGCAGTGAGTTCGGGACAGACACAGCTGTCGGCTATTTGTACAAAGAATAAGAAGTAATCAGGTATTTTGTGACATTTCCACTGGATAAGAGCATTACATTTTACCCTTTTATGCTGAGTGGTTATCGAAAGGGTGAGAGCTGGAAATATTTAACGAAAATACTTTGAGGAACTATTGTCAGGTACACTAGTCCTACTTCTATATGTGTAATCAGGAGTGCATCTTCGTCCTTCCTCAACATTGACAGGAGGGTTTCAAACAAAAGACAATGAATGAATTGACAAAACTGACGCATCTTGCGGGGTCAGGTCAAATCAAATTTTATTTGTCACATACACATGGTTAGCAGATGTTAATGCGAGTGTAGCGAAATGCTTGTACTTCTAGTTCCGACAGTGCAGTAATATCTAACAAGTAATCTAACAAATTCACAACTACCTTATACACACAAATGTAAGGGATGAATAAGAATATGTACATAAAAATATATGTATGAGCAATGGCCGTGCGTCATAGGCAAGATGCAGTAGATGGTATAGAATACAGTATATACATATGAGATGAGTAATGTATGATATGTGAACATTATTAAAGCGGCGTTATTGAAAGTGACTAGTGATACCTTTTATTAAGTCCATTTATTAAAGTGGCCAGAGATTGAGTCTGAATGTTGGCAGCAGCCACTCAAGGTTAGTGATGGCTGTTTAACAGTCTGATGGCCTTGAGCTAGAAGCTGTTTTTTCAGTCTCTCGGTCCCAGCTTTGATGCACCTGTACTGACCTCGCCTTCTGGATGATAACATTGTGAACAGGCAGTGGCTCGGGTAGTTGTTGTCCTTGATGATCTTTTTGGCCTTCCTGTGACATCGGGTGGTGTAGGTGTCCTGGAGGGCAGGTAGTTTGCCACTGGTGATGCGTTGTGCAGACCGGACCACCCTCTGGAGAGCCTTGCGGTTGAGGGCGGTGCAGTTGCCATACCAGGCGGTGATACAGCCCGACAGGATGCTCTTGATTGTGCATCAGTAAAAGTTTGAGTGTTTTTGGTGACAAGCCCAATATCTTCAGCCTCCTGAGGTTGAAGAGGCACTGTTGCGCCTTCTTCACCACGCTGTCTGTGTGGGTGGACCATTTCAGTTTGTCTGTGATGTGTACGCCGAGGAACTTAAAACTTTCCACTTTCTCCACTACTGTCCCGTCGATGTGGATGGGGGGTGCTCCCTCTGCAGTTTCCTGAAGTCCACGATCATCTCCTTTGTTTTGTTGAAGTTGGGTGAGAGGTTATTTTCCTGACACCACACTCCAAGGGCCCTAACCTCTTCCCTGTAGGCCGTCTTGTCGTTGTTGATAATCAAGCCGACCACTGTAGCGTTGCCTGCAAACTTGATGATTGAGTTGGAGGCGTGCATGGCCACGCAGTCATGGGTGAACAGGGAGGACAGGAGAGGGCTGAGAACGCACACTTGTGGGGACCCAGTGTTGAGGATCAGCGGGGTGGAGATATTGTTTCCTACCTTTGCCACCTGGGGTGGCCGGTCAGAAAGTCCAGGACCCAGTTGCACATGGCGGGGTCAAGACCCAGGGTCTCGAGCTTAATGACTAGTTTGGAGGGTACTATGGTATTCAATTCTGAGCTGTAATCAATGAACAGCATTCTTATATAGGTGTTCCTCTTGTCCAGATGAGACAGGGCAGTGTGCAGTGCGATGGCGATTGCATCATCAGTGGACTTATTGGGGAGGTAAGCAAATTGGAGTGGCTCTAGGGTATCGGATAGGTGGAGGTGATATGATCCTTGACTAGTCTCTCAAAGCACTTCATGATGACAGAAATGAGTGCAACGGGGCAATAATCATTTAGTTCTTAGCTTTCGTGGGAACAGGAATCTGTCTGACTTTGTTGTTCACACAGGAGAGAGACGTGACTATCATGGATCCTCTGGGGAGCCTCAACAACCTCATGGTGCTGACGAGGCAGAGAAGAGTCTCTCCACATCAGAACTCCTCAAGAAACACCTGCAGAGATCCACGGGGAAGAGAACTCACTGCTGCTCTGACTGTGGGAAGAGATTCACCTCATCATCAGGCATTAAAATTCATCAGAGAATCCACACAGGAGAGAAATCGTATAGCTGTGATCAATGTGGGAAGAGTTTCACTCAGCTAAGCAGCCTGATATCACACCAGAGAACACACACAGGAGAGAAACCTTATAGCTGTGCTCAATGTGGGAAAAGTTTTACTAGTCTAGCAAGTGGACTACACACCATATAACACATACAGAGACACCTCAGCTGTGATCATTGTGACCAGAGATAATTTGATAAAATACCTCTGATCAAACATCAGAAAATACATACATGAAGGAGTTGTTTCATGATATAAATGAATTAATGTCACAATGTAGAATGTTTAAACATTATAGTCGGAATATTTTTATAATGTCACAGTGTTGAACCCTAAACGTTTGCCCCCTGTTCTATTGATTTCAACTTGATAGGGATTTTAGCCTCACGGAAAAATACAGGCTCTGAATTGAAAGAGTACTATTTATGTCATTTAACGAAAATTGACAACAAAAAAAAAAGTTGTGTTACACTTACCATGTTGGTGACCCACTTGAATCAAAATGCAACACTTCAAAATGTTTTCTACAAATTGTCCTCTAACCAGGGATGCACACATTATTCCCAGCTTGCAACCTCTTCTCCCACAAATTAGTTTAGCGATGAGTTATGACAAACAAGTGTTGCGTTCCTTTGTTTAGCGACCCCTAAATTGAAATGCATCAGTCCAAAATGTAGGTGACTGTCTTCTGCAAGTTGTCCTCTAACCAGTGAGGTAAAATATATCTCCCATTTCCATGTGTTTGTTTTAGTTATTAGTTTCAACATCCCGTACAACCTGATTTCCCCCCTAATCGATATCAGTGATTTATTGCTACTTGTCAAAACAACAGCGTTTCTGGTGCTTGTGCAGTTTATAAGGTGCTTGTTTTAAAAAAAACTGCAAGTAATATGATTATTGTGGCAGATGTTTGTGTATACAGTATAGCCCATTTTATGTTTAGGTTTTCAATATATCACAAACTGTTTCTGCATATTGGTTATTGATTTGTACATGTTAAAACTGTGTTTTGACATTGGGGCTATCCCACCTAGCAAAATGTAATTGAAAAGACGTTGAAAATAAGACTATGCAACCAAATACTTCATATTTACATTTCATGAAACATTTACAGTGGGGGAAAAAAGTATTTGATCCCCTGCTGATTTTGTACGTTTGCCCACTGACAAAGAAAGGATCAGTCTATAATTTTAATGGTAGGTTTATTTGAACAGTGAGAGACAGAATAACAACAAAAATATCCAGAAGAACGCATGTCAGAAATGTTATAAATTGATTTTCATTTAAATGAGGGAAATAAGTATTTGACCCCCTCTCAATCAGAAAGATTTCTGGCTCCCAGGTGTCTTTTATACAGGTAACGAGCTGAGATTCGGAGCACACTCTTAAAGGGAGTGCTCCTAACCGCAGCTTGTTACCTGTAAAAAAGACACCTGTCCACAGAAGCAAACAATCAATCAGACTTCAAACTCTCCATCATGGCCAAGACCAAAGAGCTCTCCAAGGATGTCAGGGACAAGATTGTAGACCTACACAAGGCTGGAATGGGCTACAAGACCATCGCCAAGCAGCTTGGTGAGAAGGTGACAACATTTGGTGCGATTATTCGCAAATGGAAGAAACACAAAAGAACTGTCAATATCCCTCGGCCTGGGTTTGTTTCCATGCAAGATCTCACCTCGTGGAGTTGCAATGATCATGAGAACGGTGAGGAATCAGCCCAGAACTACACGGGAGGATCTTGTCAATGATCTCAAGGCAGCTGGGACCATAGTCACCAAGAAAACAATTGGTAACACACTACGCCGTGAAGGACTGAAATCCTGCAGCGCCCGCATGGTCCCCCTGCTCAAGAATACATATACAGTGCCTTGCGAAAGTATTCGGCCCCCTTGAACTTTTCGACCTTTTGCCACATTTCAGGCTTCAAACATAAAGATATAAAACTGTACTTTTTTGTGAAGAATCAACAAGTGGGACACAATCATGAAGTGGAACGAAATTTATTGGATATTTCAAACTTTTTTAACAAATAAAAAAACTGAAAAATTGGGCATGCAAAATTATTCAGCCCCCTTAAGTTAATACTTTGTAGCGCCACCTTTTGCTGCGATTACAGCTGTAAGTCGCTTGGGGTATGTCTATCAGTTTTGCACATCGAGAGACTGAAATTTTTGCCCATTCCTCCTTGCAAAACAGCTCGAGCTCAGTGAGGTTGGATGGAGAGCGTTTGTGAACAGCAGTTTTCAGTTCTTTCCACAGATTCTCGATTGGATTCAGGTCTGGACTTTGACTTGGCCATTCTAACACCTGGATATGTTTATTTGTAAACCATTCCATTGTAGATTTTGCTTTATGTTTTGGATCATTGTCTTGTTGGAAGACAAATCTCCGTCCCAGTCTCAGGTCTTTTGCAGACTCCATCAGGTTTTCTTCCAGAATGGTCCTGTATTTGGCTCCATCCATCTTCCCATCAATTTTAACCATCTTCCCTGCCCCTGCTGAAGAAAAGCAGGCCCAAACCATGATGCTGCCACCACCATGTTTGACAGTTGGGATGGTGTGTTCAGGGTGATGAGCTGTGTTGCTTTTACGCCAAACATAACGTTTTGCATTGTTGCCAAAAAGTTCGATTTTGGTTTCATCTGACCAGAGCACCTTCTTCCACGTTTGGTGTGTCTCCCAGGTGGCTAGTGGCAAACTTTAAACAAAACTTTTTATGGATATCTTTAAGAAATGGCTTTCTTCTTGCCACTCTTCCATAAAGGCCAGATTTGTGCAGTATACGACTGATTGTTGTCCTATGGACAGAGTCTCCCACCTCAGCTGTAGATCTCTGCAGTTCATCCAGAGTGATCATGGGCCTCTTGGCTGTATCTCTGATCAGTCTTCTCCTTGTATGAGCTGAAAGTTTAGAGGGATGGCCGGGTCTTCGTAGATTTGCAGTGGTCTGATACTCCTTCCATTTCAATATTATCGCTTGCACAGTGCTCCTTGGGATGTTTAAAGCTTGGGAAAAAATTTGGTATCCAAATCCGACTTTAAACTTCTCCACAACAGTATCTCGGACCTGCCTGGTGTGTTCCTTGTTCTTCATGATGCTCTCTGCGCTTTAAACGGACCTCTGAGACTATCACAGAGCAGGTGCATTTATACGGAGACTTGATTACACACAGGTGGATTCTATTTATCATCATTAGTCATTTAGGTCAACATTGGATCATTCAGAGATCCTCACTGAACTTCTGGAGAGAGTTTGCTGCACTGAAAGTAAAGGGGCTGAATAATTTTGCACGGACAATTTTTCCGTTTTTTATTTGTTAAAAAAGTTTGAAATATCCAATAAATTTCGTTCCACTTCATAATTGTGTCCCACTTGTTGTTGATTCTTCACAAAAAATTACAGTTTTATATCTTTGTTTGAAGCCTGAAATGTGGCAAAAGATCGAAAAGTTCAAGGGGGCCGAATACTTTCGCAAGGCACTGTACATGCCCGTCTGCAGTTTGCCAATGAACAACTGACTGACTCAGAGGACAACTGGTGAAAGTGTTGTGGTCAGATGAGACCAAAATGGAGCTCTTTGACATCAACTCAACTCGTCCTGTTTGAAGGAGGAGGAATGCTGCCTATGACCCCAAGAACACCACCTTCACCGTCAAACATGGAGGTGGAAACATTATGCTTTGGGGGTGTTTTTCTGCTAAGGGGACAGAACAACTTCACCACATCAAAGGGACAATGGACGGGGCCATGTACCGTCAAATCTTGGGTGAGAACCTCCTTCCCTCAGCCAGGGCATTGAAAATGGGTTGTGGATGGGTATTCCAGCATGACAATGACCCAAAACACACAGCCAAGGCAACAAAGGAGTGGCTCAAGAAGAAGCACATTAAGGTCCTGGAGTGGCCTAGCCAGTCTCCAGACCTTAATCCCATAGAAAATCTGTGGAGGGAGCTGAAGGTTCGAGTTGCCAAACGTCAGCCTCGAAACCTTAATGACTTGGAGAAGATCTGCAAAGAGGAGTGGGACAAAATCCCTCCTGAGATGTGTGCAAACCTGGTGGCCAACTACAAGAAACGTCTGACCTCTGTGATTGCCAACAAGGGTTTTGCCACCAAGTACTAAGTCATGTTTTGCAGAGGGGTCAAATACTTATTTCCCTCATTAAAATGCAAATCATTTTATAACATTTTTGACATGCGTTTTTCTGGATTTTTTTGTTGTTATTCTGTCTCTCACTGTTCAAATAAACCTACTATTAAAATTATAGACTGATCATTTCTTTGTAAGTGGGCAAACGTACAAAATCAGCAGGGGATCAAATACTTTTCCCCCCACTGTAGTAATCATAATTATTTATGTAACCAACTGACAATTTTTGGTACAATTATATTGACATTGTTACCCTGCTTTTAGAATATCAGGGTTCATTCTCAGATGTGCCAACCCAAATGTACTAGAGCATGACATTGGGGACTGGGCCCCGATCCAACAACATGCCTATCTAGTGAACCCTGAAAAGAGAGAGAAGCTCAGCAGTAAAGTGGAAAGTTACTACGGATATTGCAGGAGTTTCCCCTTGAAATCAGACATGTCTGTGGTAAGGACAACTTGGTTGCTGATTTTCTCAAGGATGGGCAGTCAAAAATATTTGCATTTAGCCAGTGCGTTTCCATGGATCACAATTTATTTTGACTGCACGTTCTTCCGTATTGGAGATGAGTTTTGTTTGGGCTCGTTCCAAGGGGAGGAGAGTTCTAGAAGCTAGTGAGTTTTAGGAAGACGAAAGTTCTAGAAGCTAGTGAGTTTTAGGGAGACGAGACTTCTAGAAGCTAGTGAGTTTTAGGATTCTATAGAAAGAAAAAAGGATAAAAGATACGATTGTATATTATTATTATTTAGAAATGTGCGTTTTTTTCTTGTTTTAATTGTTGACAGCCAGTAGACACCATGTTTATATTGGTGGAGGTGAAGCATTTTAGTTGATTTTAATATGAAATGGAAGTTGTTTTCTGTTGGTGGTGAGTAACCTTTTCCAACAAAAATATAGGATATATTTGTTGTCTTAAAGGGGAAGGTGTTACAGGCTTTGGTTTTTCCATTTATGTTTTGAGGTTGGACTTTAGCACGTCTAGCTCGTTAGCACGTAGGACGCTCATTAGTCCTTCAGTTGTTCATCTTTTGTTTTTTATTCTCTTATGTTTGTTGTGTAGTAAATATTTTTTTTTTATTCCTGTGAAGCCATTGCATTGCATCCATGTCTGAAATGTGCTGTATAAATAAAGCTTGATTTGATTTGAACATATTGCAAAAGAAATTAACCCAATGACTGACAATCAACAGACTTCATTTTAATTTGTATTTTATTTAACCTTTATTTAACTAGGAAGTCAGTTAAGAACAGATTCTTATTTACAATGACGGCCTACCAGGGAACAGTGGGTTAACTGCCTTGTTCAGGGGCAGGACAACATATTTTTACCTTGTCAGCTCTAACCACTAGGCTACCTGCCGCCCTCTTGCATAACAAATGAGCACATATTTTAGTCCATCTTAGAATGAAAAACATTATCAATTCAGTGTATCTTCCACTATGTCAAAACAGTATCACTTTTCAACCAACCCAGTGCATTGTTTGAAACTGAAAAGTTTTGAAATCAACAATACGTCAAAGGATTCAACAACTGTAAACTGAAACAAACAATTGGATCAAACAGATCAATCCCACTGGACATTAGGTTTCATTCAGACCGTGCAGGGCTTAGATTAAGGAAGGACTAATTAAACTAGGACATTTAAGTAGCTTTCCTGAACGTGGCTTAAATTTGGCTTAGTTTGTCGGAGACTGGAGTAAGGTAAGTAAGCCTAAATGAGAATACCTAGGTTAAGCCTGATTAGGTTCAGTATGAACACCTGGGTTAAGCCTGATTAGATTCAGTATGAACACCTGGGTTAATCCTGATTAGGTTCAGTATGAACACCTGGGTTAATCCTGATTAGGCTCAGTATGAACACCTGGGTTAATCCTGACTAGGCTCAGTATGAACACCTGGATTAATCCTGATTAGGTTCAGTATGAACACCTGGCTTAATCCTGATTAGGTTCAGCATGAACACCTGGGTTAATCCTGATTAGGTTCAGTATGAACACCTGGGTTAATCCTGATTAGGTTCAGTATGAACACCTGGGTTAATCCTGATTAGGTTCAGTATGAACACCTGGGTTAATCCTGATTAGGCTCAGTATGAACACCTGGATTAATCCTGATTAGGTTCAGTATGAACACCTGGGTTAATCCTGATTAGGTTCAGCATGAACACCTGGGTTAATCCTGATTAGGTTCAGTATGAACACCTGGGTTAATCCTGATTAGGTTCAGTATGAACACCTGGGTTAATCCTGATTAGGTTCAGTATGAACACCTGGTTTAATCCTGATTAGGTTCAGTATGAACACCTGGTTTAATCCTGATTAGGTTCAGTATGAACACATGCTGTTGGTCTAGTGGTGCTCATTAAAATCCGGAATAGAAAACACCAATACTGGTGTGAATCTTGAGACGAAACAATGGCAGAGGCAAAAATAATTTGTTCAAAAAAACTTTAGTGTGCATGAAAAAACACTCCAAAACAAATGTCAAACCATCCAGTTATTGAAGGTAAAACCACACTGCTGCTACTGAGCAGTAGAACAAGAGGGTTGGGCTGCAATTTGCAGTGAATTCAATGGAAATGTTACCACAAGAAGAGTACAACAACTGGAGGTGAGATATCTGCATTATTATCAGGATTACAACAAGAAACAACAACTTCAGGTGAGATATCTGCATTATTATCAGGATTACAAGAAACAACAACTTCAGGTGAGATATCTGCATTATTATCAGGATTACAAGAAGAAACAACAACTTCAGGTGAGATATCTGCATTATTATCAGGATTACAAGAAGAAACAACAACTAGAGGTGAGATATCTGCATTATTATCAGGATTACAAGAAGAAACAACAACTAGAGGTGAGATATCTGCATTATTATCAGGATTACAAGAAGAAACAACAACTAGAGGTGAGATATCTGCATTATTATCAGGATTACAACAAGAAACAACAACTTCAGGTGAGATATCTGCATTATTATCAGGATTACAAGAAACAACAACTTCAGGTGAGATATCTGCATTATTATCAGGATTACAAGAAGAAACAACAACTTCAGGTGAGATATCTGCATTATTATCAGGATTACAAGAAGAAACAACAACTAGAGGTGAGATATCTGCATTATTATCAGGATTACAAGAAGAAACAACAACTAGAGGTGAGATATCTGCATTATTATCAGGATTACAAGAAGAAACAACAACTAGAGGTGAGATATCTGCATTATTATCAGGATTACAAGAAGAAACAACATCTTCAGGTGAGATATCTGCATTATTATCAGGATTACAAGAAGAAAGAACAACTAGAGGTGAGATATCTACATTATTATCAGGATTTCACATTTCTCATATTCATATTTTTGTGACATCACTTCTATTATTAAATTATATCTGCCTTTTACAGACTCTGTGGAAGAACCTTAAACTGGGTTTAAAAAGAGAGAAAGCAGAGATCAGAAGAGAGAGATTTACTACTGGTGGTGGACCACCAAAACAACACAACACTGATGAATTGAGTGACTTCCTGTCTGGAATAATAGAGCAGCAGCAACCTCTGGATGGTATACCAGATGATGACCAACCTCTGGATGGTATACCAGATGATGACCATCCTTTGGATGGTATACCGGACGATGACCAACCTCTGGATGGTATACCAGATGATGACCAACCTCTGGATGGTATACAGGACGATGACCAACCTCTGGATGGTATACCAGATGATGACCAACCTCTGGATGGTATACCAGATGATGACCAACCTCTGGATGGTATACCAGATGATGACCAACCTCTGGATGATATACCGGATGATGACCAACCTCTGGATGGTATACCGGACGATGACCAACCTCTGGATGGTATACCGGACGATGACCAACCTCTGGATGGTATACCGGATGATGACCAACCTCTGGATGGTATACCAGATGATGAGCATTTGGACAGTTCAGATGAAGAACTGAGCACAAATGGTACATGTACCAAAGACAGTAAATTGGTTACTTCCTTTGGTAAATATATTCCACTGTCTGTGTCAATCTTTATTCTTCTTCATTCTAAGGACCATATGAGTTTATTTGTGCGTCTAACCATGTTCTTTTTCCAGAGGAAAGGAATGTGAACAGGTTGGAAGAGCCAGTACACAGTGAGGGTGGAATGAGAACAGGTTGGAAGAGCCAGTACACAGTGAGGGTGTAATGTGAACAGGTTGGAAGAGCCAGTACACAGTGAGGGTGTAATGTGAACAGGTTGGAAGAGCCAGTACACAGTGAGGGTGTAATGTGAACAGGTTGGAAGAGCCAGTACACAGTGAGGGTGTAATGTGAACAGGTTGGAAGAGCCAGTACACAGTGAGGGTGGAATGTGAACAGGTTGGAAGAGCCAGTACACAGTGAGGGTGTAATGTGAACAGGTTGGAAGAGCCAGTACACAGTGAGGGTGTAATGTGAACAGGTTGGAAGAGCCAGTACACAGTGAGGGTATAATGTGAACAGGTTAGAAGAGCCAGTACACAGTGAGGGTGTAATGTGAACAGGTTGGAAGAGCCAGTACACAGTGAGGGTGTAATGTGAACAGGTTGGAAGAGCCAGTACACAGTGAGGGTATAATGTGAACAGGTTAGAAGAGCCAGTACACAGTGAGGGTGTAATGTGAACAGGTTGGAAGAGCCAGTACACAGTGAGGGTGGAATGTGAACAGGTTGAAAGAGCCAGTACACAGTGAGTGTGAACCCTCCACATCTGCTATAACATCCCTGAGAGAAGATGCTAACACCACCTTTCAACAGAGAACAAAGAAGTTAACCTCAGCCATGAGCACATCTGTTTCTCATCCTAATATCCTCTGACCATATTACTATGTAGTAACTATTAGTAGACCATGTTACTATGTAGTAACTATTAGTAGACCATATTACTATGTAGTAACTATTAGTAGACAATATTAATATGTAGTAACTATTAGTAGACCATATTACTATGTAGTAACTATTAGTAGACCATATTACTATGTAGTAACTCTTAGTAGACCATGTTACTATGTAGTAACTCTTAGTAGACCATGTTACTATGTAGTAACTATTAGTAGACCATATTACTATGTAGTAACTATTAGTAGACCATGTTACTATGTAGTAACTATTAGTAGACCATGTTACTATGTAGTAACTATTAGTAGACCATATTTCTATGTAGTAACTATTAGTAGACATGTTAGTATGTAGTAACTATTAGTAGACCATGTTACTATGTAGTAACTATTAGTAGACCATGTTACTATGTAGTAACTATTAGTAGACCATATTACTATGTAGTAACTATTAGTAGACATGTTACTATGTAGTAACTATTAGTAGACCATGTTACTATGTAGTAACTATTAGTAGACCATGTTACTATGTAGTAACTATCAGTAGACCATGTTACTATGTAGTAACTATTAGTAGACCATGTTACTATGTAGTAACTATTAGTAGACCATATTACTATGTAGTAACTATTAGTAGACCATGTTTCTCACCCTAATATCCACTGTCACCAAGTAGTTGTCCACTATGTTGTCCTCTGAAACTGAGACCAATGAAGTGTTAAGGGAAATCCTTCCATCCTGAGTTGCACCTTTCCAACAGGCAACAATGTTTGACAACTATAAATGAGGAGTTCATCCACCCTGAACATTGATGGAAAACCAGTTGTTATTGTTACGGTACTCCTCAGCATCAGGAGTTGATGGCAACCAGTTGTTATGGTTACGGTACTCCTCAGCATCAGGAGTTGATGTAAAACCAGTTGTTATGGTTACGGTACTCCTCAGCATCAGGAGCTGATGGACACTTGATGGGAACATGACATCCATCTAACCAGCCAATCACTCCTGGGAACTGCCCATATTCAGAGAACTGCACTTTATAGTTGGCTTGGCCAGCAGCATCAGGAAACTAGATGTAAAGACTCCTCCTGCAGACTTTATAGTTGGCTTGACCAGCAGCATCAGGAAACTAGATGTAAAGACTCCTCCTGCAGACTTTATAGTTGGCTTGGCCTGCAGCATCAGGAAACTAGATGTAAAGACTCCTCCTGCAGACTTTGTGAACTATTAAACACACAGTTGCTTCATTGGCACCACACAAATCACCAGTTTCACAATGAAAGATTCCAGATGCCAAAACCCTCAGTGATCAGAACTTGGAGAGAATTGGGTGAAGGCCTTCCTCTTTGAGACAGAGAGGAAAGTCGAGGCTCAAGCAGAGATATTATCTCCAATGCATTTTCTTTGTACATACGAAAGCGGTCTCAAAGTAATGTAATGGATTACTCCTATCCACAAGTACTGGTCTGGCTGGCCTCTGTAGTGCATGTTGGTCTTCATTTAGACATTCCACATAGTCCAGGCTCCCTCACAAACAGCACTAAGCAGAAGTTAAACCTGCCTCTTTGAAAGATTAATTTAATCTTCAATTTAGTCCTAGAGTAGCTCTAATCCTCCCTCTTGCAATCGGCTTTGATTAGTCCAGAACAGGCTAAATCAACGACTATTTTAAGATAACTCAAAGCGACTTGCACAGACTTAAGACGGCTCAAACAAGCATTTTAGTCTGGGACTAAGCTTAAGCCTTGTCTGTGAAACCGGCCCTGAGTTTTTTATATAATATTACTAAATGTGTTTCTTTCTGTGTTGCAGGGGCAGTCAAGAAATGGAACAGCAAGGCCACAGAACATGACATAATCAGAGCTGTGGGAGACCACCTCAAGCCCCTGGTAGAGCCGGGGGTGGTGTTTACCACTCCACCACACCTTCAGCAGGCTGGAAAAGTGGGATTGATACTGTTTTTCATATTAAGATGGACCAAGAAATGTGTTGCTTTTACACATTTGTTCATTGGTTTGGAAATAGTCTTGATTGGTCAGTCATTGGATTCATTTGTTTTACAATATGTTTAAATCAAGCTTTATTTATACAGCACATTTCAGACATGGATGCAACGCAATGGTTTCACAGGGGGAAAAAAACAAATATTTAGTACACAACAAACGGAGGATAAAAAACAAGATTAACAACTGAAAGACTAATGAACATACTAAGGAAATGCCATTGATTAAAATATTAACAATTGGATGCAACATCCAACACAATATATCAGCTTGTTTTACTACATTGTTTGTTGTTACGTTTCCCAGCAAGAAAAATCTAAAATGTTGCTCAAACAGAAGAGGAACTAACAAAGAGTCACTGACAACAACCACAACTAAACAGGTGGGGTTTTAGGAGGGGTTCTGATAGACACTATGGGGGTGTCTACTGAAAGTTGACTAGTAACAACAACTGGGACCTAAAAGACACCCACCATGAGACCCACTAAATCTGCCCAAGAAGAGGAAAACAAAAGAAAAACCCACACGAAACTTAAAGACAGGAAGCAAACCAAAAAGGTGGAGCAACTAAAGATGTTGACTCTCCACATGTATCAAGACAACTGGAGCACTGAGCCAGACACTCTTAAATAGAACCTGGACCAGCTCAGGTGAAACACCTTCCCACTAACGAGATGACCAAGTCAGCACAGGTGTAACACATACTGACTAACGAGGTGACACCAATCAGTGTGTCCTACGTGCTAACGAGCTAGACGTGCTAACGAGCTAACACCAATCAGTGCACCGAAGACACATTTCAGTTGTACAACTGACTAGGTATCCCCCTTTCCTACGTGCTAAAGTCCAACCTCAAAACATAAATGGAAAAACCAAAGCCTGAAACACCTTCCCCCTTAAGACAACAAATATATCCAATGTTTTTGTTGGACAAGTTTGCTTACCAACAACAGAAAACAACTTCCATTTCACATTATAATCAACTACAATGTTTCACCTTCTACAATATAAACATGGTGTCTACTGGCTGTCAACAATTAAAAACAAGAAAAAACACGTATTTCTAAATAATAATATACAATCGTGTTATTTTTTTTCTCCTATAGAATCCTAAAACTCACTAGCTTCTAGAACTCTCGTCTTCCTAAAACTCACTAGCTTCTAGAACTCTCGTCCCCTTGGAATGAGCCCAAACAAAACTAATCTCCAATACGGAAAAACGTGTCAAAATAAATTGTGATCCATGGTAACGCACTGGCCAAACGCAAAACACAAATCTTTTTGACTGCCCACCCTTGAGACAATCAGCAACCAAGTTGTCCTTACCACAGACATGTCTGATTTCAAGAGGAAACTCCTGCAATATCCATAGTAACTTTCCACCTCACTGCAGAGCTTCTCTCTCTTCTCAGGGTTCACTAGATAGGCATGTTGTTGGATCGGGCCCCAGTCCCCAATGTCATGCTCTAGTACATTTGGGTTGGCACATGTGAGAATGAACCCTGATATTCTAAAAGCAGGGCAACAATGTCAATAAAATTGTCAGTTGGTTGCATAAATAAATAGCATTACTAAATGTTACATGAAATGTAAATATGAAATATTTGGTTGCATAGTCCTTTTTTCAAAGTATTTTCAATTACATGTTGCTAGGTGGGATAGCCCAATGTCAAAACACAGTCCTAATGTGAACAAATCAATAACCAATATGCAGAAACAGTTTGTGATATATTGAAAACCTAAACATAAAATGGGCCATACTGCATACACAAACATCTGCCACAATAATCATATTACTTTTTAAAAACAAGCACCTTATAAACTGCACAAGCACGAGAAACGCTGTTGTTTTGACAAGTAGCAATAAATCACTGATATCGATTAGGGGTGAAATCAGGTTGTACGGGATGTTGAAACTAACACAACTAAAAAAAACACATGGAAATGGGAGATATCTGTTAACTCACTGATTAGAGGACAACCTTTCAGAAGACAGTCAGCTACATTTTGGACTGATGCATTTAAATGTAGGGGTCGCTAAACAAAGGAACACAACACTTATTTGTCATAACTCATCGCTAAAATAATTTGTGCGAGAGGAAGAAGATGAGGTTGCATGTCCTGTTAAAACTAACAGCTCAAAAACCACACGGAATCTGGGAATAGTGTGTACAACCCTGGTTAGAGCAAAATTTGTAGAAAACAGCTCGCTACATTTTGAAGTGTTGCATTTTAATTCAAGTGGGTCACCAACATGGTAAGTGTAACACAACTCTTTTTGTGTTAGTCACTTTTTGTTAAATCACATAAATAGTACTCTTTCAATTCAGAGCCTGGATTTTCCCCCTGAGGCTAATATCAATAGAACGGGGGAAAATGTTTAGGGTTCTAGATTGTGACTTAATTAAAATACTCCTACTACAATGTTTAAACATTCTACATTGTGACATTGATTAATTGATATCATGAAACAACTCCGTCATGTATTTTCTGATGTTTGATCAGATATCTTTTATCAGAGTATCTCTTCCCACATTGATCACAGCTAAAAAGTTCCTCCCCTGTGTGTGTTCTTTGGTGTCTAGTCAGGCTGCTTAGCCAAGTAAAACTATTCCCACATTGGTTACAGCTATAAGATTTCTCTCCTGTGTGTGTTCTTTTGTGTCTAGTCCGCATGCTAGATTTAGTAAAACTCATTCCACATTGAGCACAGCTATAAGGTTTCTCTCCTGTGTGTGTCTTCTGGTGTGCTGTCAGGCCCCCAGATGAAACAAAACTCTTCCCACATTGATTACAGCTATAAGATTTCTCTCCTGTGTGTGTTCTTTGGTGTCTAGTCAGGCTGCTTAGCCAAGTAAAACTATTCCCACATTGGTTACAGCTATAAGATTTCTCTCCTGTGTGTGTTCTTTTGTGTCTAGTCCGCATGCTAGATTTAGTAAAACTCATTCCACATTGAGCACAGCTATAAGGTTTCTCTCCTGTGTGTGTCTTCTGGTGTGCTGTCAGGCCCCCAGATGAAACAAAACTCTTCCCACATTGATTACAGCTATAAGATTTCTCTCCTGTGTGTGTTCTCTGGTGTACAACAAGACACCTAGACTTAGTAAAAATCTTCCCACATGCATCACAGCTATATGATTTCTTTCTTGTGTGTATTCTCTGGTGTCCTATCAGGGCGATTACCCTAGCAAAACTCTTCCCACATTGATCACAGCTGTAAGTTCTCTCTCCTGTGTGTGTTCTTTGGTGTATAATAACATAACTAGATTTATAAAAACTCTTCCCACATTGATCACAGCTATAAGATTTCTCTCCTGTGTGTGTTCTCTGGTGTGATATCAGGCTGGTTGACAGAGGAAAACTCTTCCCACAGTCAGAGCAGAAGTAAGGTTTCTCTCTTGTGTGATTTCTCAAGTGTATTTTAAGTTCTGATGAAAATTTAAACATTTTCCCACAATCAGAGCAGCAGTAAGAATTATCACTTGTGTGAATTCTCCGGTGTAGTTTAATGCCTGATGAGGTGCATCTTTTCCCACAGTCAGAGCAGCGGTGAGATCTCTTCCCTGTGGTTCTCCGCTGGTGTTTCTTGAGGTGTTCTGATATGGAGAGACTCTTCTCTGCCCTGTCAGCATCATGAGGTTGTTGAGGCTCCCTAGAGGATCCAGGATAGTGAGGTTTCTCTCCTGTGTGAACAACAAAGTCAAACAGATGGTTAAAGGCCCACAACAGCGGAAATCCACTGTAAAAGGTGATGCCAACAGCGTAGCCATGATGTTCTACAACAATTGACGTCTGTAATGAATGTAATGATTACTTGACATTTGTCTTAAAATGAGCAAGAATAGTCATATTTTGTCTTGTTTTCACATTAGTAGTAACATCGATGATTGTAGGCTAGAAATAAGTTATTGATGTTGTTGAAACTCTAAGCAGTGTGCCAGACGACTTTTGGTCTCCAATATAGGCCCCTTTCTGTGTTTGCTAAAATTGCGGCATGAGGGCGATGCACATGCAGTTTGGTTGTAGAAACTCCTCCCCACTAATGAGGAAACCGATACTTATGGATGTACTATATCTGCCTGGAGCAAAAATGGTGAGAAAAGATTTTAGTTTTTCACAATGTATTCTGAATGTGAATGGGGGAAAACTCAGGGGAGTAACCTCCATTTCCAGGTTGCTTATGAGTACATTTCACACTACTTTGGATTATAATTGTAAGGCTCATTTGAATCTCCTGCTTAATATATGTTTGTGTTATAGTCGCAAATCAACCGCTTTGTACTTAAAAAAAACACTTCAACCAGAAAAAATGCTCTTTGGCTAGCTTTTCCATCAAGGTGACAATGAGGGTTTGTACACTGTTTGAACACTGTTTATTTGGCCCATAACTTCACCTAACAACAAATATAGGAAAATATCTCTGTGTGTTGTACAATAGCCTATCCATCAAGGAACAGTTCTCTACACATTATGAGCTAAGTAGGAATGTTGGCTCCAACGTGGAGCACGGCATAACTGTCTTTACCAGAGTAAGGAATGAAGAAGCACTTTGGTTGTTGTTGCATGTTGTGATGTTTGTCATTTGACTGTCATTCAGAAAATGATTTCCTGGATCAGCTGATGATAGTTTAACATGTGACTAACAGCTACAGTATTAAGAATTATGTGTAATTATTGAAGAACCGCGTTAATGACAGTAACCATTTGGGTGTTGTCAATAAAGTTACTATATATATATATATATATATATATTAACCTTTATTTAACCAGGTAGGCCAGTTGAGAACAAGTTCTCATTTACAACTGTGACCTGGCCAAGATAAAGCAAAGCAGTGCGACAAAAACAACAGTTACACGTGGGATAAACAAACGTACAGTCAATAACACAATAGAAATATCTACATACATTGTGTGCAAATGGAGTACGGAGGTAAGGCAATAAATATGCCATAGTAGCAGAGTAATCACAATTTAGCAGATTAACACTGGAGTGATAGATGAGCAGATGATGATGTGCAAGTAGAAATACTGGTGTGCAAAAGAGCAAAAAAAGTTAATAAAAACATGGGGATGAGGTAGGTAGTTGGATGGGCTATTTACAGATGAGCTGTGTTCAGCTGCAGCGATCGGTAAGCTGCTCAGATAGCTGATGCTTAAAGTTAGTGAGGGAGATATATGTCTCCAACTTCAGCGATTTTTGCAATTCGTTCCAGTCATTGGCAGCAGACAACTGTAAGGAAAGGCGGCCAAAGGAGGTGTTAGCTTTGGGGATGACTAGTGAGATATACCACCTGGAGCGCGTGCTATGGGTGGGTGTTGCTATGGTGACCAGTGAGCTGAGAAGGCGGAGCTTAACCTAGCAAAGGCTTATAGATGACCTGGAGCCAGTGGGTTTGGCGACGAATATGTAGCGAGGGCCAGATGACAAGAGCATACAGGTCGCAGTGGTTGGTGGTATATGGGGCTTTAGTGACAAAACGGATGGCACTGTGATAGACTGCATCCAGTTTGCTGAGTAGAGTGTTGGAGGCTATTTTGTAAATGACATCGGCTAAGTTAAGGATCGGTAGGATAGTCAGTTTTACGAGGGTATGTTTGGCAGCGTGAGTGAAGGAGGCTTTGTTGCAAAATAGGAAGCCGGTTCTAGATTTAATTTTGGATTGGAGATGCTTAATATTAGTCTGGAAGGAGAGTTTATAGTCTAACCAGACACCTAGGTATTGTAGTTGTCCACATATTCTAAGTCAGAACCGTCCAGAGTAGTGATGCTAGTCGGGCGGGTGTAGGCAGCAATCGGTTGTTGATTGATCGGTTGTTCTTATCGGCTGATGAGTCTGCCAATAAGAATACGGTGATTGACAGAGTCGAAAGCCTTGGCCAGGTCGATGAAGACGGCTGCACAGTACTGTCTTTTATCGATGGAGGTTATGATATCGTTTAGTACCTTGAGCGTGGCTGAGGTCCACCCGTGACCAGCTCGGAAACCGGATTGCACAGTGGAGAAGGTACGGTGGGATTCGAAATGGTCAGTGATCTGTTTGTTAACTTGGCTTTCGAAGACTTTAGAAAGGCAGGGCAGGATGGATATAGGTCTGTAACAGTTTGGGTCTAGAGTGTCACCCTCTTTGAAGAGGGGGATGGCCGCAGCAGCTTTCCAATCTTTAGGAATCTCAGACGATACGAAAGAGAGGTTTAACAGACTAGTTATAGGGGTTGCCACAATGGCGGCAGATCATTTTAGAAAGAGAGGGTCCAGATTGTCTAGCCCTGCTGATTTGTACGGGTCCAGGTTTTGCAGCTCTTTCAGAACATCAGCTATCTGGATTTGGGTGAAGGAGAAGCTGGGGAGGCTTGGGCAAGTAGCTGCGGAGCTGTTGGCCGTGGTTGGGGTAGCCAGGAGGAAAGCATGGCCAGCCGTAGAGAAATGCTTATTGAAATTCTCGATTATCGTGGAGTTATCGGTGGTGACAGTGTTTCCTAGCCTCAGTGCAGTGGGCAGCTGGGATGAGCTCTTATTCTCCATGGACTTTACAGTGTCCCAGAACTTTTTGGAGTTAGAGCTACAGGATGCAAATTTCTGTTAGAAAAAGCTAGCCTTTGCTTTCCTAACTGACTGTCTGTATTGGTTCCTGACTTCTCTGAAAAGTTGCATATCGTGGGGACTATTTGATGCTAGTGCAGTACGCCACAGGATGTTTTTGTGCTGGTCGAGGGCAGTCCGGTCTGGAGTGAACATAGGGCTATATCTGTTCTTAGTTCTACATTTTTTGAAAGGGGCATGCTTATTTAAAGAACAACCAGGCATCCTCTACTGACGGGATGAGGTCAAAAACGTTCCAGGATACCCGGGCCAGGTCGATTAAAAAGGCCTGCTTGCAGAAGTGTTTTAGGGAGCGTTTGACAGTGATGAGGGGTGGTCGTTTGACCGCGGACCCATAACAGATGCAGACAACGATCGCTGAGATCCTGATTGAAAACAGCAGAGGTGTATTTGGAGGGCAAGTTGGTCAGGATAATATCTATGAGGGTGCCCATTTTTACAGATTTAGGGTTGTACCTGATGGAATCCTTGATAATTTGGGTGAGATTGAGGGCATCTAGCTTGGATTGTAGGACGGCCGGGGTGTTAAGCCTATCCCAGGTTAGGTCACCTAATAGAACGAACTCTGAAGATAGATAGGGGGCAATCAATTCACATATGGTGTCAAGGGCACAGCTGGGAGCTGAGGGGGTCTATAACAGGCAGCAACAGTGAGAAACTTATTTCTGGAGAGATTCATTTTTTTAATTAGAAGCTCGAACTGTTTGGGCATGGACCTGGGAAGTATGACAGAACTTTGCAGGCCATCTCTGCAGTAGATTGCAACTCCTCTCTTTTTGACAGTTCTATCTTGACTGAAAATGTTGTGGTTGGGGATGGAAATTTCAGAATTTTTGGTTGCCTTCCTAAGCCAGGATTCAGACACAGCTAGGACATCACACAGGGCCTGGGTTAACCTCTACATCACCCGAGGAACAGAGGAGTAGAGTGTGGGTACAGTGGAGGTAAACCTAGGCATTGAGTGACGATAAGAGAGGTTGCATCTCTGGAGGCACCAGTTATGCTAGGTGAGGTCACCGCATGTGTGGGAGGTGAGACAAAAGAGCTCTCTGAGCCATGTTGAGTGGGACTAGGGGCTCCACAGTAAAATAAAAGAGAGACATAAAGAGAGAGAGAGAGACATAAAGCGAGGCATAAAGCAATCACAGGTGTTGATTGGGATAGCTAGCTAAGACAACAACGGGTAAGACAACAACAGTTAATCAGCTAAGACAATAACAGGTAAAATGGCGATGAATGGGCAGAGAGGGTCAGTTAACTACACACAGGGCCTGAGTTCGAGGCTGGGGCCGACAGATAAACAAAATAAACAAAATGGAGACCCGTGATTAATGAACAATCCAGCAGGCATCAGCTATGTAGCCAAGTGATCATAAGGTCCAGTGAACAGGAATATATGAAACAGGGAAGCCGTTAGGTAGTTGTTACTACGCTAGCCGGGAGATGTGCCTGGCTCGAGGCTAACTGGTGCTAGCTTCGGGACAAGGGCATCACCGACGTCCTGCAAAGGCCGGTTGAGGGCACATCGGACGGAATTACGTCGGCAGACCAGTCGTAATGGATTGGCGGGGCTCCATGTTGACAAAGGGTCCAGGCCAATTGGCAAAAGAGGTATTGTAGCTGGAGTAATTTTGTTTGCTAGCCGGGAGATGCACCTGGCTCAAGGCTAACTGGTGCTAGCTTTAGGACAAGGGCGTTAGCCACTATAGCCACTCCAGTGCAAAGTTCCAGAGCTTACGGCAGGAATCCGGTGATGTAGTGGCTTCTAGTCGTCTTAGTGAAGAGTCCGGGAGGCATCAGCTGTGTAGCCGAGTGATCATAGGGTCCACTGAGCAGGCCGGGAGATGGGCCTGGCTCAAGGCTAGCTTCGAGGCTGGGCCACTCGGTAGCAGCTAGCTAGCTGTGATTATCCAGTGTAATGGTCCAGAGCTTATGGCAGGAATACGGTGATGTAGTGGAGAAAAACAGTCCGATATGCTCAGGGTTGATATCGCGCTGTGAAGACTGGCAGGTATTATCCAGGAAAAAAGCGGCTGGTGTCTGAGCTAAAAAGGTAAAGCAGTGGCTAAAAATGACTAAATAGCTAGAAGCTAATTAGCTGGTTAGCTCCTGATGGCTAGCTTCTGATGGAGGTTCTAGCTATAAGGTCTAAAAAATAGCAGATCCGTATCACATTGGGTGAGGCAGATTGCCAGAAGGTACATTTAATTTAAACATGGAAAAAGAGATTGAAATATTTTGCAATATATACAAAAAAAGACGAAAAAAACTACATTTACAACAACAATCACGTCATACTGTTACGCCATCTTGGATTAGAAGATGACTCAGTTAAAAAACATTGGATATAGCAAACTCTGAAATGATTTAGTATTTCTGTGCCCACAAACTGTTTTCCCAGCATAACATAAGGATCCACTAAACGATACGTAGGTCGAGTGCATTTTCATTCAGCCCTCGCTGGAAGCCCCGCCTTCCACAGGTGATGAGCGTGAGGCTCGGGTTTATTCCTTAAATTTAATACCACTCTTCACCGACCCAGGAAGGGGTGGGGCCAAACAGGTGTTGTACCTCGTTTCCCTCCTTTAGGGAACACTAATTATAGTGTTAGGTTCTAATTTTTCAGAGTAAATAACTCACAGACACTAGAGAAGCTTAACCAAGTTTAATTCTTCCCAAACGGTCGTTACAACTGTAATTCAGACAAAACATGTTCTCACCATCACAAGTATATATACCCCACTTTGAACACGCCTCCTTCTCCTTACATCTTCTGGTTCGACAGGAAGAGGGTAACAGGATACTAAACCCGTATTACTCCCTTCAGGGGATCTGACCTGACCTCCTGACCTCAACCCCTCCTTCGCCTAATCCACAGATGTCCATCCGCTTCCCCTATAGCAATCCTGTTATCTCCTCCCGTCCACCCAGCACATTCCACAGCCACTCTGTCTTCCTACAGATCTCACTCCGTTATATATTCTGTGTCTGATCTCTCATGTCCTTAATATCTCAATGTTCAAAGTTTAGCCCGAATCCAACAAGTCATAAAGTTACACTCCCTTTCCGTCGGTCAACTTCGGTACAACATACTATGGGAAAATACAATCATTCCCCATGCCGACCCAAACGGATACTAAATGAAACGGCCCCTGGCAGACCACCCAGACCTGACCCCGCAAGATGTGTCAGTTTTGTAAATTTATTCATTGTCTTTTGTTTGAAACACTCCTGTCAATGTTGAGTAAGGACGCACACCTAATTACGCATATAGAAGTAGGACTAGTCTAATTGGCCTGTGTGCAAATGTAGGCCTATAAATGTGCCCATTTGGGGATGTCTGATAGTATTTCTGATTGTCTTAATGCACCACCACTAATGAGTTGTGGAGCTTCTCAAAGCAAATGTTTCTTCACCTCAAACAGCAAGTGCACCTCAGCCACGCTCAAGGTCCTAAACGATATCTTAACCGCCATCGATAAGAAACAATACTGTGCAGCCGTATTCATTGACCTGGTCAAGGCTTTCGACTCTGTCAATCACCACATCCTCATCGGCAGACTCAATAGCCTTGGTTTCTCAAATGATTGCCTTGCCTGGTTCACCAACTACTTCTCTGATAGAGTTCAGTGTGTCAAATCAGAGGGCCTGTTGTCCGGGCCTCTGGCAGTCTCTATGGGGGTGCCACAGGGTTCAATTCTTGGGCCGACTCTCTTCTCTGTATACATCAATGATGTCGCTCTTACTGCTGGTGAGTCTCTGATCCACCTCTACGCAGACGACACCATTCTGTATACTTCTGGCCCTTCTTTGGACACTGTGTTAACAACCCTCCAGACGAGCTTCAATGCCATACAACTCTCCTTCCGTGGCCACCAACTGCTCTTAAATACAAGTAAAACTAAATGCATGCTCTTCAACCGATCGCTGCCTGCACCTGCCCGCCCGTCCAGCATCATTACTCTGGATGCTTCTGACTTAGAATATGTGGACAACTACAAATACCTAGATGTCTTGTTAGACTGTAAACTCTCCTTCCAGACTCACATCAAACATCTCCAATCCAAAGTTAAATCTAGAATTGGCTTCCTATTTCGCAAAAAAGCATCTTTCACTCATGCTGCCAAACATACCCTCATAAAACTGACCATCCTACCGATCCTCGACTTCGGCGTTGTCATTTCCAAAATAGCCTCTAATACCCTACTCAATAAATTGGATGCAGTCTATCACAGTGCCATCCGTTTTGTCACCAAAGCCCCATATACTACCCACCACTGCGACCTGTACGCTTTCGTTGGCTGGCCCTCGCTTCATACTCGTCGCCAAACCCACTGGCTCCAGGTCATCTACAAGACCCTGCTAGGTAAAGTTTCCCCTTATCTCAGCTCGCTTGTCACCATAGAAGCACCCATCTGTAGCACGCACTCCAGCAGGTATATCTCTGGTCACCCCCAAAGCCAATTCCCCCTTCGGCCGCCTCTCCTTCCAGTTCTCTGCTGCCAATGACTGGAACGAACGACAAAAATTTCTGAAACTGGAAACACTTATCTCCCTCACTAGCTTTAACTTCTTTAGGGCCAGTGTGACGAAATCGTCCCACCTACGTAACTGCCAGTGGAATCCTGTGGCGCGTTATTCAAATACCTTAGAAATGCTATTACTTCAATTTCTCAAACATATTACTATTTTACACAATTTTAAAGACAAGACTCTCGTTAATCTAACCACACTGTCCGATTTCAAAAAGGCTTTACAACGAAAGCAAAACATTAGATTATGTCAGCAGAGTACCCAGCCAGAAATAATCGGACGCCCATTTTTCAAGCTAGCATATAATGTCACATAAACCCAAACCACAGCTAAATGCAGCACTAACCTTTGATGATCTTCATCAGATGACAAACCTAGGACATTATGTTATACAATACATGCATGTTTTGTTCAATCAAGTTCATATTTATATCAAAAACCAGCTTTTTACATTAGCATGTGACGTTCAGAACTAGCATACCCCCCGCAAACTTCCGGTGAATTTACTAAATTACTCACGATAAACGTTCACAAAAAACATAACAATTATTTTAAGAATTATAGATACAGAACTCCTCTATGCACTCACTATGTCCAATTTTAAAATAGCTTTTCGGTGAAAGCACATTTTGCAATATTCTGAGTAGATAGCCCGGCATCACAGGGCTAGCTATTTAGACACCCAGCAAGTTTAGCACTCACCAAAGTCAGATTTACTATAAGAAAAATGTTATTAACTTTGCTGTTCTTCGTCAGAATGCACTCCCAGGACTTCTACTTCAATAACAAATGTTGGTTTGGTTCAAAATAATCCATAGTTATATCCAAATAGCGGCGTTTTGTTCATGCGTTCAAGACACTATTCGAAGTGTAAATAAGGGTCATGTGCACGACGCATTTCGTGACCAAAAAATTCTAAATATTCCATTACAGTACTTCGAAGCATGTCAACCGCTGTTTAAAATCAATTTTTAGGCCATTTTTCTCGTAAAAAAGCGATAATATTCCGACCGGGAAAGCGTGTTTACGTTCAAAGAGAGAGAAAATAAAAGCATGGGATCCCCTCGTGCACGAGCCTGAGTCTCATAGTACTCTGACCGGCCACTATCCAAACGCGCTAATGTTTTTCAGCCAGGGGCTGCATCGATATCATTCAGCTTTTTCCCGGGTTCTGAGAGCCTATGGGAGCCGTAGGAAGTGTCACGTTACAGCAAAGATCCTCAGTTTTCAATAAACAGAGCCAAGAAGAACAAGAACTGGTCAGAGAGGGCACTTCCTGTAAGGAATCTTCTCAGGTTTTTGTCTGCCATATGAGTTCTGTTATACTCACAGACACCATTCAAACAGTTTTAGAAACTTTAGGGTGTTTTCTATCCAAAGCCAATAATTATATGCATATTCTAGTTACTGGGCATGAGTAGTAACCAGATTAAATCGGGTACGTTTTTTATCCGGCCGTGTCAATACTGCCCCCTAGCCCTAACAGGTTAAGCACCAGCTGTCAGAGCAGCTCACAGATCACTGCACCTGTACATAGTCCATCTATAATTTAGCTCAAACAACTACCTCTTCCCCTACTGTATTTATTTTGCTCCTTTGCACCCCATTATTTATATTTCTACTTTGCACTTTCTTCTACTTCAAATCTACCATTCCAGTGTTTTACTCGCTATATTGTTTTTACTTTGAACCACGGCCTTTTTCCTTTACCTCCCTTATCTCACCTCATCTGCTCCCATTGTATATAGACTTATTTTTCTACTGTATTATTGACTGTATGTTTGTTTTACTCCATGTGTAACTCTGTGTTGTTGTATGTTGTCGAACTGCTTTGCTTTATCTTGGCCAGGTCGCAATTGTAAATGAGAACTTGTTCTCAACTTGCCTACCTGGTTAAATAAAGGTGAAAAAAAAAGATCAATGTCCTCGTTTTATAGAAAGTACTCACTGTATTTACTGGTGTTAATCAGATCAATGTCCCTGTTTTATAAGATAGTACTCACTGTATTTACTGGTGTTAATCAGATCACCAGTCTTCTCTTCTTCGTCCTCCTCTAATGTGACAGTAATCTCCCCCTCTTCATCCTTCATTCCAAAAACGTCTTCATCTTCTTTCACTTCATCCTCCACTCCAAAAACTGCATCCTACTCCTCTTTCACTCTGAAGGCGTCTTTCTCTGTAACGTCTTTCTCTTCATCTTTCACTGTAACATCCTCACCCTCTACTTGTTTTTGTATTGTAACAGCCTCCTCCTCTTTCACGAGAGTTTCTTTCTCCGTCCAGCAGACCTCCTCTTCTTTAGCAGGAGGAGAGTAGCTTAGTGAACTCATGGTCGGGAATAATAGCTAGTTAGCATTAGCGACTAGACTAGTGCTAACTTAACCAGCCAGCTAGTTGACTTACAACGTAAATATTACATTAAATGGGGTAGCTAGTTGTTTCCACATAAGTATGTTTAAATCAGAGTGGCAATTAAACCACGAAATTGTCTAAAGAACTTGAATGTTCCGACTTTGTCGGCTAGCGAGCTACCGAGGTGGCTGCAGTTGTTGAAGAAGCGTTCCGTCCACTAGATTATACGTCACACTAGAAACATTGCATGAAAGACACATATCGCCATCTGCTGTCTGGAGGGAGGAAACGCAGTTGAGGAGTGAAAACTTTTTTTCTTCTTCATGGAATTATAATATTATAAAGCGGTTTAGGGAAACGTTTTTTTCTCTCCATTAAATAAGAATATTATATCAACACGTACAAAGAGCAACAAGTGTTGTTGATTAGTTCAGATTTTTTTATGACAATTTAAAACAAACTCTACATCTACTCCACATCTGTATGTCTGACTCAGTCAAATAACTAGATATCAAAATAAGCACCTAGTTATTGATACCCTTGATAAAGATGAACAATAATGTATGTATAAAATAAATAAATAAACTTTACCCACTACCAGGATATTTTAGTCCATAACCTGTTTCCCTCTCTGCTAGGAGGCTGAAACTTGGCCATAAGTGGATCTCCAGCAAGGCACATCAACATCCACGAAGAAATTGTTAATTTTGCACAAAATCAACATTTTCAATGGCCATCTCAGTCTTCGGACTTGAACTCCATTGAAAACCTGTGGTTTGAATTGAACAGGGCAGTCCAGAAGCGCAGACAAAATAAATCAAGGACATGGAGAGATTCTGCTTGGAGGAATGGTTTAAGATCCCACCCAATGTGTTCTCTAATCTCATAAAACATTTCAGTGTCGTTAGTCTCCCAAGGGGAGGGTGCTGGAGTATTGAAAACATGGTGGCAATAATTCAGACCCCTACCTTTTGAGAATTACATGTTAAACTAAATCTCTTTCTCTGAGCAATTGTATTAGTGTAAAATAATATAATTTCCCTTTATTTTTGACACAATATAGCTCAGTATTTTAATTATTTATTTTATAGAGTCGTTTTGCTCATCTTTATCAAGGGTGTCAAGAATTTTGTCCCCCACTGTACCTCCATACTGCTCCTACATGGTGTAACAATACATCATGTAGATGTATATAATGAACAGACTAAGTCTATACTGCTCCTACATAGTGTAACAATACATCATGTAGATGTACACTAACGTTCAAAAGTTTGGGGTCACTTAGAAATGTCCTTGTTTTTGAAAGAAAATAAGAAAAAAAAGTCCATTAAAATAACATCAAATTGATCAGAAAACAGTGTCGACATTGTTAATGTTGTAAATGACTATTGTAGCTGGAAGAAGTATTATCCACCTAAACTGACAAAACCGGGCTAATAAACTGGCTTGTGTTCATGAGTTTATAAAACATATACTTTATACATTTGTCATAAATTACCTGCATTGATGAGACACAGTCTGGATGAATGATCAGTAGTCGACAGGATATAAATAGCACTCCTAAAGAAGATGCAGTGTGGATGAATGATCAGTAGTAGACAGGATATAAATAGCACTCCTAAAGAAGATGCAGTGTGGATGAATGATCAGTAGTCGACAGGATATAAATAGCACTCCTAAAGAAGATACAGTGTGGATGAATGATCAATAGTTAACAGGATATAAATAGCACTCCTAAAGAAGATGCCAGTTCAGTTAGCTACCTAATGAATTTTCCAGTTAGTTTCCAACTTGAAAGAGGGAACTTTAGCATAAAACCCACATGGAAAACTGAGATTCAGCAAATAACATATAAAGACTGGTTTATTTGACACCAAACCAACAACAGAAACAGAAACTACTAATGTACAATGTAAAAGGTGGATTTTATGATGTAATGTCAACTTTATACATTTCTATCCCGGGACCATTCCATTTTCAACTCAACCACAGCAACTCCCCATAAATCTGCTGTGGATTACCCAGAATCCCGAAATAAATTAATACATATGTGATCATTCAAAAACATAACTGTTTGTGCTTATAGATCTTCAATACAACTAGGTTACTAAGTCTTTAACCACACTGTGTTGTTACACTGGTTCCTACCCTTTAACTTGTTGTCTGAAAATTAAATATACATTTTACTCAACTGCGTTACCCACTCCAGTCAGCAGATGGCGGTGTGGGAATTTAAGGCAATGCTGTTGGTGTGACGTATAATGTAGTGGACGGAACGCTTCTTTCAACAGCAGCAACAGTTAATCAGCCACCTAGGTAGCTTGCTAGACAAAATAGCCGAACCAATAAAGCTCTTTAGACGCTTTCGTGTATATTAGCCACTGTGTTTTCAACCCACTTCCGTTGTCTATTATGTTATCCGATTTAATGTAATATAGATGGTGTTGTTGTTATTAGTCAGCAAGCGGGCTGGTTAAGTTAGCATTAGCCTAGCTAGCTAACATCCCCGAACATGAGTTCACTAAACTACTCTCCTCCTGCTAAAGTAGAAGAGGTCTGCTGGACGAAGAAAGAAGCTGTCGTGAAAGAGGAGGAAGAAGAGGAGGCTGTTTCAATACAAAAACAAGTAAAGGGTGAGGCTGTTACAGTGAAAGAAGAAGAGAAAGACGTTTCAGTGAAAGAAGAGGAAGACGCGTTCAGAGTGAAAGAGGAGGAGGATGTTACAGTAAAAGAAGAGGCAGAAAAAGAGGAGGATGCAGTTTTTGGAGTGAAAGAGGAGGAGGGGGAGATGACTGTCACATCCAAAAAGGAGGTGGAAGAAGAGGAGGAAACTGGATATCTGGGCCCGGTTTCCCAAACGCATCTTAAGGCATCCAATGGTTCTAACGGTGAACTTAGCCATAAGATGGTTTTGAGAAACCGTTCCCTAATTAACACTAGTAAGTACTGTCTTAAAAACAGAGGCACAAACTTTGCAGTTGTTGAACTGATGTTTGGTGTTAAAGGGGAAATCTGCAATTACTACATCCATTTTTGGACTTTTAAATTATTTATTTATAGCTATTGATTCATATTCTTGAAGAATATAACACATGCCTCATGAGTTTAGTTCAACTGTTGTACTCCATCACAACCCCAAATAAGCTTTTTTTACTCCAATGTTTAGAAACAATGTAAATCAACACTGTATAGCCTCAAAACATTGTTAAAACTATAATGTTGATATCATGGATGGTCAGTCCTTGCATCCAATTACTGCTTTGTTATTGTTTCAACTGCAGATTGGTTGATTGTTGTGTGTCTTTTTTAAACAGAAACAAAATGGCTGCCCAGATACTTGGTTTTGTAAACAGCTGAGGGATGGGGGAAGGAGAAATGTAACCACTCAAATTCATAGAGAAAGCTATTGTATCAACCGTAACCCAAAACCTAGCGACCTCGTTAAGAAGTTCAGACATCTTACCGAGATTACATTTCATTCATGAATTGGTTTGAAATCTTTGTTTTAAACCCTTCTCAAAGTTGGTGCCTTGATGGATTTGTAAAAAAACTGGTTTATCGTAAAAAACTATTTTAATATGTTTGAAATTGATACCTTTATATAACTAGGCAACTCAGTTAAGAACAAATTCTTATTTACAATGACGGCCTACCCCGGACGACGCTGGGCCAATTGTGCGCCGCCCTATGGAACTCCCAATCAAGGCTGGTTGTGATACAGCCTAGATTTGAACCAGGGTGTCTAGTGATGCCTCAAGCACTGAGATGCAGTGTCTTAGACCGCTGCGCCACTCGGGATCCCTTAAATCATGTTCTAGTGCTGTCCCCAACTAAAATAATTATTGGTCAACCAAGAGTCATCTGTTCTTTCTACCAATCGCCCCATGTGTTTTAATAAAATCAACTATATGTACAGAACTTGTCTGATGCTTTAAGCACGCTGTTTGATTAAATAATTACAGATACACCAGTTACTAGATGGAGCCAGTCGTCAAGATAACCTAACCAGAAGAAAGAGAACTCTTCCCGAAACCCCCCCCTCCTCCGCTGCCTTTATGCTCCTGAAGTTTTCGGTAATAGACCACACCAGCGGTATCTTACCATTTCTACCGATCTGCGTTTCTATTAATTTTCATATTCACATTTTACTGGAACAGTTTCATTTAATTTATAATATTATCGAAAAATCATTGTCTGTGATTAATCTACATTGTATCTAAATCTAAATGAACATTATACAAGTCTATCAGTAACTTTTATTGCCATTGCCAACTATGTAAAAATAGCCTACATAAAGCCAACAAATAAAAACATTGCGTTCTGTAGGTAGAAGATATCCTGATTTAAAAATAAATTGTATGTTGTACCTAGTTTACCTCCTTCAGGGAACAGTAGTTATAGTCATAACGTTACGCTTGTCATGTGATGAACTTGAACTTAAATACTGGATCTTGCTGGCGGACAGTTTTTTTTGTATTCAGATCTCTGAAATGCTCTCTAACTACGTAACATTTAGTGTCTCCTTATGTTACGCTGGGAAAACAGTTTTCATGGGCACAGAAATCCTAAATCATTTCAGAGTTTGCTAAATCCAATGGATCTGAGTCACCTTAACTTTATTGACGACACCCAAATGGATACTGTCATTAACGTGGTTCTTCAATAATGACACATAATTCTTAATGCTGTAGCTGTTTAGTTACAGTCACATGTTCAACTATCATCAGCTGATCCAGGAAATCATTTTCTGAATGACAGTCACATGACAAACATCACGACATGCAACAACCAAAGTGCTTCTTCATTCATTAGTCTGGTAAAGACAGTTATGCCGTGCTCCACGTTGGATCCAACATCCCTAACAAATGTATGTTTATAATGTGTTATTGTCTACTTGATTTCCAGTAGGGTCTCATTAGTCTGTTTGGACTCAGAGATACTTAGCTCATAATGTGTAGAGAACTGTTCCTTGATGGATAGGCTATTGTACAACACACAGAGATATTTTCCTTTATTCAGGACATTTAGAATGACAACACATTACAGAGTAGCCTAGTGGGATTATTCACAAAATTATCTGGTGGTCAGGTTATGAAATGTCATGACAAAGACATTTTAGTTTCCTTGTTTTACCTGAAATATTAAATGATTTATAGTACTAGGTCTATGTTGTTGTTAGGTGAAGTTATGGGTCCTACAGTAGGTCTATGTTATTGTTAGGTGAAGTTATGGGTCCTACAGTAGGTCTATGTTATTAGGTGAAGTTATGGGTCCTACAGTAGGTCTATGTTATTAGGTGAAGTTATGGGTCCTACTGTAGGTCTATGTTGTTGTTAGGAGTTGTTATGGGTCCTACAGTAGGTCTATGTTGTTGTTAGGTGAAGTTATGGATCCTACAGTAGGTCTATGTTGTTGTTAGGTGAAGTTATGGGTCCTACAGTAGGTGTATGTTATTGTTAGGTGAAGTTATGGGTCCTACAGTAGGTGTATGTTATTGTTATTGTTCACATGCACATTTTTGTGGAACAGTTTCATTTAATTTATAATAGTATCTCAAAGTCATTGTCTGTGATTCATCAACATTCTCTCTAAATTAAAATTATACAAATCTAAAAGTAACTTTTATTGCCATTGCCAACCATGTAAAAATAGCCTACATAAAGCCAACAAATAAAAACATTGCAGCCTGCAGGTAGAAAATATCCTGATAAAAATACATTTCCTAGAAATCACATTTGCTGCACATGGCCTGTCTACAACAAACCTGAAACATTGTATCAACTATCAACTTGGTCGTGTGATAGCAAGCTTGCAACATAGTATAACATATTCTGGGCCCTCAGAGTTTCCCGGTCAGTTAGTTTGGGACAGACACAGCTGTAGGCTATTTGTTCAAGGGATTAGAAGTAATCAGGTATTTTATGACATTTCCACTGGATCAGAGCATTACATTTTTCCCTTTTATGCCGAGTGGTTATCGAAAGGGTGAGAGCTGGAAATATTTTAAGAAATTACTTTGAGGAACTATTGTCATTCGCAATTGATTTTGATTAGACTTTGTTTACTTGCTGTTTGAGGTGAAGAAAAATTACTTTGAGAAGCTCCACAGCTCATTAGTGGTGGTGCATTAAGAAAATCAGAAGTAATATTAGACATCCCCAAATGGGCACATTTGGCCAGGCAGACTAGTCCTAATTCTATATGTGTAATCAGGTGTGGGTCCTTACTCAACATTGACGGGAGTGTTTCAAACAAAAGACAATGAATAAATTGACAAAACTGACACGTCTTGAAGAGGTCAGGTCTGGGTGGTCTGCCATAGGCTGTTTCATTTAGTATCTGTAGGGGTTTGCTAAATCCAGTGGTTCTAACCGAGAGTCACCTTAACTTTATTGACAACAACCAAATGGATACTGTCATTAATGTGGTTCTTCAATAATTACACATAATACTTAAGCTGTTTAGTTACAGTCACATGTTCAACTATCATCAGCTGATCCAGGAAATCATTTTCTGAATGACAGTCACATGACAAACATCACGACACGCAACAACAACCAAAGTGCTTCTTCATTCATTACTCTGGTAAAGACAGTTATGCCATGCTCCATGTTGGATCCAACATCCCTAACAAATTGATATTTATAATGTGTTATTGTCTGATTTATTTCCAGTAGGGTCTCGTTAGTCTGTTTGGACACAGAGATACTTAGCTCATAATGTGTAGAGAACTGTTCTTTGATGGATAGGCTATTGTACAACACACAGAGCTATTTTCCTTTATTCAGGACATTTAGAATGACAACACATTACAGAGTAGCCTAGTGGGATTATTCACAAAATTATCTGGTGATCAGGTTATGAAATGTCATGACAAAGACATTATAGTTTCCATGTTTCACCTGAAATATTAAATGATTTATAGTCCTAGGTCTATGTTATTGTTAGGTGAAGTTATGGGTCCTACAGTAGGTCTATGTTATTGTTAGGTGAAGTTATGGGTCCTACAGTAGGTCTATGTTGTTGTTAGGTGAAGTTATGGGTTCTACAGTAGGTCTATGTTATTGTTTGGTGAAGTTATGGGCCAATTTGTTAAACACTTAGTGTACAAACCCTCATTGTCAGGCTGATGGGAAAGCTAGCCATAGAGCATTTTACTGGTTGAAGTGTTTTTTAAAGTATAAATCAGTTGATTTGCGACAATAACACAAACATATTAATCAGGACATTCAAACGAGCCTTACAATTATAATCCAAAAGTAATGTGAAATACACTCATAAGCAACATATAAATGGAGGCTATTTTTGCTGTCAGCCTATGAGAACTCCCCTGAGTTTTCCACCACGGTGGTGAATTAGTAAATAGCGACACAGAACTTAATGTGAGTTTCCTTGAGTAGCACTCCTGATCTTGCGATGATAGTGCGCTGTAATATTCAGAATAAGTTGTGGAAAACTAAAATCTTCGCTCACCATTTTTGCTCCAGGCAGATATACTACATCCATAACTAGTGGTTTCCTCATTACCAGATATACTACATTTTAACTAGCGGTTTCCTCATTACCAGATATACTACATCCATAACTAGTGGTTTCCTCATTAGTAGGGAGGTGTTTCTGCAATCAAATTGTGTGTGCTTTGCCCTCATGCCCCGATTTTATTGAACACAGAAAGGGGCCTATATTGGAGACCAAAAGTCGTCTGGCACACTGCTTGGGATTTCAACAACTTTATTAACTTATTTCTAGCTACCACTAATGTGAAAACAAGACAACATTACTTGTTGCTAACTTTACTGTCTTAATTGTCAAATAATTTAACAGACGTCAATTGTTGTACAACTTCATGGGTAAGCTCTGGGCATCCCGTTTTACCTCAAATAAACAATGGGTGTCTGCTGTTGTGAGCCTTTAACCATCTGTCTGACTTTGTTGTTCACACAGGAGAGAGACGTGACTATCTTGGATCCTCTGGGGAGTCTAAACAACATCATGAACCTGACGAGGCAGAGAAGAGTCTCTTCAGATCAGAACACCTCAAGAAACACCAGCAGAGACCCACAGGGAAGAAATCTTACTGCAAATCTTCATCGGAACTTAAAATACACCAGCGAGTACACACAGGAGAGAAAGCTCACCACTGTTTTGATTGTGGGAAGAGTTACTCAAGATCAGATGCACTGAAAGTACACCTGAGAATTCACACTGGAGAGAAACCTTTTGGCTGTGATCAATGTGGGAAGAAATTTACTGTGTCAAACTCCTTGACAGTGCACCAGAGAATACACACAGGAGAGAAATCTTATAGCTGTAATCAATGTGGGAAGAGTTGTACTACATCTAGCCATCTAATTACACACCAGAGAACACACACAGTAGATAAATATTTTATCTGTGATCAATGTGGGAAGAGTTGTAATACATCTAGCCATCTAATTGTACACCAGAGAACACACACAGGAGAGAAGCCTTATAGCTGTAATCAATGTGGGAAGAGTTTTGGTCAATCTGTCCATTTGACAGTGCACCAGAGAACACACACAGGAGAGAAACGTTATAGCTGTGGACAATGTGGGAAGAGTTTTGGTCAATCTGTCCATTTGACAGTGCACCAGAGAACACACACAGGAGAGAAACGTTATAGCTGTGGTCAATGTGGGAAGAGTTTTGGTCAATCTGGCCATTTGACAGTGCACCAGAGAACACACACAGGAGAGAAACCTTTTAGCTGTAATCAATGTGGGAAGAGTTTTAGTACATCTGGCTATCTGACAATACACCAGAGAACACACACAGGGGAGAAATTGTTTACCTGTAATCAATGTGGGAAGAGTTTTAGTACATCTGGCTATCTGACTATACACCAGAGAACACACACAGGGGAGAAACTTTATAGCTGTGGTCAATGTGACAAGAGATTCTCCGATAAAAGATCTCTGATCAACCATCAGAAAATACATACATGAAGGAGTTGTTTCATGATATCAATGAAATATCCCACCTAGCAAAATGTAATTGAAAATACGTTGAGAAGAAGACTATGCCCGAAGTCCAATATACGTTCGGTTTTAGTTGAAAGTTAAAAATATGTATTTTCGGGTTGTTTTTTTCAATGACTTGAAAACAACTTAATTTCAACGTACTTGCTGCCTATACACATGGATGCAGTATAATATATTAGTCTATAATCAATTTTATTAACAATCCCTCATCACTTCAGTATTTCTTTACAACATTAAAATGCTAATTGTCTTTATTCCACTACTGAAGAAGCATGCCTCACCATTAAGTTAATTATTGCCAACACATATTAACAAAGGAGTGTACATTTGGTTTTGATATTTAATATTTACAATTCATGTAACATTTAGTATACATAATTATTTATGCATCCAACTGACAATTTAGAATATCAGGATTAATTCTCAGATGTGCCAACCCAAATGTAATAGAGCATGACATTGGGGACGGACTGGGCCCCGATCCAACAACATGCCTATCTAGTGAACCCTGAAAAGAGAGAGAAGCTCTGCGGTGAGGTGGAAAGTTACTATGGATATTAAGGAGCTAGTTCTAGAAGCTAGTAAGTTTTAGGAAGATGAAAGTTCTAGAAGCTAGTGAGTTTTATTCTATAGAAAGAAAAAATTGAAAAAGATTATACAATTGTATATTATTATTTAGAAATACAGGTTTTTTTCTTGTTTTAATTGTTGACAGCCAGTAGACACCATGTTTGTATTGGTGAAGGTGAAGCATTGTAGTTGATTATAATGTGAAATGGAAGTTGCTTTCTGTTGGTGGTGAGCAAACTTGTCCAACAAAAATATAGGATATATTTGTTGTCTTAATGGGGTAGGTGTTACAGGCTTTGGTTTTTCCATTTATGTTTTGAGGTTGGACTTTAGCACGTATAGCTCGTTAGCACGTATAGCTCGTTAGCACGTATAGCTCGTTAGCACGTTGTTGTGTCTTTGGCATCATTAACTTGAAGACATGTTTATCAAATAACTCTCTAATTATTATTACGGATTAAACTGATTAATCGTGTAACTGTAATTAACTAGAAGGTTGGGGCACCAAGGAAAATATTCAGATTACAAAGTTATAATTTTCCTAATATAACTTTCAGATATCATAATATCTCATCTATGAGTCTTCTGATTTAATGACTTATTATTTACCTCACGTCAATCTCATTCCAAACGTCGTAAATTGTTGGTTATCTGCACAAACCCAGTCTTCACTATGAGTCATCCATACAGCAATTGTCATTTATTTACTAATCTAAATAATTCAACAGAAATGCAAAACAGACAGATATGGTTACAAGGAAATGATAGGAGAATGTGCCCTAGTGGGCTAAACCGGCATGGCGGCTTGTTAGACAAAAGGGGAGTGTGGGTCAGCTGAGAAGGCACTACAGAGTTGATAAAAATTAACAATTGAAATGCTAATCCTTTGCACATGAACGCTCACTCATTCGGGAACAATTGCAATAAATATATATATTTACGCTCAGTGTGTCGTCGGGATCTTTGTTGAAAAGTTCTGTTCTGTTGGAGAGTTTTGTCCTCGCGTTCTCTCTCTCTCTCTCGGTTAGAATGGATATTTCAAAGTGACATTCATTAATATTGTTATAGAATGGATGTTTCATCGGTCTTCGCGTTCAATGATACTGAATTCCTAGCTGCAGACTAGTAATTAATATCAAAGACTTGTTATTATTCTGTATCGATAGTCTAATAGTTTAACCACGTGGTATGGTTAAAGTTCAGTAGAGGGATGCATGGTCAAACCTATTAGCCAACTCGTAATGGAGTGGAGGCCTGGTCTGGTGATAGAAACCCTGGGTGGGGGTTTTATTCGGAATGACAGAAAAAGCTGTCTCATGATGCCAGGTCTCGTCTGTTCATGGGGGCGTGCCGATGACTTTGTAAAACTTTAAACAGAAAATACAATTCTCTCACATTAACATCTTACAAGCATCCCAACATATTCCAAATAGCTTTATCCTTATTTATTAATTTTATACAACCATTTAGATGTAAGTCTCATAGCTGAGGCTAGTATATAAACATTATTATGGTAATATGGCCGTATTGTCTCTCATGAGTTTCACAAAATTGTACCAAACGGACCAGTTCGTAGCTGGATTCTTCACCAATCTTTTATACCTTCTCCAGAACATAAATGTCGTTCGGTTCTCCAATTCTGTGAGGTGGAAGAATCCTTTGTTCTCTATACTGTGGCCATGAGGAGAGAATTTCCTCATAGGAATTTACGACCGCTCTCACAGAGCCTGGTGTCAGAAGTATAGAGGTCAGGGGATGGTGCAGAGGGAGGGGGGTCAACTGTGCTTGCTGTACCCAAAGAAGGCAACGTATAGCTCGTTAGCACATCTAGCTCATTAGCACATATAGCTCGTTAGCACGTAGGGTGGACTGATTGGTGTCACCTCTTTAGTCAGTATGTGTTACACCTGTGCTGGCTTGTCCATCTTGTTAGTGGGAAGGTGTTTCACCTGAGCTGGTCCAGGTTCTATTTAAGAGTGTCTGGCCCTGTGCTCCAGTTGTCTTGATAGATGTGGAGAGTCAGCACCTTTAGTTGCTCCACCTTTTTGGTTTGCTTCCTGTCTTTAAGTTTGGTGTGGGTTTTTCTTTTGTTTGCCTCTTCTTGGGCAGATTTAGTGGGTCTCATGGTGGGTGTCTTTTATGTCCCAGTTGTTGTTACTAGTCAACTTTCAGTAGACACTGAGAGCAAAATTGCAAGATTATGTTATAATACTTTTATTGCATCAAATGGTTGTTTTATGCAACAGAATAGAGGGTTCTAAGAACTATTGTGCCTGTGTGTTCTACTGAGGATGGGCCTCTGGGAGAAAACACTGACAGGAGATTTACAATGTCTTTTGGGTGATAAAACCTAAAGAGACCGCATTCCAGAGCATGAGTTAATGTTTCTGTTCTATATGGTACCAGGGAGAGATGACCCCAGGGCCAGACCCTGGTCTCTACACAAAGAGTACTGTTTTTACAGCAGATACTGTCTGCTGTGAATTATAATTATCTTTCATACAAATCATTAATCTTGTGACCCATTCTATACATCTGTTGTTTGTCATGTAGATTGAAAGGGATGTATCTTGGCTGTAAAAGACCTTTGTACTTTTGTCTCGTGGCTCTCAACAAATCATCTGGGGTTGATTCGTCGACCAGCCATCATTATCGTAGAGCACTCAATTGATTCACTTTATATGTGTGTGTTGTATTGATCTGCTCCCTTATTATTAAGTGAATAAAGATTTAGTTTCAGAATAACTCTGACTTGTGTGATAAGTTTGTCTCTACATTTGATATGAAAGAAATTAACCACATTTGGGGATGTTAATCTACACTTGGCTACTGCTCCTGACGACCTGGGTAAATAGTGCACGAGGGATCCCTCTAACTTGGGATCTCAGGGAGACCACACTTTGGGAACGGAGCAGATGGACCCACCTTTGACCTGAGAGGCAGCGAGCCGAGTGAATACCACATCTCAAACCTAGTTTTTTTTTAAAAAAGAGGTGAGCGAAACACGCAAAGTGTAGTTTTTATAAAACCCTCGTAGGCTCAGAGTGTGTATTCCTGTGTGAGGGGGGCACCTTGGAGGTGTAAACAGGGCCCAGTCAGTAGGCTCTGAGTGTGTATTCCTATGTGGAGGTGTAAACAGGGAGGCTCTGAGGCTGCTATCTGTGGGAACTGGATGAAAACTATAATCTGTGTTTACTAGTGAAGACCATTTATAAGATAGTAAGGTGCACCTGTAATTGTTTTAAACCTGTAATTGTTATAAACCTGGACCCCATTTTATAAGTATTGAAAGATGTAAATGTATGAGTTACATTATTCTAGGAACTAACCATGACACAGAAATGTGAAAATATTCCTGCAGGTTAAAATATTGTTGAAAATCAACTAATTAATTAGTTATGTTTGAGAATAGTATTGTGTGACTGTGTTATGAGAGTTGTGACTGGAAATGAGTCTTAATCTGTCGTCTGGATAGTAACATATAGAAATATGCTTAATCAGATGATTGAAATGTGGATAATAAGCGGGATAATATTTTAGAAAGCAGCGGAAGGTCTATAGTTCCTGGGAGGCTTGATTTTGCCGTGGTCTCTGGGAGGTTAGAGAGACCACTCTTAAATAATTATGAATAGATCCACCATAGATCCACCATTGAGCACAAAAACAACACTTGTTACAGAATATTTTACATAAAAATAACATCTGTCAGACAAACCATGCCTGACAACATGATCCAATAAGACAGAAAAATAGAAGAACATTTAAAGGCTGTGGACATTGTGAACTGCAGTCAAGGGTGTGTGGTCATTGTCTGGGAAACAAAAGTTTATTTTTTGTTCTGCTGGGAGTATTTATGGAGAGCTGCTTCGTAGCTGTGGAGAGTCCTTGAAAAATCAAATGGAATGGTTGTCGTGACTACCTGAGAATTTCTTACATTTTATGTGGATTCTGTGAATATATGAAAATATGATGAATTGTATGTGTGTATAATGATTAGTAGAAATTTGATTAAGTAATACTGGGAATATAATTAGATACAATTTAAACAACCCATATGTAGACGAACGTATGTTTTGAGTTGGTATCTTTAATGGATCATTTGATAAAGATGAGGTTTAAGCATTATTAAACAGTCTACAAAGTCTGGGCAGTTGTCTCAGAAACTGATGTGAGTGTGTCCACTTTAGGGTAAGTTACCCTACGGATGAAACTATAAAACGCTTATTGGATTTTCTCCATCCAGGTTCTACATTTGAAATAAAACTGCCCTTAAGGCCTGAATTTTTTTTTTCTTCCCAGTATGAGAGGAGTTGCTAGATTTATTGAATAAACCTTTTTCTATAAAGTTAGAGAATTAAGATGGAATCTCAAGCTGCTGCTCCAATACAGTATGAGGTGAGACGGTGAACAGATGTTGAACCGGGCAGTCAGCTGCTGCTGCTCCAATACAGTATGAGGTGAGACGGTGAACTGATGTTGAACTGGGCAGTCAGCTGCTGCTGCTCCAATACAGTATGAGGTGAGACGGTGAACTGATGTTGAACTTGGCAGTCAGCTGCTGCTGCTCCAATACAGTATGAGGTGAGACGGTGAACTGATGTTGAACCGGGCAGTCAGCTACTGCTGCTCCAATACAGTATGAGGTGAGACGGTGAACTGATGTTGAACCGGGCAGTCAGCTGCTGCTGCTCCAATACAGTATGAGGTGAGACGGTGAACTGATGTTGAACTGGGCAGTCAGCCGCTGCTGCTCCAATACAGTATGAGGTGAGACGGTGAATATGTACATGTAGGTAGAGTTATTAAAGTGACTATGCATAGATGATAACAGAGAGTGGGGGGGGGCTTCCTCTGACACCGCCTGGTATAGAGGTCCTGGATGGCAGGAAGCTTGGCCCCAGTGATGTACTGGGCTGTATGCACTACCCTCTGTATTGCCTTGCGGTCGAAGGCAGAGCAGTTGCCATACCAGGCAGGGATGTAACACCAGCATTTAGTTAGATATTACTGCACTGTTGGAGCTAGGAACACCAGCATTTAGTTAGATATTACTGCACTGTTGGAGCTAGGAACACCAGCATTTAGTTAGATATTACTGGACTGTTGGAGCTAGGAACACCAGCATTTAGTTAGATATTACTGCACTGTTGGAGCTAGGAACACCAGCATTTAGTTAGATATTACTGCACTGTTGGAGCTAGGAACACAAGCAATTAGTTAGATATTACTGGACTGTTGGAGCTAGGAACACCAGCATTTAGTTAGATATTACTGCACTGTTGGAGCTAGGAACACCAGCATTTAGTTAGATATTACTGCACTGTTGGAGCTAGGAACACAAGCATTTAGTTACATATTACTGCACTGTTGGAGCTAGGAACACAAGCATTTAGTTAGATATTACTGCACTGTTGGAGCTAGGAACACAAGCATTTAGTTAGATATTACTGCACTGTTGGAGCTAGGAACACAAGCATTTAGTTAGATATTATTGCACTGTTGGAGCTAGGAACACCAGCATTTCGCTACCCCCGCTAAACACATGTATGTGACAAATAACATTTGATTGGATTTATTATGAAGGTCACTTGTGTAAAATGTACTTTTCCCCACTCATCTTTTGATATTGCTTATGCATATTCAGTGGCCTGACTGTCTCCAGACTATGTCAAAGGCCCATCCTGGTAGATCTAAACCTAATGCGATCAGATGACAGAAGCCACATTTAGGTGCCAGGTGTAACTGAGGCCATAGATGCTCCATATCCATTACTTGGAGTGTTTTATATAATATGACTAAATGTGTTTCTGTGTTACAGGGGCAGTCAAGAAATGGAACAGCAAGGCCACAGAACATGACATAAGCAGAGCTATGGAGACCACCTCAAGCCCCTGGTAGAGCCGGGGGTGGTGTTTACCACTCCACCACGCCTTCAGCAGGCTGGAAAAGTGAGATTGATATTGTTTTTCCATACTAGCAGGGACCAAAAGTCTGTTGATTGGTCATTGGGTTAATTTCTTCAAATCAAGCTTTATTTATACAGCACATGTCAGACATGGATGCAACACAAGGGCTTCACAGGAAAAAACAAAGAAAATAAATATAAATATTTTGTACACAATCATAAGAGAATAAAAAAAACGGAAGAATAACGAGCTATACCTGCTAACGAGCTAGACGTGCTAAAGTCCAACCTCAAAACATAAAATGGAAAAACCAAAGACTAACACCTTAAAAGTTTGCTCACCATCAACAGAAAACAACTTCCATTTCACATTATAATCAATTACAATGCTTCACCTTCACTAATATAAACATGGTGTCTACTGGCTGTCAACAATTAAAAATAAGAAAAAATGTTTTTTCCCCACTAGAACTCTCGTCTTCCTAAAACTCATTAGCTTCTAGAACTCTCGTCCCCTTGGAACGAGCCCAAACAAAACTCATCTCCAATACGGATAAACGTGCAGCCAAAATAAATTGTGATCCATGGCAACTCACTGGCTAAACGCAAAACACAAACTTTTTGACTGCCCACCCTTGAGACAACCAAGTTGTCCTTACCACGGACATGTCTGATTTCAAGAGGAAACTCCTGCAATATCCGTAGTAACTTTCCACCTCACTGCAGGGGTTCACTAGATAGGCATGTTGTTGGATCGGGGCCCAGTCCCCAATGTCATGCTCTAGTACATTTGGGTTGGCACATGTGAGAATGAACCCTGATATTCTAAAAGCAGGGCAACAATGTCAATATAATTGTACCCATAAATTGTCAGTTGGTTGCCTGAATAATTATCATTACTAAATGTTACATGAAATGTAAATATGAAATATTTGGTTGCATAGTCTTATTTTCAATGACATTATGCTCGGTGGGATAGCCCAATTTCAAAACACAGTTTGAACGTGTCCAAATCAATAACCAATATGCAGAAACAGTTTGTGAGATATTGAAAACATCTGCCACAATAATCATATTACTTAAACAAGCACCTTATAAACTGCACAAGCACCAAAAACGCTGTTGTTTTGACAAGTAGCAATAAATCACTGATATCAATTAGGGGGGGAAATCAGGTTGTACGTGCTGTTGAAACTAAACAAACATGGAAATGGGAGATATATTTTACCTCACTGGTTAGAGGACAACCTGCAGAAGACAGTCAGCTACATTTTGGAGTGATGCATTTAAATTTAGGGGTCACTAAACAAAGGAACGCAACACTTATTTGTCATAACTCATCGCTATCATGTTGAAATCAATTGTGCCGAGAGGAGGAAGATGAGGTTGCACGTCCTGTTAAAACTAACAGCTCAAAAACCACACGGAATCTGGGAATAATGTGTACATCACTGGTTAGAGGACAATTTGTCGAAAACAGCTAGCTACATTTTGAAGTGTTGCATTGTGATTCCAGTGGGTCAACAACGTGGTAAACAGCTAGCTACATTTTGTGGTAAGTGTAACACAACGCTTTTTTTGTTAGTCACTTTTTGTTAAATCACATAAATAGTAACTCTTTCAATTCAGAGCCTGGATTTTCCCCCTGAGGCTAATATCCATATCATGTTGAAATCAATAGAACTGGGGACAAACGTTAATTGTACATTGTAACATCATTAAAATACTCATACAATGTTAAAACATTCTACATTGTGACATTAATTAATTGATATCATGAAACAACTCCTTCATGTATTTTCTGATATTTGATCAGAGATCTTTTATCAAATTATCTCTGGTCACAGCTATGAGATTTCTCTCCTGTGTGTGTTCTCTGGTGTACTACCAGATTGACCAAAACTCTTCCCACATTGATCACAGATATAAGGTTTCTCTCCTGTGTGGATTCTCTGATGAATTGTAATGCCTGATGAGGAGGTGAATCTCTTCCTACAGTCAGAGCAGCAGTGAGATATCTTCCCTGTGGATCTCTGCAGGTGTTTCTTGAGGTGTTCTGATCTGGAGAAACTCTTCTCTGCCTCGTCAGCATCATGAGGTTGTTGAGGCTCCCCAGAGGATCCACGATAGTCACGTCTCTCTCCTGTGTGAACAAAGTCAGACAGATGATTAATGGCCCACAACAGCGGTAATCCACTGTAAAAGTGATGCCAACAGCGCAGCCACGATGTTGTACAACAATTGACGTCTGTAATGAATGTAATGATTACTTGACATTTGTCTTAAAATGAGCAAGAACAGACATATTTTGTCTTGTTTTCACATTAGTAGTGACATCGATGATCGTAGGCTAGAAATAAGTTATTCATGTTGTTGAAACTCTAAGCAGTGTGGCAGACGACTTTTGGTCTCCAATATAGGCCCCTTTCTGTGTTTAATAAAATTGCGGCACGAAGGCGATGCACATGCAATTTGATTGCAGAAACTCCTCCGTGCTAATGAGGAAACCGATAGTTATGGATGTAGTTTTAGCCAGGAGCGAAAATAGTGAGCAAAGACTTTAGTTTTTCACAATGTATTCTGAATGTGAATGGGGGAAAACTCAGGGGAGTAACCTCCATTTACTGGTTGCTTATGAGTGCATTTCACACTACTTTGGATTATAATTGTAAGGCTCGTTTGAATGTCCTGTTTAATATAATGTTTGCTACAGTATTTAGAATTGTGTAATTATTGAAGAACCGCGTTAATGACAGTATCCATTTGGGTGTTGTGAATAAAGTTATTATTTTTGAAATATATTTTTAATTACATTTTTTTTCACCTTTATTTAACCAGGTAGGCCAGTTGAGAACAAGTTCTCATTTATAACTGTGACCTGGCCAAGATAAAGCAAAGCAGTGCGACAAAAACAACAGAGTTACACGTGGGATAAACAAACGTACAGTCAATAACACAATAGAAAAATCTATATACAGTGTGTGCAAATGGAGTAAGGAGGCAAGGCAATAAATAGGCCATAGTAGCGAAGTAATTACAATTTAACACTGGAGTGATAGATGTGCAGATGAAGGTGTGTAAGTAGTGATACTGGTGTGCAAAAGAGCAGCAAAGTAAATAAAACAATATGGGGATGAGGTAGGTAGATTGGGTGGGCAATTCACAGATGGACTATGTACAGCTGCAACGATCGGTTAGCTGCTCAGATAGCTGATGTTTAAAGTTAGTGAGGGAAATGTAAGTCTCCAGCTTCAGCGAGTTTTGCAATTCGTTCCAGTCACTGGCAGCAGAGAACTGGATGGAAAGGCGGCCAAAGGAGGTCTTGGCTTTACATTTACGGCTTTGTGGATGACCAGTGAGATATACCTGCTGGAGCGCGTGCTACAGGTGGGTGTTGTTATAGTGACCAGTGAGCTGAGAAGGCGGAGCTTTACCAAGCATAGACTTATAGATGACCTGGAGCCAGTGGGACTGGCGACAAATATGTAGCCAGGGCCAGCCAACTAGAGCATACAGGTCACAATGGTGGGTGGTATAAGGGGCTTTTGGTAACAAAACGGATGGCACTGTGATAGACTACATCCAATTTGCTAAGTAGAGTATTGGAAGCTATTTTGGAGATGACATCGCCGAAGTCGAGGATCGGTAGGATAGTCAGTTTTACTAGGGTAAGTTTGGCGGCGTGAGTGGAGGCATTGTTGCGAAATAGAAAGCCGATTCTAGATTTGATTTTGGAGATGTTTGATAGGAGTCTGGAAGGAGAGTTTACAGTCTAGCTAGACACCTAGGTATTTGTAGTTGTCCACGTATTCTAGGTCAGAACAGTCCAGAGTAGTGATGCTTGTTGGGCGGGCGGTTGAGCAGCGAACGGTTGAAAAGCCTGCATTTAGTTTTACTAGCATTTAAGAGCAGTTGGAGGCCACGGAAGGAGTGTTGTATGGCATTGAAGCTCGTTTGGAGATTAGTTAACACAGTGTCCAAAGAAGGGCCAGATGTTTACAGAATGGTGTCAGACCCAGTCAGTGTACCAGGTGGACATTGGGTTTGATTCAGACCCTGCCAGTGTACCAGGTGGACATTGGGTTTGATTCAGACCCTGCCAGCATGGCCAGAAATGTATTCCAAGGTCATTAACTTATAACCACAGAACCAACACAGACCTTTCATGCATGACTAAAAACACCTAAGTATTAGATTTACTGCCATGGTCTAGTATGTCACCGCCTCAGACACCATTCACAATGCTGGCTGAGGTACGAGTAAAACATGACATATTACTTCCTAACCATTCACAATGCTGGCTGAGGTATGAGTAAAACATGACATATTATTTCCTAACCATTCACAATGCTGACTGAGGTACGAGTAAAACATGACATGTTATTTCCTAACCATTCACAATGCTGGCTGAGGTACGAGTAAAACATGACATATTATTTCCTAACCATTCACAATGCTGGCTGAGGTACGAGTAAAACATGACGTGTTATTTCCTAACCATTCACAATGCTGGCTGAGGTACGAGTAAAACATGAAATATTATTTCCTAATTGTAAAAAAAATCCCCACTCCTTCATCAACTAGTCTCCCACTGTTTAACCAGAATAACATGAGTTGTGTCCTTCAAGCTGTTAGACTGTTAGTCCATAATCAACTAGTCTCTCACTGAGACAGCTTTGATGGCCCAATAAAAAAACAGTACGTTTCTGCCAGCCAATGTGATAATTCCAGTACAGTACATGTGTAAAGGGATAATTCCAGTGCAGTACATGTGTAGACGGATAATTCCAGTACAGTACATGTGTAGAGGGATAATTCCAGTGCAGTACATGTGTAGAGGGATAATTCCTGTACAGTACATGTGTAGAGGGATCATTCCAGTGCAGTACATGTGTAGAGGGATAATTCCAGTGCAGTACATGTGTAGAGGGATAATTCCAGTGCAGTACATGTGTAGAGGGATAATTCCAGTGCAGTACATGTGTAAAGGGTGTTGAGGGATAATTCCAGTGCAGTACATGTGTAAAGGGTGTAGAGGGATAATTCCAGTGCACCGGTTATTGACTGGAGACTTAAAATGCTGAAAACAGGTCCCTAACGGAATGACAATAACATGGCTGCTTGTTAAAGAAGAGATGGAGAGAGAGACAGAGATAACCATATACATTGCACATGGACCGTAAGAAATCCTGAATGTATTGAAATGCCTGGGCTCGCAGGGGATGTGTTAATTCATAACCCATCACTTATACCTGTTAATTCATAACCCATCACTTATACCTGTTAATTCATAACCCATCACTTATACCTGTTAATTCATAACCCATCATTTATACCTGTTAATTCATAACCCATAATTTATACCTGTTAATTCATAACCCATCATTTATACCTGTTAATTCATAACCCATCATTTATACCTGTTAATTCATAACCCATCATTTATACCTGTTAATTCATAACCCATCACTTATACCTGTTAATTCATAACCCATCATTTATACCTGTTAATTCATAACCCATCATTTATACCTGTTAATTCATATCCCATCATTTATACCTGTTAATTCATAACCCATCATTTATACCTGTCACGTCCGTCGTAAGGATTGGACCAAAACGTAGCAGGAATGTGAATACTCATCTTCTTTAATGAAGGAAACCGTGAACACTTAACAAAACAACAAACATCGACGAGAAACAGTCCTGTTTCAGGACTGGAAACAACTACCCCCAAATCCCATGAAAAAACACCCCTACTAATTAGGACCTTCAATTAGAAGCAACGAGGAGCAGTTCCTTCCAATTGAAGGTCAACCCAATTAACTAAACATAGAAATATACTAACATAGATCATTACCCAACAAACCCCGAAACACTGTAAACAAATACCCCCTGCCACACCCTGACCAAACTACAATAACAAACAACCCCTTTTACTGGTCAGGACGTGACAGTAACCCCCCCCCCAAAGGTGCAGACCCCGGATGCACCTAAACAAAAAAATAAAAAAAAATAAACCCCAAAACAAAAAGAATCCCAACCTACAGGGAGGGAAGGGAGGGTGGCTACCGTCACCGATGGCTCCCGTGCTACACCCTCCCTCCCCAATCCTCCAACTATGGAGGTGGCTCAGGCCCCGGCCTTAGTCTCCAACCTAACCTGTCCACCCCCGCTGAAGACTCAGGGCTAAAGCGCTGGAGACCTCAGACTGTAGGGTGACTCTGGCTGCGCCGATTCCGGACTGGAGGGCGACTCTGGCTGCGCCGATTCCGGACTGGAGGGCGACTCTGGCTGCGCCGGTTCCGGACTGTGGGTCGTCTCTGCTGGCTCCGGACTGTGGGCCGTCTCTGCTGGCTCCGGACTGTGGGCCGTCTCTGCTGGCTCCGGACTCTGGGCCGTCTCTGCTGGCTCCGGACTGTGGGCCGTCTCTGCTGGCTCCGGACTGTGGGCCGTCTCTGCTGGCTCCGGACTCTGGGCCGTCTCTGCTGGCTCCGGACTGTGGGCCGTCTCTGCAGGCTCCGCACTGGACGGGAAACAGTCGCCGGAAGCTCTGGACGGGGCACTGTCCAGAGACATACTAGACTAAACATAGAAATATACTAACATAGATCATTACAAAACAAACCCCGAAACACTCTAAACAAACACCCCCTGCCACGCCCTGACCCAACTACAATAACAAACAACCCCTTTTACTGGTCAGGACGTGACAATACCTGTTAATTTGTAACCCATCATTTATACCTGTTAGTTCATAACCCATCATTTATACCTGTTAATTGATATCCCATCATTTATACCTGTTAATTAATTCATATCCCATCATTTATACCTGTTAATTCATAATCAATCATTTATACCTTTTGCTTGAAAGGGGCGGTTCAGGCAGGCTGGCACGCTCCCTGACCTTACTCAGCAGGAACTAATGGGGATCCATAATAAACCCCAGGAAGAGTAGCTGCTGCCTTGACAGGAACTAATGGGGATCCATAATAAACCCCAGGAAGAGTAGCTGCTACCTTGACAGGAACTAATGAGGATCCATAATAAACCCCAGGAAGAATAGCTGCTACCTTGGCAGGAACTAATGGGGATCCATAATAAACAATATTCCAATGCCCCAGGGTAGTGATTGGGGACACTGCCCTGTGTAGGATGCCGTCTTTCGGATGGGATGTTAAACGGGTGTCCTGACTCTCTGAGGTCATTAAAGATCCCATTGCACTTATCGTAAGAGTAGGGGGTGTTAACCCCAGTGTCCTGGCTAAATTCCCAATCTGGCACTCATACCATCATGGCCACCTAATCATCCCCAGCTTACAATTGGCTCATTCATCCCTCTCCTCTCCACTGTAACTATTCCCCAGGTCGTTGCTGTAAATGAGAATGTGTTCTCAGTCAATTTACCTGGTAAAATAAAAAATTCCACATGATATTGATGAGTTATGACAAATAAGTGTTGCGTTACTTTGTTTAGCAACCCCTACATTTAAATGCATCACTCCAAAATGTAGGTGACTGTCTTCTGCAGGTTGTCCTCTAACCAGTGAGGTAAAATATATCTCCCATTTCCATGTGTTTTTTAGTTGTGTTAGTTTCAACATCCCGTACAACCTGATTTCCCCCCTAATCGATATCAGTGATTTATTGCTACTTGTCAAAACTACAGCGTTTTTGGTGCTTTTGCAGTTTATAAGCTGCTTGTTTAAAAAATACAGGTAATATGATTATTGTGGCAGATGTTTGTGTATATAGCCCATTTTATGTTAAGGTTTTCAATTTATCCCAAACTGTTTCTGCATATTGGTTATTGATTTGGACTTGTTAAAACTGTGTTTTGACATTGGGCTATCCCACCTAGCAAAATGTCATTTGAAAGCCTTTGAAAATAAGGCTATGCAACCAAATATTTCATATTTACATTTCATGTAACGTTTAGTAATCATAATTATTTATGAAACCAACTGGCCATTTTTGGTACAATTATATTGACATTGTTGCCCTGCTTTTAGAATATCAGGGTTCATTCTCAGATGTGCCAATCCAAATGTACTAGAGCATGACATTGGGGACTGGGCCCGATCCAACAACATACCTATCTAGTGAACCCTGAGAAGAGAGAGAAGCTCCGCAGTGAGGTGGAAAGTTACTACGGATATTGCAGGAGTTTCCTCTTGAAATCAGACTTGTCTGTGGTAAGGACAACTTGGTTGCTGATTGTCTCAAGGGTGGGCAGTGAAAAAGATTTGTGTTTTGCGTTTAGCCAGTGCGTTACCATGGATCACAATTTATTTTAACTGCACGTTTTTCTGTATTGGAGACGAGTTTTGTTTGTGCTCGTTCCAAGGGGACGAGAGTTCTAGAAGCTAGTGAGTTTTAGGAAGACGAGAGTTCTAGAAGCTAGTGAGTTTTAGGATTCTATAGCAAGAAAAAGGAGAAAAAAAGAATACTATTGTATATTATTATTTATTAATGTTTTTTTCTTGTTTTTAATTGTTGACAGCCAGTAGACACTATGTTTATATTGTAGAAGGTGAAGCTTTGTAGATGATTATGTGAAATGGAAGTTGTTTTCTGTTGTTGGTAAGGAAACTTGTCCAACAAAAACATAGGATATATTTGTTGTCTTAAGGGGGAAGGTGTTACAGGCTTTGGTTTTGTATTTATGTTTTGAGGTTGGACGTTAGCACATAGGAAAGGGGGATTCCTAGTCAGTTGTACAACTGAATGCGTTCAACTGAAATGTGTCTTCGGTGCACTGATTGGTGTCACCTCGTTAGTTAGTATGTGTTACACCTGTGCTGGCTTGTCCATCTCATTAGTGGGAAGGTGTTTCACCTGAGCTGGTCCAGGTTCTATTTAAGAGTGTCTGGCCCAGTGCTCCAGTTGTCTTGATACATGTGGAGAGTCAACACCTTTAGTTGCTCCACCTTTTTGGTTTGCTTCCTGTCTTTAAGTTTGGTGTGGGTTTTTCTTTTGTTTTCCTCTTCTTGGGCAGATTTAGTGGGTCTCATGGTGGGTGTCTTTTAGGTCCCAGTTGTTGTTACTAGTCAACTTTCAGTGGACACCCCCATAGTGTCTTTCAGAACCCCTCCTAAAATCCCACCTGTTTAGTTGTGGTTGTCAGTGACTCTTTGTTAGTTCCCTCTTCTATTTAAGTCACATTTGAGATTTTTCTTGCTGGGGAACGTAACAACAAACAGTGTAGTAAAACAAGCTGATATTTTGGGTTGGATATTGCATCCAATTAATATTTTAATCAATGGCATTTCCTTAAAATGCTCATTAGATTTTTATCCTCTTATGTTTGTGTACTAAGTATTTGTTTTTTCCTGTGAAGACATTGCGTTGCATCATGTCTGAAATATACTGTATAATTAAAGCTTGATTTGCTTTGAACATATTGTAATACAAATGACTGACCAATCAAGACTCCTGCCAAATCAGTGAACAAATGTGTAAAAGCAACACATTTCTTGGTCCCTCTTAGTATGAAAAACTCACTTCTCCAGCCTGCTGAAGGCATGGTGGAGTGGCAAACACCACCCCCGGCTCTGCTTATGTCATGTTCTGTGGCCTTGCCGTTCCATTTCTTGACTGTCCCTGCAACACAGTTATATTATATAAAACACTCAACGTAATGCATATGGAGCATCTATGGCCTCAGTTACACCTGGCACCTAAATGCAACTTTTGTCTTCCGATCACTCTTAGCTGCATTAGGTTCTGGACGCAGTCAGGCCACTGAATACGCATCAGCAATGTAAAGAGATGGGCTGAATGTGAGTGGGGAAAAGTACATTTTACACAAATGACCTTCATAATAAATCAAAAGTTACTTGTCACATACATGTGTAGCGAAATGCTTTTGTTCCTAGCTCCAACAGTGCAGTAATATCTAACAACTTCACAACAAATACCTAATACATACAAATCTAAGTAATGGAAAAAGAATATATAAATATATGGACGAGTGATGTCAGAGCGGCATAGACAGATACAGTAGGATAGAATACAGTATATACATATGAGATGAGTAATACATAGACACGGCGTTGGCCCACCCCAGGGCTTTCCCGGTGAGGCACGAGACGAGGGCGGACAGCCTCTCATGGTCCGATGGAGCTGGGTGGACCGTTGCCAGATAGAGGTTAAGGAGGAACCCCTGGCAGTTGGCAGCACTCCCGTCGTACTGCAGTGGCAAGGAGAGACGGATCCCACTGGGCTCAGGCGGGAAAGGGGCGTTCAGGAGAGAGCCCGGTTGTGCTCCCAGCGGTCCATTGTCTGGACAACGCGATCCATGGCGGCGCCCAGATTTACATTTAAGTAATTTAGCAGACGCTCTTATCCAGAGCGACTTACAGATGGTGAAGCATAACCGCATGCTCCTGGACACGCTCCTGGACACGCTCCTTCACCTACACGGCCGGGGTACCTTCTCCTGCTGACTCCATAGCCGGTCGGAGATTCTGTAATGGGTGCGTGTTGGTGGCAGGGAAGTCAGGAGCAGGAGAACGAACTTGGTAAAAACAGTGGTTTAATAAAATTCCAAAAATCTAAAAGTACAAAGTAGCAAAAGTGGGTACAAAACCGGCCGCACAGCAACATAAACCATGCACATCACCTACAATCTCCGACAAGGACATGAGGGGAAACAGAGGGTTAAATACACAACATGTAATTGATGGGATTGGAACCAGGTGTGAAGGATGACAAGACAAAACCAATGGAAAATGAAAAATGGATCAGTGAAGGCTAGAAGGCCGGTGACGTCGACCACCGAACACCGCCCGAACATCGATATTGTGATCTCTACAGCGCTGTTGGCTGGTCGTCATTGACCTTGCATAGGCTTAAACATTGGTATACACTGATTTATAAGGCCATATTGGGTAAAATGCCGTTTTATCTCTGTTCTTTTTAATCAGGTCAGTAACTAAATATAAATTACGGTCCCATTCTCATTTGCTTCTAACAGTACCAAAAATTAGAACAGGTCATGGTAGAAATAGTTTTAGTTACTCAGCTCCGTGGTCCTGGAATTCTCTCCTGAACATTTTAAAATTTGATGATCTAGTTTCGTTGGTGGAGTTTAAACACGTCATCGATGTATATATCATAGAAGAGTGTAATTGTTTTTAGGCCAGCTGTTTTTAGTCAAGACGTTCGTGTTTTTAACGTAAAATGTTTTTGTTGTAATATATGTGTGTTTATAGTTTTGTTTAATGTTGTATTAGTGTATCTAAGTTGTTTTGTCTGAAACCTTGTTCCCCCTGCTGCTATTTGACCAGGTCTCTCTTGGAAAAGAGATGTTATCTCAATCAGGGGCGGAAATCCCGGGGGGGGACGGGGGGGACACGACCCCCCCCATTCTCGGAAAAATATGATTTGTCCCCCCCAATATATCACTGAAACATAACTATGTAATTTAAATAATATTAATAATACGCAATGAAAGCAATTGTGCTGATTATAGACACTTAATAGTACATTTTTAAGTTTCAAAAGATTGCAACCCCCCCACCCTTTGCCTCACAATGGTTTGATCCACTGCCAGTTCCTTAGCTTGCTAGGTAACAGAGAGGTTGTATCTACTGTCTGAAAGGCACTCAATGCACGTAACTGACGTGAGGTTAATCCAGTCAATCGCGCACACACACTAGCTGAATATGCAGAGCTAGCGCGCAAATATTAACTATTAAGCTAGCTAGTACCTATTCCATTTATGTGGCGTCGTGAAAGATGGAATCAGCATGCAGATGATGTAAGTTAGTGCTTCAAAGTCCCTGTGATAAGGTTAGCGATAAACTGAAATCCAACCTGAACAGAACTACACTCTCTTCTACCATTGTCTTAAATATATTTAATGGTCTCGTTGCAAAAGCTAAATTGTCGCAAGTGAACTTTTATTTATTTATTTTATTTCACCTTTATTTAACCCGGGTAGCAAAGATTATAGCAAACACCACTGAAACTGAATTGGTGCTCGCTAGCTTTGCAAATTCAGCTATTGTTGGAAGCCAGCCAATATGAAACAAACTATTAAAATTACAAAAGGTTGCAGCATATGTTGTGTAAATGGTGAACTCATACAGCTGTCAACTCTTGTCATTTTAATCCGTTTCACATTTGCTAGCTACCTTTTAGATCGAAGCCCAAATAGAATGATTGAAGATGATAGAAGCCCATCTCTTACTGTAAATAACCTACACACTGTGTGTGTGTGTAGCCAGCCAGCCAGGTAGAAAAATGGCAGAAAAATAAAAGACGGACATCAGAGTATTTTTCAATACACCAAAACGCATAGTAAGAACCCTAGTAGCCTAATATCTCAAAGACTAGTTGATAAAATGTTCATAAGAAAGAAATGAAATTCTAATGGAAATGTTTCACAATGATGTCATTAGGCAGAGCAGGCAACAGATGGCACACAGACAGCAGAGTTGGGGACAGATATGCAGGGACAGACTGGCAGAGACAGGGAGTCTCAGGTAACTTTGTTGAGTCTTTGTTTGGCAACATTATGAAAGGTTCTCAATTTCTTTGACTTGTAAAATAGGAACATAATTGGAAAATGCCATGAATACCCCCACTCTCAACTTAAACTGGTGACTGAACTAAGATTTGTTAAAGGCAATGGTATTGCTGTTGTGATTAGTTGTGTAGTTTTGGGTACCGGTAGTTAGGAGTACGGCAAACACCTTATTTCTTTGGTTCCTCAATATACATTTACCATATTACAATGTAGGATATGTGTTACAGCACTACTTTTGGTGTCCCCCTCAGGAATTGCTCTTGAGAAAATTTCATGTAATTGTCCCCTCCAAAGTTGATATCAGATTTTTGCCAATGATCTCAATGAGAAAAACCTGTATAAATAAAGCAAAAAAAAATTAAATAAATAATAATATTGTTTCATCGCTGAAACTCCCCAACGGCTCAGGAGGTGGAGTCATGCGTCCTCTGAAACATGACCCGCCAAACCGCGCTTCTTAACACCTGCCCGCTTAACCCGGAAGCCAGCTGCACCAATGTGTCGGAAGAAACACTGTTCACCTGACGACCGAGGTCAGCCTGCAGGCGCCACAAGGAGTCGCTAGAGCAGTAAAGCCCCCCTGGCCAAGCCCTCCCCTAACCCAGGCGACACTTGGCCAATTGTGTGCCGCCCTATGGGACTCCCGATCACAGCAGGTTGTGGCACAGTCCGGGATCGAAGCCGGGTCTGTAGTGACGCGTCTAGCACTGCGATGCAGTACCTTAGACCGCTGCACCACTCGGTCATAACATTTTTTTAACCACTTCTGATGGTTGTTAAACGTGGAATTTTGACATTATTACCGTTATATCAACACACTCGACACTCCCAACACTCCCACCTATCAATCTCTTTGGCACTGTAGACATCACGACAATTGACAATAATGTTCCATACAACGTTGCATTCCATGTTTGAAAGGTCTATAATTTTCATTGAAGACAATCAAAGTTAACATTCCATAAAAGTTCATTTAAAGGCTGAGTCTCAAATAGTCGCCTGTCCCTTTTAATAGCCGGGCAATGGCCCACATTATAGCAAATACATTTTGGGTCTAAATTAAAGGAGCTACAATTATAATTTATTTATATATTTTTAATAAAATGTCCATAATATCTGCATTAATAGTGGAATGATAGCGTGATTCACGATATTCCTAAACAAAAAAAGAAACTCGATCTTCTATTGTGTTATTGACTGAAGGTTTGTTTATTCCATGTGGAACTCTGTGTTGTTCTTTGTTTATGTGTAACTCTGTGTTGTTGTTTTTGTCGCACTGCTTTGCTTTATCTTGGCCAGGTCGCAGTTGTAAATGACAACTTGTTCTCAACTGGCCACCTGGTTAAATAAAGGTAAAATAAATCTAAAATAATAATACATAAAAATGTAGGAGCAGTATAGACCTAGTCTGTTCATTATATACATCTACATGATGTATTGTTACAGCATGTAGGAGCAGTATAGACCTAGTCTGTTCATTATATACATCTACATGATGTATTGTTACACCATGTTGGAGCAGTATAGACCTAGTCTGTTAATTATATACATCTACATGATGTATTGTTACACCAACAAAATGAAGGAAAATTATATTTTTTTATAGTAACACAAAACACAGAGAAAGAGATTTAGTTTAACACGTAATTCTCAAAAGGTAGGGGTCTGAATTATTGCTACCCATGTTGATTTGTGCCCAATTTACAATTTCTTCGTTGATGTGTCTTGCTGGAAGATCCACTTATGGACAAGTTTCAGCCTCCTAGCAGAGAGGTAACCAGGTTATGGGCTAAAATATCCTGGTAGTGGGTAAAGTTTATTTATTTATTTTATACAGTAATTTTTGCTCATCTTTATCAAGGGTATCAATAACTAGGTGCTTATTTTGATATCTAGTTACTTGACTGAATCAGAAATACAGATGTGGAGTCGATGTAGAGTTTGTTTTAAATTCTCATAAACAAATCTGAACTAATCAAACAACACTTGTTGCTCTTTGTACGTGTTAATAATAATATTATTATTTAATGGAGAGAGAAAAAACGTTTCGCTAAACTGCTTTATAATATTATAATTCAATGAAGAATAAAAAAAGTTTTCCCTCCTCAACTGCGTTTCCTCCCTCCAGACAGCAGATGGCGATATGAGTCTTTCAGCCGATGTTTCTTGTGTGACGTATAATCTAGTGGACGGAACGCTTCTTCAACAACTGCAGCCACCTCCGTAGCTCGCTAGCCGACAAAGTCGCACCATTCAAGATCTTTAGACAATTTCGTGGTTTAATTGCCACTCTGATTTAAACATACTTATGTGGAAACAACTAGCTACCCCATTTAATTTAATATTTACGTTGTAAGTCAACTAGCTGGCTGGTTAAGTTAGCACTAGTCTAGTCGCTAATGCTAACTAGCCATTATCCCCTACCATGAGTTCACTAAGCTACTCTCCTCCTGCTAAAGAAGAGGAGGTCTGTTGGATGGAGAAAGAAGCTCTGGTGAAAGAGGAGGAAGAAGAGGAGGCTGTTACAATACAAAAACAAGTAGAGGGTGAGGCTGTTACAGTGAAAGAAGAAGAGAAAGACGTTACGGAGAAAGACGCCTTCAGAGTGAAAGAGGAAGAGGATGTTACTGTGAAAGAAGGGGAGGAAGATGCAGTTTTTGGAGTGGAGGATGAAGAGGGGGAGATTACTGTCACATTAGAGGAGGATGAAGAAGAGAAGACTGGAGAACTGATTAACACTAGTAAATACAGTGAGTACTATCTTATAAAACAGGGACATTGATCTGATTAACACCAGTAAATACAGTGAGTACTATCTTATAAAACAGGGACACAAGCCATTTTCAAGTCTTGCCATAGACTTTCAAGACGATTTAAGTCCAAACTGTAACTAGGTCACTCAGGAACATTCATTGTCATCTTGGTAAGCTCCTCCAGTGTAGATTTGTCCTTGTGGTTTAGGTTATTGTCATGTTAGTACAGTTTTTTGCATTCAGATCTCTGAAATGCTCTCTACCTACGTAACATTTAGTGTCTCCTTATGTTACACTGGGTTAACAGTTTTCATTGGCACAGAAATCCTAAATCATTTCAGTTTGCTAAATCCAGAGGTTCTAACCGAGAGTCACCTTAACTTTATTGAAACACCCAAATGGATACTGTCATTAATGTGGTTCTTCAATAATTACACATAATACTTAATACTGTAGCTGTTTAGTTACAGTCACATGTTCAACTATCATCAGCTGATCCACAAAATCATTTTCTGCATGCCAGTCACATGACAAACATCACGACATGCAACAACAACCAAAGTGCTTATTCGTTCATTACTCTGGTAAAGACAGTTATGCCGTGCTCCATGTTGGATCCAACATCCCAAACAAATTGATGTTTATAATGTGTTATTGTCTGCTTGATTTATAGTAGGGTCTCGTTAGTCTGTTTGGAAACAGAGATACTTATCTCATAATGTGTAAAGAACTGTTCCTTGATGGATAGGCTATTGTACAACACACAGAGCTATTTTCTTTTATTCAGGACATTTAGAATGACAACACATTACAGAGTAGCCTAGATTATTCACAAAATTATCTGGTGATCAGGTTATGAAATGTCATGACAAAGACATTTTAGTTTCCATGTTTCACCTGAAATATTGAATTATTTATAGTCCTAGGTCTATGTTGTTGTTAGGTGAAGTTATGGGTCCTACAGTAGGTCTATGTTATTGTTAGGTGAAGTTATGGGACCTACAGTAGGTCTATGTTGTTGTTAGGTGAAGTTATGGGTCCTACAGTAAGTATACTTTGTTAGATGAAGTTATGGGCCAATTTGGGTACACTTAGTTTGCAAACGCTCATTGACAGACTGGTAGCAAAGATATCCAAAGTGCATTTTACTGGTTAAAGTGTTTTTTGTTTTTTTAAGTATAAAGCAGTTGATTTGCGACAACACATATTATATTAAGCAGGACATTCAAAGGAGCCTTTCAATTAGAATCCAAAAGTAATGTGAAATGTACTCATAAGCAACCTGGAAATGGCGGCTATTTTTGCTGGCAGCCTGTAAGTTTCCCCACTGTGGGGAATTAGTGAATAGACAACAGAGCTTCATGTTTCCTTGAGTAGTGTAACCGATGTGAAATGGCTAGTTAGTTAGCGGTGGTGCGCGCTAATAGCGTTTCAGTGGTTTCCTCATTACCAGATATACTACATCCATAACTAGTGGTTTCCTCATTACCAGATATACTACATCCATAACTAGTGGTTTCCTCATTACCAGATATACTACGTCCATAACTAGTGGTTTCCTCATAACCAGATATACTACATCCATAACTAGTGGTTTCCTCATTACCAGATATACTACATCCATAACTAGTGGTTTCCTCATTACCAGATACACTACATCCATAACTAGTGGTTTCCTCATTAGCCTCATTACCAGATATACTACATCCATAACTAGCGGTTTCCTCATTACCAGATATACTACATCCATAACTAGTGGTTTCCTCATTACCAGATATACTACATCCATAACTAGTGGTTTCCTCATTAGCAGATATACTACATCCATAACTAGTGGTTTCCTCATTACCAGATATACTACATCCATAACTAGTGGTTTCCTCATTACCAGATACACTACATCCATAACTAGTGGTTTCCTCATTAGCCTCATTACCAGATATACTACATCCATAACTAGCGGTTTCCTCATTACCAGATATACTACATCCATAACTAGTGGTTTCCTCATTACCAGATATACTACATCCATAACTAGTGGTTTCCTCATTACCAGATATACTACATCCATAACTAGTGGTTTCCTCATTACCAGATACACTACATCCATAACTAGTGGTTTCCTCATTAGCCTCATTACCAGATATACTACATCCATAACTAGCGGTTTCCTCATTACCAGATATACTACATCCATAACTAGTGGTTTCCTCATTACCAGATATACTACATCCATAACTAGTGGTTTCCTCATTAGCAGATATACTACATCCATAACTAGTGGTTTCCTCATTACCAGATATACTACATCAATAACTAGTGGTTTCCTCATTACCAGATACACTACATCCATAACTAGTGGTTTCCTCATTAGCCTCATTACCAGATATACTACATCCATAACTAGCGGTTTCCTCATTACCAGATATACTACATCCATAACTAGTGGTTTCCTCATTACCAGATATACTACATCCATAACTAGTGGTTTCCTCATTACCAGATATACTACATCCATAACTAGTGGTTTCCTCATTAGCAGATATACTACATCCATAACTAGTGGTTTCCTCATTAGCAGATATACTACATCCATAACTAGTGGTTTTCTCATTACCAGATATACTACATCCATAACTAGTGGTTTCCTCATTAGCAGATATACTACATCCATAACTAGTGGTTTCCTCATTAGCAGATATACTACATCCATAACTAGTGGTTTCCTCATGACCAGATATACTACATCCATAACTAGTGGTTTCCTCATTACCAGATATACTACATCCATAACTAGTGGTTTCTTCATTAGCAGATATACTACATCCATAACTAGTGGTTTCCTCATTACCAGATATACTACATCCATAACTAGTGGTTTCCTCATTAGCAGATATACTACATCCATAACTAGTGGTTTCCTCATTACCAGATATACTACATCCATAACTAGTGGTTTCCTCAGTACCAGATAATACTACATCCATAACTAGTGGTTTCCTCATTACCAGATATACTACATCCATAACTAGTGGTTTCTTCATTAGCAGATATACTACATCCATAACTAGTGGTTTCCTCATTACCAGATATACTACATCCATAACTAGTGGTTTCCTCATTACCAGATATACTACATCCATAACTAGTGGTTTCCTCATTACCAGATATACTACATCCATAACTAGTGGTTTCCTCATTACCAGATATACTACATCCATAACTAGTGGTTTCCTCATTACCAGATATACTACATCCATAACTAGTGGTTTCCTCATTACCAGATACACTACATCCATAACTAGTGGTTTCCTCATTAGCCTCATTACCAGATATACTACATCCATAACTAGCGGTTTCCTCATTACCAGATATACTACATCCATAACTAGTAGTTTCCTCATTACCAGATATACTACATCCATAACTAGTGGTTTCCTCATTAGCAGATATACTACATCCATAACTAGTGGTTTCCTCATTACCAGATATACTACATCCATAACTAGTGGTTTCCTCATTACCAGATATACTACATCCATAACTAGTGGTTTCCCCATTAGCAGATATACTACATCCATAACTAGTGGTTTCCTCATTACCAGATATACTACATCCATAACTAGTGGTTTCCTCATTAGCAGATATACTACATCCATAACTAGTGGTTTCCTCATTAGCAGATATACTACATCCATAACTAGTGGTTTCCTCATTACCAGATATACTACATCCATAACTAGTGGTTTCCTCATTAGCAGATATACTACATCCATAACTAGTGGTTTCCTCATTAGCAGATATACTACATCCATAACTAGTGGTTTTCTCATTACCAGATATACTACATCCATAACTAGTGGTTTCCTCATTAGCAGATATACTACATCCATAACTAGTGGTTTCCTCATTAGCAGATATATTACATCCATAACTAGTGGTTTCCTCATTAGCAGATATACTACATCCATAACTAGTGGTTTCCTCATGACCAGATATACTACATCCATAACTAGTGGTTTCCTCTTTAACAGATATACTACATCCATAACTAGTGGTTTCCTCATTACCAGATAATACTACATCCATAACTAGTGGTTTCCTCATTACCAGATATACTACATCCATAACTAGTGGTTTCCTCATTAGCAGATATACTACATCCATAACTAGTGGTTTCCTCATTAGCAGATATACTACATCCATAACTAGTGGTTTCCTCATTACCAGATATACTACATCCATAACTAGTGGTTTCCTCATTACCAGATAATACTACATCCATAACTAGTGGTTTCCTCATTACCAGATATACTACATCCATAACTAGTGGTTTCCTCATTACCAGATATACTACATCCATAACTAGTGGTTTCCTCATTACCAGATATACGACATCCATAACTAGTGGTTTCCTCATTACCAGATATACTACATCCATAACTAGTGGTTTCCTCATTACCAGATATACTACATCTATAACTAGTGGTTTCCTCATTACCAGATATACTACATCCATAACTAGTGGTTTCCTCATTACCAGATATACTACATCCATAACTAGTGGTTTCCTCATTACCAGATATACTACATCCATAACTAGTGGTTTCCTCATTACCAGATATACTACGTCCATAACTAGTGGTTTCCTCATTACCAGATATACTACATCCATAACTAGTGGTTTCCTCATTACCAGATATACTACATCCATAACTAGTGGTTTCCTCATTACCAGATATACTACGTCCATAACTAGTGGTTTCCTCATTACCAGATATACTACATCCATAACTAGTGGTTTCCTCATTAGCATGGAGGTGTTTCTGCAACCAGATACAGTGCCTTGCGAAAGTATTCACCCCTTTGGAATTTTTCCTATTTTGTTGCATTACAACCTGTAATTTAAATTGATTTTTATTTGGATTTCATGTAATGGACATACACAAAATAGTCCAAATTGGTGAAGTGAAATGAAAAACAAACTTGTTTAATAAAATTCAAAACAATAAAAAAACTAAAAGTGGTGCGTGCATATGTATTCACCCCCTTTGCTATGAAGCCCCTAAATAAGATCTGGTGTAACCAATTATCTTCAGAAGTCACATAATTAGTTAAATAAAGTTCACCTGTGTGCAATGTAAGTGTCACATGATCTGTCACATGATCTCAGTGTATATGTACACCTGTTCTGAAAGGGCCCAGAGTCTGCAACACCACTAAGCAAGGGGCACCACCAAGCAAGCGGCACTATGAAGACCAAGGAGCTCTAGCTTTATGGAAGAGTGGCCAAAAAAAACCTTTTAGGGACAGACGTTCCGCTAGCGGAATGCCTCACCAATATCCAATGGTAGAGCGTGGCGCGAAATACAAATACCTCAAAAATGCTATAACTTCAATTTCTCAAACATATGACTATTTTACACCATTTTAAAGACAAGTCTCTCGTTAATCTAACCACATTGTCCGATTTCAAAAAGGCTTTACAGTGAAAGCAAAACATTAGATTATGTCAGGAGAGTACCCTGCCAAAATGAATCACACAGCCATTTTCAAAGCAAGCATATATGTCACAAAAACCAAAACCACAGCTAAATGCAGCACTAACCTTTGATGATCTTCATCAGATGACACTCCTAGGACATGCATGTTTTGTTCAATCAAGTTCATATTTATATCAAAAACCAGCTTTTTACATTAGCATGTGATGTTCAGAACTAGCATACCCACCGAAACTTCCGGTGAATTTACTAAATGACTCACGATAAACGTTCACAAAATACAAAAATTATTTTAAGAATTATAGATACAGAACTCCTTTATGCAATCGCGGTGTCCGATTTTAAAATAGCTTTTCGGCGAAAGCACATTTTGCAATATTCTTAGTAGATAGCCCAGCCATCACGGCTAGCTAATTTGACACCCACCAAGTCTGGCCCTCAATAAACTCCGATTTACTATAAGAAAAATTGGATTACCTTTGCTGTTCTTCGTCAGAATGCACTCGCAGGACTTCTACTTCAACAACAAATGTTGTTTTGGTTCCAAATAATCCATAGTTATATTCAAATAGCTCCGTTTTGTTCGTGCGTTGAGGTCACTATCCGAAGGGTGACGTGCGAGCGCATTTCGTGACAAAAAATGTCAAAATATTCCATTACCGTACTTCGAAGCATGTCAAACGCTGTTTAAAATCTATATTTCTGCTATTTTTCTCGTAAAATAGCGATAATATTCCAACCGGGCAACGTTGTATTCATTCAAAGGCTGAAAGAAAAAAATGGAGTAGTCTCGTGGACGTGCATCTCCAGTGTCACTGTTCCCAGCCTGACCACTAACAAATACTCCTGCTGTTCTTCGCCCAGAGACTGCAGACACCCCATTACACTTTCTGGCGCCTTCTGAGAGCCAATGGAAGCCTTAGAAAATGTCACGTTACAGCACAGATGCTGTATTTTCGATAGAGATGCTACAGAAGGACAATAAATTGTCAGACAGGGCACTTCCTGTATGGAATATTCTCAAGTTTTGGCCTGCCATATGAGTTCTGTTATACTCACAGACACCATTCAAACAGTTTTAGAAACTTTAGAGTGTTTTCTATCCAAATCTACAAATTATATGCATATTCTAGTTTCTGGGCAGGAGTAGTAACCAGATTAAATCGGGTACGTTTTTTATCCGGCCGTGAAAATACTGCCCCCTATCCCAAATAGGTTAAAGAAAAAAATAAGCAAACACGTTTGGTGTTCGCCAAAAGGCACATGGAAGACTACCCAAACACATGGAAGAAGGTACTCTGGTCAGATGAAACTAAAATTTAGCTTTTTGTCCATCAAGGAAAATGCTATGTCTGGCGCAAACCCAACACCTCTCATCACCCCGAGAGCACCATCCCCACAGTGAAGCATGGTGGTGGCAGCATCATGCTGTAGGGATGTTTTTCATCTGCAGGGACTGGGAAACTGGTCAGAATTGAAGGTATGATGGGTGGCGCTAAATACAGGGAAATTCTTGAGGGAAACCTGTTTCAGTCTTCCAGAGATTTGAGACTGGGACGAAGGTTCACCTTCCAGCAGGACAATGACCCTAAGCATACTGCTAAAGCAACACTCGTGTGGTTTAAGGAGAAACATTTAAATGTCTTGGAATGGCCTAGTCAAAGCCCAGACCTCAATCTAATTGAGAATCTGTGTTATGACTTAAAGATTAATGTACACCAGCTGAACCCATCAAACTTGAAGGAGCTGGAGCAGTTTTGAATGGGCAAAAATCCCAGTGGCTAGATGTGCCAAGCTTATAGAGACATACCCCAAGAGACTTGCAGCTGTAATTGCTGCAAAAGGTGGCTCTACAAAGTATTGACTTTGGGGGGGTGAATAGTTATGCACGCTCAAGTTTTCTGGTTTTTTGTCTTATTGTTTGTTTCACAATAAAAAATATTTTGCATCTTCAAAGTGGTAGGCATGATCTGTAAATCAAATGATACAAACCCCCCAAAAATTGTAAGGCAACAAAGTTGGAAAAATGCCAAGGGGGTGAATACTTTTGCAAGCCACTGTATACTACATCCATAACTAGTGATTTCCTCATTAGCATGGAGGAGTTTCTGCAACTAAATTGTGTGTGCATCGCCCTTGTGCGGCAATTTTAGCAAACACAGAAAGGGGCCTATATTGGTGACCAAAAGTTGCCCGGCACACTGCTTAGGGGTTCAGTAACTGTAAAAACGTATTTCTAGCCTACAATCATCGATGTTACTAATGATGTGAAAACAAGACAAAATATTGTTGCTCACTTGACTGTCGTAATATAATTGTAACATTCATTACAGACGTCAATTGTCGTACAACATCATGGCTATGCTGTTGGCATCACCTTTTATAGTGGATTTCTGCTGTTGTGGGCCTTTAACCATCTGTCTGACTTTGTTGTTCACACAGGAGAGAGACGTGACTATCGTGGATCCTCTGGGGAGCCTCAACAAGCTCATGATGCTGATGAGGCAAAGAAAAGTCTCTCCAGATCAAAACACCTCAAGAAACACCAGCAGAGACCCACAAGGAAGAAAACTCACCGCTGCTCTGACTGTGGGAAGAGTTTTGTTTCTTCAGGACATTTAAAATCACACCAGAGAACACACACAGGAGAGAAACCTTATAGCTGTGATCAATGTGGGAAGAGATGCAGTCAGTCAACAGACCTTAAAAAACATGAGAGAATACATACAGGAGAGAAACCTTATAGCTGCTCTGACTGTGGAAAGAGTTTTGTTTTTTCAGGACAGTTAAAATCGCACCAGAGAACACACACGGGAGAGAAACCTTATAGCTGTAATCAATGTGGGAAGAGTTTTTCTCAGCCAAACGTCCTGAGTGTTCACCTGCGAGTACACACAGGAGAGAAACCTCATAGTTGTGATCAATGTGACAAGAGATACTCTAGTAAAAGATCTCTGATTAAACATCAGAAAATACATGAAGGAGTTGTTTCATGATATCAGTGAATTAATGTCACAATGTAGAATGCCAATTTAAATGCACCACAGGTTGTCTTCTAATCAGTGAGTTAAATTATATCTCCCATTTCCATGTTTTTTTTTTGAAGTTGTGTTATTTTCAACCGCACAAACAACCTGATTTCCCCCCTAATTGATATATCAGTGATTTATTGTGATTCATGCAGCCAACTGACAATTTTTGGGTACAATTATATTGACATTGTTGCCCTGCTTTTAGAATATCAGGGTTAATTCTCACATGTGCCAACCCAAATGTACTAGAGCATGACATTGGGGACTGGGGCCCGATCCAACAACATGCCTATCTAGTGAACCCTGAGAAGAGAGAGAAGCTCCGCAGTGAGGTGGAAAGTTAATATGGATATTGCAGGAGTTTCCTCTTGAAATTAGACATGTCCGTTTTAAGGACAACTTGGTTGCTGATTGTCTCAAGGGTGGGCAGTCAAAGTTTTGTGTTTTGCGTTTAGCCAGTGCATTGCCATGGATCACAATTTATTTTGACTACACGTTTTTCCGTATTGGAGATTAGTTTTGTTTGGGCTCGTTCCAAGGGGACGAGAGTTGTAGAAGCTAGTGAGTTTTAGGAACTTTTTGTTATGGAATTTGTTTCCCTCTTCTGTTTGAGTGACATTTTTTGGTTTTCTTGCTGGGGAACATAACAAAAAACAAGCTTCCATTTTGGGTTGGATATTGCATCCAATTAATATTGTAATTAATTGACAAATATTAAAATAAAATAAAAATTGTTGACAGACAGTAGACACCATGTTTATATTGGTGAAGGTGAAGCATTGTAGTTGATTATAATGTGAAATGGAAGTTGTTTTCTGGTGGTAGTAAGCATTCTCTTTAGTTCTGATAGGTTTTACAGGCTTTGGTTTTTCCATTTATGTTTTGAGGTTTGGATTTAGCACGTGTAGCTCGTTAGCACGTGTAGCTCGTTAGCACGTGTAGCTCGTTAGCACGTGTAGCTCGTTAGCACGTGTAGCTCGTTAGCACGTGTAGCTCGTTAGCACGTAGGACGCACTGATTGGTGTCACCTCGTTAGTCAGTATGTGTTACACCTGTGCTGGCTTGTCCATCTCGTTAGTGGGAAGGTGTTTCACCTGAGCTGGTCCAGGTTCTATTTAAGAGTGTCTGGCCCAGTGCTCCAGTTGTCTTGATACATGTGGAGAGTCAACACCTTTAGTTGCTCCACCTTTTTGGTTTGTGTCCTGTCTTTAAGTTTGGTGTGGGTTTTTCTTTTGTTTGCCTCTTCTTGGGCAGATTTAGTGGGTCTCATGGTGGGTGTCTTTTAGGTCCCAGTTGTTGTTACTAGTCAACTTTCAGTGGACACTGTGAGAGCAAAACTGGAAGATTATGTTATAATACTTTTATTGCATCAAATGGTTGTTTATGCAACAGAATAGAGGGTTCTTAGAACTATTGTGTCTGTGTGTTCTACTGAGGATGGGCCTCTGGGAGATAACACTGACAGGAGATTTACAACGTCTTTTGGGTGATAAAACCTAAAGAGACTGCATTCCAGAGCATGAGTTAATGTTTCTGTTCTATATGGTACCAGGGAGAGATGACCCCAGGGCCAGACCCTGGTCTCTACACAAAGAGTACTGTTTTTACATCAGATACTGTCTGCTGAGAATTATAAGTATCTTTCATACAAATCTTAACCTTGTGACCCGTTGTATACATCTATTGTTCGTCATGTAGGTTGAAAGGGCTATAAAATACCTTTGTACTTTTGTCCCGTAGGTCCACCAGCCATCATTATCGTAGGGCACTCAATTGATTCACTTTATATGTGTATGTTGTATTGACCTTATAAGTGAATAAAGATTTAGTTTAAGAATAACTCTGACTTGTGTGATAAGTTTGTCTCCTCAATTGATATTAAAGAAATTAACCACCACATTTTAAAAAAAACTGCCCTGTCCTGAATATTCGGGAGGGGGGGTTCTTCCCAATACGAGAGGAGTTGCTAAATTTATTGAATAAACCTTTTTCCATAAAGTTAGAGTGAACCCCACCTTCTAACAAATTCTTTGAAGAATAACTTTTTGGGGATGTTTTTCATTGACCAAGAACCCTACGGTTCTTAGGGGATCTGAGAACAACTCCAGTTGAACCCTTCATTTTTAGAGTGTAGTCGGCTCTATTTACTCTGTGATTCAAACATGCTGATTACGATCAAGTCAGCTGCTGCTCCAATACAGTATGAGGTGAGACGGTGAACTGATGTTGATCTGGGCAGTCAATCAATCATTCTGTACTATGAGTCTATCAAATCAAATTTTATTAGTCAACTGCGCCGAATACAACAGGTGTAGACCTTACAGTGAAATGCTTACTTACAAGCCCCTAACCAACAATGCAGTTTTAAAAAGTACAAATAAGAATAAGAAATAAAAGGAACAAGTAATTAAAGAGCAGAAGTTAAATAACAATAGCTAGACTATATACAGGGGGTACCGGTACAGAGTCAATGTGCAGGGGCACTGGTTAGTCGAGGTAATTGAGGTAATATGTACATGTAGGTAGAGTTATTAAAGTGACTATGCATAGATGATAACAGAGAGCGGGGGGGGCTTCCTCTGACACCGCCTGGTATAGAGGTCCTGGATGGCAGGAAGCTTGGCCCAAGTGATGTACTGGGCTGTACGCACTACCCTCTGTAGTGCCTTGCGGTCGGAGGCAGAGCAGTTGCCATACCAGGCAGGGATGCAACCAGTCAGGATGCTCTCGATGGTGAAGCTGTAGAACCTATTGAGGATCTGAGGACCCATGCTAAATCTTTTCAGTCTCCTGAGGGGGAATAGGTTTTGTCATGCCCTCTTCACGACTGTCTTGGTGTGCTTGGACCATGAAAGTTTGTTGGTGATGTGGACACTAAGGACCTTGAAGCTCTCAACCTGCTCCACTACAGCCCCGTCGATGAGAATGGGGGTGTGCTCGGTCTTCCTTTTCCTGAAGTCCACAATCATCTCCTTTGTCTTGATCACTTTGAGGGAGATGTTGTTTTCCTGGCACGACACGGCCAGGTCTCTGACCTCCTCCCTATAGGCTGTCTCGTTGTTGTTGGTGATCAGGCCTACCACTGTTGTGGCATCGACAAACTTAATGATGGTGTTGGAGTCGTGCCTGGCCGTGCAGTCATGAGTGGTGTGTCATAATGATAAAGTTAATTCAAAGGAATTAGTGAAACTGTTAAAAAAATATATGACATATTAAATATATTACTCTATTGTTATCATATAGAAACATCATGGAATATTGTACATCATATTAAATATATTACTCTATTGTTATCATATAGAAACATCATGGAACATTGTACATCATATTAGCATCAACATACATTATTGTTTCATTCAATTTCACATAATAAGGATATTTAATATTTTCAAGTTCAGAAGTCAGAACCCATCACCTGCTATGTAAAAGAGACAGAAGAATGCACAATGGTCAATGCTATCTGGGATCCTTGGGACATCCCTATCCTAAACCATAACCTTACCCCTTACCTTAACCATTTTAAATGTCAACTTCAACAGGCTAGGGACGTTCCAAGGATGTATATCTACCTGAAAATACATGATCTAAGTGATTGATAGTTGGTATTCAGCAGTCATAAAGCCTTATTTACTTTAATGAACTACTAAAATAGTGATTTTGTCAGACAGCATAGACAGCAGCTCTACACTTTATTGACTGACTGATCCATTCATCCTTCCATCCCTCCTCAGCCTTCCTCTCCTCTGAAGACCCAGTGAGGGTGGAGCTCAGTCAGAGAGCTGTTGAGGGACTGGTTAGGAAGAACACTTCTACAGCCAGAGAGGTGAGAGGTCACACATGGTTTAGATGGTAAATATTTATGTCCCCTTAGTGGTTCATCACGTCAGCAAAAGGGAATATGTTACATCATCCATGTTTATTTACATTAGTGCAAATTGTCCACTGATATTGGTGTAATTTCTCACCCCTTTTGGCTGTATGATAGTTAATTTCCCCTCAGGCACACACATTTGTTCTTTGATATTATGAAGGTCATTTGTGAAGAATGTACTTTTCCTCACATCTCTTTACATTGCTTATGCATATTCAGTGGCCTGACTGCGTCCAGACTATGTTAAAGGCCCATCCTGGTAGATCTGAACCTAATGCAGCTTGGAGTGATCAGATGACAGAAGTCACATTTAGGTGCCAGGTGTAACTGAGGCCGTAGATGCTCCATATCCATTACTTTGAGTGTTTTATGTAATATGACTAAATGTGTTTCTTTCTGTGTTGCAGGGGCAGTCAAGAAATGGAACAGCAAGGCCACAGAACATGACATAAGCAGAGCTGTGGGAGACCACCTCAAGCCCCTGGTAGAGCCGGCGGTGGTGTTTACCACTCCACCACGCCTTCAGCAGGCTGGAAAAGTGGGATTGATACTGTTTTCATACTAAGATGGACCAGGAGTCTGTTGATTGGTCAGTTATTGGGTTAATTTGTTGAAATCAAATCAAGCTTTATTTATACAGCACATTTCAGACATGGATGCAACACAATGGCTTCACAGGAAGAAAAAAACCACAACAAACAGAAGATTAACAACTGAATGACTAATTGGCACCATAAGGAAATGCCATTGATTAAAATATTAATTGGATGCAATAACCAACCCAAAATAAATGCTTGTTTTTTTAAAGAGGGGCTCTCCATTGAAAGTTGACTAGTAACAACAACTGGGACCTTGTCATAACGTCCACAGAAGGTGGCGCCTCTCCTCGGTCGGGCGGTGCTCGGCGGTCGTCGTCGCTGGCCTACTAGCTGCCACCGATCTGTGTTTCAGTGTCTGTTAGTTATGTCTGTTTTTTGATTGCACCTGTTTCGTGTTTGTCATTAGTGGGGGGGTATTTAGTCTGTCTGTGTTTAGTTAGGATTCGTGCGGGATTGTTCTTTGTTACGTGTGGTGTTATATTGTTTGGTTTACGACTTATTGTATAGGCATTAGGGTTGCCGGGCTGCGCCCCGTCTGCCTTTTTTGAGCGGAGCTTCTTTTAGTCTTTTTGACTGTTGTGCTTTCAGCCGTATATGGATTTTGCCCTTGGATTTATTAAATCAAGTTTGTTCCAACGGACCTCAGTCTCCTGCGCTTGACTCACCCTTAAAACTGTTCTATCCGCTCGTGACAGAATCCCGCACCACGTTATGGAGTCAGCAGGGACAGAAACACCATCAATGGAGGAACAAGTCTCCCAACATGCCAGCCTCCTCCACCGACTGGGCACGGCCATGGACCAGGTGCTGGCCCGTTTGGAGAGCTGGGAGCGAGTCGCTCCTTCACCCCCACCAGGACCAAGTCATCACCCTGCGCCCCTACCGACACCCACCGAACCCAGTACAGGCGGGATCCGGATCATGGCTCCCAGGAGTTCGATGTGACGGCCGCTGGGTGCAAGGGTTTTTTGCTCCAGTTGGACCTATACCTGGCGACCGTCCGGCCCTCTCCCTCCGATGAAGAGAGGGTGAGCGTCCTCATCTCGTGCCTCACGGGTAGAGCTCTGGAATGGGCCAACGCTGTCTGGGAGGGCCCAGACTCAGCTAAGGACAACTACCCAGAGTTCGCTCGCCGCTTCCGGGCAGTATTCGATCATCCCCCGGAGGGCAAGGCGGCGGGCGAGCGAGCGATTATTCCATCTGAGGCAGGAGACGAGGAGCGCTCAGGACTTTGCCCTGGAGTTCCGGACTCTAGCCGCCGGATCGGGGTGGAACGAGCGGGCCCTGATTGACCACTACAGGTGTAGTTTACATGAGGACGTCCGCCGGGAGCTGGCTTACCGGGACCATACCACCACCCTGGACCAGTTGATTGATTTGTCCATCAGGCTGGACAACCTGCTGGCTGCCCGGGGACGTTCCGATCGGGGCCTATTCATTCCACCTCCCATCCCTCCTGCTCCAACGCCCATGGAGCTAGGAGGGACTGCTGCTAGGAGGACCGGAGGGGGGGGCCTCTCCTGTACCCACTGTGGCCGTAGAGGACACACTGCGGACCGGTGCTGGAGAGATTCTCCCGGGAATTCAGATGGCAGGCAGAGCACCACTTCGACCCCCCAGGTGAGTCAGCACCAGACACACCCAGAGCCCCCTGTCGACCACATGTACGTCTCTGTTTTTTTCCCTGAGTTTTCCCCTCACTCCCAGTATAAGGCACTAGTCGATTCAGGCACAGCTGGGAGTTTTATGGACCGTGGGGTTGCTAATAAGTTAGGGATTCCCCTGGTTAAACTGGACCAACCCTTCTCCGTGCACGCTTTAGATAGTCGACCACTAGGGTCTGGCCAAGTGAGGGAGGTAACAGTGCCACTGGTCATGGTGACGCAGGGGGGTCATGAGGAACGTATCAGCCTGTTCCTTATTGATTCCCCGGCATTTCCAGTGGTGCTGGGACTTCCCTGGCTAGCCTCTCACAATCCTCAGATTTCATGGGGGCAGAGGGCTCTTAAGGGGTGGCCGAGGGAGTGCTCAGGTAGGTGTATAGGAGTTTCCATCGGTGCAACCACGGTGGAGAGTCCAGACCAAGTCTCTACTGTACACATTCCCTCTGAATATGCCGATTTGGCTATCGCCTTCAGTAAAACTCAATTACCACCCCATCGACAGGGGGATTGTGTGATAAACCTCCAGGCTGGCCCTTCCTAAAAGTCACGTGTATCCTCTGTCGCAGGAGGAGACAGTGGCTATGGAGACATACGTCACTGAGTCCTTGAGACAGGGATACATTCGGCCATCTAAATCACCCGTCTCCTCGAGTTTCTTTTTTGTGAAGAAGAAGGGGGAGGCCTGCGCCCGTGCATTGACTATAGAGGTCTAAATTCTATCACAGTGGGGTTCAGTTACCCACTACCTCTCATTGCTACGGCCGTGGAGTCATTTCACGGGGCGCGCTTCTTCACCAAACTAGATCTCAGGAGTGCGTATGACCTGGTGCGTATCCGAGATGGAGACGAGTGGAAAACCGCATTTAGTACCACATCTGGCCATTATGAGTACCTCGTCATGCCGTATGGGTTAAAAAATGCTCCCGCCGTCTTCCAATCCTTTGTGGACGAGGTTCTCAGAGACATGCTCGGACAGGGTGTGGTGGTGTACATCGATGACATCTTGATCTACTCCGCCACACGCGCCGCGCATGTAGCTCTGGTGCGTAAAGTGCTTGGGCGGCTGCTGGAGCATAACCTATACGTCAAGGCTGAGAAATGTGAGTTCTCCAAAGAAGCCGTCTCTTTTCTGGGATATCGCATTTCCACCACAGGGGTGGTGATGGAAGATGACTGCGTTACGGCTGTGCGTAATTGGCCGACCCCTACCATGGTGAAGGAGGTGCAGCGGTTCTTGGGGTTCGCCAATTATTACCGGAGGTTTATCCGGGGTTTTGGTCAGGTGGCAGCTCCCATTACCTCACTGATGAAGGGGGGTCCGGTGCGATTGCGGTGGTCGGCATAGGCGGACAGAGCCTTCCGTCGTCTGAAGGTTCTGTTTACTGACGCTCCGGTGCTGGCGCATCCGGATCCCTCTTTGCCATTCATAGTGGAGGTGGACGCGTCCGAGGCTGGGGTAGGAGCTGTTCTTTCGCAGCGTTCGTGCGTTCCTCCGAAGCTCCGCCCCTGCGCATTCTTTTCTAAGAAGCTGAGCCCGGCGGAGCGCAACTATGATGTGGGGGACAGGGAGATGTTAGCCGTGGTCAAGGCTTTGACAGTGTGGAGACATTGGCTTGAGGGGGCACGTCACCCTTTTCTCATCTGGACCGACCACCGTAACCTGGAGTACATCCGGGCAGCGAGGAGACTTAATCCTCGTCAAGCCAGGTGGGCCATGTTCTTTATGAGGTTTCAGTTTACCCTTTCGTACATTCCGGGTTCTCGGAACCGGAAGGCCGACGCACTGTCGCGTCTCTACGACACCGAGGAGCGGACCATCAATCCCACTCCCATACTCCCTGCTTCCTGTCTGGTGGCACCGGTGGTATGGGAGGTGGATGCTGACATCGAGCGGGCGAGTCGGTCAGAACCCACTCCACCTCAATGTCCCCCGGGTCTGAAGTTCGTTCCGCTGGGTGTTCGCAATCGCTTGATCCGATGGGCCCACAGTCTACCCTCCTCGGGTCACCCTGGGGTGGAACGGACAGTGCGAGGCCTGAAGGGGAAGTACTGGTGGCCCACCTTGGTTGAGGATGTAAGACACTATGTCTCTTCCTGTTCGGTGTGCGCCCAGTGGAAGGCTCCTAGGCACCTGCCTCGAGGGAAATTACAGCCCCTCCCAGTTCCACAGCGGCCTTGGTCTCACCTCTCGATGGATTTCCTTAATGATCTCCCGCCATCTCAGGGGAATACGACGATCCTGGTTGTTGTGGATCGGTTCTCGAAGTCCTGCCGTCTGCTTCCGTTGCCCGGTCTTCCTACGGCCCTACAGACCATGGAGGCCCTATTCACCCACGTCTTCCAGCACTACGGGGTGCCCGAGGACATCATATCTGATCGGGGTCCCCAGTTTACGTCCAGGGTATGGAGGTTGTTTATGGAGAGGCTGGGGGTCTCGGTCAGCCTGACCTTGGGTTTCCACCCCGAGAGTAATGGGCAGGTAGAGCGCATTAACCAGGATGTAGGCAGGTTTCTGCGGTCGTATTGCCAGGACCGGCCAGGGGAGTAGGCGCAGTTTGTGCCCTGAGCCGAAATGGCCCAGAACTCTCAGCGCCACTCCTCTACTAACCTGTCACCCTTCCAGGTCGTGTTGGGTTATCAGCCGGTCCTGGTGCCATGGCAACAGAGCCAGACAGAGGCTCCTGCGGTGGAGGAATGGGTCCAGCGCTCTAGGGAGACCTGGAATGCTGTCCAGGAGTGTATAAAGAGGGCTGGAGAACGACACAAGGAGAGCGCTGACCACCACCGCAGTGAGGCCCCTGTGTTTAACCCAGGGGATAGAGTCTGGCTCTCGACCCTCCGCCTGCCCCTCCGCCTGCCCTGCCGGAAGCTGGGTCCGCGATTTGTGGGGCCATTTAAAGTCCTGAGAAGAATAAACGAGGTGTGTTATAGGTTACAACTTCCTACATATTACCGTATTAACCCCTCGTTTCATGTGTCTCTCTTCAGGCCGGTGGTAGCTGGTCCGCTGCAGGACGCTGAGGTGTGGGAGGCCCCCCCACCCCCCTGGACATCGGAGGGGCCCCGGCGTGTACAGTCCGGGCCATCTTGGACTCCCGACGTCGGGTGGGGGGCCTGCAGTACCTCGTGGACTGGGAGGGGTACGGTCCGGAGGAGAGGTGCTGGGTCCCGGCGAGGGACATTCTGGATCCAGCCATGTTGCGGAATTTCCACAGCCTCCGCCCGGATCGCCCGGCGCCTCGCCCTCAGGGTCGTCCCCGAGGCCGGAGTCAGCGCGCTGCGGGACCCGCGCGTCAGGGGAGGGGTACTGTCACAACGTCCACAGAAGGTGGCGCCTCTCCTCGGTCGGGCGGTGCTCGGCGGTCGTAGTCGCCGGCCTACTAGCTGCCACCGATTTGTGTCTGTTAGTTATGTCTGTTTTTTGATTGCACCTGTTTCGTGTTTGTCATTAGTGGGGGGGTATTTAGTCTGTCTGTGTTTAGTTAGGATTCGTGCGGGATTGATCTTTGTTACATGTGGTGTTATATTGTTTGGTTTACGACTTATTGTATAGGCATTAGGGTTGCCGGGCTGCACCCCGTCTGCCTTTTTTGAGCGGAGCTTCTTTTAGTCTTTTTGACTGTTGTGCTCCCAGCCGTATATGGATTTTGCCCTTGGGTTTATGAAATCAAGTTTGTTCCAACGGACCTCAGTCTCCTGCGCTTGACTCACCCTTAAAACTGTTCTATCCGCTCGTGACAGACCTAAAAGACACCCACCATGAGACCCACTAAATCTGCCCAAGAAGAGGCAAACAAAAGAAAAACCCACATCAAACTTAAAGACGGGAAGTGGAGCAACTAAAAGGTGTTGACTCTCCACATCTATCAAGACAACTGGAGCACTGGGCCAGACACTCTTAAATAGAACCTGGACCAGCTCAGGTAAAACACCTTCCCATCTATTCCTTCCCTATATACACAATATACACAAACATCTCCCACAATAATCATATTACTTGTATTTATTTAAACAAGCACCTTATAAACTGCACAAGCACCAAAAACGCTGTTGTTTTGACAAGTAGCTATAAATCACTGATATCGATCAGGGGGGGAAAATCAGGTTGTACGTGATGTTGAAACTAACACAAATTGAAAAAACACATGGAAATGGGAGATATATTTTACCTCACTGGTTAGAGGACAACCTGCAGAAGACAGTCAGCTACATTTTGGAATTATGCATTTAAATTTAGGGGTCATTAATTAAACAAAGGAACGCAACACATTTGTCATCACTCATTGATATCATGTTGAAATCAATTCTGCGAGAGGAGGGAGATGAAGGTTGCACGTCCTGTTAAAACTAACAGCTCAAAAACCACACGGAATCTGGGAATAATGTGTACATCCCTGGTTAGAGGACAATTTGTCGGAAACAGCTAGCTACATTTTGAAGTGTTGCATTTTGATTCAAGTGCGTCACCAACGTGGTAAGTGGAACACAACTTTTTCTTGTTAGTCACTTTTTGTTAAATCTCATAAATAGTAACTCTCTCAATTCATAGCCTGGATTTTCCCCCTGAGGCTAATATCCATATCATGTTGAAATCAATAGAACAGGGGGCAAACGTTTAGGGTTCTACATTGTGACATCATTAAAATACTCCTACTACAATGTTATAACATTTTACATTGTGACATTATTTAATTGAAATCATGAAACAACTCCATGTATTTTCTGATATTTAGTCAGACATCTTTTACACGTGTCTCTCTCCCAACATTGATTACAGCTAAGAGATTTCTCTCCTGTGTGTGTTCTCTGGTGTGACACCAGGCTGTTAAGCAAAGTAAAACTCTTCCCACATTGAGTACAGCTATAAGATTTCTCTCCTGTGTGTCTTCTCTGTTGCAAAGTCAGCTGGCTTAATGTAGTAAAATTCTTTCCACAGTGACTACAGCTACATGGTTTCTCTCCTGTGTGTGTCCGTTTGTGTATATCCAGGCTGTCTGGCCGAGGAAAACTCTTCCCACATTGATCACAGCTACATAGTTTCTCTCCTGTGTGTATTCTCTGGTGCACTGTCAGCTCTCCAGATTGACCAAAACTCTTCCCACATTGATCACAGCTATAAGATTTCTCTACTGTGTGTATTCTCTGGTGTAGAGTCAGATGGCAAGATCGACCAAAACTCTTCCCACAATGACCACATCTCTAAGGTTTCTCTACTGTGTGTATTCTCTGGTGTAGAGTCAGAATGCTAGATGTAGTAAAACTCTTCCCACATTGATCACAGCTATAAGATTTCTCTCCTGTGTGTGTTCTCTGATGAATTTTAATGCCTGATGAGGTGAATCTTTTCCCACAGTCAGAGCAGCAGTGACTTCTCTTCCCTGTGGATCTCTGCAGGTTTTTCTTGAGGTGTTCTGATCTGGAGAGACTCTTCTCTGCCTTGTCAGCATCATGAGGTTGTTGACGCTCCCCAGAGGATCCACGGTAGTCCCTTACCTCTCCTGTGTGAACAACAAAGTCAGACAGATGGTTAAAGGCCCACAACAGCGGTAATCCACTGTAAAAGGTGATGCCAACAGCGTAGCCATGATGTTATACAACAATTGACGTTTGTAATGAATGTTAAAATTATTTGACAATTGTCTTACAATGAGCAAGAATAGTCATATTTTGTCTTGTTTTCACATTAGTAGTGACATCGATGATTGTAGCCTAGAAATACATTATTCATGTTGTTGAAACTCTAAGCAGTGTGCCAGACGACTTTTGGTCTGCAATATAGGCCCCTTTCTGTGTTTGCTAAAATTGCGGCACGAGGGCAATTTGATTGCAGGAACTCCTCCCTGCTAATGAGGAAACCGATAGTTATGGATGTACTATATCTGCCTGGAGCAAAAATGGTGAGCAAAGATTTTAGTTTTTCACAATGTATTCTGAATGTGAATGGGGGAAAACTCAGGGGAGTAACCTCCATTTCCAGGTTGCTTATGAGTGCATTTCACACCACTTTGGATTATAATTGTAAGGCTCATTTGAATGTCCTGTTTAATATAATGTTTGCTACAGTATTATGAATTATGTGTAATTATTGAAGAACCGCGTTAATGACAGTATCCATTTGGTTGTTGTCAATAAAGTTAAGATTTTATTTTTTATTTCACCTTTATTTAACCAGGTAGGCCAGTCGAGAACAAGTTCTCATTTACAACTGCGACCTGGCCAAGATAAAGCAAAGCAGTGCGACAAAAAAACAACAGAGTTACACGTGGGAAAAACAAACGTACAGTCAATAACACAATAGAAATATCTATATACAGTGTGTGCAAATGGAGTACGGAGGTAAGGCAATAAATAGGCCATAGTAGCGAAGTAATTACAATTTAACAAATTAACACTGGAGTGATAGATGTGCAGATGATGATGTGCAAGTGTGGCTCAGTTGGTAGAGCATGGTCTTTGCAACGCCAGGGTTGTGGGTTCGATTCCCACGGGGGACCAGTACGGGGGGGACAGTACGTATGCATTCACTACTGTAAGCTGCTCTGGATAAGAGCGTCTGCTATATCACTAAAATGTAAAATGTAAAGTAGAAATACTGGTGTGCAAAAGAGCAAAAAAAGTAGATAAATAACATGGGGATGAGGTAGGCAGTTGGATTGGCTATTTACAGATGGACTATGTACAGCTGCAGCGATCGGTAAGCTGCTCAGATAGCTGATGCTTAAAGTTAGTGAGGGAGATATAAGTCTCCAACTTCAGAAATTTTTGCAATTCGTTCCAGTGATTGGCAGCAGAGAACTGGAAGGAAATGCGTCCAAAGTAGGTGTTGGCTTTGGGGATGACCAGGAGATATAGCTCCTGGAGCGCGTGCTATGGGTGGCTGTTGCTATGGTGACCAGTGAGCTGAGTGAAGGCGGAGCTTTACATAGCAAAGACTTATAGATGACCTGGAGCCAGTGGGTTTGGCGACGAATATGTAGCGATGGCCAGCCGACGAGAGCATACAGGTCGCAGTGGTGGGTGGTTTATGGGGCTTTGGTGACAAAACGGATGGCACTGTGATAGACTGCATCCAGTTTGCTGAGTAGAGTGTTGGAGGCTATTTTGGAAATGACATCGCCGAAGTCAAGGATCGGTAGGATAGTCAGTTTTACGAGGGTATGTTTGGCAGCGTGAGTGAAAGAGGCTTTGTTGCGAAATAGGAAGCCGATTCTAGATCTAATTTTGGATTGGAAATGCTTAATATTAGTCTGGAAGGAGAGTTTACAGTCTAGCCAGACACCTAGATATTTATAGTTGTCCACATATTCTAAGTCAGAAACGTCCAGAGTAGTGATGCTGGACGGGTGGGTGCGGGCAGCGATCGGTTGAAGAGCATACATTTAGTTCTACTAGCGTTTAAGAGCAGCTGGAGGCCACGGGTGGAGTGTTGTATGGCATTGAAGCTCGTTTGGAGGATTGTTAACTTCTTTGGGATAGGGGGCTGTATTTTGACGGCCGGATGAAAAGCGTGCCCATAATAAACTGCCTGCTACTCAGGCCCAGAATGTAGAATATGCATATTATTAGTATATTTGGATAGAAATCACTCTGAAGTTTCTAAAACTGTTTGAATGATGTCTGTGAGTTTAACAGAACTCATATGGCAGGCAAAAACCTGAGAAAAATCCAACCAGGAAGTGTGGAAATCTGAGGTTTGTAGTTTTTCAAGTGATTGCCTATCCAGTATACAGTGTCTTTGGGGTCATTTTGCACTTCCTAAGGCTGCCACTAGACGTCAACAGTCTTTAGAATGTTGTTCCATGCTTCTACTGTGAATGGGGAGAGAATAAGAGGTCTTGGAAGTAGATGACTGAGAAAATGACATGAGCTCAGTGGTGCGCGCACCCGTGAGAGTTAGCTGTGTTCCTTTTCTTTTTTGAAGACAGAGGACTTGCCCGGTTGGAATATTATGGAAGATTTATGATAAAAACATCCTAAAGATTGATTCTATACATCGTTTGACATGTTTCTACGAACTGTATTAAAACTTTTTTGACTTTTCGTCTGAACTTACTGCGTGAGCACAGTGCATTTGGATTACTCGACCAACGCGCGAACAAAAAGGAGGTATTTGGCCATATATATGGACTTTATCGAAACAGTTGAACATTTATTGTGGAACTGGGATTCCTGGGAGTGCATTCCGTTGAAGATCATCAAAGGTAAGTGAATATTTATAATGCTTTTTCTGAGTTTTGTTGACTCCACAAAATGGCGGGTATCCTGACTGAGCGCCGTACTCAGATTATTGCAAAGTGTGCTTTCGCTGTAAAGTTTTTTTGAAATCTGACACAGCGGTTGCATTAAGGAGAAGTGTATCTATAATTCTTTGAATAACAGTTGTATATTTTGTCAACGTTTATGATGAGTATTTCTGTAAATTGACGTGCTCATTCACTGGAAGTTTTGGGAGGCAAAACATTTCTGAACATTACACGCCAATGTAAAAAAATTTTTTTTAATATAAATATGAACTTTATTGAGCAAAACATACATGTATTATGTGATACATGAAGTCCTATGAGTGCCATCTGATGAAGATCATCAAAGGTTAGTGATTCATTTTTGCTGTATTTCTGTTTTTTTGTGACGCCTCTCCTTGGTTGGAAAATGGCTGTGTGGTTTTTCTTGTCTAGGTGCTGTCCTAACATAATCTAATGCTATGCTTTCGCCGTAAAGCTTTTTTGAAATCGGACAATGTGGTTGGATTAACGAGAAGTTTATCTTTAAAATGGTGTAAAACAGTTGTATGTTTGAGAAATTAGAATTATGAGATTTTTGTTGTTTTGAACTTGGCGCCCTGCTATTTCACTGGCTGTTGGCGAGTGGGATGGTAGCGTCCTACCAGCTGTAATATTCATATGTGAATACATACTGAATTATAATTGGATGCATTTTACCGCCGTATCATACTGTGCGGTGATTGGTTAAGACCACCCAGACGGTTAGGTCATGGGCAGTTGATCGTGGTTGGAGATAGGCTAACATGTAGTTGTAGCTAGTTAATAAAGAGTTATGTTAAGAAACATCCTGTAGTTCTGCGTTTTATTATTTTGTACAAAGTGTACAAAACAAAACATGGTGTCAGAGTAAATGGTCTTAAAAGATGGATTTTTCTGGAGTTCCTTCACCTCGAATGGACTGGGAGTCTACAAACTTACCCGATGCATGGCGTAAGTACAAACAGCATGTGGAGCTAATGTTCACGGGTCCCCTGAAGGAAAGAGGAGAAGAGGAAAAATGTAGCTACCTGCTCCTCTGGATCGGTGAAAAAGGGAGAGATATTTACAACACATGGACACTTACCGAGGCTGAATCAAAGGTACTGAAAACATACTACGATCGTTTTGAAGCATATGTTGTGCCGAAGACTAATACAATTTTCGATAGGTACAAATTCCATGAGAAAGTACAGGGAGCTAGCGAGTCTTTTGAACAGTTTGTGACTGAGCTGCGTCTGCTTGTGAAAGACTGTGATTATGCAAACAAGGATGAGATGGTCAGGGACCGTATTGTATTTGGAATACACTCACCGCGAGTGAGAGAGAAACTTTTGAATGTTGGGTCTGAGCTAACGCTGGACAAAGCTATCGACATAGCCAGATCTCACGAGCTAGCACAGGCTCAGATGAAAACCATTTCGCGCCGCAGCACGAGCGCATCACGTGAACAAGCAGTGCACGCAGTCAGGCAGACATCAAAGCACACCTCCGGTGCCCAGAGAGAGCGTTTCAGAACGGAGAGAGACATAACTCCAAAACAGAGCGACACAGACTCAAAACGCCCCAAAACATGTGGATATTGTGGATACAAAGTGCATGGCGAACAAGGAAATTGCCCAGCTAAAGGCAAACAGTGTACTAAATGTGGTAAATGGAATCACTTTGCAAAAGTGTGCAGAGCTTACCGTGGAAAAACAGTACACACAGTGAGTGAAGATGAAATGTCAATCAAAGAGTCAAATGATGATGAACTGTTTATTGATTCAGTGACACAGAAAAGTCACATATCAGAGACAGAGCAAGCCTTTGCTGACATTGAGATAGGAACACAAGGCACAAAGCTAAAGTTCAAACTAGACACTGGTGCACAAGTAAACATTATTCCTCTGAATAAGTACCGCAGCTTGACATCTGAGTGCGAGCTACAGCCCACCATGCGCAGACTGAATGGTTATGGTGGTGAACAGCTCCCAGTAAAAGGCACATGCACTTTCAAATGCAAATACAAGGAAAGTGACATGATGTTGGACTTTTACGTTGTTGACACTAGAGCACCTGCAGTGCTAGGTCTTAAAGCATGTTTAGACATGGACCTCATCAAGCTAGTTTTATCAGTAACAGCACCAGTAGAGACAGAAAATGTACTGGAGGAGTTTGCTGATGTCTTTACAGGAATAGGATTATTCCCAGGAGAATGTACCATTCACCTTGACCCAGACGCAACCCCTGTGGTCTACCCACCGAGAAAGATTCCCCTTGCTCTCCGTGCCTGTCTGAAGAAAGAGTTGGAGAGCATGGAGCAATCTGACATAGTCACCAAGGTTACAGAACCGACTGACTGGGTAAACGCGTTAGTGGTGGTGGAGAAACCACGCACAGGCAAGCTCCGAGTATGCCTCGACCCAAGAGACTTGAACAAGGCTATCAAACGGCCCCATTACCCTTTACCGACGCTAGATGGTATCACGCACAAGCTAGCGGGAGCACACTACTTCAGTGTCATGGACGCTAGATCAGGCTACTGGGCTATCAAGCTCACAGAAGAGTCATCTAAGCTTACAACATTCAACACACCGTTTGGACGCTACAGGTTCCGTCGCCTGCCTTTTGGGATTATCTCAGCCCAAGACGAGTTTCAGCGAAAGATTGACGAAGTATATGAAGGCCTCGACGGAGTTGTGGCAATTGTGGACGACATCCTTGTTTATGGTCGAACCAAAGAGGAGCACGACCGAAACCTCCGCGCGATGCTGCAAAGGTCCCGCGAGAGAGGAGTCCGGCTCAACCCCGAGAAGAGCACAGTCAGCGCTACAGAGGTCAGCTACTTCGGACATCTTCTCACAGCGAATGGAATCAAGCCAGATCCACAGAAGATCTCAGCCATAAAAGAAATGGAGCCACCAAAGAACCGTGCAGAGCTGGAAACAGTGCTTGGCATGGTCAACTACTTAGCCAAGTTCGCACCCAGCCTCTCCAATGCTAATGCACCCCTGCGTCAACTGCTAAAGCAGTCCAGTGAGTTTCTTTGGGACAAGCAACACGACATTGCTTTCCAGAATGTGAAAGACTTGATCACGAGAGAACCAGGACCAATCCTTGCCTACTACGACCCCAACAAAGAGCTCAGACTCCAAGTGGACGCGTCGAAGTATGGACTAGGTGCAGTGCTACTGCAAGAAGGAAAGCCCATCGGCTACGCTTCCAAATCTCTCACAGACTGTGAAATCAACTACGCTCAAATCGAAAAGGAGCTCTATGCCATTCTGTTCGGATGTAAACGTTTCCATCAGTACGTATATGGACGACAAGTCATTGTGGAATCCGACCACAAGCCCCTTGAGTCAATCATGAGGAAACCACTAGCTGCAGCCCCGCCAAGGCTACAGAGAATGATCCTTCAAATACAAAAATACGACTTCACAATCACTCACCGTCCAGGCAAAGACATCCCTGTCGCAGACACACTCTCCAGGAAGTTTCTTACCTACAAGGACAGCAGCCTCAGTGAGGGCATGGACATGCAAGTGCACACTGTGTACAGCAACTTACCAGTTAGTGACACGAAACTGAAGGAGATCCAAGCAGAAACAGAAAAGGACTCACAACTCACACAGCTGAGGAAAGTCATACAGGATGGATGGCCTGAGGAGAGAAGAAAATGCCCTCAGAGAGTCTCAGAATTCTGGAACCATCGTGATGAACTATCACAGATCAACGGAATCATTTTCAAAGGAGAGAAAATCATTATTCCTACCAGTCTCAGAGAAGAGATTTTGACAAAGATCCATGCTGGACACATGGGCATGGAAAAGTGCAAACAGAGAGCACGGGACATTTTGTTTTGGCCTGGAATGTGCAAACAAATAGAGGACATTGTTGGTAGATGCACCATCTGTCTTGAAAGACGCCCCTCAAACACCAAAGAGCCAATGTTACCTCACTGTATCCCAGACCGACCCTGGCAGGTTGTGGCAACCGATCTGTTCACCTGGAACAACGAGGACTACATCGTAACAGTGGACTACTACAGCAGATACTTCGAACTCGACAAGCTTCACAGCACCACATCTGCAGCTGTGATACACAAGCTGAAAGCAGCCTTCGCCAGGCATGGCATTGTAGAGACTTTAATATCTGACAATGGGCCCTGTTACAAATCAAATGAGTTTGAATCCTTCACAAAAGCATGGGAGTTCACACATGTCACCACAAGCCCACATTACCCTCAAAGTAATGGCCTTGCTGAAAAATCTGTGCAGATTGCTAAATCACTCATGGACAAAGCAAAAGCAGACAAGAGAGACCCCTACCTCAGTCTCCTTGAATACCGCAACACTCCAGTTGACAACTTCAAATCACCAGCCCAGCTGTTGATGAGCCGCAGACTTCGCTCAACCCTTCCCAGCACCAACCAGCAGCTGCAACCTGAGGTTGTCAGCTACAAGGAAATGCATGAAAAACGTGCACAGAGACAACAACAACAAAAGCGATACTACGACAGGTCAGCTAGACCACTGCCACCACTGATCGACGGAGAGTCAGTTAGAATCCAGGAGCATGGCCTCTGGAAACCAGCAGTCGTCATCCAGCCAGCTGACACTGAACGTTCATATCACGTCCGCACAGCAGAAGGAGCAGTGTACCGCCGCAATCGTCGTCACTTACTGAACACAAAAGAACAACACACTGATGAGATGAACTGTTCCCCTGAAAGAGAACGTGATGGACTAAACACACACACAGCACAACATACACCACACTTACCTGCAACACCACAAGAGCTGTTGACTGACACAGAAGCATGCTCAACATCATATCGCACAAGGTCAGGAAGAGAGGTCAAGCCCAGAGCTGTCCTCGACCTGTGAAATGTCAAAGGGTGTAGGCGGATCGCTGCCCTAAAAGCGTTCCAGACTGTAAACTTGTTATTGAAAGTTCACTTGACATGCTTTGGTATTGTATTTGTTTCAAATGTTAAGATGTCATTTCTACAGTGAAAGCTGAGTTGCTGAGAATCCCTTGTTTGAAAAGTTGGATCATTGTTTCAGAGTCTATGTTGATTCAGTTGGTGTATTATGCAATATAAATGGTTACTTACCTTGAGTTCAAACTACAGAGCATGTATCCAAAAGAAAAGCTTAGAATATGTAAAACATTTGTATTTTGTTTAAAAGAAGGGGGATGTAATATTCATATGTGAATACATACTGAATTATAATTGGATGCATTTTACCGCCGTATCATACTGTGCGGTGATTGGTTAAGACCACCCAGACGGTTAGGTCATGGGCAGTTGATCGTGGTTGGAGATAGGCTAACATGTAGTTGTAGCTAGTTAATAAAGAGTTATGTTAAGAAACATCCTGTAGTTCTGCGTTTTATTATTTTGTACAAAGTGTACAAAACAAAACACCAGCCCAAGAGAGTTTAATTGTAGTATACTGTAACTACATACTTAATGAGTATATACTACATACTATTAGTTAATTGTAGTATACATTTGACATTTTAGTCATTTAGCAGACGCTCTTATCCAGAGCGACTTACAGTAGTGAATGCATACATTTCATAAAAAAAATTCTCCCTACTGGTCCCCCGTGGGAATCGAACCCACAACCCTGGCGTTGCAAACACCATGCTCTACCAACTGAGCCAACTACATACTTAATGAGTATATACTACATACTATTAGTTAATTGTAGTAAACTGTAAACTGTAACCGAACCGTATCTTTTCAGTTGAGCGCTCTTTTCCTGTCTACCGGAAGTTTATGCTGTTGCTATGCAACCTCTTGCTAGCTAGCTAGTTAGCATAACACATTACAAGTTAGACATTTTCCGATTTCGGGTGTGTTTTTAAATTAAATCTTGAATACCAGAGTGCTTCATAAATTCAGACCGTTGTCAGATTGTCCTTTTATAAATTGAGACCGTTTCGCTCTCGGAGCCACTGGCCGCTCCGGCCGAGGAGTTGGGTTGATTTGACCGTTCTGACCTTAGCTTGCTAGATACTTCCAGACACAAATGAGACTCTGACCATTTTCCTCGCCCTAGCAGACCTGGTTAGGCAGTTTTCATGTTATCCAGAGTCACTGTAACTTTGCTGTTGGAAAACATTTAATTACCTTTTTTTTTGCCTAAGTTTACTGACACCTGGACATATTCAACGGGTGTTGAGCGCTAGTAAATTCATTATTCGGCTCTCTGGTACTCAGACGAGTGCTCTGAAATCAGAGTAGATAGCCAGAGCAAATTTATTAAAGCACCCGAATGTCCATTGAGAAAGCCAAACGACTATACCATTTAGCTAAGCTAAGAATGATGGGAATAATCAAGTCAATAAACGTTGGGTAGTTAGTTAGACAGAATATAGTTAATATACTGGCAAGTTTGATGTATAAGTAGCCAACTAACGTCAGGTAGCTAGTTAACATGCCGGTACATACTGCTGTAATAATATGCTAACAAATTGTCAGCCAAAATAACGTGTAAGGTAACTTATTTGAAAAGTCATTACTTTATTACATTCCTCAACATTTGCCATAATTAGTTAAAACAATGATTTTGTATCGGCTCTCATTGGACTTCGGCTGAATATTTTCCGCCATTATCTTCAAATCTGAAAACGATGTGAAGCCGCGCCCATTTCCTGAAGAATTGCATTATGGGCCCTAACGTACTGCGTGTTTACGTCATATTTTGGCGAATTTAGTACGACATCCGGGAACTTTTGGCATACTAACTACGTCATACTATGACCAATAAGCATACTATATACTCAATTAACATCACAAATAGAACGATTAGTATGAGTATTCTAACACAGCTAATGACTTATCAACAGCTCTAACAATTTTACCCTCACAGGAAATCTACACTGGCAGTTATAGAAAGACCCATTTACTATATAACCATTGATTCTTGAAGAATATAACTTATACATGCCTCAAATGATTAAACCGTACTACCCCACCAGAAACCAAAACATAAGCTCATAAAACGCCACTGTTTGTAAACAAGCACTGTATAGCCCCGACATATGGTTAAAACCATCATTTTGACCTTATGGATGGCCAGTCCTTGTATTCATAGTGTAGTAAATTTAGGGGGTAGCCCTGAGCTGGACTCAAACCTGGGTCCAGTGACTGTCAAGCCAACACCTTAACTGTTATGCCAAGATGTCTGAACTAGGTTTTGGGTTACGGTTGCTACAATACCTTCCTCTATGAATGTGAGAGTGGTAACATTTCTCCAGCCCCCATCCCTCAGCTGTTTACCAAACCAAGTCTCAGGGCTGACATTTTGTTGCTGTTTAAATCCTAGGTTGTCCCTTTAAAAAAGCCACACAATCAATCAACCAATCTGCAGTACAAACAATAACAAAGCTGTAATTCCACCACTGTTTTGGGAATAAGATGATGGATGGGGCTCGAGAAATTAACTACTTTCAAATTCATAGACAGACCTATGGATGCAAGGACTGACCATCCATGATATCAACATTATAGTTTTAACCACGAGGCTATACAGTGTTGATTTACATTTACATTGTTTCTTAACATTGGAGTAAAAAAAGCTTATTTGGGGTTCTGATGGGGTACAACAGTTGAACAAAGCTCATTGGGCATGTGTTATATTCTTCAATAATAAATGGCTATAAATAAATAAATAATTTAAAAGTCTAAATATGGATGTAGATATTGCAGATTTTCCCTTTGAGCTGATGTGTGGTGTCAACAACTGCAGAGTTTGTGCCTCTGTTTTTAAGACAGTACTTACTAGTGTTAATCAGGGCCTGTTCATCCTTAGAACCATTTGATGCCTTAACATGCCTTAGGGAAACCGCGCCGAGATATTCCGTTTCATCCTCTTCTTCCAATGTGACAGACATCTCCCTCTCCTCCTCTTTCACTCTGAACGCGTCTTCCTCTTCTTTAATTGAAACGTCTTTCTCTTCTTCTTTCACTGTAACAGCCTCCTCTTTCACGGGAACTTAACCAGCCCGTTAGCTGAATTATAACAACAACACCGTAAATATGATAATAAATCGGATAACTAACTAGACGACAGAAGTGGGTTTAAAACACAGTGGCTAATATACACGAAGGCGTCTAAAGAGCTTTATTGGTTCGGCTATTTTGTCTAGCAAGCTACTGAGGTGGCTGACTAACTGTTGCTGCTGTTGAAAGAAGCGTTCCGTCCACTAAATTATACGTCACACTAACGGCATTGCGGTAAAGCCCCACATGATGTATTGTTACACCAGTTAGGAGCAGAAAATACCTAGTCTGTTCATTATATACATATACATGATGTATTGTTACACCATGTAGGAGCAGTATAGACCTAGTCTGTTCATTATATACATCTACATGATGTATTGTTACACCATGTAGGAGCAGTATAGACCTAGTCTGTTCATTATATACATCTACATGATTTATTGTTACACCATGTAGGAGCAGTATAGACCTAGTCTGTTCATTATATACATCTACATGATGCATTGTTACACCATGTAGGAGCAGTATAGACCTAGTCAGTTCATTATATACATCTACATGGTGTATTGGTACACCAACATAAAAAAGGGAAATTTTATTATTTTATACTAATACAATTGATCAGAAAAAGAGATTTAGTTTAACATGTAATTCTCAAAAGGTAGGGGTCTGAATTATTGCCACCCATGTTTTCAATACTCCAGCACCCTCCCCTTGGGAGGATAACGGCGCTGAAATGTTTTATGGGATTAGAGAACACATTGGGTGGGATCTTACACCATTCCTCCAAACAAAATCTCCCCAGGTCCTTGATTGATTTCGTCTGCGCTTATGGACTGCCCTGTTCAATTCAAACCACAGATTTTTAATGGAGTTCAAGTCCAAAGACTGAGATGGCCATAGAAAAATGTTGATTTTGTTCCCCGTTAACCATTTCTTTGTGGATGTTGATGTGTCTTGCTGGAAGATCCACTTATGGCCACGTTTCAGCCTCCTAGCAGAGGTAACCAGGTTTTGGGCTAAAATATCCTGGTAGTGGGTAAAGTTTATTTATTTATTTTATACATTAATTTTTGCTCATCTTTATCAAGGGTATCAATAACTAGGTGCTTATTTTGATATCTAGTTATTTGACTGAATCAGAAATACAGATGTGAAGTAGAGGTTAAGTTTGTTTTAAATTCTCATAAAAAATCTGAACTAATCAAACAACACTTGTTGCTCTTTGTAAGTGTTGATATAATATTCATATTTAATGGAGAGAGAAAAAACGTTTCCCTAAACTGCTTTATAATATTATAATTACATGAAGAATAAAAAAAGTTTTCCCTCCTCAACAGCGTTTCATCCCTCCAGACAGCAGATGGCGATATGTGTCTTTCAGCCGATGTTTCTAGTGTGACGTATAATCTAGTGGACGGAACGCTTCTTCAACAACTGCAGCCACCTCGGTAGCTCGCTAGCCAACAAAGTCGGAACATTCAACTTCTTTATACGATTTCGTGGTTTAATTGCCACTAGGATTTAAATATACCTAGGTTGAAACAACTAGCTACCCCCATTTAATTTAATATTTACGTTGTAAGTCAGCTAGCTGGCTGGTTAAGTTAGCACTAGTCTAGTCGCTAATGCTAGCTAGCTATTATCCCCGACCATGAGTTCACTAAGCTACTCTCCTCCTGTTAAAGAAGAGGAGGTCTGCTGGACGGAGAAAGAAGCTCTGGTGAAAGAGGAGGAGGAAGAGGAGGCTGTTACAATACAAAAACAAGTAGAGGGTGAAGCTGTTACAGTGAAAGAAGAAGAAGAGAAAGACGTTACAGAGAAAGACGCCTTCAGAGTGAAAGAGGAAGAGGATGTTACTGTGAAAGAAAAGGAGGAAGATGCAGTTTTTGGAGTGGAGGATGAAGTGAAAGAAGATGAAGACGTTTTTGGAATAAAGGATGAAGAGGGGGAGATTACTGTCACATTAGAGGAGGATGAAGAAGAGAAGACTGGAGAACTAATTAACACCAGTAAATACAGTGAGTACTATCTTATAAAACAGGGACATTGATCTGATTAACACCAGTAAATACAGTGAGTACTATCTAATAAAACAGGGACACAAACTCGGAAGTTGTTGAACTAATGTGTGATTTTTAAAATGACATTCTACACTTGAATATGTTTTTGTACTGTCGGAATTGTTCATGACGTCCTCCAGTGATTTTTTTTTTAAACCTTTCCTGTTGAAAAGAAGTATATAAGTACAGTGAAGTATAAACACACTAAAGGGAAATATATTCGTTTTGAAAAAAAGAGTGTTTTGTTTGACAACTGCAAACTAGAAGGAGTGAGTGATGTCATAGTAAGGCATTCATGGCTTGGTGGGAAATCGTGATGTCATCCAATAGGCGACTGATCTTCATGTGAATATTCATTATTCTTTTTAAAATCCTTCCTGTTCTGCCAAGTTGGTTGTTGATCATTGCTAGAAAGCCATTTTCTGGTCTTGCCATAGACTTCCAAGACGATTTAAGTCGAAACTGTAACGAGGCCACTCAGGAACATTCAATGTCATCTTGGTAAGTTCCTCCAGTGTAGATTTGGCCTTGTGGTTTAGGTTATTGTCCTATTAGGACAGTTTTTTTTGTATTCAGATCTCTGAAATGCTCTCTAACTACGTAACATTTAGTGTCTCCTTATGTTACGCTGGGAAAACAGTTTTCATGGGCACAGAAATCCTAAATCATTTCAGAGTTTGCTAAATCCAATGGTTCTACCCGAGTCACCTTAACTTTATTGACAACACCCAAATCGATACTGTCATTAACGCAGTTCTTCAATAATTACACATAATACTTAATACTGTAGCTGTTTAGTTACAGTCACATGTTCAACTATCATCAGCTGATCCAGGAAATCATTTTCTGAATGACAGTCACATGACAAACATCACAACATGCAACAACAACCAAAGTGCTTCTTCATTCATTACTCTGGTAAAGACAGTTATGCCGTGCTCCACGTTGGATCCAACATCGCTAACAAATTTATGTTTATAATGTGTTATTGTCTGCTTGATTTACAGTAGGGTCTCGTTAGTCTGTTTGGACACAGAGATACTTAGCTCATAATGTGTAGAGATCTGTTCCTTGATGGATAGGCTATTGTACAAACCACGTAACTATTTTCCTTTATTTAGGACATTTACAATGAAAACACATTACAGAGTAGCCTAGTGGGATTATTCACAAAATTATCTGGTGATCAGGTTATGAAATGTCATGACAAAGATATTTTAATTTCCATGTTTCACCTGAAATATTAAATGATTTATAGTCCTAGGTCTATGTTGTTGTTAGGTGAAGTTATGGTTCCTACAGTAGGTCTATGTTATTGTTAGGTGAAGTTATGGGCCAATTTGTTAAACACTTAGTGGACAAACCCTCATTGTCAGGCTGATGACAAAGCTAGCCAAAGAGCATTTTACTGGTTGAAGTGTTTTTTAAGTGTAAAGCAGATGATTTGCGACAATAACACAAACATATTAATCAGGACATTCAAACGAGCCTTACAATTATAATCCACAAGTAGTGTGAAATGCACTCATATGCAACCAGTAAATGGAGGCTATTTTTGCTGTCAGCCTATGAGTTTTCCCCCACGGTGGTGAGTTAGTGAATAGACACAGAGCTTAATGTGAGTTTCCTTGAGTAGCACTCCTGATCTTGCGCTGTAATATTCAGAATACATTGTGAAAAACAATAATCTTTGCTCACCATTTTTGCTCCAGGCAGATATACTACATCCATAACTATCGGTTTCCTCATTACCAGATATACTACATCCATAACTAGTGGTTTCCGCATTACCAGATACACTACATCCATAACTAGTGGTTTCCTATTACCAGATATACTACATCTATTACTAGTGGTTTCCTCATTACCAGATATACTACATCCATAACTAGTGGTTTCCTCATTACCAGATACACTACATCCATAACTAGTGGTTTCCTATTACCAGATATACTACATCCATTACTAGTGGTTTCCTCATTACCAGATATACTACATCCATAACTAGTGGTTTCCTCATTACCAGATATACTACATCCATAACTAGCGGTTTCCTCATTACCAGATATACTACATCCATAACTAGCTGTTTCCTCATTACCAGATATACTACATCCATAACTAGCTGTTTCCTCATTACCAGATATACTACATCCATAACTAGTGGTTTCCTCATTACCAGATATACTACATCCATAACTATCGGTTTCCTCATTAGAATGGAGGAGTTTCTACAACCAAATTGCGTGTGCATCGCTGCAATTTTAGCAATCACAGAAAGGGGCCTATATTGGAGGCCAAAAGGCGTCTGGCACACTGCTTAGAGTTTCAACAACATGACTGTCTTAAGATAGTCTTGCCAAATCATTTAACAGATGTCAATTGTTGTATAACTTCATGGGTACTCTCTCTTCCAGCGCCGACAGAGATGGCCGCCTTGCTTCGCGTTCCTAGGAAACTATGCAGTATTTTGTTTTTTATGTGTTATTTCTTACATTGTTACCCCAGGAAATCTTAGGTTTTATTACATACAGTCGGGAGGAACTATTGGATATAGGAGCAACGTCAACTCACCAACATTACGACCAGGAATACGACTTTCCCGAAGCGCATCCTCTGTTTGGACCACCACCCAGGACAATGGATCGGATCCCAGCTGGCAATCCAAAACAACTACGCCGCAGAAGGGGCAGACGGAGCGGTCTTCTGGTCAGGCTCCGTAGACGGGCACATCGCGCCCCGCTCCCGAGCATACTACTCGCCAATGTCCAGTCTCTTGACAACAAGGTAGACGAAATCCGAGCAAGGGTAGCATTCCAGAGAGACATCTGAGACTGTAACGTTCTTTGTTTCACGGAAACGTGGCTCACTCGAGACACGTTATCTGAGTCGGTACAGCCACCTGGTTTCTTCACGCATCGCGCCGACAGAAACAAGCATCTCTCTGGTAAGAAGAAGGGTGGGGGTGTATGCCTTATGATTAACGAGATGTGGTGTGATCATAACAACATACAGGAACTCAAGTCCTTTTGTTCACCTGACTTAGAATTCCTCACAATCAAATGCCGAGCGCATTATCTACCAAGAGAATTCTCTTTGATCATACTCACAGTTGTGTATATTCCCCCCAAGCAGACACATCGACGGCCCTCAAAGAACTTCATTCGACTCTATGTAAACTGGAAACCACATATCCTGAGGTTGCATTCATTGTAGCTGGGGATTTTAACAAGGCTAATCTGAAAATAAGGCTCCCCAAATTCTATCAGCATATCGACTGTGCTACCAGGGAGGGCAAAACCCTAGACCACTGTTATTCTAACTTCCGCGATGCATAGAAGGCCCTCCCTGCCCTCCCTTCGGAAAAGCTGACCACGACTCCATTTTGTTGCTCCCAGCCTATAGACAAAAACTAAAACAGGAAGCACCTGCACTCAGGTCTGTTCAACGCTGGTCCGACCCATCGGATTCCACGCTTCAAGATTGCTTCGATCACGTGGACTGGGATATGTTCCGCATTGCGGCGAACAACAACATTGACGAATACGCTGATTCGGTGAGCGAGTTTATTAGCAAGTGCATCGGTGATGTCGTACCCACAGCGTCTATCAAAACATTCCCCAACCAGAAACCGTGGATTGATGGCAGCATTCGCGCAAAACAGAAAGTGCGAACCACTGCTTTTAATCAGGGCAAGGTGACCGGAAACATGACCGAATACAAACAGTGTAGCTATTCCCTCCGCAAGGCAATCAAACTAGCTAAGCGTCAGTATAGAGACAAAGTGGAGTCGCAATTCAACGGCTCAGACACGAGTGGTATGTGGCAGGGTCTACAGTCAATCACGGACTACAAAAGAAAAAACAGCCCCGTCGCGGACCATTATGCCTTGCTCCCAGACAGACTAAACCATTTTTTTGCTCGCTTTGAGGACAATACAGTGTCACTGACACGGCCCGCTACCAAAACCTGCGGGCTCTCCTTCACTGTAGCCCAGGTGAGTAAAACATTTAAATGTGTTAACCCTCGCAAGGCTGTCCCCGGCCGTGTCCTCAGAGTATGCGCAGACCAACTGGCTGGTGTTTTTACGGACATATTCAATCAATCCCTATCTCAGTCTGCTGTTCCCACATGCTTCAAGAGGGCCACCATTGTTCCTGTTCCCAAGAAAGCTAACTGAGCTAAATGACTACCGCCCTGTAGCACTCACTTCCGTCATCATGAACTGCTTTGAGAGACTAGTCAAGGACCATATCACCTCCACCCTACCTGACACCCTAGACCCACTCCAATTTGCTTACCACCCCAATAGGTCCACAGACGATGCAATCGCCATCACACTGCACACTGCCCTAACCCATCTGGACAAGAGGAATACCTATGTAAGAATGCTGTTCATTAATTACAGCTCAGCATTAAACACCATAGTACCCTCCAAACTCGTCATTAACCTGTTTAGGATAGGGGGCAGTATTTTCACGGCCGGATAAAAACCTACCCGATTTAATCTGGTTATTACTCCTGCCCAGAAACTAGAATATGCATATAATTATTTTTATTTGGATAGAAAACACCCTAAAGTTTCTAAAACTGTTTGAATGGTGTCTGTGAGTATAACAGAACTCATATGGCAGGCCAAAACCTGAGAAGATTCCATACAGGAAGTGCCCTCTCTGACCATTTCTTGGCCTTCTATAGCCTCTTTATGGAAAATAGAGGATCTCTGTTGTAACGTGATCTTTTCTAAGACTCCCATAGGCTCTCAGAAGGCACCAGAACGGGGAATGATGACTCTGCAGTCCCTGTGCGAAAAACAGTAGGGGATTTGGAAAGTGGTCAGGCTGAGAACAATGACACGGGCACGCGCGTGCATGTGACGACTCCATTTTACTTCTTTCAGTCTTTGAATGGATACGTCTCCCGGGCGGAATATTATCGCTATTTTACGAGAAAAATCCCATAAAAATTGATTTTATACAGCGTTTGACATGCTTCGAAGTACGGTAATGGAATATTTTGAAATTTTTCGTCACGATATGCGCCGGCGCGTCACCCTTCGGATAGTGTCTTGAACGCAAGAACAGAACGCAGCTATTTGGATATAACTATGGATTATTTGGAACCAAAACAACATTGGGTGTTGAAGTAGAAGTCCTGGGAGTGCATTCTGACGAAAAACAGCAAAGGTAATCCAATTTTTCTTATAGTAAATCTGAGTTTGGTGAGTGCCAAACTTGGTGGGTGTCAAAATAGCTAGCCATGGTGGCCGGGCTATCTACTCAGAATATTGCAAAATGTGCTTTCACCGAAAAGCTATTTTAAAATCGGACACCGCGATTGCATAAAGGAGTTCTGTATCTATAATTCCTAAAATAATTATGTTTTTTGTGAACGTTTATCGTGAGTAATTTAGTAAATTCACCGGAAGTTTGCGGGGGGTATGCTAGTTCTTAACGTCACATGCAAATGTAAAAAGCTGGTTTTTGATATAAATATGAACTTGATTGAACAAAACATGCATGTATTGTATAACATAATGTCCTAGGAGTGTCATCTGATGAAGATCATCAAAGGTTAGTGCTGCATTTAGCTGTGGTTTTGGTTTTTGTGACATTATATGCTAGCTTGAAAAATGGGTGTGTGATTATTTCTGGCAGGGTACTCTCCTGACATAATCTAATGTTTTGCTTTTGTTGTAAAGCCTTTTTGAAATCGGACAATGTGGTTAGATAAAGGAGAGTCTTGTCTTTAAAATGGTGTAAAATAGTCATATGTTTGAAAAATTGGAAGTTTTGGGATTTTTGAGGAGTTTGTAATTCGCGCCACGCCCTATCATTGGATATTGGAGCGGCGTTCCGCTAGCAGAACATCTAGATGTAAGAAGTTAAGCGCGAGACCCTGGGTCTCGACCCCGCCCTGTGCAACTGGGTCCTGGACTTCCTGACGGGCCGCCCCCAGGTGGTGAGGGTAGGTAACAACGTCTCCACCCCGCTGATCCTCAACACTGGGTTCCCACAAGGGTGCGTTCTCAGCCCTCTCCTGTACTCCACTCCCTGTTCACCCACGACTGAGTGGCCATGCACGCATCCAACTCAATCATGAAGTTTGCAGACGACACTACAGTGGTAGGCTTGATTACCAACAACGACGAGACGGCCTACAGGGAGGAGGTGAGGGCCCTCGGAGTGTGGTGTCAGGAAAATAACCTCACACTCAATGTCAACAAACAAAGGAGATAATCGTGGACTTGAGGGAGCAGCCCCCTATCTACATTGACGGGACAGTAGTGGAGGGGGTGGAAAGTTTTTTTAAGTTCCTCGGAGTAAACATCACGGACAAACTGAAATGGTCCACCCACACAGACAGCGTGGTGAAGAAGGCACAGCAGTGCCTCTTCAACCTCAGGAGGCTGAAGAATTTTGGCGTGTCACTAAAAACACTCACAAACTTTTACAGATGCACAATCGAGAGCATCCTGTCGGGCTGTATCACCGCCTGGTACGGCAGCTGCTCCGCCCATAACCGGAAGGCTCTCCAGAGGGTAGTGAGGTCTGCACAACACATCACCGGGTGCAAACTACCTGCCCTCCAGGACACCTACACCACCCGATGTCACAGGAAGGCCAAAAAGATCATCAAGGACAACAACCACCCGAGCCATTGCCTGTTCACCCTGCTATCATCCAGAAGGCGAGGTCAGTACAGGTGCATCAAAGCGGTGACCAAGAGACTGAAAAACAGCTTCTATCTCAAGGCCATCAGATTGTTTAACAGCCATCACTAACATTGAGTGGCTGCTGCCAACATACTGACTCAACTCCAGCCACTTTAATAATGGAAAAATTGATGTAATGAATTTATCACTAGCCACTTCATCTATTGCTTACATACCCTACATTACTCATCTCATATGTATATACTGTACGCTATACCATCTACTGCTTCTTGCCATCTTGATGTAATTAAATGTATCATTAGCCACTTTAAACAATGCCACTTTATATAATGTTTTCATACCCTACATTACTCATCTCATATGTATATACTGTACTCTATACCATCTGCTGCATCTTGCCTATACCGTTTCGGGCATCACTCATTCATATATTTTTATGTACATATTTGTATTAATTCCTTTACAATTGTGTGTATAAGGTAGTTGTTGTGAAATTGTTAGGTTATATTGCTTGTTAGATATTACTGCATGGTTGGAAGTAGAAGCACAAGCATTTCGCTGCACTCGCATTAACCTGTTACATCTAGACGTTCCGCTAGCGGAACCCCTTTCCGCCAGCGGGACACCTAGCCAACAGCCAATGGGATTGCATTGCGCGAAATCCCAAAACTACTAAAATACCACAATTCAATTTTCTCAAACAATAAACTATTTTACTCCATTTTAAAGATAAGACTCTCGTTAATCTAACCACATATTAGATTAGGCTAGGAGAGTACATAGACACAAATAATCACACAGCCATTTTCCAAGCATATATGTAACAGAAACCGTAAACACAGCTAAATGATGCACTAACCTTTGACGGTCTTCATCAGATGACACTCCTAGGACATTATGTTATACAATACATGTATGTTTTCTTCAATCAAGTTAATATTTATATCCAAAAACAGCTTTTTACATTGGCGCGTGATGTTCAGAAAATGTATTTTCCACCACAAACTTCCGGTGAATTTACAAAAATACTCTTCATAAACGTTGACAAAATACATAACAATTATTTTAAGAATTATAGATACACAACTTCTTTATGCAATCGCTATGTCAGATTTTAAAATAGCTTTTCGGGGAAAGCACATTTTGCAATATTCTGAGTACATAGCTCAGCCATCACGGCTAGCTATTCAGACACCCGGCAACTTCGGGCACACTAAACTCAGAATTAGTATTAGAAAAATTGTATTACCTTTGCTGATCTTTGTCAGAATGCACTCCCAGGACTACTACTTCCACAAGAAATGTTGTTTTTGTTCCAAATAATCCATAGTTATGTCCAAAAACCTCCGTTTTGTTTGTGCGTTCAGATCACTATCCAAAGGGTAACGCGGGAGCGCATTTCGAGACAAAAAAATTCAAAATGTTCCATTACCGTACTTAGAAGCCATTTTTATGGTATTTTTCTCGTAAAGTAGCGATAATATTCCAACCGGACAATAGTGTATTCATTCAAAGAGGAAAATAAAAAACAGCGTTCTCACGTGAACGCGCATATCCAATCTCTTAGTCACCAGGCAGTCCACTGACAATCTGACCTACTATACTCTGCCCAGAGACATGAGACGCCTCAATCCGCTTTCTGAAGGCTTTAGAGAGCCAATGGAAGCCTTAGGAAGTGCAACATAACTCATAAGTATTTGTAGTTTCTCTAGGGATTCAAAAGTAGAACTACAGTTCTCAGACAGGCCACTTCCTGCTTGGAATTTTCTCAGGTTTTTGCCTGCCATATGAGTTCTGTTATACTCACAGACACCATTCAAACAGCTTTAGAAACTTCAGAGTGTTTTCTATTCAAATCTACTAATAATATGCATATTCTCGTTTTTGGCCAAGAGTAGTAACCAGTTTAAATCGGGAAAAATTTTTCATCCGGCTGTGAAAATACTGCCCCTTATACCACAACAGGTTAACATCTGCTGACCATGTGTATGTGACAAATAAATTTGATTTGATTTGGTCACCCCTTTTTACCTCAAATAAACAGTGGATTTCTGCTGTTGTGGACATTTAACCATCTGTATGACTTTGTTGTTCACACAGGAGAGAGACGGGACTATCGTGGATCCTCTGGGGAGCTTCAACAATATCATGATGCTGACGAGGCAGAGAATAGTTTCTCCAGATCAGAACTCCTCAAGAAACACCTGCAGAGACCGACAGGGAAGAAATCTCACTGCTGCTCTGATTGTGGGAAAATATTAAACTCCTCAGTAAAACTTAAAATACATCAAAGAATTCACACTGAAGAGAAACCTTTTGGCTGTACTCAATGTGGGAAGAGTTTTGTTTGTTCTAGCGGTCTGAAGAGACACCAGAGAACACACACAGGAGAGAAACCGTATAGCTGTACCCCATGTGGGAAGAGTTTTACCCAGTTAAGAAGCCTGATATCACATCAGAGAACACACACAGGAGAGAAACAAGAGAAACCATATAGCTGTACTCAATGTGGGAAGGGTTTTGTTCGTTCTAGCCGTCTGAAGGCACACCATAGAACACACACAGGAGAGAAACCGTATAGCTGTACCCAATGTGGGAAGCGTTTTACCCAGTCAAGAAGCCTGATATCACATCAGAGAACACACACAGGAGAGAAACCTTTTAGCTGTAATCAATGTGGAAGGAGTTTTACCCTGTCAGCTAGCCTGATATCACATCAGAGAACACACACAGGAGAGAAACCTTTTAGCTGTACTCAATGTGGGAAGAGTTTTGTTCGTTCTAGTGGTCTGAAGAGACACCAGAGAACACACACAGGAGAGAAACCATATAGCTGTACCCAATGTGGGAAGAGTTTTACCCAGTCAAGAAGCCTGATATCACATCAGAGAACACACACAGGAGAGAAACCTTTTAGCTGTACTCAATGTGGGAAGAGTTTTTCTACTTCTAGCTATCTCACTATACACCAGAGAACACACACAGGAGAGAAACAATATAGTTGTAGTCAATGTGGGACAAGATTTGCTTGGCTAAACAGCCTAGTATCACACCAGAGAACACACACAGGAGAGAAATCTCCTAGCTGTGATCAATGTGGGAAGAGTTTTACTAGAGCTAGCTATCTGACTATACACCAGAGAACACACACGAGATAATCCTTGCTGTGCTCAATGTGGGATGAGTTTTGGTCAATCTAGTGGTCTGACAGTGCACAATAGAATACACACAGGAGAGAAACCGTATAGCTGTGATCAATGTGGGAAGAGTTTTAATCAGTCATTACATGTAACATTCTGACTCGACACCAGATAATACACACAGGAGAGAAACCCTATAGCTGTACTCAATGTGGGATGAGTTTTACACAAGAGAACACACACAGGAGAGAAATCTTATAGCTGTGATCAATGTGGGAAGAGTTTTGGTCGATCTGTGCAGCTGACTGTACACAAGAGAACACTCGTAGGAATCTGATACATGAAGGAGTTTTTTCATGATATCAATGAATTAATGTCACAATGTAGAATGTTTTAACATTGTAGAAGGAGTATTTTAATGATGTCACAATGTAGAACCCTAAACGTTTGTCCCCTGTTCTATTGATTTCAACATGATATGGATATTAGCCTCAGGGGGAAAATCCAGGCTCTGAATTGGAAGAGTTACTATTTATGTGATTTTACAAAAAGTGACTAACAAAAAAAGAGTTGTGTTATACTTACCACGTTGGTGACGCACTGGAATCACAATGCAACACTTCAAAATGTAGCTAGCTGTTTTCTACAAATTGTCCTCTAAGCAGGGATGTACACATTATTCCCAGATTCCGTGTGGTTTGTTAGCTGTTAGTTTTAACAGGATGTGCAACCTCATCTCTCTCCTCTCTCCCGCCTCTCGCACAAATGATTTCAACATGATATCGATGAGTTATGACAAATAAGTGTTCCTTTGTTCAGCAACCCCTTCATTTAAATGCATCACTCCAAAATGTAGCTGACTGTCTTCTGCAGGTTGTCCTCTAATCAGTGAGGTAAAATATATCTCCCATTTCCATGTGTTTTTTTTTGTTGTTAGTTTCAACATCACGTACAACCTGATTTCCCCCCTAATCGATATCAGTGATTTATTGCTACTTATCAAAGCAACAGCGTTTCTGGTGCTTGTGCAGTTTATAAGCTGCTTGTTTAAAAAAATACAATAATATGATTATTGTGGCAGATGTTTGTGTACTTAGCACATTTTATGTTTAGGTTTTCAATATATCACATATATATCAATATATCACATATATATCAATATATCACATATATATCAATATATCACATCTGCATATTGGTTATTGATTTGGACATGTTAAAACTGTGTTTTGACATTGGGGCTATCCCACCTAGCAAAATGTAATTGAAAAGACGTTGAAAATAAGACTATGCAACCAAATATTTCATATTTACATTTCATGTAACATTTAGTAATGATAATTATTGATGTAACCAACTGACAATTGTTGGGTACAATTATATTGACATTGTTGCCCTGCTTTTAGAATATCAGGGTTCATTCTCAGATGTTCCAACCCAAATGTACTAGAGCATGACATTGGGGACTGGGCCCGATCCAACAACATGCCTATCTAGTGAACCCTGAAAAGAGAGAGAAGCTCCACAGTGAGGTGGAAAGTTACTACGGATATTGCAGGAGTTTCCTCTTGAAATCAGACATGTCTGTGGTAAGGACAACTTGGTTGCTGATTGTCTCAAGGGTGGGCAGTCAAAAAGATTTGTGTTTTGGTTTTAGCCAGTGCGTTGCCATGGATCGCAATTTATTTTGACTGCACGATTTTCCGTATTGGAGATTAGTTTTGTTTGGGCTCGTTCCAAGGGGACGAGAGTTCTAGAAGCTAGTGAGTTCTTCAAAAAATAAGATTGTAGAAAATATATATATATTTAGAAATGTTTTTTCTTGTTTTTTCTTGTTGACAGCCATTAAACCATGTTTATATTGTAGAAGGTGAAGCATTGTAGTTGATTATAATGTGAAATGGAAGTTGTTTTCTGTTGGTGGTGAGCAAACTCGTCCAACAAAAATATAGGATATATTTGTTGTGTTACAGTCTTTGGTTTTTCCATTTATGTTTTGAGGTTTGGATTTTAGCACATATAGCTCGTTAGCACGTCTAGCTCGTTAGCACGTAGGACGCACTGATTGGTGTCACCTCGTTAGTCAGTATGTGTTACACCTGTGCTGGCTTGTCCATCTCGTTAGTGGGAAGGTGTTTCACCTGAGCTGGTCCAGGTTCTATTTAAGAGTGTCTGGCCCAGTGCTCCTGTTGTCTTGATAGATGTGGAGAGTCAACACCTTTAGTTGCTCCACCTTTTTGGTTTACTTCCTGTCTTTAAATTTGGTGTGGGTATTTCTTTTGTTTGTCTCTTCTTGGGCAGATTTAGAGGGTCTCATGGTGGGTGTCTTTGTTGTTGTTACTAGTCAACTTTCAGTGGACACCCCCAGTGTCTTTCAGAGCCCCTCCTAAAAATCAAGGTTATATTTTGGGTTGGATATTGCATCCGATTTAATATTTTAATCAATGGAATTTCCTTAGGGTGCTCTTTAGTCTTTCAGTTGTTAGTCTTCTCTTTATTGTGTACTAAATATATGTTTATTTTCATTGTCTTTTATTTGTTTTTTTCCTGTGAAGCCATTGTGTTGCATTCATGTCTGAAATGTGCTGTATAAATAAAGCTTGATTTGATTTCAACAACAAAATGTTTTTCTTATTTAACCAGGTAGGCCAGTTGAGAACAAGTTATAATTTATCTGGCCAAGGTAAAGATAAAGCAGTGCGACACAAACAACACATGGGATAAGCAAAAGTACAGTCAATAACACAACAGAAATCTATATACAGTGTGTGCAAATGGAGTAAGGAGGTAAGGCCATAGTGGTTAAATAATTACAATTTAGCAATTAAACACTGGAGTGATAGATGTGCAAAAGATGAATGTGCAAGTAGAGATACTGGGATGCAAAGGAGCAAAAATAAATAACAATACGGGGATGAGGTAGTTGGGTGTGGCTATTTACAGATGGGCTGTGTACAGGTGCAATGATCGGTAAGCTGCTCTGACAGCTGATGCTTAAAGATAGTGAGGTAGATATATATATGAACCCAATGGCCGACCAATCGAAAGACTCTTGGTCCCTCTTAGTGTGAAAATCAGTATCAATCCCATGTCAAAGGATTCAACTACTGAAACAAACAAATGGATCAAACAGATCAATCCCACTTTTCAAGCCTGTTGAAGGTGTGGTGGAGTGGTAAACACCACCCCCGTCTCTACCTGGTCTCCCACAGCTCTGCTTATGTCATGTTCTGTGGCCTTGCTGTTCCATTTCTTGACTGCCCCTGCAACACTTAAACACATTTAGTTATATTATTTAAAACACTAAAAGTAATGGATGTGAAGCATGTATGGCCTCAGTTACACCTGGCACCTAAATGTGACTTCTGTCATCTGATCACTCCAAGCTGCATTAGGTCTGGATGCACAAAAGTCACAATGTGCTGCATTAGGTTTATATCTGCCAGGATGGGCATTGTCTTCGGAATTTGAGTCAGGCCACCGAATATGCATAAGCAATGTAAAGAGATGTGGGGGAAAATACATTTGACACAAATGACCTTCATAATAACAAAGAACAAATGTGTGTGTCTGAGGGGAAATTAACTTTCATACAGCCAAAAGGGGTGAGAAATTACACCAATATCAGTGGACAATTTGCACTAATGTAAATAAACATAGATGATGGAACATATTCCCTTTTGCTGACGTGATGAACCACTAAGGGGACATAAATATTTGAAAATAAAGGAAAGCCGCACACTCTAAGAGCTCAGATTCAAAAATTTAATAACCAACGTTTCGACAGCGAAGCTGTCTTCATCAGGGTATCATCAAACACTGCGAGATGAGTCATTTATATAGTGTCAAGAGACACACAGGTGTTTGTAATCATGGCCAAGTATGGCCTAATATCATTGGTTAACTCAAATATTTAAAAAAAAATGGCATACAAAGAACATACAAAAAGACAAACAAATGGATAGCATACGATCATAGTATTTGTAGTCTAAAATGTATCTAACAAACAATTACAATGGCAAAATCACAATAATCACAAGAATGGCTTCAGATCAAAGTCTATGTTGAGACCGAAGGGAGCAAGGGTCTTTAAGTTAAAGATCCAGGCAGCCTCTCGTTTCAACAATAAATTATCAAGGTCACCCCCTCTCCTCGGGAGGGTGACATGTTCTATGCCAATATAACGCAGAGACGAAATCGGATGGTTTGCTTCCAAAAAAAAAAGACATTTGCTCCTTCGGTCTCAACGTAGACTTTGATCTGAAGCCATTCTTGTGATTATTGTGATTTTGCCATTGTAATTGTTTGTTAGATACATTTTAGACTACAAATGCTATGATCGTATGCTATCCATTTGTTTGTCTTTTTGTATGTTCTTTGTATGCCATTTTTTTTAAATATTTGAGTTAACCAATGATATTAGGCCATACTTGGCCATGATTACAAACACCTGTGTGTCTCTTGACACTATATAAATGACTCATCTCGCAGTGTTTGATGATACCCTGATGAAGACAGCTTTGCTGTCGAAACGTTGGTTATTAAATTTTTGCATCTGAGCTCTTAGAGTGTGCGGCTTTCCTTTATTTTCTAGTGTTCTACTCCGCTAGCCAGCACCTCGCCTTTAAAGGTGTGCGTTTCTTTTTTCTAGACATAAATATTTACCATCTACACCATGTGTGACCTCTCACCTCTCTCGCTGTAGAAGTGTTCTTCCTAACCAGTCCCTCAACAGCTCTCTGACTGAGTTCCACCCTCACTGGGTCTTCAGACGAGAGGAAGGCTGAGGAGGGATGGAAGGATAAATGGATCAGTCAGTCCATAAAGCGTAGAGCTGCTCTCTGACAAAAATCACAATTTTAGTAGTTCATTAAAGTAAATAAGGCTTTATGACTGCTGAATATGATTTAGGGTCCCAAGTAGCATTGACCATTGTGCATTATTCTGTCTCTTTTACATAGCAGGTGTAAAAGAAACAGACAAGACAAGTAGACACGCAGTGCATTATGGTCATTACAGTTTAAAAAATAGCATCTAATTATGCCAATCTGTACGTGGGGTTGTTAGAGAAGAATGTGATTGTCAGCCCTAACAATTCATTCTAGCACCTCATCAGGCTCTGAAAAGTCTTCATTGATGACGTGTTCCTTCTATTCCAGAGGACAGCAGAGGAACATCATCGATTCCACTCCTTCATCAATACAAGCAGTAAACATCTGAAATTCACCCTCACCTTTGATGCACATGAAGCAAGTTATCTGGACATTTTGATTAAGAGGGGAAGGGTGGCTTAAGCACAGACCTATACAGGAAGCCGACTGACAGGAATTCTCTCTTACGGGGAGTCAGCTTCCACCCTACACCCCTAAAAGAGATCCTCCCCATCAGCCAATAAAGTCGCATACACAAGATTTGTAGTACACAGAGTGACTATGACAAACAAGCCTACTGCCTGGATGAGCGTTTCAGACAGTGGGGTTAACCAGAGGAACGGCTGCATGACGCAAGGGATCGTTAGAAAAATACAGTGGTGGAAAAAGTACCCAATTGTCATACTTGAGTGAAGAAAACATTTAAAATGTAATTTTAATTTTGTAAATTTAAAACAAAAACAACTGTTTGTACTCATAGGTAACCAGATCATGGCTACAACTCAGTTACTACGTCTTTAACCACACTGTATTGTTACACTGGTGAGTAAAAACTCATGCTTCCTACACTTTAACTTGTTGTCTGAAAATAAAATGTACATTTTACTGAACTGCGTCCAGTCAGCAGATGGACTAGATGCCGCTTAGGCCGCCCATTGTGACTCCGTCAAGAATTCAGCAGAGCAAGTTTGTATGAAGGTCTGGTTATTAAATGGGTACATAGTTCAATAGTAATATCCTCTAAAACGCTCTGGTGACAAACTTTGCTGCCCTGTTTCCAGTTGTCCACATGGCTGGGTGTCATGACTTTGACGAATGGTGGCGCCCCTCCTCGCCCGGGCGACGCTCGGTGGTCGTCGTCGCCGGCCTACTAGCTGCCATCGATCCTCTGTTTCACTTTCTGTTGGTTAGGTCTAGGTTAGGCACGCACCTGTTTGTTTTAGTTATTAGTGGGGAGGGGGGGTATTTAGTCTAGCTAGGTAGGGTTGTGTTTTGTGCGTAATTGTTCTATGTTAGGACTGTGGTAGTTAGAGGAGCGAGTGTTTTACCTCTGCTTGTGTTTTGTTTACCGCAGAGGTTTTGTGGGCTACGTCCCCGCTTAGTATTCAGCTGGGGGTTTTGGAGCGTGTGTTTTTATTGCGCCCTGCCCTAGCGTGTTTGGACTTTGTGAATACTTATTAAAAGTGTGTTCACGGATTTTCTGTCTCCTGTGCTTGACTCTGCCTCTCCTGCTTCCTTGAGCCACCCCTTGACAGAATTACGCACCCATCACATGGAGTCAGCAGGAGCTTCAGCGCCAGCCCTGCCCATGGAGGAAAGAGTTGCCCAACACTCCACCCTGCTCCACTGTCTGGGCACCGCCATAGACCAGGTGTTGGCGCGCATGGAGAGTTGGGACCGAAGCGCTCTCGGCCCCACTAACGCGGCAGTTCAACAGCCTGCGCCCCAACCAGCACCCAGTACCAGTGGGGTGAAACTCCCCCCCCCCCCCCAGGGAGTACAATGGGACGGCCGCTGGGTGTAAGGGCTTCCTCCTCCAGTTGGAGTTATACCTGGCGACCGTTCGTCCCCCTCCCTCAGGGGAGGAGAGTGTCAGTGTCCTCGTCTCGTTTCTCACGGGTAGAGCCCTGGTATGGGCCAACGCCGTGTGGGACAGTTCGGACTCAGCCAGGGACAACTACCCGGAGTTCACCCGCCGTTTCCGGGCAGTGTTCAATCATCCCCCCGGAGGGCAAAGCGGCAGGTGAGCGGCTATTTCACCTGAGACAGGAGACGAGGAGCGCGCAGGACTTTGCTCTAGAGTTCCGGACCCTGGCCACGGGAGCGGGGTGGAATGAGAGGGCCCTTATAGATCACTACTGGTGTAGTCTGAGGGAGGACATCCGCAGGGAGTTAGCCTGTCGGGACACAACCATCACCCTGGACCAGCTGATTGACCTGTCCATCCGACTGGACAATCTGCTGGCCGCCCGCTCCTGCACCTCCTGTGGTCGCAGAGGGCACACTGTGGACCGGTGCTGGAGAAGCTCACCCGGGAGTCCAGAAGGCAGGCAGAGCACTCCTTTGACATCTCAGCTGAGTCTGCACCAGCCTCACCCAGAGCCGCCTGTCAGTCACATGTATGCGTTAGTGTCCTTTCCTTGTTTTTCTCCTCACTCCCAGGTTAAGGCGCTAGTCGATTCAGGCGCGGCAGGGAGTTATTATGGACCGTGGGGTCGCTGCTAAGTTAGGGATTCCCCTGGTCCAGTTGGACCAGCCCTTCCCCGTGCACGCCTTAGACAGTCGACCACTAGGGTCAGGGAGGTCACTGTGCCACTGGTCATTTTAATGCGGGGGGGTCATGAGGAGAGTATCAGTCTCTTCCTCATTGATTCCCCGGCGTTTCCAGTGGTTCTAGGAATCCCCTGGCTAGCCACTCACAACCCTCAGATTTTGTGGAGACAGAGGGCTCTTAAGGGGTGGTTAAAGGAGTGCTCGGGCAGATGCATAGGAGTTTCCGTCGGTGCGACTACGGTGGAGAGTCCAGACCAAGTCTCTACCGTGCACATTCACTCAGAGTATGCCGATTTGGCTATCGCCTTCAGTAAAGTGAAGGCGACCCAATTACCACCTCATCGACGACGAGACTGTGCGATAAACCTCCAGGTGGGCGCTGCACTTCCCCGTAGTCACGTGTATCCCCTGTCTCAGGAGGAGACAGTGTCTATGGAAACATATGTCACTGAGTCTTTGAGGCAGGGATACATTCGGCCATCCAACTCACCCGTCTCCTCGAGCTTCTTTTTTGTGAAGAAGAAGGAGGGAGGTGTGCGCCCGTGCATTGACTATAGAGGTCTATATTCTATCACAGTGGGTTTCAGTTACCCACTACCTCTCATCGCCACGGCGGTGGAGTCATTTCACGGGGCGCGCTTCTTCACGAAATTGGATCTCAGGAGTGCGTATAATTTGGTGCGTATCCGAGGAGGGGACGAGTGGGAAAACTGCATTTAGTACCACATCTGGCCATTATGAGTACCTCGTCATGCCGTATGGGTTAAGGAATGCTCCCGCAGTCTTCCAATCCTTTGTGTACGAGATTCTCCGGGACCTGCTCGGTCAGGGTGTAGTGGTGTACATCGATGATATTCTGATTGGATTTTCTGTCTCCTGCACTTGACTCTGCCTCTCCTGCTTCCTTGAGCCACCCCTTGACACTGGGAGAACCTATTCAAGTAAGTAAGTAAGTAAATAGATTTTGAAAATTTAAAAAAAACGATGTATTATTAGCTAACTAGCTACATTGAAGGCTAACTCAAATGAGCTGCTAAATGAGATAGCTATCTAACCAACTTCACATTCTGTATAGATAGCTAGCTAAGTGAATTAAATATCAGCAGCTACCTAACTTCATATTAGCTATCTATCTTGATGTATTTATCACTGTAAAAAACAAACTCCAAATGCATTTCTAGGTAGCTTGCTAGCTAACAGCCATGGAGGAGGGTGAAAGGTTAGCAGCCCCAACTGTCAGTGAGAGAGGAGGCTATTCTGGATAGGGCAGTTACTTTTGTGTTGTTCCTGTCCCTAGAAGTGAGGATGGAGATAATAGTAACATAATATTCAGTGTGGTGTAATTTGACTATAATGAAGTCTGTTTTTTGTGAGGTTTTCTGTCCTCAGATAAAGAGCGCTATGAAAGCCAGTCTACATATGAAGAGGTCCCAATGAAGAGCAGTGGTTCTCAGTCCTGGGGACTCAAAGAGGGGCACATTTTTGTTTTTTCCTTAGCACTGCACAGCTGATACAAACTCATCATCAAGCTTCAAGTGGTATTTATGTATTCATTTGTGATGCCATCCTTGATATGATCCTGTTATTGTCACATGCTACACATGTACATATGTGTGCCCATGCATTTATCAATCCAATGTTGTCATGATTTGTTATCAGGGATATTATACTTTAGTAATCCACAATGACCTGGTGATGTAACAGTCTAATAATTACATTGTCTTCCATATTCCTACAGATACCTTGTAACTGGAGATTCCTTCAAAACGATTGCCTACAGTTACCGTGTAGGGCACTGCAGGGTTGGGTGACCAGGGTCATCTGGGACTGCCTCCTGGAGGAATTCAGGTGTGTGAAGGCTACCTGTGTCCTGTGTAACTTAATGAGGATGGACACGAGGACCAGGAGGGGATCTGCAGCTCGCCGCCGTGTGCCAGAGGAGGAGTGTGCTGCTCTGCAGGATGTTTCAAGGATGGGGTCCAACAACGCAGCAAGAGAGGCAATCCGTCTGCAGGAGATCTTCACCTCCTACTTCTTCTAAGAGGGTGCTGTTACCTGGCAACACCATAGACTACACTATGCACAACCAAAGGCTCTTTTAAGAGCCATTCACATTGCAATAAGAGTATTCTTCCATTTACTGAGCTATGTCAACTGCAGTTATTCAATTCACAGTTTTTCTCCCTTTGATTTCTACTTCTCAGGTGAGGGTGCTGTTTAGGTAAGGGTGTGATGTCTGTACAAAAACAAAACAGGCTATTTTAAATCACCCATATTGAAAAAATGTAGAACAATTAGACACCCTATAACCCACACCTACACACTCATGAATCAATCTCATTGATGGATTGTGTTGTGCAGGTTCAGGTGTATAACTGTGGCTCCTTCCACCTTCAAAGAATAGGCAAGAGAACCATGGAGAATAGTAAGACACTTCATTATTTCTATAACTACGTTATATTGTTTGTCCCCATGTGTCCGTCCATGTTTTTCAGCATAAAGTACTCTGCAGCCACTTAGTGTGGTGTGGACACCAGGTGAGGCCACACACAGATTCCTGTTGAACACTGTCGCTTTAACTACCTTATTTTCTCAATAACAGTCTCTCTCCTTCACTTCATCCCTCTCTCCCCTTCTCCCTAAATCCTCTAGGTTATATCAGCTGTGTCGGTGAACCCCTCCTGCATCTGAACTGGCTACATAGAGGGCACAGCATAATCAGAGGTGAGAGGTCACTTGGTCAGGTCAACAGGAAGTATTATTAAAGAGATGTTTTACATTGAAATACAGATAGAGATGCAGTAGTCCCAGAGTTATTGATCCAAGGTCAGTTTTGCATTTCACCTCCTGATTGATGACTAACAATGTCAGAATAAAAACTAAAAACACAAGGCTTAAACATGTTCTCTCTCTCCATCTGTCTCTCGTCTGCAGGTATGTTTTGATGTGAGAGAGGATGCCTTCCCTGCTCCTATGTTCTTACTTCTTTTACACCTCTCTCACCACCTCCTCTTTCTTCCTCTGTTTTTATAATGCACAACAGATATGCATTGAAGTACAGATTGAACTTGTATTTATAACACTTGGATAATGAGCTTTTCAATAAAGCGTTTCACATTCTCTACTGGTTGAAATGAAGTGTAATGTGATGAAATACTCCACCTATCCTGTGTTTATCAGATCATTGCAGATGAAGGACATTAGATGTTGAGATGAACCAGTGTTAGAGTATTTACATGATGCATAGGAAGTGTACTGTTCTGTTTTTTAACATTATATTTCTGTATATATGAATTAACTAGTTAAATCCTGTTTCTAGTCTATTAGTTACAATGTGTAACCATTGATGTCCCAGGACCAAGATTGGTAAACACTGTTGAAGTGTATAATTGTAATACATACATGCAGACACAGTGTCATTCAAAGACTGGAATTTGATACTCCTGGTATTGGATATGACTGAAAAATAATGTCAAATACATTCATACCTAAACTGCACCTTTATTTGGCAAGGTAGAGTACACGATCAGTGAATATATTAAATGTACAGGCTACAATGTGGGAATCTCATGCATGGTAATAACTACATGTATATACGACTTAGTCTTAATGTACTGTTTTTAAAATTGTTATTATTTTAATCATCCACTGCACAATAAGCAAGAACATAGCTAGCTAGGTTATTTAATCTATCTGCATGGCAAATATCAGCAAGGCAAGCTTACACAATTGTACATTTAATTTGCAGTAAATTCTTCAGCTAGCTAGATTCTATACATCCACTGTTTCACAAAACGACAGCCTGGTTTGCTGGTTGTTTCTGGATTCCCTAAAACAACCAGAAGTACAATTTCATACTCATGTCACAACAACCATAAAGCTAGCCCAGCTAGCTGGTTAATGTTAGCTAGTCAGCTAGCTGGCTAAATTGCAATTTTCGTAAATGAACTTTACGATTAAAAAAAGCATAATCGTTTGTCTCTACATTAACTAACATTCCTGTCAACTGTACATGTTTTTGCATGATTCATTATGACGTTATCATCCCTTACATTTGCTTCCATCCTAGTATTTCTATCTGCTATCTTTGATCCAGTTCAGTTCTGTGTAGGGGTACCCCTCTCTCCTAGTATTTCTGTCCTCCATCTTTGATCCAGTTCAGTTCTGTGTAGGGGTACCCCTCTCTCCTAGTATTTCTGTCCGCCATCTTTGAGAGACCCACAGGAGAGAAACCTTACTGCTGCTCTGACTGTGGGAAATGTTTCTCAAGATCAAATTCACTAAAAGTACACCTGAGAATTCACACTGGAGGGAAATCTCACTGGTGCTCTGACTGTGGGAGAAGATTCAACTCTACAATAGACCTTAAAATACATCATAGAATTCACACAGGAGAGAAATCTTTTGGCTGTGATCAATGTTTGAAGAGTTTATCTCAGCTAAAAACCCTGAAATCACACCAGAGAACACACACAGGAGAGAAATCTTATGGCTGTGATCAATGTGGGAAGAGTTTTACTGTGTCAAGCTCCTTGATAGTGCACCAGAGAACACACACGGGAGAGAAGCTTCACCATTGTTCAGTTTGTGGGAAAAGCTTTTCAACATCACACACCTTGAAGGTGCACCAGAGAATGCACACAGGAGAGCGACCTTATAGCTGTAATCAATGTGGGAAGTGTTTTTTTACATCTAGCAATCTAAACACCAGAGAACACACACAGGAGAGAAATCATATAGCTGTAATCAATGTGGGAAGAGTTTTAATCAGTCAAGCAGCCTTGTGGTACACCAGAGATCACACACAGGAGAGAAACCATATAGCTGTACTCAATGTGGGAAGAGTTTTGTTACATCTGGCTGTCTGATGACACACCAGAGAACACACACAGGAGAGAAGCCTTATAGCTGTAGTCAATGTGGGAAGAGTTTTAATTGGCTAAACAGCATGGTATCACACCAGAGAACACACAAGAAGAGAAATCTCATAGCTGTAATCAATGTGACAAGAGATTCTCAGATAAAAGATATCTGATTAAACATCAGAAAATACATAGATGAAGGTTGATTCATGATATTAATGTAATGTCACAATATGGCATGTTTTTAACATTGTTGTAGGAGTATTTTAATTATGTCACAATGTGGAACCCTACATGTTTGTTCAATTGATTTGAGATCTTCATTGTAAAGGGTTTAAACACTGTTCAATGAACCATAAACAATTAATGAACTTGCACCTGTGGAACGGTCCTTAAGACACTAACAGCTTACATCAGTAACAGTAACATCTCACAGCAAGAACTGGCAAATCTGGTGAAGTCCATTAAGAGGATATGCACTGCAGTACTTAATGCAGCTGGTGGCCACACCAGATACTGACTGTGACTTGATTTTGACCCCTCCTTTGTTCAGGGACACATTATTCAATTTCTGTTAATCACATGTCTGTGGAACTTGTTCAGTTTGTCTCTCAGTTGTTGAATCTTGTTATGTTCATACACATGTTAAGTTTGCTGAAAATACACACAGTTGACAGTGAGAGGATGTTTATTTTTTTGCTGAGTTTATTTGTTGTCTTAAGGGGGAAGGTGTTACGGGCTTTGGTTTTTGCATTTATGTTTTGAGCCTGGACTTCTGCACGTATAGCTCGTTAGCACGTATAGCTCGTTAGCACGTAAAATATTCTGTAACAAGTGTTGTTTTTGTGGATCTATTCATAATTATTTAAGAGATGCACTGATTGGTGTCACCTCGTTAGTCAGTATGTGTTACACCTGTGCTGGCTTGTCCGTCTCGTTAGTGGGAAGGTGTTTCACCTGAGCTGGTCCAGGTTCATGTGGAGAGTCAACATGTGGAGAGTCAACACCTTTAGTTGCTCCACCTTTTTGGTTTGCTTCCTGTCTTTAAGTTTGGTGTGGGTTTTTCTTTTGTTTGCCTCTTCTTGGGCAGATTTAGTGGGTCTCATGGTGGGTGTCTTTTAGGTCCCAGTTGTTGTTACTAATTAACTTTCAGTGGACACCCCCATAGTGTCTTTCAGAGACCCTCCTAAAACCCCACTTGTTTTTTTGTGGTTGTTGTCAGTGACTCTTTGTTAGTTCCTCTTCTGTTTATGTGACATTTCTGGTTTTCTTGCTGGGGAATGTAACAACAAACAATGTAGTAAAACAAGCTTATTTTGGGTTGGATGTTGCATCCAATTGTTCATATTTTAATCAATGGAATTTCCTTAGGATGCACATTAGTCTTTCAGTTGTTAATCTGTTTTTTATCCTCTTATGTTTGTTGTGGTAAATATTTGTTTATTTTCATTGTTTATTTGTTTTTTCCTGTGAAGCCATTGTGTTGCATCCATGTCTGAAATGTGCTGTATAAATAAAGCTTGATTTGATTTCAACATATTGTAAAACAAATGAACCCAATGACTGACCAAGACTCTTGTCAAACCAATGAACAAATAGATGCAAACGCAAAACATATCTTGGTCCATCTAAGTATGAAAAACAGTATATCTTCCACTATGTCAAAATAGTGCATGGTATGTAAGTTTAGTATCACTTTTCAACCAACCCAGTTCATTTGTTGAAAATTAAAAATGTTGAAATCAACAATATATCAAAGGATTCAACTACTGAAACAAACAAATGGATCAATCCCACGTTTCCAGTCTGCTGAAGGCATGGTGGAGTGGTAAACACCACCCCCGGCTCTACCAGGGGCTTGAGGTGGTCTCCCACAGCTCTGATTATGTCATGTTCTGTGGCCTTGCCGTTCCATTTCTTGACTGCCCCTGCAACACAGAAACACATTTAGTCATATTATATAAAACACTCAAGGTAATGTATATGGAGCATCTATGGCCTCAATTACACCTGGCACCTAAATGTGACTTCTGTCATCTGATCACTCCAAGCTGCATTAGGTTCAGGTCTACCAGGATGGGCCTTTGGTATAGTCGGGATGCAATCAGGCCACCGAATATCCATAAGCAATGTAAAGAGATGGGGTGAATGAGTGAGGAAAAGTACACTGCTCAAAAAAATAAAGGGAACACTAAAATAACACATCCTAGATCTGAATGAATGAAATAATCTTATTAAATACTTTTTTCTTTACATAGTTGAATGTGCTGACAACAAAATCACACAAAAATAATCAATGGAAATCCAATTTATCAACCCATGGAGGTCTGGACTTGGAGTCACACTCAAAAATAAAGCGGAAAACCACACTACAGGCTGATCCAACTTTGATGTAATGTCCTTAAAAAAGGTCAAAATGAGGCTCAGTAGTGTGTGTGGCCTCCACGTGCCTGTATGACCTCCCTACAACGCCTGGGCATGCTCCTGATGAGGTGGCGGATGGTCCCTTTATTTTTTTGAGCAGTATACATTCTTCACAAATGACCTTCATAATATCAAAGAACAAATGTGTGTGCCTGAGGGGAAATGAACTTTTATACAGCCAAAACGGTTGAGAAATTACACCAATATCAGTGGACAATTTGCACTAATGTAAATAAACATAGATGATGGAAGATATTCCCTTTTGCTGACGTGATGAACCGCTAAGGGGACATAAATATTTACCATCTAAACCATGTGTGACCTCTCACCTCTCTGGCTGTAGAAGTGTTCTTCCTAACCAATCCCTCAACAGCTCTCTGACTGAGCTCCACCCCCACTGGGTCTTCAGAGGAGAGGAAGGCTGAGGACGGATGGAAGGATGAATGGATCAGTCAGTCAATAAAGTGTAGAGCTGTTGTCTATGCTGTCTGACAAAAACACTATTTTAGTAGTTCATTAAAGTAAATAAGGCTTTATGACTGCTGAATACCAACTATCAATCACTTAGATCATACATTTTCAGGTAGAGATACATCCTTGAGACGTCCCTAGCCCATTGAAGTTGACATTTAAAATGGTTAAGGTAGGAGTTAAGGTCAGGGTTTAGGGTAGGGATGTCCCAAGGATCCCAGATAGCATTGACCATTGTGCATTCTTCTGTCTCTTTTACATAGCAGGTGATGGGTTATGACTTCTTGAAAATATTAAATGTTAAATAAATATTAAATATCCTCATTATGTGAAATTGAATGAAACAATAATGTATGTTGATGCTCATATAATGTACAATATTCCATGATGTTTCTATATGATAACAATACAGTAATATATTTAATATGATGTACAATATTCCATGATGTTTCTATATGATAACAATAGAGTAATATATTTAATATGATGTACAATATTCCATGATGTTTCTATATGATAACAATAGAGTAATATATTTAATGTCATATATTTTTTTTTACAGTTTCACTAATTCCTTTGAATTAACTTTATCATTATGACACACCACTCATGACTGCACGGCCAGGCACGACTCCAACACCATCATTAAGTTTGCCGATGCCACAACAGTGGTAAGCCTGATCACCAACAACGAGGAGACAGCCTATAGGGAGGAGGTCAGAGACCTGGCCGTGTCGTGCCAGGAAAACAACCTCTCCCTCAAAGTGATCAAGACAAAGGAGATGATTGTGGACTTCAGGAAAAGGAAGACCGAGCACGCCCCCATTCTCATCGATGGGGCTGTAGTGGAGCAGGTTGAGAGCTTCAAGGTCCTTAGTGTCCACATCACCAACAAACTTTCATGGTCCAAGCACACCAAGACAGTCGTGAAGAGGGCATGACAAAACCTATTCCCCCTCAGGAGACTGAAAAGATTTAGCATGGGTCCTCAGATCCTCAAAAGGTTCTACAGCTTCACCATCGAGAGCATCCTGACTGGTTGCATCCCTGCCTGGTATGGCAACTGCTCTGCCTCCGACCGCAAGGCACTACAGAGGGTAGTGCGTACAGCCCAGTACATCACTTGGGCCAAGCTTCCTGCCATCCAGGACCTCTATACCAGGCAGTGTCAGAGGAAGCCCCCCCCCCCCCCCCCCCGCTCTCTGTTATCATCTATGCATAGTCACTTTAATAACTCTACCTACATGTACATATTACCTCAATTACCTCGACTAACCAGTGCCCCCGCACATTGACACTGTACCGGTACCCCCTGTATATAGTCTAGCTATTGTTATTTAACTTCTGCTCTTTAATTACTTGTTCCTTTTATTTCTTATTCTTATTTGTACTTTTTTTAAACTGCATTGTTGGTTAGGGGCTTGTAAATAAGCATTTCACAGTAAGATAACATTTTATTTTATTTGATAGACTCATAGTACAGAATGAATGACTGACTGCCCAGTTCAACATCAGTTCACCGTCTCACCTCATACTGTATTGGAGCAGTAGCAGCTGACTGCCCAGTTCAACATCAGTTCACCGTCTCACCTCATACTGTATTGGAGCAGCAGCAGCTGACTGCCCAGTTCAACATCAGTTCACCGTCTCACCTCATACTGTATTGGAGCAGCAGCAGCTGACTGCCCAGTTCAACATCAGTTCACCGTCTCACCTCATACTGTATTGGAGCAGCAGCAGCTGACTGACCAGTTCAACGTCAGTTCACCGTCTCACCTCATACTGTATTGGAGCAGCTGACTTGATCGTTGATGCTAATCATCATGTTTGAATTTGAGAGTAAATAGAGCCGACTACACTCTAAAAATGAAGGGTTCAACTGGAGTTGTTCTCAGATCCCCTAAGAACCGTAGGGTTCTTGGTCAATGAAAAACAGCCCCAAAAGGTTCTTCAAAGAACTTGTTAGAAGGTGGGTTCATCGAGGAACCTCCGTTGTTGCTGGACTTCTTCCGGGAACTTCGCAATTACAACTGAAAATGATGGTGACAAGATTGGATGCGACAACAGTTAAAAAGGTTAAGTTGGGTTTATGTTTGGCTCTGAATATGTATCGAAATAATTTATATAATATAACATACTAATGATGAATAACGAAGACAATGATGGTTTTCTGTGAATATCTTCCATAACGTTACTATAGTTAATTAACGTAAACATTAGAAAGCCGGGTTTGACCGTCGGCGTTGTATGAGCTATAGTACAGTACCGTTAGCTAACTAGCTAACGTTATGTCCTAACTAGGCACAACTAGGTTTGGATTATTTCCTCAACTATATTCTTTCCCATATATTGTATATCGTTTCCATAAAGCCAATATGGCTTTACACTCTCATTAATGTAAGTTTCCAATCTAGAGCAGTTCTCACTTTCGTGATAATGAACTAGCTAACGTTAGCTTCGTTAACTAACTAACTAAGGACGGTGACCTGTCCAGACGAGATGTTACAACGAACTGATCGTCAATGGAGGTCTTCCTCTTTATATAGCCTGCTACAGCATGCAATACTATTAACGCACAAGGGGGCATAACGTTACATGTACAATACTATCCCATTTTGGAAACGTTACATGTACAATACTATCCCATTTTGGAAATGTTACATGTACAGTACTATCCCATTTTGGAAACGTTACATGTACAATACTATCCCATTTTTGGAAACATTACATGTACAATACTATCCACTGGGATTCTCTGCCTCTACCTCTATTACGGGGGCTGAGTCACTGGCTTACTGGTGTTCTTCCATGCCGTCTCTGGGAGGGGTGCGTCACTTGAGTGGGTTGAGTCACTGACGTGGTCTTCCTGTCTGGGTTGGCACCCCCTCTTGGGCTGTGCCGTGGCGGAGATCTTTGTGGGCTATACTCGGCCTTGTCCCGGGATGGTATGTTGGTGGTTGGTGATATCCCTCCAGTGGTGTGGAGGCTGTGCTTTGGCAAAGTGGATGGGGTTATATCCTACCTGTTTGGCCCTGTCCGGGGGTTTCATCGGATGGGGCCACAGTGTCTCCTGACCCCTCCTGTCTCAGCCTCCAGTATTTATGCTGCAGTAGTTTATGTGTCGGGGGGCTAGGATCAGTCTGTCACATCTGGAGTATTTCTCTTGTCTTTTCTGGTGTCCTGTGTGAATTTAAATATGCTCTCTCTAATTCTCTCTTTCTCTTTCTTTCTTTCTCTCTCTCGGAGGACCTGAGCCCTAGGACCATGCCTCAGGACTACCTGGCTTGATGACTCCTTGCTGTCCCCAGTTCACCTGGCCGTGCGGCTGCTCCAGTTCCAACTGTTCTGCCTGCAGCTATGGAACCCTGACCTGTTCACCGGACGTGCTACCTGTCCCAGACCTGCTGTCCCAGACCTGCTGGAACCCTGACCTATTCACCGGACGTGCTACCTGTCCCAGACCTGCTGTTTTCAACTCTCTAGAGACAGCAGGAGCGGTAGAGATACTCTCAAAGATCGGCTATGAAAAAGCCAACTGACACTTACTCTTGTGTTACTGACTTGTTGCACCCTCGACAACTACTATGATTATTATTATTTGACCATGCTGGTCATTTATGAACATTTGAACATCTAGGCCATGTGCTGTTATAATCTCCACCCGGCACAGCCAGAAGAGGACTGGCCACCCCTCATAGCCTGGTTCCTCTCTAGGTTTCTTCCTAGGTTTTGGCCTTTCTAGGGAGTTTTTTCTAGCCACCGTGCTTCTACAACTGCATTGCTTGCTGTTTGGGGTTTTAGGCTGGGTTTCTGTACAGCACTTTGAGATATCAGCTGATGTAAGAAGGGCTATATAAATACATTTGATTTGATTTGATACAATACTATCCCATTTTGGAAACGTTACATGGACAATACTATCTCATTTTGGAAACGTTACATGTACAATACTATCCTATTTTGGAAACGTTACATGTACAATACTATCCCATTTTGGAAACGTTACATGTACAATACTATCCCATTTTGGAATCGTTACATGTACGCCCCCTTGTGGAGGCAAATTAATATCTTAGATGGTAGCTGTAGGGATTCAAATGCATAATGGTATTAATACAGTGTCTAGACTACCTCTTTTGTATAAATGCCCTTCAGAATCCCAACACAGTATTGCCACGCAGCAAAATGTTGTGTATAATCTTTCAAGTCAGCCTGATAAAATATTGAACAATTTGTCTACAAAGATATCTTGAAACGTCATATTAGGCCTGTATGGCAGTACTGTTACTGTATGGCAGTACTGTATTGGCTAGTGCTTTCTCCAATATGTTCTTCTATTTTACATTCAATTGTATGTTGATGCCATTTATCTTTCAATATATATATATATATATGTTTAATGCTTGTAAGACTGTTATTTGACACATTTTCTCTTCCTTTGAAATTCTTATAGGACAGAACATGGACAATGCAATTGGGATCAAGAAGAAGGTACAGATATGTTGTAGGACAGCTGCATTTGAAGTGTACATTTAACCTACATAGCAGTTAATACAAACTGAAATCTATTAGCATACAAATGTGTGCAAATTATCTTCTCAGAAATTAATCAAGTCCATGGAATGGATATAGACAAAAAGAGAATAAGGACTAGCATATGTAGAGAGGCGAGGGGTGAGGACATTATCCTGCTATTTTGGCAGTCCAGATCTCTGTGAGGAACTATAGATCTCTGTGAGGAACTACAGATCTCTGAGAGGAACTATAGATCTCTGTGAGGAACTACAGATCTCTGAGAGGAACTATAGATCTCTGTGAGGAACTACAGATCTCTGTGAGGAACTACAGATCTCTGTGAGGAACTACAGATCTCTGTGAGGAACTACAGATCTCTGTGAGGAACTACAGATCTCTAGGAGGAACTATAGATCTCCGTGTTACTATCCAAACATCAGATTAAGACTCAGTCACACAACTCTCATATCACAGTCACACAATGCTTTTCCCAAACATACCTAATCAATTAGTTGTTTTTCAACAATATTTTAACTTGCAGGAATATTTCCATCTCATGGTTAGTTCCTATGATAATGCAACTCATACATTTACATATTTCAATACTTCTAAAATGGGGTACAGGTTTAAAACAATTACAGGTGCACCTTAGTATCTTATACTATATCATAAATTGTCTTAACTAGTAAACACAGATACTAGTTTTCATCCAGTTCACACAGATAGCTGACTCAGCCTCAGAGCCTCTTAAAACTACGTTCAAGATGTGGTATCCACTCAGATCAAAGGTGGGGCCATCTGCGTTGTTCCCGAAGTGTCGTCTCCCAAGATTGAGGGATCCCTCGTGCTCAATTTACCCAGGTCGACAGGAGCGGTCACCAAGTCAAGATTCATATTCCCATCGCCAAATGTTGTTAGTTTCTTTAATATCAAATGAGACAAACTTATCACACAAGTCAGAGTTATTCTTAAAATAAATCTTTATTCACATAAGGGAGCAGGTCAATACAACGCACAACTATAGAGTGAATCAATTGAGTGCTCTACGATAATGATGGCTGGTCGACGAATCACCCCCAGATGATACGTTGAGAGCCCAGACACAAAAGTACAAAGGTCTTTTACAGCCAAGATAAACCCCTTTTAACCTACATGACAAACAGATGTATAGAACGGGTCACAAGGTTAAGATTTGTGTGAAAGATACTTATAATTCTCAGCCTACAGTATCTGCTGTAAAAACAGTACTCTGTGTAGAGACCAGGGTCTGGCCCTGGGTTCATCTCTCCCTGGTACCATATAGAACAGAAACATTAACTCATGCTCTGGAATGCGGTCTCTTTAGGTTTTATCACCCAAAAGTCATTGTAAATCTCCTGTCAGTGTTTTCTCCCAGAGGCCCATCCTCAGTAGAACACAGACATAATAGTTCTAAGAACCCTCTATTCTGTTGCATAAAACAACCATTTGATGCAATAAAAGTATTATAACATAATCTTGCAATTTTGCTCTCAGTGTCCACTGAAAGTTGACTAGTAACAACAACTGGGACCTAAAAGACACCCACCATGAGACCCACTAAATCTGCCCAAGAAGAGGCAAACAAAAGAAAAACCCACACCAAACTTAAAGACAGGACACAAACCAAAAAGGTGGAGCAACTAAAGGTGTTGACTCTCCACATGTATCAAGATAACTGGAGCACTGGGCCAGACACTCTTAAATAGAACCTGGACCAGCTCAGGTGAAACACCTTCCCACTAACGAGATGGACAAGCCAGCACAGGTGTAACACATACTGACTAAAGAGGTGACACCAATCAGTGCGCCCTACGTGCTAACGAGCTAGACGTGCTAACGAGCAATACGTGCTAAAATCCAAACCTCAAAACATAAATGGAAAAACCAAAGACTGTAACACCTTAAGAGAATGCTTACCACCAACAGAAAATAACTTCCATTTCACATTATAATCAACTACAATGCTTCACCTTCACCAATATAAACATGGTGTCTACTGGCTGTCAACAATTAAAAACAATATTTTTTTATATCTTCATAAAACTCACTAGCTTCTAGAACTCTCGTCCCCTTGGAACGAGCTCAAACAAAACTCATCTCCAATACGGAAGAAAGTGCAGTCTAAATAAATTGTGATCCATGGCAACTCACTGGCTAAACGCAAAACTTTTTGACTGCCCACCTTTGAGACAATCAGAAACCAAGTTGTCCTTACCACAGACATGTCTGATTTCAAGAGGAAACTCCTGCAATATCCATAGTAACTTTCCACCTCACCGCGGAGTTTCTCTCTCTTTTCAGGGTTCACTCGAGAGGCATGTTGTTGGATCGGGGCCCAGTCCCCAATGTCATGCTCTAGTACATTTGGGTTGGCACATCTGAGAATGAACTCTGATTTTCTAAAAGCAGGGCGACAATGTCAATTTAATTGTACCCAAAAATTGTCAGTTGGTTGCATAAATCATTGATTACTAAATGTTACATGAATTGTAAACATGAAATATCAAAACCAAATGTACACCCCTTTGTTAATATGTATTGGCAATAATTAACTTAATGGTGAGGCATGGAATAATAAAACATGTATATTTTGTCAGGCTGAATGTTTGAAATATGAGGTGATTTGAGACCTGCTTCTTCAGTAGTGGAATAAAGACAATTAACACTTGGATGTTGTAAAAAAAATGCTGGAGTGATGTAGGATTGTTAATAAAATTGATTATAGACCAATTTATTATACTGTGTCCATGTGTATAGGCTGCAAGTACGTTGAAATTAAGTTGTTTTCAAGTCATTTAAAAAAAATACGACCAGAAAAACATCTCAACTTTCAACCGAATGTATATTGGTCTTATTTTCAACATATTTTCAATTACATTTTGCTAGGTGGGATATTTCATTGATATCATGAAACAATTCCTTCATGTATGTATTTCCTGATGTTTGATCAGATGTCTTTTATAGGAGAATCTCTTGTCACATTGATCATAGCTACAAAGTTTGTCCACCTGTTTGTGTTCTCTGGTGTATAGTCAGATAGCCAGATGTACTAAAACTCTTCCCACATTGATTACAGCTAAAAGATTTCTCTCCTGTGTGTGTCCGCTGGTGTACTATCAGGCTGCTGAAGTGAGTAAAACTCTTCCCACATTTACTACAGCTATAAGTTTTCTCTCCTGTGTGTGTTCGATGGTGTGTCTTCAGACAGCCAGATGTACCAAAACTCTTCCCACATTGATCACAGCTATAAGGTTTCTCTCCTGTGTGTGTTCTCTGGTGTACAATTAGATGGCTAGATGTAGTACAACTCTTCCCACATTGATAACAGCTAAAAGGTTTCTCTCCTGTGTGTATTCTCTGGTGCACTATCAAGGAGCTTGACACAGTAAACTTCCTCCCACATTTATCACAGCCATAAGATTTCTCTCCTGTGTGTGTCCACTGGTGTACTATCAGGCTGTCTGGTTGAGTAAAACTCTTCCCACATTGACTACAGCTATAAGATTTCTCTCCTGTGTGTATTCTCTGGTGCACGATCAAGGAGTTTGACATAGTAAATTTCTTCCCACATTGATCACAGCCATAAGGTTTCTCTCCTGTGTGTGTTCTATGGTGCACCTTCAATGACCATGATGTTGAAAAGCTTTTCCCACAATCTGAACAATGCTGAAGATTCTTTCCGGTGTGTATTCTCTGGTGCACTATCAAGGAGTTATACACAGTAAATTTCTTACCACATTGATCACAGCCACAAGGTTTCTTTCCTGTGTGTGTCAGCTGGTGTACTTTCAGGCTGTTTGGTTGAGAAAAACTTTTCCCACATTGGCTACAGCTATAAGATTTCTCTCCTGTGTGTATTCTCTGGTGCACTATCAAGGAGTTTGACACAGTAAATTTCTTCCCACATTGATCACAGCCATAAGGTTTCTCTCCTGTGTGTGTGCGCTGGTGTACTATCAGGCTGTTTGGTTGAGTGAAACTCTTCCCACATTGATCACAGCCAAAAGGTTTCTCTCCCGTGTGAATTCTCAGGTGTACTTTAAGTGCATCTGATCTTGAGTAACTCTTCCCACAATCAAAACAGTGGTGAGCTTTCTCTCCTGTGTGTACTCGCTGGTGTATTTTAAGTTCCGATGAAGATTTGCAGTAAGATTTCTTCCCTGTGGGTCTCTGCTGGTGTTTCTTGAGGTGTTCTGATCTGAAGAGACTCTCTGCCTTTTCATGATGTTGTTGAGGCTCCCCAGAGGATCCAAGATAGTCCCGTCTCTCTCCTGTGTGAACAACAATGTCAGACAGATGGTTAAAGGCCCACAACAGCAGAAATTCACAGTTTATTTGATGTAAAAGGTGATGCCCAGATCATACCCATGAAGTTGTACAACAATTATTTGACCATTAAGACAGTCAAGTTAGTAACAATCATATTTTGTCTTGTTTTCACATTAGCGGTAACTAGAAATAAGTTATTAAAGTTGTTGAAATCCTAAGCAGTGTGCAAGACGACTTTTGGTCTCCAATATGGGCCCCTTTCTGTGTTTGCTAAAATTGCGGCACGAGGGCAAAGCACACACAATTTGGTTGCAGAAACACCTCCCTACTAATGAGGAAACCACTAGTTATGGATGTAGTATATCTGGTAATGAGGAAACCACTATTTATGGATGTAGTATATCTGGTAATGAGGAAACCACTAGTTATGGATGTAGTATATCTGCCTGGAGCAAAAATGGTGGGCAAAATGTTTAGTTTTTCACAATGTATTTTGAATATTACAGCGCAAGATCAGGAGTGCTACTCAAGGAAACTCACATTAAGCTCTGTGTCTATTCACTAATTCACCACCGTGGGGGAAAACTCAGGGGAGTTCTCATAGGCTGACAGCAAAAATAGCCTCCATTTCCAGGTTGCATATGAGTGCATTTCACACTACTTTTGGATTATAATTGTAAGGCTCGCTTGAATGTCCTGGTTAATATGTTTGTGTTATTGACGCAAATCAACTGCTTTATACTTTAAAAAACACTTCAACCAGTAAAATGCTCCTTGGCTAGCTTTTCCATCAGCCTGACAATGAGGGTTTGTACACTAAGTGTTTAACAAATTGGCCCATAACTTCACCAAACCATAACATAGACCTACTGTAGGACCCATAACTTCACCTAACAACAACATAGACCTAGGATTATATATAATTTCATTTTTTGGGTGAAACATGGAAACTAAAATGTCTTTGTCATGACATTTCATAACCTGATCACCAGATAATTTTGTCAATAATCCCACTAGGCTACTCTGTAATGTGTTGCCATTCTAAATGTCCTGAATAAAGGAAAATAGCTCTGTGTGTTGTACAATAGCCTATCCATCAAGGAACAGTTCTCTACACATTATGAGCTAAGTATCTCTGTGTCCAAACAGACTAACGAGACCCTACTGGAAATCAACCAGACAATAACACTTTATAAACATCAATTTGTTAGGGATGTTGGATCCAACGTGGAGCACGGCATAACTGTCTTTACCAGAGTAATGAATGAAGAAGCACTTTGGTTTTTGTTGCATGTCGTGATGTTTGTCATGTGACTGTCATTCAGAAAATGATTTCCTGGATCAGCTGATGATAGTTGAACATGTGACTGTAACTAAATTGCTACAGTATTAAGAATTATGTGTAATTATTGAAGAACCGCGTTAATGATAGTATTTATTTGGGTGTTGTCAATTAACTTAAGGTGACTCAGAACCATTGGATTTAGCAAACTCTGAAATGATTTAGGATTTCTGTGCCCATGAAAACTGTTTTCCCCGCATAACAAAAGGAGACACTAAATGTTACGTAGTTCGAGTGCATTTCAGAATACAAAAAAACTGTCCCACAGCAAGATCCAGTATTTAAGTTGAAGTTCATCATATGACAAGCTTAACCTGTTGGGGGTAGGGGGCAGTATTTACACAGCTGGATAAAAAAACGTACCCGATTTAATCTGGTTATTACTACTGCCCAGAAACTAGAATATGCATATAATTATTGGCTTTGGATAGAAAACACCCTAAAGTTTCTAAAACTGTTTGAATGGTGTCTGTGAGTGTAACAGAACTCATATGGCAGGCAAAAACCTGAGAAGATTCTGTACAGGAAGTGCCCTCTCTGACCATTCCTTGAGCTTCTTGACTCTGTTTATTGAAGACTGAGGATCTTTGCTGTAACGTGACACTTCCTACGGCTCCCATAGGCTCTCAGAAGGTGGGAAAAAGCTGAATGATGTAATTCGCGCCCCAGGCTAAAACACATTAGCGCTTTTGGCAAGTGCTCTATCAGAGGACAATGGGCTGAGGCGCGTGCACGAGTCGACCCCAAGTTTTTATTTTCTTTCGTCTTTGAACCTAAACACAGATTCCAGGTCGGAATATTATCGCTTTTTTACGAGAAAAATGGCATAAAAATTGATTTTAAACAGCGGTTGACATGCTTCGAAGTACGGTATTGGAATATTTAGAATTTTTTTGTCACGAAATGCGTAGTGCGCGTCACCCTTCTTTACCATTCGGATAGTGTCTTGAACGCACGAACAAAACAGAGGATATTTGAACATAACTATGGATTATTTTGAACCAAACCAATATTTGTTATTGAAGTAGAAGTCCTGGGAGTGCATTCTGACGAAGACAGCAAAGGTAATAACATTTTTCTTATAGTAAATATGATTTTGGTGAGTGCTAAACTTGGTGGGTGTCTAAATAGCTAGCCCTGTGATGCCGGGCTATCTACTGAGAATATTGCAAAATGTGCTTTCACCGAAAAGCTATTTTAAAATCGGACATAGCGAGTGCATAGAGGAGTTCTGTATCTATAATTCTTAAAATAATTATGTTTTTTGTGAACGTTTATCGTGAGTAATTTAGTAAATTCACCGGAAGTTTGCGGGGGGTATGCTAGTTCTTAACGTCACATGCAAATGTAAAAAGCTGGTTTTTGATATAAATATGAACTTGATTGAACAAAACATGCATGTATTGTATAACATAATGTCCTAGGGTTGTCATCTGATGAAGATCAAAGGTTAGTGCTGCATTTAGCTGTGGTTTGGGTTTATGTGACATTATATGCTAGCTTGAAAAATGGGTGTCTGATTATTTCTGGCTGGGTACTCTGCTGACATAATCTAATGTTTTGCTTTCGTTGTAAAGCCTTTTTGAAATCGGACAGTGTGGTTAGATTAACGAGAGTCTTGTCTTTAAAATGGTGTAAAATAGTCATATGTTTGAGAAATTGAAGTAATAGCATTTCTAAGGTATTTGAATAACGCGCCACGGGATTCAACTGGCTGTTGAGTAGGTGGGACGATTTCGTCCCGCCGACCCTAGAGAGGTTAACGTTATGACTATAACTACTGTTCCCTGGAGGAGGGAAACTAGGCACAACATACTATTAAATCCACACATTATGACTATAATTACTGTTCCCTGAAGGAGGGAAACTAGATACGCCTCGCTGGAAGCCCCGCCTTCCACAGGTGATGAGCGTGAGACTCAGATTTATTCCTTAAATTTAATACCGCTCTTCACCGACCCAGGAAGTGGCGGGGCCAAACAGGTGTTGTAACTCGTTCATAACTGGCATGCAGATCAGTAGAAATGGCAAGATAAATTGGCACTCTAAATGGAAATTGAAAAAGTTTGCCAATTTTACCAGAAACTTCAGCTGCATAATGTCAGAATTTACGAAGGCCAGCAGCAGGTCGGGAATTGGTTATTTTCTTCTGGTTATATTGATCTCTGGCTTCCTCAAGTCATTTGTGTGTGTTAATTATTTAATCAAACGCTTGAAGTATCAGTTCAATTCAAGTTCTGCACATACAGTTGATTTTATTAACCTGTTTAGGATAGGGGGCAGTATTGACACGGCTGGATAAAAAACATACCCGATTTAATCTGGTTACCACTCCTACCCAGTAACTAGAATATGCATATACTTATTACATATGGATAGAAAACACCCTAAATTTTCTAAAACTGTTTGAATGGTGTCTGTGAGTATAACAGAACTCAAATGGCAGGTCAAAACCTGAGAGATTCCTTTACAGGAAGTGGCCTGTCTGACCATTTCTTGAACTTCTTTTCCATCTCTATCATTTACTAAGGATCTCTGCTCTAACGTGACACTTCCCACGTCGTCCATAGGCGCTCAGAGCCCGGGAAAAAACAGAATGTCGTCATTCCAGCCCCAGGCTGAAACACATTATCGCCTTTCTCAAGTGGCCGATCAAGGGACACTGGCTTATGCGCGTGACCCCGACCGCCCCCGCCTTTGGGATTTTTTCCTCTGTTTGCCGAAAAGGAGATTCCCTGTCGGAATATTATCGCTTTTCTACGAGAAAAATGTCGTAAAAATTGATTTTAAACAGCGGTTGACATGCTTCGAAGTACGGTAATGGAATACTTAGAATTTTATTGTCACGAATTGCGCCATGCGCGCGACACTTCTTTACTATTTCGGATAGTGTCTGGAACGCACGAACAAAATGCCGCTATTCGGATATAACGATGGATTATTTTGGACCAAACCAACATTTGTTATTGAAGTAGCAGTCCTGGGTGTGCATTCTGACGAAGACAACAAAAGGTAATCAAACTTTTATAATAGTAAATATGATTATGGTGAGTGCTAAACTTGCCGGGTGTCTAAATAGCGAGCCCGTGATGCCTGGGCTATGTACTTAGAATATTGCCAAATGTGCTTTCACCAAAAAGCTATTTTAAAATCGGACATATCGAGTGCATAGAGGAGGTCTGTATCTATAATTCTTAAAATAATTGTTATGCTTTTTGTGAACGTTTATCGTGAGTAATTTAGTAAAATGTTAGCGAATTCCCCGGAAGTTTGCGGGGGGTATGCTAGTTCTGAACGTCACATGCTAATGTAAAAAGCTGGTTTTTGATATAAATATGAACTTGATTGAACAAAACATGCATGTATTGTATAACATAATGTCCTAGGGTTGTCATCTGATGAAGATCATCAAAGGTGAGTGCTGCATTTAGCTATCTTCTGGGTTTTGGTGACATTATATGCTGGCTTGAAAAATGGGTGTCTGATTATTTCTGGCTTGGTACTCTGCTGACATAATCTAATGTTTTGCTTTCGTTGTAAATATATACACGTCATAACATTTCAACCAATCAATTGGTAGAAAGAAAATACTATTTTTTTTATCTGGGACATACAACATACATGCATTCAGACCCCTTCCCTTTTTACACATTTTGTTTCATTACAGCCTTATTCTAAAATGGTTTACATTTTTTTTAAATTATCAATCTTCAGACAATACCTCATAATGTCATCTTAATACCCCATAGAAGTGAGAAAAAAAGGTTAGAAATGCTTGCATACCAGTGGTTGTATCGCTGTAGGTCATGCCAGTAGGCTACAGTAGGTTGTATCTCTCTAGGTCATGCCAGGAGGCTACAGTAGGTTGTAACTCTCTAGGTCATGCCAGGAGGCTACAGTAGGTTGTAACTCTCTAGGTCATGCCAGTAGGCTACAGTAGGTTGTATCTCTCTAGGTCATGCCAGGAGGCTACAGTAGGTTGTAACTCTCTAGGTCATGCAAGGAGGCTACAGTAGGTTGTAACTCTCTAGGTCATGCCAGTAGGTTACAGTAGGTTGTATCTCTCTAGGTCATGTCAGTAGGCTACAGTAGGTTGTATACAAGTGGATAAATTATCAACCCAATGTGGAGAGTGTTGAATTTGGTCAACAACAAAATGAATGGCTTATTTGCTACGTGAGGTTTACTTGATCCAACAGAAGTTTCGTAATGATTAAGTTGTTATTTGGACACGTGACATGCCGACAACTTTGATAAAAACACTATAGGAGTTGTCTCCAGATCGCTATGCATATTCAAGCTAGTAGCTTAGCATCTCTCTCCATTGAATACAGGCGGTTGACGATAACAACTCTCATAGAATATAAACAATAGATTACAATAATAACATGAATCCACCAATCCAAAGAAAGGATAGGCGGGAGCGAGACAACACACAGTGCCGCTTTGTGGACAGATTCCCCTTGTTAGGGCAGAGAGACATCTTGTCAGTATATCCATAATCTTTGGTGTAGCTAACCCAACTCTCACATGGCACTATTGGGGGGCATGGTGTGTAGTAAAACATCACTACATTAAAATCACTACATGCCGTGCCCCCCAGTCTGCGGTCAGCATATAGACCCTTCTCAAATATATATGTTAAGTCACTTTTTGGAAACGGCACGGAGAAAACAAGGGGTAGCTTGCTCTCTACGTCGTCTGACTCTAGGATCCCAGCCGGCGAACCAAAACAACGACGTTGTAGAAGAAGAGGCAGACGGAGCGGTCTTCTGGTCAGACTCCGAGGACGGGCACATCGCTCACTGCTCCCGAGCATACTACTCGCCAATGTCCAGTCTCTTGATAACAAGGTAGACGAAATCCGAGCAAGGGTAGCATTCCAGAGAGACATCCGAGACTGTAACGTTCTCTGCTTCACGGAAACATGGCTCACTCGAAACACGCTATCTGAGTCGGTACAGCCACCTGGTTTCTCCACGCATCCTGATGATAGAAACAAGCATCTCTCTGGTAAGAAGAAGTGCGGGGGTGTATTCCTTATGATTAATGAGACGGGGTGTGATCATAACAACACACAGGAACTCAAATCCTTTTGTTGACCTGATTTAGAATTCCTCACAATCAAATGCCGACCGCATTATCTACCAAGAGAATTCTCTTCGATCATAATCACAGCCATGTATATCCCCCCCCCAAGCCGACACATCGACGACCCTGAAAGAACTTCATTGGACTCTATGTAAACTGTAAACCACATATCCTGAGGCTGCAATTATTGTAGCCGGGGATTTTAACCTCTATGGGCTAGGTGGGACGCTCCTACTCAACAGCCAGTGGAATCCCGTGGCGCGATATTCAAATACCTTAGAAATGCTATTACATCAATTTCTCAAACATATGACTACACCATTTTAAAGACAAGACTCTCGTTAATCTAACCACACTGTCCGATTTCATAAAGGCTTTACAACGAAAGCAAAACATTAGATTATGTCAGCAGAGTACCCAGCCAGAAATAATCAGACACCCATTTTTCAAGCTAGCATATAATGTCACAAAACCCAAAACCACAGCTAAATGCAGCACTAACCTTTGATGATCTTCATCAGATGACACTCCTAGGACATTATGTTATACAATACATGCATGTTTTGTTCAATCAAGTTCATATTTATATCAAAAACCAGCTTTTTACATTAGCATGTGACTAGCATGTGACTAGCATTCCCACCGAACACTTCTGGTGAATTTACTAAATTACTCACGATAAACGTTCACAAAAAATATAACAATTATTTTAAGAATTATAGATACAGAACTCCTTTATGCAATCGCTATGTCCGATTTTAAAATAGCTTTTCGGTGAAAGCACATTCTGCAATATTCTGAGTAGATAGCCCGGCCATCACAGGCTAGCTATTTTGACACCCACCAAGTTTAGCCCTCACCAAACTCAGATTTACTATTAGAAAAATTGGATTACCTTTGCTGTTCTTCGTCAGAATGCACTCCCAGGACTTCTACTTCAATAACAAATGTTGGTTTCGTTCCAAATAATCCATAGTTATATCCAAATAGCGGCGTTTTGTTCGTGCGTTCAAGACACTATCCGAAGGGTAAAGAAGGGTGACGCGCCCGATGAGTTTCGTGACAAAAAAAATCAAAGTATTCCATTACCGTACTTCGAAGCATGTCAAACGCTGTTTAAAATCAATTTTTATGCGATTTTTCTCGTAAAAAAGCGATAATATTCCGACCGGGAAACCCTGTTTTCGTTCAAAGACCAAAAAATAAAAACATGGCGTCGGCTCGTGCACGCGCCTCAGTCTCATTGTTCTCAGATCGACCACTATCCAAATGCGCTACTGTTTTTCAGCCATGGCCTGCAAAGTCACCATTCATCGTTCTGGCGCCTTCTGAGAGCCTATGGGAGCGTTATAAAATGTCACGTTATGCCAGAGATCCCCTGTTTTGGTTAGAGATGATCAAGAAGGCCAAGAAATAGTCAGAGAGAGCGCTTCCTGTTTGGAATCTTCTCAGGTTTTGGCCTGCCAAATGAGTTCTGTTATACTCACAGACACCATTCAAACAGTTTTAGAAACCTTAGGGTGTTTTCTATCCAAATCAAACAATTATATGCATATTCTAGTTACTGGGCAGGAGTAGTAACCAGATTAAATCGGGTACGTTTTTTTATCCGGCCGTGCAAATACTGACCCCTATCCCCAACGGGTTAACAAGGCTAATCTGAAAACAAGGCTCCCCAAATTCTATCAGCATATCGACTGTGCTACCAGGGCAGGTAAAACCCTAGACCACTGTTATTCTAACTTCCGCGACGCATATAAGGCCCTCCCCCGCCCTCCCTTCGGAAAAGCTTACCACGACTCCATTTTGTTGCTTCCAGCCTATAGACAGAAACTAAAACAGGAAGCTTCCGCCCTCAGGTCTGTTCAACGCTGGTCCAACCAATCGGATTCCACGCTTCAAGACTGCTTCGTTCACGTGGACTGGGGATATGTTCCGCATTGCTGCGAAACAACAACAATGACGAATACGCTGATTCGGTGTGCGAGTTCATTAAGAAGTGCATCGGCGATGTCGTACCCACAGCGTCTATCAAACATTCCCAAACCAGAAACCGTGGATTGATGGCAGCATTCGCGCAAAACTGAAAGTGCGAACCACTGCTTCTAATCTGGGCAAGGTGACCGGAAAATGACCGAATACAAACAGTGTAGCTATTCCCTCCGCAAGGCAATCAAACAAGCTAAGCGTCAATATAGAGACAAAGTGGAGTAGCAATTCAACGGCTCAGACACGAGAGGTATGTGGCAGGGTCTACAGTCAATCATGGACTACAAAAGGAAAACCAGCCCCGTCGCGGATCAAGATGCCTTGCTCCCAGACAGACTAAACAATTTTTTTGCTCACTTTGAGGACAATACAGTGTCACTGACACGGCTTGCAACCAAAACCTGCGGGCTCTCCTTCACCGTAGCCAACGTGAGTAAAACATTTAAACGTGTTAACCCTCGCAAGGCTGCAGGCCCAGACGAAATTCCCGGCCACTCCTCAGGGCATGCGCAGACCAGCTGGCTGGTGTGTTTATGGACGTATTCAATCTCTCCCTTTCCCAGTCTGCTGTCCCCACATGCTTCAAGAGGGCCACCATTGTTCCTGTTCCCAGGAAAGCTAAGGTAACTGAGCTAAATGACTACTGTAGCACTCACTTCCGTCATCATGAAGTGTTTTGAGAGACTAGTCAAGGACCATATCACCTCCACCCTACCTGACACCCTAGACCCACACCAATTTGCTTACCGACCCAATAGGTCCACAGTCGACGCAATCACCATCACACTGCACACTGCCCTAACCCATCTGGACAAGAGGAATACCTATGTAAGAATGCTGTTCATCGATTACAGCTCAGCATTTAACACAATAGTACCCTCCAAACTCGTCATTAAGCTCGAGACCCTGGGTCTCGACCCCGCCCTGTGCAACTGGGTGGTGAGGGTAGGTAACAACTAGAGGTCGACTGATTAATCGGAATGGCCGATTAATTAGGGCCGATTTCAAGTTTTCATAACAATCGGTAATCTGTATTTTTGGCCACCGATTTGCCGTTTTTGAAAAATATTTTTTAAATATTTTCTTTTTACACCTTTATTCAACTAGGCAAGTTAACTAGGCAAACTCTTCGCTATAGGGGGCAGTATTTTCACGGCCAGATGAAAAACATACCCAAATTAAACGGCCTACTTCTCGGGCCCAGAGTCAAATATTTGCAAATTATTAGTAGATTTGGATAGAAAACACTCTGAAGTTTCTAAAACTGTTTGAATGGTGTCTGTGAATATAACAGAACTCATATGGCAGGCAAAAACCTGAGAAAAAGTCAACCAGGAAGTGGAGGCTCTGAGAATTGTAGTTTTTCTTTCTAGTCCCTTTCGAAACTACAGTATCTGTGGTGTTATGTTGCAATTTCTAAGGCTACCATTGGCTGTCTAAAGCCTTCAGAAAGTGGATTGAGCCTTCTCCTGTCACTGGGCAGATTATAGGAGCTCAGTTACTGAGTGGCCTGCCTGTGGACAAAGGGATTGGATATGCGCGGTCACGAGAGCACGCTGTTCCTTCTTTTTCCTCCTTGAATGAATACGCTATTGTCCGGTTTGAATATTATCGCATTTCTACCTTAAAAATGCCATAAAGATTGATTTTAAAGAGCGTTTGACATGCTTCTAAGTATGGTAATGGAACATTTTGACTTTTTGTGTCTCGAATTGCGCTCGTGCGTTAGCCTTTGGATAGTGACCTGAACGCATGAACAAAACGGAGGTATTTAGACATAAAAATTGATTATTTCGAACAAAAACCACATTTCTTGTGGAAGTAGCAGTCCTGGGAGTGCATTCTGATGAAGATCAGCAAAGGTAATACAATAATTCTATTGAAGTTGGCGGGTTTCGCCGTGATGGCGAGCTATGTACTCAGAATATTGAAAAATGTGCTTTCTCCGTAAAGCTATTTTAAAATCTGAAACAGCGGTTGCATAAAGGAGTAGTCTATCTATAATTCTTAAAATAATTGTTATGTATTTTGTCAACGTTTATGATGAGTATTTTTGTAAATTCACCGGCAGTTTTTGGTGGGAAATACATTTTCTGAACATCAAGCGCCAATGTAAAATGCTGTTTTTGGATATAAATATGAACTTTATCGAACAAAACATACATGTATTGTATAACATAATGTCCTAGGAGTGTCATCTGATGAAGATCGTCAAAGGTTAGTGCATAATTTAGCTGCGTTTTCGGTTTCTGTGACATATACCCTTGCTTGGAAAATGGCTGTGTGATTATTTGTGTCTATGTACTCTCCTAACATAATCTAATGTTTTGCTTTTGCTGTAAAGCCTTTTTGAAATCGGACAATGTGGTTAGATTAACGAGAGTCTTCTCTTTAAAATGGTGTAAAATAGTTGATTGTTTGAGAAAATTGAATTGTGGTATTTTAGTTGTTTTTGTAGTTCGCGCCATGCGATCCCATTGGCTGTTGGCAAGGGGTTCCGCTGGCGGAACGGGGTTCCGCTAGCAGAACGCCTAGATGTAAGAAGTTAAGAACACATTCTTATTTTCAATGACGGCCTAGGAACGGTGGGTTAACTGCCTTGTTCAGGGGCAGAACGACAGATTTTTACCTTGTCAGCTTGGGGATGCAACCTTACGTTAACTAGTCCAACGCTCTAACCACCTGCTTTACGTTGCACTCCATGAGGAGCCTGCCTGTTACGCGAATGCAGTAAGAAGCCAAGTTAAGTTGCTAGCTAGCATTAAACTTATCTTATAAAAAACAATCAATCAATCATAATAACTAGTTAACTACACATGGTTGATGATTACTAGTTTATCTAGCCTGTCCTGCGTTGCATATAATCGATGTGGTGCGCATTCGCGAAAAAGGACCGTCTTTGCTCCGACGTGAACATAAGCATAAACATCAATGTCTTTCTTAAAATCAATACACAAGTATATATTTTTAAACCTGCATATTTAGTTAATATTGCCTGCTAACATGAATTTATTTTAACTAGGGAAAATGTGTCACTTCTCTTGCAAACAGAGTCGGGGTATATGCAGCAGTTGGGCAGCCTGGCTCGTTGCGAACTGTGAAAACTATTTCTTCCTAACAAAGAGAGCCGACTTCGCCAAACGGGGGATGTTTTACAAAAGCGCATTTGCGGGAAAAAAGCACAATCGTTGCTAACCATAAACATCAATGCCTTTCTGAAAATAAATACACAGAAGTATATATTTTTAAACCTGCATATTTAGCTAAAAGAAATCCAGGTTAGCAGGCAATATTAACCAGGTGAAATTGCTTCGAGGGTGGCTGTTGTCGGTGCTTCGAGGGTGGCTGCTTCGAGGCTGGCTGTTGTCGGTGTGTTCCTGGTTCGAGCCCAGGAAGGAGCGAGGAGAGGGACGGAAGCTACACTGTTACACTGGCAATACTAAAGTGCCTATAAGAACATCCAATAGTCAAAGGTATATGAAATACAAATCGTATAGAGAGAAATAGTCCTATAATTCCTATAATAACTACAACCTAAAACTTCTTACCTGGGAATATTGAAGACTCATGTTAAAAGGAACCACCAGCTTTCTCATGTTCTGAGCAAGGAACTTAAACGTTAGCTTTCTTACATGGCACATATTGCACTTTTACTTTCTTCTCCAACACTTTGTTTTTGCATTATTTAAACCAAAATGAACATGTTTCATTATTTATTTGAGCCTAAATTGATTTTATTTATGTATTATATTAAGTTAAAATAAGTGTTCATTCAGTATTGTTGTAATTGTCATTATTACAAATAAATAATAAATAAATAAAATCGGCCAATTAATCGGCAGCGGATTTTTTTTGACCCACCAATAATCGGTATCGGTGTTGAAAAATCATAATCGGTCGACCTCAAGTAACAACATCTCCACCCCGTTGATCCTCAACACTGGGTCCCCACAAGGGTGCGTTCTCAGCCCTCTCCTGTACTCCCTGTTCACTCACAACTGCGTGGCCATGCACGCCTCCAACTCAATCATCAAGTTTGCAGACGACACTACAGTGGTAGGCTTGATTACCAACAACGACGAGACGGCCTACAGGGAGGAGGCGAGGGCCCTCGGAGTGTGGTGTCAGGAAAATAACCTCACACTCAATGTCAACAAAACTAAGGAGATGATCGTGGACTTCAGGAAACAGCTGAGGGAGCAGCCCCCTATCTACATTGACGGGACAGTAGTGGAGAGGGTGGAGAGTTTTAAGTTCCTCGGCATACACATCACGGACAAACTGAAATGGTCCACCCACACAGGCAGCGTGGTGAAGAAGGTGCAGCAGCGCCTCTTCAACCTCAGGAGGCTGAAGAAATTTGGCTTGTCACCAAAAACACTCAAACTTTTACAGATGCACAATCGAGAGCATCCTGTCGGGCTGTATCACCGCCTGGTACGGCAGCTGCTCCGCCCATAACCGGAAGGCTCTCCAGAGGGTAGTGAGGTCTGCACAACGCATCACCGGGTGCAAACTACCTGCCCTCCAGGACACCTACACCTAAAAAAATGTAAAATGTAAAATGTACACCACCCGATGTCACAGGAAGGCTAAAAAGATCATCAAGGACAATATAACCACCCGAGCCACTGCCTGTTCACCCCGTTATCATCCAGAAGGTGAGGTCAGTACAGGTGCATCAAAGCTGGGACCGAGAGACTGAAAAACAGCTTCTATCTCAAGGCCATCAGACTGTTAAACAGCCATCACTAACATTGAGTGGCTGCTGCCAACATACTGACTCAACTCCAGCCACTTTAATAATGGAAAAATGTATGTAATTAATTTATCACTAGCCACTTTATATTATAATGTTTACTTACCCTAAATTACTCATGTCATATGTATATACTGTACACTATACCATCTACTGCATCTTGCCATCTTGATGTAATTAAATGTATCACTAGCCACTTTAAACAATGCTGCTTTATATGTTTTCATACCCTACATTACTCATCTCATATGTATATAATGTACTCTATACCATCTACTGCATCTTGCCTATGCCGCTCAGCCATCACTCACATATATATTTGTATGTACATATTTGTATTCATTCCTTTACACTTGTGTGTATAACATTTACATTTACATTTAAGTCATTTAGCAGACGCTCTTATCCAGAGCGACTTACAAATTGGTGCATTCACCTTATAATATCCAGTGGAACAACCACTTTACAATAGTGCATCTAAATCTTTTAAGGGGGCGGGGGGGGGGTTAGAAGGATTACTTTATCCTATCCTAGGTATTCCTTAAAGAGGTGGGGTTTCAGGTGTCTCCGGAAGGTGGTGATTGACTCCGCTGTCCTGGCGTCGTGAGGGAGCTTGTTCCACCATTGGGGTGCCAGAGCAGCGAACAGTTTTGACTGGGCTGAGCGGGAACTGTGCTTCCTCAGAGGTAGGGAGGCGAGCAGGCCAGAGGTGGATGAACGCAGTGCCCTTGTTTGAGTGTAGGGCCTGATCAGAGCCTGAAGGTACGGAGGTGCCGTTCCCCTCACAGCTCCGTAGGCAAGCACCATGGTCTTGTAGCGGATGCGAGCTTTGACTGGAAGCCAGTGGAGAGAGCGGAGGAGCGGGGTGACGTGAGAGAACTTGGGAAGGTTGAACACCAGACGGGCTGCGGTGTTCTGGATGAGTTGTAGGGGTTTAATGGCACAAGCAGGGAGCCCAGCCAACAACGAGTTGCAGTAATCCAGACGGGAGATGACAAGTGCCTGGATTAGGACCTGCGCCGCTTCCTGTGTGAGGCAGGGTCGTACTCTGCGAATGTTGTAGAGCATGAACCTACAGGATCGGGTCACCGCCTTGATGTTAGTGGAGAACGACAGGGTGTTGTCCAGGGTCACGCCGAGGCTCTTAGCACTCTGGGAGGAGGACACAAGGGAGTTGTCAACCGTGATGGCGAGATCATGGAACGGGCAGTCCTTCCCCGGGAGGAAGAGCAGCTCCGTCTTGCCGAGGTTCAGCTTGAGGTGGTGATCCGTCATCCACACTGATATGTGAGAGCACGTGGTGCGGAGACAGATTCTCGCCACGCCACCTGGTAGGAGCGACCTGTCAGGTAGGACGCAATCCAAGCGTGGGCCGCGCCGGAGATGCCCAGCTCGGAGAGGGTGGAGAGGAGGATCTGATGGTTCACGGTATCAAAGGCAGCAGATAGGTCTAGAAGGATGAGAGCAGAGGAGAGAGAGTTAGCTTTAGCAGTGCGGAGAGCCTCCGTGACACAGAGAAGAGCAGTCTCAGTTGAATGCCCAGTCTTGAAACCTGACTGATTAGGATCAAGAAGGTCATTCTGAGAGAGATAGCAAGAGAGCTGGCCAAGGACGGCACGTTCAAGAGTTTTGGAGAGAAAGGAAAGAAGGGATACTGGTCTGTAGTTGTTGACATCGGAGGGATCGAGTGTAGGTTTTTTCAGAAGGGGAGCAACTCTCGCTCTCTTGAAGACGGAAGGGACGTAGCCAGCGGTCAAGGATGAGTTGATGAGCGAGGTGAGGTAGGGGAGAAGGTCTCCGGAAATGGTCTGGAGAAGAGAGGAGGGGATAGGGTCAAGTGGGCAGGTTGTTGGGCGGCTGGCCGTCACAAGACGCGAGATTTCATCTGGAGAGAGAGGGGAGAAAGAGGTCAAAGCACAGGGTAGGGCAGTGTGAGCAGGACCAGCGGTGTCGTTTGACTTAGCAAACGAGGATCGGATGTTGTCAACCTTCTTTTCAAAATGGTTGATGAAGTCATCCGCAGAGAGGGAGGAGGGGGGGGGGGAGGGGGAGGAGGATTCAGGAGGGAGGAGAAGGTAGCAAAGAGCTTCCTAGGGTTAGAGGCAGATGCTTGGAGTTTAGAGTGGTAGAAAGTGGCTTTAGCAGCAGAGACAGAAGAGGAAAATGTAGAGAGGAGGGAGTGAAAGGATGCCAGGTCCGCAGGGAGGCGAGTTTTCCTCCATTTCCGCTCGGCTGCCCGGAGCCCTGTTCTGTGAGCTCGCAGTGAGTCGTCGAGCCACGGAGCAGGAGGGGAGGACCGAGCAGGCCTGGAGGATAGGGGACAGAGGAAATCAAAGGATGCAGAAAGGGAGGAGAGGAGGGTTGAGGAGGCAGAATCAGGAGATAGGTTGGAGAAGGTTTGAGCAGAGGGAAGAGATGATAGGATGGAAGAGGAGAGAGTAGCGGGAGAGAGAGAGCGAAGGTTGGGACGGCGCAATACCATCCGAGTAGGGGCAGAGTGAGAAGTGTTGGATGAGAGCGAGAGGGAAAAGGATACAAGGTAGTGGTCGGAGACTTGGAGGGGAGTTGCAATGAGATTAGTGGAAGAACAGCATCTAGTAAAGATGAGGTCAAGCGTATTGCCTGCCTTGTGAGTAGGGGGGGAAGGTGAGAGGGTGAGGTCAAAAGAGGAGAGGAGTGGAAAGAAGGAGGCAGAGAGGAATGAGTCAAAGGTAGACGTGGGGAGGTTAAAGTCACCCAGAACTGTGAGAGGTGAGCCATCCTCAGGAAAGGAACTTATCAAGGCGTCAAGCTCATTGATGAACTCTCCAAGGGAACCTGGAGGGCGATAAATGATAAGGATGTTAAGCTTGAAAGGGCTGGTAACTGTGACAGCATGGAATTCAAATGAGGAGATAGACAGATGGGTCAGGGGAGAAAGAGAGAATGTCCACTTGGGAGAGATGAGGATTCCAGTGCCACCACCCCGCTGGCTCGATGCTCTAGGGGTATGCGAGAACACGTAGTCAGACGAGGAGAGAGCAGTAGGAGTAGCAGTGTTATCTGTGGTAATCCATGTTTCCGTCAGCGCCAGGAAGTCTAGGGACTGGAGGGTAGCATAGGCTGAGATGAACTCAGCCTTGTTGGCCACAGACCGGCAGTTCCAGAGGCTGCCGGAGACCTGGAACTCCACGTGGGTCGTGCGCGCTGGGACCACCAGGTTAGAGTGGCAGCGGCCACGCGGTGTGGAGCGTTTGTATGGCCTGTGCAGAGGGGAGAGAACAGGGATAGACAGACACATAGTAGACAAGCTACAGAAGAGGCTACGCTAATGCAAAGGAGATTGGACTGACAAGTGGACCACACGTCTCGAATGGTAGTTGTTGTGAAATTGTTAGGTTATATTACTTGTTAGATATTACTGCATGGTCGGAACTAGAAGCACAAGCATTTCGCTACACTTGCATTAACACCTGCTAACCACAAATAAATGTGATTTGATTTTTTTCTTAACAGTCATCATCCTAGGGCCCTCTGTTGAAGAGGTATTGACGAGCCAACTCAAAACAAATTGAAGGCGGTACTTACTGGTGTTACTCAGATCTCCTATCTCCTCCTCTTCATCTTTCAATGTGACAGTAATCTCCCCTTCCTTCTTCACTCCAAAAACTACATCCTCCTCCTATTTCACTCTGAACGTGTCTTCCTCTTCTTTCACTGAAACGTCTTTCTCTTCTTCTTTCACTGTAACAGCCTCACCCTCTACTTCTTGTTTTACTGTAACATCCGCCTCTTCCTTCTCCTCTTTCACGACAATGTTAAGTCCCAGAGCTTCTTTCTCCGTCCAGCAGACCTCCACTTCTTTAACAGGAGGGTAGTAGTTTTAGGGAGCTCATGTTCGGGGATGTTAGCTAGCTAGCTATCATTAGCGACTAGGCTAGTGCTAATATAACCAGCCAGCTACTATAGCTGACTAATAAAAAATAACGTTATATTAAATTAAATAGGTTAACAAGTAGATACGACAGAAGTGTGTCTAAAACACAGTAGCTAATATAGACCGAAAGTGTATAAATAGCTTGAATCTTTCGGCTATGTTGGCTAGCAAGCTACCGAGGTGGTTGACGAGCTGTTTATGAAGAACCGTCCACTAGATTATACGTCACGCTGGCAGCATCGCCTGAAAGACGCACATCGCCGTCTGCTGACTGGAGGGAAACGCAGTTGAGGATCAGATTTTATTTTCAGACAAAGTTAATTTTAAATGGATTTAATTCAGTTTTTTAAACTTTAGTTTATAGCGCATTCGGAAAGTATTCAGACCCTTTACTTTTTCCATTTTTTTTTACGCTTTATTCTAAAATGGATTTAATAGAAAATGTTCCTCATCAGTCTACACACAATACCCCATAATGACATCACAATACCCCATAATGACATCACAATACCCCACAATGACATCACAATACCCCATAATGACATCACAATACCCCATAATGACAAAGCAAAAGCAAGTTTTTAGAAATTATCGGAAATTTATTACAAATTCAAAACAGAAATACCTTATTTACATAAGTATTCCGACCCTTTGCTATGAGACATATTACAGACATATTCAATCTCTCCCTATCCCAGTCTGCTGTCCCCACATGCTTCAAGATGTCCACCATTGTTCCTGTACCCAATATATATATATATTTTATTTAACTAGGCACTAGTCAGTTAAGAACAAATTCTTTATTTACAATGATGGCCTACCCAGGCCAAACCCGGACAACGCAGTGACTCCCAATCATAGCCGGATGTGATTCAGCCTGGATTCAAACCAGGGACTGTAGTGATGAATCTTGCACTGAGATGCAGTGCCTTAAACCTTTGCGCCACTCGGGAGCCCAGAAAGCAAAGGTAACTGAACTAAATGACTATCGCCCCGTAGCACTCACTTCCGTCATCATGAAGTGCTTTGAGAGACTAGTCAAGGATCACATCACCTCTACCTTACCTGATACTCTAGACCCACTTCAATTTGCTTACCGCCTCAATAGATCCACAGATAACGCAATCACACTGCACACTGCCCTATCCCATCTGGGCAAGAGGAATACCTATGTAAGAATGCTGTTCATTGACTATAGCTCAGCATTCAACACCATAGTACCCTACAAGCTCTTCATTAAGCTTGAGGCCCTGGGTCTGAACCCCGCCCCGTGTAACTGGGTCCTGGACTTCCTGACGAGCCGCCCCCAGGTGGTGAAGATAGGAGAAAACACCTCCACTTCACTGATACCCACAAGCATGGGTGCTCAGCCCCCTCCTGTACTTCCTGTTCACCCATGACTGCGTGGCCACGCACGCCTCAATCATCAAGTTTGCAGACGACAACAGTAGTAGGCCTGATTACCAGCAATGATGAGACAGCCTACAGGGTGGAAGTGAGGACCCTGGGAGTGTGGTGCCAGGAAAATAACCTCTCGCCCAACGTCAACAAAACAAAGGAGATGATCGTGGACTTCAAGGAAACTGCAGAGGGAGCACCCCCCCCCCCCCCCCCCCCCCCCATCCACATCGATGGGACCGCAGTGGAGAAGGTGGAAAACTTCAGGTTCCTCGGCGTACACATCACCGACAAATTGAAATGGTACACCCACACAGACAGCGTGGTGATGTAGAAGGCGCAACAGCGACTCTTCAACCTCAGGAGGCTGAAAAAATGTGTCTTGGCATCTAAAACCCTCACAAACTTTTACAGGTGCACAATTGAGAGCATCCTGTCAGGCTGTATCATCGCCTGGTACAGCAACTGCAACGCCCACAACTGCAACCCAGTGATGCAGTCTGCCCAAGACATCACCGGGAGCAAACTACCTGCCCTCCAGGACCTACAGCACCCAAAGTCACAGGAAGGCCAAAAAGATCCTCAAGGACAACAACCACCTGAGCCACTGCCTGTTCACCCCGTTATCATCCAGAAGGCAAGGTCAGTACAGGTACATCAAAGCTGGGACAGAGAGACTGAAAAACAGCTTCTATCTCAAGGCCATTAGACTGTTAAATACTGTTAAATAGCCATCACCAGCACATTAGAGGTTGCTGCCCTATATACATAGACTTGGAATCACTGGCCACTTTAAAAATGGAACACTAGTCACTTTAATAATGTTTACATATTTTGCATTACTCATCTCATATGTATATACTGTATTCTATCCTATTCTACAGTATCTGTCTATGTATTACTCATCTCATATGTATATACTGTATTCTATCCTTTTCTACTATATCTGTCTATGTATTACTCATCTCATATGTATATACTGTATTCTATCCTACTCTACTGTATCTTAGTCTATGTATTACTCATCTCATATGAATATACTGTATTCTATACTATCTACTGTATCTGTCTATGCCACTCTGACATTGCTCGTCCATATATTTATATATTCTTATTCCATTACTTAGATTTGTGTGTATTAGGTATTTGCTGTGAAATTGTTAGATATTACTGGACTGCTGGAGCTAGGAACACAAGCATTTCACCACACCCGCAATAATATCTGCTCAACACCCGTATGTGACAAATAACATTTGATTTCATTTATTATGAAAGTCATGTGTAAAATGTACTTTCCCCACTCATTCACCCCATCTCTTTACGTTGGTAATTTTTATTCAGTGGCCTGACTGCGTCCAGACTATGTTAAAGGCCCATCCTGGTAGATCTGAACCTAATGCAGCTTGGAGTGATCAGATGACAGAAGTCACATTTAAGTGCCAGGTGTAACTGAGGCCATAGATGCTCCATATCCATTACTTTGAGTGTTTTATATAATATGACTTAATGCGTTTCTTTGTGTTGCAGGGGCAGTCAAGAAATGGAACAGCAAGGCCACAGAACATGACATAAGCAGAGCTGTGGGAGACCACCTCAAGCCCCTGGTAGAGCCGGGGGTGGTGTTTACAACTCCACCACGCCTTCAACAGGCTGGAAAAGTGGGATTGATCTGGTTGATCCGTTTGTTTGTTTCAGTTTTCAGTAGTTGAATCCTTTGACGTATTGTTGATTTCAACAAATGCACTGTGTTGGTTGAAAAGTGATACTAAATGTACATACCATGCACTATTTTGGCAGTGGAAGATATACTGAATTTATACTAAGATGGACCAATATATGTGTTGCTTTTGCACATATTTGTTCATTGGTTTAGCAAGAGACTGTTGATTGGTCAGTCATTGGGTTCATTTGTTTTACAATATGTTCAAATCAAATCAAGCTTTACTTATACAACACATTTCAGACATGGATGCAACACAATGGTTTCACAGGAAAAAAACAAATAAACAAATATTTAGTACACAACAAAACAAACAGAATAATAACTGAAAGACTAATGAGCATTCTGATGAAAAGACATTGATTAAAATACTAAGAATTGGATGCAATATCCAACCCAAAATATAAGCTTGTTTTAATCCATTGTTTGTTGCTAAGTTCCCCAGCAAATATCCCTAAAATAGAAGAGGGGAACAAACAAAGAGTCACTGACAACAACCACAACTAAACAGGTGGGGTTTTAGGAGGGGCTCTGAAAGACACTATGGGGGTGTCTACTGAAAGTTGACTAGTAACAACAACTGGGACCTAAAAGACACCCACCATGAGACCCACTAAATCTGCTCAAGAAGAGGCAAACAAAAGAAATACCCACACCAAACTTAAAGACAGGAAGCGAAGCAAACCAAAAAGGTGGCGCAACTAAAGGTGTTGACTCTTCACATCTATCAAGACAACTGGAGCACTGGGCCAGACACTCTTAAATAGAACCTGGATCAGCTCAGGTGAAACACCTTCCCACTAACGAGATAGACAAGCCAGCAGAGGTGTAACACATACTGACTAACGAGGTGACACCAATCAGTGCGTCCTACATGCTAACGAGCTAGACGTGCTAACGAGCTATACGTGCTAACGAGCTATACGTGCTAAAGTCCAACCTCAAAACACATATGGAAAAACCAAAGCCTGTAACACCTTCCCCCATAACCTGTTCTGGATAGGAGGCAGTATTTTCACGTTCGGATGAAAAGCGTGCCCAGAGTAAACTGCCTGCTACTCGGGCCCAGAGTCAAATATTTGCATATTATTAGTAGATTTGGATAGAAAACACTCTGAAGTTTCTGAAACTGTTTGTATGATGTCTGTGAGTATAACAGAACTCATATGGCAGGCAAAAAACTGAAAAAAATCCAACCAGGAAGTGGGAAATCTGAGGGTTGTAGTTTCTCTTTCTAATCCCTATTCAATCTACAGTGTCTGTGGGGTCATATTGCACTTCCTAAGGCTTCCACTAGATGTCAACAGTCTTTAGAACCTTGTTTCATGCTTCTACTGTTACTGGGCAGAGAATAAGAGCCCAGTCAATCAGCGGACTGCCTGAGACCAAGGAGTTGTTTACTGCGCAGGCACGCAGGCCTGCCGCTCCTTCTTTTTCCTCTGTAATGAATACGCTATTGTCCGGTTTGAATATTATCGAATATTTATGTTAAAAAGACCCTAAGGTTGATTGTAAACATCGTTTGACGTGTGTCTACGAATGGTAATGGAACATTTTGACTTTTCGTCTCTGGTTTTGCGCTCGCGCATTTTGCCTTTGGATAGTGATTTGAACGCGCGAACAAAAGGAGGTATTTGGACATAAATATCGAACAAAAATAACATTTCTTGTGGAAGTGGGAGTCCTGGGAGTGCATTCTGACGAAGATCAGCAAAGGTAAGTGAAGATTTATAATACTTTTTCTGAGTTTTGTTGACTCCAGAACTTGGCGGGTAACTGTATAGCTTGCTTTGATGGCTGAGCTCTGTACTCAGAATATTGAAATATGTGCTTCGCCGTAAAGCTATTTTGAAATCTGACACAGCGGTTGCACTAAGGAGAAGTGTATCTATAATTCTTTCATTAACTGTTGTAAAGTTTATCAACGTTTATGATGAGTATTTCTGTAAATTTATGTGCTCATTCACCGGAAGTTTTGGGAGGCAATACATTTTCTGAACATCACGCGCCAATGTAAAATGGAGTTTTTGGATATAAACTTTATTGAACAAAACATACATGTATTGTGTAACATTGAGTCCTGGTAGTGTCATCTGATGAAGATCGTCAAAGGTTAGTGATTAATTTGAGCTGTATTTCTGGTTTTTGTGATGCCTCTCCTTGCTTGGAAAATGGCTGTGTGGTTTTCTTGTCAAGTTGATGTCCTAACATAATCTAATGTTTTGCTTTCGCCGTAAAGCCTTTTTGAAATCGGACAATGTGGTTGGATTAACGAGAAGCTTACCTTTAAAATGGTGTAAAATAGTTGATTGTTTGAGAAAATTGAATTATGATATTTTTGTTGTTTTGAATTTCACGCCCTGCTTTTCCATTGGCTGTTGGCTAGGGGTCCCGCTATCGGAACTCCTGTCCATAACAGGTTTTAAGGAGAAGTGTATCTATAATTCTTTCAATAACTGTTGTAAATTTTATCAATGTTTATGATGAGTATTTTTGTAAATTGATGTGCTGATTCACCGGGAGTTTTGGAGGCAATACATTTTCTGAACATCACACGCCAATGTAAAATGGGGTTTTTGGATATAAATATGAACTTTATCGAACAAAACATACATGTATTGTGTAACATTGAGTCCTGGGAGTGTCATCTGATGAAGATCGTCAAAGGTTAGTGATTAATTTGAGCTGTATTTCTGGTTTTTGTGACGCCTCTCCTTGCTTGGAAAATGGCTGTGTGGTTTTTCTTGTTTAGGCGCTGTCCTAACATAGTCTAATGTTATGCTTTTGCCGTAAATCCTTTTTGAAATCGGACAATGTGGTTGGATTAATGAGAAGATTATCTTTAAAATGGGATATAATAGTATAGCTAGCGTCCCACATGTCCCAGAGAGGTTAAAAACTTCCACAATATTAAAAACATTCTACATTGTGACATTATTTCATTGATATCATGAAACTCGTTCATGTATTTTCTGATGTTTAATCAGAGTATCTCTTCCCACATTGATCACAGCTATAAGATTTCTCTCCTGTGTGTGTTCTCTGGTGTGATACCAGGCTGTTTAGCCAAGTAAAACTCTTCCCACACTGATCACAGCTATAAGATTTCTCTCCTGTGTGTGTTCTCTGGTGTAAAATCAGCTTGCTAAACGTACCAAAACTCTTCCCACACTGATCACAGCTATAAGGTTTCTCTCCTGTGTGTGTCCGCTGATGTACTATCAGGTTGGTTAGGTGAGTAAAACTTTTCCCACATTGATTACAGCTACAAGGTTTCTCTCCTGTGTGTGTTCTCTGGTGTACTATCAGGCCGTTTCGCTGAGTAAAACTCTTCCCACATTGATTACAGCTATAAGGTTTCTCTCCCGTGTGTATTCTCTGGTGTGATTTCAGGGTTTGTAGCGGAGTAAAACTCTTCCCACACTGATCACAGCTATAAGATTTATCTCCTGTGTGTGTTCTCTGGTGTAATATCAGCTGGCTAGATGTAGTAAAACTCTTCCCACATTGATCACAGCTATAAGATTTCTCTCCTGTGTGTATTCTCTGGTGTATTTTAAGGTCTGATGAATATTTGCAACGTATCCCACAGTCAGAGCAGCAGTTAGATTTCTTCCCTGTGGGTCTCTGCTGGTGTTTCTTGAGGAGTTCTGATATGGAGAGACTCTTCTTTGCCTCGTCAGCATCATGATGTTGTTGAGGCTCCCCAGAGGATCCACGATATTCCTGTCTCTCTCCTGTGTGAACAACAAAGTCAGACAGATGGTTAACCCAAAACATCAGAAATCCACTGTATATTTGAGGTAAAAGGTGATGCCCAGAGCATACCCATGAAGTTCTACAACAATTGACATCTGATAACTTCTTAGTGATCCGCTCAGATCCCGGTGACGGGATTGATTTGACAACATCCAGTGAAACTGCAGCGTGCCAAATTCAAAAACAGAAAAACTCATAATTCAAATTCACAAAACATACATGTATACTACATCAAAATAAAGCTTAACTTCATGTTAACCAAGCCAGTGTCCGATTTCAAAAAGGCTTTACGGTGAAAACAGACCATGCGATTATCTGAGGACAGCACCCCGCATACAAACACATGAAAATCATATTTCAACCAGCCAGGTGTGACACAACACTCAGAAATAACGATATAATTCATGCCTTACCTTTGAAGATCTTCTTCTGTTGCCACTCCAAAATGTACCAGAAACATCACAAATGGTCCTTTTGTTTGATAAATTCCTTCTTTATATCCCCAAAATGTCAATTTATTTGGCACGTTTGAATCAGAAAATACACCGGTTCCAACTCGCCCAACATGACTACAAAGTATCTAATAAGTTACCTGTAAACTTGGTCCAAACATTTCAAACAACGTTCCTAATCCAAACTTAAGTATCGTAAAACGTAAATAATAGATACAATTTAAGACGGGATAAACTGTGTTCAATACCAGACGAAAACAAAAGTGAAGCGCGTTCCAGGTCGCACGCACCAAAAGACTAGAGTCCACCTGGAGTGACACATGGAAAGAACAAGGCTACTTCTTAATTTCTCAAAAGAAAAACATCAACCAATTTCTAAAGACTGTTGACATCTAGTGGAAGCCATAGGAACTGCAACCAGATTCCTATTAAAAAGGGCATACCATGGAAATCTAATGGAAAACAGATTGACCTCAAAAAATAATTTCCCTGGATGGATTGTGCTCGGGGTTTTACCTGCAAAATCAGTTCTGTTACACTCACAGACATTATTCAAACAGTTTTAGAAACTTCAGAGTGTTTTCTATCCAAATCTCCTAATAATATGCATATACCAGCTTCTGGGCCTGAGTAGCAGGCAGTTTACTTTGGGCACGCTTTTAATCCAGACGTGAAAATACTGCCCCATATCCCTAAGAAGTTGTTTAAATTATTTGACAATTAAGACAGTCAAGTTAGCGACAAGTCATATTTAGTCTTGTTTTCACATTAGTGGTAACTAGAAATAAGTTATTAAAGTTGTTGACATCCTAAGCAGTGTGTGAGATGACTTTTGGTCTCCAATATAGGCCCCTTTCTGTGTTTGCTAAAATTGCAGCACGAGGGCAATGCACATACAATTTGATTGCAGAAACACCTCCCTGCTAATGAGGAAACAGCTAGTTATGGATGTAGTATATCTGTCTGGAGCAAAAATGGTGAGCTAAGATTTTAGTTTTCCACAATGTATTCTGAATATTACAGCTCACTATTAGCGCAAGATTGGGAGTGCTACTGAAGGAAACTCACATTAAGTTCTGTGTCGCTATTTACTAATTCACCACCGTGAGGGAAAACTCCGGGTTCTCATAGGCTGACAGCAAAAATAGCCTCCATTTACAGGTTGCTTGTGAGTGCATTTCACATTACTTTCTATTATAATTGTAAGGCTCGCTTGAATGTCCTGGTTAATATGTTTGTGTTATTGTCGCAAATCAACTGCTTTATACTTAAATACTTCAACTACAAAAATGCTCTTTGGCTAGCTTTGCCATCAGCCTGAAACTGAGGGTTTGTACACTAAGTGTTTAACAAATTGGTCCATAACTTCACTTAACAATAACATAGACCTACTGTAGAACCCATAACTTCACCGAACCACAATAACTACAGACATACTGGAAAGTGGAGCACGGCATAACTGTTTTTACCTGTGTAATGAATGAAGAAGCACTTTGGTTGTTGTTGCATGTCGTGATGTTTGTCATGTGACTGTCATTCAGAAAATGATTTCCTGGATCAGCTGATGATAGTTGAACATGTGACTGTAACTAAACAGCTACAGTATTAAGTATTATGTGTAATTATTGATGAACCGCGTTAATGACAGTATCCATTTGGGTGTTGTCAATAAAGTTAAGGTGACTCTCTGTTAGAATCATTGGATTTAGCAAACTCTGAAATGATTTAGGATTTCTGTGCCCATGAAAACTGTTTTCCCTGCGTAACATAAGGAGACACTAAATGTTACGTAGTTAGAGAGCATTTCAGAGATCTGAATACAAAAAAACTGTAGGAACAGGAAAATAACCTAAATCACAAGGCCAAATCTACACTGGAGGAGCTTACCAAGATGACATTGAATGTTCCTGAGTGGCCTAGTTACAGTTTGGACTTAAATCGTCTTGAAAGTCTATGGCAAGACTTGAAAATGGCTTTCTGGCAATGATCAACAACCAACTTGACAGAACAGGAAGGATTTTAAAAAGAATAATGAATATTCACATGATGATCAGTCTCCTATTGGATGTAGTAGTTTGAGATAGAAGCTGATTTCAGTCTCTCGGTCCTGACCTCACCTTCTAGATGACAGCGGGGTACCTTGTTTTGTACCTCGTTTCCCTCCTTCAGAGTAGAACACCTGTTTTGGAGAGGTGCTGGCTAGCGGAGTAGAACACTCGCGACTCCTCATAGTGTGTTGTACCAAAGTTGACTGACCCTTAAGGAACTACACTGCTATGCTATAAATACAAGGAAAGTCAAGTAGTGTTTTATGATTTAAAGAAATTACAAATCCGGGAAGGTACCAACTTTGAGAAGGGTTTAAAACAAAGGTTTCAAACAATTCATAAATGTTACTGAATGTAGGTATGTTTCGCCTTTAATGTAATGGCATTGAAAATAAATTGAAAAAAGGCGAATAGCTGTGTTTGAATACCCATACTAACATACTGTATACTACATACTTAATGAGTATATACACTACATACTATTAGTTAATTGTAGTATACTGTAACTACATACTTAATGTGTATATACTACATACTATTAGTTAATTGTAGTATACTGTAACTACATACTTAATGAATATATACTACATACTATTACTTAATTGTAGTATACTGAAACTACATACTTAATGAGTATATACTACATACTATTAGTTAATTGTAGTAAACTGTAACCGAACCGTATCCTTTCAGTTGAGCGCTCTTCTCCTGTCTACCGGAAGTTTATACTCTTGCTAGCTAGTTAGCATAACACATTACTAGTTAGACATTTTAGGACTTCGGGTGTGTTTTTAAATTCAATCTTGAATACCAGAGTGCTTCATAAATTCAGACCTTTGTCAGATTGTCCCTTTGTAAATTCAGACCGTTTCGCTCTCGGAGCCACTGGACGCTCCGGCCGAGGAGTTGGGTTGATTTGACCGTTCTGACCTTAGCTTGCTAGCTACTTCCAGACACAAATGAGACCACTCTGACCATTTTACTCGCCCTACTCGCCCCTGGTTAGGCCGTTTTCATGTTATCCAGAGTGACTGTAACTGTGTTGCTAGTAAACATTTAAATGACACTTTTTCTGCCTAGGTTTACTGACACCGGGACATATTCAACGGGTGTTGAGCGCTACTAAATTCATTATTCGGCTCTCTGGTACTCAGACGAGAGTGCTCTGAAATCGGAGTAGATAGCCAGAGTGAATTTATGAAAGCACCCGAATGTCCATTGAGAAAGCACAACGACTATATCGTTTAGCTAAGAATGACGGGAATAATCAAGTCAATAAACGTTGGGTAGTGAGTTAGATAGAATATAGTTAATATACTGGCAAGTTTGATGTATAAGTAGCCAACTAACGTTAGGTAGCTAGTTAACATACCGGAACCTACTGCTGTAATAACATGCTAACAAATTGTCAGCCAAAATATCGTGTAAAGTAACTTATTTGAAAAGTCATTACTTTATTACATTGCTGAACATTTTCTTAACATTTGTCATAATTAGTTAAAACAATGAATTTGTATCGGCTCTCGTTGCATATTTTCCCCCATTTTCTTCAAATCTGAAAACACTGTGAAGCCACGCCCATTCCCTGAAGAACTGCATTCTGGGCCCTAACGTACTGCGTGTTTACGTCATATTTTGGTGAATTTAGTACGACATCCGGGAACTTTTGGCATACGAACTATATCATACTATGACCAATAAGCATACTATATACTCAATTAACATAACAAAAGTACGGTTAGTATGAGTATTCTAACACAGCTAATGACTTATCAACAGCTCTAACAATTTGACCCCCACAGGAAATCTACACAGGCAGTTATAGAAAGACCCATTTACTATATAACCATTGATTCTTGAAGAATATAACTTATAAATGCCTCAAATGTTTAAACTGTATTACCCCACCAGAAACCAAAACATAAGCTCGTATAACGCCACTGTTTGTAAACAAGCACTGTATAGCCCCGACATATGGTTAAAACCATCATTTTGACCTTATGGATGGCCAGTCCTTGTATTCATAGTGTAGTGAATTCAGGGGGTTGTCCTGAGCTGAACTCAAACCTGGGTCCAGCAACTGTCAAGCCAACACCTTATAACTGTAACGCCAAGATGTCTGAACTTCTTGACGAGGTCGCTAGGTTTTGGGTTACGGTTGCTACAATAGCTTTCTCTATGAATGTGAGAGTGGTTACATTTCTCCAGACCCCATCCCTCAGCTGTTTACCAAACCAAGTCTCAGGGCTGACAATTTTTCCTATTTATATCCTAGGTTACCCATATAAAATAGCCACACATCTATCAACCAATCTGCAGTTCATACAATAACAAATCTGTCATTCCACCACTAGTTTGGTTATAAGATGATGGGGCTGGAGAAATGTAACTACTCTCAAATTCATAGACGGACCTATGGATGCAAGGACTGACCATCCATGATAAACATTATAGTTTTAACCATGTTCTTCTGACTATAAGGTGATATGGCTCCACTGCTATGGAAATGTCACAGCTGTCTTCAGAAATGGACCAAGGCACAGCAGGTATGTGGATACTCATGTTTTTTAATTTAAAAAAAAGGAGTAAAGTATCCACTGGACGAAAACAATAAAGACGACCGCAACAGTCTTACAGGCACATACAACGCAGTGCAAGGACAACTACCCACAACCCCAAAGAAAAACACACACTCCTATATAGGACTCCCAATCAAAGGCAACTCAACACACCTGCCTTCAATTGGGAGTCCAATCACCCACACAACATTTAACAAACACAAACCCCCTGCCACATCCTGACCAAGACTAACACAATTACGCCCTCTGCTGGTCAGGACATGACAGGAAAACATACTGCATATTATCAGCATCACAGATGATAAAGATTGTAATGATAAGTTTGTATTTACACGTCACCATGTGTTTTTCAAAACAATATATAAACGTGGGCGTCTTTCTGTGGGTTGTTGAAGCCTCTTTTTTTGTGAAAGAGTGCTTCGTTTTACTGTTAATGGCTTTTATACTGTAGAGTATTTTTATTTTTTGAAGTATCACTATATCATGGAAGACGTCAGGCCTACCTACACTACGCCATACTTCTCATTTGACCTTTCAGTAAAACAACAACAAAAAGCTTCATTGATGACTGACATTAGGCAAGGTTATCCAAATTACACAACTGGCAGAAATGTCACAACGTTGCAGATTATTTGAACACAGTTGATTGATTTAATTTGGAAAATGGATGTTTTCAGAAGAATGAATCCTGCAACCGATAGTATCTTTGTCAATTACAAAAGCAATGGTGGCTGTCCCGTGGGCTTGACCAAGGAGGGAAAAAAAAAAAATTCTGAAAAAGGCCATTGATTTTGTTGTTGAAGGCGAGACTTACAAGAACACTTTATCTGTGGATTGTTCCGTTATTAATTGGTCTAAAACTATCAACCCATTGTCTTATCTACCACCATCACTATAATATTTATTATATCGTCTTATAGCAATTTGAAACCGTTATGACACAAGGCCGAGTTGAGTCGTTTACACCCAATCTTCCTCAGAGATCAGCGTTTTAATAGCAAATCTCGTGTCAATTCGATGTTGTTGTGTTCATTTGTAGTTGACAAAACGTTTTTGTGACGTCAGATCTACTAGTGTTCAACATAAAACATCATTTAATTTCACATTGGGATTAATAATGCATCGTTTACACTCACCTGTGCATATGACAAAATAGCTTACTATCAAATCCAAACGGCTGAGTGATTTATCTAAATGTCATAGTTTCATAGATTATAACCTTTATCAAAATATAGTAGTATGGCTCAGGTTTTCAGACGGTGGCTGAAAACTTGGCTATTTTGTCTTAGAATCAACAGTAGAGGTTTTAAGTAAGTAGGCCAACTTGTTGAATATTGTAGTCTTACTATATCAAACTTTTAATACAATTAATGAGTGGAACAAATTTAATTTTGTTCAATTGTTTCAAGTTTTCTTAATGAATACTTTTATCATGTTTAATAATGTATCCACTGAATACTTTTGTGTTTACCTCACAGCTGGTGAGCTATTGTCACGACTTCCGCCGAAGTCGGTCCCTCTCCTTGTTCGGGCGGCGTTCGGCGGTCGACGTCACCGGCCTTGTAGCCACCGCCGTTCCACTTTTCATTTTCCATTTGTTTAGCTAGCTACGTTATTTCATCTATCTGCATGGCAAATATCAGCAAGGCAAGCTTACACAATTGTACATTCAATTTGCAGTAAATTCTTTAGCTGGCTAGATTCTATACATCCACTGTTTCACAAAACGACAGCCTGGTTTGCTGGTTATTTCAGGAGTGCCTAAAACGACCTGAATGACAATTTCATACTCATGTCACAACAGCCATAAAGCTAGCTGGCTAATGTTAGCTAGTCAGCTAGCTGGCTAATGTTAGCTAGTCAGCTAGCTGGTTCATGCTAGCTAGTCAGCTAGCTGGCTATTGTTAGCTAGTCAGCTAGCAGGCTAATGTTAGCTAGTAAGCTAGCTGGCTAATGTTAGCTAGTCAGCTAGTTGGTTAATGTTAGCTAGTCAGCTAGCTGGTTTATGTTAGCTAGTCAGCTAGCTGGCTAATTTTAGCAAGTCAGCTAGCTGGCTAATGTTAGCTAGACAGCAAGCTTGTTAATGTTAGCTAGTCAGCTAGCTGGCTAATGTTAGCTAGTCAGCTAGCTGGCTAATGTTAGCAAGTCAGCTAGCTGGTTAATGTTAGCTAGTCAGCTAGCTGGCTAACGTTAGCTAAATCGCGATTTTCGTAAATTAACGTTATGATAAAAAAATGCATAATCGTTTGTCTCTACATTAACTAACATTCCTGTCAACTGTACATATTTTTTTTGCATGATTCGTTATGACGTTATAATCCCTTACATTTGCTTCCATCCTAGCATTTTGGTCCGCCATCTTTTATCCAGTTCAGTTCTGTGTAGGGGTACCCCTCTCTCCTAGTATTTCTGTCCGCCATCTTTGATCCAGTTCAGTTCTGTGTAGGGGTACCCGTCTCTCCTAGTATTTCTGTCCACCATCTTTGATCCAGTTCAGTTCTGTGTCGGGGTACCCCTCTCTCCTAGTATTTCAGTTCGCCATCTTTGATCCAGTTCAGTTCTGTGTAGGGGTACCCCTCTCTCCTAGTAATTCTGTCCGCCATCTTTGATCCAGTTCAGTTCTGTGTAGGGGTACCCCTCGCTCCTAGTATTTCTGTCCTCCATCTTTGATCCAGTTCAGTTCTGTGTAGGGGTACCCCTCTCTCCTAGTATTTCTGTTCGCCATCTTTGATCCAGTTCAGTTATGTGTAGGGGTACCCCTCTCTCCTAGTATTTCAGTCCGCCATCTTTGATACAGTTCAGATCTGTGTAGGGGTACCCCTCTCTCCTAGTATTTCTGTCCGCCATCTTTGATCCAGTTCAGTTCTGTGTAGGGGTACCCCTCTCTCCTAGTATTTCTGTCCGCCATCTTTAATCCAGTTCAGTTCTGTGTAGGGGTACCCCTCTCTCCTAGTATTTCTGTCCGCCATCTTTGATCCAGTTCAGTTCTGTGTAGGGGTACCCGTCTCTCCTAGTATTTCTGTCCACCATCTTTGATCCAGTTCAGTTCTGTGTCGGGGTACCCCTCTCTCCTAGTATTTCAGTTTGCCATCTTTGATCCAGTTCAGTTCTGTGTAGGGGTACCCCTCTCTCCTAGTAATTCTGTCCGCCATCTTTGATCCAGTTCAGTTCTGTGTAGGGGTACCCCTCGCTCCTAGTATTTCTGTCCTCCATCTTTGATCCAGTTCAGTTCTGTGTAGGGGTACCCCTCTCTCCTAGTATTTCTGTTCGCCATCTTTGATCCAGTTCAGTTATGTGTAGGGGTACCCCTCTCTCCTAGTATTTCAGTCCGCCATCTTTGATACAGTTCAGATCTGTGTAGGGGTACCCCTCTCTCCTAGTATTTCTGTCCGCCATCTTTGATCCAGTTCAGTTCTGTGTAGGGGTACCCCTCTCTCCTAGTATTTCTGTCCGCCATCTTTAATCCAGTTCAGTTCTGTGTAGGGGTACCCCTCTCTCCTAGTATTTCTGTCCGCCATCTTTGCTGAAGAAAGTCTAACAGTCACTAGTGCAGCAGCATCCCCTGGCGCCGTGCTTGGCTCACTCCACACAGACTTATGGTGACCAATAAAGTAAAGGAGATCTCCTTTAAGATAATCCATAGATGCTATCCGTGTAATAGCTTGATTTCTAAATATATATTTGAAGTTACCAGTGAATGCAGTTTTTGTGAACTAGAAACTGAATCTATTGAACACTTATTCTGTAATTGTTTATATAGTGAAGTGTTTTGGACTGATGTAAAACTATATCTTAGCCGCAAATTGCATACAACCATTGATATTACTAAGTTTGACATATTATTTTACTACACTGATTCCACAATTGAACGTGAGTATGTCATAAATCTCTTTATTTTATTAGGAAAATCTTTTATCCATAAATCAAAATTTATGAAGAAAAAGCCCCTTTTCTTAATTTTTTTATCTGATTTGGAACAGTATGTAGAATCTTTAAAACGTATACAAAACAATATGTCAAAAAAATGTATTCGATATATGTCTGTATTTGATTTGATATAATCGTTTTTTTTTTTTTTCTCTAATTTCTTTGGATTCCCTCTGGCTGTTATGTTATGTTTATGTTTTGCATGTTACTGTTATTTACAGCAAGTTAAATAAAGATTTGTGCAAGAAGTTTAAGATGCGATGGAACGGTTGACGAAAAAAAGAAATCACAGAAAAAAATATATTCACTGATATTGATTTAATTAGGAGGGGCTAATGAATAATTAGGAGGGGCTAATCAATGATTCCTACCCTTTAACTTTTTGTCTGACAATAAAATAAACATTTTACTGAACTGCGTTACCCACTCCAGTCAGCAGATGGCAGTCTGGGAATTTAAGGTATTGCTGTTGGTGTGACGTATAATGTACTGGACGGAACGCTTCTTTCAACAGCAGCAACAGTTAATTTGCCTCCTCGGTAGCTTGCAAGACAAAATAGCCGAACCAATAAAGCTCTTTAGACGCTTTAGTGTATATTAGCCACTGTGTTTTAAACCCACTTCTGTCGTCTAGTTAGTTATCCGATTTAATTTCATATTAACGGTGTTGTTATTAGTCAGCTAGCGGGCTGGTTAAGTTAGCATTAGCCTAGCTAGCTAACATCTCCGACCACGAGCTCACTAAACTGCTGGACGGAGAAAGAGGGTCTGTGGCTGAACGTTGTCGTGAAAGAGGAGGAAGAGGATGTCACAATACAAAAACAAGTAAAGGGTGAAGCTGTTACAGTGAAAGAAGAAGAGAAAGATGTTTCAGTTAAACAAGAGGAAGACGCGTTCAGAGTGGAAGAGGAGGAGGATGTTACTGTAAAAGAAAAGGAAGAGGAGGATGGGGAGATGACTGTCACATCCAAAAAGGAGGAAACTGGATTTCTGGGCGCGGTTTCTCAAACTCATCCTCCAACGATGAACTTAGCCATAAGTTGGTTTTGAGAAACCGTTCCCTGAAGTACTGTCTTAAATACAGAGGCACAAACTCTGCAGTTGTTGAACTGATGTTTGGTGTTAAAGGGGAAATCTGCAATTGCTACATCTATATTTGGACCTTAAATTATTTATTTATAGCCATTGATTCTTGAATAATATAACACATGCCTCATGAACTTAGTTCAACTGTTGTACCAAATCAGAACCCCAAATAAGCTTTTTTTTTACTCCCAATGTTTAAAAACAATGTAAATCAACACTGTATAGCCTCAACATGGTTAAAACTATAATGTTGATATCATGGATGGTCAGTCCTTGCATCCATAGGTCTGTCTATGAATTTGAAAGTAGTTACATTTCTCCAACCCCATCATCATCATCTTATTACCAAGACAATGTTTGAACTGCAGATTGGTTGGTTGATTGATGTGTTGGTTTTTAAAGGGGCAACCTAGTTTTTAAACAGCAACAAAATGATTGACCAGAGACTTGGTTTGGTAAACAGATGGGGGAAGGAGAAATGTAACCACTCTCAAATTCATAGAGAAAGCTATTGTAGCAACCGCAACCCAACACCTAGCGACCTCGTCAAGAATTTCAGACTTCTTGGCATAACAGTTATAAGGTGTTGACTTGACAGTCGCTGGACCCAGGTTTGAGTTCAGCTCAGGGCTACCCCCCTGAATTCAATACACTATGAATATAAGGACTGGCCATCCATGATGTTAACCAGGTTTGTAGGATATATTGTATATTCTAGAATTGCCAGTGTAGATTTCCTGTGGGGGGTCAAATTATTAGAGCTGTTGATAAGTCATTGTATAATATTCAGCCAATTTTTTTTCATTCCGTTACATTAAAGACAAGACATACCTAGATTCAATTACATTTATGAATTGGTTTGAAACCTTTGTTTTAAACCCTTCTCAAAGTTGGTGCCTTGATGGATTTGCTAAAAATGCTTTGTCATAAAACACAATTTTTTTATTTATTTAAATGTTACCTTTATTTAGCTAGGCAAGTCAGTTAAGAACAAATTGTTATTTACAATGACTGACTACCCCGGATGACGCTGGGCCAATTGTGCGCCGCCCTATGGGACTCCCAATCACGGCCGGTTGTGATACAGCCTGGATTTGAACCAGGGTGTCTGTAGTGACTCCTCAAGCACTGAGATGCTGTGCCACTCAGGAGCCCCAAAATCATGTTCTAGTGCTGTCCCCAACTAAAATACATCTTGATCAACCAAGAGTCATCTGTTCTTTCTACCAATCGCCCCATTTGTTTTTATAAAATCAATTATATGTACTTAACTTGTCCTAACTTGCTCTGAAAAGCCAACTGACATTTACTCCTTAGATGCTGACCTGTTGCTACCTCGAAAACCACTGTGATTATTATTATTTGACCTGTGAACATTTGAACATCTTGGCCATGTTCTGTTATAATCTTCACCCGGCACAGCCAGAAGAGGACTGGCCACCCCTCACAGCCTGGTTCCTCTCTAGGTTTCTTCCTAGGTCTGGCCTTTCTAGGGAGTTTTTCCTAGCCACCGTGCTTCTACACCTGCGTTGTTTGGGGTTTTAGGCTGGGTTTCTGTACAGAACTTTGAGATATCAGCTGATGTAATTAGGGCTTTATAAACAAATTTGATTTGATGCTTTAAGCATGCTGTTTGATTAAATAATTAAGACACACAAATGACTGGAAGTCATAACCAGAGGGAGCCAGTCGTCAACATAACCTGACTAGAAGGAAACCTCACTCTCCTCCTCCCGTGGCTGGACTTCGTAAGTTCTGTCGTTATGCTCCTGAAGTTTTCAGTAATAGACTCCACCAGCAGTCGGCAATCTTTTCCATTTGGAGTGCCAATTTATCTGACCATTTCTACCAATCTGCGTGCCAGTTAGGATTTTCATCCGCACATTTTCATGGAACCAGTTTCATTTAATTTATAATATTATCTCAAAATCATTGTCTGTGATTAATCTACATTCTATCTAAATCTACACAAAAATTATACAAATCTAAAAGTAACTTTTATTGCCATTGCCAACTATGTAAAAATAGCCTACATAAAGCCAACATATAAAAACATTGCATTCTGCAGGTAGAAAATATCCTGATAAAAATAAAAATCCTAGAAATCACATTGGCTGCACATGGCCTGTCTACAACAAACTTGAAACATTGTATCAACTATCAACTGGTTCAGGAACCTTGCAACATTGTATAAAATATTCTGATCCCTCAGAGTTTCCCGTGCCAGTGAGTTCGGGACAGACACAGCTGTCGGCTATTTGTGCGAAGAAGAAGAAGTATCAGATATTTTATAACATTTCCACTGGATCAGAGCAATACATTTTCCCCTTTCAATGCCGATTGGTTATCGAAAGGGCGAGAGCTGGAAATATGACGAATCTTGCCGGGTCAGATAAAATTTTATTGGTCACATACACATGGTTAGCAGATGTTAATGCGAGTGTAGCGAAATGCTTGTGCTTCTAGTTCCGACAATGCAGTAATATGTAACGAGTAATATAACCTAACAATTTCACAACAACTACCTTATACATACAAATGTAAGTAATGAATAAGAACATGTACATATAAATATATGGATGAGCAATGGCCGTGCGTCATAGGCAAGATGCAGAAATGGTATAGAATACAGTATATACTGTGGCAAAGAAGGGGGTCGAGTGATAAATGGCAGATATGTGAGGGCAGAACTAATAAACGGGCTCTGCCCGATCACTAAAATGGCCACCCTGATCAGTACTACAGATTACAAAATGTCCGACTGCCAAAACTACAATTCCCAGACGCAAGGGGAACCCTCAGAAGGTGGATCCGACCCACAGATAAAGAGTCAAGAAAAACCAGGAAGAGAGAGAGAGGGCGGGAAGGATCTATGAACCATAGAGAAAGAGACAATCTACATTGGCTGGATTTACCGTGTACGAGCTGGACTGTTTTGGACTTACCTGTTGGCGTTTAGATCTGGACCTACCGAGAACCAGATTTGTGTACCGAACCCTGCTATCCTTGACCTTACCTGTGGCCTGGGTGGACCAGGACAGCGAAACAAACACACAGGTACTGTCATGTTCGAAATAACTTTCATTCTGGGCTGACTTTAGTGACAGTTTCCCACTTAATTTGTGACAAATGCTCCTAACTTTGAAGAGGTTTGCCACAATACATATAAGATGAGTAATGTATGATATGTGAACATTATTAAAGTGGCGTTATTTAAAGTGCCACCTTTTATTAAGTCCATTTATTAAAGTGGCCAGAGATACAGACTCAATTTTGGCAGCAGCCTCTCTATGTTAGTGATGGCTGTTTAACAGTCTGATTGCCTTGAGATTATTTTTTAGTCATTTAGCAGACGCTCTTATCCAGAGCAACTTACAGTAGTGAATGCATACATTTCATTTCATGCATTTTTTTTTTTGTACTGGCCCCCCGTGGGAATCGAACCCACAACCCTGGCGTTGCACACACCATGCTGGCATTGCAAACACCATGCTCTCTCTACAAAGTGAGCCACAGGGAAGGCTAGATAGAAGCTGTTTTTCAGTCTCTCGGTCCCCGCTTTGATGCACCTGTACTGACCTCGCCTTCTGGATGATAGTGGGGTGAACAGGCAGTGGCTCAGGTGGTTGTTGTCGTTGATAATCTTTTTGGCCTTCCTGTGACATCGGGTGGTGTAGGTGTCCTGGAGGGCAGGTAGTTTGCCCCGGTGATGCGTTGTGCAGACCGGACCACCCTCTGGAGAGCCTTGCGGTTGAGGGCGGTGCAGTTGCCATACCAGGCGGTGATACAGCCCGACAGGATGCTCTCGATTGTGCATCTGTAGAAGTTTGTGAGTGTTTTAGGTGACAAGCCACATTTCTTCAGCCTCCTGAGGTTGAAGAGGCACTGTTGCGCCTTCTTCACCACACAGTCTGTGTGGGTGGACCATTTCAGTTTGTCTGTGATGTGTACGCAGAGGAACTTAAAACTTTCCACCTTCTCCACTACTATCCCGTCGATCTGGATAGGGGGCTGCTCCCTCTGCTGTTTCCTGAAGTCCACGATCATCTCCTTTGTTTTGTTGACGTTGAGTGAGATGTTATTTTCCTTACACCACACTCCGAGGGCCCTCACCTCCTCCCAGTAGGCCGTCTCGTCGTTGTTGGTAATCAAGCCGACTACTGTAGTGTTGCCTGCAGTTGGAAGCGTGCATGGCCACGCAGTCATGGGTGAACAGGGAATACAGGAGAGGGCTGAGAACGCACCCTTGCGGGGCCCCAGTTTTGAGGATCAGCGGGGTGGAGATATTGTTTCCTACCTTTGCCACCTGGGGCGGCCGGTCAGAAAGTCTAGGACCCAGTTGCACAGGGCGGGGTCGAGACCCAGGGTCTCAAGCTTAATGATGAGTTTGGAGGGTACTATGCTGTTTAAATTCTGAGCTGTAGTCAATGAACAGCATTCTTATATAGGTGTCCCTCTTGTCCAGATGAGAGAGGGCAGTGCGATGGCGATTGCATCGTCAGTGGACCTATTGGGGCGGTAAGAAAATAGGAGTGGGTCTAGGGTATCGGGTAGGTGGAGGTAATATGCTCCTTGCCTAGTCTCTCAAAGCACTTCATGATGACAGAAGTGAGTGCAACGGGGCGATAGTCATTTAGTTCTTAGCTAGTTCTTAGTCTACCCCTAAATTCCAAAAGTTACTCTTGGCATTCTCTCAACCAGCTTCACCTGGAATGCTTTTCCAACAGTCTTGAAGGAGTTCCCACATATGCTGAGCAATTGTTGGCTGCTTTTCCTTCACTCTGCGGTCCAACTCATCTCAATTGGGTTGAGATCGGGTGATTGTGGAGGCCAGGTCATCTGATGCAGCACTCCATCGCTCTCCTTTTTGGTCAAATAGCCCTTACACAGCCTGGAGGTGTGTTGGGTCATTGTCCACTTGAAAAACAAATGATAGTCCCACTAAGCACAAACTAGATGTGATGGCGTATCGCTTCAGAAGGCTGTGGCAGCCAGACAGGTGTGTGTCTTTCCAAATCATGTCCAATCAATTTAAATTTACCACAGGTGGACTCCAATCAAGTTGTAGAAACATCTCAACGATTATCAATGGAAACTGGATGCACCTGAGCTCAACTTCAAGGTATTTCTGTTTTTTGTTATTAATAAAATGTGACTTTTTTTTCTAAAAACCTATTTTTGCTTTGTCATTATGGGGTATTGTGTGTAGATTGATGAGGATTTTTATTTATTTAATCCATTGTAGAATAAGGCTGTAACGTAACAAAATGTGGAAAGACTGTTTAGTGACATAAATAAGGGGTTGAAGACATGCAAAAAAATGTAAATATTTGTTATTTTATCTCTCAGATACAGGACAGACACTTAAGAACAAACTTCCTTTAGCTGTTCTGGGGGAAACAATGTTACTATGGTTACTGTTGTTCCATGTTGTGAATGTTATCCAATGTGTTACTATGGTTACTGTTGTTCCATGTTGTGAATGTTATCCAATAGGTTACATTTACATTACATTTAAGTCATTTAGCAGACGCTCTTATCCAGAGCGACTTACAAATTGGTGCATTCACCTTATGATATCCAGTGGAACAACCACTTTACAATAGTGCATCTAAATCTTTTAAGGGGGGGGGGGGGGTTAGAAGGATTACTTTATCCTATCCTAGGTATTCCTTAAAGAGGTGGGGTTTCAGGTGTCTCCGGAAGGTGGTGATTGACTCCGCTGTCCTGGCGTCGTGAGGGAGCTTGTTCCACCATTGGGGTGCCAGAGCAGCGAACAGTTTTGACTGGGCTGAGCGGGAACTGTGCTTCCTCAGAGGTAGGGAGGCGAGCAGGCCAGAGGTGGATGAACGCAGTGCCCTTGTTTGGGTGTAGGGCCTGATCAGAGCCTGAAGGTATGGAGGTGCCGTTCCCTTCACAGCTCCGTAGGCAATCACATTTACATTTACATTTAAGTCATTTAGCAGACGCTCTTATCCAGAGCGACTTACAAATTGGTGCATTCACCTTATAATATCCAGTGGAACAACCACTTTACAATAGTGCATCTAAATCTTTTAAGGGGGGGGGGTTAGAAGGATTACTTTATCCTATCCCAGGTATTCCTTGAAGAGGTGGGGTTTCAGGTGTCTCCGGAAGGTGGTGATTGACTCCGCTGTCCTGGCGTCGTGAGGGAGCTTGTTCCACCAATCACCATGGTCTTGTAGCGGATGCGAGCTTCAACTGGAAGCCAGTGGAGAGAGCGGAGGAGCGGGGTGACGTGAGAGAACTTGGGAAGGTTGAACACCAGACGGGCTGCGGCGTTCTGGATGAGTTGTAGGGGTTTAATGGCACAGGCAGGGAGCCCAGCCAACAGCGAGTTGCAGTAATCCAGACGGGAGATGACAAGTGCCTGGATTAGGACCTGCGCCGCTTCCTGTGTGAGGCAGGGTCGTACTCTGCGAATGTTGTAGAGCATGAACCTACAGGATCGGGTCACCGCCTTGATGTTAGTGGAGAACGACAGGGTGTTGTCCAGGATCACGCCAAGGCTCTTAGCACTCTGGGAGGAGGACACAAGGGAGTTGTCAACCGTGATGGCGAGATCATGGAACGGGCAGTCCTTCCCCGGGAGGAAGAGCAGCTCCGTCTTGCCGAGGTTCAGCTTGAGGTGGTGATCCGTCATCCACACTGATATGTCTGACAGACATGCAGAGATGCGATTCGCCGCCTGGTTATCAGAAGGGGGAAAGGAGAAGATTAATTGTGTGTCGTCTGCATAGCAATGATAGGAGAGACCATGTGAGGATATGACAGAGCCAAGTGACTTGGTGTATAGCGAGAATAGGAGAGGGCCTAGAACAGAGCCCTGGGGGACACCAGTGGTGAGAGCGCATGGTGCGGAGACAGATTCTCGCCACGCCACCTGGTAGGAGCGACCTGTCAGGTAGGACGCAATCCAAGCGTGGGCCGCGCCGGAGATGCCCAACTCGGAGAGGGTGGAGAGGAGGATCTGATGGTTCACAGTATCAAAGGCAGCAGATAGGTCTAGAAGGATGAGATCAGAGGAGAGAGAGTTAGCTTTAGCAGTGCGGAGAGCCTCCGTGACACAGAGAAGAGCAGTCTCAGTTGAATGCCCAGTCTTGAAACCTGACTGATTAGGATCAAGAAGGTCATTCTGAGAGAGATAGCAGGAGAGCTGGCCAAGGACGGCACGTTCAAGAGTTTTGGAGAGAAAAGAAAGAAGGGATACTGGTCTGTAGTTGTTGACATCGGAGGGATCGAGTGTAGGTTTTTTCAGAAGGGGTGCAACTCTCGCTCTCTTGAAGACGGAAGGGACGTAGCCAGTGGTCAAGGATGAGTTGATGAGCGAGGTGAGGTAAGGGAGAAGGTCTCCGGAAATGGTCTGGAGAAGAGAGGAGGGGATAGGGTCAAGTGGGCAGGTTGTTGGGCGGCCGGCCGTCACAAGACGCAAGATTTCATCTGGAGAGAGAGGGGAGAAAGAGGTCAAAGCACAGGGTAGGGCAGTGTGAGCAGGACCAGCGGTGTCGTTTGACTTAGCAAACGAGGATCGGATATCGTCAACCTTCTTTTTAAAATGGTTGACGAAGTCATCCGCAGAGAGGGGGGGGGGGAGGGGGAGGAGGATTCAGGAGGGAGGAGAAGGTAGCAAAGAGCTTCCTAGGGTTAGAGGCAGATGCTTGGAATTTAGAGTGGTAGAAAGTGGCTTTAGCAGCAGAGACAGAAGAGGAGAATGTAGAGAGGAGGGAGTGAAAGGATACCAGGTCCGCAGGGAGGCGAGTTTTCCTCCATTTCCGCTCGGCTGCCCGGAGCCCTGTTCTGTGAGCTCGTAGTGAGTCGTCGAGCCACGGAGCAGGAGGGGAGGACCGAGCCGGCCTGGAGGACAGGGGACAGAGAAAATCAAAGGATGCAAAAAGGGAGGAGAGGAGGGTTGAGGAGGCAGAATCAGGAGATAGGTTGGAGAAGGTTTGAGCAGAGGGAAGAGATGATAGGATGGAAGAGGAGAGAGTAGCGGGAGAGAGAGAGCGAAGGTTGGGACGGCGCAATACCATCCGAGTAGGGGCAGAGTGAGAAGTGTTGGATGAGAGCAAGAGGGAAAAGGATACAAGGTAGTGGTCGGAGATTTGGAGGGGAGTTGCAATGAGATTAGTGGAAGAACAGCATCTAGTAAAGATGAGGTCAAGCGTATTGCCTGCCTTGTGAGTAGGGGGGGAAGGTGAGAGGGTGAGGTCAAAAGAGGAGAGGAGTGGAAAGAAGGAGGCAGAGAGGAATGAGTCAAAGGTAGACGTGGGGAGGTTAAAGTCACCCAGAACTGTGAGAGGTGAGCCATCTTCAGGAAAGGAACTTATCAAGGCGTCAAGGTTACTATGGGTTATAGCAGTATGGACAAATCATTGTTTGACATAAATTAACTTTTGAATATTTTTTGGTTGATACTTCCATTGGTCTTACAATTCAAAATCAGAAAGTCAAAATTATCCTTGGTATAACCTTAAAACAGTACTATACTGGGGAAGCCCTTCATGTTGGAGGGTGTTTCTACAGTACTATATTGGGGAAGCCCTTCATGTTGGAGGGTGTTTCTACAGTACTATACTGGGGAAGCCCTTCATGTTGGAGGGTGTTTCTACAGTACTATACTGGGGAAGCCCTTCATGTTGGAGGGTGTTTCTACAGTACTATACCGGGGAAGCCCTTCATGTTGGAGGGTGTTTCTACAGTACTATACCGGGGAAGCCCTTCATGTTGGAGGGTGTTTCTACAGTACTATACTGGGGAAGCCCTTCATGTCGGAGGGTGTTTCTACAGTACTATACTGGGGAAGCCCTTCATGCCGATCCATCACGACTGGTCTGCCGACGTAATTCCGTCCGATGTGCCCTCAACCGGCCTTTGCCAGACGTCGGTGATGTCCTTGTCCCGAAGCTAGCACCAGTTAGCCTCGAGCCAGTCGCATCTCCCGGCTAGCGTAGTAACGACTACCTACCGGCTTCCCTGTTTCGTATATTCCTGTTCACTGGACCCTATGATCACTTGGCTCCATAGCTGATGCCTGCTGGACTGTTCATTAATCACGGGTCTCCATTTTGTTTATTTTGTTTATCTGTCGGTCCCAGCCTCGAACTCAGGCCCTGTGTGTAGTTAACTGATCCTCTCTGCCCATTCATTGCCATTTTACCTGTTGTTGTCTTAGCTGATTAACTGTTGTCTTACCCGTTGTTGTCTTAGCTAGCTCTCCCAATCAACACCTGTGATTGCTTTATGTCTCTCTAATGTCAATATGCCTTGTATACTGTTGTTTAGGGTAGTTATCATTATTTATTTTACTGCGGAGCCCCTAGTCCCACTCAACATGCCACAGAGAACTCTTTTGTCCCTCCCACACATGCGGTGACCTCACCTAGCATAACTGGTGCCTCCAGAGATGCAACCTCTCTTATCGTAACTCAATGCCTAGGTTTACCTCCACTGTACCCGCACCCTACCATACCCCTGTCTGTACCTTATGCCTTGAATCTATCCTACCACGGCCAGAAATCTGCTCCTTTTATTCTCTGTTCACAACGCACTAGACGACCAGTTCTGATAGCCTTTAGCCGTACCCTCATCCTACTCCTCCTGTTCCTTGGGTGATGTAGAGGTTAACCCAGGCCCTGTGTGTCCCCAGGCGCTCTCATTTGTTGACTTCTGTAACTGTAAAAGCCTTGGTTTCATGCATGTTAACATCAGAAGCCTCCTCCCTAAGTTTGTTTGACTCACTGCTTTAGCACACTCCGCCAACCTTGATGTCCTTGCCGTGTCTGAATCCTGGCTTTGGAAGGCCACCAAAAATTCTGAAATTTCCATCCCCAACTACAACATTTTCCGTCAAGATAGAACTGCCAAAGGGGGAGGAGTTGCAATCTACTGCAGAGATAGCTTGCAAAGTTCTGTCATACTTTCCAGGTCTATGCCCAAACAGTTCGAGCTTCTAATTTTAAAAATGAATCTATCCAGAAATAAGTCTCTCACTGTTGCCGCCTGTTACAGACCCCCCTCAGCTCCCAGCTATGCCCTGGACACCATATGTGAATCGATTGCCCCCCCATCTATCTTCAGAGTTCGTTCTGTTAGGTGACCTAAACTGGGATATGCTTAACACCCTGTCCATCCTACAATCCAAGCTAGATTCCCTCCATCTCACACAAATTATCAAAGATCCCACCACGTACAACCCTAAATCCGTAAACATGGGCACCCTCATAGATATTATCCTGACCAACTTGCCCTCCAAATACACCTCTGCTGTTTTCAATCAGGATCTCAGCGATCACTGCCTCATTGCCTGCATCTGTTATGTGTTCGCGGTCAAACGACCACCCCTCATCACTGTTAAACGCTCCTGCGAGCAGGCCTTTCTAATCGACCCGGCCCGGGTATCCTGGAAGGACATTGACCTCATCCCATCAGTATAGGATGCCTGGTTGTTCTTTAAAAGTAATTTCCTAAGTAAGCATTTTCTTAAATAAACATGCCCCTTTAAAAAATGTAGAACTAAGAACAGATATAGCCCTTGGTTCACTCCAGACCTGACTGCCCTCGACCATTACAAAAACATCATCTGGCGTACTGCACTAATAGTCCCCGCGATATGCAATTTTTCAGAGAAGTCGGGAACCAATACACACAGTCAGTTAGGAAAGCAAAGGCTAGCTTTTTCAAACAGAAATTTGCATCCTGTAGCTCTAACTCCAAAATGTTTTGGGACACTGTAAAGTCCATGGAGAATAAGAGCACCTCCTCCCAGCTGCCCACTGCACTGAGGCTAGGAAACACTGTCACCACCGATAAATCCACGATAATGGAGAATTTCAATAAGCTTTTCTCTACGGCTGGACATGCTTTCCTCCTGGCTACCCCAACCCCGGCCAACAGCTCCGCACCCCCCGCAGCTACTTGCCCAAGCCTCCCCAGCTTCTCCTTCATCCAAATCCAGATAGCTGATGTTCTGAAAGAGCTGTAAAACCTGGACCCGTACAAATCAGCTGGGCTTGACAATCTGGACCCTCTTTCTAAAATTATCTGCCGCCATTGTTGCAACCCCTATTACTAGACTGTTCAACCTCTCTTTCGTATAGTTCGAGATTCCTAAAAATCAGAAAGCTTCCGTGGTCATCCCCCTCTTCAAAGGGGGTGACACTCTAGACCCAAACTGTTACAGACCTATATCCATCCTGTCCTGCCTTTCTAAAGTCTTCGAAAGCCAAGTTAATAAACAGATCACTGATAATTTCGAATCCCACCGTACCTTCTCCGCTGTGCAATCCGGTTTCCGAACTGATCATGGGTGCACCTCATCCACGCTCAAGGTACTAAACGATATCATAACCGCCATCGTTAAAAGACAGTACTGTGCAGCCGTCTTCATCGACCTGGCCTGTTGTCCGGACCTCTGGCAGTCTCTATGGGGGTACCACAGGGTTCAATTTTCAGGCCAACTCTTTTCTCTGCATATATCAGCGATGTCGCTCTTGCTGCGGGTGATTCCTTGATCTACCTCTCCACAGACGACACCATTCTGTATACATCTGGCCCTTCTTTGGACACTGTGTTAACCTCTTGGTGACCCCTTCGAGATAGGATCCCGTTAACGGGATCGTTTGACAAAATAGCATGGCGCGAAATTCAAAACAACAAAAATCAAATAATTTCAATTTCTCAAACATACTATTTTACACCATTTTAAAGATACACTTCTCGTTAATGCAACCACATTGTTCGATTTCAAAAAGCCTTTACAGCGAAAGCAAAACATTACATTATGTTAGGACACCACCAAAACAAGAAAAGCCACACAGCCATTTTCCTAGCAAGGAGATGTGTCACAAAAACCCGAAATACAGTTAAAATTAAGCACTAACCTTTGACGATTTTCATCAGATGACACTCATAGGACATCATGTTACACAATACATGTATGTTTTGTTCGATCAAAAACAGCATTTTACATTGGCGCGTGATGTTCAGAAAATGTTTAGCCTCCAAAACTTCCGGTGAATGACCACAATGTGCACACATATTACAGAAATACTCATCATAAATGTTGACAAATTACATAAATTATTTAAAGAATTATGGATATACTATTTTTTAATGCAACCGCTGTGTCAGATTTCAAAACAACTTTACGGGGAAAGCACATTGTTCAATATTCTGAGTACAGAGCTCAGCCATCAAAGCAAGCTATACAGTTACCCGCCAAGTCATGGCGTCAACAAAACTCCAAAATAGTGTTATAAATCTTTCCTTACCTTTGCTGATCTTCGGCGGAATGCACTCGAAGGATTCCCACTTCCACAAGAATTGTTCATTTGTTCGATAAAGTCCATAATATATGTCCAAATACCTCCGTTTTGTTGGCGCGTCTAGAAAACTATTCCAAAGGCACGAAACGGGGGCGCAAATAAATAGACGAAAAGCTCAAAAGTTCCATTACCGTTTGTAGAAACATGTCAAACGATGTTTCCAATTAATCTTTAGGATATTTTTAACGTAAAAATGCGATCATTTTCCAACCGGACAATAGCGTATTCATTCCAGAAGGAACAGAAGGAAAGGCGCGCTCGCGGGGTCGCGCATCACCAAGTCCCATGTCCTCAGATAGGCCACTCATTGACTGAGCTCCTATTTGCTGCCTAGTAACGGGAGAAGGATGAAACCCCCTGCAGGCCCCCCTGTGGCTCAGTTGGTAGAGCATGGTGTTTGCAACGCCAACATGGTGTGTGCAACGCCAGGGTTGTGGGTTCGATTCCCACGGGGGGCCAGTACAAAAAAAAAATCTATGAAATGTATGTATTCACTACTGTAAGTCGCTCTGGATAAGAGCGTCTGCTAAATGACTAAAATGTAAATGTAAACCAGATTCTAAAGACTCTTGACAGCCAATGGAAGCCTTAGGCAGTGCAACGTGACCCCTTAGACACTGTAGTTTTGATAGGGATTCAAAAGAAGAACTACAATTCTCAGATTTCCCACTTCCTGGTTGGATTTTTCTCAGGTTTTTGCGTGCCATATGAGTTTTGTTATACTCACAGACATCATTCAAACACTTTTAGAAACTTCACAGTGTTTTCTATCCAAATCTACTAATAATATGCATGTCCTACCTTCTGTCTGAGTAGGAGGCAGTTTAATTTGGGTACGTTTTTCATCCGAACGTGAAAATACTGCCCCCTATCCCTAAGAGGTTTTAACAAACCTCCAAACGAGCTTCAATGCAATACAGCACTCTTTCGGTGGCCTCCAACTGCTCTTAAACGCTAGTAGAACTAAATGTATGCTCTTCAACCGATCGCTGCCCGCACCCGCCCGCCCGACTAGCATCACTACTCTGGACGTTTCTGACTTAGAATATGTGGACAACTACAAATACCTAGGTGTCTGGATAGACTGTAAACTCTCCTTCCAGACCCATATTAAGCATCTCCAATCCAATATTAAATCTAGAATCGGCTTCCTATTTCGCAACAAAGCCTCCTTCACTCACGCTACCAAACATAGTCAGCTTTGCGAGGGTATCTTACCGCTCCTTGACTTCGGCGACGTCATTTACAAAATAGCCTCCAACACTCTACTCAGCAAACTGGATGCAGTTTATCACAGTGCCATCCGTTTTGTCACCAATGCCCCATATACCACCCACCACTGCGACCTGTATGCTCTCGTCGGCTGGCCTTCGCTACGTATTCATTGCCAATCCCACTGGCTCCAGGTCATCTATAAGTCTTTGCTAGGTAAAGCTCTGCCTTAACTCAGCTCACTGGTCACCATAGCAACACCCACCCATAGCACACGGTCCAGCAGGTATATCTCACTGGTCATCCCCAAAGCAAACACCTCGTTTGGCCGGCTTTCCTTCCAGTTCTCTGCTGCCAATGACTGGAACGAATTGCAAAAATCGCTGAAGTTGGAGACTTATATCTCCCTCACTAACTTTAAACATAAGCTATCTGAGCAGCTTACGGATCGCTGCAGCTGTACACAGTCCATCTGTAAATTGCCCATCCAACTACCGACCTCATCCCCATGTTTTATTTACTTTTTTTGCTCTTTTGCACACCTGTAGTTCTACTTGCACATCATCATCTGCACATCTATCACTCCAGTGTTAATTTGTTAAATTGTAATTACTTCGCTACTATGGCCTATTTATTGCCTTACCTCTGTTCTCCATTTGCACACACTGTATATAGATATTTCTATTGTGTTATTGACTGTACGTTTGTTTATCCCACATGTAACTCTGTGTTGTTTTTGTCGCACTGCTTTGCTTTATTTTTGCCAGGTCGCAGTTGTAAATGAGAACTTGTTCTCAACTGGCCTACCTGCTTAAATAAAGGTTAAAAAATATAAAATCTTAACTGTATTGACAACACCCAAATGGATACTGTCATTAACGCGGTTCTTCAATAATTACACACAATTCTTAATACTGTAGCAAACATTATATTAAACAGGACATTCAAACGAGCCTTACAATTATAATCCAAAGTACTGTGAAATGCACTCATAAGCAACCTGTAAATGGAAGTTACTCCCCTGAGTTTTCCCCCATTCACATTCAGAATACATTGTGAAAAACTAAAATCTTTGCTCACCATTTTTGCTCCAGGCAGATATACTACATCCATAACTATTGGTTTCCTCATTAGCAGGGAGGTGTTTCTGCAATCAAATTCTGTGCGCATTGCCCTCATGCCGCAATTTTATTAAACACAGAAAGGGGCCTATATTGGAGACCAAAAGTCGTCTGGCACACTGTTTAGAGTTTCAACAACATGAATAACTTATTTCTAGCCTACAATCTTAGATGTTACTACTAATGTGAAAACAAGACAAAATATGACTATTCTTGCTCATTTTAAGACAATTGTCAAATAATTTTAACATTCATTACAGACGTCAATTGTTGTATAACATCATGGCTACACTGTTGGCATCACCTTTTACAGTGGATTACCGCTGTTGTGGGCCTTTAACCATCTGTTTGACTTTGTTGTTCACACACGAGAGACGGGACTATCATGGGTCCTCTGGGGAGCCTCAACAACCTCATGATGCTGACAAGGCAGAGAAGAGTCTCTCCAGATCAGAACACCTCAAGAAACACCAGCAGAGATCCACAGGGAAGAAATCTCACTGCTGCTCTGACTGTGGGAAGAGATTCACCTCCTCAGCAGGCATTAAAATTCATCAGAGAATCCATACAGGAGAGAAACTTTTTACCTGTACTCAATGTGGGAAGGGTTTTACTACATCTGGCCATCTGACTCTACACCAGAGAAGACACACAGTGGAGAAATCTTATAGCTGTGATCAATATATGGGAAAGAATATAGTTGAGGAAATAATCCAAACCTAGTTGTGCCTAGTTAGGACATAACGTTAGCTAGTTAGCTAACGGTACTGTACTGTAGCTCATACAACGCCGACGGTCAAACCCGGCTTTCTAATATTTACGTTAATTACCTATAGTAACGTTCTGGAAGATATTCACAGAAAACCATCATTGTCTTCGTTATTCATTATTAGTATGTTATATTATTATAATAAATTATTTCGAGACATATTCAGAGCCAAACATCAACCCAACTTAACCTTTTTAACTGTTGTCGCATCCAAACTTGTCACCATCGTTTTCAGTTGTAATTGCGAAGTTCCCGGAAGAAGTCCAGCAACAACGGAGGTTCCTTGAAGAATCCACCTTCTAACAAGTTCTTTGAAGAACCTTTTGGGGCTGTTTTTCATTGACCAAGAACCCTACGGTTCTTAGAGGATCTGAGAACAACTCCAGTTGAACCCTTCATTGTTAGTGTAGTTGGCTCTATTTACTCTCAGATTCAAACATGATGATTAGCATCAACGATCAAGTCAGCTGCTGCTGCTCCAATACAGTATGAGGTGAGACGGTGAACTGACGTTGAACTGGGCAGTCAGTCATTCAATCTGTACTATGAGTCTTATCAAATCGAATTTTACCTTACAGTGAAATGCTTACTTCCAAGCCCCTAACCAACAATGCAGTTTAAAAAAAGTACAAATAAGAATACGAAATAAAAGGAACAAGTAATTAAAGAGCAGAAGTTAAATAACAATAGCTAGACTATATACAGGGGGTACCGGTACAGTGTCAATGTGCGGGGGCACTGGTTAGTCGAGGTAATTGAGGTAATATGTACATGTAGGTAGAGTTATTAGAGTGACTATGCATAGATGATAACAGAGAGTGGGGGGGGGGGGCTTCCTCTGACACCGCCTGGTATAGAGGTCCTGGATGGCAGGAAGCTTGGCCCCAGTGATGTACTGGGCTGTACGCACTACCCTCTGTAGTGCCTTGCGGTCAGAGTCAGAGCAGTTGCCATACCAGGCAGGGATGCAACCAGTCAGGATGCTCTCGATGGTGCAGCTGTAGAACCTTTTGAGGATCTGAGGACCCATGCTAAATCTTTTCAGTCTCCTTTGACGTATTGTTGATTGTAACATTTTTCATCTTCAACAAATGAACTGGGTTGGTTGAAAAGTGATACTGATCTTACATACCATGGAAGAAATACTGAATTTATACTGTTTTTCATACTAAGATGGACCTAGATATGTGTTGCTTTTGCACATATTTGTTCATTGGTTTTGCAAGAGTGTTGGTCAATCATTGGGTTCATTTGTTTTACAATATGTTCAAATCAAGCTTTATTTATAGAGCACATTTCAGACATGGATGCAACACAATGGGTTCACAGAAAAAAATCTTTATTGAGTGACTGATCCATTCATCCTTCCATCCCTCCTCAGCCTTCCTCTCTTCTGAAGACCCAGTGAGGGTGGAGCTCAGTCAGAGAGCTGTTGAGGGCCTGGTTAGGAAGAACACATCTTCAGCCAGAGAGGTGAGAGGTCACACATGGTTTAGATGGTAAATATTTATGTCCCCTTAGTGGTTCATCAGGTCAGCAAAAGGGAATATGTTCCATCATCAATGTTTATTTACATTAGTGCAAATAGTCCACTGATATTGGTGTCATTTCTCAACCCTTTTGGCTGTATGAAAGTTAATTTCCCCTCAGACACACATTTGTTCTTTGATATTATGAAGGTAATTTGTGTCAAATGTACTTTTCCCCACTCATTCAGCCCATCTCTTTACATTGCTTATGCATATTCAGTGGCCTGACTGCATCCAGACGATGTCAAAGGCCCATCCTGGTAGATCTGAACCTAATGCAGCTTGGAGTGATCGGATGACAGAAGTCACATTTAGGTGCCAGGTGTAACTGAGGCCATAGATGCTCCATATCCATTACTTTGAGTGTTTTATATAATATGACTAAATGTGTTTCTGTGTTGCAGGGGCAGTCAAGAAATGGAACAGCAAGTCCACAGAACATGACATAATCAGAGCTGTGGGAGACCACCTCAAGCCCTTGGTAGAGCCGGGGGTGGTGTTTACCACTCCACCACGCCTTCAGCAGGCTGGAAAAGTGGTGTTGATGTTTTTGATCAATTTGTTTGTTTCAGTTTTCAGTAATTTAATCCTTTGACGTATTGTTGATTGCAACATTTCATCTTCAACAAATTCACTGGGTTGGCTGAAAAGTGATACTAAACATACATACCATGCACAACCATGATATGTGTTGCTTTTGCACATATTTGTTCATTGGTTTAGCAAGAGTGTTGATTGGTCAGTCATTGGGTTAATTTGTTTTGCAATAAGATCAAATCAAGCTTTATTTATACAACATATATATATATGTGTGTGTGTGTGTGTATATATGTATATATAAAACAGCATATGTCAGACATGGATACAACACAATGGCTTCACAGGAAAAAACAAAAAACAATTAAAATAAACTGAAATATTTACTACACAACTTAAGAGGATAAACAGAAGAATAACAATTGAAAGACTAATGAGCGTTCAAAAGAAATGTCAATTAATTACAATATTAATTGGATGCAATATCCAACCCAAAATGGAAGCTTGTTTTTTGTTATGTTCCCCAGCAAGAAAACCAAAAAATGTCACTCAAACAGAAGAGGGAAACAAATTCCATAACAAAAACTTCCTAGCTTCTACAACTCTCGTCCCCTTGGAACGAGCCCAAACAAAACTCATCTCCAATTCGGAAAAACGTGCAGTCAAAATAAATTGTGATCCATGGCAATGCACTGGCTAAACGCAAAACACAAATGTTTTTGACTGCCCACCCTTGAGACAATCAGCAACCAAGTTGTCCTTACCACAAACATGACTGATTTCAAGAAGAAACTCCTGCAATATCCGTAGTAACTTTCCACCTCACTGCAGAGCGTCTCTCTCTTCTCAGGGTTCACTAGATAGGCATGTTGTTGGATCGGGGCCCAGTCCCTAATGTCATGCTCTAGTACATTTGGGTTGGTACATCTGAGAATGAACCCTGATATTCTAAAAGCAGGGTAACAATGTCAATATAATTGTACCCAAAAATTGTCTGTTGGTTGCATAAATAATTATGATTACTAAATGTTACATGAATTGTTAACATGAAATATCAAAACCAAATGTACACCCCTTTGTTAATATGTATTAGCAATAATTAACTTAATGGTGATGCATGGAATAATAAAACGTATATTTTGTCAGGCTGAATGTTTGAAATATGAGGTGATTTGAGTCATGCTTCTTCAGTAGTGGAATAAAGACAATTAGCACTTGAATGTTGTCAAGAAATGCTGGAGTGATGTAGGATTGATTATAGACTAATTTATTATACTGCGTCCATGTGTTTAGGCTGCAAGTATGTTGAAATTAAGTTGTTTTCAAGTCAATGAAAAAACAACCCGAAAAGACATCTTCTCAACTTTCAACTAAAACTGAATGTATATTGGATATCGGGCAGTCCTATTTTCAACGTCCTTTCAATTACATTTTGATTGGTGGGGTGTCCAAATCAATAACCAATATGCATAAACAGTTTGTGATATATTGAAAACCTAAACATAAAATGTGCTATATACACAGACATCTGCCACAATAATCATATTACTTGGATTTTTTTTAAACAAGCTCCTTATAAACTGCACAAGCACCAAAAAACACTGTTGTTTTGACAAGTAGCAATAAATCACTGATATCGATCAGGGGGGAAATCAGGTTGTACGTGCTGTTGAAACTAACACAACTAAACAAAACACATGGAAATGGGAGATATATTTTACCTCACTGATTAGAGGACAACCTGCAGAAGACAGTCAGCTACATTTTGGAGTGATGCATTTAAATTTAGGGGTCGCTAAACAAAGGAACACAACACTTATTTGTCATCACTCATCGATATCATGTTGAAATCAATTGTGCCGAGAGCAGGGAGATGAGGTTGCAAGGACAAACGTTTAGGGTTCTACATTGTAACATTATTTCATTGATATCATTAAACAACTTCATGTATGTATTTTCTAATGTTTGATTAGATCTTTTATCAGAGTATCTCTTCCCACATTGATCACAGCTATAAGGTTTCTCTCATGTGTGTTCTCTGGTGCACCATCACGTCCCACATTGATCACAGCTATAAGATTTCTCTCCTCTGTGTGTCCACTGATGCAAAGTCAGATGTACCAAAACTCTTCCCACATTGATTACAGCTATAAGGTTTCTCTCCTGTGTGTTCTCTGGTGTATCTCTAGATAGGCAGATGTACCAAAACTCTTCCCACATTGATCACAGCTATAAGGTTTCTCTCCTGTGTGTGTTCTCTGGTGCATCTTCAGATAGCCAGATGATACAAAATTCTTCCCACATTGAGTACAGCCATAAGCTTTCTCTCCTGTGTGTGTTCTCTTGTGTGATTTCAGGCCACCTGACTGAGTAAAACTCTTCCCACATTGAGTACAGCTGTAAGGTTTTTCTCCTGTGTGTGTTCTTTGGTGTGATATCAGGCTGGTTGACTGCGTGAAACTCTTCCCACATTGAGTACAGCTATAAGGTTTCTCTCCTGTGTGTGTTCTCTGGTGTGATGTTAAACATCCTGAAGTACCAAAACTCTTTCCACACTCAGAGCAGCTAAAAGGCTTCTCTCCTGTGTGTGTTCTCTGGTGTTTAGTCAGACTGCCAGCTTTAGTAAAACTCTTCCCACATTGATCACAGCTATAAGGTTTATCTCCTGTGTGTGTTCTCTGGTGTGATTTTAAACATCCTGAAGTACCAAAACTTTTTCCACAGTCAGAGCAGCTAAAAGGTTTCTCTCCTGTGTGGATTCTCTGGTGAATTTTAATGCCAGATGAGGTGGTGAATCTCTTCCCACATTGAGCGCAGCTATAAGGTTTCTCTCCTGTATGGATTCTCTGGTGAATTGTAATGCCTGATGAAGAGATGAATCTCTTCCCACATTGAGCACAGCTATAAGGTTTCTCTCCTGTGTGGATTCTCTGATGTCTTTTGAGGTCTGCTGAGGAGGTGAATCTCTTCCCACAGTCAGAGCAGCAGTGAGATTTCTTCCCTGTGGGTCTCTGGTGGTGTTTCTTGAGGAGTTCTGATCTGGAGAGACTCTTCGCTGCCTCATCAGCATCATGATGTTGTTGAGGCTCCCCAGAGGATCCACGATAGTGACGTCTCTCTCCTGTGTGAACAACAAAGTCAGACAAATGGTTATAGGCCCACAACAGCGGAAATCCACTGTAAAAGGTGATGCCCAGAGCGTAACCATGATTTTGTACAACAATTGACTGCCTGTAATGAATGCTAAAATTATTTGACAATTGTCTTAAGACAGTCAAGTGAGCAACAATAGTCATATTTTGTCTTGTTTACACATTAATAGTAACGTCGATGATTGTAGGCTATAAATAAGTTATTCAAGTTATTGAAACCCTAAGCAGTGTGCCAGGCGACTTTTGGTCTCCAAAATAGGCCCCTTTCTGTGTTTGCTAAAAATTGCCGCACGAGGGCGATGCACACACAATTTGGTTGCAGAAACTCCTCCCTGCTAATGAGGAAACCACTAGTTATGGATGTAGTATATCTGGTAATGAGGAAACCACTAGTTATGGATGTAGTGTATCTGCTTGGAGCAACAACGGTGAGCAAAGATTTTAGTTTTTTACAATGCATTCTGAATGTGAATGGGGGAAACTCAGGGGATTAACCTCAGGTTGCTTATGAGTGCATTTCACACTACTTTGGATTAAAATTGTAAGGCTTGTTTGAATGTCCTGCTTAATATAATGTTTGTGTTATTGTCTCAAATCAACTGCTTTATACTTTATACTGCTTTATACTAAAAAAACACTTCAACCAGTAAAATGCTCTTTGGCTAGCTTTTCCATCAGCCTGACAATGAGTGTTTGTAAACTAAGTGTTTGCCAAATTGGCCCATAACGTCACCTAACAACAAATGTGATGTTTGTTATTTGACTGGCATTCAGAAAATCATTTCCTGGATCAGCTGATGATAGTTGAACATGTGACTAACACAACAGAATGTCCCCAAGAACACAGTGGCCTCCATCATTCTTAAATGGAATACTCTTCCTAGAGCTGGTCACCCGGCCAAACTGAGCGATTGGGGGAGAAGGGCCTTGGTCAGGGAGGTGACCAAAAACCTGATGGTCACTCTGACAGCGCTCCAAAGTTCATCTGTGGAGATGGGAGAACCTTCCAGAAGGACAACCATCTCTGCAGCACTCCACCAATCAGACCTTTATGGTAGAATGGCCAGATGGAAACCACCCCTCAGTAAAAGGCACATGACAGCCTGCTTGGAGTTTGACAAAAGGCACCTTAAGACTCTAAGACCGTGAGAAACAAGATTCTCTGGTCTGCTGAAACCAAGATTGAACTCTTTGGCCTGAATGCCAAACATCACGTCTGGAGGAAACCTGGCACCATCCCTACAGTGAAGCATGGTGGTGGCAGCATCATGCTGTGGGGATGTTTTTCAGCAGCAGTGACTGGGAGACTAGTCAGGATCCAGGGAAATATTAACGGAGCAAAGTGCAGAGAGATCCTTGATGAAAAACCTGCTCCAGAGTGCTCAGGACCTCAGACTGGGGCAAAGGTTCACCGTCCAACAGGACAACAACCTTAAGCACACAGCCAAGACAACACAGGAGTGGCTTCGGGATAAATCTCTATGTCCTTGAGTGGCCCAGCCAGAGCCCGGAATGCAACCCGATCTAACATCTCTGGAGAGACCTGAAAATAGCTGTGCAGTGATGTTCCCCATCCAACCTGACAGAGGTAGAGAGGATCTGCAGAGAAGGATGGGAGAAACTCCCCAAATGCAGGTGTGCCACATAAATTAGCTAAATAAAAGGGGAAAAACATTTTTTAATCAATTTTAGAATACGGTTTTAACGTAACAAAATGTGGAAAAGGTCAAGGGGTCTGAATACTTTCCGAATGCACTGTATACAGCAACAGCTCCCCCATAAGCATTCCTGTCTTTTCTGTAGATGTTATATCCCTGTATTGCTACTGCTGTATCAAAGGAATTATCTCAGTGAGTTTCAGAGATGAACAGTACAGTGCATTCCAAATTCAATAGGCAGGCAAGTAAACAAAAACGTTTTCAAATAAAAACTATTCGGTCGACCAATCGCGTTCACATTGTCATGCTGTGACACGCAGTTCCTAAGCTAATTCTCACTAAATCCCTTTTTAAAGTCAGGGTATGAGTTGAGAAACATGCCTATTTTCCTTGAAAGTACGGAATGTCACGATTGCAAAGCTATATGATATTACAGAGAACAAGTTAATTATCTCTGAAAATATTTGTAATGTTGTGCTTCTTGTTCACAGAGGGTAATTAATGCCAATGTTCTTGTCTTTAAGATGTTAATACGAATTGAAAGGAGTTTCCAATATCCTCATTTCTTGAAGTATTTCTGGTGATAGCTTGTGATAATGACACACAAGCTAGGTCTATTTCAAACATTGCCATCCCATGGCAGCATTTACCAGCCACCAGATTCAGAAGCTTTAAAACCACAAAAATATTTAAAACCCAATTCTATTTTTGCCCAAAGTTAAGATATAAATTATTCAAACTGAACATAATTCATGCTGGTTATTATTTTAGGCTATTTTAGTTTGAGTCAAAGATAGTTTTGGAATAGTTTTCATTTTTCAAAAAGGTTTCTTATTTTATTTCAGTTTACTAAATAGTTTTCCCCTAATTACTTTTTCTATAATAAGCATGGAGGTTTTCCCTATCAACCAGTCATAGGTACTGGTGACAAAGCGCCTCGTACCCTAGCTGGGAATGGGACAGACTGAACCCTTCTGTGGTAACAGACGGGGCGATTTGTAATCAAATCTAATTCCCAATGAGACACCTCTGGGGGAGGGGTGTCAGCAACATTTAAAAAAATATATATATAGTGTTTTATGACAAACCGTTTTTTTACAAATCCGTCAAGACACCCAGACTTTACCGTGAAATGCTTTACTTACACACCCTTAACCAACAGAGCAGTTCATGAAGAAAATATTTACCAAGTAGACTAAAATAAAAAGTAATAATAAAAAGTAACACAATGAGAATAACAATAACGAGGCTATATACAGGGGGCACCGGTACCGAGTCAGTGTGCAGGGGTACAGACTAGTTGAGGTAATCTGTACATGAAGGTGGGGGCGTAGTGACTATGCATAGGTAACAAACAACCAGCGAGTAGCAGCAGTGCACAAAAGGGAGGGGGGTGGTGGGGGGGGCAATGTAAATTGTCCAGTGGCAATTTTATGAATTGTTCAGCAGTCTTATGGCTTGGGGGTAGAAGCTGTTGAGAAGGCTTTTGGTCCTAGACTTGGCGCTCCTGTACCGCTTGCCATGCGGTGGCAGAGAAAACAGTTTACAACTTGGGTCACTGGAGTCTCTGACAATTCTGTGGGCTTTCCTCTGACACCGCCTATTATATAGGTCCTGGATGGCAGGAAGCTTGGCCACAGTGATGTACTGGGCCGTTCACACTACCCTCTGTAGCGCCTTACGGTCGGATGCCGAGCAGTTGCCATAACAGGCGGCGATGCAACCGGTCAGGATGCTCTCGATGTTGCAGCTGTATTACCTTTTGAGGATCTGGGGACCCATGCCAAATCTTTTCAGTCTCCTGAGGGGGAAAAGGTTTTGTTGTGCCCTCTTCATGACTGTCTTGGTATATACCCACGTGGGTGATTAAAAGATGAACTGAGGTCCACACTCCAGTCCAGTTGGTGGTGGTAACGCACCTTAAAGTTGGTTGCCAACCGCCATATAAAGTCCAAAGAAGAAAAAGAAGCCTGAAGGAAGGAGAAATGACGAGAAACTGAATTTGGTTTAAAGTTTGGGGCGTCGCAACTGGTTACCTATTTTGATGCGGTATTTAAGTATTATGTGAAATGATTTTGATGTGATATGAAAGTATTATGTGAAATGATTTTGATGTGATATGAAAGTATTGTGTGAAATGATTCTGAATGTGACATGAAAGTACAGCGATTTATGTTTCTAGAAACGTATCGCAATTGAGAATCGATTCCCATTTAGATGGAATATTTGACTATTTTGGCTGCCAGAGCCAGTCTACCTCTGAAAATAACATACAGTCCTTGGACGTTGAGGAGTAACGGGGGCAGCAATCAGCAGTAGAAACAATAATAAAGCGTACTCCCTGCCCGTTTCGGTAAAAAGCTGAGGGATGGGGCTGGAGAAATGCAACCATCCATGATATCAACATTCTAGTTTTAACCATGTTTTGAGGATATACAGTGTTTGTTTATATTTACTGACAAACATTGGAGTAAAAAAAGCTTATATTTTGGGTTCTGATGGGGTACGACAGTTGAACTAAGCTCATGAGGCATTTATAAGGGATTTCTTCAAGAAACAATGGGTACATATCATTAATGTTTAAGTCCCAAAATGGATGTAACAACTGCTGATTGCCCCTTTAAGAGAACATATTGGGCTAATCTAATCGGAGATATTGAGGACTACAGTATTTCAGGCATTGTCATTGGATGCATTTGATCAGTTGTTAACGTTTTGTTGATGGTCCACTCTCGATGTTCTACACGTTACAGTGTAGCTCCAGCCATTCCTACAGAACAACATTAAACATTAAAGTGTAGGACCCCTTTACTGCATATTGGTTCAACGACTGCAGAGACGGTACTTACTGGTGTTAAACAGATCTCCAACCTCCTCTTCTTCCTCCAATGTGACAGTCATCTCCTCCTCCTCCTCTTTCACTCCAAAAACTGCATCCTCTTTCTCATCCTCCTCTTCTTTTAATGTAACATCCTCCTCCCCTTTCACTCTGAACACGTCTTCCTCTTCTTTCACTGTAACGTCTTTCTCTTCTTCTTTCACGGTAACAGCCTCGCCCTCTACTTGTTTTTGTATTGTAACATCCTTCTCTTCCTCCTCCTCTTTCACTCTGAACGCGTCTTCCTCTTCTTTCACTGTAACGTCTTTATCTTCTTCTTTCACGGTAACAGCCTCACCCTCTACTTGTTTTTGTAGTGTGACATCTTTCTCTTCCTCCTCCTCTTTCACGATAGTTTCTTTCTCCGTCCAGCAGACCTCCTCTTCTTTATCAGGAGGAGAGTAGCTTAGTGAACTCATGGTCGGGGACGTTAGCTAGCTAGCATTAGCGACTAGCCTAGTTCTAAGCTAACTTAGCAAACCAGCTAGCTGACAAACAACGTAAATATATAATTAAATGTGCCCACAAGTACATACAACAGAAGTGTGTTTAATACACAGCGACTAATATACACCAAAACCAGTGTAAAGAGCGTGAATGTTGTAGCTATGTTTGCTAGAAAGCTACCGAGGTGTCTGACTAGCTGTTGTTGTTGAAGGAGCGTCCCGTCCACTAGATTATACGTCACACTGGCAGCATCGCCTGAACCTAAAAGACGCACATCGCCATCTGCTGACTGGAGTGGGCAACGCAGGTGAGGAACCAAACGTTTATTTTTCATTTATTTCAGAAAAGTTGAATATTATATTAAGTCGTTCAAAGAGAAGCATGTGTTGATTGATTCCGTGTTTAATGAGTGAGAATTTAAAACACACTTTACACCCACTACATATTGGCATTGAACCATACTTCTGACATGGTTCATTTTGACCCCAGAGGCATATCTTTTATCATAGCCAAAATGTGTTTTATTCAATTCTTCCAATTTTTCATGACTTTGTCAATCAACTAGTTGTTAATAAATCTAAATCATGGTTTAGTGTTTCTATATCAATATGGACTTTTAACAAATTCAAATTCCTTTGGAGTCATTTTGACCCCAGGCAAAAGCACCTTTGATAAATAGGACATTTATTTCAAATCAAAATCACATCTCATTGGTCACATACACATGTTTAGCAGATATTATTGCGGGTGTAGCGAAATGCTTGTGTTTCTAGCTCCGACAGTGCAGTAATATCTGACAAGTAAAATCTAACAATTTCACAACATATACCCAATACACACAAATCTAAGTATTTGAACCTAGGTTTCTCTGTAGACATGATCCATCCCACCAGAGGGTGGAGGGGCACCTGTATCAGTGGTTTTGACCAGATAGACACCTGCAGACACACAGTATAGCGCCTCCCATGTACTCTCCTAAGATTGGACTTTTCTATGCCACGTATCACATGACAGTGTACTAAACTTCCTGATTTGATCAGTGTAGCAAGGGAGACTGTGGCTAGAAAAGTAAAGGTGCATTCAGACCCGGCTGCGGTCACACGTCGTTCTGCCCGACATTTCTGTTCCACGTTACAGGCCTTCATTCTAAAATCTTACGTTTTTCTTCCCGCCTGCATCAATCTACACACAAGGTAACCCATAATGACATCACAATACCGCCATCAATGACATCACAATACCCCATAATGACAAAGTCGAAAACAGGTTTTTAGAGATTTTTGCAAATGTATTTACTTAGGTATTCAGACCTTTTGCTATGAGACTCGAAATTGAGCTCAGATGCATCCTGATTCCATTGATTATCCTTGAGATGTTTCTACAACTTGATTGGAGTCCACTTGTGGTAAATGCAATTGATTAGACATGATTTGAAAGGCACACATCTGTCTATGTAAGGTCCCACAGTTGACAGTGCATGTCAGAGCAAAAACCAAGCCATGAGGTCCAAAGGAATTGTCCATAGAGCTCTGAGACAGGATTGTGCCGAGGCACAGATCTGGGGAAGGGTTCCAAAAAATGTCTGCAGCACTGGAGGTCCCCAAGAACAAAGAGGCCTCCATCATTCTCAAATGGAAGAAGTTTGGAACCACCAAGACTCTTCCTAGAGCTGGCCGCCCGGCCAAACTGAGAAATCGGGGGAGAAGGGCCTTGGTCAGGGAGGTGACCAAGAACCCGATAGTTCACTCTGACAGAGCTCCAGAGTTCCTCTGTGGAGATGGGAGAACCTTCCAGGAGGACCACCATCTCTGCAGCACTCCACCAATCAGGCCTTAATGTAGCAATGATTAAATTGTCAGCATTTATTTCAATGGACAATTCAGTGAACTGTTCTGTGAAAGGTGTCGGCTAGAGATGACATGCAGGAGCTTGCAGGGATTTGTAGTCTTGCCTGTCGTCTACTTTGATGCTAATTAGCATTTTAGAATCCGAGAGTAAAGAGAGACAAATATAGGCAGCAGCTACTCTTCCTGGGGTTTATTATTGATCCCCATTAGTTCCTGCCAAGGCAGCAGCTACTCTTCCTGGGGTCCAGCTAAAATAAAAGCAGTTATACCATTTTAAAAACATTACAATAAATTCACAACACACTGTGTGTCCTCAGTCACCTTGTCCTAGAGAGATTTACATGGTTATCAAAACGTCACACCACGGTGAGCCTAAACAAAACACAGCCCTATGGTAAAAATGAATGGTGGAAAAACGATGTGAACCATTTCCCTGTTTGACCTGTAGTTGTTATGGATATTATGACTCTGCAGAGCCCCACAGTGGACGTGTCAAAATATGTTACATTGGTAAAGCACACTTTATTTAACCTCAATGTCATCTTGTTTTTACATGGCATTGTAGATTTTAACAGTATACAGGATGTATTTTGGATGTTTTCAGTGTAATTTTAACCCTTTCAGACAATGGATTAATCGCGATTAAAAAAAATAGTGCACTAACATTACACAAAGTGAACTCAAGTCTGACAGTCCAAACAAAATCACAAATTCTCAGTCAAAAACACAAGTCAGAACACAGCCTCTCTATTCTCTCATGTGATTTCAGGTCCTCTGACTGGGAAAATGTCTTTCCACAATGAGAGCAGTGGTATGTCTTCTCCTCTTGTGTATTTGTATGTATTCTTTCATGCTCTTTCAGGTACCTTAACCGGATAAATCTCTTTCCACAGTGGGATCAGTGGTGCATCTTTTTTCCTGTGTGTGTCCTCTCATGCTGGTTCAGGTTTCCTAACTGGGCAAAATGCTTTCCACAATGGGAACACTGGTAAGGCTTTTCTCCTGTGTAATCTCTCATGCTCCTTCAGGCTCCCTAACTGCGTACAACTCTTTCCACAATGGGAAGATTGGAAAGGCTTTTCTCCTGTGTGTGTCCTCTCATGCCTTTCCACTCTCCCTAACCACCTAAAACTCTTTCCGCACAAGGAGCAGTGGTAAGGCTTCTCTTCTGTGTGTATTCTCTTATGTGTTCTCAGGCTCCCTAACTGAGTGAAACTCTTTCCACACTGGGAGCAGTGATGTCGTCCTGCTGGTTTGGACGTCTCAGGGTCTGGTTCCTCTGATGGACTCTTCCTGTTGTCAGAAGGAGAGTCTGGTCTCTCTCCTGTCAAAGACAAACAGATTATTTAATTAATTAAACAGATGCCTGAATGAAACCTCCACATGATAAAACTTCCTATGACGTTTAATCTAGACTAGATCCCTCAATCACCTGAAGTCAGTTTTCACAAGTATTATTAAAGCGACTTCAAAATGCAGGTCTCTGTGTGCTTCTTAGGATGTTCAGGCAGGTGATTCACTTCTAACCGAAGTCTTGCAGGTGTTTACATGGTTTTACACATCTGCCAGGTCATCGAAAAATCTAATTTCAGTACCAGTGTATATATATAATTTTTTTTGTACCTTTACCCCTTTTTCTCACCGATTTCATGATATCCAATTGCAACTCCCCTACGGACTCGGGGGAGAGGCGAAGGTCAAGTTCCATGTGTCCTCCGAAACATGACCCTGCCAAGCCGCACTGCACATCCTGACACACTGCTCGTTTAACCCGGAAGCCAGCCACACCAATGTGTCGGAGGAAACACCGTCAGCGTGCATGCTGACCGCCACAAGGAGTCGCTAGAGCACAATGGGACAAGGACTCCCGGCCGGCCAAACCCTCCCCTAACTTGGACAACGCTGTGCCAATTGTGTGGCGCCCTATGGGACTTCCGATCACAACCGGTTGTGATACATCCTGGATTAGAACCAGGGACTGTAGTGACGATTCTAGTGACGCCAATGACAAGCATACCCATAACATGATGCAGCCACCACCATGCTTGAAAATATGAAGAGTGGTACTCAGTGATGTGTTGGATTTTCCCTAAACAAAGCACTTTGTATTCAGGATATAAAGTTCATTTCTTCAACACAATTATTTGCAGTATTACTTTAGTGCCTTATTGCAAACAGGATGTATGTTTTGGAATATTTTTAGTTCTTTACAGGCTTCCTTCTTTTCACTCTGTCAATTAGGTTAATATTGTGGAGTAACTACAATGCTGTTGATCCATCCGCAGTTCTCTCATATCACAACCATTAAACACTGTAACTATTTTAAAGTTACCATTGGCCTCATGGTGAAATCCCTGAGCAGTTTCCTTCCTCTCCAGCAACTGAGTTAGTGACTGGGTATATTGATACACCATCTAAAGTGTAATTAATAACTTTACCATGCGCAAAGGGATATTCAATGTCTGCTTTTTTACCAATCTACCAATAGGTGCCCTTCTTTGCGAGTCGTTGGAAAACCTCCCTGGTCTTTGTGGTTGAATCTGTGTTTGAAATTCACTGCTCGACTGAGTGACATTACAGATAATTGTATGTGTGGGGTACAGAGATGAGGTAATCATTCAAATATCATGTTAAACACTATTATTGCACACAGAGTGAGTCCATGCAACTTATTATGTGACTTGTTAAGCAAAATCTTTACTCCTGAACTTATTTAGGCTTTTAATTAAATGTGTAAACATTTCCAAAAACATAATTCCACTTTGACATTATGGGGTATTGAATCCATTTAACCCCAGTATCTCTACTTGCACATTCATCTTCTGCACACCCTACCATTCCAGCTATATTGTAATTACTTCTCCACCATGGCCTATTTATTGCCTAACCTCTCTTATCCTACCTCATTTGCACATGCTGTATATAGATTTTTCTACTGTATAATTGACTGTATGTTTGTTTATTCCATGTGGAACTCTGTGTTGTTGTATGTGTTGAACTGCTTTGCTTTATCTTGGCCAGGTTGCAGTTGCAAATGAGAACTTGTTCTCAACTAGCCTACCTGGTTAAATAAAGGTGAAATAAAAATAGGCTGTAACACAACAAAATGTGGGACAAGTCAAGGGGTGTGAATACTTTCTGAAGGCACTGTATATATAAAACTCCTATCCCCCAAACCCAGCAATCTAATAGCATCAGTAAAATCTGTTGAAATAAAACCACAGATAAATATACCTAACATAGTACAATTAAACAATACATCACAATAGATACATCAGAAATAGTTACACATTATAGAAATCCATTCATGGAAGTACAGGTCTGTTGGAAAAATGTTCAGAAATGTCCACTGCTGATTTTTTCCAGGTGTCCATAGCGGACACCCTGGCCCTATGAATCCTGTCCATGGACAACTTCTCAGTCAGAAACATAAGTCAGAACACAGCCTCTCTATTCTCTCGTGTGATTTCAGGTCCTCTGACTGGGAAAATGTATTTTCACAATGAGAACAGTGGTATGTCTTCTCCTCCGGTGTATTAGTATGTTGGAAAGGCTTTTCTCCTGTGTGTTTTCTCGTATGCTTTTTCAGACTGCCTGACCACCTAAAACTCTTTTCACACTGGGAACATTGGAAAGGCTTTTCTCCTGTGTGTATTCTCTCATGCGTTTTCAGGCTCACTAACCACCTAAAACTGTTTCCACAGTGGGAACAGTGATAAGGCTTCTCTCCCATGTGTGTTCTCTCATGCCCAACCAGGGCCCCTAACTGAGTAACATTCTTTCCACAGTGGGAACAGTGGTAGGGCTTTTCTCCTGTATGTATTCTCTCATGCATTTTCAGGCTCCCTAACCACCTAAAACTCTTTCCACACTGTGAACAGTGGTGTTGGTTAGGCGTCTCTGGGTCTGTTTCCTCTGAGGAACTCTTCCTGCTGTCAGAGTCCGGTCTCTCTCCTGCCAAAGAGTATCTTGTTAAACAGAGAACTGAATGAAACCTGCATTAAATAAAATTGTTTTCCTATGAGGTTTAATCTAGACTAGATCCAAAATAACCTGAGGTCAGTTTTCACAACATTACATCATTAAAAATAAACTTGGTGACGGTGAGATTTAAAAACAAATGATGTAGAGCTCCATATCTAATCTCTCAGGGAATGTCATGTGTCAGGCTGAGCAGAGCTCTATAATAATAGATAATGTCATGTTTATAGGCTGAGCAGAGCTCTATAATAATAGATAATGTCATGTTTATAGGCTGAACAGAGCTCTATAATAATAGATAATGTCATGTTTATAGGCTGAGCAGAGCTCTATAATAATAGATAATGTCATGTTTCAGGCTGAGCAGAGCTCTATAATAATAGATAATGTCATGATTTTATTTCCCCATAGTATGTTGTACCGAAGTTGATTGACTGAAAGGGAATGTAACTTTGATTATAATTACACTTCCCTGAAGGATCTTCCTCAGAGATATCATCCTAACCAACTTGCCCTCTAAATACACCTCTGCTGTTTTCAACCAAGATCTCAGCGATCACTGCCCCATTGCCTGCATCCGTAATGGGTCAGCGGTCAAACGACCTCCACTCATCACTGTCAAACGCTCCCTGAAACATTTCAGCGAGCAGGCCTTTCTAATCGACCTGGCCCGGGTATCCTGGAAGGATATTGACCTCATCCCTTCAGTAGAGGATGCCTGGTTATTTTTTTTCAATGCCTTCCTCACCATCTTAAATAAGCATGCCCCATTCAAGAAATTTAGAACCAGGAACAGATATAGCCCTTGGTTCTCTCCAGACCTGACTGCCCAAAACCAACACAAAAACATCCTGTGACGTTCTGCATTAGCATTGAACAGCACCCGTGATATGCAACTTTTCAGGGAAGTTAGAAACCAATATACACAGGCAGTTAGAAAAGCAAAGGCTAGCTTTTTCAAGCAGAAATTTGCTTCCTGCAACACAAACTCAAAAAAGTTCTGAGACATTGTAAAGTCCATGGAGAATAAGAACACCTCCTCCCAGCTGCCCACTGCACTGAGGATAGGAAACTCTGTCACCACTGATAAATCCACTATAATCGAGAATTTCAATAAGCATTTTTCTACGGCTGGCTGTGCTTTCCTCCTGGCTACCCCAACCCCGGCCAACAGCTCCGCACCCCCCGCAGCTACTTGCCCAAGCCTCCCCAGCTTCTCCTTCACCCAAATCCAGATAGCTGATGTTCTGAAAGAGTTGCAAAACCTGGACCCGTACAAATCAGCTGGGCTAGACAAATCTGGACCCTCTCTTTCTAAAATTATCCGCCGCCATTGTGGCAACCCCTATTACTAGTATGTTCAAACTCTCTTTCGTAACGTCCGAGATTCCTAAAGATTGGAACGCTTCCGTGGTCATCCCCCTCTTCAAAGGGGGTGACACTCTAGACCCAAACTGTTACAGACCTATATCCATCATGCCCTGCCTTTCTAAAGTCTTTGAAAGCCAAGTTAACAAACAGATCACTGACCATTTTGAATCTCACCGTACCTTCTCCGCTGTGCAATCCGGTTTCCGAGCTGGTCACGGGTGCACCTCAGCCACACTCAAGGTACTAAACGATATCATAACCGCCATCGATAAAAAACAGTACTGTGCAGCCGTCTTCATCGACCTGGCCAAGGCTTTCGACTCTTGTCAATCACCGTATTCTTATCGGCAGACTCAACAGCCTTGGTTTCTCAAATTACTGACTCGCCTGGTTCAGTGTGTCAAATTGAGTTCAGTGTGTCAAATTGAAGGGCCTGTTGTCCGGACCTCTGTCAGTCTCTATGGGGGTACCACAGGGTTCAATTCTCGGACCGACTCTTTTCTCTGTATATACCAACGATGTTGCTCTTGCTGCGGGTGATTCCTTGGTCCACCTCTACGCAGACGACACCATTCTGTAAACATCTGGCCTTCTTTGGACACTGTGTTAACTTCTTAAAGTATAGGGGGCAGTATTTTCACGGCCGGATGAAAAACAATCCCAAATTAAACCGGTTACTACTCTGGCTGAGAAACTAGAATATGCATATTGTTAGTAGATTTAGATAGAAAACACTGAAGTTTCTAAAACTGTTTGAATAGTGTCTGTGAGTATAACCTGTTGGGGCTACAGGTTAGCAATGAACCCCGAGTCGGGATTGCTAAAAAGGCTGGAAATTCAAAACATCAAAAATCTAATAATTTCAATTTCTCAAACAATCAACTATTTTACACAATTTAAAAGATAAACATCTCCTTAATCTAACCACATTGTTCGATTTTCAAACAGGCTTTACGGCAAAAGCATAAAGTTAGATTATGTTAGGACAGTACATAGCCACAAAAGTACAAACATCCATTTTCAATTCAAGGTCAGGCGTCACCAAAAGCAGAAACCAGCTAGAATTATGCACTAACCTTTGTCAATCTCCATCAGATGACACTCCTAGGACATTATGTTATACAATACATGCATTTTTTGTTCCATCAAGTTCATATTTATATCCAAAAACAGCATTTTACAGTAGCGTGAAATTCAGATTTTTTTCTTCTCTGAAATGCTTCCGGTGAACATAACAAAATTACTATTCGAAAACATTGGTAAATTATAATATTGTCATTCAAAGAATAATATATTATCATCTCGTAATTGCTACCGAATGGCCAGATCTCAAAATAACTTTACTGGGAAATCACATTTTGCAATAAACGGGGTGCTATGTTAAGAACAATAAGCTATGCTATACAGTTAGCATCATCTAAAATCGATAATAACATTGTAAATATCCCCTTACCTTTGATTATCTCCATCAGAAGGCAGGCATCCCAGGTCCGGAAGGCATCCCAGGTCCGGAACAAATGTGGTTTCTTTTGACAAAGTTCATAATTTATGTCCAAATAACACCAAGTACTTAGCGTTCATTATGCTCCCACAAAACGTGGTGGGGGGAGTGTAAAATCACGCCGAAAAGCTAAAAAAAACTAGTAAAAAATCTATTTACGTTCGTTCAAACATGTCAAATGTTGTTTAGCATTAATCTTTTGGTCCATTTTTAACGTTAAACATCAGTAATATTTTCACACAACCTATCCTATGTCTAGATAAACAATGATGACAAACTCACGCTTCTCAGATTTATGTGCAGGCGCAAAAAAATGAAGTGATGACATGTCAACTTCCTTGGATTCTAATTTGCTCTCTGTTTATCATAGACGCTTCAAACAACTTTATAAAGATCGTTGACATCTAGTGGAAGCCGTAGGTGTTGCGAAATGAATCCTTTCTCACTATGGTATCTATAAAACAATGACACTAAATAGTACAGTCACAAAATTCACATTTTTTTTAAATCTATTTTTCACAGGTTTTTGCCTGCAATATGAGTTTTGTTATACTTACAGACACCATTCAAACTGTTTTAGAAAATTCAGAGTGTTTTCTATCCGAATGTGTTAATAATATGCATATCCTAGCTTCTGAGTTGGTGTAGGAGGCAGTTAAAAATGGGCACATATTTTTTTCAAAATGTCTCAATACTGCCCCCAAGCCCCAACAGGATAACAGAACTCATATGGCAGGCAAAAACCTGAGAAAAATCCAACCAGGAAGTGGAAAGTCTGAGAATTGTAGTTCTTCTTTTGAATCTCTATCGAAACTACAGTGTCTGTGGGGTTACGTTGCACTTCCTAAGGCTTCCATTGGCTGTCAAAAGCCTTCAGAAAGTTGTTTCATCCGTCTCCTGTATCCGGGCAGAGTATAGGAGCTCAGTCACTAGGTGGACTGCCTATGGACAAAGGGATTGGATATGCGCGATCCCGCGAGTGCGCCTTTCCTTCTTTTTCTTCTTGAATGAATATGCTATTGTCGGGTTGGAATATTATCGCAATTTTACGTAAAAAATACCATAAAGATTGATTTTAAACAACGTTTGACATGCTTCTAAGAATGGTAATGGAACATTTTGACTTTTCGTCTCCGGTACCGCGGTCGCACGTTATGCCTTTGGATAGTGCTCTGTACGCACGAACAAAACGGAGGTATTTGGACATAAATATGGATTATTTCGAACAAAAACTAAATTTCCTTGTGGAAGTAGCAGTCCTGGGAGTGCATTCTGACGAAGATCAGCAAAGGTAAGAGAATATTTATAATACTAATTCTGAGTTTAGGTGACCCCAAACTTGGCTGGTGTCTGTATAGCTTGCTGTGAAGGCGAGCTATGTACCCAGAATATTGAAAAATGTGCTTTCTCCGTAAAGCTATTTTAAAATCTGACACAGCGGTTGCATCCAGGAGTAGTCTATCTATAATTCTTTAAATAATTGTTATATATTTTGTCAAAGTTTATGATGAGTATTTTTGTAATTTGATGTGCACATTCACCGGCCGTTTTGGTGGGAATACATTTTCTGAACATCACGCGCCAATGTAAAATGCTGTTTTTGGATATAAATATGAACTTTATCGAACAAAACATACATGTATTTTGTAACATGATGTCCTATGAGTGTCATCTGATGAAGATCGTCAAAGGTTAGTGCTTCATTTAGCTGTGTTTTGGGGTTTTGTGACACATATCCTTGCTTGGAAAATGGCTGTGTGGTTATTTTTGTCTATGTACTCTCCTAACATAATCTAATGTTTTGCTTTCGCTGTAAAGCCTTTTTGAAATCGGACAATGTGGTTAGATTAACGAGAAGTTTATCTTTAAAATGGTGTAAAATAGTTGATTGTTTGAGAAAATCTAATTGAGATTTTTGCTGTTTTGTATTTCGCGCCATGCTATTTCACTGGCTGTTGAATAGTGTGTCCCGCAGGTGGGACGCTAGCATCCCACGTAGCCCTGAGAAGTTAACAAACCTCCAAATGAGCTTCAATGCAATACCAAACTCCTTCTGTGGCCACCAACTGCTCTTAAACACTAGTCAAATTAAATGCATGCTCTTCAACCGATCTTGCCTGCACCCACCGCCTGACTAGCATCACTACTCTGGATGATTCTGACTTAGAATAAGTGGACAACAACAAATACCTAAGTGTCTGGTTAGACTGTAAACTCTCCTTGCAGACTCATATTAAGCATCTCCAATCCAAAATTAAATCTAGAATCGGCTTCCTATTTCGCAACAAAGCCTCCTTCACTCACGCTGCCAAACATACCCTCGTAAAACGGACTATCCTATCGATCCTTGACTTTGGCGATGTCATTTTCAAAATAGCCTCCAACACTCTAATCAGCAAACTGGATGCAGTCTATCACAGTGCCATCCGTGTTGTCACCAAAGCCCCATATACCACCCATCACTGCGACCTGTATGCTCTCGTCGGCTGGCCCTCGCTACATATTTGTCGCCAAACCCACTGGCTCCAGGTTATCTATCAGTCTTTGCTAGGCCGTCTTAACTTCTTATGGATGGGTCGCAGTATTGAGTAGCTTGGACGACTGACGTGCCCAGAGTAAACTGCCTGCTACTCACGCCCAGAAGCTAAGATATGCATATTATTAGTAGATTTGGATAGAAAACACTCTGAAGTTTCTAAAACAGTTTGAATGATGTCTCTGAGTATAACAGAACTCATATGGCAGGCAAAAACCGAAGAAAAATCCAACCAGGAAGTGGGAAATCTGAGGCTTGTAGTTTTTCAACTGATTGCCTTTCCAAACTACAGTGTCTGTGGGGTCATATTGCACTTCCTAAGGCTTCCACTAGATGTCAACTGTCTTCAGAACGTTGGTTCAGACTTCTACTGTGAATTTTGAGAGAATAACAGCCGGGTCAACCAGTGGACTAGCTGAGGTCATTGAGCTGGGTACTGCGCGATCACGCAAGGCGCGCCTTTCTTATTTTTTCTCTGTAATGAATACGCTATTGTCCGATTGGAATATTATCGAAGAATTATGTTAAAAAGATGCTAAGGATTGATTGTAAACATGGTTTGACATGTTTCTACGAACAGTAATGGAACTTTTTTACTTTTCGTCTATGGTTTTGCGCTCGGCATTGTGCCTTTGGAATAGTTATCTGGACGTGCAAACAAAACTGAGGTATTTGGACAAATGATGGACTTTATCGAACAAATGAACATTTCTTGTGGGAGTCCTGGGAGTGCATTCCGACGAATATCAGCAAAGGTAAGGAAAGATTTATAACACTATTTCGGAGTTTTGTTGATGCCATGACTTGGCGGGTAACTGAATAGCTTGCTTTGATGGATGAGCTCTGTACTCAGAATATTGAACAATGTGCTTTCCCCGTAAAGTTGTTTTGAAATCTGACACAGCGGTTGCATTAAGGAGAAGTGTATCTATAATTCTTTGAATAACTGTTGTTTATTTTATCAACGTTTATGATGAGTATTTCTGTAAATTGATGTGCTCATTCACCGGATGTTTTGGGAGGCAAACATTTTCTGAACATCACGCGCCAATGTAAAATGGGGTTTTTGGATATAAATATGAACTTAATCGAACAAAACATACACGTATTGTGTAACATGATGTCTTATGAGTGCCATCTGATGAAGATCATCAAATGTTAGTGCTTAATTTTAGCTGTATTTCTGGTTTTTGTGACGCCTCTCCTTGCTTGGAAAATGGCTGTGTGATTTTTTTTTTGTCTTGGTGCTATCAGCCCTCTCCTGTACTCCCTGTTCACCCACGACTGCGTGGCCATGCACGCCTTCAACTCAATCATCAAGTTTGCAGACGACACTACAGTGGTAGGCTTGATTACCAACAACGACGAGACGGCCTACAGGGAGGAGGTGAGGGCCCTTGTAGTGTGGTGTCAGGAAAATAACCTCACACTCAATGTCAACAAAAGAAAGGAGATTTACATTTTAGTCATTTAGCAGACGCTCTTATCCAGAGCGACTTACAGTAGTGAATGCATACATTTAATTTCATGCATTTTTTTTGTTTTTTGTACTGGCCCCCCGTGGGAATCGAACCCACAACCCTGGCATTGCAAACACCATGCTCTACCAACTGAGCCACACGGGACCACATGATGATCGTGGACTTCAGGAAACAGCAGAGGGAACACCTCACCCACACTGTTACAGACCTATATGCATCCTGCCCTGCCTTCCTATTTCACAACAAAGCCTCCTTCACTCACGCTGCCAAACATACCCTCGTAAAACTGACTATCCTACCGATCCTTGACTTCGGCGATGTCATTTTCAAAATAGCCTCCAACACTCTACTCAGCAAACTGGATGCAGTCTATCACAGTGCCATCCGTTTTGTCACCAAATATTCGTCGCCAAACCAACTGGCTCCAGGTCATCTATAAGTCTTTGCTAGGCCACCTTCACTCAGCTCACTGGTCACCATAGCAACACCCACCCCTAGCACGCGCTCCAGGTGGTATATCTCACTGGTCATCCACAAAGCCAACATCTACTTTGGCCACCTTTCTTTCCAGTTCTCTGCTGCCAGTGACTGGAACGAATTGCAAAAATCGCTGAAGTTGGAGACATATATCTCCCTCACTAACTTTAAGCATCAGCTATCTGAGCAGCTTACCGATCGCTGCAGCTGTACACAGCCCATCTGTAAATAGCCCAACCAATTGCCTACCTCATCCCCATGTTTTTATTTACTTTTTTTGCTCTTTTGCACACCAGTATATCTACTTGCACATCATCATCTGCACATCTATCACTCCGGTGTTAATCTGCTAAATTGTAATTACTCTGCTACTATGGCATATTTATTGCCTTACCTCTGTACTCCATTTGCACACACTGTATATAGATATTTCTATTGTGTTATTGACTGTACGTTTGTTTATCCCACGTGTAACTCTGTGTTGTTTGTGTCGCACTGCTTTGCTTTATCTTGGCCAGGTCACAGTTGTAAATGGGAACATGTTCTCAACTAGCCTACCTGGTTAAATAAAGGTGAAAGAAAAAAAAGGAAAAAAAAGAAAATAGAATCTTAACTTTATTAACGCGGTTCTTCAAAAATTACACATAATTCACAATACTGTAGCAAACATATTAAACAGGACATTCAAACGAGCCTTACAATTATAATCCAAAGTAGTGTGAAATGTACTCATAAGCAACCTGGAAATGGAGGTTACTCCCCTGAGTTTTCCCCCATTCACATTCAGAATACATTGTGAAAAACTAAAAACTACTACGGTTTCCTCATTAGCAGGGAGGAGTTTCTGCAATCAAATTGCCCTCGTGCCACAATTTTAGCAAACACAGAAAGGGGCCTATATTGGAGACCAAAAGTCGTCTGGCACACTGCTTAGAGTTTCAACAACATGAATAACTTATTTCTAGCCTACAATCATCGATGTCACTACTAATTTGAAAACAAGACAAAATATGACTATTCTTGCTCATTTTAAGGCAAATGTCAAACAATTTTAACATTCATTAGACGTCAGTTGTTGTACAACATCATGGCTACGCTGTTGGCATCACCTTTTACAGTGGATTCCGCTGTTGTGGGCCTTTAATCATCTGTCTGACTTTGTTGTTCACACAGGAGAGATAGGGGACTATCGTGGATCCTCTGGGGAGCCTCAACAACCTCATGATGCTGACGAGGCAGAGAAGAGACTCCAGATCAGAACACCTCAATAAACACCTGCAGAGATCCACAGGGAAGAGAACTCACTGCTGCTCTGACTGTGGGAAGAGATTCACCTCATCAGGCATTAAAATTCATCAGAGAATCCAAACAGGCGAGAAACCTTATAGCTGTGGTCAATGTGGGAAGAGTTTTGCTGCATCTAGTGCTCTGACTCTACACAAGAGAACACACACAGGAGAGAAATCCTACAGCTGTGATCAATGTGGGAAGAGTTTTGGTGGATCTGGAAATCTGACTATACACCAGAGAACACACACAGGAGAGAAACCTTATAGCTGTGGTCAATGTGGGAAGAGTTTTGGTCAATCTGGAGATCTGACTCAACACCAGAGAACACACACAGGAGAAAAACCTTTTAGCTGTGGTCAATGTGGGAAGAGTTTTTCTAAATCTGGCTCTCTGACTCAACACCAGAGATCACACACAGGAGAGAAACCATATAGCGGTGGTCAATGTGGGAAGAGTTTTGTTCAATCTGGCCATCTGACATTACACCAGAGAACGCACACAGGAGATAAACCTTATAGCTGTGATCAATGTGGAAAGAGTTTTGCTGCATCTAACAATCTGACTCTACACCAGAGAACACACACAGGAAGAAACCTCATAGCTGTGACCAGAGATAATCTGATAAAAGATCTCTGATCAAATATCAGAAAATACATGAAGGAGATGTTTCATGATATCAATTAATTAATGTCACAATGTAGAATGTTTTAACATTATAGAAGGAGTATTTTAATAATGTCACAATGTAGAAGCCTAAACGTTTGCCCCCTGTTCTATTGATTTCAAAATCATATGGATATTAACCTCAGGGGGGACATCAAGGCTCTGAAATGGATGAGTACTATTTATGTGATTTAACAAAAAGTGACTAACACAAAAAGAGCTGTGTTACACTTACCACGTTGGTGACCCACTTGAATCAAAATGCAACACTTCAAAATGTATCTAGCTGTTTTCTACAAGTTGTCCTCTAACCAGTGATGTACACATTATTCCCAGATTCCATGTGGTTTTGGAGCTGTTAGTTTTAACAGGACATGCAACCTCATCTCCCTCCTCTCGGCACAATTGATTTCAACATGATATTAATGAGTGATGACAAATAAGTGTTGCGTTCCTTTGTTTAGCGACCCCTACATTTAAATGCATCACTCTAAAATGTAGCTGACTGTCTTCTGCAGGTTGTCCTCTAACCAGTGAGGTGAAAGATATCTCCCATTTCCATGTGTTTTTGTTGTTGTGATAGTTTGAACAGCACATACAACCTAATTTCCCCCCTAATTGATATCATTGATTTATTGCTATTTGTCAAAACAACAGCGTTTCTGGTGCTTCTGCAGTTTATAAGGAGTCTGTTTTAGTAATACGATTATTGTGGCATATGTTTGTGTATATAGCACATTTTATGTTTAGATTTGGACATGTTAAAACTGTGTTTTGACATTGGGCTATCCCACCTAGCAAAATGTCATTTGAAAGACGTTGAAAATAAGACTATGCAATCAAATATTTCATATTTACATTTCATGGAACATTTAGTAATTATATTTATTCAGGCAACCAACTGACAATTTTTTGGTACAATTATATTGACATTGTTGCCCTGCATTTAGAATATCAGGGTTAATTCTCACATGTGCCAAACCAAATGTACTAGAGCATGACATTGGGGACTGGGCCCGATCCAACAACATGCCTATCTAGTGAACCCTGAAAAGAGAGAGAAGCTCCGCAGTGAGGTGGAAAGTTACTACGGATATTGCAGGAGTTTCCTCTTGAAATCAGATATGTCCGTGGTAAGGACAACTTGGTTGCTGTTTGTCTAAAGGCTGGGCAGTCAAAAAGTTTGGTGTTTTGCATTTAGGCAGTGCATTGCCATTTATTTTGACTGCATGTTTTTCCGTATTGGAGATGAGTTTTGTTTGGGCTCGTTCGAAGGGTACGAGAGTTGTAGAAACTATTGAGTTTTATGAGGTTTTTTTTCTTCTTGTTTTTAATTGTTGACGCCAGTTGACGCCATGTTTATATTGTAGAAGGTGAAACATTGTAGTTGATTATAATGTGAAATGGAAGTTGTTTTCTGTTGTTGGTAAGGAAACTTGTCCAACAAAAATATGGGATATATTTGTTGTCTTAAAGGGGGAAGGTGTTACAGGCTTTGGTTTTTCCATTTATGTTTTGAGGTTGGACTTTAGCACGTGTACCCCGTTAGCACGTGTACCCCGTTAGCACGTGTACCCCGTTAGCACGTGTAGCACGTAGGACGCACTGATTGGTGTCACCTCGTTAGTCAGTATGTGTTACACCTGTGCTGGCTTGTCCATCTCGTTAGTGGGAAGGTGTTTCACCTGAGCTGGTCCAGGTTCTATTTAAGAGTGTCTGGCCCAGTGCTCCAGTTGGCTTGATAGATGTGGAGAGTCAACACCTTTAGTTGCTCCACCTTTTTGGTTTGTTTCCTGTCTTTAAGTTTGGTGTGGGTTTTTCTTTTGTTTTCCTCTTCTTGGGCAGATTTAGTGGGTCTCATGGTGGGTGTCTTTTAGGTCCCAGTTGTTGTTACTAGTCAACTTCCAGTGGACACCCCCATAGTGTCTTTGAAAGCCCTCCTAAAAAACAAGCTTATATTTTGGGTTAGATATTGCATCCAATTAATATTTTAATCAATGACATTTCCTTAGAATGTTCATTAGTCTTTCAATTGTTAGTCTTCTGTTGTGTACTAAATATGTTTATTTTTTTCCTGTGAAGCCATTGTGTTGCATCCATGTCTGAAATGTGCTGTATAAATAAAGCTTGATTTTATTTCAACAAATGAACCCAATGACTGACCAATCAACAGACTCTTGGTCCCTCTTAGTATGAAAAACAGTATCACTTTTCCAGCCTGCTGAAGGCGTGGTGGAGTGGTAAACACCACCCCCGGCTCTACCAGGGGCTTGAGGTGGTCTCCCACAGCTCTGATTATGTCATGTTCTGTGGACTTGCTGTTCCATTTCTTGACTGTCCCTGCAACACAGAAATTAACACATTTAGTCATATTATATAAAACATTAAAAGTAATATATATGGAGCATCTATGGCCTCAGCCTTTGACATAGTCTGGATGCACTCTGGCCACTGAATATAAATAAGCAAATTGCACCAATATCAGTGGACAATTTGCACTAATGTTAATAAACATATATGATGGAACATATTCTCTTTTGCTTACGTGATGAAACACTAAGGGGACATAAATATTTACCATCTAAACCATGTGTGACCTCTCACCTCTCTGGCTGTAGAAGTGTTCTTCCTAACCAGTCCCTCAACAGCTCTCTGACTGAGCTCCACCCCCACTGGGTCTTCAGAGGAGAGGAAGGCTGAGGAGGGATGGAAGGATGAATGGATCAGTCAGTCAATAAAGTGTAGAGGTGCTGTCTATGCTGTCTGACAAAATCACTATTTTAGTAGTTCATTAAAGTAAATAAGGCTTTATGACTGCTGAATACCAACTATCAATCACTTAGATCATTTATTTTCAGGTAGAGATACATCCTTGGGACGTCCCTAGCCCATTGAAGTTGACATTTAAAATGGTTAAGGTAGGGGTTAAGGTTAGGGTGTATGGTAGGGATGTCCCAAGGATTCCAGATAGCATTGACCATTGTGCATTCTTCTGTCTCTTTTGCATAGCAGGTGTAAAAGAAACACAAACAAAACAAGTAGACATGCAGTGCATTATGGTCATTGCGTCTAATTATGCCAATCTCTATGTGGGGTTGTTTGAGAAGAATGTGATTGTCAGCCCTAACAACCCATTCTAGCACCTCATCAGGCTCTAAAAAAGACTTAGTTGGTGACGTGTTCCTTCTATTCCAGAGGACAGCAGAGAAACTTCATCGATTTCCACTCCTTCATCATTACAAGCAGTGAACATCTGAAATTCACCCTCACCTTTAATGTGTATGAAACAAGTTATCTGGACATTTTGATTAAGAGGGGGAAGGGTGGCTTAAGCACAGTCCTATACAGGAAGCCGATGGACAGGAATTCCCTGTTACGCGGAGACAGCTTCCACCCTACACCCCTAAAAGAGAACCTCACCATCAGCCAATAAAGTCACATACACAAGATTTGTAGTACACAGAATGACTATGACAAACAAGCCAACTGGCTGGATGAGTGTTTCAGACAGCGGGGTTACCCAGAGGAACGGCTGGATGAGTGTTTCAGATAGCGGGGTTACCCAGAGGAACGGCTGGATGAGTGTTTCAGACAGCGGGGTTACCCAGTGGAACGGCTGGATGAGTGTTTCAGACAGCGGGGTTACCCAGAGGAACGTCTGGATGAGTGTTTCAGACAGCGGGTTACCCAGAGGAATGTCTGGATGAGTGTTTCAGACAGCGGGGTTACCCAGAGGAACGGCTGGATGAGTGTTTCAGACAGCGGGGTTACCCAGAGGAATGGCTGGATGAAAAAGTACCCAATTGTCATACTTGAGTAAAGAAAACATTTAAAATGTCATTTTAATTTTGTAAATTTAAAACATAAACAACTGTTTGTACTCATAGGTAGCCAGATCGTGGCTACATCTAAGTTACTAAGTCTTTGTGGCTCCGTCAACAATTCAGCAGAGCAAGTTTGTTTGAAGGTCTGGTTATTAAATGGGTACATAGTTCAATAGTAATATCCTCTAAAACGCTCTGGTGACAAACTTTGCTGCCCTTTTTCCAAATGTCCACATGGCTGGGAGAACCTATTCAAGTAAGTAAGTAAGTAAGCAACGCAAGGGGAACAACCACTTCAGGTCTCAGAGCGAGTGACGTCACTGATTGAAACGCTATTAGCGCGCACCACCGCTAACTAACTAGCAATTTCACATCGGCTACATAAGTAAATAGATTTGGAAAATGTAAAAAAAACGATGTATTATTAGCTAATGAGCTACAGTGCAGGCTAACTCAAATGAGCTGCTAAATGAGCTAGCTAGCTATCTAACCAACTTCACATTCTGTATAGATAGGTAGCTAGCTAAGTGAATTAAATATCAGCAGCTATCTAACTTCATATTAGCTAGCTATATCACTATATCGCTATATCACTGTAAAAAACAAACTCCAAATGCATTTGTAGGTAGCTAGCTAACAGCCATGGAGGAGGGTGAAAGGATAGCAGCCCCAACTGTCAGTGAGAGAGGAGGCTATTCTGGATAGGACAGGTACTTTTGTGTAGTTCCTGTCCCTAGAAGTGAGGACGGAGATAATAGTAACATAATATTCAGTGTGGTGTAATTTGACTATAATGAAGTATGTTTCTTGTGAGGTTTTCTGTCCTCAGATAAAGAGCGCTATGAAAGCCAGTCTACATACGAAGAGGTCCCAATGAAGAGCAGTGGTTCTCAGTCCTGGGGACTCAGAGGGGCACATTTTTGTTTTTGCCTTAGCACTGCACAGCTGATTCAAATGATCAACTCATTATCAAGCTTCAAGTGGTATTTATGTATTCATTTGTGATGCCATCCTTGATATGATCCTGTTATTGTCACATGCTACACATGTACATATGTGTGCCCATGCATCTATCAATCAAATGTTATCATGATTTGTAATCAGGGATATTATACTTTAGTAATCCACAATGACCTGGTCATGTAACAGTCTAATAATTACATTGTCTTCCATATTCCTACAGATACCTTGTAACTGGAGATTCCTTCAAAACGATTGCCTACAGTTACCGTGTAGGGCACTGCAAGGTTGGGTGACCAGGGCCATCTGGGACTGCCTCCTGGAGGAATTCAGGTGTGTGAAGGCTACCTGCGTAACTTCATGAGGATGGACACGAGGACCAGGGGATCTGCAGCTCGCCGCCGTGTGCCAGAGGAGGAGTCTGCTGCTCTGCAGGATGTTTCAAGGATGGGGTCCAACAACGCAGCAAGAGAGGCAATCCGTGTGCAGGAGATCTTCACCTCCTACTTCTTCAAAGAGGGTGTTGTTCCCTGGCAACACCATAGACTACACTATGCACAACCAAAGGATCTTTTAAGAGCCATTCACATTGCAATAAGAGTATTCTTCCATTTACTGAGCTATGTCAACTGCAGTTATTCAATTCACAGTTTTTCTCCCTTTGATTTCTACTTCTCAGGTGAGGGTGCTGTTTAGGTAAGGGTGTGATGTCTGTGCAAAAAACAAAAAAGGATATTTTAAGTCACCCATATTGAAAAAATGTAGAACAATTAGACACCCTATAACTCACACCTACACACTCATGTATCAATCTGATTGATGTATTGTGTTGTGCAGTAAACAGGCTCAGGTGTATAACTGTGGCTCCTTCCACCTTCAAAGAATAGGCAAGAGGGCCAACCATGGAGAACAGTAAGACACTTCATTAGTTCTATAACTATGCTATATTGTTTGTCCTTGTGTGTCCGTTCATGTTTTTCAGCATAAAGTAATCTGCAGCCACTTAGTGTGGTGTGGACACCAGGTGAGGCCACACACAGATTCCTGTTGAACACTGTCGCTTTAACTACCTTATTTTCTCAATAACAGTCTCTCTCCTTCACTTCATCCCTCTCTCCCCTTCTCCCTAAATCCTCTAGTGTGTCGGTGAACCCCTCCTGCATCTGAACTGGCTACATAGAGGGCACAGCATGATCAGAGGTGAGAGGTCACTTGGTCAGGTCAACAGGAAGTATTATTAAAGAGATGCTTTACATTGAAATACAGATAGAGATGCAGTAGTCCCAGAGTTAATGATCCCAGGTCAGTTTATATTATACAGGAAGTATTATTAAAGAGATGCTTTACATTGAAATAAAGATAGCGATGCAGTAGTCCCAGAGTTAATGATCCAAGGTCAGTTTATATTATACAGGAAGTATTATTAAAGAGATGCTTTACATTGAAATACAGATAGAAATGCAGTAGTCCTAGAGTTAATGATCCCAGGTCAGTTTATATTATACAGGAAGTATTATTAAAGAGATGCTTTACATTGAAATACAGACAGAGATGCAGTAGTCCCAGAGTTAATGATCCAAGGTCAGTTTTGCATTTCACCTCCTGATTGATGACTAACAATGTCAGAATAAAAACTAAAAACACAAGGCTTAAACATGTTCTCTCTCTCCATCTGTCTCTTGTCTGCAGATATGTTTTGATGTGAGAGGATGCCAACCCCCAGTCCCATCATCGCCACCTCACCTGCTTTTAAGAACCTTTGGGCCGACATGAGACCATTATGTAATTGTGATGAACTGAGAGAATATTTATGTAGCACTGTGATTCATTAATCATGTGCTGCCTTCCCTGCTCCTATGTGCTTACCTCTTTCCCTTTATGTCTTTTACACCTCTCTCACCACCTCCTCTTTCTTCCTCTGTTTTTATAATGCACAACAGATGTGCATTGAAGTACAGATTGAAACATGTATTTATAACACTTGGATAATGAGCTTTTCAATAAAGCGTTTCACATTCTCTACTGGTTGAAATGAAGTGTAATGTGATGAAATACTCCACCTATCCTGTGTTTATCAGATCAATGCAGATGAAGGGCATTAGATGTTGAGATTAACCAGTGTTAGAGTATTTACATGATGCATAGGAAGTGTAGTGTTCTGTTTTTAACATTATATTTCTGTATATATGAATTAACTAGTTAAATCCTGTTTCTAGTCTATTAGTTACAATTTGTAACCATTGATGTCCCAGGACCAAGATTGGTAAACACTGTTGAAGTGTATAATTGTAATACATAAATGCAGACACAGCGTCATTCAAAGACTGGAATTTGATACTCCTAAAATAATCTCAAAGACATTCATACCTAAACTGCACCTTTATTTGCCAAGATAGAGTACATGATCAGTGAATATATTAAATGTACAGGCTACAATGTGGGGATCTCATGCATGGTAATAACTACATGTATATACGACTTGTATCCTTGGCACAAAGTTATATTATATTCTACTCAATCCATAGGCTTCATTAATGTAATTCAGGCTGTTTTGAAGTTGATACAACTGGCTATGATAGCTGAGGTTCATAGCTAGGTTCTGAACTAATATGTATACCAAACGTTTGGGTCCATACACAGATTGGCTAGATATCTAGCTACACATCCATAGGCATACAGGTATTTTAATCATCCACTGCACAATAAGCAAGAACATAGCTAGCTACGTTATTTAATCTATCTGCATGGCAAATATCAGCAAGGCAAGCTTACACAATTGTACATTCAATTTGCAGTAAATTCTTCAGCTAGCTAGATTCTATACATCCACTGTTTCACAAAACGACAGCCTGGTTAACTGGTTGTTTCAGGAGTCCCTAAAACAACCTGAATGACAATTTAGGCCTATAAATGTGCCCATTTGGGGATGTCTGATAGTATTTCTGATTGTCTTAATGCACCACCACTAATGAGCTGTGGAGCTTCTCAAAGCAAATTTTTCTTCACCTCAAAACAGCAAGTAAACAAAGTCTAATCAAAATCAATTGCGTATGACAATAGTTCCTCAAAATAATTTCGTTAAATATTTCCAGTCGGCATGAAAGGGAAAAATGTAATGCTCTGATCCAGTGGAAATGTCATGAAATACCTGATTACTTCTTATCCTTTGCACAAATAGCCGACAGCTGTGTTTGTCCTGAACTCACTGGCACGGGAAACTCTGAGGGCCCAGAATATTTTATACAATGTTGCAAGCTTGCTATCACAAGCTGACCCAGTTGATAGTTGATACAATGTTTCAAGTTTGTTGTAGACAGGCCATGTGCAGCCAATGTGATTTCTAGGATATTTGTTTTTAATCAGAATATTCTCTACCTGCTGTCAGGTCCTGACCACTAAAAGGGGTTATTTGTTATTGTAGTTTGGTCAGGGCGTGTCAGGTGGTGTTTGTTTAGTGTGTTTCGGAGTTTTTGGTCTATGTTTTCTATTTCTATGTGGTTTTTCTAGTTTTTCTATGTCTGTTAGTTTTGTCAATGACCTCCAATCAGAGGCAGCTGTTTGTTGTTATCTCTGATTGGAGGCCATATTTAGTTGTGTGTTTTTACTTGTGTTTGTGGGTGGTTGTTAGTATAGTCTGTGCACCTTACTGGGCTGTTATCATCGTTTGTTTTGTTCAAGTATTTTTTCTTCAATAAATAAGAAGATGATTAATATACCCGCTGCGTTTTGGTCCCCCTACAACGACGCTTATGACAGAACCACCCACCAAAGAAGGACCAAGCAGCGGAGGAAGGAGCAGCAGGAGAGCCATTTAGAGTCGTGGACATGGGAGGAAATAATGGATGGAAAGGGACCCTGGAGGCAGGCAGGGGAGTACCGGCGCCCGAAGGAGGAGCTGGAGGCAGCAAAGGCTGAGCGACGGAGGTACGTGGCACTATATCCTACATTTCAGGAGGTGAGGAGGCAGCCCCCCAATATATTTTTTTTTGGGGGGGGGGCACACGGGGAGTTGGAGTAAGTCAGGCAATAGGCCTGAACCAACTCCTCGTGCTTATTATGGGGAGCGTTTGGCGTTGAGAGCACCGTGCTATGCGGAAGTGCGAACGGTCTCGCCCATCCGCACTGCACAGTCCGGTACGGTTAATACCAGCCCCCCGCAAGTGCCGTGCTAGAGTGGGCATCCAGCCAGGGAGAAGTGCGCTGGCACAGTACATCTGGCCACCAGTGCGTCTCCTAGGCCCAGGCCACCCTGCGCCTGCTCTACGCACGGCAGCCATCATGCCTCAGCACAGCCAAGTTCACCCTGTGCCAGCACTCTGCATATTGGACCCTATTCCAACTAAACTACTGAAAGAGCTGCTTTCTGTGCTTGGCCCTCCTATGTTGAACATAATAAACGGCTCTCTATCCACCGGATGTGTACCAAACTCACTAAAAGTGGCAGTAATAAAGCCTCTCTTGAAAAAGCCAAATCTTGACCCAGAAATTATAAAAAACTATCGGCCTATATCGAATCTTCCATTCCTCTCAAAAAATTTTGAAAAAGCTGTTGCGCAGCAACTCACTGCCTTCCTGAAGACAAACAATGCATACGAAACGCTTCAGTCTGGTTTTAGACCCCATCATAGCACTGAGACTGCACTTGTGAAGGTGGTAAATGACCTTTTAATGACGTCAGACCGAGGCTCTGCATCTGTCCTCGTGCTCCTAGATCTTAGTGCTGCTTTTGATACCATTGATCACCACATTCTTTTGGAGAGATTGGAAACCCAAATTGGTCTACATGGACAAGATCTGGCCTGGTTTAGATCTTATCTGTCGGAAAGATATCAGTTTGTCTCTGTGAATGGTTTGTCCTCTGACAAATCAACTGTAAATTTCGGTGTTCCTCAAGGTTCCGTTTTAGGACCACTATTGTTTTCACTATATATTTTACTTTTTGGGGATGTCATTCGAAAACATAATGTTAAATTTCACTGCTATGCGGATGACACAGCTGTACATTTCAATGAAACACGGTGAAGCCCCAAAATTGCCCTCGCTAGAAGCCTGTGTCTCAGACATAAGGAAGTGGATGGCTGCAAACTTTCTACTTTTAAACTTGGACAAAACAGAGATGCTTGTTCTAGGTCCCAAGAAACAAAGAGATCTTCTGTTGAATCTGACAATTAATCTGGATGGTTGTACAGTCATCTCAAATAAAACTGTGAAGGACCTCGGCGTTACTCTGGACCCTGATCTCTCTTTTGAAGAACATATCAAGACTGTTTCAAGGACAGCTTTTTTCCATCTACGTAACATTGCAAAAATCAGAAACTTTCTGTCCAAAAACGACGCAGAAAAATTTATCCATGCCTTTGTTACTTCTAGGTTGGACTACTGCAATGCTCTACTTTCCGGCTACCCGGATAAAGCACTAAATAAACTTCAGTTAGTGCTAAATACGGCTGCTAGAATCCTGACTAGAACCAAAAAATTTGATCATATTACTCCAGTGTTAGCCTCCCTACACTGGCTTCCTGTTAAGGCAAGGGCTGATTTCAAGGTTTTACTGCTAACCTACAAAGCATTACATGGGCTTGCTCCTACCTATCTTTCCGATTTGGTCCTGCCGTACATACCTACATGTACGCTATGGTCACAAGACGCGGGCCTCCTAATTGTTCCTAGAATTTCTAAGCAAACAGCTGGAGAGCTCCATTTTTATGGAATAGTCTGCCTACTCATGTGAGAGACGCAGACTGTCTCAACCTTTAAGTCTTTACTGAAGACACATCTCTTCAGTAGGTCCTATGATTAAGTGTAGTCTGGCCCAGGGGTGTGAAGGTGAACGGAAAGGCTGGAGCAACGAACCGCCCTTGCTGTCTCTGCCTGGCCGGTTTCCCCTCTTTCCACTGGGATTCTCTGCCTCTACCCCTATTACAGGGGCTGAGTCACTGGCTTACTGGTGTTCTTCCATGCTGTCCCTGGGAGGGGTGCATCACTTGAGTGGGTTGAGTCACTGACGTGGTCTTTCTGTCTGGGTTGGCGCCCCCCCTTGGGTTGTGCCGTGGCGGAGATTTTTGTGGGCTATACTCGGCCTTGTCTCGGGATAATATGTTGGTGGTTGGAGATATCCCTCCAGTGGTGTGGGGGCTGTGCTTTGGCAAAGTGGGTGGGGTTATATCCTACTTGTTTGGCCCTGTCCGGAGGTTTCATCGGATGGGGCCACAGTGTCTCCTGACCCCTCCTGTCTCAGCCTCCAGTATTTATGCTGCAGTAGTTTACGTGTCGGGGGGCTAGGGTCAGTCTGTCACATCTGGAGTATTTCTCTTGTCTTTTCCGGTGTCCTGTGTGAATTTAAATATGCTCTCTCTAATTCTCCCTTTTTCTCTTTCTTTCTCTCTCTCTCTCGGAGGACCTGAGCCCTAGGACCATGCCTCAGGACTACCTGGCTTGATGACTCCTTGCTGTCCCCAGTTCACCTGGCCGTGCTGCTGCTCCAGTTCCAACTGTTCTGCCTGCGGCTATGGAACCCTGACCTGTTCACCGGACGTGCTACCTGTCCCAGACCTGCTGTCCCAGACCTGCTGGAACCCTGACCTGTTCACCGGACGTGCTACCTGTCCCAGACCTGCTGTTTTCAACTCTCTAGAGGCAGCAGGAGCGGTAGAGATACTCTCAAAGATCGGCTATGAAAAAGCCAACTGACACTTACTCTTGTGTTACTGACTTGTTGCACCCTCGACAACTACTATGATTATTATTATTTGACCATGCTGGTCATTTATGAACATTTGAACATCTTGGCCATGTGCTGTTATAATCTCCACCCGGCACAGCCAGAAGAGGACTGGCCACCCCTCATAGCCTGGTTCCTCTCTAGGTTTCTTCCTAGGTTTTGGCCTTTCTAGGGAGTTTTTCCTAGCCACCGTGCTTCTACACCTGCATTGCTTGCTGTTTGGGGTTTTAGGCTGGGTTTCTGTATAGCACTTTGAGATATCAGCTGATGTAAGAAGGGCTATATAAATACATTTGATTTGATTTATTACTCCCTTCAGGGAATCTGACCTGACCTCCTGACCTCAACCCCTCCTTCTCCTAATCCACAGATGTCCATCCGCTTCCCCTAAAGCAATCCTGTGATCTCCTCCTGTCCACCCAGCACATTCCACAGCCACTCTGTCTTTCTACAGATCTCACTCCTTTATATACTCTGCATCTGATCTATCATGTCTTCAATATCTCAAAGTTCAAAGTTTAGCCCGAATCCAACAATAGTCAAAGTTACACTCCCTTTCAGTCGGTCAACTTCGGTACAACATACTATGGGAAAATACAATCACTCCCCATGTCGACCCAAACAGATACTAAATGAAACGGCCCCTAGCAGACCACCCAGACCTGACCCCGCAAGATACGTCAGTTGTCAATTTAGTAATTGTCTTTTGTTTGAAACGCTCCTGTCAATGGTGAGTAAGGACGCACACCTAATTACGCATATAGAAGTAGGACTAGTCTACCTGGCCTGTGTGCAAATGTAGACCTATAAATGAGCCCATTTGGGGATGTCTGATAGTATTTCTGATTGTCTTAATGCACCACCACTAATGAGTTGTGGAGCTTCTCAAATACATTTTTCTTCACCTCAAACAGCAAGTAAACAAAGTCTAATCAAAATCAACTGCGAATGACAATAGTTCCTCAAAGTATTTTCGTAAAATATTTCCAGCTCTCACCCTTTCGATAACCACTCAGCATAAAAGTGAAAAATGTAATGCTCTGATCCAGTGGAAATGTCATAAAACACCTGATTACTTCTTATCCTTTGCACAAATAGCCTACAGCTGTGTCTGTCCCGAATATTTTATACAATGTTGCAAGTTTCAGAGGACCCAATGGATAGTTGATACAATGTTTCAAGTTTATTGTAGACAGGCCATGTGCAGCCAAAGTGATTTCTAGGATATACATTTTTATCAGGATATTTTCTACCTGCAGAATGCAATGTTTTTATTTGTTGGCTTTATGTAGGCAATTCTTTTTCATAGTTGGCAATGGCAATAAAAGTTACTTTTAGATTTGTATTATTTTCATTTAGATTTAGATAGAATGTAGATTAGTCACAGACAAAGATTTTGAGATACTATTATAACCTCTGGTGAGGTTGGGGCGGCAGCGTAGCCTAGTGGTTAGAGCGCTGAACTAATAACCGAAAGGTTGCAAGATCAAATCCCCGAGCTGACAAGGTACAAATCTGTCGTTCTGCCCCTGAACAAGGCGGGCTGTTCCTAGGCTGTCATTGAAAATAAGAATTTGATCTTAACTGACTTGCCTAATAAAATAAAAAAGTTTATGTTGATGACTGGCTCCCTCTGGTCATTTGTGTGTCTTATTTATTTAATCAAACAGTGTGCTTAAAGCATCAGACAAGTTCGGTACATATAGATTTTATAAAAACACATGGGGTGATTGGTAGAAAGAACAGATGACTCTTGGTTGACCAAGATGTATTTTAGTTGGGTACAGCACTAGAATATGATTTTGGGGCTCCCGAGCGGCGCAGCGGGGACTGCATCTCAGTGCTTGAGGCGTCACTACAGACACCCTGGTTCAAATCCAGGCTGTATCACATCCGGCCGTGATTGGGAGTCCCATAGGGCGGCGCACAATGGCCCAGCGTCGTCCGGGGTAGACAGTCATTGTAAATAAGAATTTGTTCTTAACTGACTTGCCAAGTTAAATAAAGGTTACCTTTAAAAAAAAATAAAAAATAGTGTTTCATGACAAACCATTTTTTACAAATCTGTCAAGGCACCAACTTTGAGAAGGGTTGAAAACAAAGGTTTCAAACCAATTCATGAATGCAATTGAATCTAGGTATGTCTTGCCTTTAATGTAAGGGCATGAAAAAAAATTGGCTGAATATTATACAATGACTTATCAACAGCTCTAATAATTTGCCTCCACAGGAAATCTACACTGGCAGTTATAGAATATACTATATAGCCTAGAAACCTGGTTAAACTATCATTATGACATCATGGAAGAATTCTAGAATATTCTATATAGCCTAGAAACCTGGTTAAACTATCATTATGACATCATGGATGAATTCTCAAATATACTATATATCCTAGAAACCTGGTTAAACTATCATTATGACATCATGGATGAATTCTAGAATATACTATATAGCCTAGAAACCTGGTTAAACAATCATTATGACATTGTGGATGAATTCTAGAATATACTATATAGCCTAGAAACCTGGTTAAACGATCATTTTGACATCATGGATGGCCAGTCTGTATTCATAGTGTAGTGAATTCAGGGGGTTGCCCTGAGCTGTCAAGCCAACACCTTATAACTGTTACGCCAAGAAGTCTGAACTTCTTGAAGAGGTCGCTAGGTGTTGAGTTACGGTTGCCACAATAGCTTTCTCTATGAATCTGAGAGTGGTTACACTTCTCCAGCCCCCATCCCTCATCTGTTTACCAAACCAAGTCTCTGGGCAGCCATTTTGTTACTGTTGAAAAACCCACACAACCCAGGAATCTACAATTCAAACAATAACAAATCTGTCATTCCACCACTGTTTTGGTAACAAGATGATTATGGGGTTGGAGAAATGTAACTACAGACTGACGTATGGATGCAAGGACTGAGTATCCATGATATCAACATTATAGTTTTAACCATGTTGAGGCTATACAGTGTTGATTTACATTGTTTCTAAACATTGGAGTAAAAAAAGCTTATTAGGGGTTCTGATGGGGTACAACAGTTGAACTAAGCTCATGAGGCATGTGTTATATTCTTCAAAGAATCAATGGCTATAAATAAATAATTTAAAAGTCACAATATGGATGTAGCAATTGCAGATTTCCGCTTTAACGCCACACATCAGTTCAACAACTGTAGAGTTTGTACCTCTGTTTTTAAGACAGTACTTACTAGTGTTAATCAGGGAACGGTTTCTCAAAACCATCTTACGGCAAAGTTCACCGTTAGAACCATTGGACGCCTTAAGATGCGTTTGGGAAATCGGGCCCAGATATCCAGTTTCCTCCTCCTCCTTTATCGATGTAACAGTCACCTCCCACTCCTCCTCTTTCACTCCATAAACTGCATCCTCCTCTTCTTTTACTGTAACATCCTCCTCCTCTTTCACTCTGAACGCGTCTTTTTCTTCTTTCACAGTAACGGCCTCACCCTCTACTTCTTGTTTTACTGTGATATCCTCCTCTTCTTTAGCAGGAGGAGAGTAGCTTAGTAACCGCATGGTGGGGGATGTTAGCTAGCTATGCTAATTCTAACTTAACCAGCCCGCTAGCTGACTAATAACAACAACACTGTAAATATGAAATTAAATCGGATAACTAACTAGACGACAGAAGTGGTTTTAAAACACAGTTGCTAATATCCACGAAAGCGTCTAAAGAGCTTTACTGGTTCGGCTATTTTGTCTAGCAAGCTACCGAGGTGGCTGATTAACTGTTGCTGATGTTGAAAGAAGCGTTCCGTCCACTACATCACACGTCACACTAACAGCATCGCCTTAAATTCCCACACCGCCATCTGCTGACGGGAGTGGGCAACGCAGTTGAGTAAAATGTATATTTAATTTTCAGACAAAAAGTTAAAGGGTAGGAATCAGGGACGTCGCTAGGCCTAAAATATTCATTAGCCCCCCTTAAATAAATCAATATCAGTCAATATATTTTTTCTGTGATTTATTTTTTTCGTCAACCGTTCCATCGCATCTTAAACTTCTTACCGGGCCGGCACTAGGACCGGGGAGGCTGCTGTACTAGTGATTGTTAGACTTTCTTCAGCAAAGATGGCGGACAGAAATACTAGGAGAGAGGGGTACCCCTACACAGAACTGAACTGGATCAAAGATGGAGGACAGAAATACTAGGAGAGAGGGGTACCCCTACACAGAACTGAACTGGATCAAAGATGGCGGACAGAAATACTAGGAGAGAGGGGTACCCCTACACAGAACTGAACTGGATCAAAGATGGTGGACAGAAATACTAGGAGAGAGGGGTATCCCTACACAGAACTGAACTGGGTCAAAGATGGCGGACAACAATACTAGGAGAGAGGGGTACCCCTACACAGAACTGAACTGGATCAAAGATGGCGGACAGAATTACTAGGAGAGAGGGGTACCCCTACACAGAACTGAACTGGATCAAAGATGGCAGACAGAAATACTAGGAGAGAGGGGTATCCCTACACAGAACTGAACTGGATCAAAGATGGCAGACAGAAATACTAGGAGAGAGGGGTATCCCTACACAGAACTGATCTGGATCAAAGATGGCAGACAGAAATACTAGGAGAGAGGGGTACCCCAACACAGAACTGATCTGGATCAAAGATGGCAGACAGAAATACTAGGATGGAAGCAAATGTAAGGGATTATAATGTCATAACAAATCATGCAAATACATGTACAGTTGACAGGAATGTTAGTTAATGTAGAGACAAACGATTATGCTTTTTTTATCATTAAGTTCATTTACGAAAATTGCAATTTAGCCAGCTAGCTGACTAGCTAACATTAGCCAGCTAGCTGACTAGCTAACATTAGCCAGCTAGCTGACTAGCTAACATTAGCCAGCTAGCTGGCTAGCTTTATGGGTGTTGTGACATGAGTATGAAATTGTAATTCTGGTTGTTTTAGGGAATCCAGAAACAACTAGCAAACCAGGCAGTCGTTTTGTGAAACAGTGGATGTATAGAATCTAGCCAGTTGAAGAATTTACTGCAAATTGAATGTACAATATTGTAAGCTTGCCTTGCTGATATTTGCCATGCAGATAGATGAAATAAACTAGCTAGCTATGTTCTTGCTTATTGTGCAGTGGATGATTGAAATACCTGTATGCCTATGGATGTGTAGCTAGCTATTTAGCCGATCTGTGTATGGACCCAAACGTTTGGTATACATATTAGTTCAGAACCTAGCTATGAACCTCAGCTATCATAGCCAGTTGTATCAACTTCAAAACAGCCTGAATGACATTAATGAAGCCTATGGACTGAGTAGAATATAATATCATGTTGTGCCAAGGATGCAAGTCGTATATACATGTAGTTATTACCATGCATGAGATCCCCACATTGTAGCCTGTACATTTAATATATTCACTGATCATGTACTCTACCTTGGCAAATAAAGGTGCAGTTTAGGTATGAATGTCTTTGAGATTATTTTTCAGTCATATCCAATACCAGGAGTATCAAATTCCAGTCTTTGAATGACGCTGTGTCTGCATTTATGTATTACAATTATACACTTCAACAGTGTTTACCAATCTTGGTCCTGGGACATCAATGGTTACACATTGTAACTAATAGACTAGAAACAGGATTTAACTAGTTAATTCATATATACAGAAATATGTTAAAAACAGAACACTACACTTCCTATGCATCATGTAAATACTCTAACACTGGTTCATCTCAACATCTAATGCCCTTCATCTGCATTGATCTGGTAAACACAGGATAGGTGGAGTATTTCATCACATTACACTTAATTTCAACCAGTAGAGAATGTGAAACACTTTATTGAAAAGCTCATTATCGAAGTGTTATAAATACAAGTTTCAATCTGTACTTCAATGCACATCTGTTGTGCATTATAAAAACAGAGAGAGGTGTAAAAGACAGAAAGGGAAAGAGGTAAGCACATAGGAGCAGGGAAGGCAGCACATGATTAATGAATCACAGTGCTACCTAAATATTCTCTCAGTTCATCACAATTACATAATGGTCTCATGTCGGCCAAAAGGTTCTTAAAAGCAGGTGAGGTGGCGATGATGGGACTGGGGGTTGGCATCCTCTCACATCAAAACATACCTGCAGACGAGAGACAGATGGAGAGAGAGAGCATGTTTAAGCCTTGTGTTTTTAGTTTTTATTCTAACATTGTTAGTCATCAATCAGGAGGTGAAATGCAAAACTGACCTTGGTTAACTCTGGGACTGCTGCATCTCTATCTGTATTTCAATGTAAAGCATCTCTTTAATAATACTTCCTGTATAATATAAACTGACCTGGGATCATTAACTCTGGGACTACTGCATCTCTATCTGTATTTCAATGTAAAGCATCTCTTTAATAATACTTCCTGTTGACCTGACCAAGTGACCTCTCACCTCTGATCATGCTGTGCCCTCTATGTAGCCAGTTCAGATGCAGGAGGGGTTCGCCGACACAGCTGATATAACCTAGAGGATTTTGGGAGAAAGGGAGAGAGGGATGAAGTGAAGAAGAGAAACTGTTATTGAGAAAATAAGGTAGTTAAAGCGACAGTGTTCAACAGGAATCTGTGTGTGGCCTCACCTGGTGTCCACACCACACTAAGTGGCTGCAGATTACTTTATGCTGAAAAACATGAACGGACACACAAGGACAAACAATACAGCGTAGTTATAGAAATAATGAAGTGTCTTACTATTCTCCATGGTTGGCCCTCTTGCCTATTCTTTGAAGGTGGAAGGAGCCACAGTTATACACCTGAGCCTGTTTACTGCACAACACAATCCATCAATCAGATTGATACATGAGTGTGTAGGTGTGGGTTATAGGGTGTCTAATTGTTCTAAATGTTTTCAATATGGGTGACTTAAAATAGCCTGTTTTGTTTTTTGCACAGACATCACACCCTTACCTAAATAGCACCCTCACCTGAGAAGTAGAAATCAAAGGGAGAGAAACTGTGAATTGAATAACTGCAGTTGACATAGCTAAGTAAATGGAAGAATACTCTTATTGCAATGTGAATGGCTCTTAAAAGAGCCTTTGGTTGTGCATAGTGTAGTCTATGGTGTTGCCAGGGAACAGCACCCTCTTTGAAGAAGTAGGAGGTGAAGATCTCCTGCAGACGGATTGCCTCTCTTGCTGCATTGTTGGACCCCATCCTTGAAACATCCTGCAGAGCAGCAGACTCCTCCTCTGGCACACGGCGGCGAGCTGCAGATCCCCTCCTGGTCCTCGTGTCCATCCTCATGAAGTTACGCAGTACACAGGTAGCCTTCACACACCTGAATTCCTCCAGGAGGCAGTCCCAGATGACCCTGGTCACTCAACCTTGCAGTGCCCTACACGGTAACTGTAGGCAATTGTTTTGAAGGAATCTCCAGTTACAAGGTATCTGTAGGAATATGGAAGACAATGTAATTATTAGACTGTTACATCACCAGGTCATTGTGGATTACTAAAGTATAATATCCCTGATAACAAATCATGATAACATTGGATTGATAGATGCTTGGGCACACATATGTACATGTGTAGCATGTGACAATAACAGGATCATATCAAGGATGGCATCACAAATGAATACATAAATACCACTTGAAGCTTGATAATGAGTTGATCATTTGAATCAGCTGTGCAGTGCTAAGGCAAAAACAAAAATGTGCCCTTCTTTGAGTCCCCAGGACTGAGAACCACTGCTCTTCATTGGGACCTCTTCATATGTATACTGGCTTTCATAGCGTTCTTTATCTGAGGACAGAAAACCTCACAAGAAACAGACTTCATTATAGTCAAATTACACCACACTGAATATTATGTTACTATTATCTCCGTCCTCACTTCTAGGGACAGGAACAACACAAAAGTAACTGCCCTATCCAGAATAGTCTACTCTCTCACTGACAGTTGGGGCTGCTAACCTTTCACCCTCCTACATGGCTGTTAGCTAGCTACCTACAAATGCATTTGGAGTTTTTTTTTTACAGTGACAAATAGATAGATAGCTAATATGAAGTTAGCTAGCTAAGTGAATTAAATATCACCAGCTACCTATCTATCTATAAAGTATTTAAAGTTGGCTAGATAGCTCATTTAGCAGCTCATTTGAGTTAGCCTGCACTGTAGCTATTTAGCTAATAATACGTTGTTTTTTTTACATTTTCAAAATCTATTTACTTACTTACTTGAATTGGTTCTCCCAGCCATGTGGACATTTGGAAACAGGGCAGAAAAGTTTGTCACCAGAGCGTTTTAGAGGATATTACTATTGAACTATGTACCCATTTAATAACCAGACCTTCATACAAACTTGCTCTGCTGAATTCTTGACGGAGTCACAATGGGCGGCCTAAGAGGCATCTAGTCCATCTGCTGACTGGACGCAGTTCAGTAAAATGTACATTTTATTTTCAGACAAGTTAAAGTGTAGGAAGCATGAGTTTTTACTCACCAGTGTAACAACACAGTGTGGTTAAAGACTTAGTAACTTAGTTGAAGCCACGATCTGGTTACCTATAAGTACAAACAGTTATGTTTTTGCGTTTTACATATTTCTTAACTTATTTCCAGATATCATCTAAACTACCCACAATGCACTATTTCTCAACGTCATATGGAGGATCTACTCTGTGCTACAGAGTTTGTATGCTAGCTCGGTAGCTAGCTCCAACTTGTCAACATTAGCCACACCTCATGCTTTCATGTACTGTGTGGTTGTGTTATCTAGTGGGAACCCATGAGTGCAAACGATTGGTTTAATATGAAGTTCTACATTTGAAGTTATTTCTGTTGTAGTTTACATCATAGGGAATTGGCTGGTCCTCCATATTACATCACACCTGACTTTGTCATTCTTCTGAATTCTGATTGGTTTTATGTAATAACTCCAAAAATAGAACAGTGAGGTGTAACTTTACATTGGGACTTAAAAATATTTTATTTGATATTTTATAAACAATAGAAAACATACACATACAAATGACAACATCATATAAACATTAACTACATCACACCTGTCCAGACCCACTAGAACACACCTCCATCTCCATTAACTACATCACACCTGCCCAGACTCACTAGAACACACCTCCATCTCCAGCGCCCGCATCAGCACCATTTAATTTCTCTCACTTCCAACTTTTAGATAATAAAGCATTTTACCTTTCTTTTGAATTAACAACAGAGGATTGGTTGATTTCCATGTTTTAATTAAGTATAATATTTAAGATGATTGATGAGAAAAGTATCGTCCAACCATCGGGTATCTCACTGTATCCCCATATGCCATGTCTTGAAATATACAGACAGACGGATTAAAAGTAATTTTACATTATAATACTGTACTTCTGACAGCCAACTTTCTAACTCCTCCCATAACTTTATGACATCATAACATTCCCAGAAGGATTATTGAGTCATTGTTAGTTTTACACTGAAGACATGACTCTGCTGTTGTGCTGTAGAATTAGGGGATTTTGTCTCTTGTATAATAAGGGACTATCATCTGTCCCAACATCACAGGCCACAGACTTTGATAAAGACTTCCAAAAGTTTTTCCGCCGTTTGAGATCGACTGAGTTTTTTTTTTACACCTGCCAATGTTATTCCATTGAACGAGACAAGTTACCAGACAGGACATATTGCTAATGCTCTTCCTATTGATAACCTGAATGACAATTAACTAGTGGGCGGTGGTCGTGATGACGGCCTATTCGATGTCCATCGGGATTCCCCCAAAAAAGAAGACGCTCTGGATTGATCACTGGAGTCAGATGTGAAGGAGGAGGTTGATCACCAGGAGTCAGATGTGAAGGAGGAGGTTGATCATCAGGAGTCAGATGTGAAGGAGGAGGTTGATCATCAGGAGTCAGATGTGAAGGAGGAGGTTGATCATCAGGAGTCAGATGTGAAGGAGGAGGTTGATCATCAGGAGTCAGATGTGAAGGAGGAGGTTGATCATCAGGAGTCAGATGTGAAGGAGGAGGTTGATCACCAGGAGTCAGATGTGAAGGAGGAGGTTGATCATCAGGTGTCAGATGTGAAGGAGGAGGTTGATCATCAGGAGTCAGATGTGAAGGAGGAGGTTGATCATCAGGAGTCAGATGTGAAGGAGGAGGTTGATCATCAGGAGTCAGATGTGAAGGAGGAGGTTGATCATCAGTGAACCTCTAGGATTGTGGCTGGGCTGGCATTTACACTTCCAGCTTGGTCATATATTTTGATACTTTGAATGTTGATATTGTGAACTTATGTTATATATTTTTCCTCCTGTTTCAGGAAGTGATGTCACTAAGTACTGCCCCTATATATACAGTGCATTTGGAAAGTTTTCAGACTCCTTCACTTTTTCCACATTTTGCTACGTTACAGCCTTATTCTGAAATGGATTAAATCAATATTTTACCCTGAATCTACACACAATACCCCATAATGACATCACAATAGCCCATAATGACATCACAATCCCCCAGAATGACATCACAATACCCCATAACAACAAAGCAAAAACAGGTTTTTATAAATGTTTCAAATGTAAGAAAAACAACTGAAATATCACATTTACATACAGTACCAGTCAAAAGTTTGGACTCACCTACTCATTCAAGGGTTTTTATTTGTACTATTTTCTACATTGTAGAATAATAATGAAGACATCAAAACTATGAAATAACACATATGGAATCATGTAGTAAGCAAAAAAATATATTTTATATTTGAGATATTTTAAAGAAGTCACCCTTTGCATTGATAACAGCTTTGCACACTCGTGGCATTCTCTCAAACAGCTTCATGAGATAGTCACCTGGAATTAATTTCAATTAAATGTTAATTTGTGGAATTTCTTTCCTTCTTAATGCATTTGAGCCAATCAGTTGTGTTGGGACAAGGTATGGCTGGCTCTCATGAGGATTGCCACAGGAAAGGAAGATCCAGAGTTACCTCTGCTACAGAAGATACGTTCATTAGAGTTAACTGCACCTCAGATTGCAGTCCAAATAAATGCTTCACAGAGTTCAAGTAACAGAAACATCTCAACATCAACTGTTCAGAGACTGCGTGAATCAGGCCTTCATGGTTGAATTGCTGCATGCAAAAACACTGTTTACAAAAGCGTTGTTATTAAAGAACAAGAAAGACAGCACACTGTTTACAAAAAATTTGTTTTTCTTTCAAAAACAAGGACATTTCTAAGTGACCCCAAACGTTTGAACGGTAGTATACATCTACATGATGTATTGTTACACCATGTAGGAGCAGTATAGACCTAGTCTGTTCATTATATACATCTACATGATGTATTGCTACACCATGTAGGAGCAGTATAGACCTAGTCTGTTCATTATATACATCTACATGATGTATTGTTACACCATGTAGGAGCAGTATAGACCTAGTCTGTTCATTATATACATCTACATGATGTATTGCTACACCATGTAGGAGCAGTATAGACCTAGTCTGTTCATTATATACATCTACGTGATGTATTGTTACACCATGTAGGAGCAGTATAGACCTAGTCTGTTCATTATATACATCTACGTGAAGTATTGTTACACCATGTAGGAGCAGTATAGACCTAGTCTGTTCATTATATACATCTACATGATGTATTGTTACACCATGTAGGAGCAGTATAGACCTAGTCTGTTCATTATATACATCTACATGATGTATTGTTACACCATGTAGGAGCAGTATTGACCTACAGTAGCTGGCTACTTATTTAGATTTGGTTTGACTTAATGAAACTGTCTTAACTTGCTGTAGTAAACATTTTAAATTCGCACTAATCAATCAACACATTCAGGTCTTTGTATGTCTCAATATAATAGTATTATTTAATTAAATCCATGTAAAATAATCTTTGTCTGAAAATAAAATCTGATCCTCAACTGCGTTTCCCTCCAGTCAGCAGACGGCGATGTGCGTCTTTCAGGCGATGCTGCCAGCGTGACGTATAATCTAGTGGACGGTTCTTCATAAACAGCTCGTCAACCACCTCGGTAGCTTGCTAGCCAACATAGCCGAAAGATTCAAGCTATTTAGACGCTTTCGGTGTATATTAGCTACTATGTTTAAGACACGCTTCTGTCGTATCTACTTGTTAACCTATTTCATTTAATATTACGTTATTTTGTATTAGTCAGCTATAGTAGCTGGCTGGTTAAGTTAGCACTAGCCTAGTCGCTAATGATAGCTAGCTAGCTAACATCCCCGAACATGAGCTCCCTAAACTACTCCCCTCATGTAAAAGAAGAGGAGGTCTACTGGACGGAGAAAGAAGCTCTGGGGCTGAACATTGTCGTGAAAGAGGAGAAGGAAGAGGAGGATGTTACAGTAAAACAAGAAGTAGATGGTGAGGATGTTACAGTGAAAGAAGAAGAGAAAGACGTTTCAGTGAAAGAAGAGGAAGACGCGTTCAGAGTGAAAGAGGAGGAGGATGTTACTGTGAAAGAGGAGGATGTAGTTTTTGGAGTGAAGAAGGAAGGAGAGATTACTGTCACATTGAAAGATGAAGAGGAGGAGATAGGAGATCTGAGTAACACCAGTAAGTACCACATTCAATTTGTTTTTAACTTTGGATATTCGGAGTTGGCTCGTCAATACCTCTTCAACGGAGGGCCCTGGGATGATGACTGATATGTCTAGAATCAGACGATGTAGAGAACAAGCTGTAATATTCATATGTGAATACATACTGAATTATAATTGCATGCATTTTACCGCCGTATCCTACTGTGCAGTGATTGGTTAAGACCACCCAGACGGTTAGGTCATGGGCAGTTGATCGTGGTTGGAGATAGGCGAACATGCAGTTGTAGCTAGTTAATAAAGAGTTATGATAAGAAACATCCTGTAGTTCTCAGCCATAAAAGAAATGGAGCCACCAAAGAACCGTGCAGAGCTGGAAACAGTGCTTGGCATGGTCAACTACTTAGCCAAGTTCGCACCCAGCCTCTCCAATGCTAATGCACCCCTGCGTCAACTGCTAAAGCAGTCCAGTGAGTTTCTTTGGGACAAGCAACACGACATTGCTTTCCAGAATGTGAAAGACTTGATCACGAGAGAACCAGGACCAATCCTTGCCTACTACGACCCCAACAAAGAGCTCAGACTCCAAGTGGACGCGTCGAAGTATGGACTAGGTGCAGTGCTACTGCAAGAAGGAAAGCCCATCGGCTACGCTTCCAAATCTCTCACAGACTGTGAAATCAACTACGCCCAAATCGAAAAGGAGCTCTATGCCATTCTGTTCGGATGTAAACGTTTCCATCAGTACGTATATGGACGACAAGTCATTGTGGAATCCGACCACAAGCCCCTTGAGTCAATCATGAGGAAACCACTAGCTGCAGCCCCGCCAAGGCTACAGAGAATGATCCTTCAACTACAAAAATACGACTTCACAATCACTCACCGTCCAGGCAAAGACATCCCTGTCGCAGACACACTCTCCAGGAAGTTTCTTACCTACAAGGACAGCAGCCTCAGTGAGGGCATGGACATGCAAGTGCACACTGTGTACAGCAACTTACCAGTTAGTGACACGAAACTGAAGGAGATCCAAGCAGAAACAGACAAGGACTCACAACTCACACAGCTGAGGGAAGTCATACAGGATGGATGGCCTGAGGAGAGGAGAAAACGCCCTCAGAGCGTCTCAGAATTCTGGAACCATCGTGATGAACTATCACAGATCAACGGAATCATTTTCAAAGCAGAGAAAATCATTATTCCTACCAGTCTCAGAGAAGAGATTTTGACAAAGATCCATGCTGGACACATGGGCATGGAAAAGTGCAAACAGAGAGCACGGGACATTTTGTTTTGGCCTGGAATGTGCAAACAAATAGAGGACATTGTTGGTAGATGCACCATCTGTCTTGAAAGACGCCCCTCAAACACCAAAGAGCCAATGTTACCTCACTGTATCCCAGACCAACCCTGGCAGGTCATGGCAACCAATGTGTTCACCTGGAACAATGAGGACTACATCGTAACAGTGGACTACTACAGCAGATACTTCGAACTCGACAAGCTTCACAGCACCACATCTGCAGCTGTGATACACAAGCTGAAAGCAGCCTTTGCCAGGCATGGCATTGTAGAGACTTTAATATCTGACAATGGGCCCTGTTACAAATCAAATGAGTTTGAATCCTTCACAAAAGCATGGGAATTCACACATGTCACCACAAGCCCACATTACCCTCAAAGTAATGGCCTTGCTGAAAAATCTGTGCAGATTGCTAAATCACTCATGGACAAAGCAAAAGCAGACAAGAGAGACCCCTACCTCAGTCTCCTTGAATACCGCAACACTCCAGTTGACAACTTCAAATCACCAGCCCAGCTGTTGATGAGCCGCAAACTTCGCTCAACCCTTCCCAGCACCAACCAGAGGTTGTCAGCTACAAGGAAATGCATGGAAAACGTGCACAGAGACAACAACAACAAAAGCGATACTACGACAGGTCAGCTAGACCACTGCCACCACTGATCGACGGAGAGTCAGTTAGAATCCAGGAGCATGGCCTCTGGAAACCAGCAGTCGTCATCCAGCCAGCTGACACTGAACGTTCATATCACGTCCGCACAGCAGAAGGAGCAGTGTACCGCCGCAATCGTCGTCACTTACTGAACACAAAAGAACAACACACTGATGAGATGAACTGTTCCCCTGAAAGAGAATGTGATGGACTAAACACACACACAGCACAACATACACCACACTTACCTGCAACACCACCAGAGCTGTTGACTGACACAGAAGCATGCTCAACATCATATCGCACAAGGTCAGGAAGAGAGGTCAAGCCCAGAGCTGTCCTCGACCTGTGAAATGTCAAAGGGTGTAGGCGGATCGCTGCCCTAAAAGAGTTCCAGACTGTAAACTTGTTATTGAAAGTTGACTTGACATGCTTTGGTATTGTATTTGTTTGAAATGTTAAGATGTCATTTCTACAGTGAAAGCTGAGTTGCTGAGAATCCCTTGTTTGAAAAGTAACAGTATGTTGGATCATTGTTTCAGAGTCTGTTGATTCAGTTGGTGTAGTATGCAATATAAATGGTTACTTACCTTGAGTTCAAACTACAGAGCATGTATCCAAAAGAAAAGCTTAGAATATGTAAAACATTTGTATTTTGTTTAAAAGAAGGGGGATGTAATATTCATATGTGAATACATACTGAATTATAATTGGATGCATTTTACCGCCATATCCTACTGTGCAGTGATTGGTTAAGACCACCCAGACGGTTAGGTCATGGCCAGTTGATCGTGGTTGGAGATAGGCTAACATGTAGTTGTAGCTAGTTAATAAAGAGTTATGTTAAGAAACATCCTGTAGCTCTGTGTTTTATTATTTTGTACAAAGCGTACAAAACAAGACACAAGCTACCCCTTGTTTTCTCCGTTCCGTTTCCTAAAAGTGACTTAACATATATATTTGAGAAGGGTCTATCTGCTGACCGCAGACTGAGGGGCACGGCATGTAGTGATTTTAATGTAGTGATGTTTTACTACACACCGTGTCCTCCAATAGAGCCATGTGAGAGTTGGGTTGGCTACACCAAAGATTATGGATATACTGACAAGATGTCTCTCCGTCCTAACAAGGGGAGTCGTTGTCCACAAAGCTGCGCTGTGGGTTGTCTCACTCCCACCTACCCTGTCTTTGGATTGGTGGATTCATGTTATTATTGTAATCTATTGTTTACATTCTATGAGGGTTGTTGACGTCAACCGCCTGAATTCAATCGAGAGAGATGCTAAGCTACTAGCTTGAATATGCATAGCAATCTGGAGACAACTCCTTTAGTGTTTTACTTGAACTCACCATTCTAAACAGTCCACCTGGTAGAGGTTCATATCTGACAGAGATGAACACACCGTTCTATACAGTCCACCTGGTAGAGGTTCATATCTGACAGAGATGAACACACCGTTCTATATAGTCCACCTGGTAGAGGTTCATATCTGACAGAGATGAACACACCGTTCTATACAGTCCACCTGGTAGAGGTTCATATCTGACAGAGATGAACTCACTGTTCTATACAGTCCACCTGGTAGAGGTTCATATCTGACAGAGATGAACACACCGTTCTATATAGTCCACCTGGTAGAGGTTCATATCTGACAGAGATGAACACACCGTTCTATATAGTCCACCTGGTAGAGGTTCATATCTGACAGAGATGAACACACCGTTCTATACAGTCCACCTGGTAGAGGTTCATATCTGACAGATGAAAATCTCTTTTAGAAACTTAGAAAGAGGGGGAGTCTAAAGCTGCAACAACTAGGATTGTGCTTTTGGCTTCTGGACAACGAAATAATGTTGAAATGAAAGCCAATAGAACAGGAGAGAAATGACATAGTGGTGGGTCCAATAGAACAGGAGAGAAATGACATAGTGGTGGGTCTAATAGAACAGGAGAGAAATGACATAGTGGTGGGTCTAATAGAACAGGAGAGAAATGACATAGTGGTGGGTCTAATAGAACAGGAGAGAAATGACATAGTGGTGGGTCTAATAGAACAGGAGAGAAATGACATAGTGGTGAGTCCAATAGAACAGGAGAGAAATGACATAGTGGTGGGTCTAATAGAACAGGAGAGAAATGACATAGTGGTGGGTCTAATAGAACAGGAGAGAAATGACATAGTGGTGGGTCTAATAGAACAGGAGAGAAATGACATAGTGGTGGATCTAATAGAACAGGAGAGAAATGACATAGTGGTGGGTCTAATAGAACAGGAGAGAAATGACATAGTGGTGGGTCCAACAGGTAAATAAATGTAAATAAATGTACCCAAATGATATAATTACTCCTGTCTATACAAAAATAAATAAAATACTTCACCAGAAAGCATGATGTTGCCACAGAGGAATCAGGGATCATTAGCTTCTTAATTCATTTTTTTTTTAGCTGTGTTTGGTTTCAAATCACAAGCTTGTAGGCTTATGCCTATTTGGGATGGAATCAGGGTTTATTTATTTATTTCACCTTTATTTAACCAGGTGGCCAGTTGAGAACAAGTTCTCATTTACAACTGCGACCTGGCCAAGATAAAGCAAAGCAGTGCGACAAAAACAACAGAGTTACACGTGTGATAAACAAACGTACAGTCAATAACACAATAGCTAATTCTATCATCGCCGGCATGTGTAAATTAAGTAAGGAGGGAAGGCAATAAATGGGTAATTACAGAGGTAATTACAGTTCAACAATTAACACTGGAGTGATATGAAGAAAAAAAAATAGCTGTGTTTGAATGAACAAATGTCACCAGTAGTAAATGTACCATTACTTCCTGTCATTTGGTTACATTCATTTCTGTTAATGTATTAATTACAGTCATTTATCGTTGTCATTCTCGGAGTGGAAATGTTGTCTGTTCAAAACCTGCTACACTTGTGAGAAACCAGTTTTGGTTTATTTCAGAACCATCATTTACAAGATTTGTCCATTTTTTTCATTGTCTTTTTGTTTGGAGTTCTCCATGTGAGCAATGAGCATGTCTGGTTTCTCTGTCCTGATCATGTTGAGGGAGCGTGTGTCTGGTTTCTCTGTCCTGATCATGTTGAGGGAGCGTGTGTCTGGTTTCTCTGTCCTGATCATGTTGAGGGAGCGCGTGTCTGGTTTCTCTGTCCTGATAATGTTGAGGGAGCGCGTGTCTGGTTTCTCTGTCCTGATCATGTTGAGGGAGCGCGCACCCATTTCCCAATATGAATGAGACCCCCTTCACCGCTAGGCTAGGCCTCACTCCAACGACAACAGAATGAGATCAGATTCCAGTTCCACATTATAAAAATGAACTTCCATGCAACCATCTCCAGGCCTTGTACTAACACACTGGAACCAGTTGTATTGTACTGACACACTGGAACCAGTTGTCTTGTACTGACACACTGGAACCAGTCGTCTTGTACTGACACACTGGAACCAGTTGTCTTGTACTGACACACTGGAACCAGTTGCCTTGTACTGACACACTGGAACCAGTCGCCTTGTACTGACACACTGGAACCAGTTGTCTCGTACTGACACACTGGAACCAGTCGCCTTGTACTTACACACTGGAACCAGTTGCTGAAGTGTCAAAGACAAAACACCCTCCAACATGAAGGGCTTCCCCGGTATAGTACTGTAGAAACACCCTCCAACATGAAGGGCTTCCCCAGTATAGTACTGTAGAAATACCCTCCGACATGAAGGGCTTCCCCGGTATAGTACTGTAGAAACACCCTCCAACATGAAGGGCTTCCCCAGTATAGTACTGTTTTAAGGTTATACCAAGGATAATTTTGACTTTCTGATTTTGAATTGTAAGACCAATGGAAGAATCAACAAAAAATATTCAAAAGTTAATTTATGTCAAACAATGATTTGTCCATACTGCTATAACCCACAGTAACATATTGGATAACATTCACAACATTGAACAACAGTAACCATAGTAACACATTGGATAACATTTAGAACATGGAACAACAGTAACCATAGTAATACATTGGATAACATTCACAACATGGAACAACAGTAACCATAGTAACACATTGGATAACATTCACAACATGGAACAACAGTAACCATAGTAACACATTGGATAACATGGAACAACAGTAACCATAGTAACATTGTTTCCCCCAGAACAGCTAAAGGAAGTTTGTTCTGAAGTGTCTGTCCTGTATCTGAGAGATAAAATAACAAATATTTTAAAAAAAATGTGCATGTCTTCAACCCCTTATTTATGTCACTAAACAGTCTTTCCGCATTTTATTATGTTACAGCCTTATTCTACTATGGATTAAATAAATAAAAATCCTCATCAATCTGCACACAATACCCCATAATGACATCACAATACCCTTAATGACAAAGCGAAAATAGGTTTTTAGAAAAAAGTCACATTTATTAATAACAAAAAACAGAAATACCTTGTTTCCATAAGTGTTCAGACCCTTTGCTATGAGACTTGAAATTGAGCTCAGGTGCATCCAGTTTCCATTGATCATCGTTGAGATGTTTCTACAACTTGATTGGAGTCCACCTGTGGTAAATTTAAATTGATTGGACATGATTTGGAAAGGCACACACCTGTCTGGCTGCTACAGCCTTCTGAAGCGATACGCCATCCCATCTGGTTTGCGCTTAGTGGGACTATCATTTGTTTTTCAACAGGACAATGACCCAGCACGCTGCATCAGATGACCTGGCCTCCACAATCACCCGATCTCAACCCAATTGAGATGAGTTGGACCGCAGAGTGAAGGAAAAGCAGCCAACAATTGCTCAGCATATGTGGGAACTCCTTCAAGACTGTTGGAAAAGCATTCCAGGTGAAGCTGGTTGAGAGAATGCCAAGAGTGTGCAAAGCTGTCAAAGGCAAAGGGTGGCTACTTTGAAGAATCTAAAATATATTTTGATTTGTTTACCACTTTTTTGGTTACATGATTCCATATGTGTTATTTCATGGTTTTGATGTCTTCACTATTATTCTACAATGTAGAAAATAGTAAAAATAAAGAAAACCCCTGGAATGAGTAGGTGTGTCCCAACTTTTGACTGGTACTGTATATCTCATGAATGTTTTTACATTCAGTTACAAAAAGTCACTAATCACTTCTTCCATAGGCAAACGTAAGGAAAGCTTTTTTTTAATCAAAAGGGATGCTGTCAAATATTGATTGAATTCAAATGGATTTACCTAGCCTACAAAGCACTACAGCCACTCTGTGATGATCAGTTCTGCTCTTTTATTGAGGGATCTAGTCTAGATTAAACCTCATAGGAAGACAGTTTTATCATGTGGAGGTTTCATTCAGGTCTCTGTTTAAGAGATACTCTGTTTGTCTTTGGCAGGAGAGAAACCAGACTCTCACTCTGACAGCAGGAAGAGTCCTTCAGGGGAACCAGACACAGAGACGCCCAAACCAGTGAGACATCACCACTGCTCCCACTGTGAAAAGAGTTTTCGCTGGTTAGGGAACCTAAAACTGCATGAGAGGACACACACTGGAGAAAAGCCTTTCCAATGCGCCCAGTGTGGAAAGAGTTTTGCTGTGTTAGCTAACCTGAAGAGGCACAAGAGAATACACACAGGAGAAAAGCCTTTCCAATGTTCCCAGTGTGAAAAGAGTTTTACTAAGATAGGGCAATTAAAAGAGCATGAGAGAATACACAAAGGAGAAAAGCCTTACCAATGTTCCCAGTGTGGAAAGAGTTTTGCCGTGTTAGCTAACCTGAAAAGGCATGAGAGAATACACACAGGAGAAAAGCCTTATCACTGTTTCCACTGTGGAATGGGTTTTATTCAGTTATGGGACCTACAAGCTCATGAGAGGATACACACAGGAGAAAAGCCTTTCCAATGTTCCCAGTGTGGAAAGAGTTTTACTCAGATAGGGCACCTGAAAGCTCATAAGAGGATACACACAGGAGAAAAGCCTTTCCAATGTTCCCAGTGTGGAAAGAGTTTTACTCAGACAGGGCACCTGAAAGCTCATAAGAGGATACACACAGGAGAAAAGCCTGCTCCCAGTGTAAAAATAGATTTTCACGAATGGCGGACCTAAAAGCTCATGAGAGGATAGAGAGGAGAAAATCCTTTCCAATGCTCCCAGTCTGGAAAGGGGTTTACCTGGTTAGGGAGCCTGAAGGAGCATAAGAGGACACACACGATAAAAGTCCTACCACTGCTCTCTCTCCGTGTGGAAGGACATTCAGAGAACCTGAAATCAAATGAGAGAATAGAAAGGCTGTATTCTGACTCATATTTTTGACTGAGAATTTGTGTTTTTGTTTATGCCACATGAAATCATATTGTGTATGATTACACCTGTCTACATAAGGTCCCACAGTTGACAATGCATGTCAGAGCAAACACCAAGCAATGAGGTCGAAGAAATTGTCCTTAGAGCTCCGAGACTGGATTGTGTCGAGGCATAGATCTGGGGAATGGTACCAAAAAATGTCTGCAGCATTGGTCCCCAAGAACACAGTGGCCACCATCATTCTTTAATGAAAGAAGTTTGGAAGACTCTTCCTAGAGCTGGCCACACGGCCAAACTTCACAATCAGGGGAGAAGGGCCTTCGTCAGGGAAGGGACCAAGAACCCGATGGTCACTCTGACAGCTCTAGAGTTCCTCTGTGGAGATGGGAGAACCTTCCAGAGGGACAACCATCTCTGCAGCACTCCATGTTGTTTGTCAGCTAACTGGTTTGCTAAGTTAGCTTAGAACTAGGCTAGTCGCAAATGCTAGCTAGCTAACATCTCCGACCATGAGTTCACTAAGCTACTCTCCTCCTGCTAAAGAAGATGAAGAAGAGGTCTGCTGGACGGAGAAAGAAACTCTTGTGAAAGAGGATGAGGAAGAAAAGGCTGTTACAATACAAAAACAAGTAGAGGGTGAGGCTGTTACAGTGAAAGAAGAAGAGAAAGACGTTTCACTGAAAGAAGAGGAAGACGCTTTCAGAGTGAAAGAGGAGGAGGATGTTACAGTAAAAGAAGAGAAGGTAGAGAAAGAGGAGGAAGCAGTTTTTGGAGTGAAAGAGGAGGAGGGGGAGGTGACTGTCACATTGCAGGAAGAAGAGGAGGTTGGAGATCTGATTAACACCAGTAAGTACCTCTGCAGTCGTTGAACCAATATGCAGTAAAGGGGTTCTACACTTTAATGTTGTTCTGTAGGAATGGCTGAAGCTACACTGTAACGTGTAGAACATCAAGAGTGGACCATCAACAAAACATTAACAATTGATCAAATGCATCCAATGACAATGCCTGAAATACTGTAGTCCTCAATATCTCCTATTAGATTAGCCCAAGATGTTCTCTTAAAGGGGCAATCAGCAGTTGTTACATCCATTTTGGGACTTATACATTAATGATATGTACCAATTGTTTCTTTAAGAAATCCCTTATAAATGCCTAATGAGCTTAGTTCAACTGTCGTACCCCATCAGAACCCAAAATATAAGCTTTTCTTTACTCCAATGTTTGTCCAATATATAAACACTGTATATCCTCAAAACATGGTTAATATTATAATGTTGATATCATGGATGGTTACATTTCTCCAGCCCCATCCCTCTTTATTTTACCGAAACGCGCAGGGAGTACGCTTTGTTATTGTTTCTACTGCTGATTGCTGCCCCCGTTACTCCTCAAGGTCCAAGGACTGTATGTTATTTTCAGAGGTAGACTGTCTCTGGCAGACAAAATAGCCAAATATTCCATCTAAATGTGAATCGATTCTCAATTGCGATACGTTTCTAGAAACATAAATTGCTGTACTTTCATATCACATCTAAATAGGTAACCAGTTGCGACGCCCCAAACGGTAAACCAAATTCATTTCTAGTCATTTCTCCTTCCTTCAGGATTCTTTTTCTTCTTTGGACTTTATATGGCGGTTGGCAACCAACTTTAAGGTGCATTACCACCATCAACTGGACTGGAGTGTGGACCTCAGTTCATATTTTAATCACCCACGTGGGTATATACCAAGACAGTCATGAAGAGGGCACAACAAAACCTTTTCCCCCTCAGGAAACTGAAAAGATTTGGCATGGGTCCCCAGATCCTCAAAAGGTAATACAGCTGCACCATCGAGAGCATCCTGACCGGTTGCATCACAGCCTGGTATGGCAACTGCTCGGCATCTGACTGTAAGGCGCTACAGAGGGTAGTGTGAATGGCCCAGTACATCACTGGGGCCAAGCTTCCTGCCATCCAGGACCTATATAATAGGCGGTGTCAGAGGAAAGCACACAATTGTCAAAGACTCCAGTCACCCAAGTCATAGACTGTTTTCTCTGCTACCGCACGGCAAGCAGTACCGGAGCGCCAAGTCTAGGGCCAAAAACCTCCTCAACAGCTTCTACCCCCAAGCCATAAGACTGCTGAACAATTCATAAAATCACCACCGGACAATTAACATTGAACCCCCCCCTTTTGTGCACTGCTGCTACTCGCTGCTTGTTTGATCCCTATGCATAGTCACTACGCCCCCACCTTCATGTACAGATTACCTCAACTAGCCTGTACCCCTGCACACTGACTCGGTACCGGTGCCCCCTGTATATAGCCTCATTATTGTTATTCTCATTGTGTTACTTTTTATTATTACTTTTTATTTTAGTCTACTAGGTAAATGTTTTCTTCTTGAACTGCACTGTAGGTTAAGGGCTTGTAAGTAAAGCATTTCACGGTAAAGTGGGGCGGCAGTGGTTAGAGCATTGGACTAGTAACCGAAAGGTTGCAAGTTCAAATCCCCGAGCTGACAAGGTAGAAATCTGTCGTTCTGCCCCTGAACAAGGAAGTTAACCCATTGTTCCTAGGCCGTCATTGAAAATAAGAATTTGTTCTTAACTGACTTGCCTAGTAAAATAAAGGTAAAAAAAGTCAAAGTTGGTATCTTGACGGATTTGTAAAAAACGGTTTGTCATAAAACACTATATATATATTTTTTAAATGTTGCTGACACCCCTCCCCAGAGGTGTCTCATTATTGGGATTCATTGCTGATTCCTACCTGTAGCTCACTATGAGGTGTCTAGTGATACAGGTTAAGGGCCCTGTTGGAGATTGGTGGTTGGTAGCGGAGTCGAGGGAACAAGCAGGGTTGGACACGGCCATGTTATTATCCCACACACAGTCTCTGTGGTTCATATGAACCCCATTTCTGGGAATTAGATTTGATTACAAATCTCCCCTGTCTGTTACCACAGAAGGGTTCCATCTGTCCCATTCCCAGCTAGGGTACGAGGCGCTTTGTCACCAGTACCTATGACTGGTTGATAGGGGAAACCTCCATGCTTATTATAGAAAATGTAATTAGGGGAAACTATTTAGTCAACTGAAATAAAATAACAAACCTGTTTGAAAAATGAAAACTATTCCAAAACTATCTTTGACTCCAAAACTAAAATAGCCTAAAATAATAACCAGCATGAATTATGTTCAGTTTGAATAATTTATATCTTAACTTTGGGCAAAAATAGAATTGTGTTTTAAAAAGTTTTTATGTGGTTTTAAAGCTTCTGAACCTGGTGGCTGGTAAATGCTGCCATGGGATGGCAATGTTTCAAATAGACCTAGCTTGTGTATCACTATCACTTGCTATCACCAGAAATACTTTAAGAAATGAGGATATAGAAAATTCCTTTCGATTTGTATTAACAGCTTAAAGAAAAAAACATAACCATGAATTACCATCCGTGAACAAGAAGCACAACATTACAAATATTTTCAGAGATGTGAGATAATTAACTTGTTCTCTGTAATATCGTATAGCTTTGCAATCATGACATTACGTACTTTCAAGGAAAATAGGCATGTTTCTCAACTCATACCCTGACTTTAAAAAGGGATTTAGTGAGAATTAGTTTAGGAACTGCGTGTCACAGCATGACAATGTGAACGCGATTGGTCGAAAGTCTCTTGGACGGGCATTATATACGCTTTGACATTTTCTGGAATAGTTTTTCTTTGAAAACGTTTTTGTTTACTTGCCCGCCTATTGAATTTGGAATGCACTGTACTGTTCATCTCTGAAACTCACTGAGATAATTCCTTTGATACAGCAGTAGCAAACTGGTATATAACATCTACAGAAAAGACAGGAATGCTTATGGGGGAGGTGTTACTGTATACAGTGCATTCTGAAAGTATTCAGACCCCTTGACTTTTTCCACATTTTGTTACGTTAAAGCCTCATTCTAAAATTGATAAAATAATTTTTTCCCCCCTTTCAATTAGCTAGTTTAAATGGCACACCTGCATTTGGGGAGTTTCTCCCATCCTTCTCTGCAGATCCTCTCTAGCTCTGTCAAGTTGGATGGGGACCATCACTTGCACAGCTATTTTCAGGTCTCTCCAGAGATGGTAGATCGGGCTCAAGTCTGGGTTCTGGCTGGGTCACTCAAGGACATTCAGAGACTTCTACCGAAGCCACTCTGCGTTGCCCCAAAATCATGTTCTAGTGTCCCCACCTAAAATAAATCTTGGTCAACCAAGAGTCGTCTGTTCTTTCTACCAAACGATTGGTTGAAATGTTATAATGTGTATTTTTCCATATATAGACACACCCCATGTGTTTTAATAAAATCAACTATATGTACTGAACTGGTCTGATGCTTTAAGCATGCTGTTTGATTAAATAATTAAGACACACAAATGACTCGGGAGCCAGAGATCATTATAACCTAACCAGAAGGAGAAAAATTCTGCCGTTATGCTCCTAAAGTTTCCAGTAATGTGCTACACCAGCGGTCGGCAACTTTTTCCATTTGGAGTGCCAAGTTATCTTACCGTTTCTACCAACCTGCGTGCCAGTTACGATTTTCATATGTACATTTTACTGGAACAGTTTCATTTAATTTATAATAGTATCTCAAAATCATTGTCTGTGATTAATCTACATTCTATCTAAATCTAAATGGAAATTATACAAATCTAAAAGTAACTTTTATTGCCAACTATGTAAAAATAGTCTACATAAAGCCAACAAATAATAACTTTGCAGCCTACAGGTAGAAAATATCCTGATAAAAATAAATATCCTATAATTCACATTTGCTGCACATGGCCTGTCTACAACAAACTTGAAACATTGTATCAACTATCAACTGGGTCCTCTGAAACTTGTGATAACAATCTTGCAACATTGTATAAAATATTCTGGGCCGTCAGAGTTTCCCGCACCAGTGAGTTTGGGACAGACACAGCTGTCGGCTATTTGTGCAAAGCATAAGAAGTAATCAGGTATTTTATGACATTTCCACTGGATCAGAGCATTACATTTTTACCTTTCATGCCGAGTGGAAATATTTTACGAAAATACTTTGAGGAACTATTGTCGTACGCAATTGATTTTGATTAGACTTAGTTTACTTGCTGTTTGAGGTGAAGAAAAAAAAAAATTACTTTGAGAAGCTCCACAGCTCATTAGTGGTGGTGCGTTAAGACAATCAGAAATACTACCAGACATCCCCAAATGGGCACATTTATAGGCCTACATTTGCACACAGGCCAGGTAGACTAGTCCTACTTCTATATGTGTAATCAGGTGTGCATCTTTACTCAACATTGACAGGAGTGTTTCAAACAAAAGACAATTAATAAATTGCCAAACTGATGGAAATTGCGGGGTAAGGTCTGGATGGTCTGCCACGGGCCGTTTCATTTAGTATCTGTTTGGGGCGGCATGGGGAATGATTGTATTTTCCCATAGTATGTTTTACCGAAGTTGACCGACTGAAAGAGAACAGTAGTTATAGTCATAACGTTACGCTTGTCATATGATGAACTTCAACTTAAATACGGAATCTTGCTGTCGGACAGTTTTTTTGTATTCTGAAATGCACTCGAACTACGTATCATTTATGTTACGCTGGAAAAACAGTTTTCATCGGCACAGAAATACAAAATAATTTCAGAGTTTGCTAAATCCAATGGTTTTTAACTGAGAGACATCTTGTAATCCAAGATGGCGTAGCAGTAAGACGTGTTTGTTGTAAATGTTATGTTTGTATATATTGCAATCTCTTTTCCATTTTTAAATTAAATATACCTTCCGGCAACCCGCCTCACCCAATGTGATACGGATCTGCAATTTTTTAGACCTTTTAGCTAGAACCTCCATCAGCAGCTAACCAGCTAATTAGCTACTAGCTATTTAGTCATTGTTAGCTACTGCTAGCGGTCTTTACCTTTTTAGCTCAGACACCAGCCGCTTTTAGCCTGAATAATACCTGCCAGTCTGCACAGCGCGATATGAACCCTGAGCATATCGGACTGTTTTTCTCCACTACATCACCGTATTCCTGCCGTAAGCTCTGGACCATTACACCAGATAATTGCAGCTAGCTAGCTGCTACCGAGTGGCCCAGCCTCGAAGCTAGCGTTGAACCAGGCCCATCTCCCGGCCTGCTCAGTGGACCCTATGATCACTCGGCTACACAGCTGATGCCTCCCAGACTCTTCACTAAGACGACTAGAAGTCACTACATCACCGGATTCCTGCCGTAAACTCTGGACCTTTGCACCGGATTGGCTAACGCCCTTGTGCCGAAGCTAGCAGCAGTTAGCCTCGAGCCAGGCGCATCTCCCGGCCAGCGAAGTGAAGACTACCATATCGGCTTCCCTGCTTCATATATTGCTGTTCACTGGACCCTATGATCACTTGGCTACATAGCTGATGCCTGCTGGACTGTTCATTACTCACGGTACTCCATTTGGTTTATTTTGTTTATCTGTCGGTCCCAGCCTCGAACTCAGGCCCTGTGTGTAGTTAACTGACCCTCTGCCCATTCATCACCATTTTACCTGTTGTTGTTGTCTTAGCTGATTTAACTGTTGTCTTACCCGTTGTTGTCTTAGCTAGCTCTCCCAATCAACACCTGTGATTGCTTTATGCCTCTCTAATGTCAATATCCCTTGTATATTGTTGTTTAGGGTAGTTATCATTGTTTTTATTTTACTGCGTAGCCCCTAGTCTCACTCAACATGCCTCAGAGAACTATTTTGTCCCACCTCCCACACATGCGGTGACCTCGCCTAGCATAACTGGTGCCTCTAGAGATGCAACCTCTCTTATTGTAACTCAAGCCTAGGTTTACCTCTACTGTACCCTTACCCTACCATACCCCTGTCTGTACATTATGCCTTGAATCTATCCTACCACGCCCAGAAATCTTCTCTTTTTATTTTCTGTTCCCAACGCACTAGACGACCAGTTCTGATAGCCTTTAGCCGTACCCTCATCCTACTCCTCTGTTCCTCTGGTGATGTAGAGGTTAACCCAGGCCCTGTGTGTCCCCAGGTGCTCTCATTTGTTGACTTCTGTAACCGTAAAAGCCTTGGTTTCATGCATGTTAACATCAGAAGCCTCCTCCCTAAGATTGTTTTACTCACTGCTTTAGCACACTCCGCCAACCTTGATGTCCTTGCCGTGTCTGAATCCTGGCTTTGGAAGGCCACCAAAAATTCTGAAATTTCAATCCCCAACTACAACATTCTCCGTCAAAATGAGAGGAGTTGCAATCTACTGCAGAGATGGCCTGCAAAGTTCTATCATACTTTCCATGGCCTAAGCCCAAACAGTTCGAGCTTCTAATTTTAAAAATGTATCTCTCCAGAAATAAGTCTCTCACTGTTGCCGCCTGTTACAGACCCCCCTCAGCTCCCAGCTGTGCCCTGGACACCATATGTGAATTGATTGCTCCCCCATCTATCTTCAGAGTTGGTTCTGTTAGGTGACCTAAACTAGGATATGCCTAACACCCCGGCCATCCTACAATCCAAACTAGATGCCCTCAATCTCACACAAATTATCAAGGAACCCACGAGGTACAACCCTAAATCCGTAAACATGGGCACCCTCATAGATATTATCCTGACCAACTTTCCCTCCAAATACACCTCTGCTGTTTTCAATCAGGATCTCAGCGATCACTGCCTCATTGCCTGCATCCGTTATGGGTCCGCGGTCAAACGACCACCCCTCATCACTGTTAGTAGAGGATGCCTGGTTATTCTTTAATTGTAATTTCCTCACCACCTTAAATAAGCATGCCCCTTTCAAAAAATGTAGAACTAAGAACAGATATAGCCCTTGGTTCACTCCAGACCTGACTGCCCTCGACCAGCACAAAAACATCCTGTGGCGTACTGCAGTAGCATCGAATAGTCCCCGCGATATGCATCTTTTCAGAGAAGTCAGGAACCAATACACACAGTCAGTCAGGAAAGCAAAGGCTAGCTTTTTCAAACAGAAATTTGCATCCTGTAGCATAGCTCTAACTCCAAAAAGTTTTGGGACACTAAAGTCCATGGAGAATAAGAGCACCTCCTCCCAGCTGCCCACTGCACTGAGGCTAGGAAACACTGTCACCACCAATAACTCCACGATAATCGAGAATTTCAATTAGCATTTCTTTACGGCTGGCCATGCTTTCCTCCTGGCTACCCCAACCCCGGCCAATAGCTCCCCACCCCCGCAGCTACTTGCCCAAGCCTCCCCAGCTTCTCTTTCACCCAAATCCAGATAGTTGATGTTCTGAAAGAGTTGCAAAACCTGTCAGCTGGGCTAGACAATCTGGACCCTCTCTTTCTAAAATTATCCGCCTCCATTGTGGCAACCCCTATTACTAGTCTGTTTAACCTCTCGTATCGTCCGAGATTCCTAAAGATTGGAACGCTTCCGCGGTCATCCCCCTCTTCCAAAGGGGTGACACTCTAGACCCAAACTGTTACAGACCTATATCCATCATGCCCTGCCTTTCTACAGTCTTCGAAAGCCAAGTTAACAAACAGATCACTGACCATTTTGAATCTCACCGTACCTTCTCCGCTGTGCAATCCGGTTTCCGAGCTGGTCACGGGTGCACCTCAGCCACACTCAAGGTACTAAACGATATCATAACCGCCATCGATAAAAGACAGTACTGTGCAGCCGTCTTCATCGACCTCGCCCAGGCTTTCGACTCTGTCAATCACCGTATTCTTATCGGCAGACTCGGTTTCTCAAATGACTGACTCGCCTGGTTCACCAACTACTTCTCAGAGTTCAGTGTGTCAAATCGGAGGGCCTGTTGTCCGGACCTCTGGCAGTCTCTATGGGGGTACCACAGGGTTCAATTCCCGGACCGACTCTTTTCTCTGTATACACCAACGATGTTGCTCTTGCTGCGGGTGTTTCCTTGATCCACCTCTACGCAGACGACACCATTCTGTATACATCTGGCCCTTCTTTGGACACTGTGTTAACCTCTCTGGGGTATGTGGGACGGTAGCGTCCTGCTTCGACAACAGCCAGTGAAAATGCAGGGCGCCAAATTCAAAACAACAAGAATCTCATAATTAAAATTCCTCAAACATACAAGTATTATACACCATTTTAAATATGCACTTCTTGTTAATCCAGCCACAGTGTCTGATTTCAAAAAGGCTTTACGGTGAAAGCACAACTTGCCATTATGTTAGGTCAGCGCCTAGACACAAACCATACAGCCATTTTCCAAAGAAGGAGAGGTATCACAAAAAGCAGAAATAGAGATAAAATGAATCACTAACCTTTGACGATCTTCATCAGATGACACTCCCAGGACTCAATGTTACACAATACATGTATGTTTTGTTTGATAAAGTTCATATTTATATCCAAAAACCTCAGTTTACATTGGCGCCCTGTTCAGAAATGCCTCAAAAACATCCAGTGAAATTGCAGAGAGCCACATCAAATAACAGAAATACTCATCATAAACTTTGTTTTACATAGAATTAAAGAGAAGCTTATTCTTAATGCAACCGCTGTGTCAGATTTCAAAAAAGCTTTACGGCGAAAGCATATTATTCAATAATCTGAGTACAGCACTCATCTACCGAAGCAAACCATACAGTTACCCGCCAAGTTGTGGAGTCAACAAAAGTCAGAAATAGCATTATAAATCTTCACTTACCTTTGCTGATCTTCGTCGGAATGCACTCCCAGGACTCCAATTTCATTTACATTTACATTTACGTAATTTAGCAGACGCTCTTATCCAGAGCGACTTACAAATTGGTGCATTCACCTTATGATATCCAGTGGAACAACCACTTTACAATAGTACATCTATATATTTTTTGGGGGGGGGAAGGGTTAGAAGGATTACTTTATCCTATCCCAGGTATTCCTTAAAGACGTGGGGTTTCAGGTGTCTCCGGAAGGTGGTGATTGACTCCGCTGTCCTGGCGTCGTGAGGGAGCTTGTTCCACCATTGGGGTGCCAGAGCAGCGAACAGTTTTGACTGGGCTGAGCGGGAACTGTGCTTCCGCAGAGGTAGGGAGGCGAGCAGGCCAGAGGTGGATGAACGCAGTGCCCTTCTTTGGGTGTAGGGACTGATCAGAGCCTGAAGGTACGGAGGTGCCGTTCCCGTCGCAGCTCTGTCGGCAAGCACCATGGTCTTGTAGCAGATGCGAGCTTCAACTAGAAGCCAGTGGAGTGTGCGGAGGAGCAAGGTGACATGAGAGAACTTGGGAAGGTTGAACACCAGACGGGCTGCGGTGTTCTGGATGAGTTGTAGGGGTTTAATGGAACAGGCAGGGAGCCCCGCCAACAGCGAGTTGCAGTAATCCAGATGGGAGATGACAAGTGCCTGGATTAGGACCTGCGCCGCTTCCTGTGTAAGGCAGGGTCGTACTCTGCGAATGTTGTAGAGCATGAACCTACAGGATCGGGTCACCGCCTTGATGTTAGTGGAGAACGACAGGGTGTTGTCCAGGGTCAGGCCAAGGCTCTTAGCACTCTGGGAAGAGGACACAATGGTGTTGTCGAGATCATGGAATGGGCAGTCCCTCCCTGGGAGGAAGAGCCGCTCCGTCTTGCCGAGGTTCAGCTTGAGGTGGTGATCCGTCATCCATACTGATATGTCTGCCAGACAGGCAGAGATGCGATTCGCCACCTGGTTATCAGAAGGGGGAAAGGAGATGATTAATTGTGTGTCGTCTGCGTAGCAATGATAGGAGAGACCATGTGAGGATATGACAGAGCCAAGTGACTTGGTGTATAGCGAGAATAGGAGAGGGCCTAGAACTGAGCCCTGGGGGACACCAGTGGTGAGAGCACGTGGTGCGGAGACGGATTCTCGCCACTCCACCTGGTAGGAGCGACCTGTCAGGTAGGACGCAATCCAAGAGTGAGCCGCGCCGGAGATGCCCAACTCGGAGAGGGTGGAGAGGAGGATCTGATGGTTCACAGTATCAAAGGCAGCAGAAAGGTCTAGAAGGATGAGAGCAGAGGAGAGACAGTTAGCTTTAGCAGTGCGGAGAGCCTCCGTGACACAGAGAAGAGCAGTCTCAGTTGAATGACCAGTCTTGAAACCTGACTGATTTGGATCAAGAAGGTAATTCTGAGAGAGATAGCAAGAGAGCTGGCCAAGGACGGCATGCTCAAGAGTTTTGGAGAGAAAAGAAAAAGGGATACTGGTCTGTAGTTGTTGACATCGGAGGGATCGAGTGTAGGTTTTTTGAGAAGGGGTGCAACTCTCGCTCTCTTGAAGACGGAAGGGATGTAGCCAGCGGTCAGGGATGAGTTGATGAGCGAGGTGAGGTAAGGGAGAAGGTCTCCGGAAATGGTCTGGAGAAGAGAGGAGGGGATAGGGTCAAGCGGGCAGGTTGTTGGGCGGCTGGCCATCACAAGTCGCAAGATTTCATCTGGAGAGAGAGGGGAGAAAGAGGTCAAAGCATAGGGTAGGGCAATGTGAGCAGGACCAGCGGTGTCGTTTGACTTAACCTCTTGGGGCTAGGTGGGACGCTAGCGTGCCACCCGTGGTGCACTCCATCAACAGCAGGTGCATTTCAAGAGCGGCAAATTTGAATCCAAATAAATGTCAAAATTCAAATTTTTCAAAAATACAACTATGTTACACCATTTGAAAGATAAACATCTCCTTAATCTAACCACGTTTTACGATTTCAAAAAGGTTTTACGGCGAAAGCATAAATTTAGAGTATGTTAGGACAGTACATTTACAAGAGTTGTGTGTAATGTTTTGTCAAGTCAAAGACAGGGTCACCAAAACCATAAAACCAGCTAAAATGATACACTAACCTTTTACAATCTCCATCAGATGACACTCCTAGGACATTATGTTAGACAATGCATGCATTTTTAGTTCTATCAAGTTGATATTTATATCCAAAAACAGCGTTTTACTATGGCATTGATGTTGAGGAAATCGTTTCCCTCCAATAACCGGCAGTCAAGTCAGCGTCACAAATTAAATAATTAAAATTAGAAAACATTGGTAAAATATTATATTGTCATTTAAAGAATTATAGATTTACATCTTTTGAACGCAATCAACTTGCCAGATTTAAAAATAACCTTACTGGGAAATCACACTTTGCAATAATCTGAGCACTGTGCCCAGAAAAATACGCGTTGCGATACAGACTAGACGTCATGTTGGGGAGATCTAAAATCGAAAATACTATGTAAATAATCCATTACCTTTGATTCTCTTCATCAGATGTCACTTCCAGGTATCACAGGTCCATAACGAATGTAGTTTTGTTCAAAAAAGCTCATCATTTATGTCCAAAAATCTCCGTCTCGTTAGCACATGATGTAAGCCAGCCGGACTTCTCGTCATGAACGAGGGGAAAAAATATATTTCCGTTCGTTCAAACATGTCAAACGTTGTATAGCATAAATCATTAGGGCCTTTTTTAACCAGAACATGAATAATATTCAAGGTGGACGAATGCATAGTCTTTTATAACGTATTGGAACGAGGGTACCCAACATGAAGTAGCGCGCCAGGTGTCTAATGGGACATCACCGTTCCATGGCTCTTGTTCGGTCAGATCTCCCTCCAGAAGACTCAAAACACTTTGTAAAGGCTGGTGACATCTAGTGGAAGCAATAGGAAGTGCCAAAATATTCCTAAACCCCTGTGTTTTTCAATGGGATAGGTTTAAAGTCAATACAACACATCAGGTATCCACTTCCTGTCAGAAAATGTCTCAGGGTTTTGCCTGCCAAATGAGTTCTGTTATACTCACAGACACCATTCAAACAGTTTTGGAAACTTTAGAGTGTTTTCTATCCATATATAATAAGTATATGCATATTCTAGTTACTGGGTAGGATTAGTAACCAGATTAAATCGGGTACATTTTTTTTATCCAGACGTGCAAATGCTGCCCCCTAGACCCAACAGGTTTTAACAAACGAGGATCGGATGTCGTCAACCTTCTTTTAAAAATGGTTGACAAAGTCATCCGCAGAGAGGGAGGAGGGGGGAGGGAGAGGAGGATTCAGGAGGGAGGAGAAGGTGGCAAAGAGCTTCCTAGGGTTAGAGGCAGATGCTTGGAATTTAGAGTGGTAGAAAGTGGCTTTAGTAGCAGAAACAGAGGAAGAAAATGTAGAGAGGAGGGAGTGAAAAGATGCCAGGTCCGCAGGGAGGCTAGTTTTCCTCCATTTCCGCTCGGCTGCCCGGAGCCCTGTCAGATACTTTGTCCAACATTTGACAGATTCCATCAAGATATTTCCCATCAGCACAAGGAGGCCTGTAACAGCAGCCAACTAGTATATGTTTCATATGTGGTAAATGATCCTGGAACCTCTGTTTCATTCAGCACTAAAGGTGCGGCATGTAGAATGTCTCGCCCATGTGGAAGTTAGGTGAACTGCATCAACAAGTCTGCATTCCAAACTCCCCCATCACACTTCCCTGTAACATGGTGAACTGCATGAACTAGTCTGCATTCCAAACTCCCTCCATCACACTTCCCTGTAACATGGTGAACTGCATCAACTAGTCTGCATTCCAAACTCCCCCCATCACACTTCCCTGTAACATGGTGAACTGCATCAACTAGTCTGCATTCCAAACTCCCTCCATCACACTTCCCTGTAACATGGTGGACTGCATCAACTAGTCTGCATTCCAAACTCCCTCCATCACACTTCCCTGTAACATGGTGGACTGCATCAACTAGTCTGCATTCCAAACTCCCCCCATCACACTTCCTGTAACATGGTGAACTGCATCAACTAGTCTGCATTCCAAACTCCCCCATCACACTTCCCTGTAACATGGTGAACTGCATCAACTAGTCTGCATTCCAAACTCCCCCATCACACTTCCCTGTAACATGGTGAACTGCATCAACTAGTCTGCATTCCAAACTCCCCCATCACACTTCCCATCACACTTCCCTGTAACATGGTGAACTGCATCAACTAGTCTGCATTCCAAACTCCCCCATCACACTTCCCTGTAACATGGTGAACTGCATCAACTGGTCTGCCTTCCAAACTCCCCCCACTATCACGCTTCCCTGTAACATGTGTGGTGGAATATTGACTCAGAAATATAACACTCTTACTAGAACTTGTGAATTCAAAGTAGACTTTAATACAAAGTAGCAAAGCCGAGCCCTTCCATGGAAAGACTTTATTACAAACGTAACAGAGCCGAGCCCCTCCATGGAAAATACTAAATTCTTTAATCACAGAGTTCTGACCTTATAGTCTTTCCCGTCTTTGCATAGCACATATAGTCACTCCTTGTATGTCCATGAACAGCTCCTATTGGCCTTTCTCCACCATTATCTTTTCATCTCAGTTCTTGCTTATTACCGGCCACATCTGACAGCTGTATAGGTAGCGGGGCCCTGGTCCTATATGTTCCATTCCTTATATAGCCATTCTGTCTTAGCTCTTCAAAGTGGACAGTCTAAATACTGCCTGCTAATATTGGAGTCATGCACTAGATGACATCATTTCTGCATCTGGCCAATGTAATTATTGGCTTGAAGTTTTTCTCAGCATAGCAACTGCACCTAGTTACATTGAATAATCTCCCACAACAGTTGGTGCTTAAAGCTAGTGAGGGAGATATGAGTCTTCAGCTTCAGTGATTTTTGCAGTTCGTTCCAGTCATTGGCAGCAGAGAACTGGATGGAATAATAAGGCGTGTTGCGATTGGCCCTGCTTGCAAATGGGGGAGATGGCAAATGTCAGGTCTCCCCAGTATGAAAATGTGATGCAAGGGGTCGGTCACGTTCAGAATACTGTTTTATATTTGACAAGTTTGCTGTACATTGCTGATTTATACATGTCTGGGTATATGGTGCCTGTTAGGGATTGAGGGGCTTTCTGGGATGTGCTTTGGTATATGATTGCTGTATATAAGTAGGTTAGCTAGCATGCTGGTCACATAAGCCCACTGCTAACACAGTTGTTTTCACGCTACAGATTTTACCATCGACAGCCATCAATATCATCAAGCCCTGCACAATTAACGTGCTGTTTCCTATTTAACAACAGATAATAAATGATGCTCAACTGGGACCACTGGCTGGTGTGATTTATTAGGAGAAAACACAACGCAAGGAGAGTACGATCAACATCTGTTATACACAGAATACAACAGGTGTAGACCTTAGAGTGAAATGCTTACTTACAAACCCCTAACCAACAATGCGGTTTAAAAAAGTATGAATAAGAATAAGAAATTAAAGGAACAAGTAATTAAAGAGCAGAAGTTAAATAACAATAGCTAGACTATATACAGGGGGTACCGGTACAGAGTCAATGTGCGGGGGCACTGGTTAGTCGAGGTAATTGAGGTAATATGTACAGTGTAAAGAAAAGTATGTGAACCCTTTGGAATTACCTGGATTTCTGCATAAATTGGTCATCAAATTTGATCTGATCTTCATGTAAGTCACAACAATAGACAAACATAGTCTGCTTAAATGAATAACACACAAATTATTGTATTTTTCTTGTCTACATTGAATACATAATTTATACATTCACAGTGTAGGTTGGAAAAAGTATGTGAACACCGAGGCTAATGACTTCTCCAAAAGCTAATTGGAGCCAGGAGTCAGCTAACCTGGAGACCAATGAGACAAGATTGGAAATGTTGGTTAGAGCTGCCATGCCCTATAAAAAACACTCACAAAATTTGAGTTTGCTATTCACAAGAAGCGATGTGAACCATGACTCAAACAAAAGAGAGCCGCAAAATACCTAAGATTGAGTTGTTGACTTGCATAAAACTGGAAAGGGTTACAAAAGTATCTCTAAAAGCCTTGATGTTCATCAGTCCACGGTAAGACAAATTGTCTATAAATGGAGAAAGTTCAGCACTGTTGCTACTCTCCCTAGGAGTGACCGTCCTGCAAAGATAACTGCAAGAGCACAGCGCAGAATGCTCAATGAGGTTAAGAAGAATCCTAGAGTGTCAGCTAAAGACTTACAGAAATCTCTGGAACATGCTAACATCACTGCTGACGAGTCTACAATACGTAAAATATTAAACAACAATGGTGTTCATGGGAGGACACCACGGAAGAAGCCACTGCTGTCCCAAAAAAACATTGCTGCACGTCTGAAGTTTGCAAAAGTGCACCTAGATGTTCCACAGCGCTACTGGCAAAATATTCTGTGGACAGATTAAAGTACAGTTGAGCTGTTGGGAAGGAACACAACACTATGTGTGGAGAAAAAAAGGCACAGCACACCAACATCAAAACCTCATCCCCACTGTAAAGTATGGTGGAGGGAGCATCATGGTTTGCGGCTGCTTTGCTGCCTCAGGGCCTGGACAGCATGATGTCATCGACGTAAAAATTAAATCCCAAGTATATCAAGACATTTTGCAGGAGAATGTTAGAGTATCTTTCTGCCAATTGAAGCTCAACAGAAGTTGGGTGATGCAACGGGACAACGACTCAAAACACAGAAGTAAATCAACAACAGAATGGATCTAGTCTATCATTGTTGGTATTGAAAAAGCCTACTGCACGTTGTGGTGGAAATTCTACCCAATAAGAAGACACTTTGACATTTCTTCAAACAATCAACCTTTATTTGATAAGAATTGCAATAAAGTAGCTGGTCAGCCCTACACTCTGAGGTGGAAGGCCGAGAGCTCGATGACACAAGGAGTTCAGAAGCCTTATACAGTCAAACTATCTTGTGCATATAGAAAACACGTGATCTTGGTATGTGTACGTGTGTGGAGAACGAGACACAGACTAACTGTGAATTGGTCGTCTCGTTCTGTAGCAACAGCTAGTTATTCTAGTTTTCCAGTGAGGTGTCAAAACAACAGGAAATCACTCTAGACACAGTTCCTCTTAAGTAGATCAACGATTCCCCGAATTGGGCCAAGCAAGCGCCTTTGGCCTGTCTGCCCAGAGGGTGTGTGGTTGCAGACCCACACAAACATACAAACTTCTCAACCATAAAGAGATCCTTCAACACATTAGAAGCCTTATAAACTTAAAGAGGTTGACATAGATTTTTCCACCACAACATTGTACAGAGATAAATCAGACCCAGACTTAACTGTGTGATGAAGTATGGAGTTGTAGTTTCTCTAGAGATAAATCAGATCCAGACTGAACTGTGTGATGTAGTAGGGAGTTGTAGTTTCTCTAGAGATAAATCAGACCTAGACTGAACTGTGTGATGTAGTAGGGAGTTGTAGTTTCTCTAGAGATAAATCAGACCCAGACTGAACTGTGTGATGTAGTAGGGAGTTGTAGTTTCTCTAGAGATAAATCAGATCCAGATTGAACTGTGTGATGTAGTAGGGAGTTGTAGTTTCCAACAGGCCAATATTCTACATAGTTTAGCGCATAAAACATAATTAACTACAATGACCATAATCCATTGCGTGCCTACTTGTCTTGTCTGTGTTTCTTTTACACCTGCTAGGTAAAAGAGACAGAAGAATGCACGATGGTCAATGCTATCTGGGATCCTTGGGACATCCCTACCCTAAACCCTAACCTTAACCCCTACCTTAACCATTTTAAATGTCAACTTCAATGGGCTAGGGACGTCCCAAGGATGTATCTCTACCTGAAAATACATGATCTAAGTGATTGATAGTTGGTATTCAGCAGTCATAAAGCCTCATTTACTTTAATGAACTACTAAAATTGTGTTTTTGTCAGACAGCATAGACAGCAGCTCCACACTTTGACTGACTGATCCATTCATCCTTCCATCCCTCCTCAGCATTCCTCTCCTCTGAAGACCCAGTGAGGGTGGAGCTCAGTCAGAGAGCTGTTGAGGGACTGGTTAGGAAGAACACTTCTACAGCCAGAGAGGTGAGAGGTCACACGTGGTTTAGATGGTAAATATTTATGTCCCCTTAGTGGTTCATCACGTCAGCAAAAGGGAATATGTTCCATCATCTATGTTTATTTACATTAGTCCAAATTGTCCACTGATATTGGTGTAATTTCTCACCCCTTTTGGCTGTATGAAAGTTAATTTCCCCTCAGACACACACATTTGTTCTTTGTTATTACCCGAGCCACTGCCTGTTCACCCTGCTATCATCCAGAAGTCGAGGTCAGTACAGGTACATCAAAGCTGGGACTGAGAGACAGAAGCTGTTTTTCAATCTCAAAGCCATCAGACTGTTAAATAGCATCACTAACACAGAGAGGCTGCTGCCTACATACAGACTTGAAATCATTGGTCACTTTAAGGAATGGAACACTAGTCACTTGAATAATGTTTACATATCTAGCATTACTCATCTCATATGTATATACTGTATTCTATCCTATTCTACTGTATCTGTCTATGTATTACTCATCTCATATGTATATACTGTATTCTATCCTATTCTACTGTATCTGTCTATGTATTACTCATCTCATATGTATATACTGTATTCTATCCTATTCTACTGTATCTGTCTATGTATTCTATCCTATTCTACTGTATCTGTCTATGTATTACTCATCTCATATGTATATACTGTATCCTATTCTACTGTATCTGTCTATGTATTACTCATCTCATATGTATATAGTCTATTCTATCCTATTCTACTGTATCTTAGTCTATGTATTACTCATCTCATATGTATATACTGTATTCTATCCTATTCTACTGTATCTGTCTATGCCGCTCTGACATTGCTCGTCCATATATTTATATATTCTTATTCCATTACTTACATTTGTGTGTATTTGGTATTTGTTGTGAAATTGTTAGATATTACTGCACTGTTGGAGCTCGGAACACAAGCATTTAGTTAGATATTATTGCACTGTTGGAGCTAGGAACACCAGCATTTCGCTACCCCCGCTAAACACATGTATGTGACAAATAACATTGGATTTATTATGAAGGTCACTTGTGTAAAATGTACTTTTCCCCACTCATCTTTTGATATTGCTTATGCATATTCAGTAGCCTGACTATGTCAAAGGCCCATCCTGGTAGATCTGAACCTAATGCAGCTTGGAGTGATCGGATGACAGAAGTCACATTAAGGTGCCAGGTGTAACTGAGGCCATAGATGCTCCATATCCATTACTTTGAGTGTTTTATATAATATGACTAAATGTGTTTCTTTCTGTGTTGCAGGGACAGTCAAGAAATGGAACGGCAAAGCCACAGAACATGACATAAGCATAGCTGTGGGAGACCACCTCAAGCCCCTGGTAGAGCTGCGGGTGGTGTTTACCACTCCACCACGCCTTCAGCAGGCTGGAAAAGAGTGTCGATTGGTCAGTTATTGGGTTAATTTGTTGAAATCAAATCAAGCTTCATTTATACAGCACATTTCAGACATGGATGCAACACAATGGCTTCACAGGAAAAAACAGAAATATCTAGTACACAACAAACAGAAGACTAACAACTGAAAGACTAATGAACATTCTAAGGAAATGTCATTGATTAAAATATTAATTGGATGCAATATCCAACCCAAAATATAAGCTTGTTTTTTAGGAGGGTCTCTGAAAGACACTATGGGGGTGTCCACTGAAAGTTGACTAGTAACAACAACTGGGACCTAAAAGACACCCGCCATGAGACCCACTAAATCTGCTCAAGAAGAGGAAAACAAAAGAAAAACCCACACCAAACTTAAAGACAGGAAGCAAACCAAAAAGGTGGAGCAACTAAAGGTGTTGACTCTCCACATCTATCAAGACAACTGGAGCACTGGGCCAGACACTCTTAAATAGAACCTGGACCAGCTCAGGTGAAACACCTTCCCACTAACGAGATGGACAAGCCAGCACAGGTGTAACACATACTGACTAACGAGGTGACACCAATCAGTGCGTCCTACGTGCTAACGAGCTAACGTCCAACCTCAAAACATAAATGAAAAAAACAAAGAATGTAACACCTTCCTTAATAGAATGCTTACCACCAACAGAAAACACCTTCAAATTCACATTATAATCAACTACGATGCTTCACCTTCACCAATATAAACATGGTGTCTACTGGCTGTCAACAATTAAAAACAAAAAAATTTACCAAAATTCACTAGCTTCTAGAACTCTCATCCCCTTGGAAGGAGCCCAAACAAACCTCATCTCCAATACGGAAAAACATACAGTCAAAATAAATTGTGATCTTAACAAAGCACTGGCTAAACGCAAAACTTTTTAACTGCCCACCCTTGAGACAATCAGCAACTAAGTTGTTCTTACCACAGACATGTCTGATTTCAAGAGTAAACTCCTGCAATATCCGTAGAAACTTTCCACCTCACTACAGAGCTTCTCTCTCTTTTCAGGGTTCACTAGATAGGCATGTTGATGGATCGGGCCCCAGTCCCCAATGTCATGCTCTAGTACATTTGGTTTGGCACATCTGAGAATGAACCCTGATATTATAAAAGCAGGGCAACAATGTCAATATAATTGTACCCAAAAATTATCAGTTGGTTGCATAAATAATTATCATTACTAAATGTTACATGAATTGTAAATAGAAAATATTTGATTGCATAGTCTTATTTTCAACGTCTTTTCAATGACATTTTGCTAGGTGGGATAGCCCCAGTGTCAAAACACAGTTTTAATGTGTCTAAATCAATAACCAATATGCAGAAATAGTTTGGGATAAATTGAAAACCTAAACATAACATGTGCTATTGACACACAAACATCTGCCAAAATAATCATATTTTTTTAAACAAGCACCTTATAAACTGCACAAACACCAGAAACGCTGTTGTTTTGACAAGTAGCAATAAATCACTGATATCAATTAGGGGGGAAATCAGGTTGTAACACAACTAAACAAAACACATGGAAATTGGAGATATCTTTTAACGATAAGCTTAAGATTAAGATTTAGCGATAAGTTTAACAAGTTTTTTGTTTGTCACTTTTTGTAAAAAAATAGTACTCTTTCAATTCAGAGCCTGGATTTTCCCCGAGACTAAAATCAATTGAACAGGGGGCAAACGTTTAGGGTTCTACATTCTGACATTCATTCAAATACTCCTACTACAATGTAAAAACATTCTACATTGAGACATTATTTCATTGAAATCATAAAACAACTCCTTCATGTATTTTCTGATGTTTAATCAGAGATCTTTTATCAGAGTATCTCTTCCCACATTGATTACAGCTAAGAGATTTCTCTCCTGTGTGTGTTCTCTGGTGTGCATTCAGACAGCTAGATGTAGTAAAACGCTTCCCACATTGATCACAGCTATAACGTTTCTCTCCTGTGTGTATCCGCTGGTGTACTATCAGGCTGTTCAGCTGATTAAAACTCTTCCCACATTGACTACACCTATATGGTTTCTCTCCTGTATGTGTTCTCTGGTGTATAGTTACATAGCTAGATGTAGAAAAACTCTTTCCACATTGATCACAGCTATAAGGTTTCTCTCCTGTGTGTGTCCGCTGGTGTACTATCAGGCTTTTGATGTGAGTAAAACACTTCCCACATTGACTACAGCTATATGGTTTCTCTCCTGTGTGTGTTCTCTGGTGTATAATTTGATAGCTAGATGTAGAAAAACTCTTCTCACAGTAATCACAGCCAAAAGGTTTCTCTCCAGTATGTATTCTATGGTGTGATTTCAGGGTTTGTAGCCGAATAAAACTCTTCCCACATTGACTACAGCTATATGGTTTCTCTCCTGTGTGTATTCTCTGGTGTATAGTTAGATAGCTAGATGTAGAAAAACTCTTCCCACAGTGATCACAGCTATAAGGTTTCTCTCCTGTGTGAATTCTTTGATGTATTTTAAGGTCTGATGAAGAGTTGAATCTTTTCCCACAGTCAGAGCAGCAGTGAGATTTCTTCCCTATAAATCTCTGCTGGTGTTTCTTGAGGAGTTCTGATCTGGAGAGACTCTCTGCCTCATCAGCATCATGATGTTGTTGAGGCTCCCCAGAGGATCCACGATAGTCACGTCTCTCTCCTGTGTGAACATCAAAGTCAGACAGATGGTTAAAAGGCCCACAACAGCAGAAATCCACTGTTTATTTGAGGTACAAGGTGATGCCCAGAGCATACCCATGAAGTTGTACAACAATTGACGTTTGTTAAATGCTTTGACAAGACTGTCAAGATAGCAACAATAGTTATATTTAGTCTTGTTTTCACATTAGTAGAAATCCTAAGTAGTGTGCCAGACAACTATTGGTCTCCAATAATGGCCCCTTTCTGTGTTTGCTTAAATTGCGGCATGAGGGCGATGCATACTCAATTTGATTGCAGAAACTCCTCCCTGCTAATGAGGAAACCACTTGTTATGGATGTAGTATATCTGCCTGGTACAAAAATGGTGAGTGAAGATTTTAGGTTTCACAATGTATTCTGAATATTACAGCGCACTATCAGGAGTGCTACTCAAGGAAACTCACATTAAGTTCTGTGTCTATTCGCTAATTCACCACCGTGGGGGAAAACTCAGGGGAGTTCTCATAGGCTGACAGCAAAAATAGCCTCCATTTCCAGGTTGCTTATGAGTGCATTTCACATTACTTTTAGATTATAATTGTGAGGCTCGCTTGAATGTCCTGCTTAATATGTTTGTGTTATTGTCACATATCAACTACTTTATACTTCTTGGTGACGGGGCAGTATTCGGAAATTCAGATGAATAATGTGCCCAACTTAAACTGCCTGCTACTTGGGCCCAGAAGGTTGGATATGCATATTATTAGTAGATTTGGATAGAAAACACTCTGAAGTTTCTAAAACTGTTTGAATGATGTCTGTGAGTATAACAGAACTCATATGGCAGGCAAAAATCTGAGAAAAAATCCAACCAGGCAATGGGTTGTAGTTTTTCAACTGATTGCCTTTCCAAACTACAGTGTCTGTGGGGTCATTTTGCACTTCCTAAGGCTTCCACTAGATGTCAACAGTCTTTAGAACCTTGTTTCATGCTTCTACTGTTACTGGGCAGAGAATAAGAGCTGTCTCAAGCCTGGGACCAACGAGTTGTTTACTGCGCGCTCACACAGGCTCCTTCACACACGCTCCTTCTTTTTCCTCTGTAATGAATACGCTATTGTCCGGTTGGAATATTATCGAAGATTTATGTTAAAAAGACCCTAAGAATTGATTGTAAACATCGTTTGACATGTTTCTACGAACGGTAATGGAACTATTTGACTTTTCGTGTCAGGTTTTGCGCTCATGCATTATGCCTTTGGATTAGTGATCTGAATGCGCAAACAAAACGGAGGAATTTGGACATAAATATGTTTATCGAACATTTATTGTGGAAGTGGGAGTCCTGGGAGTGCATTCCGACGAAGATCAGCAAAGGTAAGTGAAGATTTATAATACTATTTCTGAGTTTAGTTGACTCCAGAACTTGGCGGGTAACTGTATAGCTTGCTTTGATGGCTGAGCTCTGTATTCAGAATATTGAACAATGTGCTTTCACCGTAAAGCTATTTTGAAATCTGACACAGCGGATGCATTAAGGAGAAGTGTATCTATAATGCTTTCAATAACTTCAGCGGAAGTTTTGGAGGCAATACATTTTCTGAACATCACACGCCAATGTAAAATGGGGTTTATGGATATAAATAATAACTTTATCGAACAAATCATACATGTATTGTGTAACATTGAGTCCCACATGTCCCAGAGAGGTTAAACACTTCAACCAGTAAAATGCTCTTTGGCTAGCTTTGCCATCAGCCTGACAATAAGGGTTTGTACACTAAGTGTTTAACAAATTGGCCCATAACTTCACCTAACAATAACATAGACCTACTGTAGGACCCATAACTTAACAACAACATAGTAGAGGTCGAGCGATTATGATTTTTCAACGCCGATACCGATTATTGGAGGACCAAAAAAAGCCGGTACCGATTAATAGGCCTTTTTTTCTTATTATTATTATTATTTATTTATTTGTAATAATGACAATTACAACAATACTGAATGAACACCTATTTTAACTTAATATAATACAGCAATAAAATCTATTTAGCCTCAAATAAATAATGAAACATGTTCAATTTGGTTTAACCTCTATGGGCTAGGTGGGACGCTTGCTAACAGCCACTGGCAGCCTGTGGCGCGATTTTCAAAACCTTAAAAATCCTATTACTTCAATTTCTCAAACATATGACTATTTTACAGCTATTTAAAGACAAGACTCTCGTTAATCTAACCACACTGTCCGATTTCAAAAAGGCTTTACAACGAAAGCAAAACATTAGATTATGTCAGCAGAGAACCAAGCCAGAAATAATCAGACACCCATTTTTCAAGCCAGCATATAATGTCACCAAAACCCAGAAGACAGCTAAATGCAGCACTCACCTTTGATGATCTTCATCAGATGACAACCCTAGGACATTATGTTATACAATACATGCATGTTTTGTTCAATCAAGTTCATATTTATATCAAAAACCAGCTTTTTACATTAGCATGTGACGTTCAGAACTAGCATACCCCCCGCAAACTTCCGGGGAATTCGCTAACATTTTACTAAATTACTCACGATAAACGTTCACAAAAAGCATAACAATTATTTTAATAATTATAGATACAGACCTCCTCTATGCACTCGATATGTCCGATTTTAAAATAGCTTTTTGGTGAAAGCACATTTTGCAATATTCTAAGTACATAGCCCAGGCATCACGGGCTCGCTATTTAGACACCCGGCAAGTTTAGCACTCACCATAATCATATTTACTATTATAAAAGTTTGATTACCTTTTGTTGTCTTCGTCAGAATGCACACCCAGGACTGCTACTTCAATAACAAATGTTGGTTTGGTCCAAAATAATCCATCGTTATATCCGAATAGCGGCGTTTTGTTCGTGCGTTCCAGACACTATCCGAAATAGTAAAGAAGTGTCGCGCGCATGGCGCAATTCGTGACAATAAAATTATAAATATTCCATTACCGTACTTCGAAGCATGTCAACCGCTGTTTAAAATCAATTTTTACGACATTTTTCTCGTAGAAAAGCGATAATATTCCGACAGGGAATCTCCTTTTCGGCAAACAGAGGAAAAAATCCCAAAGGCGGGGGCGGTCGGGTCATGCGCATAAGCCCAGTGTCCCTTGATCGGCCACTTGAGAAAGGCGATAATGTGTTTCAGCCTGGGGCTGGAATGACGACATTCTGTTTTTTCTCGGGCTCTGAGCGCCTATGGACGACGTGGGAAGTGTCACGTTAGAGCAGAGATCCTTAGTAAATGATAGAGATGGAAAAGAAGTTCAAGAAATGGTCAGACAGGCCACTTCCTGTAAAGGAATCTCTCAGTTTTTTACCTGCCATTTGAGTTCTGTTACACTCACAGACACCATTCAAACAGTTTTAGAAAATTTAGGGTGTTTTCTATCCATATGTAATAAGTATATGCATATTCTAGTTACTGGGTAGGAGTGGTAACCAGATTAAATCGGGTATGTTTTTTATCCAGCCGTGTCAATACTGCCCCCTAGCCCTAACAGGTTAAATAATGCAAAAACAAAGTGTTGGAGAAGAAAGTAAAAGTCCAATATGTGCCATGTAAAAAAGCTAACGTTTAAGTTCCTTGCTCAGAACATATGAAAGCTGGTGGTTCCTTTTAACGTGAGTCTTCAATATTCCCAGGTAAGATGTTTTAGGTTGTAGATATAGGAATTATAAGACTATTTCTCTCTATACGATTTGTATTTCACATACCTTTGACTATTGGATGTTCTTATAGGCACTTTAGTATTGCCAGTGTAACAGTATAGCTTCCGTCCCTCTCCTCGCTCCTACCTGGGCTTGAACCAGGAACACATCGACAACAGCCACCCTCGAAGCAGCGTTACCCACGTAGAGGAAGGGGAAACAACCACTCCAAGTCTCAGAGCGAGTGACGTTTGAAACGCTATTAGCGCACACCCGGCTAACTAGCTAGCCATTTCACATTGGTTACACCAGCCTAATCTCGGGAGTTGACAGGCTTGAAGTCATAAACAGCACAATGCTTGAAGCATTGCGAAGAGCTGCTGGCAAAACGCACGAAAGTGCTATTTTGAATGAATGCTTACGAGCCTGCTGCTGCCTACCACCGCTCAGTCAGACTGCCCTATCAAATCATAGACTTAATTATAACATAATAACACACAGAAATACAAGCCTTAGGTCATTAACCTGTTAGGGCTAGGGGGCAGTATTGACACGGCTGGATAAAAAACGTACCCGATTTAATCTGGTAACTACTCCTGCCCAGTAACTAGAATATGCATATAATTATTGGCTTTGGATAGAAAACACCCTAAAGTTTCTAAAACTGTTTGAATGGTGTCTGTGAGTATAACAGAACTCCTATGGCAGGCCAAAACCTGAGAAGATTTCAAGCAGGAAGTGGCCTGTCTGAGAAGTAGTGTTTCATCTTGGCTCTTTTTATTGAAGACTCAGGATCTGTGCAATAACGTGACACTTCCTACGTCTTCCATAGGGTCTCAGAGCCTGGGAAAAAGTTGAACGATATCGAGGCAGGCTCTGGCTTAAACACTTTATCACTTTTGGCAAGTGGCCACTCAGAGTACTATGGGCTTAGGCGTGTGCCCGCTTCGACCGAATGCTTTCTTTTCCTTTGTCTGTTTATCTAAACGCAGATTCCCGGTCGGAATATTATCACTTTTTTATGAGAAAAATGGCATAAAAATTGATTTTAAACAGCGGTTGACATGCTTCGAAGTACGGTAATGGAATATTTAGAATTCTTTTGTCACGAATTGCGCCATGCTCGTCACCCTTAGTTACCCTTTAGGATAGTGTCTAGAACGCACGAACAAAACGTCGCTGTTTGGATATAACGATGGATTATTTTGGACCAAACCAACATTTGTTATTGAAGTAGAAGTCCTGGGAGTGCATTCTGACGAAGACAACAAAGGTAATAACATTTTTCTTACAGTAAATCTGACTTTGATGAGTGCTAAACCTGCTGGGTGTCTAAATAGCTAGCCCTGTGATGCCGGGCTATGTACTTAGAATATTGCAAAATGTGCTTTCACCAAAAAGCTATTTTAAAATCGGACATATCGAGTGCATAGAGGAGGTCTGTATCTATAATTATTAAAATAATTGTTATGCTTTTTGTGAACGTTTATCGTGAGTAATTTAGTAAAATGTTAGCGAATTCCCCGGAAGTTTGCGGGGGGTATGCTAGTTCTGAACGTCACATGCTAATGTAAAAAGCTGGTTTTTGATATAAATATGAACTTGATTGAACAAAACATGCATGTATTGTATAACATAATGTCCTAGGGTTGTCATCTGATGAAGATCATAAAAGGTTAGTGCTGCATTTAGCTGTCTTCTGGGTTTTTGTGACATTATATGCTAGCTTGAAAAATGGGTGTCTGATTATTTCTGGCTTGGTACTCTGCTGACATAATCTAATGTTTTGCTTTCGTTGTAAAGCCTTTTTGAAATCGGACAGTGTGGTTAGATAAAGGAGAGTCTTATCTTTAAAATGCTGTGAAATAGTCATATGTTTGAAAAATTGAAGTTTTTGTATTTTAGAGGAGTTTGTATTTCGCGCCACGCCCATCATTGGATATTGGAGCAGGTGTTCCGCTAGCGGAACGTCTAGATGTAAGAGGTTAAATCATCCCCCGTTGGCTGTCTTTGTTAGGAAGAAATAGTCTTCACAGTTCGCAACGAGCCAGGCGGCCCAAACTGCTGCATATACCCTGACTCTGTTTGCAAGAGAAGTGACACACTTTCCCTAGTTAAAATAAATTAATGTTAGCAGGCAATATTAACTAAATATGCAGGTTTAAAAATATATACTTGTGTATTGATTTTAAGAAAGGCATTGATGTTTATGGTTGGAGCAACGTGTACCTAAGCGATTATATGCAACGCAGGACAGGCTAGATAAACTAGTAATATCATCAACCATGTGTAGTTAACTAGTGATTATGATTGATTGATTGTTTTTTATAAGATAAGTTTAATGCTAGCTAGCAACTTACCTTAGCTTCTTACTGCATTCGTGTAACCTCGTGGAGTGCAATGTAAAGCAGGTGGTTAGAGCGTTGGACTAGTTAACTGTAAGGTTGCAAGATTGAATCCCTGAGCTGACAAGGTAAAACTCTGTCGTTCTGCCCCTGAACAAGGCAGTTAACCCACCGTTCCTAGGCCGTCATTGAAAATAAGAATGTGTTCTTAACTGACTTGCCTAGTTAAATAAAGGTCAAAAAAAAAATTCTGCCAAATCGGCGTCCAAAAATACCGATTTCCGATTGTTATGAAAACTTGAAATCGGCCCTAATTAAATCGGCCATTCCGATTAATCGGTCGACCTCTACAACATAGACCTACTGTAGGACCCATAACTTCACCTAACAACAACACAGACCTACTGTAGGACCCATAACTTCACCTAACAACAACATAGACCTAGGACTATAAATCATTTCAGGTGAAACATGGAAACTAAAATGTCTTTGTCATGACATTTTATAACCAGATAATTTTGTGAATAATCCCATTAGGCTACTCTGTAATGTGTTGTCATTCTAAATGTCCTGAATAAAGGAAAATAGCTCTGTGTGTTGTACAATAGCCTATCCATCAAGGAACAGTTCTCTACACACTACTATAAATCAAGCAGACAATAACATTATAAACACCAATTTGTTAGGGATGTTGGATACAACGTGGAGCACGGCATAACTGTCTTTACCAGAGTAATGAATGAAGAAGCACTTTGGTTGTTGTTGCATGTCGTGATGTTTGTCATGTGACTGTCATTCAGAAAATGATTTCCTGGATCAGCTGATGATAGTTGAACATGTGACTGTAACTAAACAGCTACAGTATTAAGAATTATGTGTAATTATTGAAGAACCACATTAATGACAGAATCCATTTGGGTGTTGTCAATAAAGTTAAGGTGACTCTCAGTTAAAACCATTGGATTTAGAAAACTCTGAAATTATTTAAGATTTCTGTGTCCATGAAAACTGTTTTCCCAGCGTAATATAAGGAGGCACTAAATGTTACGTAGTTAGAGAGCATTTCAGAGATCTGAATAGAAAAAATTGTCTCGTTAAAACAAGAGCCTGCCTGGATCTTTAATTTAAAGACCTTTGCTCCCGTCGGTCTCAACGTAGCCATTATTGAAATATTGCTATTCATTGTAAATGTTTCTAGGTCTATGGAGCCAAATTGTATCTATGACCGTATGCTATCCATTTATGTTTTATATGTTCTATTTATATCTGTAAATTGACCAATGATATCAGGCCACACTTGGCCATGATTACAGACATTCAACAAGCACTTACACAAATGACTGATGAGAAATTGATGATAAAAAGATTGTGGGGCTGTTTTGTTAGACTTCAGTGTGGCTTTTGACATTATCGATCATAGTCTGCTGCTGGAAAAACGTATGTGTTACGGCTTTACACCTCCTGCTATATTGTGGATAAAGAGTTACTTGTCTAACAGAACACAGAGGGTATTCTTTAATGGAAGCCTCTCAAACATAATCCAGGTAGAAGCAGGAATTCCCCAGGGTAGCTGTTTAGGCCCCTTGCTCTTTGAGTAAAGCCAGTGTGTCTATGTATGTGGATGACTCAACACTATACACGTCAGCTACCACAGCAACTGAAATGACAGCAACACTTAACAAAGAGCTTCAGCTAGTTCCAGAATGGGTGGCAAGGAATAAGTTAGTCCTAAATATTACAAAAACTAAAAGCATTGTACAAATCATTCACTAAACGGTAAACCTCAACTCAATGTTGTAATGAATAATGTGTAAATTGAGCAAGTTGAGGTGACTAAACTCTTTGGTGTAACCCTGGATTGTAAACTGTCAAGGGGAGAAGTCAATAATAAAGTGCTGCTCTGCCTTAACAGCACTATCAACGAGGCAGGTCATTGATGTTCATCAGTCCACGGTAAGACACATTGTCTATACATGGAGAAAGTTCAGCACTGTTGCTACTCTCCCTAGGAGTGGCCATACTGCAAAGATGACTGCAAGAGCACAGTGCAGAATGCTCAATGAGGTTAAGAAGAATCCTAGAGTGGCAGCTAAAGACTTACAGTAATCTCTAGAACATGTTAACATCTCTGTTGACGAGTCTACGATATGTAAAACACTAAACAAGAATGGTGTTCATAGCAGGAGACTACGGAAGAAGCCACTGTTGTCCAAAAAAAAGAAAAAAACTGCTGCACGTCTGAAGTTTGCAAAAGTGCGCCTGGATTTTCCACAGTACTACTGGCAAAATATTATGTGGACAGATGAAACTACAGTTCAGTTGTTTGCAAGGAACACACACCACTATGTGTGGAGAAAAAAATACATTAAAAACTTATCCCAACTGTAAAGTATGGTGGAGGGAGAATCATGGTTTGGGGCTGCTTTGCTGCCTCAGGACCTGGACAGCTTGCTATCATCGATGGAAAAACTAATTCCCAAGTTTATCAAGATATTTTGCAGGAGAATGTAAGGCTCTCTGTCTGCCAATTGAAGCTCAGCAGTAGTTGAGTGATGCAATAAGACAACGACCCAAAACACAGAAGTAAATCAACAACAGAATGGCTTCAACAGAAGTGGCCCAGTCATAGTCCTGACCTCAACCCGACTGAGATGCAGTGGGATGACCTCAAGAGAGCGGTTCACACCAGACATCCCAAGAATATTGCTGAACTGAAACAGTTTTGTAAAGAGGAATGGTCCAAAATTCTTCCTGACCGTTGTGCAGGTCTGATCCGCAACTTCAAAAAACATTTGGTTGAGATTATTGCTGCCAAAGGAGGGTCAACCAGTTATTAAATCCAAGGGTTCACATACTTTTCCCACCCTGCACTGTGAATGTTTACACGGTGTGTTTAATTAAGACATGAAAACGTATAATTGTTTGTGTGTTATTAGTTTAAACAGACTCTGTTTGTCTATTGTTGTGACTTAGATGAAGATCAGATCAAATTTTATGACCAATTTATGCAGAAATCCAGGTAATTCCAAAGGGTTCACATACTTTTTCTTGCCACTGTATGTATATTTGTAAACAACAGCTGGTGCACAAAATCTAAGGAAGTTTCAAGGTTTTGCTCGCCTGAGGTAGAGAGCCACATGATAAGCTGTAGACCACACTATTTACCAAGAGAGTTTTCATCTGTATTTTTCGTAGCTGTCTATTTACCACCACAAACCGATGCTGGTACTAAGACCACACTCAAAGAGCTGTATAAGGTCATAAGCAAACAGGAAAACGCTCATCTACAGGCGGCGCTCCTAGTGGTCGGGGACTTTAATGCCGGGAAACTCAAATCCGTTTTTTTCTTCATTTCTACCAGCATGTCACAAAGCTCTAGACCACCATTACTCCACACACAGAGACACATACAAAGCTCTCCCTCACCCTCCAATTGGCAAATTTGACTATAATTCTATCCTCCTAATTCCTGCTTACAAGCGAAAACTAAAGCAGGAAGCACCAGTGACTAGATCAATAAAAAACTGGTCAAGCTACAAGACTGTTTTGCAGCACAGACTGGAAAATGTTCTGGGATTCTTCCGATGGCATTGAGGAGTACACCACATCAGTCACTGGCTTCATCAATAAGTGCATCGATAACGTTGTCCCCACACCCCAACCAGAAGCCATGGATTACAGGCAACATCTGCACTGAGCTAAAGGTTAGAGCTTCCGCTTTCAAGGAGTGGGACTCTAACCCAGGAAGCTTATAAGAAATCCCGCTATGCCCTCCGACAAACCATCAAACAGAAAAAGCGTAAATACAGGACTAAGATCGAATCGTATTACACCGGCTCTGACGCTCGTCAGATGTGGCAGGGCTTGCATAACCATTAGACTACAAAGGGAAGCACAGCTGACAGCTGCCCAGTGACACGAGCCTACCAGACGAGCTAAACTACTATGCTCGCTTCGAGGCAAATAACACTAAAACATGCATGAGAGCACCAGCTGTTCCGGAAGACTGTGTGATCACACTCTCCGCAGCAGATGTGAGTAAGACTTTTAAACAGGTTAACATTCACAAGGCCGCAGGGCCAGACGGATTACCAGGATGTGTACTGCAAGCATGCGCTGACCAACTGGCAAGTGTCTTCACTGACATTTTCAACCTCTCCCTGTCCGAGTCTGTAATACCAACATATTTTAAGCAGACCACCATAATCCTTGTGCCCAAGAACACTAAGGTAACCTGCCTAGACGACTACCGACCCATAGCAGTCACGTCTGTAGCCATGAAGTGCTTTGAAAGGCTGACTTGGCTCACATAAACACCATCATCCCAGAAACCCTAGACCCACTCCATTATGCATACCGCCCTAACAGATCCACAGATGATGCAATCTCTATTGCACTCCACACAGCCCTTTCCCATCTGGACAAAAGGAACACAGCTCAGCGTTCAACACCATAGTGCCCTCAAAGCTCATCAAAAAGTTAAGGACCCTGGAACTAAACACCTCTCTCTGCAACAGGATCCTGGACTTCTTGACGGGCTGCCCCCAGGTGGTAAGGGTAGGTAACAACATATCCGCCACGCTGATCCTCAACACAGGGGCCCCTCAGGGGTGCGTGCTCAGTCCCCTGCTGTACTCCCTGTTCACTCATGACTGCACGGCCAGGCACGACTCCAACACCATCATTAAGTTTGCCGATGACACAACAGTGGTAGGCCTGACCACCGACAAGACAGCCTATAGGGAGGAGGTCAGAGACCTGGCCGTGTATTTTAGTGCCTGGCAACGCAGACGCTAGTTGGCACGCAAGCAGTGTGGGTGCAATGATTGAATAACATGTATGTGCTTTCTCCTATAGAGCTCCATTTTTATGGAATGGTCTGCCTACCAATGTGAGAGACGCAGACTCAGTCTCAACCTTTAAGTCTTTACTGAAGACTTATCTCTTCAGTAGGTCCTATGATTAAGTATAGTCTGGCCCAGGAGTGTGAAGGTGAACGGAAAGGCTGGAGCAACGAACCGCCCTTGCTGTCTCTGCCTTGCCGGTTCCCCTCTTTCCACTGGGATTCTCTGCCTCTAACCCTTTTACAGGGGCTGAGTCACTGGCTTACTGGTGTTCTTCCATGCCGTCCATGGGAGGGGTGCGTCACTTGAGTGGGTTGAGTCACTGACGTGGTCTTCCTGTCTGGGTTGGCGCCCCCCCTTGGGTTGTGCCATGGCGGAGATCGTTGTGGGCTATACTCGGCCTTGTCTTAGGACGGTAAGTTGGTGGTTGGAGACATCCCTCTAGTGGTGTGGGGGCTGTGCTTTGGCAAAGTGGGTGGGGTTATATCCTGCCTGTTTGGCCCTGTCCGGTGGTATCATCGGATGGGGCCACAGTGTCTTCTGATCCCTCCTGTCTCAGCCTCCAGTATTTATGCTGCAGTAGTTTATGTGTCGGGGGGCTAGGGTCAGTCTGTTACATCTGGAGTATTTCTCTTGTCTTATCCGGTGTCCTGTGTGAATTTAAATATGCTCTCTCTAATTCTCTCTTTCTGTCTTTCTCTCGGAGGACCTGAGCCCTAGGACCATGCCTCAGGACTACCTGGTATGATGACTCCTTGCTGTCCCCAGTCCACCTGGCCGTGCTGCTGCTCCAGTTTCAACTGTTCTGCCTGCGGCTATGGAACCCTGACCTGTTCACCGGACGTGCTTGTTGCACCCTTGACAACTACTATGATTATTATTATTTGACCATGCTGGTCATTTATGAACATTTTAACATCTTGACCATGTTCTGTTATAATATCCACCCTGCACAGCCAGAAGAGGACTGGACACCCCTCATAGCCTGGTTCCTCTCTAGGTTTCTTCCTAGGTTTTTGGCCTTTCTAGGGAGTTTTTCCTATGGAGTTTTTCCTAGCCACCGTGCTTCTTTCACATGCATTGCTTGCTGTTTGGGGTTTTAGGCTGGGTTTCTGTACAGCACTTTGAGATATCAGCTGATGTACGAAGGGCTATATAAATAAATTTGATTTGATTTGATTTAAATTGATTTTGCAACGTTCGCACACGCGACACATCCGGTTTGGGCAGCGTGTAAATGGACGAGGGTGTGTCTTTTAAGTGTTTGGACCATGTAGCCGGCTAACCTCAGAGAATAAGACATGGTAGGAACCAAAGTGTTGGTCAGTGTTTCCAGGTGACCCTAATTAGATTTTACATTACATGTTTTCTTACTTCATGTAGCCAGCTAGCTAGCCAACATATTCATACTTCTCTTATTCCTGTCTGATAAGATACCGCTGCACAAACATTCTTATCTAGCCCTACACCAGCACTGGTACCAGGCAGTATTAGTTAGTGATTAGCATTAGCGAATAACACATTTTAGCAACACCTTGCTAAGAAAAGACAAACTAGCAGAGAGTAGTTTACAGACAGTAAGATAGACAAACTAATAGTGTATAGAACGCTTGTGGAGACCAACATTGTAACATCCATCTGACCAAGCAGAGTGAACAGCAAGAAAGGGCTCATGACTCTGAGTAACTGCTCTCTCCTTGAGTGACAGGGGGCAGGGCTTGGTGTGGTTAGTGACATGCAGGACTAAACTATAAAAACGGACATGAAACAAATCACATTTAACAAACCAAACATTGAAATACCCTTATAGAAGGTAAAGTAAAAACCCAAACCGGTCCGTGCATCAATACTGGTATATAGTAAAATACGATATACCCCCCCAGCCCCAAAGCTAGGTTGAGTGTGGGCAGACATCGTACACATCACACTCAGGCAGACAAGACGTTTGATCCGCCCAAAGACCCAATCCATCTCCCTGTCCCGCAACTCAGACTTAGCCGAGGTACGGGCACCAAGTAGAGGAAGTCACTATCAGAAACACTAAGCCTCCTAAAGAAAACAACATGATTGTCATGAGAACCTGAGGGTGGACTAGCAGGGAAACAGTGCCAGACGTCCCCTAGTCTTGTACATGAACTGATTCGAGCGAGGGCAGCCTAATCATGCACCTAGCCGAGTCATACAAGACAACAAATGTGAGTATCTCTTTATTCACTTGGGCATGGTTGCTTACCCGAATCTGGCTTAACCTTCATTGTCTAGGTCACATTTTTAGCCATCTTACTCATTGCAATAGCCAGGACAAGCTATCCGAAGAATAACTCATTGTTTGTGATTAGGAAACTATGAGAACCACACAAAGTCCAGGGGGTGAGCACGCTCTACCACTAACATGCTGACCACAGTGCTCGTGTCACGTGCACGAGCATTGCAAAATAAATGTGCACATACATGTTAATCAATCATTGCACCCACACTGCTTGCGCGCGCCAACGAGCTTCTGCGTAGCCAGGCGCTAAAATAGAACTTGCTTCTATTTGTGACTCTCGACGGACTGCAAGTCCAGCCTCTCCCATTTTTAGGAGCATATACCCACATGGGTGACTGAAAGATGAACTGAGGTCCACACTACAGTCCAGTTGGTGGTGGTAATGCACCTTAAAGTTGGTTGCCAACCGCCATATGAAGTCCAAAGAAGAAAAAGAAGCCTGATGGAAGGAGGAGAGATGATGAGAAACTAATTTGGTTCGACCACAAGGCACTACTGCCATCTAGGACGGTATGAGGCGTTGCTACTGGTTACCTATTTGGATGTGATATGCAAGTATTATGTGAAATTATTTTGATGTGAGAGAAATTGAAATGATTTTGATGTGACATGAAAGTACAGCGATTTATGTTTCTAGAAACGTATCGCAATTGAGAATCGATTCACATTCAGATGGAATATTTGACTATTTTAGCTGCCAGAGCCAGTCTACCTCTGAAAATAACATACAGTCCTTGGACCTTGAGGAGTAACGGGGGCAGCAATCAGCAGTAGAAACAATAACAAAGCATACTCCCTGCCCGTTTCGGTAAAAAGCTGAGGGATGGGGCTGGAGAAATGCAACCATCCATGATATCAACATTCTAGTTTTAACCATGGTTTGAGGATATACAGTGTTTGTTTATATTTACTGACAAACATTGATGGGATACGACAGTTGAATTAAGCTCATGAAGCATTTATAAGTGAATTCTTCAAGAAACAGATGGGTACATATCATTAATGTATAAGTCCCAAAATGGATGTAACAACTGCTGATTGCCCCTTTAAGAGAACATATTGGGCTAATCTAATAGGAGATATTGAGGACTACAGTATTTCAAGCAATGTCATTGGATGCATTTGATCAATTGTTAACGTTTTGTTGATGGTCCACTCTTGATGTTCAACACGTTACAGTGTAGCTTCAGCCATTCCTACAGAACAACATTTAAGTGTAGAACCCCTTTACTGCATATTGGTTCAACGACTGCAGAGATGGTACTTACTGGTGTTAAACAGATCTCCAACCTCCTCTTCTTCCTCCAATGTGACAGTCATCTCCCCCTCCTCCTCTTTCACTCCAAAAACTGCACCCCCCTCTTCTTTTACAGTAACATCCTCTTCCTCTTTCACTCTGAACGCGTCTTCCTCTTCTTTCACTGAAACGTCTTTCTCTTCTTCTTTCACGGTAACAGCCTCACCCTCTACTTGTTTTTGTATTGTAACATCTTTCTCTTCCTCCTCCTCTTTCACAAGAGTTTCTTTCTCCGTCCAGCAGACCTCCTCTTCTTTATCAGGAGGAGAGTAGCTTAGTGAACTCATGGTCGGGGATGTTAGCTAGCTAGCATTAGCGACTAGCCTAGTTCTAAGCTAACTTAGCAAACCAGCTAGCTGACAAACAACGTCAATATATAATTAAATGGGCCAACAAGTACATACAACAGAAGTGTGTTTAATACACAGCGACTAATATACACCAAACCAGTGTAAAGCGCGTGAATGTTGTAGCTATGTTTGCTAGAAAGCTACCGAGGTGTCTGACTAGCTGTTTGTTGTTGAAGGAGCGTCCCGTCCACTAGATTATACGTCACACTGGCAGCAAGGCCTGAACCTAAAAGACGCCTTCTGCTGACTGGAGTGGGCAATGCAGTTGAGGAACCAAAAGTGTATTTTTCATTTATTTCATATAAGTTTAATATTATATTAAGTCGTTCAAAGAGAAGCATGTGTTGATTGATTCGTGTTCAATGAGTGAGAATTTAAAACAAACTTTACACCCACTACACATTTGCATTGAACCATACTTCTGATATGAATCATTTTGACCCTACAGGCATATCTTTTATCATAGCCAAAATGTGGTTTATTCAATTCTTTCATTTTTTCATGACTTTGTCAATCAACTTGTTCTTAATAAATCGAAATCATGGTTTAGTGTTTCTGTATCAATATGGACCTTTAACAAATTCAAATCCCTTGGAGTCATTTTGACCCCAGCCAAAAGCACCTTTCAAATATAGGATGTTTACATTTACATTTTTTACATTTTAGTCATTTAGCAGACGCTCTTATCCAGAGCGACTTACAGTAGTGAACGCATACATTTCATAATTTTTTTTTCTCCGTACTGGTTTATTTCAAATCAAAATCAAATCACATTTTATTGGTGACATACACATGTTTAGCAGATGTTACTGCGGGTGTAGTGAAATACTTGTGGTTCTAGCTCCGTCAGTGCAGTAATATCGTACAATTAATATCTAACAATTTCACAACATATATCCAATACACACAAATCTAAGTATTTAAATCTAGGTTTCTCTGTAGACATGGTCCGTCCCACCAAAGGGTGGAGGGGCTCCTGTATCAGTGGTTTTGACCAGTTGTACACCTGCAGACACACAGTATAGTGGCTCCCATGTACTCTCCTAAGATTGGACTTTTCTATGCCACGCATCACGTGACTGTGTACAAAACTGCCAATGGTAGAAAACTCTGCCAGTGGTATACCGTGCATTCGTTAAGTATTCAGACCCCTTCACTCTTTCCACATTTTATTACGTTACAGCCTTATTCTAAAATTGAATAACTATCAAGGCAGCAGCTACTCTTCCTGGGGTTTATTATGGATCCCCATTAGTTCCAGCCAAGGAAGCAGCTACTCTTCCTGGGGTTTATTATGGATCCCCATTAGTTCCTGCCAAGGCAACAGCTACTCTTCCTGGGGTTTATTATGGATCCCCATTTGTTCCTGTCAGGGCAGCAGCTACTCTTCCTGGGGTTTATTATGGATGCCCATCAGTTCCTGCCAAGGCAGCAGCTACTCTACCTGTTTTTTTTTTATGGATCCCCATTTGTTCCTGCCAAGGCAGCAGCTACTCTTCCTGGGGTTTATTATGGATCCCCACTAGTTCCTGTCAAGGCAGCAGCTACTCTTCCTGAGGTTTATTATGTATCCCCATTAGTTACTGCCAAGACAGCAGCTACTTCTCCTGGGGTTTATTATGGATCCCCATTAGTTCCTGCTGAGTAAGGTCAGGGAGCGTGCCAGCCTGCCTGAACTGCCCCTTTCAAGCAAAAAGTATAAATGATGGGTTATGAACTAATAGGTATAAATGTTGGGTGACAAATTAACAGGTATAAATTATGGGTTATGAATTAACAATTTTTTATTTTACCTTTATTTAACTAGGCAAGTCAGTTAAGAATACATTTTTATTTTCAATGACGGCCTTGGAACAATGGGTTAACTGCCTTGTTCAGGGGCAGAATGACAGATTTTTACCTTGTCAGCTCGGGGATTTGATCTTGCAACCATTCAGTTACAAGTCCAACGCTCTAACCATCAGCCTACCTGCCGCCCCACAGCCCCAGCGAGCTCAGGCATTTCAATACATTCAGGATTTCTTACAGTCCATGTGCAATGTATATGGTTACCTCTCTCTCCCTCTCCATCTCTTCATTAACAAGTAGCCATGTTGTTGTCATTCCGCTAGTGACCTGTTTTCAGCATTTTAAGTCTCCAGTCAATAACAGGTGCACTGGAATTATCCCTCTACACCCTTTACACATGTACTGCACTGAAATTATCCCTCTACACCCTTTACACATGTACTGCACTGAAATTATCCCTCTACACCCTTTACACATGTGCTGCACTGGAATTATCCCTCAACACTCTTTACACATGTACTGTACTGAAATTATCCCTCTACACATGTGCTGCACTGGAATTATCCCTCAACACCCTTTACACATGTACTGCACTGAAATTATCCCTCTACACATGTACTGCACTGGAATTATCCCTCTACACATGTAATGCACTGGAATTATCCCTCTAAACCATTTACACATGTACTGTTCTGGAATTATCCCTCTACATACTTTACACATGTACTGCACTGGAATTATCCCTCTACACATGTACTGCACTGGAATTATCCCTCTACACATGTACTGTACTGGAATTATCACATTGGCCGGCAGAAACATACTGTTTTCTTTTGTTGGGCCATCAAAGCTGTCTCAGTGAGAGACTAGTTGATTATGGACTAACAGTCTAACAGTCTAAAGGACAGAACTCATGTTATTCTGGTTAAACAGTGAGAGACTAGTTGATTAAGGAGTGGGGATTTGTTTTACAATTAGGAAATAATATGTGATGTTTTCTTCATACCTCAGCCAGCATTGTGAATGGTTAGGAAATAATATGTCATGTTTTACTCGGTACGAGTACTCAGCCAGCATTGTGAATGGTTAGGAAATAATATGTCATGTTTTACTCGTACCTCAGCCAGCATTGTGAATGGTTAGGAAATAATATGTCATGTTTTACTCGTACCTCAGCCAGCATTGTGAATGGTTAGGAAATAATATGTCATGTTTTACTCGTACCTCAGCCAGCATTGTGAATGGTTAGGAAATAATATGTCATGTTTTACTCGTACCTCAGCCAGCATTGTGAATGGTGTCTGAGGCGGTGACATACTAGACCATGGCAGTAAATCTAATACTTAGGTATTTTTAGTCATGCATGAAAGGTCTGGGGTGGTTCTGTGGTTCTAAGTTACTGACCTTGGAATACATTTCTGCCCATGCTGGCAGGGTCTGAATCAAACCCAATGTCCACCTGGTACACTGGCAGGGTCTGAATCAAACCCAATGTCCACCTGGTACACTGGCAGTGTCAGAATCAAACCCAATATTAATGAATTGTCAATGAAGCATTATTTGTTACCACGCTCAAAACAACTGTTAACTTGGAACTATGAAAACTTGACTTCAGTGAGTTCCAGACAACTGGGAAAAAATTAGCTCCAACTGGGAAAATACGTTTTGAACGGTCATCCAACTGGGAATTGTAAATCCGGAACTCGGGCCTCTTTCTAGAGCTACAACCTGAAGATCACTGACATCATCAGGATTCAACCTTGTTTTTCCCCCGAGTTCCCAGTTGTCTTGAAATCACCATAAATCCAGAGAATGACAGACTTTGATGACACAATTTGCCCACGAAGGACACCTTCCTGTTCAAGTGAGCACAGAACAACACAGTGAGTCCAAAAATATATTGTATGCTGCTGCATAAATGATGTAATATGCCAGAGATATGTATACTGTAGCTAAGAAAGTAATACTAAGTGTATGTTGTGTAGTAAGATGTTAGTAGCCCATGTGCCTCACCCTAATAATTTGGTCTATTTTCCCCTCTTAATTTTGCTTACTGTTCTGACTTGGTGGTGCACATGTAGCCTATAACCTGTTTTAGAGAAATGTAATTGTTGAATATTGTAAGAGCTTTCATTGTCTGCATATATGCCCCCTTTATTTATCCTACGGTTCTGACTTGGTGTACAGGGAGGACACTGTAAAAACAGCCCATGTTCTGAATTCTGTCACTGTACATTTCAAAAGTGCTAAACAAATAGTTATATTGACTACGTCCGTCCTAGCTCGCTCATTAATGTCTTCATCGAAATTACGGATTGCCTCTTATCTGCTTGTCGTCCCCTTATGCCATAGTTTGTACATCTCAATTGTCATTAGAAACCACATTTGTTTAAGCAAGTCAGCCATATTAGCTATGTTTTTTTAAAGTCAGTAAATGAAGCTGAATGAACTGCCAGACAAGGATCCACTGATAGACAGGTGTTGCAGTGGTAAGATGTTGGGACTGCGTTGGGACAGCTTTATGTAGGCGTTAACAGTCTGTGGGCACCGTTTGTCACCGTTATAGTGCAATTAATGTATTGTTTAGTGCTGTGTTTGCCCACCAAGATTTACATGTTAAAATCGGCACTGCTCCTCAGCCTTCCTCTCCTCTGAAGACCCAGTGAGGGTGGAGCTCAGTCAGAGAGCTGTTGAGGGACTGGTTAGGAAGAACACTTCTACAGCCAGAGAGGTGAGGTCACACATGGTTTAGATGTTAAATATTTATGTCCCCTTAGCGGTTCATCACGTCAGCAAAAGGGAATATGTTCCATCATCTATGTTTATTTACATTAGTGCAAATTGTCCACTGATATTAATGTGATTTCTCAACCCTTTTGGCTGTATGAAAGGTAATTTCCCCTCAGACACACACATTTGTTCTTTAATATTATGAAGGTCATGTGTAAAATATACTTTACCCCACTCATTCACCCCATGTCATTACATTGCTTATGCATATTCAGTGGCCTGACTGCATCCAGACTATGTCATAGTCCCATCCTGGAAGATCTGAACCTAATGCAGTTTGGGAGTAATTGGATGACAAATGTCACATTTAGGTGCCAGGTGTAACTGAGGCCATAGATGCTCCATATCCATTACTTTGAGTGTTTTATTTAATATGACTAAATGTGTTTCTGTGTTGCAGGGGCAGTCAAGAAATGGAACAGCAAGCCCACAGAACATGACATAATCAGAGCTGTGGGAGACCACCTCAAGCCCCTGGTAGAGCCGGGGGTGGTGTTTACCACTCCACCACGCCTTCAGCAGGCTGGAAAAGTGGGATTGATCTGTTTGATCCATTTGTTTGTTTCAGTTTTTAATAGTTGAATCCTTTGATGTATTGTTGATTTCAACATGCACTATTTTTGATATACTTCATTTATACAGTTTTTCATACCAAGATATATATTTTTTGTTAAAAAAAATAACATGTATTTAACTAGGCAAGAACAAATTCTTATTTACAATGATGGTCTACAGGGGAACAGTGAATTAACTGCCTTGTTCAGGGGCAGAATGACAGATTTTTACCTTGTCAGCTCGGGGATTCGATCCAGCAAATTTTCAGTTACTGGCCCTACGCTCTAACCACTAGGCTCCCTGCTGCCCAAAATATGTGTTGCTTTTGCAAGAGTCTGTTGATTGGTCAGTCATTGGGTTCATTTGTTTCGCAATATGTTGAAATCAAGCTTTATTTATATAGCAAATTTCAGACATGGCTTCACAGAAAAAAGAAGATGAAAAACTCACATTTACTACACAACAAACATAAGGATAAAAAACAAGATTAAATGGAAGACTAATGAGCATTTTAAGCATTCTAAGGAAATGCCATTTGATTAAAATAACAATATGATGCAATATCCAACCCAAAATATAACTCCATTGTTTGTTGTTATGTTCCCCAACAAGAAAACCAGAAATGTCACTTAGAAGAGGGAACTAACAAAGAGTCATTGACAACAACCACAACTAAACAGGTGGGGTTTTAGGAGGGGTTCTGAAAGACACTATGGGGGTGTCCACTGAAAGTTGACTAGTAACAACAACTGGGACCTAAAAGACACCCACCATGAGACCCACTAAATCTGCCCAAGAAGCAAACAAAAGAAAAACCCACACCAAACTTAAAGACAGGAAGCAAACCAAAAAGGTGGAGCAACTAAAGGTGTTGACGCTCCACATCTATCAAGACAACTGGAGCACTGGGCCAGACACTCTTAAATAGAACCTGGACCAGCTCAGGTGAAACACCTTCCCACTAACGAGATGGACAAGCCAGCACAGGTGTAACACATACTGACTAACGAGGTGACACCAATCAGTGCGTCCTACGTGCTAACGAGCTAGACATGCTAACGGAGCTAGACGTGCTAACGAGCTATACGGGCTAACGAGCTAAAGTCCAACCTCAAAGCATAAATGGAAAAACCAAAGCCTGTAAAAACCTTAAGACAACAAATATATCCTATATTTTTGTTAGATATGTTTGCGCACCACCAAAATAACTTCTATTTCACATAATAATCAACTGCTATGCTTCACCTTTTACAGTATAAACATGGTGTCTACTGGCTGTTAACAATTAAAAACGAAAACATTTTTCCCCCACTAGTTTCTAGAACTCTTGCCTTCCTAAAACTCACTAGCTTCTAGAACTCTCATCTTCCTAAAACTCACTAGCTTCTAGAACTCTAGTCCCCTTGGAACGAGCCCAAACAAAACTCATCTCCAATAAGGAAAAACGTGCAGTCAAAATAAATTGATCCATGACAACTCACTGGCTAAATGGAAATATTTTCGACTGCTCACCCTTGAGACAATCAGCAACCAAGTTGTCCTTACCACAGACATGTCTGATTTCAAGAGGAAACTCCTGCAATATCCGTAGTAACTTTCCACCTCACTACAGAGCTTCTCTCTCGTTTCAGGGTTCACTAGATAGGCATGTTGTTGGATCGGGGCCCAGTCCCCAATGTCATGCTCTAGTACATTTGTACTAGTACATTTGGGTTCTCTGGTGCTGCTTCAAAGTCTGTAATGTTGAAAAACTTTTCCCACAATCTGAACAGTGGTGAAGCTTCTCTCCTGTGTGTACTTGCTGGTGTCTGGTCAGATGGCTAGATGTAGTCAAACTCTTCCCACATTTACCACTGCTATATGGTTTCTCTCCTGTGTGTACTTTCTGGTGTATAGTCAGATAGCTAGATGTAGTAAAACTCTTTCCACATTGATCACAGCTATAAGGTTTCTCTCCTGTGTGTGTTCTGTGGTGTAGACTTAGAATGCTAGATGTTGAAAAACTCTTCCCACATTGAATACAGCTATAAGGTTTCTCTCCTGTGTGTACCCGCTGGTGTACTATCAGGCTGTTTAGCTGAGTAAAACACTTCCCACATTGATCACAGCTGTAAGGTTTCTCTCCTGTGTGTATTTTCTGGTGCATCTTCAAAGCATGTGACCTTGAAAATCTTTTTCCACAATCTGAACAGTGGTGAAATTTCTCTCCTGTGTGTGTCAGCTGGTGTGTAGTCAGATTGCTAGATTGAACAAAACTCTTCTCACATTGATCACAGCTATAAGGTTTCTCTCCTGTGTGTGTTCTCTGGTGTACTGTCAGATTGTTAGATTGAACAAAACTCTTCCCACATTGATCACAGCTATAAGGTTTCTCTCCTGTGTGTACTCGCTGGTGTATTTTAAGTTCTGATGAAGATTTGAAACTTTTCCCACAGTCAGAGCAGCAATGAGATTTCTTCCCTGTGGGTCTCTGCTGATGTTTCTTGAGGAGCTCTGATCTGGAGAGACTCTTCTCTGCCTCATCAGCATCATGATGTTGTTGAGGCGCCCCAGAGGATCCACAATAGTCCCGTCTCTCTCCTGTGTGAATGACAAAGTCATACAGATGGTTAAAGACCCACAACTGCAGAAATCCAATATTTATTTGAGGTAAAAGGTGATGCCCAGAGCATAGTCATGAAGTTGTACAACAATTGACGTCTGTTAAATTATATGACAGTTGTCTTAACAGTCAAATGAGCAACAATAGTCATATTTTCATATTAGTAGTAACATCGATGATTGTAGGCTAGAAATAAGTTATTGAAGTTGTTGAAACACTAGGCAGTGTGCCAGACGACTTTTGGTCTCCAATATGGGCCCATTCTGTGTTTGCTAAAATTACGGCAGGAGGGCGATGCAAACGCAATTTGGTTGTAGAAACTCCTCCCTGTTAATGCGGAAACCACTAGTTTTGGACGAAGGTTTTAGTTATTCCACAATGTGTTCTGAATATTACAGCGCACTATCAGCGCAAGATCAGGAGTGCTACTCAAGGAAACTCACATTAAGCTCTGTGTCTATTCACTAATTCACCACCGTGGGGGAAAACTCAGGGGAGTTCTCATAGGCTGCCATTAAAAAAAGCCTCCATTTCCACGTTGCTTATGAGTACATTTCACATTACTTTGGATTATAGTTGTAAGGCTCGTTTGAATCGCTTGTGTTTTTGCCGCAAATCAACTGCTTTATACCTCAACAAGTAAAATGCTCTTTGGCTAGCTTGTCCATCAGCCTGAAAATTAGCCAATAACTTCACCTAACAATAACATAGACCTACTGTAGGACCCATAACTTCACCTAACAACAACATAGACCTAGGACTATAAATCATTTAATATTTCAGGTGAAACATGGAAAATAAAATGTATTTTAGGTGACATTTCATAACCTGATCACCAGATAATTTTGTGAATAATCCCACTAGGCTACTCTGTAATGTGTTGTCATTCTAAATGTCCTGAATAAAGGAAAATAGCTCTGTGTGTTGTACAATAGACTATCCATCAAGGAACAGTTCTCTACACATTATGAGCTAAGTATCTCTGTGTCCAAACAGACTAACGAGACCCTACTGTAAATCAAGCAGACAATAACACATTATAAACATGAATTTGTTTAGGGAGGTTGGATCCAACGTGGAGCATGGCATAACTGTCTTTAATTACTTCTGCGTTATGAAAGGAACTAGACACGGACACGAATGATCCATTGGTAGTTTGTTGTAACCAAGTATTGGTGCTAACCGTGTGTTATTGGATGCTAGCATGCTAGTTAGCTACGGCATCATAGGATACGGTGCACTGGGTGGGTTTCACGGAAGAATACTGAACCAAGTTATCTAGCTAAATAAACCAAGTTTGAGCCTATTCCTGGAAACATTGAATAACTAGTTAGTGAGGGAGGCCCTGCTCTCTCGCTTCCCCAGTTGTTTAGCTAATTTTCAATCCAATCTCCTTTGCATTAGCGTAGCCTCTTCTGTAGCCTGTCAACTATGTGTCTGTCTATCCCTGTTCTCTCCTCTCTGCACAGGCCATACAAACGCTTCAAAAGCGTGGCTGCTGCCACTCTAACCTGGTGGTTCCTGCGCGCACAACCCACGTGGAGTTCCAGGTCTCCGGCTGCCTCTGGAACTGCCGGTCTGTGGCCAACAAGGCAGAGTTCATCTCAGCCTATGTTACCCTCCAGTCCCTCGACTTCTTGGTGCTGACGGAAACATGGATTACCACAGAAAACACTGCTACTCCTACTGTTCTATCCTCGTCTGACCACGTGTTCTCGCATACCCCGAGAGCATCTGGTCAGCGGGGTGGTGGCACTGGAATCCTCATCTATCCCTCAGAGAAGAAGAAGACATGGTAGGAACCAAAGTGTTGGTCACTGTTTCCAGATGACTCTAATTAGATGTTACATTACATGTTTTCTCACTTCATGTAGCCAGCTAGCTAGACAACATATTCATATTTCTCTTATTCCTCTCTGATAAGATACAACTGCACAAACTAGAGGTCGGCCGATTATGATTTTTCAAGGCCGGTACCGATACCGATTATTGGAGGCCCAAAAAGCCGGTGCAGATTAATCGGACGATTTTTTTACATTTATTTGTAATAATGACAATTACAACAATACTGAATGAACACTGATTTTAACTTAATATAATACATAAATACTATGAATTTAGCCTCAAATAAATAATGAAACATGTTCAATTTGGTTTAAATAATGCAAAAACAAAGTGTTGGAGAAGAAAGTAAAAGTCCAATATGTGCCATGTAAAAAAGCTAACGTTTAAGTTCCTTGCTCAGAACATGAGAACATATGAAAGCTGGTGGTTCCTTTTAAAATGAGTCTTCAATATTCCCAGGTAAGAAGTTTTAGGTTGTAGTTATTTAGGAATTATAGGACTATTTCTCCCTATACCATTTGTATTTCATATACCTTTGACTATTGGATGTTCTTATAGGCACTTTAGTGTTGCCAGTGTAACAGTATAGCTTCCGTCCCTCTCCTCGCTCCTACCTGGGCTCAAACCAGGAACACATCGACAACACCCACCCTCGAAGCAGCGTTACCCATGCAGAGCAAGGGAAACAACTACTCCAAGTCTCAGAGCGAGTCACGTTTAAAACGCAATTAGCGTGCACCCGGCTAACTAGCTAGCCATTTCACATCGGTTACACCAGCCTAATCTTGGAAGTTGACAGGCTTGAAGTCATAAACAGCGCAATCCATTGCGAAGGGCTGCTGGCAAAACGTACAAAAGTGCTGTTTTGAATGAATGCTTACGAGCCTGCTGCTGCCTACCACGCTCAGTCAGACTGCTCTATCAAATCATAGACTTAATTATAATATAATAAACACACGGAAATATGAGCCTTAGGTCATTAATATGGTCGAATCCGGAAACTATCATCTCGAAAACAAAACGTTTTTCCTGTCAGTGAAATACGGAACCGTTCCGTATTTTATCTAACGGGTCTAAATATTCCTGTTACATTGCACAACCTTCAATGCTATGTCATAATTACGTAAAATTCTGGCAAATTAGTTCGCAACGAGCCAGGTGGCCCAAACTGTTGCATATACCCTGACTCTGCGTGCAATGAACGGAAGAAAAGTGACAATTTCACCTGGTTAATATTGCCTGCTAACCTGGATTTATTTTAGCTAAATATGCAGGTTTAAAAAGATATACTTCTGTGTATTGATTTTAAGAAAGGCATTGATGTTTATGGTTAGGTACAGTCGTGCAACGATTGTGTTTTTTTCGCAAATGCGCTTTTGTTAAATCATCCCCCGTTTGGCGAAGTTGGTTGTCTTTGTTAGGAAGAAATAGTCTTCACACAGTTCGCAACGAGCCAGGTGGCCCAAACTGCTGCATATACCATGACTCTGTTGCAAGAGAAGTGACACAATTTCCCTAGTTAAAAGAAATTCATGTTAGCAGACAATATTAACTAAATATGCAGGTTTAAAAATATATACTTGTGTAATGATTTTAAGAAAGACTTTTTCGCGAATGCGCACCGCATCGATTATATGCAACGCAGGACAGGCTAGATAAACCATGTGTAGTTAACTAGTAGGTGGTTAGAGCATTGGACTAGTTAACCCTAAGGTTGCAAGATTGAATCCCCAAGCTGACAAGGTAAAAATCTGTCGTTCTGCCCCTGAACAAGGCAGTTAACCCACCGTTCCTAGGCCGTCATTGAAAATAAGAATGTGTTCTTAACTGACTTGCCTAGTTTATAAAATAATTTAAACAAATAATAATAATAATAATAATAAAAAATGTAAAAAAATATTTAAAAATCGGCAAATCGGTGCCCAAAAATACCGATTTCCGATTGTTATGAAAACTTGAAATCGGCCCTAATTAATTGACCATTCCGACTAATCGGTCGACCTCTAGCACAAACATGCTTATCTAAGCCTACACCAGCACTGGTACCAGGCAGTATTAGCTAATTACGTTTGACTCTAAATACATTTAGCAAGCTAGTTTGTTAACTAGCAATTAGCGGCTAACATTATTTTAGCAACACCTTGTAAGAAAATACAAAATAGCAGACAGTAAGATAGACAAACTAATAGTGTATAGAACGCTTGTGGAGAGCAGCATGTCACCAACATTGTTACATCCGCCTTCAATGTAATGGCATGAAAATAATTGCCAGAATATTATGTAATGACTTATCAACAGCTGTAACAATTTGACCCCCAGAGGAAATCTTCACTGGCAGTTATAGAAACACCCATTTACTATATAACCCTTGATTCTTGAAGAATTTCACTTATAAATGCCTCAAATGTTTCAACTGTATTAACCCACCAGAAACCAAAACATAAGCTCATATAAGGCCACTGTTTGTAAACAAATACTATATGGCTGAGGAGTAGGGTCGATCCAAGCGTTCTGACCTTACAAGAACAGTAGAGCACCCAAGCTAACTGGCTAACGTTGGATAGCTTGCTAGACACAAATGACAGAAAACCTCACTCTTACCATTTTACTTGCCCTAGCAGAGCTTGTTAGGCAGTTTTCATGTTATCCAGAGTGACTGTAACTGTGCTGCTGGCAACAATTTAACTTGAGCTTTTTTTGCCTACATTTACTGACACCTGGACATATTCAACGGGTGTTGAGCGCTAGTAATTTATGATTCTGCGCTCTGGTACTCAGACGAGAGTGCTCTGAAATCAGAGTAGATAGCCAGAGTGAATTTATGAAAGCACCCGAATTAACAATGTCCATTGAGAACGCACATGACCCCTTGGCTAAGGATGACGTGAATTATCAAGTCAATAAACGCGGGGTAGTTAGTTAGATAGAATATAGTTAATATACTGTCAAGTTTGATGTATAAGTAGCCAACTAATGTTTGGTAGCTAGCTGACATACTGCTACATACGGCTATAAAGATATGCTATGCGGTTTGTAAGGATAGTGTAGCTAACAATGTGTAACGTAACTTATTTGAGAAGTCATTACTTTATTACATTGCTCAACATTTTCTTAACATTTGTCATAATAAGTTGAAGCAATGAATTTGTATCGGCTCTCGGACTTCAGCTGCATATTTTCCGCCATTTTCTTCAAATCTGAAAATAGTTGAAGCCACGCCCATTTCCTGAAGAATTGCATTTTGGGCCCTAAAAACACAGAAATAGTGTCCTCTGCATGTATACTTCGTATTTTGGCGAATGTAGTACAACATCCGGGGACCTTTGGCATGCTAACTATATCCATACTATGACAAATAAGCATAATATATTGTATGGTTAGTATGACTATTCGAACACAGCTCAGGTCTCTGGGCTGCCATTTTGTTTGTGTTTTAAAACTAGGTTGCGCCTTTAAAAAAGCCACGCAATCAATCAACCAATCTGCAGTTCAAACAATAACAAAGCTGTAATTCCACCACTGTTTTGGTAATAAGATGATGGGGTTGGAGAAATGTAACTACTTTCAAATTCATAGACAGACCTATGGATGCAAGGACTGACCATCCATGATATTAACATTATAGTTTAACCATGTTGAGGCGATACAGTGTTGATTTACATTGTTTCTAAACATTAGAGTAAAAAAAGCTTATTTGGGGATCTGATGGGGTACAACAGTTGAACTAAGCTCATGAGGCATGTGTTATATTCTTCAAGAATCAATGGCTATAAATAAATAATTTAAGTCCCAATATGGACGTAGCAATTGCAGATTTCCGCTTTAACACCAAACATTAGTTCAACAACTGCAGAGTTTGTGCCTCTGTATTTAAGAAAGTACTTACTAGTGTTAATCAGGGAACGGTTTCTCAAAACCATCTTATGGCTAAGTTCATCGTTAGAACCATTGGATGCCTTAAGATGCGTTTGGGAAACCGAGCCCAGATATCCAGTTTCCTCCTCTTCTTCCTCCTTTTTCGATGTAACAGTCATCTCCCCCTCCTCCTCTTTCACTCCATAAACTGCATCCTCCTCTTTCACTGAAACGTCTTTCTCTTCTTCTTTCACGGTAACAGCCTCACTATCTACTTGTTTTTGTAGTGTGATATCTTTCTCTTCCTCCTCCTCTTTCACAACAGTTTCCTTCTCTGCCCAGCAGACCTCCTCTTCTTTATCAGGAGGAGAGTAGCTTAGTGAACTCATGGTCGGAGATGTTAGCTAGCTAGCTAGCATTAGCGACTAGCCTAGTTCTAAGCTAACTTAGCAAACCAGCTAGCTGACAAACATCGTAAATATATAATTAAATGGGCCAACAAGAAAATACAACAGAAGTGTGTTTAATACACAGCGACTAATATACACCAAAAACTGTGTAAAGAGCGTGTTTGCTAGAAAGCTACCGAGGTGTCTGACTAGCTGTTGTTGTTGAAGGAGCGTCCCGTCCACTAGATTATACGTCACACTGGCAGCATCGCCTGAACCTAAAAGACGCACATCCCCATCTGCTGACTGGAGTTGACAACGCAGTTGAGGAACCAAAAGTGTATTTTTCATTTACTTCATATAAGTTTAATATTATATTAAGTCGTTCAAAGAGAAGCATGTGTTGACTGATTCGTGTTTAATGAGTGAGAATTTAAAACAAACTTTACACCCACTACATATTTGCATTGAACCATACTTCTGACATGGATCATTTTGACCCCAGAGACATATCTTTTATCAAGGCCAAAATGTGGTTTATTCAATTCTATAAAATTTTTCATGACTTTGTCAATCAACTTGTTCTTAATAAATCTAAATCATGGTTTAGTGTTTCTGTATCAATATGGACTTTTAACAAATTCAAATCCTTTAGAGTCAATTTGACTCCAGCCAAAAGCACCTTTGATAAATAGGATGTTTATTTCAAATCAAAATCAAATCACATTTTATTGGTCATATACACATGTTTAGCAGATGTTATTGCGGGTGTCGCGAAATGCTTGTGTTTCTAGCTCCGACAGTGCAGTAATATCTTACAAGTAATATCTAACAATTTCACAACATATACCCAATACACACAAATCTAAGTATTTGAATCTAGGTTTCTCTGTAGACATGATCCATCCCACCAGAGGGTGGAGGGGCTCCTGTATCAGTGGTTTTGACCAGTTGTACACCTGCAGACACACAGTATAGTGCCTCCCATGTTGTCTCCGAAGATTGGAATTTTCTATACCACGTATCACGTGACTGTGTACAAAACTGCCAATGATAGAAAACTCTGCCAGCGGTATACAGTGCATTCATTAAGTATTCAGACGCCTTCACTTTTCCACATTTTGTTACGTTACAGCCTTATTCTAAAATTGAATAATTATTCCCCCTCATCAATCTACACACAATACCCCATAATGACATCACAATACCCCATAATGACAAACCAAAAACTTTTTTTTCTTCATTTTTGCAAATGTATTTACTTAGGTATTCAGACCCTTTGCAATGAGACTCGAAATTGAGCTCCGATGCATCCTGATTCCATTGATCATCCTTGAGATGTTTCTACAACTTGATTGGAGTCCACTTGTGGTAAATTCAATTGATTAGACATGATTTGGAAAGGCACACACCTGTCTATATAAGGTCCAACAGTTCACAGTGCATGTCAGAGCAAATACCAAGTCATGAGGTCAAAGGAATTGTCCATAGAGCTCTGAGACAGGAATGTGTCGATGCACAGATCTGGGGAAAGGTACCAAAAAATGTCTGCAGCATTGAAGGTTCCCAAGAACACAGTGGTCTCCATAATTCTGAAATGGAAGAAGTTTGAAACCACCAAGAGTCTTCCTAGAGCTGGCCGCCCGGCCAAACTGAGAAATCGGGGGAGAAGGGCCTTGGTCAGGGAGGTGAACAAGAACCCGATGTTCACTCTGACAGAGCTCCAGAGTTCCTCTGTGGAGATTGGAGAACCTTCCAGAAGGACAACCATCTCTGCAGCACTCCACCTATCATGCCTTAATGTAGCAATGATTAAATTGTCAAAATGTATTTCAATGGACAATTCAGTGAACTGTTCTGTGAAAGGTGTCAGCTAGAGATGACATGCAGGAGCTTGCAGGGATTTGTAGTCTTGCATGTCGTCTACTTTGATACTAATTAGCATTTTCGAATCCGAGAGAATAGATATACAAATATATTGATACAAGTATATGTATTTATTATGGATCCCCATTAGTTCCTGCCAAGGCAGCAGCTACTCTTCCTGGGGTTTATTTTGGATCCCCATTAGTTCCTGCCAAGGCAGAAGCTACTCTTCCTGGGGTTTATTATGGATCTCCATTAGTTCCTGCCTAGTAAGAAGTAAGTTCAGGGAGCGTGCCAGTCTGCCTGAACCGCCCCGTTTGATCAAAAGGTATAAATGATTGGTTATGAATTAAAACCTGTTGGGGCTAGGGGGCAGCATTTGCACGTCTGGATAAAAAAAATGTACCCGATTTAATCTGGTTACTAATCCTACCCAGTAACTAGAATATGCATATACTTATTATATATGGATAGAAAACACTCTAAAGTTTCTAAAACTGTTTGAATGGTGTCTGTGAGTATAACAGAACTCATTTGGCAGGCAAAACCCTGAGACATTTTCTGACAGGAAGTGGATACCTGATGTGTTGTATTGACTTTAAACCTATCCCATTGAAAAACACAGGGGTTTAGGAATATTTTGGCACTTCCTATTGCTTCCACTAGATGTCACCAGCCTTTACAAAGTGTTTTGAGTCTTCTGGAGGGAGATCTGACCGAACAAGAGCCATGGAACGATGATGTCCCATTAGACACCTGGCGCGCGAGTTCATGTTGGGTACCCTCGTTCCAATACGTTATAAAAGAGTATGCATTCGTCCACCTTGAATATTATTCATGTTCTGGTTAAAAAAGGCCCTAATGATTTATGCTATACAACGTTTGACATGTTTGAACGAACGGAAATATATTTTTTCCCCTCGTTCATGACGAGAAGTCCGGCTGGCTTACATCATGTGCTAACGAGACGGAGATTTTTGGACATAAATGATGAGCTTTTTTGAACAAAACTACATTCGTTATGGACCTGTGATACCTGGAAGTGACATCTGATGAAGAGAATCAAAGGTAATGGATTATTTACATAGTATTTTCGATTTTAGATCTCCCCAACATGACGTCTAGTCTGTATCGCAACGCGTATTTTTCTGGGCGCAGTGCTCAGATTATTGCAAAGTGTGATTTCCCAGTAAGGTTATTTTTAAATCTGGCAAGTTGATTGCGTTCAAAAGATGTAAATCTATAATTCTTTAAATGACAATATAATATTTTACCAATGTTTTCTAATTTTAATTATTTAATTTGTGACGCTGACTTGACTGCCGGTTATTGGAGGGAAACGATTTCCTCAACATCAATGCCATAGTAAAACGCTGTTTTTGGATATAAATATGAACTTGATAGAACTAAAAATGCATGCATTGTCTAACATAATGTCCTAGGAGTGTCATCTGATGGAGATTGTAAAAGGTTAGTGCATCATTTTAGCTGGTTTTATGGTTTTGGTGACCCTGTCTTTGACTTGACAAAACATTACACACAACTCTTGTAAATGTACTGTCCTAACATACTCTAAATTTATGCTTTCGCCGTAAAACCTTTTTGAAATCGTAAAACGTGGTTAGATTAAGGAGATGTTTATCTTTCAAATGGTGTAAAATAGTTGTATTTTTGAAAAATTTGAATTTTGACATTTATTTGGATTCAAATTTGCCGCTCTTGAAATGCACCTGCTGTTGATGGAGTGCACCACGGGTGGCACGCTAGCGTCCCACCTAGCCCCAAGTTAACAGGTATAAATTATGGGTTATGAATTAACCTGCGAGCCCAGGCATTTCAATACATTCAGGATTTCTTACGGTCCATGGGCAATGTATATGGTCATCTCTCTCTCTCTCTCTCTCTCCATCTCTTATTTATTAACAAGCAGCCATGTTGTTGTCATTCCACTAGGGACCTGTTTTCAGCATTTTAAGTCTCCAGTTAATAACCGGTGCACTGGAATTATCCCTCTACACCCTTTACACATGTACTGCACTGGAATTATCCCTCAACACCCTTTACACATGTACTGTACTGGAATTATCCCTCAACACCCTTTACACATGTACTGTACTGGAATTATCACATTGGCTGGCAGAAACTTACTGTTTTTTTTATTGGGCCATCAAAGCTGTCTCAGTGAGAGACTAGTTGATTATGGACTAACAGTCTAACAGTTTGAAGGAAATAACATGTCATGTTTTACTCGTACCTCAGTCAGCATTGTGAATGGTTAGGAAATAACATGTCATGTTTTACTCGTACCTCAGTCAGCATTGTGAATGGTTAGGAAATAACATGTCATGTTTTACTCGTACCTCAGCCAGCATTGTGAATGGTTAGGAAATAATATGTCATGTTTTACTCGTACCTCAGCCAGCATTGTGAATGGTTAGGAAATAATATGTCATGTTTTACTCGTACCTCAGCCAGCATTGTGAATGGTTAGGAAATAATATGTCATGTTTTATGTCCAGTGGGAATGATCTGTTAGATCCAATTGTTTGCTTCAGTTCTCAGTAGTTGAATCCTATGACATATTGTTGATTTCAACATTTTTGATTTTCAACAAATGCACTGGGTTGGTTGAAAAGTGATACTAAATGTACATACCATGCACTATATTGACATAGTGGAAGATATACTGAATTTATACTGTTTTTCATTCTAAGATGGACCAAGATACGTCTTGCTTTTGCACATATTTGTTCATTGGTTTAGCAAGAGTCTGTTGATTGGTCAGTCATTGGGTTCATTTGTCTTACAATATGTTCAAATCAAATCAAGCTTTATTTATACAGCACATTTCAGACATGGATACAACACAATGGCTTCACAGGAAAAAAATTATAAAAAAACAATGAAAATAAACAGAAATATTTACTACACAACAAACATAAGAGGATAAAAAAACAGAAGAATAACAACTGAAAGACTAATGAGCACCCTAAGGAAATGTCATTGATTAAAATATTAACAATTGGATTCAACATTGATAAGAGAATTATCTAATAAAGGTAAATGAATCAATAAACCATGATGAAATATTAGTCATACAGCATGGTTAATGAATAATCAATGTAATGATCAATGTAGGGATCGATTGGTCTGATTAGTTCCGGAAAGTCCAGGAACCACTGGAGAGGGAAAGAAATGTGTGTATGCAATTAGTATAGCTACAGAAGCAGATGGTCAAGGGAGTAAAACTTCAGAGAGTTCCTAACCTTGAAGGAAAGGAACAGGCTGAGCCAGAAGGTGATAAACAGTGTGAGAAGTTTATGGGGGTTGCAGGTCACCAACGGATTGTGTGTAAATGCATGTGCGTAAGTAAGCAAGAACTATATAATGACTGTTTTGTTATCCTGACGGCAGAACGTTCTCTGAATAAAGCTACAGATACCTTTTGCAGAAAGCTGAGTCCTTTCCTAATTATTTTAACCCATTGTCTTACAAACCTTGGGCATTAGTCAAGGCGAATTGATTATTGATTATTATCATCAAGATATAAAATTCCTTTAACAATTGGTCCTTCGACCGGGATCTCAAAAACTGCCGCTGTCGTTCCAAGGAGACACTGAAACCGTGCACGGGCGGATGAAATATCTGTAAATCAAAGACCTGGCCCTTTACTGTGGGTTCTTTACAGGACGGTGGCAAACTGGTACGCGACAGAGGTGGTGACGAGATTCAACGAACATTGAAAAACTCACCTGCAAATTATAAGGTTAGTAGACTTTATTCATACTTTTGGGGAATAGCACCTGTATGATTACATTAAATAAGAGGTGAGTGATATACCTATAGGTCTGCATTGCATAGTGAAATGAGTGATACAGGTGTATGTCGGCATTGTATGATGAAATGGGAAATACACCTGTATGTCTGCATTGCATGATGGAATAAGGGACACAATTGGGTGTTGGCATTTGATGAGAAAGCGATTGTTGAGAGTGTAAGGCAAAAGAGATTGTTGAGAGTGAAAGGCAAAAGCGATTGTTGAGAGTGAAAGGCAAAAGCGATTGTTGAGAGTGTAAGGCAAAAGAGATTGTTGAGAGTGAAAGGCAAAAGAGATTGTTGAGAGTGAAAGGCAAAAGAGATTGTTGAGAGTGAAAGGCAAAAGAGATTGTTGAGAGTGAAAGGCAAAAGAGATTGTTGAGAGTGAAAGGCAAAAGAGATTGTTGAGAGTGAAAGGCAAAAGATTGTTGAGAGTGAAAGGCAAAAGATTGTTGAGAGTGAAAGGCAAAAGAGATTGTTGAGAGTGAAAGGCAAAAGCGATTGTTGTGAATGAAAGGCAAAAGCGATTGATAAGAGTGAAAGACGAGAGCAAGTAGAGGATTTTAATGTACTCTGGGTGTTAGACGCTGAAATTGGTGAATGTTATAGCTGGTGACCTGGCTTCAGAAGTTCACGTGGAGAAAAATCGGTTTTAAAGGGAATCAAGTATTCTGCGCGAATGGAAGACAGGAATTAGTTGTAAATTCAAAACGACGAATTCGAAAACGACGCAGGGTCCGAAATCGACCCTGGGCAACTGTGGCCACTGCATAAAACTAAACTAGGGCTTGTGGTGAGACCTGATAACGTAGCACAAGGGTCAAAAAACCATAAGGGGATAGTCGGTACCTAAATACGGCTTTAGGTCTGATATCTATGGGTGAAGTGAGACCTAATATGGCGGAGTGAGATACAGGTATTGGTGTCAACAGTTACATGAAGCAACAGATAAATAGGCTGTTAACTAGGGCTTTATGACCCCTGGAAAAGAGTTTATAGTTGCATACGTATGAGACCTAATGTCCGATCAATATCCCTCTATAGATAAAGTTTAGAGAGAGATAGAGTAACTATACTGGGATGAGGGATTGCGTGTGAGGAGAATTCTGTCAACAATCACGAGAAAAAGACAGACAGTAAAAACCTAAAAATAAAATGGGTTGCAGTGTTTGCCTATGAGCGAGATAAAGACAGGGTTAGGATAGATACGTATAATCATTCTAGCAGAACAACTCTATATTGCCAATAGAAGGTTAATAACGAAAACATATTGCTAGAATCAACAGTCGCAAGACAAAAGCCGGTTGTTCTTTTTGAGCGATGAGATGGAAGCAATTTGTAATATAGCGTGCGAATAATTATTCCCCAAATTCTAGGTTAATAACGGTAAAATAGCATACACATAAAGATTAACAGCGAGTAGACACTGATCGTATTTGGTTCGGAGTTGTATAAATTAAAGCACCTAGAATAAAAGATAGTTTAAGGTTCTTACAAATAATATTTCTAAAATTCTAGATTGGGAGAAGAAGCAGAATAAATATGAGTGTACTTTAACAACATGGGTAGTAAATCCTCTAATGAGATCCCGGTATTGACGGGAGATGAACGTTTTATGCTGGGAAAAGATAAGAGGAACATTTATTTTGGGCCGAAATGGAGGAAGAAATACGATTTTGATGAATGTTTAAATGTTGAAAGATTGGAATTAAGGATAAAACAAATACATAGGGTCTGTGGGGATAAGACAGAGAAGCAGCGCAAAGAAGGCCTTGACACCGCTCGTGTTTGGCTGGCAGAAGCTAGGAAGAGAGTGGAGGGGGCCAGGGATAAGGGCGTTGCTAACAATGATTTGGGTAGCCAGGAGCAGACAGAGAGGAGAACAGGATTTAGCAAACTTATTGAGAAAAGTGGATAGAGACACTGTAGACAGAAGGGAAAAACAGGGAAACGCGCTGACAAAGACGGAGAGAGGATGTGTTTTAATTGCGATAGAACAGGACATTTCGCCAGAGACTGTAAAACACCCTGTGAAGATAGTGACCGAGTAGAACACAACTACCGAAATTGTAAACATGAACAATAGTGGTTCAGTGGTAGAATTCTTGCCTACCATGCAGGGGGCCCGGGTTCGGTTCCCAGCCCATGCACCATGGGACTAAAATTGATTTTAATTATTGTTATGTTATGACTGGAACCATACGGTTGTTAGTGTTTGTTTAAGAACGTTTTGATAGCTTGTTTAGTTTAAATAGAAAGACAGAGTCGATAAAGTACGTTGTTTGTGGTCTAAATGGCCTGTTTTAAGGATTTATAGAGAATGGGAGTTGTATTTGAATGACGGAATCAAGGAGAAGGCAGTTACCTAAATCTAATGAATTATAAGGAGCGGAAATTAATAAGTGCGACAGAATTGTGGTGATATACATGATATTTTTTTTTAAAACCCTTGGACATTTCATAAGACTATAAACCAATACCTAGAGAGATTAAAGGACGTGTCGAACGCTAATAGTGGGTTAATAGAACCCCCGGTAGTGGATGGATTTGAAGCCCCGTATTATCAGCAATTAAAAATTGTTTTCCTCAGTGGAATGCGTCCCGAGATAAATCGTGCCACCAAACAGAACCTCGTAGGGTGGGGGCTAGCAGATCTGAGGGAAGTAAGCAAGGCCAGAGAGGGAGTAGAGACAGATACAAAGAGAAGGTCAGGCGCCCCCAGCCAGACTCAGAGGAGGAGGCTTGACTAACTTTGGAGAGCGGGGGAGCAGACACTAACTAGTGAGGGGAAGGACGTTTTTCATAATTTAGTTATAAACAGCGATTGTGAAGTTTTTGAATTGGCTACAATTGATTTGGCAGTACAACAAGAACAGAACCCCTATTTGACACTAACAGTAATGGGAGAGAGAATCACATTTCTGTGTGATACTGGGGCGTGTCTTGTTTTCAGAGTTTTAATAAACACATTAAATTCTTTTGATATGGAATGTTCTGGGAAACCTGGGATACAAAATGTAGATAAAGTTCTTAGCTTTAATTTGTTTAATGTAGTAAGAAACACGGTTCTGAAAGGGTGGTATGACTTTTGACCCCTCTGGTGACTTTTCCTGTGTGGTCTGATCAGCCACATTGAAAAGCCATTTGGATGGTGAATTTAAGGTCATTGGTGATATTGATTTTAAGGGAATTTGGAGAACTGATAATTATGATGGAGTTAAAGTTCTTAGACACAATTGATAATTTGAACCAATGAGAAGACTAAAAGGGCAAAGCCTTAGACTAAGGGTAGGCTTCTTTAAGTCTATTTTCCTAGAACAATAAGGGTAAAATAATTTTTCTTGGTGGAGTAAATCAGATTAGTCATTTTGATCTGATGATGTGATTTGAAAATATTTTGACCAGTAGCAGGGGTATTTTTTACATGATCTAGATAGGAAGTCAGCTGTTGTTGAATTCAGTGTAAGAGATTTAACACAACAAGGCTGTGGAATTGATATAATAGTATTACTATATTTTGTTGCGAATAAGTTTAATAATGGTAGACTTATGTCAACAGGACAGGGATATATGACATCTGTAGGTGATCCAGGATTATTGAGGGTATCGAGATAAATTTAAGTAGATATGCAATATCTAGAGAGGTTGATTTTTCTAAAACTCAGGAGTGCAACCAAGGAGACAATGAGACATTTAGTCAATATTTGGAAACAACCATATTATGACAAAAAGCTGGAGACAGATAGAAGGGCAGACAGAGAGATCCTCCCCTGCACTGCTGAAACCTTGAGGGTTGGGGAGTAGCAGGAAGAAAGGAGGGGGGCCAGCAGGAGTAGATAGGAAGAGAATTTGGTTCACTCAGCTTTAGGATATTAATTCATGGAGAGACTATCGGCTCCATAGGCATGTATTTTAGTTTTGATTTTAAGTTTATGTCTGGTAAATCCGCTAGGACGATATTAGTATCATTTTGTTGAAAGTAATTGTTACCCTAACTAAAAGGGCAATGAAAGCTTAGTTGGTTTCAGGTGTTAGACACTGAACCATTGCCCAGACACTATTCTGCACAGTAGGCCGAAATAGTAGCATTGACTAGAACCGGTGAAATAAGAAAGGAGAGAAGTTACTATTTACACAGACAAGCACATAGACATTTAAAACCATACAAAGCAGCATAGATAAATCTTAAAGACGATAAGAAACTTGACAGAGGATTGTTAAATGATAGCCAAGGATGAAGGCCCCAGGAAGAATTGGACATGTGGAAAATGAAATGGGGCATCCTACAAGAGAAGGTCTGACATAAGGATAATTTACTTATCCTACCAAAGACATTGTATGGATACGCAGCAATATTGATACATAGGCTAAGCAATGTATCAAGGGGAGGGAAGTATAGTAGAGTAGTTAGGAAAGAGTGATGGCCTAGAGGATAATTACTTAAAAATATATATATATATTTTGTAAGAAGATCCATTCCAACATTTGGAATTGGACTTATTGAACTATTCCGGATTGAGGGGAAGAAGGGGTGTTTAACAATAATAGATAACTATAGCAAATGGGTAGAAGCGTTCCCAACTTACTTGGTGGACATGATTATGGTAGCTAAAATATTAAGTCAAGATATTATCCCTAGAGTTGGTTTACTAGGAGCCATCTCTTTAAATGATGGATGACATTTTAGCTAATCAGGTAAAGCCTATAGAATGCCAGAGTTAGAGATACCGGAACAGGTAGACATAGAAGTTGAAGAAATACTAGCAGAGCACATGAGAAGACTGTTTGTTAACCAAACCCGTATGTCCAAGATTTTGTGTCCAACAGGTGAATTACAGGAGAAGGTGATTCACTCAATCCAACCAGGAGACTGGGTGTGGATCCAGTCCCTGAGGAGAAAAAACTGGAAGCAACACCGTTGGGAAGGCCCATACCAGGTTCTGTTAAACCATTGCCTTTGCCATTAGAAAAGCTGAGAGAGTCACTTGGGTCCACGTTATCCACTGCAAGAAGGTATGTACACATATGAGCACTGATGATCACACACAGAGTTAGGAGAAGAACCAAGAACCAACAGGGTCCGGGGGTTACCAACTTAACGAAGATTTCCTATCCCGACCGTTCATCACTGTGTGTGCTCCTAGAGGTGTGAGTATGGGGTGGTACCTAGCAGAGAGACTAAGGGCAGGAGAGGGTTGGCGGTTTTTGGGAAGAGTAGAGACTCTAAACTGCATCATAGTTTTGGTAACCTTTCTGATACATTCAGATCCACCACCTTCCGGTACTAATCATAGGATACCGTTGTCATTGAGAAGAAGTAGAAGATAAACTATATAATACACTGATGAGTGACATACAGAATAAGGAATCAAAGAAGATCAAGATGTAGAATTTAAGGTAAACATTAAACAATTTCCTGGGGAAGCAGACAACTGTACAGGAATTGGGGATGGCCAGATTGAAGTACTCAGCAAACCCACCTCGGTTCACCTAAATTCCTGATGAGCACCAGTGTTATAGATACAAGAATGGCACCGAGAACTAAGATGATTTTAATGACTGAAAGTAATCGTTAATGTGACTGACTTAGGTTTGAGAGATGAATAGAACATTCTTAACCTCACAGCACCTATAACTGATGAAGGGTGGGCTAGTACCAGTAAAGGACGCATACGACAGAAATTACCACAAAGGGTGGTTAGGAACTTGCGCCCTGGGGTTATTGGTCCAACCAGTTCGAGTTAGTCATCAGAGGCCAGTTATAGGAGGCTAAAGTAGGCACAGGAGGAGTTTTGACCAGGATGGGAGTAGCTTTACAAGATGCATGCTATTGGCATCCTCAGGGAAGTTCCAGATGAATACAAAGCTATGAATCAAATATGTGAAGGCTTTAACACTACATTATTTTGGTGGTTGACAATAAATAGAAATGTGGATTGGATTAATGACATCTTTAATAATCAACAGAGATTCATGAATGAAAACGGGGATGCAGTAAAGATGTTCTCTGACCAATTATCCGCCACCCCCCTCATGACCTGGTAAAATAGACTGACTCTCGATATGTTATTGGCAGAAGAGGGCAGTGTAGGTAGAATGATTAGGTTCAGCGCTACACGTACATTCCTGATAACACATCCCATGTTTGGGAAATGGAAAAGTGTTGTAAGAACTGTATTATGGGCTGCTTTCACCTGTATGAGTGTGTTTGTGTTGTGTGGATGTTGTCTCGTCCCATGTATGAGAGGTTTAATCACCAGGACTCTAGAGAGATCGATGACGCAGCAGATGGTGAGATATGGACCAATTCCGAGCTCCGATCAGTGGAATGGCGAATGCGGGCCTCCAGGCCAGGAAGATGGCTCCGTCTCTTTCAATAACGAGGAGCCAATGTTTGATGAAACAATTTTCAACGTTTTGATTGAATTTTCAACGTTTTGATAGACTGTTCCTTTAATGAAAATTATGATGAAAATCCTGAATCGAAGTGTCATAATTGGAAAGAGGCCTAGGACTGTCATTGATGGGTATAGGAGGAATAATTAATGTATTGGTTTTGTTTAATCCTTGTATCACAATTAAATTCCATATAGCGTGTGATTTCACAATTATGTATTTCCATATAGAGTATGATTATTGTATTTCCATATAGTGTGTGATTATTGTATTTCCATATAGCGTGTGATTATTAGTGATTACTTATAGCATGTGATCATCATGGTGAATTAGTGAATCATTTAAGGGTGGAATTGATAAGAGAATTATCTAATAAAGGTACATGAATCAATAAACCATGATGAAATATTAGTCATACAGCATGGTTAATGAATAATCAATGTAATGATCAATGTAGGGATCGATTGGTCTGATTAGTTCCGGAAAGTCCAGGAACCACTGGAGAGGGAAAGAAATGTGTGTATGCAATTAGTATAGCTACAGAAGCAGATGGTCAAGGGAGTAAAACTTCAGAGAGTTCCTAACCTTGAAGGAAAGGAACAGGCTGAGCCAGAAGGTGATAAACAGTGTGAGAAGTTTATGGGGGTTGCAGGTCACCAACGGATTGTGTGTAAATGCATGTGCGTAAGTAAGCAAGAACTATATAATGACTGTTTTGTTATCCTGACGGCAGAACGTTCTCTGAATAAAGCTACAGAAACCTTTTGCAGAAAGCTGAGTCCTTGCCTAATTATTTTAACCCATTGTCTTACAAACCTTGGGCATTAGTCAAGGCAAATTGATTATTGATTATTATCATCAAGATATAAAATTCCTTTAACAAACATCCAACCCAAACAAGATGGACAAGCCAGCACAGGTGTAACACATTCTGACTAATGAGGTGACTCCAATTGGTTCTCCCTACGTGCTAACGGGCTATACGTGCTGTGGTGGAAATTCTACCCATAATCAATAATGAGGAGAGGCTAAATTAATAATCAATCAAGGTTTTTACTGTTATTAAAATACTTGTTATAACAAGGAGGCTTCTGGGTTATATACTATCTCAGGATAGGTGCAACTTCAGAGACGACGTACAATGGTTCCAAACACCAACCCCCCACATCCTGTGCCAGACCTTGGGCCCCAAATACAATCTCCCCCTAGGAGGAGGTGACTGACACACATACACTGTGGAGACAAGTGATTGGTTCCCCATTACTCACGCCATCCCTTCACATGGTTTGTAATAAACACACAGTTCACATGGAAACAATGTTTCCTTCTGATCTCCTTTGCCTCCCTGCTGATATTCTGCCTAGCAACAGGGACATGTGATAGATGCTGATATTCTGCCTAGCAACAGGGACATGTGATCGATGCTGATATTCTGCCTAGCAACAGGGACATGTGATAGATGCTGATATTCTGCCTAGCAACAGGGACATGTGATCGATGCTGATATTCTGCCTAGCAACAGGGACATGTGATCGATGCTGATATTCTGCCTAGCAACAGGGACATGTGATCGATGCTGATATTCTGCCAAGCAACAGGGACATGTGATAGATGCTGATATTCTGCCAAGCAACAGGGACATGTGATCGATGCTGATATTCTGCCTAGCAACAGGGAAATGTGATCGATGCTGATATTCTGCCTAGCAACAGGGACATGTGATCGATGCTGATATTCTGCCTAGCAACAGGGACATGTGATCGATGCTGATATTCTGCCTAGCAACAGGGGTATGTGATCAATGCTGATATTATGCATAGCAACAGGGACTGGTGATCCCCTCTCTGGACCCAAAGTGACTGAGGCCCATTTGAGGGAGGAAGTGCAGCTGCCAACACCAGAGTCAGAAAGGAGACATTCTAATAACAAGAGGTCAATAGTTCATATCAGCATATTCTGCAGATAAGACATCTTAATTATCTACATTTCGTAGCTAATTCTGATTTCTCCACCACAATCCTTCCCCAGAAACAGGCTCCAAAACAATCGCTCTGTTACTGGTGTGCAGGATATAACCTTTACTCTGTGGAGGATCAAGAGGAACCCGTCAGTTTCTGTCATATTCTTGGCTGAGTGGCCGAACATCATGGGTTCATTCTACACACCCAGAACAGTTAGAACATCATGGGTTCATTCTACACACCCAGAACAGTTAGAACATCATGGGTTCATTCTACACACCCAGAACAGTTAGAACATCATGGGTTCATTCTACACACCCAGAACAGTTAGAACATCATGGGTTCATTCTACACACCCAGAACAGTTAGAACATCATGGGTTCATTCTACACACCCAGAACAGTTAGAACATCATGGGTTCATTCTACACACCCAGAACAGTTAGAACATCATGGGTTCATTCTACACACCCAGAACAGTTAGAACATCATGGGTTCATTCTACACACCCAGAACAGTTAGAACAGGCCTCTATGAACACACTTTTCTATGTTATAGGAGTTAGGTTCTTTACCAATCTCAAGCCCAATGCCTCGGCTTAAACAATTATATTTTACTACACCAGCATTAGTAAGGTTAAATAGAAATTTCCTTCACAGTGTTAACGAGCTATACGTGCTAACGAGCTAGACGTGTTAAAGTCTAACCTCAAAACATAAATGGAAAAACCAAAGCATGTAACACCTTCCCCCTTAAGACAACAAATATATCCTATATTTTTGTGAGACAAGTTTGCTCACCACCAACAGAAAACAACTTCCATTTCATATTAAAATCAACAAAAATGCTTCACCTCCTGTCAACAATTAAAAACAAGAAAACCTCACTTATTTCTAAATAATAATACACAATTGCAATATTTTTTTCTACTTTTTCTCTTCTTACTATAGAATCCTAAAACTCACTAGCTTCTAGAACTCTCGTGTTCCAAAAACTCACCAGCTTCTAGAACTCTCGTCTTCCTAAAACTCACTGGCTTCTAGAACTCTCATCCCCTTGGAACGAGCCCAAACAAAACTCATCTCCAAAACGTGCAGTGAAAATAAATTGTGATCCATGGCAACGCACTGGCTAAACACAAAACACATATTTTTGACTGCCCAGCCTTGAGACAATCAGCAACCAAGTTGTCCTTACCACGGACATGTCTGATTTCAAGAGGAAACTCCTGCAATATCCGTAGTAAATTTCCACCTCACTGCGGAGCTTCTCTCTCTTTTCAGGGTTCACTAGATAGGCATGTTGTTGGATCGGGCCCAGTCCCCAATGTCATGCTCTAGTACATTTGGGTTGGCACATGTGAGAATGAACCCTGATATTCTAAAAGCAGGGTAACAATGTCAATATAATTGTACCCAAAAATTGTCAGTTGGTTGCATATATGATTACTAAATCTTACATGAATATTAAACACTAAATATAAAAACCAAATGTACACCCCTTTGTTAATATGTATTAACAATAATCCACTTAATGGTGAGGCATAAAATGTATATTTTGTCAGGCTGGATGTTTGAAATATGAGGTGATTTGAGTCATGCTTCTTCAGTAGTGGAATAAAGACATTTAGCACTTGAATGTTGTAAATAAATACTGGAGTGATGTAGGATTGTTCATAAAATTGATTATAGACCAATTTATTACACTGTGACCATGTGTATAGGCTGCAAGTACGTTGAAATTAAATTGTTTTCTTTTCAACTTTCACTTTCAAGTAAAACCAAACTGATATTGTATGTCGGGCAAAGTCTTATTTTCAACGACATTTTGCTAGGTGAGATATCCCCAATGTCACAGTTTAAACGTGTCCAAATCAATAACCAATATGCAGAAACAGTTTGTGATAAATTGAAAACCTCAACATAAAATGTACTATTTACACAAACATCTGCCACAATAATCATATTACTTATACAAGCATCTTATAAACTGCACAAGCACCAGAAACACTGTTGTTTTGACAAGTAGCAATAAATCACTGATATCGATTAGGGGGGGAAATTAGATTGTTTGTGCTGTTGAAACTAACACAACTAAAAAAAACACATGAAAATGGGAGATATCTTTTACCTCACTGATTAGAGGACAACCTGCAGAAGACAGTCAGCTACATTTTGGAGTGATGCATTTAAATGTAGGGGTCGCTGAACAAAGGAACGCAACACTTATTTGTCATCACTCAACGATATCATGTTGAAATCATTTGTGCGAGAGGAGGGAGATGAGGTTGCACGTCCTGTTAAAAGTAACAGCTAAAAACCACATGGAATCTGGGAATAATGTGTAAATCCCTGGTTAGAGGACAACTTGTAGAAAACAGCTAGCTACATTTTGAAGTGTTGCATTTTGATTCCAGTGGGTCACCAACGTGGTAAGTGTAACAACGTTTTTGTTAGTCACTTTTTGTTAAATCACATAAATAGTAACTCTTCCATTTCAGAGCCTGGATTTTCCCCGAGGCTAATATCCATATCATGTTGAAATCAATAGAACAGGGGGCAAACGTTTAGGGTTCTACATTGTGACATCATTAAAATTCTCCTACTACAATGTTAAAAACATTCTACATTATTTCATTGATATCATGAAACAACTCCTTCATGTATTTTCTGATGTTTGATCAGAGATTGTTTACCAGAGTATCTATTCCCACATTGATCACACCTAAAAGGTTTCTCTCCTGTGTGTGTTCTATGGTGTACCTTCAGCTGTCTAGATGAAATAAAACTCTTCCCACATTGAGTACAGCTACATGGTTTCTCTCCTGTGTGTGTTCTATGGTGTACCTTCAGCTGTCTAGATGAAATAAAACTCTTCCTACATAGAGTACAGCTATATGGTTTCTCTCGTTATTCTCTTGTGTGTGTTCTCTGATGTGATATCAGGCTTCTTGACTGGGTAAAACTCTTTCCACATTGATTACAGCTAAAAGCTTTCTCTCCTGTGTGTGTTCTGGTGTCTCTTCAGGCAGTTAGAACAAACAAAACTCTTCCCACATTCAGTACAGCCAAAAGGTTTCTCTTTAGTGTGAATTCTTTGATGTACTTTAAGTTTTACTGAGGAGTTTAATCTTTTCCCACATTCAGAGCAGCAATGAGATTTCTTCCCTGTGGGTCTCTGCAGGTGTTTCTTGAGGAGTTCTGATCTGGAGAGACTCTTCTCTGCCTCATCAGCATCATGATATTGCTGAGGATCCCCAGAGAATCCACGATAGTCCCGTCTCACTCCTGTGTGAACAACAAAGTCATACAGATGGTTAACTGCCAACAACAGCAGAAATCCATTGTTTATTTGAGATAAAAAAGGGATGACCAGAGAGTACCCATGAAGTTGTACAACAATTGACATCTGTTAAATGATTTGACAAGACTCTCTTAAGACAGTCAAGACCTAAGCAGTGTGCCAGATGACTTTTGGCCTCCAATATAAGCCCCTTTCTGTGTTTGCTAAAATTGCAGCGATACACACGCAATTTGGTTGTTGAAACTCCTCCCTGCTAATGAGGGAACCAATAGTTATGGATGTAGTATATCTGGTAACGAGGAAACCACTAGTTATGGATGTAGTATATCTGGTAATGAGGAAACCACTAGTTATGGATGTAGTATATCTGGTAATGAGGAAACCGATACTTATGGATGTAGTATATCTGGTAATGAGGAAACCAGTAGTTATGGATGTAGTATATCTGGTAATGAGGAAACCGATACTTATGGATGTAGTATATCTGGTAATGAGGAAACCAGTAGTTATGGATGTAGTATATCTGGTAATGAGGAAACCACTAGTTATGGATGTAGTATATCTGGAAATGAGGAAACCACTAGTTATGGATGTAGTGTATCTGCTAATGAGGAAACCGATACTTATGGATGTAGTATATCTGGTAATGAGGAAACCACTAGTTATGGATGTAGTATATCTGGTAATGAGGATGCCACTAGTTATGGATGTAGTATATCTGGTCATGAGGAAACCACTAGTTATGGATGTAGTATATCTGGTAATGAGGAAACCACTAGTTATGGATGTAGTATATCTGGTCATGAGGAAACCACTAGTTATAGATTGTGGCAAACCTCTTCAAAGTTAGGAGCGTTTGTCACAAATTAAGTGGGAAACTGTCACCAAAGTCAGCCCAGAATTAAAGTTATTTCGAACATGACAGTACCTGTGTGTTTGTTTCTCTGTCCTGGTCCACCCAGGCCACAGGTAAGGTCAAGGATAGCAGGGTTCGGTACACAAATCTGATTCTCAGTAGGTCCATGTCTAAACGCCAACAGGTAAGTCCAAAACAGTCCAGCTCGTACACGGTAAATCGAGCCAACGTAGATTGTCTCTTTCTCTATGGTTCATAGATCCTTCCCGCCCTCTCTCTCTCTTCCTGGTTTTTCTTGACTCTTTATCTGTGGGTCGGATCCAACTTCTGAGGGTTCCCCTTGCGTCTGGGAATTGTAGTTTTGGCAGTCGGACATTTTGTAATCTGTAGTACTGATCAGGGTGGCCATTTTAGTGATCGGGCAGAGCCCGTTTATTAGTTCTGCCCTCACATATCTGCCATTTATCACTCGACCCCCTTCTTTGCCACAGGATGTAGTATATCTGCTAATGAGGAAACTGCTATTTATGGATGTAGTATATCTGGTAATGAGGAAACCGCTAGTTATGGATGTAGTATATCTGGTAATGAGGAAACCGCTAGTTATGGATGTAGTATATCTGGTAATGAGGAAACCGCTAGTTATGGATGTAGTATATCTGGTAATGAGGAAACCGCTAGTTATGGATGTAGTATATCTGGTAATGAGGAAACCACTAGTTATGGATGTAGTATATCTGGTAATGAGGAAACCACTAGTTATGGATGTAGTATATCTGGTAATGAGGAAAACACTAGTTATGGATGTAGTATATCTGGCTGAAGCAAAAATGGTGAGCAAAGATTTTAGTTTTTCACAATGTATTCTGAATATTACAGCGCAAGATCAGGAGTGCTACTCACATTAAGCTCTGTGTCTATTTGCTAATTCACCACTGTGGGGAAAACTCAGGGGAGTTCTCATAGGCTGACAGCAAATATAGCCTCCATTTACAGGTTGCATATGAGTGCATTTCACATTTGGATTATAATTGTAAGGCTCGTTTGAATCTCCTGCTTAATATGTTTGTGTTATTGTCGCAAACCATCTGCTTTACACTTAAAAAACACTTCAACCAGTAAAATGCTCTTTGGCTAGCTTTGTCATCAGCCTGACAATGAGGGTTTGTACACTAAGTGTTTAACAAATTGACCAATAACTTCACCTAACAACATAGACCTACTGTACGACCCATAACATCACCTAACAACAACATAGACATTTACATTTACGTCATTTAGCAGACGCTCTTATCCAGAGCGACTTACAAATTGGTGCATTCACCTTATGATATACAGTGGAACAACCACTTTACAATAGTACATCTATATCTTTTTTTTGGGGGGGGGAGGGGGTTAGAAGGATTACTATATCCTATCCCAGGTATTCCTTAAAGAGGTGGGGTTTCAGGTGTCTCCGGAAGGTGGTGATTGACTCCGCTGTCCTGGTGTCGTGAAGGAGCTTGTTCCACCATTGGGGTGCCAGAGCAGCGAACAGTTTTGACTGGGCTAAGCGGGAACTGTGCTTCCGCAGAGGTAGGGGGGCCAGCAGGCCAGAGGTGGATGAACATAGTGCCCTTGTTTGGGTGTAGGGCCTGATCAGAGCCTGAAGGTACGGAGGTGCCGTTCCCCTCACAGCTCCGTAGGCAAGCACCATGGTCTTGTAGCAGATGCGAGCTTCAACTGGAAGCCAGTGGAGTGTGCGGAGGAGCGGGGTGACGTGAGAGAACTTGGGAAGGTTGAACACCAGACGGGCTGCAGCGTTCTGGATGAGTTGTAGGGGTTTAATGGCACAGGCAGGGAGCCCCGCCAACAGGGAGTTGCAGTAATCCAGACGGGAGATGACAAGTGCCTGGATTAGGACCTGCGCCGCTTCCTGTGTAAGGCAGGGTCGTACTCTGCGAATGTTGTATAGCATGAACCTACAGGATCGGGTCACCGCCTTGATGTTAGCGGAGTACGACAGGGTGTTGTCCAGGGTCACGCCGAGGCTCTTAGCACTCTGGGAGGAGGACACAATGGAGTTGTCCACCGTGATGGCGAGATCATGGAAAGGGCAGTCCTTCCCCGGGAGGAAGAGCAGCTCCGTCTTGCCGAGGTTCAGCTTGAGGTGGTGATCCGTCATCCACACTGATATGTCTGCCAGACATGCAGAGATGCGATTCGCCACCTGGTTATCAGAAGGGGGAAAGGAGAAGATTAATTATGTGTCGTCTGCGTACCAATGATAGGAGAGACCATGTGAGGATATGACAGAGCCAAGTGACTTGGTGTATAGCAAGAATAGGAGAGTGCCTAGAACTGAGCCCTGGGGGACATCAGTGGTGAGAGCACGTGGTGCGGAGATGGATTCTCGCCACGCCACCTGGTAGGAGCGACCTGTCAGGTAGGACGCAATCCAAGAGTGTGCCGCGCCGGAGATACCCAACTCGGAGAGGGTGGAGAGGAGGATCTGATGGTTCACAGTATCAAAGGCAGCAGATAGGTCTAGAAGGATGAGAGCAGAGGAGAGAGAGTTAGCTTTAGCAGTGCGGAGAGCCTCCGTGACACAGAGAAGAGCAGTCTCAGTTGAATGACCAGCCTTGAAACCTGACTGATTTGGATCGAGAAGGTCATTCTGAGAGAGATAGCAGCAGAGCTGGCCAAGGACGTTCAAGAGTTTTGGAGAGAAAAGAAAGAAGGGATACTGGTCTGTAGTTGTTGACATCGGAGGGATCGAGTGTAGGTTTTTTGAGAAGGGGTGCAACTCTCGTTCTCTTGAAGACAGAAGGGACGTAGCCAGCGGTCAAGGATGAGTTGATGAGCGAGGTGAGGTAAGGGAGAAGGTCTCCGGAAATGGTCTGGAGAAGAGAGGAGGGGATAGGGTCAAGCGGGCAGGTTGTTGGGCGGCCGGCCGTCACAAGACGCAAGATTTCATCTGGAGAGAGAGGGGAGAAAGAGGTCAAAGCATAGGGTAGGGCAATGTGAGCAGGACCAGCGGTGTCGTTTGACTTAACAAACGAGGATCGGATGTCGTTGACCTTCTTTTCAAAATGGTTGACGAAGTCATCCGCAGAGAGGGAGGAGGGGGGGGAGGGGGAGGAGGATTCAGGAGGGAGGAGAAGGTGGCAAAGAGCTTCCTAGGGTTAGAGGCAGATGCTTGGAATTTAGAGTGGTAGAAAGTGGCTTTAGCAGCAGAAACAGAGGAGGAAAACGTAGAGAGGAAGGAGTGAAAAGATGCCAGGACCGCAGGGAGGCTAGTTTTCCTCCATTTCCGCTCAGCTGCCCGGAGCCCTGTTCTGTGAGCTCGCAATGAGTCGTCAAGCCACGGAGCAGGAGGGGAGGACCGAGCCGGTCGGGAGGATAGGGGACATAGAGAGTCAAAGGATGCAGAAAGGGAGGAGAGGAGGGTTGAGGAGGCAGAATCAGGAGATTGGTTGGAGAAGGATTGAGCAGAGGGAAGAGATTATAGGATGGAAGAGGAGAGAGTAGCAGGAGAGAGAGAGCGAAGGTTGCGACGGCGCAATACCATCTGAGTAGGGGCAGAGTGAGTAGAGCGAGAGGGAAAAGCATACAAGGTAGTGATCGGAGACTTGGAGGGGAGTTGCAGTGAGATTAGTAGAACAGCATCTAGTGAAGATGAGGTCAAGCGTATTGCCTGCCTTGTGAGTAGGGGGGACGGTGAGAGGGTGAGGTCAAAAGAGGAGAGGAGAGAAAAGAAGGAGGCAGAGAAAAATGAGTCAAAGGTAGACGTGGGGAGGTTAAAGTCACCCAGAACTGTGAGGGGCGAGCCATCCTCAGGAAAGGAACTTATCAAGGCGTCAAGCTCATTGACGAACTCTCCAAGGGAACCTGGAGGGCGATAAATGATAAGGATGTTAAGCTTGAATGGGCTAGTGATTGTGACAGCATGGAATTCAAAGGAGGAGATAGACAGATGGGTCAGGGGAGAAAGAGAGAATGTCCACTTGGGAGAGATGAGGATTCCAGTGCCACCACCCCGCTGACCAGATGCTCTCGGGGTGTGCGAGAACACGTGGTCAGACGAGGAGAGAGCAGTCGGAGTAGCAGTGTTTTCTGTGGTAATCCATGTTTCCATCAGCGGCAAGAAGTCGAGGGACTGGAGGGTAGCATAGGCTGAGATGAACTCTGTCTTGTTGGCCGCAGACCAGCAGTTCCAGAGGCTGCCGGAGACCTGGAACTCCACGTGGGTCGTGCGTGCTGGGACCACCAGGTTAGAGTGGCAGCGGCCACGCGATGTGAAGCGTTTGTATGGCCTGTGCAGAGAGGAGAGAACAGGTATAGACCGACACATAGTTGATAGGCTACAGGAGAGGCTACGCTAATGCAAAGGAGATTGGCATGAAAAATTAACTAAACAACTGGGGAAGCGAGAGAGCAGGGCCTCCCTCACTAACAATTCACTGAAACACTAAAATATAACTTTTCTAGCTACCACTACAAATTAAAATTGATGTAAACTACAGTGGTTCAATGTTTCCAGGAATAGGCTCAAACTTAGTTTATTCCGCTAGATAACTTGGTACAGTATTCTTCCGTGAAAACCCACCTAGTGCACCGTGTCCTATGATGCCGTAGCTAACTAGCATGCTAGCATCCTGTAACACGGTTAGCACCAATACTTGGTAACAACAAGCTACCAATGGATCATTCGTGTCCGTGTCTAGTTCATAACGCAGAAGTAATTAAAAGTCAGTCCTTCTAGCTACACAAGTGGACTACACATCTCGATTGTTGAGAAAGTTAAGCTTTCGTTGCAAAAATCGTATTGACTAAAAATGATACAGCTAGCTGGTAGGGTTAGCTAGCTAGCAGTGGGCGCGTTGTTGACCATGTTAGAAAATGTAGCTGGCTAGCTAACCTCGATAGTTACTCTATACTACGCCTTTATCTTGATACAAAGACAACTATGTAGCTAGCTAACATTACACTAGTCAAATCGTTCCGTTGTAATGTATATCGTTTCTACAGTAATGCTAATTGGTAAAGTTGGCTAGCTAGCTGTGGTGTTATGGTGTTGACGCCGTTTCGAAAACGGCGTGAACGAACGAATACAGCTGGCTAGCTAACCTTGTTAGTTCCTCAGAGCTACACCTTTATCCTTGATACAAAGACAGCAGATACAACTATGTAGCTAGCTAACAATACACTAATCAAATCGTTCCAATGTAATGTAATGTAATATCACCCGCGGAGCGAGGTGCAGCACGACCACTCACTCCAGCATCCGAAAGTACAGACCTACTGTAGGACCCATAACTTCACCTAACAATAACATAGACCTACTGTAGGACCCATAACTTCACCTAACATAGACCTACTGTAATACCCATAATGTCACCTAACAACATAGACCTACTGTAGGACCCATAACTTTACCTAACAATAACATAGACCTACTGTAGGACCCATAACTTCACCTAGCAACAACATAGACCTACTGTAGGACCCATAACTTCACCTAACAATAACATAGACCTAGGACTATAAATCATTTAATATTTCAGGTGAAACATGGAAACTAACATGTCTTTGTCATGACATTTCATAACTTGATCACCAGATCATTTTGTGAATAATCCCACTAGGCTACTCTGTAATGGGTTGTCATTCTAAATGTCCTGAATCAAGTAGACAATAACACATTATAAACATCAATTTGTTAGGGATGTTGGATCCAACGTGGAGCACGGCATAACTGTCTTTACCAGAGTAATGAATGAAGAAGTACTTTGGTTGTGGTTGCATGTCGTGATGTTTGTCATGTGACTGTCATTCAGAAAATGATTTCCTGGATCAGCTGATGATAGTTGAACATGTGACTAACTAAACAGCTACAGTATTTGATATTATGTCTAATTATTGAAGAACTGCGTTAATGACAGTATCCATTTGGATGTTGTCCATAAAGTTAAGGTGACTCTCGGTTTGAACCATTGGGTTTAGCAAACTCTGAAATTATTTAGGATTTCTGTGCCGATAAAAACTGTTTTCCCAGCGTAACATAAGGAGACACTAAATGTTACGTAGTTAGAGTGCATTTCAGAGATCTGAATACAAAAAACTGCCCCACTGCAAGACCCAGTATTTAAGTTGAAGTTCATCATATGACAAGCTTAACATTATGACTATAACTACTGTTCCCTGAAGGAGGAATACTAGGTACAACATACCATTAACCTCTTGGGGCTATGTGGGACGCTAGCATGCCACCCGTGGTGCACCCTATCAACAGCAGGTGCATTTCAAGAGCGGCAAATTTGAAACCAAATAAATGTCAAAATTCAAATTTTTCAAACATACAACTATCTTACACCCTTTGAAAGATAAACATCTCCTTAATCTAACCACGCTGTCCGATTTCAAAAAGGTTTTACGGCGAAAGCATAAAGTTAGATTATGTTAGGAGAGTACATTGACAATAGCTGTGTGTAATGTTTTGTCAATTCAAAGACAGGCGTCACCAAAACCATAAAATCAGCTAAGGTTATGCACTAACCTTTGACAATCTCCATCAGATGACACTCCTAGGACATTATGTTAGACAATACATGCATTTTTAGTTCTATCAAGTTCATATTTATATCCAAAAACAGCGTTTTACTATGGCGTTGATGTTCAGGAAATCGTTTCCATCGAATAACCGGCAGTCAAGTAAGCACAACGAAATTAAATAATTAATATTAGAAAACATTGGTAAAATATTATATTGTCATTTAAAGAATTATAGATTTACATCTCTCGAACGCAATCGACTTGCCAGATTTAAAAATAACCTTACTGGGAAATCACACTTTGCAATAATCTGAGCACTGCGCCCAGAAAAATACGCTTTGCGATACAGACTAACGGCCATGTTGGAGAGATCTAAAATCGAAAATACTATGTAAATAATCCATTACCTTTGATTCTCTTCATCAGATGTCACTTCCAGGAATCCCAGGTCCGTAACGAATGTAGTTTTGTTCAAAAAAGCTCATAATTTATGTCCAAAAAGCTCCGTGTTGTTAGCACATGATCTAAGCCCGCCGGACTTCACTTCATGAACGAGCGGAAAAAATATATTTACGTTCGTTTAAACATGTCAAACGTTGTATAGCATAAATCATTAGTGCCTTTTTTAACCAGAACATGAATAATATTCAAGGTGGACGAATGCATTCTCTTTTAAAACGTATTGGAACGAGGGTACCCAACATGACCTCGCGCGCCAGAGTAATCGGCCATCACCGTTCCAAGGCTCTTGTTCGGTCAGATCTCACAGTAGAAGACTCAAAACACTTTGTAAAGGCTGGTGACATCTAGTGGAAGCAATAGGAAGTGCCAAAACATTAATAAGCCCCTGTGTGTTTCAATGGCATAGGCTTAAAGGTAATTCAACACATCAGGTATCCACTTCCTGTCAGAATCTGTCTCAGGGTTTTGCCTGCCAAATGAGTTCTGTTATTCTCACAGACACCATTCAAACAGTTTTAGAACCTTTAGGGTGTTTTCTATCCATATATAATAAGTATATGCATATTCTAGTTACTGGGTAGGATTAGTAACCAGATTAAATCGGGTACGTTTTTTTATCCAGCCGTGAAAATACTGCCCCCTAGCCCCAACAGGTTAAATCCACATGTTATGACTATAACTACTGTTCCCTGAAGGAGGGAAACTAGGTACAACATACTATTAAATCCACACCTCGCTGGAATCCCGCCTTCCACAGCTGATAAGCGTGAGACTCGGATATATTCCTTAAATTGAATACCTCACTTCACTGACCCAGGAAGTGGCGGGGCCGAACAGGTGTTGTAACTCGTTCATAACAGGCACGCAGATCGGTAGAAATGGTCAGATAAATTGGCACTTCAAATGGAAATGGAAATAGTTTGCCGATTTTACCGGAAACTTCAGGAGCATAACGTCAGAATTTACGAAGGCCAGCAGCAGGTGGGGAATTGGTTATTTTCTTCTGGTTATATTGATCTCTGGCTTCCTCAAGTCATTTGTGTGTGTTAATTATTTAATCAAACGCTTGAAGAATCAGTTCAGTTCAAGTTCTGCACATACAGTTGATTTTATTAAACACATGGGGTGTGTCTATATGAACAAATACACGTCATAAAATTTCAACCAATCAATTGGTAGAAAGAATTTTTTTTATTTTTTGTTTAAATCTGCCCTAGAACATACAACATACATGCATTCAGACCCCTTTTACACATTTTGTTACGTTACAGTCTTATTCTAAAATGGATTACATTTTAAAAAATTATCAATCTTCAGACAATACCTCATAATGACATCACAATACCCCATAAAAGTGAGAGAAAAAAAGTTTAGAAATGCTTGCATACCAGTGGTTGTATCTCTGTAGGACATGCCAGTAGGCTACAGTAGGTTGTAACTCTCTAGGTCATGCCAGTAGGCTACAGTAGGTTGTAACTCTCTAGGACATGCCAGTAGGCTACAGTAGGTTGTCTCTCTCTAGGTCATGCCAGTAGGCTACAGTAGGTTGTATCTCTCTAGGTCATGCCAGTAGACTACAGTAGGTTGTAACTCTCTAGGTCATGCCAGTAGGTTACAGTAGGTTGTAACTCTCTAGGTCATGCCAGTAGGTAACAGTAGGTTGTAACTCTCTAGGTCATGCCAGTAGGTTACAGGAGGTTGTATCTCTGTAGGTCATGCCAGTAGGTTACAGGAGGTTGTATCTCTGTAGGTCATGCCAGTAGGCTACAGTAGGTTGTAACGCTCTAGTTCATGCCAGTAGGCTACAGTAGGTTGTATCTCTCTAGGTCATGCCAGTAAGCTACAGTAGGTTGTAACTCTCTAGGTCATGCAAGTAGGTTACAGTAGGTTGTAACTCTCTAGGTCATGCCAGTAGTTTACAGTAGGTTGTATCTCTCTAGGTCATGCCAGTAGGTTACAGTAGGTTGTATCCAAGTGGTTGTAACTCTCTAGGTCATGCCAGTAGGTTACAGTAGGTTGTATCCAAGTGGTTGTAACTCTCTAGATCATGCCAGTAGGTTACAGTAGGTTGTAACTCTCTAGGTCATGCCAGTAGGTTACAGTAGGTTGTAACTCTCTAGGTCATACCAGTAGGTTACAGTAGGTTGTAACTCTCTAGATCATGCCAGTAGGTTACAGTAGGTTGTATCCAAGTGGAAACAATTATCAACCCAAAGTGTTGAATTTGGTCAACAACAAAATGAATGGCTTATTTGCTACGTGAGGTTTACTTGATTCAACAGAAGTTTCGTAATTCTTAAGTTGTTATGTGGACACGTGACATACCGACAACTTTGATAGAAACACTATAGGAGTTGTCTCCAGATCGCTATGCATATTCATGCTAGTAGCTTACCATCTCTCTCCATTGAATACAGGCGGTTGACGTCAACAACCCTCATAGAATATAAACAATAGATTACAATAATAAGATGTATCCACCAATCCAAAGAAAGGATAGGCGGGAGCGAGACAGCCCGCAGCGCAGCTTTGTGGACAACGACTCCCCTTGTTAGGGCGGAGAGACATCTTGTCAGTATATCCATAATCTTTGGTGTAGCCAACCCAACTCTCACATGGCACTATTGGGGGGCACGGTGTGTAGTAAAACATCACTACATTAAAAATCACTACATGCCGTGGCCCCCAGTCTGCGGTCAGCAGATAGACCCTTCTCAAATATATATGTTAAGTCACTTTTTGGAAACGGGACGGAGAAAACAAGGGGTAGCTTGTTCTCTACTGATTCTAGACATATCAGTCATCATCCCAGGGCCCTCCGTTGAAGAGGTATTGACGAGCCAACTCCGAATAACCAGAATTAAAAACAAATTGAAGGCAGTACTTACTGGTGTTACTCAGATCTCCTATCTCCTCCTCTTCATCTTTCAATGTGACAGTAATCTCTCCTTCCTTCTTTACTCCAAAAACTGCATCCTCCTCTTTCCCTGCATCCTCCTCTTTCACTCTGAACGCGTCTTCCTCTTCTTTCACTGAAACGTCTTTCTCTTCTTTCACTGAAACGTCTTTCTCTTCTTTCACTGAAACGTCTTTCTCTTCTTTCACTGAAACGTCTTTCTCTTCTTCTTTCACTGTAACAGCCTCACCCTCTACTTCTTGTTTAACTGTGACATCCTCCTCTTCCTTCTCCTCTTTCATGACAATGTTCAGCCCCAGAGCTTCTTTCTCCGTCCAGCAGACCTCCTCTTCTTTAACAGGACGGGAGTAGTTTAGGGAGCTCATGTTCGGGGATGTTAGCTAGCTAGCTATCATCAGCGACCAGACTAATGCTAATATAACCAGCCAGCTACTATAGCTGACTAATAAATAATAATGTAATATTAAATTAAATAGGTTAACAAGTAGATACGATAGACGTGTGTCTAAAACACAGTAGGTAATATAGACCGAAAGCGTGTAAATAGCTTGAATCTTTCGGCTATGTTGGCTAGCAAGCTACCGAGGTGGTTGACAAGCTGTTTATGAAGAACCGTCCACTAGATTATACGTCACGCTGGCAGCATCGCCTGAAAGACGCACATCGCCGTCTGCTGACTGGAGGGAAACGCAGTTGAGGATCATATTTTATTTTCAGACAACGATTATTTTACATGCATGTAATTAAATAATACTATCATATTGAGACATACAAAGACCTGAATGTGTTGATTGATTAGTGCGAATAAAAAATGTTTACTACAGCACATTTAAGGCAGTTTCATTCAGTCAAACTAAATCTAAATAAGTAGGCAGCTACTGTAGGTCTATACTGCTCCTACATGGTGTTACAATACATCATGTAGATGTATATAATGAACAGACTAGGTCTATACTGCTCCTACATGGTGTAACAATACATCATGTAGATGTATATAATGAACAGACAAGGTCTATACTGCTCCTACATGGTGTAACAATACATCATGTAGATGTATATAATGAACAGATTAGGTCTATACTGCTCCTACATGGTGTAACAATACATCATGTAGATGTATATAATGAACAGACTAGGTCTATACTGCTCCTACATGGTGTAACAATACATCATGTAGATGTATATAATGAACAGACTAGGTCTATACTGCTCCTACATGGTGTAACAATACATCATGTAGATGTATATAATGAACAGATTAGGTCTATACTGCTCCTACATGGTGTAACAATACATCATGTAGATGTATGTAATGAACAGACTAGGTCTATACTGCTCCTACATGGTGTAACAATACATCATGTAGATGTATGTAATGAACAGACTAGGTCTATAGTGCTCCTACATGGTGTAGCAATATATCACGTGGGGCTTTCAAGGCAGTGCTGTTGGTGTGACGTATTATCTACTGGACGGAACGCTTCTTTCAACAGCAGCAACAGGTTCTTCATAAACAGCTCGTCAGCCACCTCGGTAGCTTGCTAGCCAAAATAGCCGAACCAATAAAGCTCTTTAGACGCTTTCGTGTATATTAGCCACTGTGTTTTAAACCCACTTCTGTCGTCTAGTTAGTTATCCGTTTTAATTTCATATTTACGGTGTTGTTGTTATTATTCAGCTAGCGGACTGGTTAAGTTAGCATTAGCCTAGCTAGCTAACATATCCGACCATGAGCTCACTAAACTACTGTCCTCCTGCTAAAGAAGAGGTCTGCTGGACGGAGAAAGAGGGTCTGTGGCTGAACGTTGTCGTGAAAGAGGAGGAGGAAGAGGAGGCTGTTACCGTGAAAGAAGACAAAGAAGTTTCAGTTAAAGAAGAGGAAGACGCGTTCAGAGTGAAAGAGGAGGGGGAGATGTCTGTCACATTGGAAGAAGAGGATGAAACTGGATATCTGGGCCCGGTTTCCCAAACGCATCTTATGGCATCCAATGGTTCTAACGATGAACGGTCCCTGATTAACACTAGTAAGTACTGTCTTAAAAACAGAGGCACAAACTCTGCAGTTGTTGAACTGATGTGTGGTGTTACAGGGGAAATATGCAATATCTACATCCATATTTAGACTTTAAAATGTTTTATTTATAGCCATTTATTCTTGAAGAATATAACACATGCCTCATGAGCTTAGTCCAACTGTTGTACACCGTAAGAACCCCAAATAAGCTTTTTTTACTCCAATGTTTAGAAACAATGTAAATCAACACTGTATAGCCTCAACATGGTTAAAACTATAATGTTGATATCATTGATGGTCAGTCCTTGCATCCATAGGTCTGTCTATGAATTTGAGAGTGGTTTAATTTCTCCAGCCCCATCATCTTATTACCAAAACAGTGGTGGAATGACAGCCCTGTTATTGTTTGTACTGCAGATCGGTTGATTTGATTGTGTGGCTTTTTTAAAGGGGCAACCTAGGATTTAAACAGCAACAAAATGTCAGCCCTGAGACTTGGTTTGGTAAACAGCTGAGGAATGGGGGCTGGAGAAATGTAACCACTCTCTCAAATTCATAAAGAAAGCTATTGTAGCAACTGTAACCCAAAACCTAGTTCAGACATCATGGCGTAACAGTTAAGGTGTTGGCTTGACAGTCGCTGGACCCAGGTTTGAGTCCAGCTCAGGGCTACCCCCTAAATTTACTACACTATGAATACAAGGACTGGCCATCCATAAGGTCAAAATGATAGTTTTAAACAAGATTAAGGCTATACAGTGCTTGTTGACAAACACTGGCGTTGTATGAGCTTATGTTTTGGTTTCTGGTGGGGTAATACAGTTTAAACATTTGAGGCATTTATAAGTTATATTCTTCAAGAATCAATGGTTATATAGTAAATGGGTCTTTCTATAACTGCCAGTGTAGATTTCCTGTGGGGGTCAAATTGTTAGAGCTGTTAAGTCATTAGCTGTGTTAGAATACTCATACTAACCGTGCTATTTGTGATGTGAATTGAGTATGTAGTATGCTTATTGGTAATAAATTCGCTCTGGCTATCTACTCTGATTTCAGAGCACTCTTGTCTGAGTACCAGAGAGCAGAATAATGAATTTACTGAATCAAATCAAATTTATATAGCCCTTCGTACATCAGCTGATATCTCAAAGTGCTGTACAGAAACCCAGCCTAAAACCCCAAACAGCAAGCAATGCATGTGAAAGAAGCACGGTGGCTAGGAAAAACTCCCTAGGAAAAACTCCCTAGAAAGGCCAAAAACCTAGGAAGAAACCTAGAGAGGAACCAGGCTATGAGGGGTGGCCAGTCCTCTTCTGGCTGTGCCGGGTGGATATTATAACAGCACATGGTCAAGATGTTCAAATGTTCATAAATGACCAGCATGGTCAAATAATAATAATCATAGTAGTTGTCGAGGGTGCAACAAGCACGTCCGGTGAACAGGTCAGGGTTCCATAGCCGCAGGCAGAACAGTTGAAACTGGAGCAGCAGCATGGCCAGGTGGACTGGGGACAGCAAAGAGTCATCATGCCAGGTAGTCCTGAGGCATGGTCCTAGGGCTCAGGTCCTCCGAGAGAAAGAAAGAAAGAGAAAGAGAGAATTAGAGAGAGCATATTTAAATTCACACAGGACACCGGATAAGACAAGAGAAATACTCCAGATGTGACATACTGACCCTAGCCCCCCGACACAAACTACTGCAGCATAAATACTGGAGGCTGAGACAGGAGGGATCAGAAGACACTGTGGCCCCATCCGATGATACCCCCGGACAGGGCCAAACAGGCAGGATATAACCCCACCCACTTTGCCAAAGCACAGCCCCCACACCACTAGAGGGATGTCTCCAACCACCAACTTACCGTCCTAAGACAAGGCCGAGTAAAGCCCACAAAGATCTCCGCCACGGCACAACCCAAGGGGGGGGGCAACCCAGACAGGAAGACCACGTCAGTGACTCAACCCTCCCATGGACAGCATGGAAGAACACCAGTAAGCCAGTGACTCAGCCCCTGTAATAGGGTTAGAGGCAGAGAATCCAAGTGGAGAGAGGGGAACCGACAAGGCAGAGACAGCAAGGGCGGTTCGTTGCTACAGCCTTTCCGTTCACCTTCACACTCCTGGGCCAGACTATACTTAATCATAGGACCTACTGAAGAGATAAGTCTTCAGTAAAGACTTAAAGGTTGAGACTGAGTCTGCGTCTCTCACATGGGTAGGCAGACCATTCCATAAAAATGGAGCTCTATAGGAGAAAGCCCTACGTCCAGCCGTTTGCTTAGAAATTCTAGGGACAATTAGGAGGCCTGCGTCTTGTGACCGTAGCGTACGTGTAGGTATGTACGGCAGGACCAAATCGGAAAGATGGGTAGGAGCAAGCCCATGTAATGCTTTGTAGGTTAGCAGTAAAACCTTGAAATCAGCCCTTGCCTTAACAGGAAGCCAGTGTAGGGAGGCTAGCACTGGAGTAATATGATCACATTTTTTGGTTCTAGTCAGGATTCTAGCAGCCGTATTTAGCACTAACTGAAGTTTGTTTAGTGCTTTATCCGGGTAGCGGGAAAGTAGAGCATTGCAGTAGTCCAGCCTAGAAGTAACAAAAGCATGGATTAACTTTTCTGCATCATTTTTGGACAGAAAGTTTCTGATTTTTGCAATGTTACGTAGATGGAAAAAAGCTGTCCTTGAAACAGTCTTGATATGTCCTTCAAAAGAGAGATCAGGGTCCAGAGTAACGCCGAGGTCCTTCACAGTTTTATTTGAGACGACTGTACAACCATCCAGATTAATTGTCAGATTCAACAGAAGATCTCTTTGTTTCTTGGGACCTAGAACAAGCATCTCTGTTTTGTCCGAGTTTAAAAGTAGAAAGTTTGCAGCCATCCACTTCTTTATGTCTGAAACACAGGCTTCTAGCGAGGGCAATTTTGGGGCTTCACCATGTTTCATTGAAATGTACAGATGTGTGTCGTCCGCATAGCAGTGAAATTTAACATTGTTTTCGAATTACATCCCGAAGAGGTAAAATATATAGTGAAAACAATAGTGGTCCTAAAACGGAACCTTGAGGAACACCGAAATGTACAATTGATTTGTCAGAGGACAAACTGATATCTTTCCGACAGATAAGATCTAAACCAGGCCAGAACTTGTCCATGTAGACCAATTTGGGTTTCCAATCTCTCCAAAAGATTGTGGTGGTCGATGGTATCAAAAGCAGCACTAAGATCTAGGAGCACGAGGACAGATGCAGAGCCTCGGTCTGACGTCATTAAAAGGTCATTTACCACCTTCACAAGTGCAGTCTCAGTGCTATGATGGGGTCTAAAACAAGACTGAAGCGTTTCGTATACATCGTTTGTCTTCAGGAAGGCAGTGAATTGCTGCGCAACAGCTTTTTCTAAAATTTTGGAGAGGAATGGAAGATTCGACATAGGCCGATAGTTTTTTATAATTTCTGGGTCAAGATTCGGCTTTTTCAATAGAGGCTTTATTACTGCCACTTTTAGTGAGCTTGGTACACATCCGGTGGATAGAGAGACGTTTATTATGTTCAACATAGGAGGGCCAAGCACAGGAAGCAGCTCTTTCAGTAGTTTAGTTGGAATAGGGTCCAGTATGCAACTTGAGGGTTTAGAGGCCATGATTATTTTCATCATTGTGTCAAGAGATATAGTACTAAAACACTTTAGTATCTCCCTTGATCCTAGGTCCTGGCAGAGTTGTGCAGACTCAGGACAATGGAGCTTTGGGGGAATACGCAGATTTAAAGAGGAGTCCGTAATTTGCTTTCTAATGATCATGATCTTTTCCTCAAAGAAGTTCATAAATGTATTACTGCTGAAGTGAAAGCCATCCTCCATTTGCGAATGCTGCTTTTTAGTTAGCTTTGCGACAGTATCAAAAATACATTTCGGATTGTTCTTATTTTCCTCAATTAAGTTGGAAAAATAGGATGATCGAGCAGCAGTGAGGGCTCTTCGATACTGCACGGTACTGTCTTTCCAAGCTAGTCGGAAGACTTCCAGTTTGGTGTGGCGCCATTTCCGTTCCAATTTTCTGGAAGCTTGCTTCAGAGCTCGTGTATTTTCTGTATACCAGGGAGCTAGTTTCTTATGACGGATGTTTTTAGTTTTTAGGGGTGCAACTGCATCTAGGGTATTGTGCAAGGTTAAATTGAGTTCCTCGGTTAGGTGGTTAACTGATTTTTGTCCTCTGACGTCCTTGGGTAGGCAGAGGGAGTCTGGAAGGGCATCAAGGAAACTTTGGGTTGTCTGAGAATTTATAGCACGACTTTTAATGCTCGTTGGTTGGGGTCTGAGCAGATTATTTGTTGCAATTGCAAACGCAATAAAATGGTGGTCCGATAATCCAGGATTATGAGGAAAAACATTAAGATCCACAACATTTATTCCATGGGACAAAACTAGGTCCAGAGTATGACTGTGGCAGTGAGTAGGTCCAGAGACATGTTGGACAAAACCCACTGAGTCGATGATGGCTCCGAAAGCCTTTTGGAGTGGGTCTGTGGACTTTTCCATGTGAATGTTAAAGTCACCAAAAATTTGAATATTATCTGCTATGACTACAAGATCCGATAGGAATTCAGGGAACTCAGTGAGGAACACTGCATATGGCCCAGGAGGCCTGTAAACAGTAGCTATAAAAAGTGATTGAGTAGGCTGCATAGATTTCATGACTAGAAGCTCAAAAGACGAAGTCTGTTTTTTTTTTGTAAATTGAAATGTACTATCATAAATGTTAGCAACACCTCCGCCTTTGCCGGATGCACGGGGGGTATGGTCACTAGTGTAACCAGGGGGTGAGGCCTCATTTAACACAGTAAATTCATCAGGCTTAAGCCATGTTTCAGTCAGGCCAATCACATCAAGATTATGATCAGTGATTAGTTCATTGACTATAACTGCCTTGGAAGTGAGGGATCTAACATTAAGTAACCCAATTTTGAGATGTGAGGTATCACAATCTCTTTCAATAATGGCAGGAATGGAGGAGGTCTTTATACTAGTGAGATTGCTAAAGCGAACACCGCCATCTTTCATTTTGCCCAAACTAGATCGAGGCACAGTCACGGTCTCAATGGGGAAAGCTGAGCTGACTACACTGACTGTGCTAGTGGCAGACTCCACTAAACTAGCAGGCTGGCTAACAGCCTGCTGCCTGGCCTGCACCCTATTTCATTGTGGAGCTGGAGGAGTTAGAGCCCTGTCTATGTTCGTAGATAAGATGAGAGCACCCCTCCAGCTAGGATGGAGTCCGTCACTCCTCAACAGGCCAGGCTTGGTCCTGTTTGTGGGTGAGTCCCAGAAAGAGGGCCAATTATCTACAAATTCTATCTTTTGGGAGGGGCAGAACACAGTTTTCAACCAGCGATTGAGTTGTGAGACTCTGCTGTAGATCTCATCACTCCCCCTAACTGGGAGGGGGCCAGAGACAATTAATCGATGCCGACACATCTTTCTAGCTGATTTACACGCTGAAGCTATGTTGCGCTTGGTGACCTCTGACTGTTTCATCCTAACATCGTTGGTGCCGACGTGGATAACAATATCTCTATACTCTCTACACTTGCCAGTTTTAGCTTTAGCCAGCACCGTCTTTAGATTAGCCTTAACGTCGGTAGCCCTGCCCCCTGGTAAACAGTGTATGATCACTGGATGATTCGTTTTAAGTCTAATACTGCGGGTAATGGAGTCGCCAATGACTAGGGTTTTCAATTTGTCAGAGCTAATGGTGGGAGCCGTCGGCGTCTCAGACCCCACAACGGGAGGAGTAGAGAACTGAGAAGTTTCGGCCTCCGACTCGCTTAATGGGGAGAACCGGTTGAAAGTTTCTGTCGGCTGAATAAGCGACACCGGTTGAGCATTCCTACAGCGTTTCCCTCCAGAAGCCATGAGAAAGTTGTCCGGGTGCGGGGACCGTGCGAGGGGGTTTATACTAACGTTACTATCTGTACTTACTGGTGGCACAGACGCTGTTTCATCCTTTCCTACACTGAAATTACCCTTGCCTAACGATTGCGTCTGAAGCTGGGCTTGCAGCACAGCTATCCTTGCCGTAAGGCGATCGTTCTCCTGTATATTATAAGTACAACGACTGCAATTAGAAGGCATCATGTTAATGTTACTTAGCTTCGGCTGTTTGAAGTCCTGACGAACCATGTCCAGATAAAACCTCCGGGGTGAAAAAGTTAAAAAGTTGAGTGAGGGAAAAACTAAGAATATACGGTAATGAAAAAGTAAAAACCGTGAGGTAGTCAGGTAGCAAAGTAAGATCGGCAACAAAACGCACAGCAGCATGTAAACAAGTCTGAAAGTTGTGACCGGAAAGTCTACACTTGGTTATGTAAAAAAACTAGCGCTCAACACCCGTTGAATATGTCCAGGTGTCAGTAAACGTAGGCCAAAAAAAGCATAATTTAAATGTTTTCCAGCAGCACAGTTACAGTCACTCTGGACAACATGAAAACTGCATAACCAGCTCTGCTAGGGCGAGTAAAATGGTCAGAGTCTCATTTGTGTCTGGAAGTAGCTAGCAAGTTAAGGTGAGAACGGTCAAATCAACCCAACTCCTCGGCCGGAGCGGCCAGTGGCTCCGAGAGCGAAACGGGCTGAATTTATAAACGGACAATCTGACAACGGGCTGAATTTATGAAGCACTCTGGTATTCAAGATTGAATTTAAAAACACACCCGAAGTCGTAAAATGTTTAACTAGTAATGTGTTATGCTAACTAACTAGCTAGCAAGAGGTTGCATAGCAACAGCATAAACTTCCGGTAGACAGGAAAAGAGCGCTCAACTGAAAGGATACGGTTCGGTTACAGTTTACTACAATTAACTAATAGTATGTAGTATATACTCATTAAGTATGTAGTTACAGTATGTTAGTATGGGTATTCAAACACAGCTATTCGCCTTTTTTCTATTTATTTTCAATGCCATTACATTAAAGGCGAAACATACCTACATTTATGAATTGTTTGAAACCTTTGTTTTAAACCCTTCTCAAAGCTGATGCCTTCCCGGATTTGTAATTTTTTTAAATCATAAAACACTACTTGACTTTCCTTGTATTTATGGCAGTTTAGTTCCCTTAAGGGTCAGTCAACTTTGGTACAACATACTATGGGGAGTCGCCACTTCGGTTGAAGGATCTAAAATCACACCTGAAAAGGCCAATGAAATCCGCGCCTGGCTGGAAGTCCCGCCTTCCACAGATGATGAGCGTCAGGCTCGGATTCATTCCTTCAATTATTCCGCTCTTCACCTCGGTGTTAACAGGAACAATTCATGCTACTAAAACATACAATTGTAACACGAGACTGTCTTACGTGGGCCAACTAAACTGACCCTTAGTGGTAGAGCGTGATCACCCCCTGGATTTTGTGTGGTTCTCATAGTTTCCTAATCACAATGTCCTGGCTTTAACAATGAGTAATATGGCTAAAAATGAGACCTAGACAATGAAAGTTGAGACCGAGGTAAAGTTGGATTTATATTCACACATTCAGATATTTAACAGACATTGGTCAACAGCGATTTAAAATTGTAAAAATCAATAACTAATTAATTGATTGTCACAAAAACATCAAACTAGGTATGATTTATTCTATAAATGTCTAGCATACTTTTACAAGTAATTTTCCATCCAAGTTGTCAGACCCCGGTGGCCTGAAGGAGAACCTCACACTCTAGGAGCTCAGATGCAATAATTTAATAACCTAATAACCAACGTTTCCACAGACAAGCTGTCTTCATCACAGTATAATGACAAACACTGCAGGTAACTGGTTTATATTGTGTCAAAGGACACACACAGGTATCTGTAATCATGTCTGAGTGTGGCCTGATATCATTGGTTCATTTACAGATATAAATAGAACATATAAAACATAAATGGATAGCATACGGTCATAGATACAATTTGGCTCCATAGACCTACAAACATTTACAATGAATAGCAATATTCCAATAATGGCTACGTTGAGACAGACGGGAGCAAAGGTCTTTAAATTAAAGATCCAGGCAGCCTCTTGTTTTTAACAATAAATTGTCGAGGTCACCCCCTCTCCTAGGGAGGGTGATGTGTTCGATGCCGATATAATGTAGGGACGAAATCAAGGGGTTCACTTCCAAAAAGTTCTAAGATAAATAACTGCCTTAGTGGTGCACGTGATAACACCTTTGATTGGGATCTGTTTCCCTGTTTGGGGGTGTTTGAAGGATCTACATTTATAAGTGCCATTGCATTGAGCGCAGCCATTACACTTGTAGTTTCCATCCGGGAGAGGTGCAAATAGACATTGTGCAGGAATATTGTGGGGTGGTAAATCAGAGTTTACCAATTGATCTCTGAGATTTCTGCTCAGTGAGAATACGACCAAGGGAGGGTCTGAAAACACATTACCGATACTGTCATCGTATCTTATGTGCCAATGTTTGTGAACGATTCCCTTCATTTGTTCACAGCACTTTGAATAGCAGGTAGTAAGAATGCAAGAATGCTTGGTTTTTGCGAGACTGTCCTTGAAAGAGAAAATGTCTTGATTTTTGTACCCCCTCTCCTCTGTCAAAATCTTAATGTTTTTTTGTAAATTATTTTTATTCGAGAGTGTCAGGTTCTCCTTTTCTTTTCCAAGTGTTCTACTCTGCTAGCCAGCACCTCTCCTAAACAGGTGTTCTACTCTGCTAGCCAGCACCTCTCCTAAACAGGTGTTCTACTCTGCTAGCCAGCACCTCTCCTAAACAGGTGTTCTACTCTGCTAGCCAGCACCTCTCCTAAACAGGTGTTCTACTCTGCTAGCCAGCACCTCTCCTAAACAGGTGTTCTACTCTGCTAGCCAGCACCTCTCCTAAACAGGTGTTCTACTCTGCTAGCCAGCACCTCTCCTAAACAGGTGTTCTACTCTGCTAGCCAGCACCTCTCCTAAACAGGTGTTCTACTCTGCTAGCCAGCACCTCTCCTAAACAGGTGTTCTACTCTGCTAGCCAGCACCTCTCCTAAACAGGTGTTCTACTCTGCTAGCCAGCACCTCTCCTAAACAGGTGTTCTACTCTGCTAGCCAGCACCTCTCCTAAACAGGTGTTCTACTCTGCTAGCCAGCACCTCTCCTAAACAGGTGTTCTACTCTGCTAGCCAGCACCTCTCCTAAACAGGTGTTCTACTCTGCTAGCCAGCACCTCTCCTAAACAGGTGTTCTACTCTGCTAGCCAGCACCTCTCCTAAACAGGTGTTCTACTCTGCTAGCCAGCACCTCCACTGAACAGGTGTTCTACTCTGAAGGAGGGAAACGAGGTATAACACCTGATTGGCCCCGCCCGTTCCTGGGTCTGTGAAGAGCGATATTAAATTTAAGGAACAAATCTGAGCTTCACTTGTGCTTGTAGTTCTGACCATGCACTAATATTTAACAAGTAATATAACCTAACAATTTCACAACAACTACCTTATACACACAAGTGTAAAGGAATGAATACGAATATGTACATACAAATATATAAATGAGTGATGGCCGAACGGCATAGGCGGTAGATGGTATAGAGTACAGTATATACATATGAGATGAGTAATGTAGGGTTTGAGAACATTATATAAAGTGGCATTGTTTCAAGTGGCTAGTGATACAATTAATTACATCAAGATGGCAAGATGCAGTAGATGGTATAGCGTACAGTATATACATATGAGATGAGTAATGTAGGGTAAGTAAACGTTATATAATATAAAGTGGCTAGTGATAAATTTTGTGGACATTGAGTGTGAGGTTATTTTCCTGACACCACACTCCGAGGGCCCTCACCTCCTCCCTGTAGGCCGTCTCATTGTTGTTAGTTATCAAGCCTACCACTGTAGTGTCGTCTGCAAACTTGATGATTGAGTTGGATGCGTGCATGGCCACGCAGTCGTGGGTGAACAGGGAGTACAGAAGAGGGCTGAGAACGCACCCTTGTGGGGACCCAGTGTTGAGTATCAGCGGGGTGGAGATGTTGTTACCTACCCTCACCACCTGGGGGCGGCCCATCAGGAAGTCCAGGACCCAGTTGCACAGGGCGGGGTCGAGACCCAGGGTCTCGAGCTTAATGACGAGTTTGGAGGGTACTATGGTGTTAAATGCTGAGCTGTAATCGATGAACAGCATTCTTACATAGGTATTCCTCTTGTCCAGATGGGTTAGGGCAGTGTGCAATGTGATGGCGATTGCGTCATCTGTGGACCTATTGAGGCGGTAAACAAATTGGAGTGGGTCTAGGGTGTCAGGTAGGGTGGAGGCGATATGGTCCTTGACTAGTCTCTCAAAGGACTTCATGATGACGGAAGTGAGTGCTATAGGGCGGTAGTCATTTAGCTCAGTTACTTTAGCTTTCTTGGGAACAGGAACAATGGTGGCCCTCTTGAAGTATGTGGGGACAGCAGACTGGGATAGGGAGACATTGAATATGTCCGTAAACACACCAGCCAGCTGGTCTGCGCATGCTCTGAGGACGCAGCCGGGGATGCCGTCTGGGCCTGCAGCCTTGCGAGGGTTAAAACGTTTAACCTCTCTGGGGTATGTGGGACGGTAGCGTCCCACTTGCCAACAGCCAGTGAAATAGCAGAGCGCCAAATTCAAAACAACAAAAATCTCATAAACACAGGATATTGGATAGACAATCCCTTAACCTGTTGGGGTTAGGGGGCAGTATTTGCACGGCCGGATAAAAAACGTACCCGTTTTAAACTGGTTACTACTCTTGCCCAGAAACGAGAATATGCATATAATTAGTAGATTTAGATAGAAAACACTCTGAAGTTTCTAAAAGTGTTTGAATGATGTCTATGAGTATAACAGAACTCATATGGCAGGCGAAAACCTGAGAAAAATCCAACCAGGAAGTGGGAATTCTCAAGTTTGTAGTTTAACCTCCCTGGGCAAGGTGGGATGCAGTGTCACAGCCCTAGTCAACAGCCAGTGGAATCGTAATTTCTCAAACATATGACTATTTTACACCATTTTAAAGACAAGACTCTCGTTAATCTAACCACACTGTCCGATTTCATATCCTAGCTTCTGGGCCTGAGTAGCAGGCAGTTTACTACGGGCACGCTTTTCATCCGGATGTGAAAATACTGCCCCCTACCCCAAAGAAATTAAATGTTTTACTCACGTTGGCTATAGTGAAGGAGAGCCCGCAGGTTTTGGTAGCTGGCCGTGTCAGTGGCACTGTATTGTCCTCAAAGCGAGCAAAAAAGTTGTTTAGTCTGTCTGGAAGCAAGGCATCGTGATCTGCGACGGGGCTGGTTTTTCTTTTGTAGTCCGTGATTGACTGTAGACCCTGCCACATACCTCTCGTGTCTGAGCCATTGAATTGCGACTCCACTTTGTCTCTGTACTGACGCTTAGCTTGTTTGATTTAATAGTATGTTGTTCCTAGTTTCCCTCATTCTGTGAACAGTAGTTATAGTCATAACGTGTGGATTTAATAGTATGTTGTACCTAGTTTCCTTCCTTCAGGGAACAGTAGTTATAGTCATAACGTTAAGCTTGTCATATGATGAACTTCAACTTAAATACTGGATCTTGCTGTCGGACAGTTTGTTGTATTCAGATCTCTGAAATGCACTCTAACTACGTAACATTTAGTGTCTCCTTATGTTACGCTGGGTTAACAGTTTTCATGGGCACAGAAATCCTAAATCATTTCAGAGTTTGCTAAATCCTATGGTTCTAAGCGAGTCACCTTAACTTTATTGACAACACACGAATGGATACTGTCATTAATGTTGTTCTTCAATAATTACACTTAATTCTTAACTTCTTACATCTAGGGTTTCCGATAGCGGAACCTTGTTCCGCCAGCGGGACCCTAGCCAACAGCCAATGGGATCGCATGGCGCGAAATACAAAAACAACTAAAATACCACAATTCAATTTTCTCAAACAATAAACTATTTTACACCATTTTAAAGATAAGACTCTCGTTAATCTAACCACATTGTCCGATTTCAAAAAGGCTTTACAGCAAAAGCAAAACCATTAAATTATGTTAGGAGAGTACATAGACACAAATAATCACACAGCCATTTTTCAAGCAAGGGTATATGTCACAGAAACCGAAAACACAGCTAAATTATGCACTAACCTTTGACGATCTTCATCAGATGACACTCCTAGGACATTATGTTACACAATACATGTATGTTTTGTTCGATAAAGTTCATATTTATATCCAAAAACAGCATTTTACATTAGCGCTTGATGTTCAGAAATTGTATTTCCCACCAAAGAATTCCGGTGAATTTACATTAATACTCATCATAAACGTTGACAAAATACATAACAATTATTTTAAGAATTATAGATAGACTACTCCTTTATGCAACCGCTGTGTCAGATTTTAAAATAGCTTTACGGAGAAAGCACATTTTTCAATATTCTGAGTACATAGCTCAGCCATCACGGCTAGCTATTCAGACACCCGCCAACTTGGGGGTCACCTAAACTCAGAATTAGTATTAGAAATATTGTATTACCTTTTCTGATCTTTGTCAGAATGCACACCCAGGACTGCTACTTCCACAAGAAATTTTGTTTTTGTTCGAAATAATCCATAGTTATGTCCAAATGCCTCCGTTTTGTTCGTGCGTTCAGGTCACTATCCAAAGGGTAACGCGTGAGCGCAATTCGAGACACAAAAAGTCAAATTGTTCCATTACCGTACTTAGAAGCATGTCAAACGCTGTTTAAAATCAATTTTTATTGTATTTTTAATGTAAAATTGCGATAATATTCCAACCGGACAATAGTGTATTCATTCAAGCAGGAAAAGAAAAAACAGCGTGCTCTCGTGACCACGCAGATCCAATCTCTTTGTCCTCAGGCAGACCACTCAGTAACTGAGCTCCTATTATCTGCCCAGGGACAGGAGAAGGCTCAATCCACTTTCTGAAGGATTTAGACAGCCAATGGAAGCCTTAGAAAGTGCAACGTGACAGCACAGATACTGTAGTTTCGAAAGGGACTAGAAAGAACTACATTTCTCAGATCATTCACTTCCTGGTTGACTGTTTCTGAGGTTTTTGCCTGCCATATGAGTTCTGTTATACTCAGACACCATTCAAACTGTTTTAGAAACTTCCGAGTGTTTTCTATCCAAATCTACTAATAATTTGCAAATATTTGACTCTGGGCCCAAGAAGTAGGCCGTTTAATTTGGGTACCTTTTTCATCCGGCCGTGAAAATACTGCCTCCTATAGCGAAGAGGTTAATTCTGTAGCTGTTTAGTTAGTTACATTTTCAACTATCATCAGCTGATCCAGGAAATCATTTTCTGCATGCCAGTCAAATGGCAAACATCACGACATCCAACAACAACCAATGTGCTTCTTCATTCATTACTCTGGTAAAGACAGTTATGCCGTGCTCCACGTTGGATCCAACATCCCTAACAAATTGATGTTTATAATGTGTTATTGTCTACTTCATTTACAGTAGGGTCTCGTTAGTCTGTCTGGACACAGAGATACTTAGCTCATAATGTGTAGAGAACTGTTCCTTGATGGGTAGGCTATTGTACAATACACAGAGCTATTTTCCTTTATTCAGGACATTTAGAATGGCAACACATTACAGAGTAGCCTAGTGGGATTATTGACAAAATTATCTGGTGATCAGGTTATGAAATGTCATGACAAAGACATTTTAGTTTCCATGTTTCACCTGAAATATTAAATGATTTATAATCCTAGGTCTATGTTGTTAGGTGAAGTTATGGGTCCTACAGTAGGTCTATGTTATTGTTCGGTGAGATTATAGACCATTTTGGCATACACTTAGTGGACAAACCCTCATTTGAGGGTCTATAATCTCACCTAACAATAACATAGACCTAGTCATTTTTAAATATAAAGTAGTACACTGATGGAAAACTAGCCAATTAGCATTTTACTGGTTGAAGTGGTTTTTAAATATAAAGTAGTACATTTTCGACAATAACACAAACATTAAATTAAATCAGGACATTCAAACGAGCCTTACAATTATAATCCAAAGTAGTATCAAATGATAATAATAATCATAATCAACCTGGAAATGGAGGCTATTTTTGCTGTCAGCCTATGAGAACTCTCCTGAGTTTTCCCCCACGGTGGTGAATTAGTGAATAGACACATAGCTTAATGTGAGTTTCCTTGAGTAGCACTCCTGATCTTGCGCTGATAGTGCGCTGTAATATTCAGAACACATTGTGGAAACTAATCTTTGCTCACCATTTTTTAAATATATATATTTTTTTCACCCCTTTTTTCTCCCCAATTGGTAGTTACAGTCTTGTCTCATCGCTGCAACTCCCGTACGGCTTCTGGAGAGGCGAAGGTCGAGAGCCATGCGTCCTCCGAAACACAACCCAACCGAGCCGCACTGCTTCTTGACACAATGCCCATCCAACCCGGAAGCCAGCAGCACCAATGTGTCCGAGGAAACACCTGGCGACCTGGTCAGCGTGCACTGCGCCCGGCCCGCCACAGGAGTTGCTAGTGCGCGATGAGACAAGGATATCCCTGACCGGCCAAACCCTTCTCTAACCCGGGACGACGCTGGGCTAATTGTGCGTCGCCCCATGGGCCTCCCGGTCGCAGCCAGCTGCGACAGAGCCTGGACTCGAACCCAGAATCTCTTGTGGCACAGCTAGCACTGCGATGCAGGGCCTTAGACCACTGCGCCACTCGGGAGGCCCTTGCTCACCATTTTTGCTCCAGGCAGATATAGTACATCCTTAATTAGCGGTTTCCTCATTAGCAGGGAGGAGTTTCTACAACCAAATTGTGTGCGCATCGCCCTTGTCGCACAGAAAGGGGCCTATATTGGATACCAAAAGTTGCCTGGCACACTGCTTAGGAGTTCAACACCTTTTACTTATTTCTAGTTACTACTAATGTGAAAACAAGACTAAATATGACTATTGTTGCTCACTTGACTGTCTTAAGACAACCTCTCTAGGGTAGGTGGGCTGAAATCGTCCCACCTACTCAACAGCCAGTGGAATCCCGTGGTGCGTTATTCAAATACCTTAGAAATGCTATTACTTCAATTTCTCAAACATATGACTATTTTACACCATTTTTAAAGACAAGACTCTAGTTAATCTAACCACACTGTCCGATTTCAAAAAGCCTTTACAACGAAAGCAAAACATTAGATTATGTCAGCAGAGTACCCAGCCAGAAATAATCAGACACCCATTTTTCAAGCTAGCATATAATGTCACATAAACCCAAACCACAGCTAAATGCAGCACTAACCTTTGATGATCTTCATCAGATGACAATCCTAGGACATTATGTTATACAATACATGCATGTTTTGTTCAATCAAGTTCATATTTATATCAAAAACCAGCTTTTTACATTAGCATGTGACCTTCAGAACTAGCATACCCACCGCAAACTTCCGGTGAATTTACTAAATTACTCATGATAAACGTTCACAAAAAACATAACAATTATTTTAAGAATTATAGATACAGAACTCCTTTATGCAATCGCTATGTCCGATTTTAAAATAGCTTTTCGGTGAAAGCACATTTTGCAATATTCTGAGTAGATAGCCAAGCCATCACGGGCTAGCTATTTAGACACCCACCAAGTTTAGCCCTCACCAAAGTCAGATTTACTATAAGAAAAATGTTATTACCTTTGCTGTTCTTCGTCAGAATGCACTCCCAGGACTTCTACTTCAATAACAAATGTTGGTTTGGTTCAAAATAATCCATAGTTATGTTCAAATATCCTCTGTTTTGTTAGTGCGTTCAAGACACTATCCGAAGGGTGACGCGTTTCGTGACAAAAAAATTCTAAATATTCCATTACCGTACTTCGAAGCATGTCAACCGCTGTTTAAAATCAATTTCTATGCTATTTTTCTCGTAAAAAAGCGATAATATTCCGACCGGGAAACCCTGTTTACGTTGAAAGACAGAGAAAATAAAAACATGGTGTCGCCTCGTGCACGCGCCTCAGTCTCATTGTCCTCTGATCGACCACCATCCAAATGCGCTAATGTTTTTCAGCCAGGGCCTGCAAAGACATCATTCAGTGGTTTGCCACCTTCTGAGAGCCTATGGGAGCCGTAGGAAGTGTCACGTTACAGCAGAGATCCTCAGTTTTCAATAAAGAGAGTGTAGAAGCCCAATAAATGGTCAGAGACAGCACTTCCTGTAAGGAATCTTCTCAGGTTTTTGCCTGCCATATGAGTTCTGTTATACTCACAGACACCATTCAAACAGTTTTAGAAACTTTAGGGTGTTTTCTATCCAAAGCCAATAATTATATGCATATTCTAGTTTCTGGGCAGTAGTAATAACCAGATTAAATCGGGTACGTTTTTTATCCGGCCGTGCAAATACTGCCCCCTACCCTAGAGAGGTTAAGACAATTGTCAAGTAATTTTAACATTCATTACAGACGTCAATTGTTGTACAGTATCATGGCTACGCTGTTGGCATCACCTTTTTCAGTGGATTTTTGCTGTTCTGGGCCTTTAAAACCATCTGACTTGTTCACACAGGAGAGAGACGTGACTATCGTGGATCCTCTGGGGAGCCTCAACAGCATGATGCTGACGAGGCAGAGAAGCGTCTCTCCACATCAGAACACCTCAAACACCAGCAGAGAACCACAGGGAATAAATCTATCTGCTGCTCTGAATGTGGGAAACGTTGCAAATCTTCATCAGAACTTAAAATACACCAGCGAACACACACAGGAGAGAAATCTCACCACTGTTTTGATTGTGGGAAGAGTTACTTAAGATTAAAATCACTACAAGTACACCTGAGAATTCACAATGGAGAGAAACCTTACAGCTGTGATCAATGTGGGAAGAGTTTTACTACATCTAGCTATCTGATTATACACCAGAGAACACATACAGGAGAGAAACCGTACAGCTGTACTCAATGTGGGAAGAGTTTTACTCAGTCAAGCAACCTGTTATCACATCAGAGGACACACACAGGAGAGAAACCTTTTAGTTGTAATCAATGTGTGAAAAGTTTTATTACATCTAGAGAACTGACTGAACACCAGAGAACACACACAGGAGAGAAACCTTATAGCTGTGATCAATGTGGGAAGAGTTTTATTTCATCTAGCCATCTGACTAGACACCAGCGAGTACACACAGGAGAGAAACGATTCCACTGTTCAGATTGTGGAAAAAGATTCTCAACTTCACAGAATTTGAAGAAGCACCAGAAAACACACACAGGAGAGAAATCTTATAGCTGTGATCAATGTGGGAAGACTTTTACTCAGTCAAGCTCCCTGAAATCCTACCGTAAACTACACACAGAAGAGAAACCTTTTAGCTGTGATCAATGTGGTTAGAGTTTTACTACATCTAGCTATCTGACTGTACACCAGCGGAGACACACAGTAGAGAAACCTTATAGCTGTGTTCAATGTGGGAAGAGAAACTCTGATAAAAGTTATCTGATCAAACATCAGAAAATACATATATGAAGGAGTTGTTTCATGATATCAATGTCACAATGTACAATGTTTTAACATTGTAGAAGGAGTATTTTAATCATGTCACAATGTAGAACCCTAAACGTTTTCCCCCTGTTCTATGATTTCAACATGATATGGATATTAGCCTCAGGGGGAAAATCCAGGCTCTGAAATGAAAGAGTTACTATTTATGAGATTTAACAAAAAGTGACTAACAAAAAAAGAGCTGTGTTACACTTACCACATTGGTCACTTGAATCAAAACGCAAACTTCAAAATGTAGCTAGCTGTTTTCTACAAATTGTCCTCTAACCAGGGATGTACACATTACTCCCAGATTCCGTGTGGTTTTTGAGCTGTTAGTTTTAACAGGACGTGCAACTTCATCTCCTTCCTGTCACACAATTGATTTCAACATGATATCGATGAGTTATGACAAATAAGTGTTGTGTTCCTTTGTTTAGAGACCCCTACATTTAAATGCATCACTCCAAAATGTAGCTGACTGTCTTCTGCAGGTTGTCCTCTAACCAGTGAGGTAAAATATATCTCCCATTTCCATGTGTTTTTTTGTTGTTGTTAGTTTTCTGATTTCCCAATTTAATTGATATCAGTGATTTATTGCTACTTGTCAAAACAACAGCGTTTCTGGTGCTAGTGCAGTTTATAAGGTGCTTGTTTAAAAAAAAATATATATGATTATTGTGGCAGATGTTTGTGTATATAGCCCCTTTTATGTTTAGGTTTTCTGCATATTGGTTATTGATTTGGACACGTTAAAACTGTGTTTGACATTGGGGCTATCCCACCTAGCAACATTTCATTGAAAAGAGTTGAAAAGAAGACTAATATATGTCCGGCTGTAGTTGAAAGTGTAATTATTGTTTTTTTCAATGATGTCATTGTAAATAAGAATTTGTTCTGACAGTGATGACCTACCGGGGAACAGTGGGTTAACTGCCATGTTCAGTTGCAGAACAACAGATTTTGACCTTGTCAGCTCGTGGATTCAATCCAGCAACCTTTCGGTTACTGTTACATGAAGGTTAAAATAAATAAATAAATACACATGGACGCAGTATAATAAATTGGTCTATAATCAATTTTATTAACAATCCTACATCACTCCAGTATTTCTTTGCAACATTCAAATGCTAATTGTCTTTATTCCACTACTGAAGAAGCATGACTAAAATCACCTCATATTTCAAACATTCAGCCTGACAAAAGATACATTTTATTAATCCATGCCTCACCGTTAAGTTAATTATTGCCAATACACATTAACAAAGGGGTGTATATTTGGTTTTGATATTTCATATTTACAATTTATGTAACATTTAGTAATTATTATTATTGTAACCAACTGACAATTTTTGGGTAGAAATTATATTGACATTGTTGCCCTGCTTTTAGAATATCAGGGTTCATTCTCAGATGTGTCAAACCAAATGTACTAGAGCATGACATTGGGGACTGGGCCCGATCCAACAACATGCCTATCGAGTGAACCCTGAGAAGAGAGAGAAGCTCTGCAGTGAGGTGGAAAGTTACTACGGATATTGCAGGAGTTTCCTCTTGAAATTAGACATGTCCGTGGTAAGGACAACTTGGAAGCTGAAATTCTCAATGGCAGTCAAAAATGTTTTGTGTTTAGCCAATGCGTTGCCATGGATCCCAAATTATTTTGACTGCACGTTTTTCTGTATTGGAGATGAGTTTTGAGGTTGGACTTTAGCACGTCTAGCTCGTTAGCAGCTTCTAGCTCGTTAGCACGTAGGACGCACTGATTGGTGTCACCTCGTTAGTCAGTATGTGTTACACCTGTGCTGGCTTGTCCATCTCGTTAGTGGGAAGGTGTTTCACCTGAGCTGGTCCAGGTTCTATTTAAGAGTGTCTGGCCCAGTGCTCCAGTTGTCTTGATACATGTGGAGAGTCAACACCTTTAGTTGCTCCACCTTTTTGGTTTGCATCCTGTCTTTAAGTTTGGTGTGGGTTTTTATTTTGTTTGCCTCTTCTTGGCAAGGGGCACCTGTACTTACTAATGTATTTACTTAAGTATTCAGACCCTTTGCTATGAGACTTGAGATTGAGCTCATGTAACAGTGTAGGTTCCGTCCCTCTCTTCGCCCCAACCTGGGCTCGAACCAGGGACCCTTGCACACATCAACAACTGACACCCCACGAAGCATCGTTACCCATCGCGCCACAAAAGCCGCGGCCCTTGCAACGCAAGGGGAACAACCACTTCAGGTCTCAGAGCGAATTACGTCACTGATTGAAACGCTATTAGCGCGCACCACCGCTAGCTAACTAGCCATTTCACATCGGTTACACTCAGATGCATCCGGATTCCCCTAATCATCCTTGAGATGTTTCTACAACTTGATTGGAGTACACCTGTGGTAAATTCAATTGATTGGACATGATTTGGAAAGGCACACACCTGTCTATAATAGAACCCGCAGTTCACAGTGCATGTCAGAGCAAAAACTAAGCCATGAGGTCAAAGGAATTGTCCGTAGAGCGCTGAGACAGGATTGTGTCAAGGCACATATCTGGGGAAGGGTTCCAAAAACTGTTTGCAGCATTGAAGGTCCCTAAGAACACAGTGGCCTCCATCATTCTTAAATGGAAGAAGTTTGGAACCATCAAGACTCTTCCTAGAGCTGGCCGCCCAGCCAAACTGAGCAATCAGGGGGAAAGGGCCTTGGTCAGCGAGGTGACCAAGAATCCGATGGTCACTCTGACGGAGCTCCAGAGTTACTCTGTGGAGATGGGAGAACCTTCCAGAAGGACCATCATCTCTGCAGCACTCCATCAAATCAGGCCTTTATGTTAGAGAGGCCAGACGGAAGCCACTCCTCAGTAAAAGGCACATGACAGCTAAAAGGCACCTAAAGGACTCTCAGTCCATGAGAAACAAGATTCTCTGGTCTGATTAAACCAAGATTGAACTCTTTGGCCTGAATGCCAAGTGTCACGTCTGGAGGTCAAATTGGCACCATCCCTACAGTGAAGCATGGTGGTGGCAACATCATTACTGTGGAGATGTTTTTCAGCAGCAGTGCAAATTGTCCACTGATATAATTTATCACCCATTTTGGCTGTATGAAAGTTAATTTCCCCTCAGGAACACACATTTGTTCTTTGCTATTATGAAGGTCATTTGTGTAGTATGTACTTTTCCCCACTAGTCTTTACATTGCTTACGCATATTCAGTGGCCTGACTGCATCCAGACGATGTCAAAGGCCCATCTGAACCTAATGCAGCTTGGAGTGATCAGATGACAGAAGTCACATTTAGGTGCCAGGTGTAACTGAGGCCGTAGATGCTCCATATCCATTACTTTGAGTGATTTATAGAATGACTAAATGTGTTGCATAGTGGAAGACAAACTGAAATTATACTGTTTTTAATACTAATATGGACGAAGCTATGTGTTGCTTTTTGCACAGATTTGTTCATTGGTTTTGCAAGAGTCTGTTGATTGGTCAGTCATTGGGTTCATTTGTTTTACAATATGTTCAAATCAAACTTTATTTATACAGCACATTTCAGACATGGATACAACACAATGGCTTCACAGAAAAAAAAACAAAGAAAATAAACATTTACTACACAAAACATAAGACTAAAAACTGAAAGACTAATGAGCATGCTAAAGAAATGCCATTGAGTAAAATATTAACAATTGGATGCAACATCTAACACAAAATATCAGCTTGTTTTACTACATTGTTTGTTGTTACGTTCCCCAGCGAGAAAAATCTAAAATGTTGCTCAAACAGAAGAGGAACTAACAATGAGTCACTGACAACCACAACTAAACAGGTGGGGTTTTAGGAGGGGTTCTGAAAGACACTATGGGGGTGTCCACTGGAAGTTGACTAGTAACAACAACTGGGACCTAAAAGACACCCACCATGAGACCCTCTAAATCTGCCCAAGAAGAGGCAAACAAAAGAAAAACCTACACCAAACATCAAGACAGGAAGTGGCGCAACTAAAGGTGTTGACTCTCCACATGTATCAAGACAACTGGAGCACTGGGCCAGACACTCTTAAATAGAACCTGGACCAGCTCAGGTGAAACACCTTCCCACTAACGAGATGGACAAGCCAGCACAGGTGTAACACATACTGACTAACGAGGTGACACCAATCAGTGCGTCCTACGTGCTAACGAGCTAGACGTGCTAACGAGCTAGACGTGCTAACGAGCTAGACGTGCTAACGAGCTAGACGTGCTAAAGTCCAACCTCAAAACATAAATGGAAAAACAAAGCCTGTAACACCTTCCCCCTTAAGACAACAAATATATCCTATGTTTTTGTTGGACAAGTTTGGTCACCACCAACAGAAAACAACTTCCATTTCATGTTATAATCAACTACAAAGCTTCACCTTCTACAAATAAACATGGTGTCTACTGGCTGTCAACAATTAAAAACAAGAAAAAAACACATATTTCTAAATAATAATATACAATCATGTAATTTTTTTCTCCGTTTTCTTTCTATAGAATCCTAAAATTATCTGCTTACCAAAAGTGGCCCACTAGGCGGCTCGCATTCCACGCCCGACTCCAAGCCAGCGAGCCGGGCTTCTTACCTATTTAAAGTTTGAGAATAGGTTGAGATCGTTTCGGCCCCAAGACCTCTAATCATTCGCTTTACCAGATAAAACTGCGAGACATCGAGCGCCAGCTATCCTGAGGGAAACTTCGGAGGGAACCAGCTACTAGATGGTTCGATTAGTCTTTCGCCCCTATACCCAGGTCGGACGACCGATTTGCACGTCAGGACCGCTACGGACCTCCACCAGAGTTTCCTCTGGCTTCGCCCTGCCCAGGCATAGTTCACCATCTTTCGGGTCCTATTTTTCCCCACTAGCTTCTAGAACTCTCGTCTTCCTAAAACTCACTAGCTTCTAGAACTCTCGTCCCCTTGGAACGAGCCCAAACGAAACTCAAATCAAATTCTATTAGTCATGTCGGATTTCAAGAGCAAACTCCTGCAATATCTCGATAGGCATGTTGTTGGATCGGGGCCCAGTCCCCAATGTCATGCTCTAGTACATTTGGGTTGGCACATCTGAGAATGAACCCTGATATTCTAAAAGCAGGATAACAATGTCAATATAATTGTACACAAAAATTGTCAGTTGGTTGCATAAATAATTATGATTACTAAATGTTACATGAATTGTAAATATGAAATATCAAAACCAAATGTACACCCCTTTGTTAATATGTATTGGCAATAATTAACTTAATTGTGAGGCATGGAATAATAAAATGTATCTTTTGTCAGGCTGAATGTTTGAAATATGAGGTGATTTGAGTCATGCTTCTTCAGTAGTGGAATAAAGACAATTAGCATTTGAATGTTGTCAAGAAATGCTAGTGATGTAGGATTGTTAATAAAATTGATTATAGACCAATTTATTATACTGCGTCCATGTGTATAGGCTGCAAGTACCTTGAAATTAAGTTGTTTTCAAGTCATTCACAAAACGACCAGAAAAGACATCTTTTCAACTTTCACTTTCAACTACAACCGAACATATATTGGAAGTCGGGCATAGTCTTATTTTAAATATCTTTTAAATTACATTTTGCTAAATGGGAATAGTGCAATGTCAAAAACACATGTCCAAATCAATAAGCAATATGCAGAAACGGTTTGGGATATATTGAAAACCTAAACATTTTGATTCAAGTGGGTCACCAACGTGGTAAGTGTAACAACTCTTTTTTTGTTAGTCACTTTTTATTAAATCTCATAAATAGTAACTCTTTCAATTCAGAGCCTGGATTTTTTTACCTGAGGCTAAAATCAATTATACAGGGGGCAAACATTTAGGGTTCTACATTGACATTCATTAAAATACCCCTTCTACAATGTCAAAACATTATACATTGTGACATTATTTCATTGATATCATGAAACAACTCCTTCATGTATGTATTTTCTGATGTTTGATCAGAGATATTTTACTACAGTATCTCTCCCCACATTGATCACAGCTATAGGGTTTCTCTCCTGTGTGTCTTCTCTGGTGCACTGTCAGATTGCTAGATTGACCAAAACTCTTCCCACATTGACCACAGCTATAAGGTTTCTCTCCTGTGTGTATTCTCTGGTGTAGAGTCAGTTGGCTAGACTGACCAAAACTCTTCCCACATTGACCACAGCTATAAGGTTTCTCTCCTGTGTGTGTTCTCTGATGTAATGTCAGCTGGCTAGACTGACCAAAACTCTTCCCACATTGACCACAGCTATATGGTTTCTCTCCTGTGTGTGTTCTCTGGTGTACAGTCAGAGAGCCAGATGTAGTAAAACTCTTCCCACATTGATCACAGCTATAAGGTTTCTCTCCTGTGTGTGTTCTCTGGTGTAATGTCAGCTGGCTAGACTGACCAAAACTCTTCCCACATTGACCACAGCTATAAGGTTTCTCTCCTGTGTGTATTCTCTGGTGTACAGTCAGAAATCTAGATGTAGTAAAACTCTTCCCACATTGATGACAGCTATAGGGTTTCTCTCCTGTGTGTATTCTCTGGTGCACTGTCAGCTCTCCAGATTGACCAAAACTTTTCCCACATTGACCACAGCTATAAGGTTTCTCTCCTGTGTGTGTTCTCTGGTGTACGGTCAGAGAGCCAGATGTAGTAAAACTCTTCCCACATTGATCACAGCTATAGGGTTTCACTCCTGTGTGTATTCTCTGGTGTACTGTCAGCAGGTCAGATTTAACAAAACTCTTCCCACATTGATCACAGCTATAAGGTTTCTCTCCTGTGTGTCTTCTCTGGTGCACTGTCAGATTGCTAGAGTGACCAAAACTTTTCCCACATTGATCACAGCTATAAGGTTTCTCTCCTGTGTGTATTCTCTGGTGTAAAGTCAGCTGGCTTGATGTAGTAAAACTCTTCCCACATTGATTACAGCTATAAGATTTCTCTCCTGTGTGTATTCTCTGGTGTAAAGTCAGCTGGCTTGATGTAGTAAAACTCTTCCCACATTGATCACAGCTATAAGGTTTCTCTCCTTTGTGTGCTCTCTGGTGTATTTTAAGTTTTACTGAAGACTTGATTTTTTTGCCACAGTCAGAGCAGCAATTAGATTTCTTCCCGGTGGGTCTCTGCTGGTGTTTCTTGAGGTGTTCTGATCTGGAGAGACGTTTTTCTACCTCTTCAGCTTCATGATGTTGTTGAGGCTCCCCAGATGATCCACTATAGGCACTTCTCTCTCCTGTGTGAATGACAACGTCAGATGGTTAAATTCCCACAACAGCAAAAATCCACTGTTTATTTGAGGTAAAGGGTGATGCCCAGAGTGTACCCATGAAGTTGTACAACAATTGACGTCTGTTAAATTTGAAAATCAACACAGTCAAGATAGCAACAATTGTCAGATTTCGTCTTGTTTTCACCTTAGTAGTAACATCGATGATTGTAGGCTAGAAATAAGTTATTCATGTTGTTGAAACCCTAAGTAGTGTGCCAGACGACTTTTGGTCTCCAATATAGGCCCCTTTCTGTGTTTGCTAAAATTGCGGCACGAGGGCAAAGCACACACAATTTGGTTGCAGAAACTCCTCCCTGCTAATGAGGAAACCACTAGTTATGGATGTAGTATATCTGGTAATGAGGAAACCACTAGTTATGGATGTAGTATATCTGTTCATGAGGAAACCACTAGTTATGGATGTAGTATATCTGCTAATGAGGAAACCACTAGTTATGGATGTAGTATATCTGGTAATGAGGAAACCACTAGTTATGGATGTAGTATATCTGGTAATGAGGAAACCACTAGTTATGGATGTAGTATATCTGAAATGGTGAGCAAAGATTTTAGTTTTTCACAATGTATTCTGAATGTGAATGGGGGAAAACTCAGGGGAGTAACCTCCATTTCCAGGTTGCTAATGAGTGCATTTCACACTACTTTGGATTATAATTGTAAGGCTCGTTTGAATGTCCTGCTTAATATAATGATTGTGTCATCATCGCAAATCAACCGCTTTGTACTTAAAAAACACTTCAACCAGTAAAATGCTCTTTGGCTTTTCCATCAGCCTGACAATGAGGGTTTGTACACTGTTTGCCAAATTGGCCCATAACTTCACCTAACAATAACATAGGTCTATGTAATGAACGAAGAAGCACTTTGGTTGTTGTTGCATGACATACATAGTGTACTCTAGGACCCATAACAATAACATAGACCTACTGTAGGACCCATAACAATAACATAGACCCATAACAATAACATTGTCCTACTGTTGGACCCATAACTTCACCTAACAATAACATAGACCTACTGTAGGACCCATAACAATAACATAGTCCTACTGTTGGACCCATAACTTCACCTAACAATAACATAGACCTACTGTAGGACCCATAACTTCACCTAACAATAACATAGACCTACTGTAGGACCCATAACTTCACCTAACAACAACATAGACCTACTGTAGGACCCATAACTTCACCTAACAATAACATAGACCTACTGTAGGACCCATAACTTCACCTAACAACAAATATAGGAAAATAGCTCTGTGTGTTGTACAATAGCCTATCCTCAAGGAACAGTTCTCTACACATTATGAGCAAAGTATCTCTGTGTGCAAACAGACTAATGAGACCCTACTGCAAATCAAGTAGACAATAACATTATAAACATCAATTTGTTAGGGATGTTGGATCCAACGTGGAGCACGGCATAACTGTCTTTACCAGAGTAATGAATGAAGAAGCACTTTGGTTGTTGTTGCATGTCGTGATGTTTGTCATGTGACTGTCATTCAGAAAATGATTTCCTGGATCAGCTGATGATAGTTGAACATGTGACTGTAACTAAACAGCTACAGTATTAAGTATTATGTGTAATTATTGAAGAACCACATTAATGACAGTATCCATTTGGGTGTTGTCAATAAAGTTAAGGTGACTCTAGGTTAGAACCATTGGATGTAGCAAACTGAAATGATTTAGGATTTCTGTGCCCATGAAAACTGTTTTCCCAGCGTAATATAAGGAAACACTAAATGTTACGTAGGTAGAGTGCATTTCAGAGATCTGAATACAAACAACTGTACTAACAGGACAATAACCTAAACCACAAGGCCAAATCTACACTGGAGGAGCTTACCAAGATGACATTGAATGTTCCTGAGTGGCCTAGTTACAGTTGGGACTTAAATCATCTTGAAAGTCTATGGAAAGACTAGAAAATGGCTTTCTAGCAATGATCAACAACCAACTTGACAGAACAGGAAGGATGTTTAAAAGAATAATGAATATTCACATGAAGATCAGTCGCCTATTGGATGACATCACGACTTCCTATCAAGCCAACTCCTTGAAGGCCTTACTTTGACATCACTCCTTCTAGTTTGCAGTTCTCAACAAAAAAAACTATTTTGCTCAAAACATTTATTTGTTTCCCTTCAGTGTGTTTATACTTTACTGTATTTATATATCACTTTTCAACAGGAAAAGTTTTTATAAAATCACTGGAGGACGTCATGAACAATTCATACAGTACAATAACATATTCAAGTGTAGAATGTCCTTTAAAAATCACACATTAGTTCAACAACTGCAGAGTTTGTGTCCCTGTTTTATAAGATAGTGCTCACTGTATTTACTGGTGTTAATCAGATCAATGTCCCTGTTTTATAAGATAGTACTCACTGTATTTACTGGTGTTAATCAGATCAATGTCCCTGTTTTATAAGATAGTACTCACTGTATTTACTGGTGTTAATCAGATCAATGTCCCTATTTTATAAGATAGTACTCACTGTATTTACTGGTGTTAATCAGATCAATGTCCCTATTTTATAAGATAGTACTCACTGTATTTACTGGTGTTAAACAGATCAATGTCCCTGTTTTATTAGATAGTACTCACTGTATTTACTGGTGTTAATCAGATCAATGTCCCTGTTTTATAAGATAGTACTCACTATATTTACTGGTGTTAATCAGATCAATGTCCCTGTTTTATAAGATAGTACTCACTATATTTACTGGTGTTAATCAGATCAATGCCCCTGTTTTATTAGATAGTACTCACTGTATGTACTGCTGTTAATCAGATCAATGTCCCTGTTTTATTAGATAGTACTCACTGTATTTACTGGTGTTAAACAGATCAATGTCCCTGTTTTATTAGATAGTACTCACTGTATTTACTGGTGTTAATCAGTTCTCCAGTCTTCTCTTCTTCGTCCTCCTCTAATGTGACAGTAATCTCTCCCTCTTCATCCTTCATTCCAAAAACGTCTTCATCTTCTTTCAAGTCATCCTCCACTCCAGAAACTGCATCTTCCCCCTTTTCTTTCACTGTAACATCCTCCTCCTCTTTCACTGAAACGTCTTTCTCTTCTTCTTTCACGGTAACAGCCTCACCCTCTACTTGTTTTTGTATTGTAACAGCCTCCTCTTCCTCCTCCTCTTTTACAAGACAGCAGACCTCTTCTTTAGCAGGAGGAGAGTAACTTAGTGAGCTCATGGTCGGGGATAATAGCTAGTTAGCATTAGCGACTAGACAATTGCTAACTTAACCAGCCAGCTAGTTGACTTACAACGTAAATATTACACCAAATGGGATAGCTAGTTGTTTCCAAACAAGTATGTTTAAATCATAGTGGCAAATAAACCACGAAATTGTCTAAAGAACTTGATTGTTCCGACTTTGTCGGCTAGCGAGCTACCGAGGTGGCTGCAGTTGTTGAAGAAGCGTTCCGTCCACTAGATTATACGTCACACTAGAAACATCGGCTGAAAGACACATATCGCCAACTGCTGTCTGGAGGGAGGAAACGCAGTGGAGGAGGGAAAACTATTTTTATTCTTCAATGAATTATAATATTATAAAGCAGTTTAGGGAAACGTTTTTTTCCTCTCCATTAAATAAGAATATTATATCAACACGTACAAAGAGCAACAAGTGTTGCTTGATTAGTTCAGATTTTTTTATGAGAATTTAAAACAAACTCTACATCTACTCCACATCTGTATTTCTGATTCAGTCAAATAACTAGATATCAAAATAAGCACCTAGTTATTGATACCCTTGATAAAGATGAGCAAAAATTACTGTATAAAATAAATAAATCAACTTTTCCCACTACCAGGATATTTTAGCCCAAAACCTGGTTACCTCTCTTCTAGGAGGCTGAAACTTGGCCATAAGTGGATCTTCCAGCAAGACACATCAACATCCACAAAGAAATGGTTAATTGGGCACAAAAATCTAATTTTTCAATGGCCATCTCAGTCTTCGGACTTGAACTCCATTGAAAACCTGTGGTTTGAATTGAACAGGGCAGTCCATAAGCACAGACAAAATAAATCAAGGACCTGGAGAGATTATGTATGGAGGAATGGTCTAAGGTCCCACCCAATGTGTTCTCTAATCTCATAAAACAGTTGAGTGTCGTTATCCTCCCGAGGGGAGGTTGCTGGAGTATTGAAAACATGGTTGGCAATAATTCAGACCCCTACCTTTTGAGAATTACATGTTAAACTAAATCTCTTTCTCTGATCAATTGTATTAGTTTAAGATAATATAATTTCCCTTTTTTTTGTTGGTGTACCAATACATCATGTAGATGTATATAATGAACAGACAAGGTCTATACTGCTCCTACATGGTGTAACAATACATCATGTAGATGTATATAATGAACAGACTAGGTCTATACTGCTCCTACATGGTGTAACAGTACATCATGTAGATGTATATAATGAACAAACTAGGTCTATACTGCTCCTACATGGTGTAGCATCTCTCTCTCTCTCATTCTCTCTCTCATTCTCTCTCTCATTCTCTCTCTCTCATTTTCTCTCTCTCATTTTCTCTCTCTCATTTTCTCTCTCTCATTTTCTCTCTCTGTGCATGCTGGGAGTTTTTTGGAGTTTGAGTGTTTGGTGCGGAGGGCTCTGTCGTAACTAACTTTCTAGACTCTTTTCTTGATCTATTCCTTACATTTTAATTTCTATGCTGTACGGTTAATGCAATATTTGTTTTAGCGGTATCCACAGTTTTTTTTTCAAAGCTAGGGTGGAAGAGGACAGAGTAAGTTTTCTGGGGTTTGCAAGGTGTGGTATGCGCGATGGCTTCTCAGCATAGCGCGGAGGAGACGCTGTCGATAAGGCATGGATTCAGGTGTGTTCCTGAGAATGGAGCTAAGGTGGAGGAGGTTCTGCTCGCGGTCGGCGAACAGGTAGGAGCTGAATTTATACATTCTGCTTCAAGAATGAACAAAGCGGTTGTGGTGTTCATGAAAAGAGAAAATTTGGTTGGTAGGTTAATCGTTAGCCGAATATTTGTAAGGGATGTGTTGGTGCCAGTTTTACCTCTTTCTACCCCTTCGACAAGAGTAGTTGTTGCAAATGTACCTCCGTTTATTACGGACGATCAAATCAGGAAAGAGCTGAGTCGTTTTGGTAAGTTTGCTAGCGGGTTTCGTGTACTGTCGGCAGGTTTTCAGGCAGCTGCTGTTAAGCACGTTGTTTCGTTCCGGAGGCAAGTGTTTATGTTTCTGAACAACAATGAGCAACAGCTAAATGTGCATTTTAAAGTGAGGCATGGGGAGGGGCTCATGCAGGGTTTGCCAGCACAGACAGTCTACGGTGTTTTGAGTGTGGGGATTTGGGGCATAAGAGTTTTGCGTGCCCACATAAAGGCCGTAGACAAAGTGAGGGTACAAGCGCCAGTGGGGGAAATCGAGGTCAAAGTGCAGGGGGTAATGAGATGCAGACAGCAGAGGCTGGGCCTAGTCATACCAGGGATGGTGGGATAGCTGAGGCTGGGTCTAGTAAGGCAAGAGATGGTGGGGTAGAGGAGGCTGGGTCTAGTAAGGCTAGAGATGGTGGTGTAGCGGAGGCTGGGTCTAGTAAGGCTAGAGATGGTGGTGTAGTGGAGGCTGGGTCTAGTAAGGCTAGAGATGGTGGTGTAGCGGAGGCTGGGTCTAGTCAGACTAGAGATGGTGGGGTAGTGGAGGCTGGGTCTAGTCAGGCTAGAGATGGTGGGGTAGCGGAGGCTGGGTCTAGACAGGCTAGAGATGGTGGGGTAGTGTAGGCTGAGCCTAGTCAGGCTAGAGATGGTGGGGTAGCTGAGGCTGGGCTTAGCTATGATATGGAAGATGGTGTAAATGATGCTGGGCCTAGTCATGCTATGGATGGTGGTGTAGATGAGGCTGGGTCTAGTCAGGTTATGCTAGTGGATGAGGAGAGTATAGTGGGGAAGTGTAAGAGACTGGGGGGGGGGGGGGGGTGCCAAGCGGAAAAGGAAAAAGGGTGTGGTTAAAGGCACAATGGAAACTTTGCCTGTTGCTGTGGGGAATGCCCTGACCAGAGAGGAAGAGCAGGTGGTCAGGGTGGGAGATAGAGATGAGGAGGAAAGTGAGTCTGAGGAAGAGGATGAGGAGATATTTTTTTCAGACTCCTCTTCAATAGGCCCGGAGCTGACAGCAAGTCAAGCAGAGGGGTCTAAGTACACGTTGAGAGAACTGACAAGGTTCCTGAATGAGACCAAGGGGAAAAAAGTTAATCTTGAGGCTTTTTTCCCTGATTCAAGAAAGTTTGTACGATCAGTACAACATGCTGTGAAAAATGAGGGGCATGGTGTCCTCTCACCCAGGAAACGGTTTAGGTTGAGGAAGTGGGTCACAACAGTGTGTAAGGGTTTACCTTCAGACACTGTTTAGATGTATACTTTCTTTCTGACACTGGGGTTTTTGAGCTTTGCTATTGGTCTTTTTTTCTCTGCTGGATTTTCTCCCACTTCTTATGGAGACTCTACGGGTAGGCTCGCTCAATATAAATTGCGCCAGTTATGCGGGATGGAGACTCTACGGGTAGGCTCGCTCAATATAAATTGCGCCAGTTATGCGGGAAAGAGGAGTGTGTTGGGCGAATATGTAAAACAAAAAAAAGTACAGGTGTTGTTTCTGCAGGAGACACATAGTGATGTGTTGAATGAAGTCGATTGGGGGCTCTGGTGGAAAGGGGCAAGTGTGTTGAGCCATGGGACAAATCTTAGTGCAGGAGTGGCAGTCCTTTTTGCACCGGGTCTGTCTGTAAATATTTGCTACTCAAAGGAGGTGTTTAGGGGTAGGCTCCTTGTTGTTAAAGCAGAAATTAACAACATGGGTTTTGTCTTTATAAATGTTTATGCGCCTAACACAGGGAGAGAAAGAGGGGTTCTATTTGGGAGTCTTAGACAGGAACTCTCACAGGTAGTGCCTGAGGAGACACTGGTGGTTGGAGGGGACTGGAACTGCACAATGGATTTTACAAAAGACAGAAATGGGGAAGAGCCTCATTCAGTGTCAGTGGGAGTGGTAAGGGATATTATTAATCAGTTCGATCTAGTGGATGTTTAGAGAACTAAACATCCAAACACAAGACAGTACACATGGGTGAAGGTTTTTGGGGCTAGGGTGAGTGCAGCCCGACTTGATCGGTTTTATATGTCTAGGAATCGGAGCAATAGGCTGTTGGGCGCTACCATTCTCCCGGTGGGGTTTTCCGATCATCACATAACCATGGCTCGGCTGTCTATTTCACCAGGGCCCCGGCAGCCATCCTATTAGAAGTTCAATGTAAAGCTCTTACAAGATGCCACTTTTTGCGCAGGTTTCCAGACCTTCTGGGAAAGGTGGAGGCAGCGAATAGAGGAGTATGAGTCTCTGAGCCAATGGTGGGATGTGGGGAAAGTCCAAATTCGGCTTTTCTGTCAACAGTACACAGCTCTCTCATCCTCAGAGGCTAGGAGAGTATTGGGGGAACTAGAGCATTGTATTAGTGAGATGGAGGGAGAGATGGTGGGGTAGTGGTAGCCTTCCATGTAGCTCAGTTGGTAGAGCATGGTGTTTGCAACACCAGGGTTGTGGGTTCGATTCCCACGGGGGGCCAGCACAGAAAAAAATGTATGAAATTGTTTGAAATGTATGCATTCACTACTGTAAGTCGCTCTGGATAAGAGCGTCTGCTAAATGACTAAAATGTAAATGTAAAATGTAGATGGTGGGGCAAGGCAATGTAAGCCTCCAGGCTAATTTAGCTGAATTACGCAGGGACTTGGGCAGTTTTTTCCAGTTTAAAGCAAAGGGAGCACTTGTAAGAGCTAGATTCTCCATGCTCAAGGAGATGGATGCTCCCAGCTCCTTCTTCTTTGGTTTGGAAAGACAGAGCAGTGAAGCCAAGGGTATGCATTGTCTACGGCTTTCTGATGGGCGGGTGACCTCTGTGGTGGGTGAGATGCGGGACCGGACTGTGGAGTTTTATACTGAATTGTATAGGGCAGAAGTGTGTGATCCTATGTGTGCTCAGGTCTTGTTCGCAGGACTCCCTAAACTCTCTCTGGCACAGAGGGATGAAATGGACGTTCCTCTGTTGTCCCATGAACTGGCAGAGGCCGTAACCCAGATGTCCCCCGGTCGTGCACCGGGGGTTGATGGACTCCCAGTGGAGTTTTATAAAAAATTCTGGGGAATAATTGGACAGGACTTCTTTTGCGTGTTGCGTGAATGCGTCGGGGTAGGAGAGTTGCCGATGAGCTGCCGTCGGGCGGCTCTGACTCTCCTGCCCAAAAAAGGGGACTTGTGTGAACTTAAGAACTGGAGGCCTGTGGCATTGCTCTGTGCAGACTACAAGATATTTGCCAAGGTCCTCTCTAACAGACTGAAGTCCCATTTGGACTCGATAGTACATAGGGACCAAACATATTGTGTACCGGGACGCTCAATCACGGACAACTTGTTCTTAATTAGGGACATGTTGGACTTGTCGAGAGGTTCTAATGTGAACTTTGGACTGGTCTCTTTAGATCAAGAGAAGGCTTTTGATAGAGTGGACCATGAGTATCTGTTTAATGTGATGTTTGGGAAGAGTTTTTTTGACCTGTGTGAAGCTGTTGTATGCTGGGGCGTCATGTATGGTTAAGGTGGGAGGGGGGCTCAGTAGGCCGGTCTGGGTGAGACGGGGGATTAGACAAGGATGCCCTCTATCTGGGCAGTTATACACACTAGCCATTGAGCCTCTTTTAGGACTGCTACGCAGGAGACTGCAGGGAGTGTGCTGGACAGGCATGGATGTGGTGACAGGAATAGCAGTGTCAGCATATGCAGATGATGTTTCTGTGATGGTCAGGGATGGTCGAGATATGCAGGCACTGGAGACCAGTCTGAGGGTGTACGAGGGAGCTTCATCAGCTAAGGTAAACTGGGGCAAGAGCAAAGCTCTCTTATGCGGGGCATGGGGGGATAGGGCTCCTCCTCTTCTTCCAGGGGGTTTGCAGTGGGGTTGTGAAGGGCTTAAAGTTTTGGGGGTGTACCTGGGCTCGGCGAGGTGGGTCAGGAAGAACTGGGAGGGGCTGTCACAGGAAGTGGTGTCAAGACTGGCCAGGTGGAGGTGGCTCCTGACCCAAGTGTCATATAGAGGGAGGGTGCTGATAATAAACAACCTGGTGGCATCTTCCCTGTGGCATAAACTGGCTGTCTTCAACCCCCCCACCGGTCTGCTCGCAGACCTGCAACGCAAGCTGGTGGACTTCTTCTGGTCAGGCCATCACTGGCTGAGGGCGGCAGTGTTGTATATGACCGTCCACGAAGGAGGACAGGGCCTGGTGGAACTGGAGAGCAGGATGGCTGCTTTCCGGCTAAAGGCGGCGCAGAGACTGCTGTACCATACTGATGTTGGCTGGAGGGAACCAGCATGCGCGCTGCTGAGGAGAGCTGGAGATTTAGGGTTGGACCGGCAGCTGTTCCTCATGAAGCTGGAGAGGCTGAGTACAGCAGGTCTCTCAGATTTTTACTCTGCAATGCTGAGGGCCTGGCAGCTGCTAAGGCACACACGAGAAGGGGGTGTGGAGCCTGGGCTGTGGGTATGGGAGGAGCCTATCTTCCACAACCCAGCCATCCCTTTGAGATCGGTCCAGTCGGCCACCCTGCAGAGGCAACTGATGGCAGGGGGTGTAAAAAGGCTGGGTGACCTGAGACTGCTGGGAGAGGAGGGGTGGAAACGCCCGGAAGTCTTAGTACAGCAAACAGGAATAACGTCTCTTAGGCTGCTGGAGAGATTCCTGGAGGAGGTCCAGGAGGCACTGTCTGAGCCGGTAAGGGGGATGTTTGAGCAGCCAAAGGGAGAGGGGCCACCAAGTTTTCCGCCACTGCAGGTGACAGCAGAGACTGGAGACTGGCAAGGGGGTCTGGAGGACTTGTTAGATCTTAACACTCCGAGCCTGGGGGAGTTTGAGGGGGTGGAAGGTAAAGCCCTCTACAACCTCTGTGTTAAGGTTACTGTCGGCGCTAGAAATACCGCAATAATATCTACTAAACACGTGTATGTGACCAATAAAATGTGAAAGGTGCTTTTGGCTGGGGTCAGTTTTTTTATTTTTACCTTTTATTTAACTAGGCAAGTCGGTTAAGAACAAATTCTTCTTTTCAATGACAACCTAGGAACAGTGGGTTAACTGCCTTGTTCAGGGGCAGAACGACAGATTTGTACCTTGTCAGCTCGAGGATTCTATCTTGCAACCTTTCGGTCACTAGTCCAACGCTCTAACCACAAGGCTACTCTGCCGCCCCAAATGACTCTAAAGGATTTGAATATGTAAAGTCCATTTTGATACAAACACTAAACCATGATTTAGATTTATAAAGAACCAGGTGATTGACAAAGTCATAAAAAATTGGAAGAATTGAATAAACCACATTTTGGCTATGATAAAAGATATACCTCTGGGGTCAAAATGATCCATGTCAGAAGTATGGTTCAATGTAAATGTGTAGTGAGTGTAAAGTTTGTTTTAAATTCTCACTCATTAAACACGAATCAATCAACACATGCTTCTCTTTGAGCGACTTAATATAATATTAAACTTTTATGAAATAAATGAAAAAGAAACGTTTGGTTCCTCAACTGCGTTGCCCACTCCAGTCAGCAGATGGCGATGTGCGTCTTTTAGGTTCAGGCAATGCTGCCAGTGTGACGTATAATCTAGTGGACGGGACGCTCCTTCAACAACAACAGCTAGTCAGACACCTCGGTAGCTTTCTAGCAAACATAGCTACAACATTCACGCTCTTTACACTGTTTTGGTGTATATTAGTCGCTGTGTATTATACACACTTCTGTTGTATGTACTTGTTGGCCCATTTAATTATATATTTACGTTGTTTGTCAGCTAGCTGGTTTGCTAAGTTGGCTTAGAACTAAGCTAGTAGCTAATGCTAGCTAGCTAACATCTCCGATCATGAGTTCACTAAGTTACTCTCCTCCTGCTAAAGAAGAGGAGATCTGCTGGACGGAGAAAGAAACTGTCGTGAAAGAGGAGAAGGAAGAGGAGGATGTTACAGTAAAACAAGAAGTAGAGGGTGAGGCTGTTACCGTGAAAGAAGAGAAAGATGTTACAGTGAAAGAAAGACGCGTTCAGAGTGAAAGAGGAGGATGTTACAGTAAAAGAAGAGGAGGAAGAGAAAGAGGATGATGCAGTTTATGTAGTGAAAGAGGAAGAGGGGGAGATGACTGTCACATTGGAGGAAGAAGAGTAGGTTGGAGATCTGTTTAACACCAGTAATTACCGTCTCTGCAGTCGTTGAACCAATATGCAGTAAAGGAGTTCTACACTTTAATGTTGTTCTGTAGGAATGGCTGAAGCTACACTGTAACGTGTAGAACATCAAGAGTGGACCATCAACAAAACGTTAACAATTGATCAAATGCATCCAATGACAATGCCTGAAATACTGTAGTCCTCAATATCTCCTATTAGCTTAGCCCAATATGTTCTCTTAATAACCTGTTGGGGCTTGGGGGCAGTATTTGCACGCCGGATAAAAAACGTACCTGATTTAAACTGGTTACTACTCTTGCCCAGAAATGAGAATATGCATATAGATTTGGATAGAAAACACTCTAAAGTTTCTAAAACTGTTTGAATGGTGTCTGTGAGTATAACAGAACTCATATGGCAGGCCAAAACCTGAGAAGATTCCATACAGGAAGAGCCCTGTCTGACAATTTGTTCTCCTTCTGTGGCATCTCTATCGAAAATACAGCATCTGTGCTGTAACGTGACATTTTCTAAGTCTTCCATTGGCTCTCAGAAGGCGCCAGAAAGTGGAATGACGTCTCTCCAGTCTCTGGGCGAAAAACAGCAGGAGATTTTGTGAGTGGTCAGGCTGAGAACAGTGACACTGGAAATGCGCGTTCATGTGAATTCTCCATGTTTTTCTTTCTCTCTTTGAATGAATACAACGTCGCCCGGTTGGAATATTATCGCTATTTACGAGAAAAATCATATAAAAATTGATTTTAAACAGCATTTGACATGCTTTGAAGTACGGTAATGGAATATTTTGAATTTTTTGGTCACGAAATGCGCTCGCGCGTCACCCTTCGGATACTGACCTGAATGCACAAACAAAACGGAGCTATTTGAATATAAGTATGGATTATTTGGAACCAAAACAACATATGTTGTTGAAGTAGGAGTCCTGCGAGTGCATTCTGACGAAAAACAGCAAAGGTAATCCAATTTTTCTTATAGTAAATCGGAGTTTGGTGAGGGCCAGACTTGGTGGGTGTCAAATTAGCTAGCCGTGATGGCCGGGCTATCTACTCAGAATATTGCAAAATGTGCTTTCGCCGAAAAGCTATTTTAAAATCTGACATCGCGATTGCATAAAGGAGTTCTGTATCTATAATTCTTAAAATAATTTTTGTATTTTGTGAACGTTTATCGTGAGTCATTTAGTAAATTCACCGGAAGTTTCGGTGGGTATGCTAGTTCTGAACATCACATGCTAATGTAAAAATCTGGTTTTTGATATAAATATGAACTTGATTGAACAAAACATGCATGTATTGTATAACATAATGTCCTAGGAGTGTCATCTGATGAAGATCATCAAAGGTTAGTGCTGCATTTAGCTGTGGTTTTGGTTTTTGTGACATATATGCTTGCTTTGAAAATGGCTGTGTGATTATTTTTGGCAGGGTACTCTCCTGACATAATCTAATGTTTTGCTTTCGCTGTAAAGCCTTTTTGAAATCTGACAATGTGGTTAGATTAACGAGAGTCTTGTCTTTAAAATGGTGTAAAATAGTCATATGTTTGAGAAATTGAAGTTATAGCATAGAGGTGGATCAGGGAGTCACCGGCAGCAAGAGCGACATCGTTGGTATATACGGAGTAAAGAGTTGGCCTGAGAATTGAACCCTGTGGTACCCCCATAGAGGTCGGGACAACAGGCCCTCCGATTTGACACATTGAACTCTGTCTGCGAAGTAGTTGGTGAACCAGGTGAGGCAGTCATTTGAGAAACCAAGGCTATTGAGTCTGCCGATAAGAATACAGTGATTGACAGAGTCGAAAGCCTTGGCCAGGTCAATGAAGACGGTTGCACAGTACTGTCTTTTATCGATGGCGGTTATATCGTTTAGTACCTTGAGCGTGGCTGAGGTGCACCCATGACCAGCCCATGACCAGCTCGGAAACCGGATTTCACAGCAGAGAAGGTACGGTGGGATTCGAAATGGTCAGTGATCTGTTCATTAACTTGGCTTTCGAAGACTTTAGAAAGGAAGGACAGGATGGATATAGGTCTGTAACAGTTTGGGTCTAGAGTGTCAACCCCTCTGAAGAGGGGGATGACCGCGGCAGCTGAAGCGGGTCTATAACAGGCGGCAACAGCGAGAGACTTATTTCTGGAGAGAGAAATTTTTTTAATTAGAAGTTTGAACTGTTTGGGCATAGACTTGGAAAGTATGACAGAACTTTGCAAGCTATCTCTGCAGTAGATTGCAACTCCTCCTCCTTTGGCAGGTCTATCTTGACGGAAAATGTTGTAGTTGGGAATGGAAATCTCAGAATTTTTGTTGGCCTTCCTAAGCCAGGATTCAGACACGGCAAGGACATCAGGGTTGGCGGAGTGTGCTAAAGCATTGAGTAAAACAAACTTAGGGAGGAGGCTTCTGATGTTAACATGCATGAAACCAAGGCTTTTTCGATTACATTAGTCAACAAATGAGAGTGCCTGGGGACACGCAGGGCCTGGGTTAGCCTCCACATCACCAGAGGAGGAGTAGGATGAGGGTACGGATAAAGTCTAGCAAAACTGGTCGTCTAGTGCGTTGGGGACAGAGAGTAAAAGGAGCAGATTTCTGGGCGTGGTAGAATAGATTCAGGGCATAATGTGCAGACAGGGGTATGGTGGGGTGCGGGTATAGTGGAGGTGAGCCCAGGCATTGAGTGATGATAAGACAGATTGCATCTCTGAACATGCTGGTTATACTGGGTGAGGTCACCGCATGTGTGGGAGGTGGGACAAAGAAGGTATCTAAGGCATGTACAGTGGGACTAGGGGCTCCGCAGTAAACTAAAACAATGATAACTACCCTAAACAACAGTATACATGGCATATTGACATTTGAGAGAGACATAAAGCGAGGCATAAAGCAATCACAAGTGTTGATTGGGAGAGCTAGCTAAGACAACGGGTAAGACAACAGTTAATCAGCTAAGACAACAACAACAGGTAAAATGGTGATGAATGGGCAGAGAGGGTCGGTTAACAAAACACAGGGCCTGAGTTCAGGCTAGGGCCAACAGATAAACAAAGGTAAACATGGTGGAGTACCGTGATAAGTGAACAGTCCAGCAGGCATCAGCTATGTAGCTAAGTGATCATAGGGTCCAGTGTACAGCAATAGATTGAACAGGGAAGCCGCGAGGTAGTCGTTGCTATGCTAGCAAGCGGGAGACACGGCGTTTACAGTTATTAGAAGCATCTGCTCCGACGTCCGGCAAAGGCCGGTTGAAGGCACAGCGAATGGAATTACGTCTGAGAACCAGTCGCGGTGGTACGGTGGGGCGCCGTATCGATGAAGGGACCGGGCCAGATGGCGAAAGAGGTATTGTAGTTGTGGTAAATTTGTTTGCAAGCCGGGAGATGCGCCTGGCTCAGGGCTAGCTTCGGGGCTGGGTCACTCAGTGGCATCTAGCTAGCTGTGATGATCAGGGGTAATGGTCCAGGGTTTACGGCAGGAATCCAGCGTTGTAGTGGAGAAAAACAGTCCGATGCTTGCAGGTATTATCCAGGCTAAAAAACGTCTGGTGCCTGAGCAGGGGGTAAAGGCCGCTAGTGGTGGCTAACAATGACTAAATAGCTAGTAGCTAATTAGCTAGCTAGCCTCTGATGAAAGTTTTGGCTATAGGGCCTAAACATTTATTTTTTTAAATAGCAGATCCGTGTCACATTGAACATTGAGATTAACATCGGGTTCCCGGAAGGTATATTTCATTTAAAAATGGATAAAGTGATTGAAAAGTAAATCGGAATATATAAAAAAAAAATACAAAAAGAAATCGAGAGGATGACAAACCACTTATGCACTGCTACGCCATCTGGGGGGGAAAAAAACTAGGTAAACTAAGTGTTTGACCAATTGACCAATAACTTCACCTAATAATAACATAGACCTACTGTAGGACCCATAACTTCACCTAACAACATTAGCCTACTGTAGGACCCATATCTTCAACAATAACATAGACCTTCTGTAGGACCCATGACTTCACCTAACAACAACATAGACCTACTGTAGGCCCCATTACTTCACCTAACAACAACATAGACCTACTGTAGCACCCATAACTTCACCTAACAACAACATAGACCTACTGTAGGACCCATAACTTCACCTAACAACAAATATACCCATGTCGTGATGTTTGTCATTTGATTGTCATTCAGAAAATAATTTCCTGGATCAAATCAAATGTATTTGTCACATACACATGGTTAGCAGGTGTTAATGCAAGTGTAGCGAAATGCTTGTGCTTCTAGTTCTGACGATGCAGTAATATCTAACAAGTAATATAACCTAACAACTGACGATAGTTGAACATGTGACTAACTAAATAGCTACAGTATTAATTGTGTGTAATTATTGAAGAACCGCGTTAATGACAGTATCCATTTGGGTGTTCATAAAGTTAAGATGACTAGGTTAGAACCATTGGATTTAGCAAACTCTGAAATGATTTAGGATTTCTGTGCCCATGAAAGCTGTTTTCCCAGCGTAACATAAACAGACACTAAATGTTACAAAGTTCGAGTGCATTTCATAATTAAAAAAACTGTCCGACAGCAAGATCCAGTATTTAAGTTGAAGTTCATCATATGATATGTGTAACGTTATGACTATAACTACTGTTCCCTGAAGGAGGGAAACTAGGTACAACATACTATTAAATCCGCGCCTCACTGGAACCACTGCCATCCACAGGTGATGAGCGCGAGGCTCGGATCACTGGAGCGGGAAACTGAAGGCCTAGAATATTTTATACTATGTTGCAAGCTTGCTATCTCGAGTTTTGGACAGACCCAGTTGATAGTTGATACAATGTTTCAAGTTCGTTGCAGACAGGCCATGTGCAGTCAATGTGATTTAGATTATATTTATTTTTATCAGGATATTTTCTCCCCGCAGGGGGCAATGTTTACATTTTGGGGCTTTATGTAGGTTATTTAAAAAACTTAGCAATGGCAATAAAAATGTTTATTTATCATTTTCATTTAAATAGAATGTAGATTAACCACAGAGAACGGTGTTGATACAAAGACTATTATAATTATTATTACTAATATAAATTAAATGAAACTGTTCCAGTAAAATGTGAATATGAAAATCCTAACTGGCTCCAGATCAGTAGAAATGGTCAGATAAATTGGCACCAAATGGAAAACGGTTGCTGACTGCTGGTGTAGCCTATTACCAGAAACTATAGGAGCATAACGACTGCTGGTGTAGCCTATTACCAGAAACTATAGGAGCATAACGACTGCTGGTGTAGCCTATTACCAGAAACTATAGGAGCATAACATCAGAATTTACGAAGGCCAGCAGCAGCGGGAGGAGGAAGAGGTTTTTTCTGATAGTAAGGCTATCTTGATCTCTAGCTCCCTCGAGTCATTTGTGTGTCTTAATTATTTAATCAAACGGGTGGTTAAAGCATCAGACCAGTTCAGTACATATAGTTGATTTTATTAAAACACATGGGGTGTGTCTATATATAGAAAAATACACATTATAAAATTTCTACCAATCGGTTGAAGCATGGTGGTGGAGGAATCATGCTGTGGGGATGTTTTTCAGCAGCAGGGACTGGGAGACTAGTCAGGATCGAGGGAAATATTAACTTCTCAGGGCTACGTGGGACGCTACCGTCCCACCCACGGTTCACACTATTCAACAGCCAGTGAAAAATCAGAGCGCCAAATTCAAAATGTCATCATTAAAAGTTCTCAAACATACGACTATTTTACACCATTTTAAAGATACACTTCTCCTTAATGTAACCACGTCCGATTTCAAAAAGGCTTTACGGCGAAAGCATAAAGTTAGATTATGTTAGGACAGTGAAAACACAAGAAAAACCACACAGCCATTTTCCAAGCAGGAGAGGAGTCACAAAAACCATAAATTTAGCTAAAATTAAGCACTAACCTTTGACAATCTTCATCAGATGACACTCCTAACGCAATGTTACACAATACATGTATGTTTTGTTCGATAAAGTTCATATTTATATCCAAAAACAGCATTTTACATTGGCGCGGGATGTTCAGAAAATATTTAGCCTCCAATACTGCCGATGAATCAGAACAACAATTTACAAAAATACTCCTCATAAACGTTGATAAAATATTAAACTGTTATTCAAAGAATTTTAGATGAACATCTCCTTTATGCAACCGCTGTGACAGATTTAAAAAAAGCTTCACGGGGAAAGCACACTTTGCAATAATCTGAGTACGGCGCTCAGAAAAAGACATCAAGCAATACAGATACCCGCCATTTTGGAGTCATCTAAAATCATAAATAGCATTATAAATATTCACTTACCTTTGATGATCTTCATCAGAAGGCACTTCCAGGAATCCCAGGTTCACAATAAATGTTGTTTTGTTCGATAAAGTCCATAATTTATGTCCAAATACCTCCTTGTTGTTTGCGCGTTCAGTAAGCTACTCCAAATGTAGGAAGCGCGGCCAAAATGTCACGACGAAAAGTAAAGAAAAGTTCTATTTACGTTCGTTGAAACATGTCAAACATTGTATAGCATCAATCTTTAGGGCCTTTATAACTTAAAACGTCAATAATATTCCAACCGGATGATTCCAATGTCTTGAAAAACGTTATGGAACACGTCCCCTCACGTGAACGCGCGCCACAAAACTCATGTCATTTTCTGAGTCACTAACTTCCAAGTCCTCTTGTTTGCTCTGTGTTCACCGCAAAAGCCTGAAACTAGGTTCTAAAGACTGTTGACATCTAGTGGAAGCCTTAGGAAGTGCAAAATGAACCCTAAGTCACTGTGTGTTAGACAGGCAATGACTTGAAAAGACTACAAGCATCAGATTTCCCACTTCCTGGTTGGATTTTTCTCAGGTTTTTGCCTGCCATATGAGTTCTGTTATACTCACAGACATCATTCAAAGTCATTCATCATTCAGAGTGTTTTCTATCCAAATCTACTAATAATATGCATATCCTACGTTCTGAGCCCGAGTAGCAGGCAGTTTAATTTGGGCACCTCATTCATCCAAACTACTCAATACTGCCCCCGGTCCCAGAAAGGTTAACGGAGCAAAGGTCATGATGAAAACCTGCTCGAGTGCTCAGGACCTCAGACTGGGGCGAAGGTTCACCGTCCAACAGGACAATGACCTTAAGCACACAGCAAAGACAATGCAGGAGTGGCTTCGGGATAAGTCTCTATGTCCTTGAGTGGCCCAGCCAGAGCCCGGACTTGAACCCGATCTAACATCTCTGGAGAAACCTGAAAATAGCTGTGCAGTGACGTTCCCCATCCAACCTGACAGAGCTAGAGAGGATCTGCAGAGGAGAATGGGAGAAACTCCCCAAATGCAGGTGTGCCAATTAAATTAGCTAAATGAAAGGAAAAAAACACATTTTATCAACAATTTAGAATAAGGCTTTAACGTAACAAAACGTGTAAAAAGTCAAGGGGTCTGAATACTTTCCGAATGCACTGTATACAGCAACACCTCCCCCAATGGCATTCCTGTCTTTTCTGTAGATGTTATATCCCTGTATTGCTACTGCTGTATCAAAGGAATTATCTCAGAGATGAAGAGTACAGTGCATTCCAAATTAAATAGGCAGGCAAGTAAACGTTTTCAAATAAAAAATATTCCAGAAAATGTCAGTGTATATAATGCCCGTCCAAGAGACTGTCGACCAATCGCATTTCACATTGTGATCCTTTGACACACAGTTCCTAAGCTAATTGTCACAAAATCCCTTTTAAAAGCCCGGGGGAACACAAGTAAGCTTCATTCACCAGAAGTTATGCATGCTAGCCAACGTTAGTCAGCAGGCTCTTTAGCTAGGCTAGGTAGGGCTGGGCGACATGGACAACATTTTCACAATATTTTTTTATTCAAAAAGTTGGTGAAGCAGCAACTGTACTGGAATGCGAACAATATAGATGCTACTTCGAGAACACAAACTCTCATCTTTCACAGCAAAGAGCAAGGGAGTCCAGGGGATGACTGGAGGAGCAATGGAGGAAGCATTCAAATCAAATCAAATCAAATTTATTTTTATATAGCCCTTCGTACATCAGCTGATATTCTCAAAGTGCTGTACAGAAACCCAGCCTAAAACCCCAAACAGCAAGCAAAGCATGTGAAAGAAGCACGGTGGCTAGGAAAAACTCCCTAGGAAAAACTCCCTAGAAAGGCCAAAAACCTAGGAAGAAACCTAGAGAGGAACCAGGCTATGAGGGGTGGCCAGTCCTCTTCTGGCTGTGCAGGGTGGATATTATAACAGAACATGGTCAAAATGTTAAAATGTTAAAATGTTCATAAATGACCAGCATGGTCAAATAATAATAATCATAGTAGTTGTCGAGGGTGCAACAAGCACGTCCGGTGAACAGGTCAGGCTTCCATAGCCGCAGGCAGAACAGTTGAAACTGGAGCAGCAGCACGGCCAGGTGGACTGGGGACAGCAAGGAGTCATCATACCAGGTAGTCCTGAGGCATGGTCCTAGGGCTCAGGTCCTCCGAGAGAAAGACAGAAAGAGAGAATTAGAGAGAGCATATTTAAATACACACAGGACACCGGATAAGACAAGAGAAATACTCCAGATGTAACAGACTGACCCTAGCCCCCCGACACATAAACTACTGCAGCATAAATACTGGAGGCTGAGACAGGAGGGATCAGAAGACACTGTGGCCCCATCCGATGATACCCCCGGACAGGGCCAAACAGGCAGGATATAACCCCACCCACTTTGCCAAAGCACAGCCCCCACACCACTAGAGGGATGTCTCCAACCACCAACTTACCGTCCTAAGACAAGGCCGAGTATAGCCCACAACGATCTCCGCCATGGCACAACCCAAGGGGGGGGGGGCACCAACCCAGACAGGAAGACCACGTCAGTGACTCAACCCACTCAAGTGACGCACCCCTCCCACGGACGGCATGGAAGAACACCAGTAGGCCAGTGACTCAGCCTCTGTAAAAGGGTTAGAGGCAGAGAATCCCAGTGGAAAGAGGGGAACCGGCAAGGCAGAGACAGCAAGGGCGGTTCGTTGCTCCAGCCTTTCCGTTCACCTTCACACTCCTGGGCCAGACTATACTTAATCATAGGACCTACTGAAGAGATAAGTCTTCAGTAAAGACTTAAAGGTTGAGACTGAGTCTGCGTCTCTCACATTGGTAGGCAGACCATTCCATAAAAATGGAGCTCTATAGGAGAAAGCCCTACCTCCAGCCGTTTGCTTAGAAATTCTAGGGACAATTAGGAGGCCTGCGTCTTGTGACCGTAGCGTACGTGTAGGTTTGTACGGCAGCATTGTGGGATTCTCTTGGCACGAGTACAGTTGTTGAGACTGAGTGGACGATGGTGAAGAACAGTGACTCTGTACAGTTGTTGAGACTGAGTGGACGATGGTAAAGAACATTGACTCTGTACAGTTGTTGAGACTGAGTGGACGATGGTAAAGAACATTGACTCTGTACAGTTGTTGAGACTGAGTGGACGATGGTGAAGAACAGTGACTCTGTACAGTTGTTGAGACTGAGTGGACGATGGTAAAGAACATTGACTCTGTACAGTTGTTGAGACTGAGTGGACGATGGTAAAGAACAGTGGCGTGAAAAGGGCTAAAGTTGGTAATGAACAGCAGTTTATGGTTGGAGTGGGAATCATCAGCAAGGATGTTTTTTATGGTGAGCTGTTAGCGGTCTCAAAGATGGTGAAGGATGAATTGGGTAAAGTGACCCGTTAACTGTCTCAAAGATGGTGAAGGATGAATTGGGTAAAGTGGAATCGGTTTGCGTGACCAGGAGCGGTTTGATGCTGATTTCGTGTGTCAACAGCACAAAAGGAGAAAGCTCTGTGACTCAACAAGATGTGGACGTACGATGTGGAAGGCTATGACTTTCAGAGTAGGGCACCGGTTAAAAGTGTCATCTCTGGTGTTGCGTTGGACATAGAGGCTGGGTGGTTTAGGGATAACATTCCAGGTAGACGCACGTCCATTAAATTGAATGATAGACGGAAGGTTTTACTGTCGTTTGGTGAACTGGTTCTTCCATTATGTATAACCTGGGTATGTGAGATATGCGGTGAGACCCTATGTACAGAAGCCGCTGCGGTGTTACAATTGTAAAAGTTTGGATACGTGGCAAGTGTTTGTCTAAGGAATAAATATGTCGTAGTTGAAGAGTCAGATGAAGCATGTTGTTGTAATTGTGATGGGAATCACGTTCCCAAGTTCCTGGAGTGCCCTGTACGGATGAAGGATGTCACAGTAGCTAGGATCAGGCCCATCCAGCAGGTGTCCTATGTGCAGGCAGTGAAAATAGCTGAAGGAGTGAGTAGAGAGAAGGTAGTGGATGTCCCACAGTCTGCAGTGAAGCCATGCAGGAGAAGGATCCCAACACACTAATAGCGAAGAAGGTGGACTTTGTTGTGTTTATAGAGCAAGAGATAAATTGCACTAGTTAAACTAATAAAAAATCTGAAGAAGCCTGACATTGTGAAGGCGGCAAATAGATTTCTAGATCTCCAGAATACTGAATGAAGAGGTTCCCCCCTCCCAGATTCCTGAAAAAAAAATGTTTTGGGGTACATCACATTTAACAAACCAAACATTGAAATACCCTTATAGAAGGTAAAGTAAAAACCCAAACCGGTCCGTGCATCAATACTGGTATATAGTAAAATACGGTATACCGCCCAGCCCCAAAGCTAGGTTGAGCGTGGGCAGACATCGTACACATCACACTCAGGCAGACAAGACGTTTGATCCGACCAAAGACCCAATCCATCTCCCTGTCCCGCAACTGACTTAGCCGAGGTACGGGCACCCAGGAGAGGAAGTCACTAGCTGACAAACAACGTAAATATATAATTAAATGGACCAACAAGTACATACGACAGAAGTGTGCTTAATACACAGCGACTTATATACACCAAAACAGTGTAAAGAGCGTGAATGTTGTAGCTATGTTTGCTAAAAAGCTACCGAGGTGTCTGACTAGCTGTTGTTGTTGAAGGAGCGTTCCGTCCACTAGATTCTACGTCACACTGGCAGCATCGCCTGAACCTAAAAGACGCACATCGCCATCTGCTGACTGGAGGGGGCAACGCAGTTGAGGAACCAAACGTTTATTTTTCATTTATTTCATAAAAGGTTAATATTATATTAAGTCGTTCAAAGAGAAGCATGTGTTGATGGATTCGTTTTTAATGAGTGAGAATTTAAAACAAACTTTACACCCACTACATATTTGCATTGAACCATACTTCTGACATGGATCATTTTGACCCCAGAGGCATATCTTTTATCATAGCCAAAATGTGGTTTATTCAATTCTTCAAATTTTTCATGACCTTGTCAATCAACTTGTTCTTAATAAATCTAAATCATTGTTTAGTGTTTCTGTATCAATATGGACTTTTAACAAATTCAAATCCTTTGGAGTCATTTTGACCCCAGCCAAAAGCATCTTTGATAAATAGGACGTCTATTTCAAATCAAAATCAAATCACATTTTATTGGTCACGTACACGTGTTTAGCAGATGTTATTGCGAGTGTAGTGAAATGCTTGTGTTTCTAGCTCCGACAGTGCAGTAATATCTAACAATTTCACAACATATACCCAATACACACAAATCTAAGTATTTGAATCTAGGTTTCTCTGTAGACATGATCCATCCCACCAGAGGGTGGAGGGGCACCTGTATCAGTGGTTTTGACCAGATAGACACCTGCAGACACAGTATAGTGCCTCCCATGTACTCTCCTAAGATTGGACTTTTCTATACCACGTATCACATGACTTTGTACAAAACTGCCAATGGTAGAAAACTCTGCCAGCGGTAGAAAGTCTACCAGGGGTATACAGTGCATTCGTCATGTATTCAGACCCCTTCACTTTTTCCACATTTTGTTACATTGCAGCCTTATTCTAAAATGGAAGATTTTTTCCCACATCAATCTACACACAATACCTCATAATGACATCACAATACCCTATAATGACAAACCAAAAACGTTTTTTTTTTTTTTTTTACATTGTTGCACATTTATTAACTTAAGTATTCAGACCCTTTGTTATTAGACTCAAAAATTGAGCTCAGATGCATCCTGATTCCATTGATCATCCTTGAGATGTTTCTACAACTTGATTGGAGTGATTGGTAAAATCAATTGATTGGACATGATTTGGAAAGGCACACACCTGTCTATATAAAGTCCCACAGGTAACCAAGCCACGAGGTCAAAGGAATTGACCGTAGAGCTCTGAGACAGGATTGTGTCGAGGCACAGATCTGGGGAAGGGAACCAAAACATTTCTGCTGCATTGAAGGTCCCTAAGAACACAGTGGCCTCCATCATACTTAATGGAAGAAATGTATTATTATTTTCATTTGTAGTCTGAATCTGTGGAGCTGTAGGGATTTGTAGTCTTAGTGACCTCCATCATAATTAATGGAAGAAGTTTGTTATTATTATTATTTGTAGTCTTGCATGTCATCAACTTTGATGCTAATTAGCATTTTCGAATCAGTGAATAAAGAGAGACAAATATATTGCTAAAAGTATTTGTATTTATTATGGATCCCCATTAGTTCCTGCCTAGGCAGCAGCTACTCTTCCTGGGGTTTATTATGGATCCCCATTAGTTCCTGCCAAGGCAGCAGCTACTCTTGCTGGGGTTTATTATGGATCCCTATTAGTTCCTGCCAAGGTAGCAGCTACTCTTCCTGTGGTTTATTATGATCCCCATTAGTTCCTGCCTAGGCAGCAGCTACTCTTCCTGGGGTTTATTATGGATCTCCATTAGTTCCTGCCAAGGCAGCAGCTACTCTTGCTGGGGTTTATTATGGATCCCCATTAGTTCCTGCCAAGGTAGCAGCTACTCTTCCTGTGGTTTATTATGATCCCCATTAGTTCCTGCCAAGGCAGCAGCTACTCTTCCTGGGGTTTATTATGGATCCCCATTAGTTCCTGCCAAGGCAGCAGCTACTCTTCCTGGGGTTTATTATGGAACCCCATTAGTTCCAGCCAAGGCAGCAGCTACTCTTCCTGGCGTTTATTATGGATCCCCATTAGTTCCTGCCAAGTAAGGTCAGGGAGCGTGCCAGCCTGCCTGAACCGTCCCTTTCAAGCCAAAGGTATAAATGATGGGTTATGAATTAACAGGTATAACTGATGGGTTATGAATTAACAGGTATAAATGATGGGTTATGAATTAACAGGTATAAATGATGGGTTATGAATTAACAGGTATAAATGATGGGTTATGAATTAACACATCCCCTGCGAGCCCAGGCATTTGAATATATTCAGGATTTCTTACGGTCCTCGTGCAATGTATATGGTTATCTCTCTCTCTCCCTCTCCATCTCTTCTTTAACAAGCAGCAATGTTGTTGTCATTCCTGTCACAACTTCTGCCGAAGTCGATTCTTCTCCTTGTTCGGGTGGTGTTCAGCGGTCGACGTCACCGGTCTTCTAGCCATCGCCGATCCATTTTTCGTGTTCCATTTGTTTTGTCTTGTTTTCACACTCACCTGGTTTCAATTCCCTAATTACATGTTGTATGTTTTCCCTCTGTTTCCCCCCCATGTCCTTGTCGGGAATTGTTTTGTAACGGTCGTCGTAGGTAGTGGACCAAAATGCAGCGGGTTGAGTGCTCATCTTAACTTTATTGAACACGTAACAAAAAACAAGACAAGAAACCGATCGCACGAACAGGATTACATGCTCAACAGAGCTATGCAATCACAACTTCCCACAAAACCCAAACAAAACACACCCCTCTATATAGGACCTTCAATCAGAGGCAACGAGGAACAGCTGCCTCCAATTGAAGGCCAAATTAATAAACTAAACATAGAACTAAAAAGACTAGACTAGAACATAGAAATATACTAACATAGAACATAGCCCAAAACCCCCGGAAAACACTAACCAAACACTCTCTACATAAACACACAAACACACCCCTCTACAGAACCACATAAAACAAATACCCTGCCACGTCCTGACCAAACTACAATAACAAATAACCCCTTTACTGGTCAGAACGTGACATGTTTATTGTAAGTTCTTGTGCTATGTGTTACTGGTGCACTACAGGTTTTGTACCCATGTGTTTGTTGTTGGCTGCGGCGTTCTGGATGAGGGGTTTAATGGCACAGGCAGGGAGCCCCGCCAACAGGGAGTTGCAGTAATCCAGACGGGAGATGACAAGTGCCTGGATTAGGACCTGCGCCGCTTCCTGTGTAAGGCAGGGTCGTACTCTGCGAATGTTGTATAGCATGAACCTACAGGATCGGGTCACCGCCTTGATGTTAGCGGAGAACGACAGGGTGTTGTCCAGGGTCACGCCGAGGCTCTTAGCACTCTAGGAGGAGGACACAATGGAGTTGTTCACCTTGATGGCGAGATCATGGAAAGGGCAGTCCTTCCCCGGGAGGAAGAGCAGCTCCGTCTTGCCGAGGTTCAGCTTGAGGTGGTGATCCGTCATCCACACTGATATGTCTGCCAGACATGCAGAGATGCGATTCGCCACCTGGTTATCAGAAGAGGGAAAGGAGAAGATTAATTGTGTCGTCTGCGTAGCAATGATAGGAGAGACCATGTGAGGATATGACAGAGCCAAGTGACTTGGTGTATAGCGAGAATAGGAGAGGGCCTAGAACTGAGCCCTGGGGGACACCAGTGGTGAGAACACGTGGTGCGGAGACAGTTTCTCGCCACGCCACCTGGTAGGAGCGACCTGTCAGGTAGGACGCAATCCAAGAGTGAGCCGCGCCGGAGATACCCAACTCGGAGAGGGTGGAGAGGAGGATCTGATGGTTCACAGTATCAAAGGCAGCAGATAGGTCTAGAAGGATGAGAGCAGAGGAGAGAGATTTAGCTTTAGCAGAGCGGAGAGCCTCCGTGACACAGAGAAGAGCAGTCTCAGTTGAATGACCAGCCTTGAAACCTGACTGATTTGGATCGAGAAGGTCATTCTGAGAGAGATAGCAGGAGAGCTGGCCAAGGACGGCACGTTCAAGAGTTTTGGAGAGAAAAGAAAGAAGGGATACTGAGAAGGGGTGCAACTCTCGCTCTCTTGAAGACGGAAGGGACGTAGCCAGCGGTGAAGGATGAGTTGATGAGCGAGGTGAGGTAAGGGAGAAGGTCTCCGGAAATGGTCTGGAGAAGAGAGGAGGGGATAGGGTCAAGTGGGCATGTTGTATGGCGGCCAGCCGTCACAAGACGCAAGATTTCATCTGGAGAGAGAGGGGAGAAAGAGGTCAAAGCATAGGGTAGGGCAATGTGAGCAGGACCAGCGGTGTCGTTTGACTTAACAAGGATCGGATGTCGTCGACCTTCTTTTCAAAATGGTTGACGAAGTCATCCGCAGAGAGGGAGGAGGGGGGAGGAGGATTCAGGAGGGAGGAGAAGGTGGCAAAGAGCTTCCTAGGGTTAGAGGCAGATGCTTGGAAGTTAGTGGTAGAAAGTGGCTTTAGCAGCAGAAACAGAGGAGGAAAATGTGGAGAGGAGGGAGTGAAAAGATGCCAGGTCCGCAGGGAGGCTAGTTTTCCTCCATTTCCGCTCGGCTGCCCGGAGCCATGTTCTGTGGGCTCGCAATGAGTTGTCAAGCCACGGAGCAGGAGGGGAGGACCGAGCCGGTCGGGAGGATAAGAGACATAGAGGGTCAAAGGATGCAGAAAGGGAGGAGAGGAGAGTTGAGGAGGCAGAATCAGGAGATTGGTTGGAGAAGGCTTGAGCAGAGGGAAGAGCTGATAGGATGGAAGAGGAGAGAGTAGCAGGAGAGAGAGAGCGAAGGTTGCGACGGCGCAATACCATCTGAGTAGGGGCAGAGTGAGTAGTGTTGGAGGAGAGCGAGAGGGAAAAGGATACAAGGTAGTGATCGGAGACTTGGAGGGGAGTTGCAGCGAGATTAGTAGAAGAACAGCATCTAGTGAATATGAGGTCAAGCGTATTGCCTGCCTTGTGAGTAGGGGGGAGGGTGAGGTCAAAAGAGGAGAGGAGTGGAAAGAAGGAGGCAGAGAGAAATGAGTCAAAGGTAGACGTTGGGAGGTTAAAGTCACCCAGAACTGTGAGGGGTGAGCCATCCTCAGGAAAGGAACTTATCAAGGCGTCAAGCTCATTGATGAACTCTCCAAGGGAACCTGGAGGGCGATAAATGGTAAGGATGTTAAGCTTGAATGGGCTAGTGATTGTGACAGCATGGAATTCAAAGGAGGAGATAGACAGATGTGTCAGGGGAGAAAGAGAGAATGTCCACTTGGGAGAGATGAGGATTCCAGTGCCACCACCCCGCTGACCAGATGCTCTCGGGGTATGCGAGAACACGTGGTCAGACGAGTAGAGAGCAGTAGGAGTAGCAGTGTTTTCTGTGGTAATCCATGTTTCCGTCAGCGCCAAGAAGTCGAGGGACTGGAGTGTAGCATAGGCTGAGATGAACTCTGCCTTGTTGGCCGCAGACCGGCAGTTCCAGAGGCTGCCGGAGACCTGGAACTCCATGTGGGTTGTGCCCGCTGGGACCACCAGGTTAGAGTGGCAGCGGCCACGCGATGTGAAACGTTTGTATGGCCTGTGCAGAGGAGAGAACAGGGATAGACCGACACATAGTTGATAGGCTACAGGAGAGGCTACGCTAATGCAAAGGAGATTGCCATGAAAAATTAACTAAACAACTGGGGAAGCGAGAGAGCAGGGCCTCCCTCACTAACAATTCACTGAAACACTAAAACGCTAAAATATAACTTTTTTAGCTACCACTAGAAATTAAAGTTGATGTAAACTACAGTGGTTCAATGTTTCCAGGAATAGGCTCAAACTTAGTTTATTCCGCTAGATAACTTGGTACAGTATTCTTCCGTGAAAACCCACCTAGTGCACCGTGTCCTATGACGCCGTAGCTAACTAGCATGCTAGCATCCTGTAACACGGTTAGCACCAATACTTGGTAACAACAAGCTACCAATGGATCATTCGTGTCCGTGTCTAGTTCATAACGCAGAAGTAATTAAACGTTGGCTAGCTAACACAAAGTCAATCCTGCTAGCTACACAAGTGGACTACACATCTCGAATGTTCAGAAAGTTAAGCTAACATTGCAAACATCTTATTGACTAAAAATGATACAGCTAGCTGGTAGGGTTAGCTATCTAGCAGTGGGCGCGTTGACTATGTTAGAGAATGTAGCTGGCTAGCTAACCTCGCTAGTTACTCTGTACTATGCCTTTATCTTCATGCCTACAAACTACATCTCTAAAGCCCAACCTTCCCCTATCTCCCCATCACTAATCTATCCCCTTAAATCATCTAAATTACCCCCAGCCCTAAACCTCCCTTCCACCTCTGCCAGGCAGCATGCTGCCCCCACTTCCTCTCCTCCCTCTTCATCCTCCCCCTAATTTTCCTTCCACCCTCCTCACTATCCCCTCCATCCCCCATTCTCTCCCTGTCTTTACCATGTCCTGCCTGGCTTCCCACAGCCCCCGTTTAAAGAGGCTTATGAGAAGCCAGAGCAGAAACCTGTCCTTGACCGTCCCCCTCGCTCTCCCTACACCTCTCTCTACCCTAGCCCAAGTTAAAACAAAATTCCCTTTCACCCTACCTAACAACAGCCGTGCCCATACTACTCCGGCAAAGGCACAGTCCCAAAAGGTGCACTGTCTCCTCCCTACCACAAGATGGTCTTGGACAGGTGGGGGATCACGCCAAGCTATGCCAGTACATGATGACGTACCGGCAAGCACTTGTGGAGGCTCAACCAATTCAGGTCCTTGAGCTTGTTGTCCATACCTTACCTTAACTAAATCCCACCACTCTAACACCCCCTCACACATGGACCATGGATCTAATTTCCAGTACCCCCTACCGAAGAGGCAGACTGGTGACCTCACCTGCAGGAGAACCCCATCGTGATCTGAAAAGAAAACAGGCAACAGCTGCCTAGACAACTGACCCAAGGACCTAGACAGAACATATAGTCAAGCCTCCGCGCAACCCCCCGGGAGTTGCACCAAGTGAAACCAGCCATTGTAGGAGTAGTGTGCAGGCCTCCATCAACCCCCCGGGAGTTGCACCAAGTGGAATCAGCCATTGTAGGAGTAGTGTGCAGACCTCCATCAACCAGACCATGGAAGCCATTAGCCCGGTGATGGCGCCTGCACTGCTATCCCCCCCTACCCCTAAATCTATATTAAAATCCCCCCCTATCACCACTTGCCTATTTGTGGCGCACAGGGGCGCCAGACAGTCCACCACCTCCTTCCTGTCTGCCGCCACCTGTGGCCCGTACACCCCCACTAATCTATATCTGCAATCCCTTAAGGTGACATCCACCCCCAAAACCCTCCCCTGCAATACCACAAATGAACCCTCAACCTTTACCTCCCTGTGCCCACACAATATCCCTACCCCCGATGAGTGCAACCACCCTATACCCCAAACTGACTCCCCTTGTCCCACTCCCTCCTAAATCTATTAACATCCCCTCCATCCCTCAGGTGAACCTCCTTTAAAAAACAACAGTCAAAACCCACACCTTCTAAATAACTAAAAACCGCCCTCCTCTTAACAAAATTCCTTAAACGCTTATATTTAAACTAACAAAAGTTATAGTAGGCTCCATGAAAAAGATAAAATCAAAAACAACCATCACCCAACTACTAACCGTCGCACAGTCCTTCGCCTTGTGCTCCCCAGATCCACAAAATCTGCACTTTCTTGTGCTGCACGAGGCTAGGATGTGACCGTAGGCCATACAATGCCTGCAAAACGGGGGCTGACGTGCATAAAACAATGTCCCCCTGTCAGCCCCCAGGGAGAACAGAGCTGGAGGATGGAGGTAGCCGCCCATTCCCTTTGGGTCCTCCCTGAGGAGGGCCTGGAAGTCTCTCCTCCCATTCCAAAAACCCAGGGAGTCCTTGAGGTGCCTTGTTGAGATGTCATCCATGTATCTCCCCAGAAAGGCCCTCACCTCCTCGTCCTTGACGTACAGGTTATAAATGTTCACAGTTACAATCCTGAAATTGTTTTTGCTGTTTTTTTGCCAAGCTTGTTACCTCGTAGTGACACATCGGCTTCGCACCTCCCACTTCTCTCACCTTTTTCAGGATCTCGTCGAGTTTTTCTTCTGTGTGTAAAGCCACATAAGTTCCCTCCAACGGGTAACCTTGGAGGCAAAACACATCCTTCCCCGTCAGTTTAAGGATCCACATCAAGATAGTCCTTCCAAAAGTTTCACGTCCAAATGGCTCCATCTCCTTGTCCTTCCACGCAAAGCGAACCGTATTCGCCAGCCCGATCCAAGGGACCGACCTATTTGAAGAATTTTGCACCATCTCCACTCCCGCTCTCTTCCAAAAAAAGGGAAAACTGAAAAGAAAAGAAAAAAACGGCTGAGAATCGTTACCCCCCCAAAAAAAATGTTTACCGCCCTCCGGGCTTCGGCTTTCAGCTAAGAGGTTACGGTACCTCAGTACCCAACTTGAACTTAGCCACACAGGAGAGAAGCCTTATAGCTGTGATCAATGTGACAAGAGAAACTCTCATTCATGTGGTCTGATTAAACATCAGAAAATACATGCAGGAGATCCACAGAGTGTGGAATGATCTCCACCACCAGACCTGGGTAGTAGAACACAGAGTGTAGAATGATCTCCAACACCAGACCTGGGTAATAGAACACAGAGTGTGGAATGATCTCCAACACCAGACCTGGGTAGTAGAACACAGAGTGTAGAATGATCTCCAACACCAGACCTGGGTAGTAGAACACAGAGTGTGGAATGATCTCCAACACCAGACCTCTATACATCAAATCACATTATATTTGTCACGTACACATGTTTAGCAGATGTTATTGCGGGTGTCGCGAAATGCTTGTGTTTCTAGCGCCAACAGTCCAGTAATATCTAACAAGTAATATCTAACAATACACAAAATCTAAAGGAATGGAATTAAGAATATATACACATTTAGGCAAGCAATGTCAGAGCTGCATAGACTAAGATACAGTAGAATAGGATAGAATACAGTATATACATATGAGATGAGTAATGCATAGACTAAGATACAGTGGAATAGGATAGAATACAGTATATACATATGAGATGAGTAATGCATAGACTAAGATACAGTGGAATAGGATAGAATACAGTATATACATATGAGATGAGTAATACATAGACTAAGACACAGTAGAATAGGATAGAATACAGTATATACATATGAGATGAGTAATACATAGACTAAGATACAGTGGAATAGGATAGAACCTAGTCTGTTCACTATATACATCTACATGATGTATTGGTACACCATGTTGGAGCAGTATAGACCTAGTCTGTTCATTATATACATCTACATGATGTATTGTTACACCATGTAGGAGCAGTATAGACCTAGTCTGTTAATTATATACATGATGCATTGTTACACCATGTAGGAGCAGTATAGACCTAGTCTGTTAATTATATACATCGACATGATGTATTGTTACACCATGTAGGAGCAGTATAGACCTAGTCTGTTAATTATATACATCGACATGATGTATTGTTACACCAAAATAAAGGGAAATTATATCATTTTATACTAATACAATTGCTCAGAGAAAAATATTTAGTTTAACATGTAATTCTCAAAATGTAGGGGTCTGAATTATTGCCAACCATGTTTTCAATACTCCAGCACCCTCACCTTGGGAGGATAACGACACCCAAATGTTTTATGAGATTAGAGAACACATTGGGTGGGACCTTAGACCATTCCTCCATACATAATCTCTCCAGGTCCTTGATTTATTTTGTCTGTTCTTCTGGACTGCCCTGTTCAATTCAAACCACAGGTTTTCAATGGAGTTCAAGTCCGAAGACTGAGATGGCCATTGAAAATGTTGATTTTTGTTCCCAATTAACCTTTTCTATGTGGATGTTAATGTGTCTTGCTGGAAGATCCACTTATGGCCAAGTTTCAGCCTCCTAGCAGAGAGGTAACCAGGTTTTGGGCTAAAATATCCTGGTAGTGGGTAGTTTATTTATTTATTTTATACAGTAATTTTTGCTCATCTTTATCAAGGGTATCAATAACTAGGTGCTTATTTTGATATCTAGTTATTTGACTGAATCATAAATACAGATGTGGAGTAGATGTAGAGTATGTTTTAAATTCTCAAAAAAAATCTGAACTAATCAAACAACACTTGTTGCTCTTTGGACGTGTTGATATAATATTCTTGTTTAATGGAGAGGAAAAACACGTTTCCCTAAACTGCTTTATAATATTATAATTCAATGAAGAAGAAAAAAAGTTTTCCCTCCTCAACTGCGTTTCCTCCCTCCAGACAGCAGATGGCGATATGTGTCTTTCAGGCGATGTTTCTAGTGTGACGTATAATCTAGTGGACGAAACACTTCTTCAACAACTGCAGCCACCTCGGTACCTCGCTAGTCGACAAAGTCGGAACATTCAAGATCTTTAGACAATTTCGTGGTTCATTTGCCACTGTGATTTAAACATACTTATGTGGAAACAACTAGCTAGCCCATTGAATTTAATATTTACGTTGTAAGTCAGCCAGCTGGCTGGTTAAGTTAGAATTAGTCTAGTCGCTAATGCTAGCTAGCTATTATCCCCGACCATGAGTTCACTAAGCTACTCTCCTCCTGCTAAAGAAGCGGAGGTCTGCTGGACGGAGAAAGAAGCTCTCGTGAAAGAGGAGGAGGAAGAGGAGGCTGTTTCAATACAAAAACAAGTAGAGGGTGAGACTGTTACAGTGAAAGAAGAGAAAGACCTTACAGTGAAAGAAGAAGAGAAAGACGCCTTCAGAGTGAAAGAGGAAGAGGATGTTACTGTGAAAGAAAAGGAGGAAGATGCAGTTTTTGGAGTGGAGGATGAAGTGAAAGAAGATGAAAACGTTTTTGGAATGAAGGATGAAGAGGGGGAGATTACTGTCACATTAGAGGAGGACGAAGAAGAGAAGACTGGAGAACTGATTAACACCAGTAAATACAGTGAGTACTATCTAATAAAACAGGGACATTGATCTGTTTAACACCAGTAAATACAGTGAGTACTATCTAATAAAACAGGGACATTGATCTGATTAACACCAGTAAATACAGTGAGTACTATCTTATAAAACAGGGACATTGATCTGATTAACACCAGTAAATACAGTGAGTACTATCTTACTATCAGGGACACAAACTCTGCAGTTGTTGAACTAATGTGTGATTTTTAAAAGGGCATTCTACACTTGAATATGTTTTTGTACTGTGTGAATTGTTCATGGCGTCCTCCAGTGATTTTATAAAAACTTTTCCTGTTGAAAAGTGATATATAAATACAGTAAAGAATAAACACACTGAAGGGAAACAAATAAATGTTTTGAGCAAAATAGTTTTATTTTTTTAGAGAACTGCAACCTAGAAGGAGTGAGTGATGTCATAGTAAGGCCTTTAAGGAGTTGGCTTGATGGGAAGTCGTGATGTCATCCAATAGGAGACTGATCTTCATGTGAATATTTATTATTCTTTTTAAAATCCTTCCTGTTCTGTCAAGTAGGTTGTTGATCATTGCTAGAAAGCCATTTTCTAGTCTTGCCATAGACTTTCAAGACGATTTAAGTCCCAACTGTAACTAGGTCACTCAGGAACATTCAATGTCATCTTGGTAAGCTCCTCCAGTGTAGATTTGGCCTTGTGGTTTAGGTTATTGTCCTGTTAGTACAGTTTTTTGTATTCAGATCTCTGAAATGCTCTCTACCTACGTAACATTTAGTGTCTCCTTATATTACGCTGGGAAAACAGTTTTCATGGGCACAGAAATCCTAAATCATTTCAGAGTTTGCTAAATCCAATGGTTCTAACCTAGAGTTACCTTAACTTTATTGACAACACCCAAATGGATACTGTCATTAATGTGGTTCTTCAATAATTACACATAATACTTAATACTGTAGCTGTTTAGTTAGTCACATGTTCAACTATCATCAGCTGATCCAGGAAATCATTTTCTGAATGACAGTCACATGACAAACATCACGACATGCAACAACAACCAAAGTGCTTCTTCATTCATTACTCTGGTAAAGACAGTTATGCCGTGCTCCACGTTGGATCCAACATCCCTAACAAATTGATGTTCATGGTGTTATTGTCTGCTTGATTTACAGTAGGGTCTCATTAGTCTGTTTGCACACAGAGATACTTAGCTCATAATGTGTAGAGAACTGTTCCTTGATGGATAGGCTATTGTACAACACACAGAGCTATTTTCCTTTATTCAGGACATTTAGAATGACAACACATTACAGAGTAGCCTAGTGGGATTATTCACAAAATGATCTGGTGATCAGGTTATGAAATGTCATGACAAAGACATTTTAGTTTCCATGTTTCACCTGAAATATGAAATGATTATTGTTTGGTGAAGTTATGGGCCCATTTGTTAAACACTTAGTGTACAAACCCTCATTGTCAGGCTGATGGCAACGCTAGCCAAAGAGCATTCTACTGGTTGAAGTGTTTTTTAAGTATAAAGCAGTTGATTTGCAACAATAAAACAAACATTTTATTAACCTGGACATTCAAACGAGCCTTACAATTATAATCCAAAAGTAATGTGAAATGCACTCATAAGCAACCTGTAAATGGAGGCTATATTTGCTGTCAGCCTATGAGAACTTCCCTGAGTTTTCCCCACGGTGGTGAATTAGCAAATAGACACAGAGCTTAATGTGAGTAGCACTCCTGATCTTGCGATGTAATATTCAGAATACATTGTGAAAAACTAAAATCTTTGCTCACCATTTTTGCTCCATGCAGATATACTACATCCATAACTAGTGGTTTCCTCATTCCAGATATACTACATCCGTAACTAGTGGTTTCCTCATTCCAGATATACTACATCCGTAACTAGTGGTTTCCTCATTAGCAGATATACTACATCCGTAACTAGTGGTTTCCCCATTACCAGATATACTACATCCGTAACTAGTGGTTTCCTCATTAGCAGATATACTACATCCGTAACTAGTGGTTTCCCCATTACCAGATTTACTACATCCACAACTAGTGGTTTCCTCATTAGCAGATATACTACATCCACAACTAGCGGTTTCCTCATTAGCAGATATACTACATCCATAACTAGCGGTTTCCTCATTAGCAGATATACTACATCCATAACTAGCGGTTTCCTCATTACCAGATATACTACATCCATAACTAGTGGTTTCCTCATTACCAGATATACTACATCCATAACTAGCGGTTTCCTCATTACCAGATATACTACATCCATAACTAGCGGTTTCCTCATTACCAGATATACTACATCCATAACTAGTGGTTTCCTCTTTACCAGATATACTACATCTATAACTAGTGGTTTCCTCATTACCAGATATACTACATCCGTAACTAGTGGTTTCCTCATTACCAGATATACTACATCCGTAACTAGTGGTTTCCTCATTAGCAGATATACTACATCCGTAACTAGTGGTTTCCCCATTACCAGATATACTACATCCGTAACTAGTGGTTTCCTCATTAGCAGATATACTACATCCGTAACTAGTGGTTTCCCCATTACCAGATTTACTACATCCACAACTAGTGGTTTCCTCATTAGCAGATATACTACATCCACAACTAACGGTTTCCTCATTAGCAGATATACTACATCCATAACTAGCGGTTTCCTCATTAGCAGATATACTACATCCATAACTAGCGGTTTCCTCATTACCAGATATACTACATCCATAACTAGCGGTTTCCTCATTACCAGATATACTACATCCATAACTAGTGGTTTCCTCATTACCAGATATACTACATCCATAACTAGCGGTTTCCTCATTACCAGATATACTACATCCATAACTAGCGGTTTCCTCATTACCAGATATACTACATCCATAACTAGTGGTTTCCTCTTTACCAGATATACTACATCTATAACTAGTGGTTTCCTCATTACCAGTGTCGTGGAAATTTGTCTTAAAAATATAATACTCTTACAAGAACTTGTGAATTCAATATAGGCTTTAATACAGAGTAGCAACGCCGAGGTGGTCCGCGGAACATCTAACTTCCCTGAGCATTGGCTCTGCTTTTATTCACATACAGCGTATGGGTACATCCCCTATGTTAATGCAATTACTCCCCTTAGCCCTTCTGCCACCATTATCCTCCAACCCGAGTTTCGTGCTTGTTTACACCTGATAACACCCACATCTGTTCCGGTTTGGATTACAATGGTGGCAGAACCCCCTAGCTTATACAACAAATTATACATTCATTGCATATGGTTCAATTGTTGGTCAATTTGCCACCATCCTTCCTCCTGCTTCCTCCTGACATAAGTACCTCAGAAGGCACAAACTTATCTATGTTCTCAGCTAATGCAATCTTTGGCATGACATCCTACTCAGAGATGGCAATTGTATTGCATGACCCCACCTCTCTATCCGGCCAATATACTCATTGTCTACATTCGTGGCTCAGCATATCAGCTGCCCCTTGTTACATTACATTAACACCCACACCAGATATACTTCATCCATAACTACTGGTTTCCTCATTAGCAGATATACTAGCAGGGAGGTGATTCTGCAACCAAAATTGTGTGCGCACTTTAACCATCTGACATTGTCGTTCACACAGGAGAGAGATGTGACTATCGTGGATCCTCTGGGGAGCCTCAACAACATCATGATGCTGACGAGTTAGAGAAGAGTCTCTCCACATCAGAACACCTCAAGAAACACCAGCAGAGACCCACAGGAAAGAGAACTCACTGCTGCTCAGACTGTGGGAAACGTTGCAAATATTCATCAGACCTTAAAATACACCAGCGAGTACACACAGGAGAGAAGTCTTACAGCTGTAATCAATGTGGGAAGAGTTTTACTCATTCAACCAACCTGATATCACACCAGAGGACACACACAGGAGATAAACCTTTTAGTTGTAATCAATGTGGGAAGAGTTTTATTACATCTAGAGATCTGACTGTACACCAGAGAACACACACAGGAGAGAAACCATATAGCTGTGATCAATGTGGGAAGAGTTTTATTACATCTAGTCATCTGACTAGGCACCAGCGAGTACACACAGGAGAGAAACCATTCCACTGTTCAGATTGTGGAAAAAGGTTCTCAACTTCACAGATTTTGAAGATGCACCAGAAAACACACACAGGAGAGAAATCGTATAGCTGTGATCAATGTGGGAAGAGTTTTACTCAGTCAAGCTCCCTGAAATCTCACTGTAAACTACACACAGGAGAGAAACCTTTTATCTGTGATGAATGTGGGAAGAGATTTATTAATTCTAGCAATCTGACAGTACACAAGAGAAAACACACAGGAGAGAAACCATTTAGTTGTAATCAATGTGGGAAAAGTTTTATTACATCTAGCTATCTGAATATACACCAGCGGAGACACACAGGAGAGAAATTTCACCACTGTTCAGATTGTGGAAAAAGCTTTTCAACATCACATACTTTGAAGATGCACCAGAAAACACACACAGGAGAGAAATCTTATAGCTGTGATCAATGTGGGAAGAGTTTTACTCAGTCAAGCTCCCTGAGATCCCACCATAAACTACACACAGGAGAGAAACCTTATAGCTGTGATCAATGTGGGAAGAGTTTTACTACATCTAGCTATCTGACTATACACCAGCAGAGACACACAGGAGAGAAACCTTATAGTTGTGTTCAATGTGGGAAGAGATACTCTGATAAAAGTTACCTGATCAAACATCAGAAAATACATACATGAAGGAGTTGTTTCATGATATCAATGTAGAATGTTTTAACATTGTAGTTGGAGTATTTTAATCATGTCACAATGTAGAACCCTAAACGTTTGTCTCCTGTTTTATTGATTTCAACATGATATGGATAATAGCCTCAGGGGGAAAATCCAGGCTCTGAAATGAAAGAGTACTATTTATGTGATTTAACAAAAAGTGACTAACAAAAAAAACAGTTGTTACACTTACCACGTTGGTGACCCACTTGAATCAAAATGCAACACTTCAATATGTAGCTAGCTGTTTTCTACAAATTGTCCTCTAACCAGGGATGTACACATTACTCCCAGATTCCATGTGGTTTTTGAGCTGTTAGTTTTAACAGGATGTGCAACCTCATCTACCTCCTCTCGCGCATTTGATTTCCACATGATATCGATGAGTGATGACAAATAAGTGTTGTGTTCCTTTGTTTAGCGACACAAAATGTAGCTGACTGTCTTCTGCAGGTTGTGCTCTAACCAGTGAGGTAAAATATATCTCCCATTTCCATGTGTTTTTTTAGTTGTGTTAGTTTCAACAGCATGTACAACCTGATTTCCCCCCTAATCGATATCAGTGATTTATTGCTACTTGTCAAAACAACAGCGTTTCTGGTGCTTGTGCAGTTTATATGGAGCTTGTTTAAAAAATACAAGACGTTGAAAATAAGACTATGCCCAATATACGTTATTTTGTAGTTGAAAATGTTGTTTTGGGTCGTTTTTTTCAATGACTTTAAAACAACTTAATTTCAACGTACTTGCAGCCTATACACATGGACGCAGTATAATAAATTGGTCTATAATCAATTTTATTAACAATCCTACATCAGTCCAGTATTTCTTTACAACATTCAAATGCTAATTGTCTTTATTCCACTACTGAAGAAGCATGACTCAAATCACCTCATATTTCAAACATCCAGCCTGACAAAAGATGTTTTATTATTCCATGCCTCACCATTAAGTTAATTATTGCCAATACATATTAACAAAGGGGTGTACATTTGGTTTTGATATTTCATGTAACATTTAGTAATCATTATTTATGTAACCAACTGACAATTTTTGGGTACAATTATATTGACATTGTTGCCCTGCTTTTAGAATATCAGGGTTCATTCTCAGATGTGCCAACCCAAATGTACTAGAGCATGACATTGGGGACTGGGCCCCGATCCAACAACATGCCTATCTAGTGAACCCTGAAAAGAGAGAGAAGCTCCGCAGTGAGGTGGAAAGTTACTAAGGATATTGCAGGAGTTTCCTCTTGAAATCAGACATGTCTGTGGTAAGGACAACTTGGTTGCTGATTGTCTCTGGGGTTGGCAGTCAAAAAGATTTGTTTTGCATTTTGCTAGTGCGTTACCATGGATCACAATTTATTTTGACATGTTTTTCCGTGTTGGAGAGGAGTTTTATCTCTTCTTTTCTGTATTTTTTTTAAACCGCACTGTTGGTTAGGGGCTCGTAAGTATGCATTTCAATGTTAGGTCTACAGGTCTACACCTGTTGTATTCGGGGGCATGTGACTAATACAATAAAATTTGATTTGAGTGTATTTTTGGGCTCGTTCAAAGGGGAGTTCTAGAAGCTAGTGAGTTTTAGGATTCTATAGGAAGAAAAAGGAGAAACAAATAAAACTATTGTATATTATTATTTTGAAATACATGTTTTTAATTGTTGACAGCCAGTAGACGCCATGTTTATATTGTAGAAGGTGAAACATTGTAGTTGATTATAATGTGAAATGGAAGTTGTTTTCTGTTGTTGGTAAGGAAACTTGTCCAACAAAAATATGGGATATATTTGTTGTCTTAAGGGGGAAGGTGTTAGTCTTTGGTTTTTCCATTTATGTTTTGAGGTTGGACTTTAGCACGTGTACCCCGTTAGCACGTGTACCCCGTTAGCACGTAGGACGCACTGATTGGTGTCACCTCGTTAGTCAGTATGTGTTACACCTGTGCTGGCTTGTCCATCTCGTTAGTGGGAAGGTGTTTCACCTGAGCTGGTCCAGGTTCTATTTAAGAGTGTCTGGCCCAGTGCTCCAGTTGTCTTGATACATGTGGAGAGTCAACACCTTTAGTTGCTCTACCTTTTTGGTTTGCTTCCTGTCTTTAAGTTTGGTGTGGGTTTTTATTTTGTTTGCCTCTTCTTGGGCAGATTTAGTGGGTCTCATGGTGGGTGTCTTTTATGTCCCAGTTGTTGTTACTAGTCAACTTTCAGTGGACACCCCCATAGTGTCTTTCAGAACCCCTCCTAAAAAAAAAGCGTATATTTTGGGTTGGATGATGCATCCAATTAATATTGTAATCAATGGCTCAGTAGTCTTCTGTTTGTTGTGTACTAAATATTTCTGTTTATTTCCTGTGAAGCCATTGTGTTGCATCCATGTCTGAAATGTGCTGTATAAATAAAGCTTGATTTGATTTCAACAAATTAACCCAATGACTGACCAATCAACAGACTCCTGGTCCCTCTTAGTATGAAAAACAGTATCCAGCCTGCTGAAGGCGTGGTGGAGTGGTAAACACCACCCCCGGCTCTACCAGGGGCTTGAGGTGGTCTCCCACAGCTCTGATTATGTCATGTTCTGTGGCCTTGCTGTTCCATTTCTTGACTGCCCCTGCAACACAGAAACACATTTAGTCATATTATATAAAACATTCAAAGTAATGGATATGGAGCATCTATGGCCTCAGTTACACCTGGCACCTAAATGTGACTTCTGTCATCTTATCACTCCAAGCTGCATTAGGTCTGGATGCACAAAAGTCACAATGTGCTGCATTAGGTTTAGATCTGCCAGGATGGGCATTGTGTTCAGTCCCGTGTGGCTCAGTTGGTAGAGCATGGTGTTTGCAACGCCAGGGTTGTAGGTTCGATTCCCACGGGGCACCAGTACGGGGGAAAAAAATGTATGAAATGTATGCATTCACTACTGTAAGTCGCTCTGGATAAGAGCGTCTGCTAAATGACTAAAATGTAAAAAATGTGTTCAGAATTTGCGTCAGGCTACCGAATATACATAAGCAATGTAAAGAGATGGGGTGAATGAGTGGGGAAAAGTACATTTGACACAAATGACCTTCAAAATATCAAAGAACAAATGTGTGTGCCTGAGAGGAAATTAACTTTCATACAGCCAAAAGGGGTGAGAAATTACACCAATATCAGTGGACAATTTGCACTAATGTAAATAAACATAGATGATGGAACATATTCCCTTTAGCTGACGTGATGAACCACTAAGGGGACATAAATATTTACCATCTAAACCATGTGTGACCTCTCACCTCTCTGGCTGTAGAAGTGTTCTTCCTAACCAGTCCCTCAACAGCTCTCTGAATGAGCTCCACCCCCACTGGGTCTTCAGAGGAGAGGAAGGCTGAGGAGGGATGGAAGGATGAATGGATCAGTCAGTCAATAAAGTGTAGAGCTGCTGTCTGTCCTGTCTGACAAAATCACTATTTTAGTAGTTCATTAAAGTAAATAAGGCTTTATGACTGCTGAATACCAACTATCAATCACTTAGATCATGTATTTTCAGGTAGAAATACATCCTTGGGACGTCCCTATCCCATTGAAGTTGACATTTAAAAGGGTTAAGGTTAGGGGTTAGGGTTTAGGGTAGGGATGTCCCAAGGATCCCTGATTGCATTGACCATCGTGCATTCTTCTGTCTCTTTTACATAGCAGGTGTAAAAGAAACACAGACAAGACAAGTAGGCACGCAATGGACTATGGTCACTAGTTAATTACGTTTTATGCGCTAAACTATGTAGAATATTGGCCTGTTGGAAACTACAACTCTACTACCACACACAGTTCAGTCTGGATCTGATTTATCTCTAGAGAAACTACAACTCCCTACTACATCACACAGTTCAGTCTGGATCTGATTTATCTCTAGAGAATCTACAACTGTCTACTACATCACACAGTTCAGGCTGGATCTGATTTATCTCTGTGCATTGTTGTGAGGGAAAAATCTATGTTAACCTCTTTAAGTTTATGACTTCTAATGTGCTGAAGGATCTCTTTAAGGTTGAGAAGTTTGTGTGGGTGTGCAACCACACACCCTTGACAGACAGGCCAAAGGCGCTTGGCCCAATCCAGGGAACCGTTGATCTACTTCATAGGAACTGTGTCTAGAGTGATTTCCTGTTGTTTTGACACCTCACTAGAAAACTAGAATAACTAGCTGTTGCTACAGAACGAGACGACCAATTCACAGTTAGTCTGTGTCTCGTTCTCCACACACGTACACATACCAAGATCACGTGTTTTCTATATGCACAAGATAGTTTGACTATGTAAGGCTTCTGAACTCCTTGTGTCATCGAGCTCTCGGCCTTCCACCTCAGAGTGTAGGGCTGACCAGCTACATTATTGCAATTCTTATCAAATAAAGGTTGATTGTTTGAAGAAATGACAAAGTCTCTCCTTATTGGTTAGAATTTCAGTGATGGCTGGGCTATCTACTAGAATATTGCAAAATGTTCTTTCACCGAAAAGCTATTTTAAAATCGGACACCTCGATTGCACAACGGAGTTCTGTATCTATAATTTTTTTAATAATTGTTATGTTTTTTGTGAACATTTATCGTGAGTAATTTAGTAAATTCACCGGAAGTGTTCGGTGGGAATGCTAGTTCTGAACGTCACATGCTAATGTAAAAAGCTGGTTTTTGATACAAATATGAACTTGATTGAACAAAACATGCATGCATTGTATAACATAATGTCCTAGGCGTGTCATCTGATGAAGATCATCAAAGGTTAGTGCTGCATTTAGCTGTGGTTTTGTTTTTTGTGACATTATATGCTAGCTTGAAAAATGGGTGTCTGATTATTTCTGGCTGGGTACTCTGCTGACATAATCTAATGTTTTGTTTTCGCTGTAAAGCCTTTTTGAAATCGGACAGTGTGGTTAGATAAAGGAGAGTCTTGTCTTTAAAATGCTGTAAAATAGTCATATGTTTGAAAAAAATTTGTATTTTTGAGGAATTTGTAATTCGCGCCACGCCTATCATTGGATATTGGAGCAGGTGTTCCGCTAGCGGAACGTCTAGCTGTAAGAGGTTAAAGAACAACCAAGCATCCTATACTGATGGGATGAGGTCAATGTCCTTCCAGGATACCCGGGCCAGGTCGATTAGAAAGGCCTGCTCGCAGGAGCATTTAATAGGGATGAGGGGTGGTCATTTGACCGCGAACACATAATGGATGCAGGCAATGAGACAGTGATCACTGAGATTCTGATTGAAAACAGCAGAGGTGTATTTGGAGGGCAAGTTGGTCAGGATAATATCTATGAGGGTGCCCATGTTTACGGATTTAGGGTTGTACCTGGTGGGTTCCTTGATAATTTGTGTGAGATTGAGCGCATCTAGCTTGGATTGTAGGACGGCCGGGGTGTTAAGCATATCCCAGTTTAGGTCACCTAACAGAACGAACTCTGAATATAGATGGAGGGCAATCGATTCACATATGGTGTCCAGGGCACAGCTGGGAGCTGAGGGGGGTCTATAACAGGCGGCAACAGTGAGAGACTTATTTCTGGAGAGATTTATTTTTAAAATTAGAAGCTTGAACTGTTTGGGCATAGACCTGGAAAGCATGACAGAACTTTGCAAGCTAACTCCTCCCCCTTTGGCAGTTCTATCTTGACGGAAAATGTTGTTGTTGGGGATGGAAATTTCCGAATTTTTGGTGGCCTTCCAAAGCCAGGATTCAGACACGGCAAGGACATCAAGGTTGGCGGAGTGTGCTAAAGCAGTGAGTCAAACAAACTCAGGGAGGAGGCTTCTGATGTTAACATGCATGAAACCAAGGCTTTTACGGTTACAGAAGTCAACAAATGAGAGCACCTGGGGACACACAGGGCCTGGGTTAACCTCTACATCACCAGAGGAACAGAGGAGTAGGATGAGGGTACGGCTAAAGGCTATCAGAACTGGTCGTCTAGTGCATTGTGAACAGAGAATAAAAGGAGCAGATTTCTGGGCGTGGTAGGATAGATTCAAGGCATAACGTACAGACAGGGGTATGGTAGGGTGCGGGTACAGTGGAGGTAAACCTAGGCATTGAGTTACGATAAGAGAGGTTGCATCTCTGGAGGAGGTGGGACAAAAGAGTTCTCTGAGGCATGTTGAGTGGGACTAGGGGCTCCGCAGTAAAATAAAACAATGATAACTACCCTAAACAACAGTATACAAGGCATATTGACATTAGAGAGACATAAAGCAATCACAGGTGTTGATTGGGAGAGCTAGCTAAGACAACAACGGGTAAGACAACAGTTAATCAGCTAAGACAACAACAGGTAAAATGGCAATGAATGGGCAGAGAGGATCAGTTAACTACACACAGGGCCTGAGTTCGAGGCTGGGACCGACAGATAAACAAAATAAACAAAATGGAGACCCGTGATTAATGAACAGTCCAGCAGGCATCAGCTATGTAGCCAAGTGATCATAGGGTCCAGTGAACAGGAATATACAAAACAGGGAAGCCTTTAGGTAGTCATAAAAATACACTCAAACTTTTGCAGATGCACAATCGAGAGCATCCTGTCGGGCTGTATCACCGCCTGGTATGGCTGCTGCTCCGCCCATAACCGAAAGGCTCTCCAGAGGGTAGTGAGGTCTGCACCACGCATCACCATCACCAGAAACTTTAGGAGCATAACATCAGAATTTACAAAGGCAAGCAGCAGCGGGAGGAGTAGGCTAAAGAAGAGGTTTTTTTCTGATGTTAGGCTATCTTGTTTCAGAGGGGTGTCATCAATAGCCCATAATGACAAAGTGAAAACAGGTTTAAAAATAAAAAACGTATTTACTTAAGTTTTCAGACCTTTTGCTATAGACTCAAAATTGCTTTCAGGTGCATCTTGTTTCCATTAATCATCCTTGAGATGTATCTACAACTTGTTCGGAGTCCACCTGTGGTAAATTCAATTGATTGGATATGATTTGGAAGGCACACACCTGTCTATATAACGTCCCAGAGTTGACAGCGCATGTCAGAGTAAAAACCAAGCCATGAGGTCGAAGGAACTGTCCGTAGAGCTCCAGGACAAGCTTGTGTCGAGGCACAGATCTGGGGAAGGGTACCAAAAACAAATTCTGCAGCATTGAAGGTCCCCAAGAACACACTGGCCTCCATCATTCATAAATGGAATACTCTTCCAAGAGCTGGTCACCCGGCCAAACTGAGCGATTGGGGGAGAAGGGCCTCGGTCAGGGAGGTGACCAAAAACCTGATGGTCACTCTGACAGAGCTCCAGAGTTCCTCTGTGGAGATGGGAGAACCTTCCAGAAGGACAACCATCTCTGCAGCACTCCACCAATCAGGCCTTAATGTAGCAATGATTCAATTGTCAACATTTATTTCAATGGACAATTCAGTGAACTGTTCTGTGAAAGGTGTCAGCTAGAGATGACATGCAGGAGCTTGCAGGGATTTGTAGTCTTGCATGTCGTCTACTTTGATGCTAATTAGCATTTTAGAATCCGAGAGTAAAGAGAGACAAATATATTGATACAAGTGTTTGTATTTATTATGGATCCCCATTAGTTCATGCCAAGGCAGCAGCTACTCTTCCTGGGGTCCAGCTAAAATAAAGGCAGTTATACCATTTTAAAAACATTACAATACATTCACAACACACTGTGTGTCCTCAGTCACCTTGTCCTAGAGAGATTTACATGGTTATCAAAACGTCACACCACGGTGAGCCTAAACATATCACAGCCCTATGGTAAAAATGAATGGTGGAAAAACGATGTGAACCATTTCCCTGTTTGACCTGTAGTTGTTATGGATATTATGACTCTGCAGAGCCCCACAGTAGACGTGTCAAAATATGTTACATTGGTAAAGCACACTTTATTTAACCTCAATGTCATCTTGTTTTTACATGGCATTGTAGATTTTAGCAGTATATGGCATGTATTTTGGATGTTTTCAGTGTATTTTCAATGCTCTCAGACAATGGATTAATCGCAATAAAAAAACTTCCTATGACGTTTAATCTAGACTAGATCCCTCAATCACCTGAAGTCAGTTTTCACAAGTATTATTAAAGCGACTTCAAAATGCAGGTCTCTGTGTGCTTCTTAGGATGTTCAGGCAGGGGATTCACTTCTAACCGAAGTCTTGCAGGTGTTTACATGGTTTTACACATCTGCCAGGTCATCAAAAAATCTAATTTCAGTACGAGTGTATATATATATTATTTTTTTTGTTCCTTTACCCCTTATTCTCACCAATTTCATGATATCCAATTGCAACTCCCCTACGGACTCGGGGGAGAGGCGTAGGTCGAGTTCCATGTGTCCTCCGAAACATGACCCTGCCAAGCCGCACTGCACATCCTGACACACTGCTCGTTTAACCCGGAAGCCAGCCACACCAATGTGTCGGAGGAAACACTGTCCAGCTGGCGACCGAAGTCAGCGTGCATGCTGACCGCCACAGGAGTCACTAGAGCGCAATGGGAGAAGGACTCCCGACCGGCCAAACCCTCCCCTAACTTGGACGACGCTGGGCCAATTGTGCGGCGCCCTATGGGACTTCCGATCACAGCCGGTTGTGATACAGCCTGGATTAGAACCAGGGACTGTAGTGACGACTCTAGTGACGCCAATGACAAGCATACCCATAACATGATGCAGCCACCACCATGCTTGAAAATATGAAGAGTGGTAGTCAGTGATGTGTTGGATATGCCCTAAACATAACACTTTGTATTCAGGATTTAAAGGTAATTTCTTCAACACATTTTTTTTGCAGTATTACTTTTGTGCCTAATTGCAAACAGGATGCATGTTTTGGAATATTTTTATTTCTGTACAGGCTTCCTTCTTTTCACTCTGTCAATTAGGTTAATATTGTGGAGTAACTACAATGTTGTTGATCCATCCGCAGTTCTCTCATATCACAACCATTAAACACTGTAACTATTTTAAAGTCACCATTGGCCTCATGGTGAAATCCCTGAGCGGTTTCCTTCCTCTCCAGCAACTGAGTTAGGGACTGAGTATATTGATACACCATCTAAAGTGTAATTAATAACTTCACCATGCTCAAAGAGATATTCAATGTCTGCTTTTTTTTTTACCCATCTACCAATAGGTGCCCTTCTTTGCGAGGCGTTGGAAAACCTCCCTGGTCTTTGTGGTTGAATCTGTGTTTGAAATTCACTGCTCGACTGAGGGACAATACAGATAATTGTATGTGTGGGGTACAGAGAGGAGGTATTCATTCAAAAAGCATGTTAAACACTATTATTGCACACAGTGAGTCCATGCAATTTATTATGTGATTTGTTAAGCAAAATCTTTACTCCTGAACTTATTTAGGCTTTTAATTAAATTTGTAAACATTTCCAAAAACATAATTCCACTTTGACATTATGGGGTATTAAATCCATTTAACCCCAGTATCTCTACTTGCACATTCATCTTCTGCACACCCTACCATTCCAGTGTTTAATTGCTATATTGTAATTACTTCACCACCATGGCCTATTTATTGCCTAACCTCTCTTATCCTACCTCATTTGCACATGCTGTATATAGATTTTTCTACTGTATAATTGATTGTATGTTTGTTTATTCCATGTGTAACTCTGTGTTGTTGTATGTGTCGAACTGCTTTGCTTTATCTTGGCCAGGTCGCAGTTGCAAATGAGAACTTATTCTCAACTAGCCTACCTGGTTAAAGGTGAAATAAAAAATAAATAAAAATAAATTTTCAATTTAGGCTGTAACACAACGAAATGTGGGACAAGTCAAGGGGTGTGAATACTTTCTGAAGGCACTGTATATATTAAACTCCCCCCACCCAGCAATCTAATAGCATCAGTAAAATCTGTTGAAATAAAACCACAGATAAATATACCTAACATAGTACATCTATTAAACAATACATACATCAGAAATAGTTACACATTATAGAAATCCATTCATGGATGTACAGGTCTGTTGGAAAAACGTTCAGAAATGTCCACTGCTAATTTTTCCAGGTGTCCATAGCAGACACCCTGGCCCTATGAATCCTGTCCGTGGACAAATTCTCAGTCAAAAACACAAGTCAGAACACAGCCTCTCTATTCTCTCGTGTGATTTCAGGTCCTCTGACTGGGAAAATGTATTTTCACAATGAGAACAGTGGTATGTCTTCTCCTCCTGTGTATTAGTATGTTGGAAAGGCTTTTCTCCTGTGTGTATTCCCTCATGCTTTTTCAGACTCCATGACCACCTAAAACTCTTTTCACACTGGGAACATTGGAAGGGCTTTTCGCCTGTGTGTATTCTCTCATGCGTTTTCAGGCTCACTAACCACCTAAAACTGTTTCCACAGTGAGAACAGTGATAAGGCTTCTCTCCAGTGTGTATTCTCTCATGCTTTTTCAGGACCCATAACCACCTAAAACTCTTTCCACAGTGGGAACAGTGATAAGGCTTCTCTCCCGTGTGTGTTCTCTCATGCCCAACCAGGGCCCCTAACTGAGTAAAATTCTTCCCACAGTGGGAACAGTGGTAGGGCTTTTCTCCTGTATGTATTCTCTCATGCATTTTCAGGCTCCCTAACCACCTAAAACTCTTTCCACAGTGGGAGCAGTGGTGTTGGTTAGGTGTCTCTGGGTCTGTTTCCTCTGAGGAACTCTTCCCGCTGTCAGAGTCTGGTCTCTCTCCTGCCAAAGACAAACAGAGTATCTAGTTAAACAGAGACCTGAATGAAACCTGCATTAAATAAAATTGTTTTCCTATGAGGTTTAATCTAGACTAGATCCCTCAATAACCTGAGGTCAGTTTTCACAACATTAGATAATTAATAATAAACTTGGTGACGGTGAGATTTAAAAACAAATGATGTAGAGCTCCAAATCTAATTTCTCAGGGAATGTCATGTGTCAGGCTGAGCAGAGCTCTATAATAATAGATAATGTCATGTTTATAGGCTGATCAGAGCTCTATAATAATAGATAATGTCATGTTTATAGGCTGAACAGAGCTCTATAATAATAGATAATGTCATGTTTCAGGCTGAGCAGAGCTCTATAATAATAGATAATATCATGTTTATAGGCTGAGCAGAGCTCTATAATAATAGATAATGTCATGTTTATAGGCTGAGCAGAGCTCTATAATAATAGATAATGTCATGTTTATAGGCTGACCAGAGCTCAATAATAATAGATAATGTCATGTTTATAGGCTGAGCAGAGCTCTATAATAATAGATAATGTCATGTTTCAGGCTGAGCAGAGCTCTATAATAATAGATCATTTCATGTTTATAGGCTGAGCAGAGCTCTATAATAATAGATCATTTCATGTTTATAGGCTGAGCAGAGCTCTATAATAATAGATCATTTCATGTTTATAGGCTGAGCAGAGCTCTATAATAATATATATTACTATTCCAGGCTGCAGTTGATCCGTTGTTATTAACGTTTTGTTGGTGGCCCACTTCATCTCTAAAGTAATAATGGACATTACTATCTTCTCTAAATTATATATTTTTTGTTTAGCCACACCTATCCTTCAAAATTGGTACTTTGTTTTGAAGACTTACAAACTCAGACGTTTGCTAATATGTTCAGTCTCCCCAAAACCACTGTCCATTTCATGTCAATAATGCTTCTTATTTTATGTATTTCTCCAACATTATTTAGAAATCTGCGTTTTGCGAGTATACACACTCTACGCAAGGCCTACAATAGACACACGTCAAACGTTTCGTTTATAACTTGTTTGCCATTCTGTGAGACAATTAAGTTGTGATTTTGTGGTGGGAGGGACTCTGATGGTATACACATGTTACAGTTAAGCAATAAGACCAGAGGAAGTATGGTATATGGCCAAATAAAGGTAAAATAATTGTTTTAAATGACAAACATTACGACATGCAACAACAACCAAAGTGCTTCTTCATTCATTACTCTGGTAAAGACAGTTATGCCGTGCTCCACGTTGGATCCAACATCCCTAACAAATTGATGTTTATAATGTGTTATTGTCTGCTTGATTTACAGTAGGGTCTCGTTAGTCTGTTTGGACACAGAGATACTTAGCTCATAATGTGTAGAGAGCTGTTCCTTGATGGATAGGCTATTGTACAACACACATAGTCCTAGGTCTATGTTATTGTTAGGTGAAGTTATGGGTCCTACAGTAGGTCTATGTTGTTGCTAGGTGAAGTTATGGGTCCTACAGTAGGTCTATGTTGTTGCTAGGTGAAGTTATGGGTCCTACAGTACTGCCCTACCAAGCAAAAAGGCAGTAACTGCTAATTTGTTAAAAAATGAGTTAGTCATTTTTGCTGCATTAATCATGTGGACAAGTATCCTGCCTCTATTGTATTGTACAACACACACGTGCTCCAGTATGTCTGTAGTTATTGTGGTTCGGTGAAGTTATGGGTCCTACAGTAGGTCTATGTTATTGTTAGGTGAAGTTATGGGCCAATTTTGTTAAACACTTCATGTACAAACCCTCAGTTTCAGGCTGATGACAAAGCTAGCTAAAGAGCATTTTACTGGTTGAAGTGTTTTTTTTAAAGTATAAATCAGTTGATTTGCAACAATAAAACAAACATTTTATTAACCTGGACATTCAAACGAGCCTTACAATTATAATCCAAAAGTAATGTGAAATGCACTCATATGCAACCTGGAAATGGAGGCTATTTTTGCTGTCAGCCTATGAGAACTCCCCTGAGTTTTCCCCCACGGTGGTGAATTAGTGAATAGACACAGAGCTTAATGTGAGTTTCCTTGAGTAGCACTCCTGATCTTGCGCTGTAATATTCAGAATACATTGAAAAACAAAATCTTTACTCACCATTTTTGCTCCAAGCAGAAATACTACATCCATAACTAGTGGTTTCCTCATTACCAGATATACTACATCCATAACTAGTGGTTTCCTCATTACCAGATATACTACATCCATAACTAGTGGTTTCCTCATTACCAGATTTGCTACATCCATAACTAGTGGTTTCCTCATTACCAGATATACTACATCCATAACGAGCGGTTTCCTCATTAGCAGGGAGGCATTTCTGCAATCAAATTGTGTGTGCATCGCCCTCGTGCTGCAATTTTAGCAAACACAGAAAGGGGCAACATATGACTATTGTTTCTAACTTGACTGTTATAAGACAATTGTCAAATAATTTAACATTCATTAAAGACTTCAGTTGTTGTACAACATCGAACCCAGAATCTCTGGTCACACAGATAGACCACTGCTTCACCCGGGAGGCCTGATTTGTTCTTGTTTTTAATTGTTGACAGCCAGTAGATTATAACGTGAAATGGAAGTTGTTTTCTGTTGGTGGTGAGCAAACTTGTCCATCAAAAATGTAGGATATATTTGTTGTCTTAAAGGTGAAGGTTTTACAGGCTTTGGTTTTTCCATTTATGTTTTGAGGTTGGACTTTAGCACGTATAGCTCGTTAGCATGTAGGACGCACTGATTGGTGTCACCCCGTTAGTATGTGTTACACCTGTGCTGACTGGTTAGGAAGAACACTTTTACAGCCAGAGGTGAGAGGTCAAATGTTTTTTAGATGGTAAATATTTATGTCCCCTTAGCGGTTGATCACATAAGCAAAAGGGAATATGCTCCATCATCTATGTTTATTTACATTAGTGCAAATTGTCCACTGATATTGGTGTAATGTCTCACCCCTTTTGTGTGTGAAAGTTAATTTCCCCTCAGACACACACATTTGTTCTTTGTTATTATGAAGGTCATTTGTGTAGAAAGTACTTTTCCCCACTGATTCACCCCATCTCTTTACATTACTTATATTCGGTGGCCTGACTGCATCCAGACTATGTCAAAGGCCCATCCTGGTAGATCTGAAACTAATGCAGCTTGGAGTGATCTGATAAAAGAAGTCACTTTTAGGTGCCAGGTGTAACTGAGGCCATAGATGCTCCATATCCATTACTTTGAGTGTTTTATATAATATGACTAAATGTGTTTCTGTGTTGCAGGGGCATTCATCATTTTCAGCAAATGTACTGGGTTGGTTGAAAAGTGAAACAAAATTTACATACCATGCACTATTTTGACAGTGTAAAATATACTGAATGTATACTGTTTATCATACTAAGATGGACAAAGATACATGTTGCTTTTGCAAGGGTCTGTTGATTAATCAGTCATTGGGTCATTTGTTTTACAATATGTTAAAATCAAGCTTTATACAGCACATTTCAGATATGCAACACAATGGCTTCACCAACAAAAAATAAAAACATTGAAAATAAACATTTACTACACAAAAATAAGAGGATAAAAAAAACGAATAAGCATTCTAATTCATTTTAAGGAAATGCAATTGATTAAAATATTAACATTTGGATGGAACATCAAACCCAAAATATGAGCTTGCTTTACCACATTGTTTGTTGCTACTGTATGTAACAGTGTAGGTTCCGTCCCTCTCTTCGCCCCAACCCGGGCTCGAACCAGGGACCCTTGCACACATCAACAACTGACACCCCACGAAGCATCGTTACCCATCGCGCCACAAAAGCCGCGGCCCTTGCAACGCAAGGTGAAACCCTACTTCAAGTCTCAGAGCGAGTGACGTCACTGATTGAAATGCTATTAGCGCGCACCACCGCTAACTAACTAACCATTTCACATCGGTTACACTACGTTCCCCATCAAGAAAACCAGAAATGTCACTTAAATAGAAAAGGGAACAAACAAAGAGTCACTGACAACAACCACAACTAAACAGGTGGGATTTTAAGAGGGGTTCTGATAGACACTATGGGGGTGTCCACTGAAAGGTGACTAGTAACAACAACTGGGACCTAAAAGACACCCACCATGAGACCCACTAAATCTGCCCAAAAGAGGCAAACAAAATAAAAACCCACAACAAACTTAAAGACAGGAAGCAAACCAAAAAGGTGGAGCAACTAAAGGTGTTGACTCTCCACATGTATCAAGACAACTGGAGCACTGGGCCAGACACTCTTAAATAGAACCTGGACCAGCTCAGGTGAAACACCTTCCCACTAACGAGATGGACAAGCCAGCACAGGTGTAACACATACTGACTAACGAGGTGACACCAATCAGTGCGTCCTACGTGCTATAACGAGCTAGACGTGCTAACGAGCTAGACGTGCTAACGAGCTAGACGTGCTAAAGTCCAACCTCAAACCATAAAATGGAAAAACCAAAGACTAACACCTTAAAAGTTTGCTCACCATCAACAGAAAACAACTTCAATGCTTCACCCTCACCAATATGAACATGGTGTCTACTGGCTGTCAACAATTACAAACAAGAAAAAAACATTTTCCCCCACTAGCTTCTAGAACTCTCGTCTTCCTAAAACTCTCTAGCTTCTAGAACTCTCGTCCCCTTGGAACGAGTCCAAACAAAACTCATCTCCAAAACGGAAAAACGTGCAGTCAAAATCAATTGTGATCCATGGCAAATCACTGGCTAAACGCAAAACACAAAACATTTTGACTGCCCACCCTTGAGACAACCAAGTTGTCCTTACCACAGACATGTCGGAATTTTAGAGGAAACTCCTGCAATCAGACCGTAGTAACTTTCCACCTCACTGCGGAGCTTCTCTCTTTTCAGGGTTCACTAGATAGGCATGTTGTTGGATCGGAGCCCAGTCCCCAATGTCATGCTCTAGTACATTTGGGTTGGCACATGTGAGAATTAACCCTAATATTCTAAAAGCAGGGCAACAATGTCAATATAATTGTACCAAAAAATTGTCAGTTGGTTGCATGAATAATTTTCATTACTAAATGTTACATGAACAGAAAAAATGAAATATTTGGTTGCATCGTCTTATTTTCAATGGCTCTTCAATTACATTATGCTAGGTGGGATAGCCCCAATGTCAAAACACAGTTTTAAAGTATATATTGAAAACCTAAACATAAAATGTCCACAAACATCTGCCACAATAATCGTATTACTTGTAATTTTTAAAACCTTTTAAAATGCACAAGAACCAAAAATGCTGTTTTGACAAGTAGCAATAAAATACTGATATCGATTAGGAGGGAAATCAGGTTGTACATGCTGTTGAAGCTAACACAACTAAAAAACACATGGAAATGGGAGATATATTTTACCTCACTGGTTAGAGGACAACCTGCAGAAGACAGTCAGCTACATTTTGGAGTGATACATTTAAATGTAGGGGTCGCTAAACAAAGGAACACAACACTTATTTGTCATAACTCATCGATATCATGCTAAAATCCTTTGTGTGACAGAAGGGAGATGAGGTTGCATGTCCTGTTAAAACTAACAGCTCAAAAACCACACGGAATCTGCTAATAATGTGTACATCAATGGTTAGAGGACAATTTGTAGAAAACAGTTAGCTACATTTTGAAGTGTTGCATTTTGATTCAAGTGGGTCACCAAAGTGGTAAGTGTAACACAACTATTTTTGTGTTAGTCACTTTTTGTTAAATCACATAAATAGTACTCTTTCAATTCAGAGCCTGGATTTTTCCCAAGGCTAATATCCATATCACGCTGAAATCAATTGAATGGGGTATACGTTTAGGGTTCTACATCGTGAAATTCCTTAAAATACTCCTACTATGTTAAAACATTCTACATTGTGACATTATTTCATTGATATCATGAAACAACTCCTTAATGTATTTTCTGATGTTTAATCAGAGATCTTTTATCAGAGTATCTCTTGTCACACTGATCACACCTATAAGATTTCTCTCCTGTGTGTGTTCTCTGGTGTAGCGTCAGACTGCTAGATGCAGAAAAACTCTTCCCACATTGACCACAACTATAAGGTTTCTCTCCAGTGTGTGTTCTTTGGTGTAATGTCAGCTGGCCAGATTGACCAAAACTCTTCCCACATTGACCACAGCGATAAGATTTCTCTCCTGTGTGTGTTCCCTGGTGTTGAGTCAGATGGCAAGATCGACCAAAACTCTTGCCACATTGATCACAGCTATAGGGTTTCTCTCCTGTGTGTGTTCTCTGGTGTTGAGTCAGCTGGCCAGATTGACCAAAACTCTTCCCACATTGATCACAGCTATAAGATTTCTCTCCTGTGTGTATTCTCTGGTGTTGAGTCAGATGGCAAGATCGACCAAAACTCTTCCCACATTGATCACAGCTATAAGGTTTCTCTCCTGTGTGTGTTCTCTGGTGTAATGTCAGCTGGCCAGATTGAACAAAACTCTTCCCACATTGATCACAACTATAGGGTTTCTGTCCTGTATGTATTCTCTGGTGCACTGTCAGATCGCTAGATTGACCAAAACTCTTCCCACATTGACCACAGCTATAAGGTTTCTCTCCTGTGTGTGTTCTCTGGTGTAAAGTCAGAGAGCCAGATGTAGTAAATCTCTTCCCACATTGAGTACAGCTAAATGGTTTCTCTCCTGTGTGGATTCTTTGATGAATTTTAATGCCTGCTGAGGAGGTGAATCTCTTCCCACAGTCAAAGCAGCAGTGAGTTCTCTTCCCTGTGGATCTCTGCAGGTGTTTCTTGAGGTGTTCTGATTTGGAGGGACTCTTCTCTGCCTCTTCAGCATCATGAGGTTGTTGAGGCTCCCCAGAGGATCCACGATAGTCACGTCTCTCTCCTGTGTCAACAACAAAGTCAGACAGATGGTTAAAGGCCCACAACAGCGGAAATCCACTGTAAAAGGTAATGCCAACAGCGTAGCCATGATGTTGTACAACAATTGACGTCTGTAATGAATGTTAAAATTATTTGACAATTGTCTTAAAATGAACAAGAATAGTCATATTTTGTCTTGTTTTCACATTAGTAGTAACATCAATGATTGTAGGCTAGAAATAAGTTATTCATGTTGTTGAAACTCTAAGCAGTGTGCCAGACTGGCTCCAGGTCATCTTCAAGTCTCTGCTAGGTAAAGCCCGCCTTATCTCAGCTCGCTGGTCACCATAGCAGCACCCACCCGTAGCACGCGCTCCAGCAGGTATATCTCACTGGTTACCCCCAAAGCCAATTCTTATTTTGGCCGCCTTTCATTCCAGTTCTCTGCTGCCAATGACTGGAACGATCTGCAAAAATCACTGAAGCTGGAGACTCATATCTCCCTCACTAGCTTTAAGCACCAGCTGTCAGAGCAGCTCACAGATCACTGCACCTGTACATAGCCCATCTGTAAATAGCCCATCCAACTACCTCATCCCCATACTGTATTTATTCATCTTGCTCCTTTGCACCCCAGTATCTCTACTTGCACATTCATCTTCTGCACATCTACCATTCCAGTGTTTAATTGCTATAATGTAATTACTTAGCCACCATAGCCTATTTATTGCCTTACCTCCCTTATCCTACCTCATTTGCACACACTGTATATAGACTTTCTACTGTATTATTGACTGTATGTTTGTTTATTCCATGTGTAACTCTGTTGTTGTATGTGTCAAACTGCTATGCTTTATCTTGGCAGTTGCAAATGAGAACTTGTTCTCAAGTAGCCTACCTGGTTAAATAAAGGTGAAAGATTTTCTTCAAATCTGAAAACGTTGTGAAGCAACTAAAGCAGCTAAAGCTCCCAATTCCTGAAGAACATCGGTGATGTGTTGTACCCACAGCCACTATTAAAACCGTGGATTGATGGCAGCATTCGCGCAAAACTGAAAAGGGCGAACCACTGCTTTTAATCAGGGCAAGGCGACCGGAAACATGACCGAATACAAACAGTGTAGCTATTTCCTCAGCAAGGCAATCAAACAAGCTAAGGATCAGTATAGACACAAAGTAGAGACGCAATTCGCCGGCTTAGACACCAGAGGTATGTGACAGGGCCTACAGTCAATCACCGATTACAAAAGGAAAACCAGCCCCGTCGCGGACCCCGATGTCTTGCTCCCAGACAAACTAAACAACTTCTTTGCTCGCTTTGAGGACAATACACTGCCACAGACACGGCCCGCTACCAAAACCTGCGGACTCTCCTTCACTGCAGCCAACGTGAGTAAAACGTTTAAACAAGATAACTAGCGGTCGACCGATTAATCGGAATGGCCGATTAATTAGGGCCGATTTCAAATTTTCATAACAATCGGAAATAGGTATTTTTGGACGCCGATTTGGCCGATTTTAATTTTTAAATACATTTTTTACTTTTTTACTTTTTTTAGACCTTTATTTAACCTGTTAGGGCTAGGGGGCAGTATTTGCACGGCCGGATAAAAAACATACCCGATTTAAACTGGTTACTACTCTTGCCCAGAAACGAGAATATGCATATAATTAGTAGATTTGGATAGAAAACACTAAAGTTTCTAAAACTGTTTGAATGGTGTCTGTGTATAACAGAACTCATATGGCAGGCCAAAACCTGAGAAGATTCCATACAGGAAGTGCCCTGTCTGACAATTTGTTATCCTTCTGTTGCATCTCTATCAAAAATAAAGCATCTCTGCTGTAACATGACATTTTCTAAGGCTTCCATTGGCTCTCAGAAGGCGCCAGAAAGTGGAATGAGGTGTCTGCAGTCTCTGGGCGAAGTACAGCAGCTCTGTTTGTGAGTGGTCAGGCTGGGGACAGTGACACTGGAGATGCGCGCTCATGAGAATTCTCCATTTTTTTCTTTCAGACTTTGAATGAATACAACGTCGCCCGGTCGGAATATTATCGCTATTTTACGAGAAAAATAGCATAAAAATGTATTTTAAACAGCGTTTGACATGCTTCGAAGTACGGTAATGGAATATTTGGATTTTTTTTGTCACGAAATGCGCTCGCGCGTCACCGTTTGGATAGTTACCTGAACGCATGAACAAAACAGCGGTATTTGGATATAACTATGGATTATTTGGAACCAAAACAACATTTGTTGTTGAAGTAGAAGTCCTGGGAGTGCATTCTGACGAAGAACAGCAAAGGTAATCCGATTTTTCTTATAGTAAATCTGAGTTTGGTGAGGGCCAAACTTGGTGGGTGTCAAATTTGCTAGCCGTGATGGCCGGGCTATGTACTCAGAATATTGCTAAATGTGCTTTCGCCGAAAAGCTATTTTAAAATCTGACACCGCGATTGCATAAAGGAGTTCTGTATCTATAATTCTTAAAATAATTGTTATGTATTTTGTGAACGTTAATTGTGAGTAATTTAGTAAATTCACCGGAAGTTTGCAGTGGGTATGCTAGTTCTAAACATCACATGCTAATGTAAAAAGCTGGTTTTTGATATAAATATGAACTTGATTGAACAAAACATGCATGTATTGTGTAACACAATGTCCTAGGAGTGTCATCTGATGAAGATCATCAAAGGTTAGTGCTGCATTTAGCTGTGGTTTTGGTTTTTGTGACATATATGCTTGCTTTGAAAATGGCTGAGTGATTATTTTTGGCAGGGTACTCAAAACATGACATAATCTAATGTTTTGCTTTCGCTGTAAAGCCTTTTTGAAATCGGACAATGTGGTTAGATTAACGAGAGTCTTGTCTTTAAAATGGTGTAAAATAGTCATATGTTTGAGAAATTGAAGTTATAGCATTTATGAGGTATTTGTATTTCGCACCACGCGATTCCACTGGCTGTTGACTAGGGTGGGACATAGAAGTTAAATACAGAGGCACAAACTCTGCAGTTGTTTAACTGATGTGTGGTGTTAAAAGGGAAAGCGTCCCACCTTGCCCAGGGAGGTTAACTAGGCAAGTCAGTTAAGAACATATTCTTATTTTCAATGATGGCCTAGGAACGGTGGGTTAACTGCCTTGTTCAGCGGCAGAACGACAGATTTTTACCTTGTCAGCTCAGGGATTCAATCTTGCAACCTTACGGTAAACTAGTCCAACGCTCTAACCACCTGCTTTACATTGCACTCCACGAGGTTACGCGAATGCAGTAAGAAGCTAAGGTAAGTTGCTAGCTAGCATTAAACTTATCTTATAAAAAACAATCAATCAATCATAATCACTAGTTAACTACACATGGTTGATGATATTACTAGTTTATCTAGCCTGTCCTGCGTTGCATATAATCGCTTAGGTACATGTTGCTCCAACCATAAACATCAATGCCTTTCTTAAAATCAATACACAAGTATATATTTTTAAACCTGCATATTTAGTTAATATTGCCTGCTAACATTAATTTATTATAACTAGGGAAAATGTGTCACTTCTCTTGCAAACAGTGTCAGGGTATATGCAGCAGCTTGGGCCGCCTGGCTCGTTGTGAACAGTGAAGACTATTTCTTCCTAACAAAGACAGCCGACTTCGCCAAACGACTTCGTTGCACGACTGTACCTAACCATAAACATCAATGCCTTTCTTAAAATCAATACACAAGTATATATTTTTAAACCTGCATATTTAGCTAAAAGAAATCCAGGTTAGCAGGTTATATTAACCAGGTGAAATTGGGTCATTTTGCGTTCATTGCACGCAGTCAGGGTATATGCAACAGTTTGGGCCGCCTGGCTCGTTGCGAACTAATTTGCCAGAATTTTACGTAATTATGACATAACACTGAAGGTTGTGCAATGTAACAGGAATAACGTTTTGTTTTCGAGATGATAGTTTCTGGATTTTACCATATTAATGACCTAAGGCTCGTGTTTCTGTGTGTTATTATGTTATAATTAAGTCTATGATTTGATAGAGCAGTCTGACTGAGCGATGGTAGGCACCAGCAGGCTCGTAAGCGTTCATTCAAAATAGCACTTTTGTGCGTTTTGCCAGCAGCCCTTCGCAATGCATTGCGCTGTTTATGACTTCAAGCCTGTCAACTCCCAAGATTAGGCTGGTGTAACCGATATGAAATGGCTTGATAGTTGGCCGGGTGCGCGCTAATAGCGTTTCAAACGTCACTCGCTCTGAAACTTGGAGTAGTTTTTTCCCTTCCTCTACATGGGTAACGCTGCTTCGAGGGTGGCTGTTGTCGATGTGTTCCTCGTTCGAGCCCAGGTAGGAGCGAGGAGAGGGACGGAAGCTATATTGCTACATTGGCAATGCTAAAGTGCCTATAAGAACATCAAATGGTCAAATGTACACTGCTCAAAAAAACACTAAAATAACACATCCTAGATCTGAATGAATGAAATAATCTTATTAAATACTTTTTTCTTTACATAGTTGAATGTGCTGACAACAAAATCACACAAAAATAATCAATGGAAATCCAATTTATCAACCCATGGAGGTCTGGATTTGGAGACACTCAAAATTAAAGTGGAAAACCACACTACAGGCTGATCCTACTTTGATGTAATGTCCTTAAAACAAGTCAAAATGAGGCTCAGTAGTGTGTGTGGCCTCCACGTGCCTGTATGACCTCCCTACAACGCCTGGGCATGCTCCTGATGAGGTGGCGGATGGTCTCCTGAGGGATCTCCTCCCAGACCTGGACTAAAGCATCCGCCAACTCCTGGACAGTCTGTGGTGCAACGTGGCGTTGGTGGATGGAGCGAGACATGATGTCCCAGATGTGCTCAATTGGATTCAGGTCTGGGGAACGGGCGGGTCAATCCATAGCATCAATGCCTTCCTCTTGCAGGAACTGCTGACACACTCCAGCCACATGAGGTCTAGCATTGTCTTGCATTAGGAGGAACCCAGGGCCAACCGCACCAACATATGGTCTCACAAGGGGTCTGAGGATCTCATCTCGGTACCTAATGGCAGTCAGGCTACCTCTGGCGAGCACATGGAGGGCTGTGCGGCCCCCCCAAAGAAATGCCACCCCACACCATGACTGACCCACCGCCAAACCGGTCATGCTGGAGGATGTTGCAGGCAGCAGAACATTCTATACGGCGTCTCCAGACTCTGTCACGTCTGTCACATGTGCTTAGTGTGAACCTGCTTTCATCTGTGAAGAGCACAGGGCGCCAGTGGCGAATTTGCCAATCTTGGTGTTCTCTAGCAAATGCCAAACGTCCTGCACGGTGTTGGGCTGTAAGCACAACCCCTACCTGTGGACGTCGGGCCCTCATACCACCCTCATGGAGTCTGTTTCTGACCGTTTGAGCAGACACATGCACATTTGTGGCCTGCTGGAGGTCATTTTGCAGGGCTCTGGCAGTGCTCCTCCTGCTCCTCCTTGCACAAAGGCGGAGGTAGCGGTCCTGCTGCTGGGTTGTTGCCCTCCTACGGCCTCCTCCACGTCTCCTGATGTACTGGCCTGTCTCCTGGTAGCGCCTCCATGCTCTGGACACTACGCTGACAGACACAGCAAACCTTCTTGCCACAGCTCGCATTGATGTGCCATCCTGAATGAGCTGCACTACCTGAGCCACTTGTGTGGGTTGTAGACTCCGTCTCATGCTACCACTAGAGTGAAAGCACCGCCAGCATTCAAAAGTGACCAAAACGTCAGCCAGGAAGCATAGGAACTGAGAAGTGGTCTGTGGTCACCACCTGCAGAACCACTCCTTTATTGGGGGTGCCTTGCTAATTGCCTATCATTTCCACCTGTTGTCTATTCCATTTGCACAACAGCATGTGAAATTTATTGTCAATCAGTGTTGCTTCCTAAGTGGACAGTTTGATTTCACAGAAGTGTAATTGACTTGGAGTTACATTGTGTTGTTTAAGTGTTCCCTTTATTTTTTTGAGCAGTGTATATGAAATACAAATCGTATAGAGAGAAATAGTCCTATATTAACTACAACCTAAAACATCTTACCTGGGAATATTGAAGACTCATGTTAAAAGGAACCAACAGCTTTCATTTGTTCTGAGCAAGGAACTTAAACGTTAGCTTTTTTACATCGCACATATTGCACTTTTACTTTCTTCTCCAACACTTTGTTTTTGCATTATTTAAACCAAATTGAACATGTTTCATTATTTATTTGAGGCTAAATTGATTTTATTGAGGTATTATATTAAGTTAAAATAAGTGTTCATTCAGTATTGTGGTAATTGTCATTATTACAAATAAATAAATTAAATACATTTTAAAAAACGGGCGATTAATTGGTATCGGCCTTTTTTTGGTCCTCCAATAATCGGTATCGGCGTTAAAATCATAATCGGTCGACCTCTAGTGTTAACCCTCGCAAGGCTGCCGGCCCAGACGGCATCCCTAGCTGCGTCCTCAGAGCATGTGCAGACTAGCTGGCTGGCGTGTTTACAGACATATTCAATCAATCCCTATCCCAGTCTGCTGTTCCCACATGCTTCAAGAGGGCCACCATTGTTCCTGTTCCCAAGAAAGCTAAGGTAACTGAGCTAAACGACAATAGCCCCGTAGCACTCACTTCCGGCATCATGAAGTGCTTTGAGAGACTAGTCAAGGATCATATCACCTCCACCCTACCTGACACCCTAGACCCACTCCAATTTGCTTACCGCCCCAATAGGTCCACAGACGATGCAATTGCAATCACACTGCCCTAACCCATCTGGACAAGAGGAATACCTATCTAAGTATGCTGGTAATCGACTACAGCTCAGTATTTAACACCATAGTGCCCTCCAAACTCGTCATTAAGCTCGAGACCCTGGGTCTCAACACCGCCCTATGCAACTGGGTCCTGGACTTTCTGACGGGCCACCCCCAAGTGTTGAGGGTAGGAAACAACATCTCCACCCCGCTGATCCTCAACACTGTGGTTCACCCCGCTATCATCCAGAAGGCGTGGTCAGGACAGGTGCATCAAAGCTGGGACCGAGAGACTGAAAAACAGCTTCTGTCTCAAGGCCATCAGACTGTTAAACAGCCATCACTAACATTGAGTGGCTACTGCCATCATACTGACTCAAATCTCTAGCCACTTTAATAATTAAAAATTGGATGTGATAAATGTATCACTTGTCACTTTAAACAATGCCAATTTATATAATTATATAATACCCTACATTACTCACCTAATATGTATATACTGTACTCTATACCATCTGCTGCATCTTGCCTATGCCGTTCGGGCATCACTCATTCATATATTTGTATGTACATATTCTTATTCATTCCTTTACACTTGTGTGTATTAGGTAGTTGTTGTGAAATTGTTAGATTACTTGTTAGATATTACTGCATGGTCGGAACTACAAGCACAAGCATGTCTCTACACTCGCATTAACATCTGCTAGCCATGTGTATGTGACCAATAACATTTTATTTTATTTGGTACAACTCAGACGAGTGCTCTGAAATCAGAGTAGATAGCCAGAGCGAATTTCTGAAAGCACCCGAATGTCCATTGAGAAAGCACGACTATACCATTTAGCTAAGCTAAGAATGACGGGAATAATCAAGTCAATAAACGTTGGGTAGTTAGTTAGATAGAATAAAGTAAATATAAAATGCTAACACATTGTCAGCCAAAATAACGTGTAAGGTAACTTATTTGAAAAGGCATTACTTTATTACATTGCTCAACCTTTTCTTAACATTTGTCATGATTAGTTAAAACAATGAATTTGTATCGGCTCTCGTTGGACTTGGGCTGAATATTTTCCGCCATTTTCTTCAAATCTGAAAACGATGTGAAGCCACGCCCATTTCCTGAAGAATTGCATTATAGGCCCTAACGTACTGCGTGTTTACGTCATATTTTGGTGAATTTAGTTAGACATCCGGGAACTTTTGGCATACTAATTATATCATACTATGAGCAATAGGCATACTATATACTCAATTAACATCACAAATAGTACGGTTAGTATGAGTATTCTAACACAGCTAATGACTTATCAACAGCTCTAACAATTTGACCCCCACAGGAAATCTACACTGGCAGTTATAGAAAGACCCATTTACTATATAACCATTGATTCTTGAAGAATATAACTTATAAATGCCTCAAATTTTTAAACTGTATTACCCCATCAGAAACCAAAACATAAGCTTGAAAACTGTTTGTAAACAACCACTGTATAGCCTTGACATCTTGTTTAAAATGATAATTGTGACCTTATGGATGGCCAGTCCTTGTATTCATAGTGAGGTGAATTCAGGGGGGTAGTCCTGAGCTGGACTCAAACCTGGGTCCAGCAACTGTCAAGCCAACACCTTATAACTGTTACACCAAGATGTCTGAACTTCTTGACGAGGTCGCTAGGTTTTGGGTTACGGTTGCTACAATAGCTTTCTCTATGAATTTGAGTGGTTACATTTCTCCAGCGCCCATTTCTCAGCTGTTTACCAAACCAAGTCTCAGGGCTGACAATTTTTTGCTATTTAAATCCAAGGTTACCCCTATAAAATAGCCGCACATCTATCAACCAATCTGCAGTTCAAACAATAACAAAGCTGTAATTCCACCACTAGTTTGGTTATAAGATGATGATGGGGCTGGAGAAATGAAACTACTTTCAAATTCATAGATGGACCTACGGATGCAAGCACTGACCATCCATGATATCAACATAGTTTTAACCATGTTGAGTGTTTACAGTGTTTGTTTATCATTTAAAATGTTTCTAAATATTGGAGTATAAAAAGCTTATTTGGGGTTCAACAGTTGAACTAAGCTCATGAGGCATGTGTTATATTCTTCAAGAATCAATGGTTATAAATAATTAAAGTCTAAATATGGATGTAGATATTGCATATTTCCCCTTTGACACCACACATCAGTTCAACAACTGCAGAGTTTGTGCCTCTGTTTTTAAGACAGTACTTACTAGTGTTAATCAGGGCCCGTTCATCGTTAGAACCATTGGATGCCTTAAGATGCCTTTGGGAAATCGAGCCCAGATATCCCGTTTCATCCTCGTCTTCTTCCAATGTGACAGTCATCTCCCCCTCCTCCTCTTTCACCCCAAAAACAGCAGCCTCCTCTTTCACTTCCTCTTCTTTTACTGTAACATCATCCTCCTCTTTCACTCTGAACGTCTCTTCCTCTTGTTTAACTGAAACGTCTTTCTCTTCTTCTTTCACTGTAACAGCCTCACCCTTTACTTGTTTTTGTATTGTGACATCCTCTTCCTCCTCTTTCACGACAACGTTCAGCCACAGACCCTCTTTCTCCGTCAAGCAGACATCTTCTTTAGCAGGAGGAGAGTAGCTTAGTGAACTCATGGTCGGGAATGCTAGTTATGCTATGCTAATGCTAACGTAACCAGCCCGCTAGCTGAATAATAACAACAACACCGTAAATATGAAATTATATCGGATAACTAACTAGACGACAAAAGTGGGTTAAAAACACAGTGGCTAATATACACTAAAGCGTCTAAAGAGCTTTATTGGTTCGGCTATTTTGTCTAGCAAGCTACCAAGGTGGCTGATTAACTGTTGCTGCTGTTGAAAGAAGCGTTCCGTCCACTACATTACACGTCACACTAACAGCATCGCCTTAAAGCCCCACATGATGTATTGTTACACCATGTAGGAGCAGTATAGACCTAGTCTGTTCATTATATACATCTACATGATGTATTGTTACACCATGTAGGAGCAGTATAGACCATGTCTGTTCATTATATACATCTCAATGATGTATTGTTACACCACGTAGGAGCAGTATAGACCTAGTCTGTTCATTATATACATCTACATGATGTATTGTTACACCATGTAGGAGCAGTATAAACCTACAGTAGCTGGCTACTTATTTAGATGTTGTTTGACTGAATGTGCTGTAGTAAAAAAATAAAAATATTCGCAATAATCAATCAACACATTTCTGTCTTTGTATGTCTCAATATAATAGTATTATTTAATGAAATCCATTTTTAAATAATCTTTGTCTGAAAATAAAATATGATCATCAACTGCGTTTCCCTCCAGTCAGCAGACGGCGATGTGCGTCTTTCAGGCGATGCTGCAGCGTGACGTATAATCTAGTGGACGGTTCTTCATAAACAGCTCGTCAACCACCTCGGTAGCTTGCTAGCCAACATAGCCGAAAGATTCAAGCTATTTATACGCTTTCGGTCTATATTAGCTACTGTGTTTTAGACACACGTCTGTCGTATCTACTTGTTAACCTATTTAATTTAATATTACGTTATTTTTTATAAGTCAGCTATAGTAGCTGGCTGGTTAAGTTAGCACTAGCCTGATCGCTAATGATAGCTAGCTAGCTAACATCCCCGAACATGAGCTCCCTAAACTACTCCCGTCCTGTTAAAGACGAGGAGGTCTGCTGGATGGAGAAAGAAGCTCTGGGGCTGAACATTGTCGTGAAAGAGGAGAAGGAAGAGGAGGATGTCACAGTAAAACAAGAAGTAGAGGGTGAGGCTGTTACAGTGAAAGAAGAGGAAGACGTGTTCAGAGTGAAAGAGGTGGATGTTACAGTGAAAGAAGAGGAGGAAGAGAAAGAGGAGGATGCAGTGTTTGGAGTGAAGAAGGAAGGGGAGATTACTGTCACATTGAAAGATGAAGAGGAGGAGATAGGAGAACTGATTAACACCAGTAAGTACCACCTTCAATTTGTTTTTAACTTTGGATATTCGGAGTTGGCTCGTCAATACCTCTACAACGGAGGGCCCTGGGATGATAACTGATATGTCTAGAATCAGACGACGTAGAGAACATGCTACCCCTTGTTTTCTCCGTTCCGTTTCCAAAAAGTGACTTAACATATATATTTGAGAAGGGTCTATCTGCTGACCGCAGACTGGGGGGCACGGCATGTAGTGATTTTAATGTAGTGATGTTTTACTACACACCGTGCCCCCCAATAGTGCCATGTGAGAGTTGGGTTGGCTACACCAAAGATTATGGATATACTGACAAGATGTCTCTCCGTCCTAACAAGGGAGTCGTTGTCCACAAAGCGGCACTGTGGGTTGTCTCGCTCCCGCCTATCCTGTCTTTGGATTGGTGGATACATCTTATTATTGTAATCTATTGTTTATATTCTATGAGGGTTGTTGACGTCAACCGCCTGTATTCAATGGAGAGAGATGCTAAGCTACTAGCATGAATATGCATAGCGATCTGGAGACAACTCCTATAGTGTTTTTAATCAAAGTTGTCCGTATGTCACGTGTCCACATAACTTAAGAATTACGAAACTTCTGTTAGATCAAGTAAACCTCATGTAGCAAATAAGCCATTCATTTTGTTGTTGACCAAATTCAACATTTTCCACACTGCATTGATAATTGTTTGCTTTTGGATACAACCTACTGTAACCTACTGGCATGACCTAAAGAGATACAACCTACTGTAGTTTACTGGCATGACCTAGAAAGTTACAACCTACTGTAGTCTACTGGCATGACTTAGAGAGTTACAACCTACTGTAACCTACTGGCATGACCTAGAGAGATACAACCTACTGTAGTCTACTAGCATGACTTAGAGAGATACAACCTACTGTAGTCTACTAGCATGACTTAGAGAGTTACAACCTACTGTAACCTACTGGCATGACCTAGAGAGTTACAACCTACTGTAGCCTACTGGCATGACCTAGAGAGATACAACCTACTGTAACCTACTGGCATGACCTAGAGAGATACAACCTACTGTAACCTACTGGCATGACCTACAGAGATACAACCACTGGTATGCAAGCATTTCTAAACTTTTTTTCTCTCACTTTTATGGGGTATTGTGATGTCATTATGAGGTATTGTCTGAAGATTGATCATAAAAAATATATATAATAATAATAAACAAATTTAAAAAAAAAAGTTGTTACATTTACGTCATTTAGCAGACGCTCTCATCCAGAGCGACTTACAAATTGGTGCATTCACCTTATGATATCCAGTGGAACAACCACTTTACAATAGTGCATCTAAATATTTTAGGGGGGGGGGGGGTTAGAAGGATTACTTTATCCTATCCCAGGTATTCCTTAAAGAGGTGGGGTTTCAGGTGTCTCCGGAAGGTGGTGATTGACTCCGCTGTCCTGGCGTCGTGAGGGAGCTTGTTCCACCATAGGGGTGCCAGAGCAGCGAACAGTTTTGACTGGGCTGAGCGGGAACTGTGCTTCCTCAGAGGTAGGGGGGCCAGCAGGCCAGAGGTGGATGAGCGCAGTGCCCTCGTTTGGGTGTAGGGACTGATCAGAGCCTGAAGGTACGGAGGTGCCGTTCCCCTCACGGCTCCGTAGGCAAGCACCATGGTCTTGTAGCGGATGCGAGCTTCAACTGGAAGCCAGTGGAGAGAGCGGGGTGACGTGAGAGAACTTGGGAAGGTTGAACACCAGACGGGCTGCGGCATCCTGGATGAGTTGTAGGGGTTTAATGGCACAGGCAGGGAGCCCAGCCAACAGCGAGTTGCAGTAATCCAGACGGGAGATGACAAGTGCCTGGATTAGGACCTGCGCCGCTTCCTGTGTGAGGCAGGGTCGTAGTCTGCGAATGTTATAGAGCATGAACCTACAGGATCGGGTCACCGCCTTGATGTTAGTGGAGAACGACAGGGTGTTGTCCAGGGTCACGCCAAGGTTCTTAGCACTCTGGGAGGAGGACACAATGGAGTTGTCAATCGTGACGGCGAGATCATGGAACGGGCAGTCCTTCCCCGGGAGGAAAAGCAGCTCCGTCTTGCCGAGGTTCAGCTTGAGGTGGTGATCCGTCATCCACACTGATATGTCTGCCAGACATGCAGAGATGCGATTCGCCACCTGGTTATCAGAAGGGGGAAAGGAGAAGATTAATTGTATGTCGTCTGCATAGCAATGATAGGAGAGACCATGTGAGGATATGACAGAGCCAAGTGACTTGGTGTATAGTGAGAATAGGAGAGGGCCTAGAACAGAGCTTTGGGGGACACCAGTAGTGAGAGCACGTGGTGCGGAGACAGATTCTCGCCACGCCACCTGGTAGGAGCGACCTGTCAGGTAGGACGCAATCCAAGCGTGGGCCGCGCCGGAGATGCCCAACTCGGAGAGGGTGGAGAGGAGGATCTGGTGGTTCACAGTATCAAATGCAGCAGATAGGTCTAGAAGGATGAGAGCAGAGGAGAGAGAGTTAGCTTTAGCAGTGCGGAGAGCCTCCGTGACACAGAGAAGAGCAGTCTCAGTTGAATGACCAGTCTTGAAACCTGACTGATTTGGATCAAGAAGGTCATTCTGAGAGAGATAGCAAGAGAGCTGGCCAAGGACGGCACGTTCAAGAGTTTTGGAGAGAAAAGAAAGAAGGGATACTGGTCTGTAGTTGTTGACATCGGAGGGATCGAGTGTAGGTTTTTTCAGAAGGGGTGCAACTCTCGCTCTCTTGAAGACGGAAGGGACGTAGCCAGCGGTCAAGGATGAGTTGATGAGCGGGGTGAGGTAAGGGAGAAGGTCTCCGGAAATGGTCTGGAGAAGAGAGGAGGGGATAGGTTCAAGCGGGCAGGTTGTTGGGCGGCCGGCCGTCACAAGACACTTACCACGTTGGTGACCCACTGGAATCAAAATGCACCACTTCAAAATGTAGCTTGCTGTTTTCTACAAATTGTCCTCTAACCAGTGATGTACACATTATTCCCAGATTCTGTGTGGTTTTTAGCTGTTACATTTAACAGGACGTGCATCCTCATCTTCCTCCTCTCGCACAATTGATTTCAACATGATATCGATGAGTTATGACAAATAAGTGTTGTGTTCCTTTGTTTAGTGACCCCTAAATTGAAATGCATCACTCCAAAATGTAGCTGACTGTCTTCTGCAGGTTGTCCTCTAACCAGTGAGTTAAAAAATATCTCCCATTTCCATGTGTTTATTAGGTTGTGTTAGTTTCAACAGCATGTACAACCTGATTTCCCCCCCTAATCAATATCAGTGATTTATTGCTACTTGTCAAAACAACAGCGTTTTTGGTGCTTGTGCAGTTTATAATGTGCTTGTATAAGTAAATACAAGTAATACGATTATTGTGGTAGATGTTTGTGTAGATAGTACATTTTATGTTTAGGTTTTCAATTTATCACAAACTTTTTCTGCATTTGGACTATTGATTTGGACACGTTAACTGTGACATTGGGGATCTCACCTAGCAAATGTCATTGAAAATAAGACTTTGCCTGACATACAATATAAGTTTGGTTTTAGTTGAAAGTGAAAGTTGAAAAGAAAACAATTGAATTTCAACATACTTGCAGGCTATACACATGGTCACAGTGTAATAAATTGGTCTATAATCAATTTTATGAACAATCCTACATCACTCCAGTATTTATTTACACCATTCAAGTGCTAAATGTCTTTATTCCACTCCTGAAGAAGCATGACTCAAATCACCTCATATTTCAAACATTCAGCCTGACAAAAGATACATATTTTATTATTCCATGCCTCACCATTAAGTGAATTATTGCTAATGCATATTAACAAAGGGGTGTACATTTGGTTTTGATATTTCATGTTTAATATTCATGTAAGATTTAGTAATCATAATTATTTATGCAACCAACTGACAATTTTTGGGTACAATTATATTGACATTGTTGCCCTGCTTTTAGAATATCAGGGTTCATTCTCAGATGTGCCAACCCAAATGTACTAGAGCATGACATTGGGGACTGGTCCCGATCCAACAACATGCCTATCGAGTGAACCCTGAGAAGAGAGAGAAGCTCTGCAGTGAGGTGGAAAGTTACTATGGACATTGCAGGAGTTTCCTCTTGAAATCAGACATGTCTGTGGTAAGGACAACTTGGTTGCTGATTGTCTCAAGGGTGGGCAGTCAAATAGTTTTGTGTTTAGCCAGTGCGTTACCATGGATCACAATTTATTTTGACTGCACGTATTGGAGATGAGTTTTGTTTGGGCTCGTTCCAAGGGCACAAGAGTTCTAGAAGCTAGTGAGTTAGGATTCTATAGTAAGAAGAGAAAATGGAAAAAATAATATTTAAATTGTATATTATTATTTAGAAATAAGTGTGTTTTTCTTGTTTTTAATTGTTGTCAGGAGGTGAAGCATTTTAGTTGATTTTAATATGAAATGGAAGTTGTTTTCTGTTGGTGGTGAGCAAACTTGTCCAACAAAAATATAGGATATATTTGTTGTCTTAAGGGGGAAGGTGTTACAGGCTTTGGTTTTTCCATTTATGTTTTGAGGTGGTACTTTAGCACGTATAGCACGTTAGCACGTATAGCTCGTTAGCACTGTGAGGGAAATTTCTTTAAGCCGAGGCATTGGGCTTGAGATAGGTTCTTTACCAAACTCCTATAACATAGAAAAGTGTGTTGATAGAGGCCTGTTCTAACTGTTCTGGGTGTGTAGAATGAACCCATGATGTTCGGACTGTCTGTAACTCCCTCCAGTAACCACGAGCACAACCGTTCCTTGATTTTAACTGCCGGCTTTATTCTGTAGTTTAGTCAGAATTATCACCATCCATGAGAACTATAAAGTAAATGAAAATACAGTTTAAGCACACTCTTACACCTTCTTGTCATTTGAGTGACTTATTAGCTTGGTATAACTCTGAAGTGCTTACATACATAAACAGTTTAGCCGGAGCTATAACAGTATCAGATTGAACACACGAATAAAGGAAAAAATACCTCATTGGCAGCTTATTACAGAAGGGAGGAAATCAAACCTCACACTTATTATTCCTGGCATGAATTCACGCTTCATCCTAACATACACATATCAACCTTTACAAACTACACCCGGTAACATGAAAACGTAGCTAACACCGCGCGGGAATGCCTTCACCCCCAAAGATGTGTTGCTACGATAATGATCCCCGTTACAACAGTTATTAGCCACGTAGTTCCACCTGTCTTATCATTTCCTCCGCATAGCGAACACGTAAACAATTCAAACAAAAAAACAACGACACAGACTTACAGATTAATTGTCAGTTACACTCCCACCAATCACCTGTGATTTCTGTGAAAGGGGTCTGCAGGGTTTTTTGATCGGCTTCCAGGAGGGTGACTGTCTTATGGATGGGCCTCTCCAGATAGGTGGGTTTGGTGATGCGTTTACCTCTCTCATCCAGGAATGGACTCAATTTATGCAACTTGCTTGCTTTATCTTTGGTCTTGATGTCTTTCTGGTGCCTAAGGTTGTGTATCTCATGGGAGAAGACTGCTTCTTGAACCATCCTTATAATGGTGAGCTCTGCCCCTCTCCTATCTTCTATGCTTGTAGCTTCACTGGACCTCAATTTTAAGCCTATGGCTTTCTTGACACGTCGTTTGAGCCTGGCAATAGCTTTTACCACTCTTGCCCAGTCTGAGAACTTGTGAAGGTGATCTAGTAACGATCTTTCTTCCTTTGCCTGGGTATCATGGACCAGGGATTTCTGCAGCTCTGGGTCATTGTCTGAGAACTCTCCCCCCTTGACTTGTCCTTTGGGAAGTTCTTCTTGCCAAAGAAAGTCTGGACCTGTGAACCAGTTGGAAGCCATGAGCTGTTCTGATGTGTGACCTCTGGAAGCATGATCCGCAGGATTCTCTTCAGAGGTCACATATCTCCATTGTTCGGGATCTGTGCTTTGCTTAATGCGTTGGATACGGTTAGCTACAAAGACATGGAATCTTCTGGCTTCATTGTTGATGTAGCCAATAACTACTTTCAAGTCTGTCCAGAAGTATTCCTGTAGACCTTGTATATCTAGCTTCCTTTTGAGCATGTCACTTGTTCGAACAGCTACCACCGCTGCTGAAAGTTCCAGTCGTGGTATGGTCGTAATCTTGGAAGGGGCGACTCTCGACTTTCCCATAACTAGGGAGCAATGAACTACTCCTGCTGTGCTGATTGTTCTGTGATATGAGCACTCTCCATAACCTGAGGTACTAGCGTCGGAGAAGTGATGGAGCTCATAACTCTGCACTTCCTTGAAACTTGATGGCAAGTAGCCTCGTTGGATCCTTACTTCCGACAAGTTTTGTAGACCTTGGAGCCAGAATTCCCACTAGAAACGTAGGTCATCTGGAATGGGGTCATCCCAGTCGATCTTGTCACGACACATCTGCTGCAAGATCTGCTTCCCTGCCAGGACAAAGGGTGCCACAAACCCAAGCGGATCATATACAGAGGCTACTGTAGACAACACTCCTCTTCTTGTGAGTGGGCGTTCCTTGACAACTACCCTAAACTGGAACTCGTCTGATGCGACACACCACAGTACACCAAGCGCACTCTCCATGTGTGGTTCACCCAGAGCCATATCCAGGTCTTTGGCACCCTCAGCACATTCTTCCTTGGGAATTGTGGCTATAACTTCCTTGCTGTTAGAGATAAACTTGTGCAACCGAAGTCTGCCGATGCTGCAAAGCTCTCTTGCTTCTTTCACCAGCTGGGTCGCTTCAGACGATACGCTTGTCAACCCATCATCAACATAAAACTTCCTTTCTATGAACTGGATAGACTTCTCGCTGAAGCTTCCTCGTCCTTCGGCAGCGAGATGTTTGAGACCATAGTTGGTGCAACCAGGAGATGAAGCTGCGCCGAACAAGTGGACCTTCATACGATACACTGAGGGTTGAGAGACTAGATCTCCGTTCTCCCCCTAAAGGAACCGCAGATAATCTTGGTCTTCTGCTTTCACATGAAACTGGTGGAACATGCGCTCTACATCACACATGATTGCAACTGGACCCTTACGAAAACGACAAAGGACACCCAGCAATGTGTTTGTCAACTCTGGACCGGTGAGGAGATGGTCATTCAAGGACGTCTCTCGAAACTTAGCTGAGCAGTCAAATACGACTCGTATCTTCCCAGGCTTTTGTGGGTGATAAACCCCATGATGTGGGATGTACCATGCTGGATGTTTGTTAATTTCTTCCTTGGAGACCTTCTCAGCATCTCCACAAGCTATGGTCTCTTCCATAAATGCTGTGTAGTCCTTGTAGTACTGCTTGTCTCTCCTTAGCCTCCTTTCCAGGCACTTGAGGCGGTGAACTGCACATGTTTTATTGTTCGGCAGGTTGGGTCTTTCTTCCTTAAACGGCAGTGGCATCTCGTAATGTCCATTGTCCTTGCGTTTGATGCCCGCTTTCATTTTTGTCAGGAACCAGATATCCTCTTGAGATATGAGGTCCTCTTCTGTAGCTCTCTCATTGAAGTCGGATTCAAGCGTCTTGATAACGTCCAGTGCTGTGATTACCTCTCTTACGCATGTTCTACAAACATAGTGTACTTGATTTGTGAGGTTGGAAGAAGATTGAAGACTTGGCATCACCTGTCTAACGATCACCTGATGACTCACTCCAATAGCGTCGCCATAGTCGATACATGGGTTTCCATAGCCGACTATGCTCCAGCCAAGGTCTGTTCTCTGAGCAAAAGGCTGATTTCCCTTACCAGACACAATTTCTCTTGGAAGGAGAGCCTGGGAGCAGTTGTAGCCAATTAAGAGACCGACATCACAGCTCTGTTGAGGAGCAATCTCCTCTGCAATGTGTTCAAGATGAGACCATGCTCTTGCCGTCTCTGGAGTAGGAATATGATCTCTGTTTGCAGGAATAAACTCTCTCGAGTAGGTCGTTGGCAGAGGGATTTTCTTCTCCAAGTAAAACCCTCTAACCTGCAAACCAGACAGCTTCTGGCTGGGCACGATGGTATTCCTTGAAGCCATTGTAGAGTGTTTCAGATGTACTGGCTCCTTCCTTGTATTGAGAGCTTTTGTCTCTTCAAGGATAAAGGTGGTGTCGCTCTGGGTGTCAAGAAGTGCATACACGAGAACTTCACGATCGGGCTCGCTTGTGGTTGACACCCATACTGGAATGATTGTGGAGGTGTGAGTGTTGTTAATGTCCCTTACGACTCTGTTAGATATGGCCTCACTTGACGCACTTGTCCCCTTATCTTGTGGGGGCTCTGTCTTCCTATCCCTTGACCTTTCTTTAGTACGATCTTCGTGCAGGCAGGATGGATGCCTCCTCTGACACGTGTCACAGGTGTTCCTGTTATCACAATCTTTCGAACGATGCCCAGGCCTTAACCTCTATGGGCTAGGTGGGACGCTAGCGTCCCACCCGTGGTGCACTCCATCAACAGCAGGTGCATTTCAAGAGCGGCAAATTTGAATCCAAATAAATGTCAAAATTCAAATTTTTCAAACATACAACTATTTTACACCCTTTGAAAGATAAACATCTCCTTAATCTAACCACGTTTTACGATTTCAAAAAGGTTTTACGGCGAAAGCATAAATTTAGAGTATGTTAGGACAGTACATTTACAAGTGTTGTGTGTAATGTTTTGTCAATTCAAAGACAGGGTCACCAAAACCATAAAACCAGCTAAAATGATGCACTAACCTTTTACAATCTCCATCAGATGACACTCCTAGGACATTATGTTAGACAATGCATGCATTTTTAGTTCTATCAAGTTCATATTTATATCCAAAAACAGCGTTTTACTATGGCATTGATGTTGAGGAAATCGTTTCCCTCCAATAACCGGCAGTCAAGTCAACACCACAAATTAAATAATTAAAATTAGAAAACATTGGTAAAATATTATATTGTCATTTAAAGAATTATAGATTTACATCTCTTGAACGCAATCAACTTGCCAGATTTAAAAATAACCTTACTGGGAAATCACACTTTGCAATAATCTGAGCACTGCGCCCAGAAAAATACACGTTGCGATACAGACTAGACGTCATGTTGGGGAGATCTAAAATCGAAAATACTATGTAAATAATCCATTACCTTTTGATTCTCTTCATCAGATGTCACTTCCAGGTATCACAGGTCCATAACGAATGTAGTTTTGTTCAAAAAAGCTAATCATTTATGTCCAAAAATCTCCGTCTTGTTAGCACATGATCTAAGCCAGCCGGACTTCTCGTCATGAACGAGGGGAAAAAATATATTTCCGTTCGTTCAAACATGTCAAACGTTGTATAGCATAAATCATTAGGGCCTTTTTTAACCAGAACATGAATAATATTCAAGGTGGACGAATGCATACTCTTTTATAACGTATTGGAACGAGGGTACCCAACATGACCTCGCGCGCCAGGTGTCTAATGGGCCATCATCGTTCCATGGCTCTTGTTCGGTCAGATCTCCCTCCAGAAGACTCAAAACACTTTGTAAAGGCTGGTGACATCTAGTGGAAGCAATAGGAAGTGCCAAAATATTCCTCAGCCCCTGTGTTTTTCAATGGGATAGGTTTAAAGGTAATACAACACATCAGGTATCCACTTCCTGTCAGAAAATGTCTCAGGGTTTTGCCTGCCAAATGAGTTCTGTTATACTCACAGACACCATTCAAACAGTTTTAGAAACTTTAGAGTGTTTTCTATCCATATATAATAAGTATATGCATATTCTAGTTACTGGGTAGGATTAGTAACCAGATTAAATCGGGTACATTTTTTTTATCCAGCCGTGCAAATACTGCCCCCTAGCCCTAACAGGTTAAACAGCCGAAGCACAATTTATTCTCTTGAACAAACATCTGTCACTCTGCAGTGGGCTTATCCATGAACTTCCAACATTTGTGGAGACTATGACCTGACTTCTCACAGAAGACACAACTAGTGACAGTATCTTTCTCATCAGAGTTAGTTGCAAATACCCTTGCTCCAGGGCTTTGAATCCTTGGCGTCTTAGGTTTTCCATCTTTGCTTGGTTTCAAAGCGTGAAGGGATGTTACAGGATTGCAAGCGATCTTTGCTTCTCTCATGAGAAACTTCACAAACTGACTGAAGCTGGGAAAGGTCTCAGTTTCTTCTAAGATGTCTATGACCTTTCTATTCCATCTTGAAGTTAGCCAATCTGGAAGTTTAGCGAGGATCTTTTGGTTTTCATTACAGTCATTAAGCACCTCCAGGCCCTTATTCTGAGACATAGCAGCCTCACAGCTGCGAAGAAAATCTACCAGGTCTCTAAGTTCAAGACTGTCCTTGGATCCTATCTTAGGCCATGCATTGAGCTTATCTCTGAAGGACTTGGCAATGAGGAATTTGTTTCCGTACCTTTCTTCAAGAATGGTCCACGCAGCATGGTAGGCTGACTCTGTTCCTAACATAAAGTAACTTTCGATGGCTTTCTTGGCAGGCCCACCGACATATTTTCTTAAGTAATATATCTTCTCAGTTGCTGGTATGTTCTTCCTGTCTATCAGAGTCTGAAAAGAGACCTTCCAGTCAGTGAACGAGAGTGGTTCTCCATTGAATGCTACTGGTTCTGGTATGGGGAGGCGGCTTTCACTGATTGATTCCGCTAGTAACCTGAACATGGTCTTGGTGCTATCTTCATGTTGTGTGCTTGAGACTGTGAGATGAGCCACTTCTGTGCATGACTTCTTTCACAGATTTGCAGTTAGAGGACGAGAAGAGAGAACTACTCTCTGAGTTTCTTGCTCATACACTTGCATCCTCGCCTTGGCAGTATTTAGTTTCTTGAGCACTTCTAGGCGCTCTAACTCTCTACGCTTGTCTTCTAGCGTCCTTCGTCTGGCAGCATTTTCTACCTCTAACTTGACTCGCAGCCTAGCTTCTTCTAAGCTGCGTTTCACAGCCTCAGCTTCTTGCTCCGCTGTCCTCTTCTTATCTTCATCTTCGAGTCTCTGAAGCTCTTCTAGTTGGCGTTCTTGCTCAACCATTACTTGTAAAGCTGCTTGGTTAGCAGCAACTTCCGCCGCAGCCTCTTGTCTCTTGACAGATGACACGCTTGAGTGTCTGGAGTTGACCTTTGAGTTGCTTTGAGACTGGGAGGAAATGCTTGAGGGCTGATAGTTGAGACTTGACTTATATGAGAGTTCAGACATGCACAAGCAATTGCTGTCCTTCCAGTGCAGCTCTATCTGGTTACTTTGACCTTCTTCCCTGGCCTTTAGATGACACCTTACAGTCTTGATAATAGACATTGTAACTGCTTCACACGTTTCAACTCTGCGGCGTATATCGTTGTCGGGAATGTCAATTTGACGCAAATTTACATAAACAAGGTTTAGCTCTGTAGAGGTATGGCTGATCTTGTTTAAGAGGTCTTCTAGTAGGTCTTCAGAGCAACAGCCTATCAGTGACAGTTTTGCTTCCTTTACCAGAGCCTTCCACTTCTCATAGCTCACCCTGAAACGATGTTCGAGCTGTCTCCACCTTTCGTCGCGCAGTTCTCTGCCCTTTTCAGTTAACCTGCGGACCCTCTCACCTTTTTCGTGGCTCTTGTTGTGATGTCTCATTAGCAGCTTCTGTATCATCATTCGCTGGTAGCCGTGACTCCACACCAGTCTGGGTCTCTTCCTGCTGCTCTGTTTGTTCTGATGAAGGATTGAAGTTTGCGAGGTGTTGCTGCTCAACTTGACCCACCCCATCTCTATCACCTTTAGTGAAACTACCCTTTTCTGACATTCTAAACCAAATCAAATCAATTCTAGGTAAGGTTTGGGTAAGTGAGTAGGTAATTTAAACCTTAGTACGTGGTATAAATATGTATAATGCTTGTAACAAAGGCTTGAACAAACACCTTACCAAACAATTACACTATTAACTTACAGGTGAAAATATAATGAATAGGTGTACGCTGACCCTTAATGTTTTGTCGCAATATATATATTGTTTTAGTAAGTATCCAATAATATTTTTCCAGTAATACACATAACAACGATACATTAAGATAGAAAGAGCAAATGCATAATACCAGCCTCTTGATGAAATACACAACTATCTCCAGTCCTCACGAATTGTAATCTTAAAGTCTCTTATTAGCAGTTCACAAGGCTAGGGCCACCTTCAAACACCTTGACTTGTACATACATGTCTGACTTTCCTGTTAGCCTTGACCTTATGTTGCCTCACGATGCTTCCTTATGTAGAGATTTTCTTCTTAGGTTGCAGGTAGGTGCAAAACTATTATCTGGCAGATGACGGGGCCTACCAGGATTTGGGTATCTTGTAGACGTTTACAGCTGGATGAGATTCTTCTTTCTCTCTTGCTCGTGAAGAGCATTGAGTTCTCACTGTAACTCCCTCCAGTAACCACGAGCACAACCGTTCCTTGATTTTAACTGGCGGCTTTATTCTGTAGTTTAGTCAGAATTATCACCTTCCGTGAGAACTATAAAGTAAATGAAAATACAGTTTAAGCACACTCTTACACCTTCTTGTCTTATGAGTGACTTATTAGCTTGGTATAACTCTGAAGTAATTACATACATAAACAGTTTAGCCGGAGCTATAACAGTATCAGATTCAACACACGAATAAAGGAAAAAATACCTCATTGGCTGCTTATTACAGAAGGGAGGAAATCAAACTTCACACTTATTATTCCTGGCATGAATTCACGCTTCATCCTAACATACACATATCAACCTTTACGAACTACACCCGGTAACATGAAAACTTAGCTAACGGGGAATGCCTTCATCCCCCAAAGATGTGTTGCTACGATAATGATCCCCGTTACAACAGTTATTAGCCACGTAGTTCCACGTAGTTCCACCTGCCTGCTACTCAGGCCCAGAAGCTAGGATATGCATATAGTTAGTAGATTTTGATAGAAAAAAACACTCAAGTTTCTAAAACTGTTAAAATAATGTCTGTGAGTATAACAGAACTGGAATGGCAGGCGAAAACCTGAGGAAAATCCATCCAGGAAGTGCCATTATTTTGAAATGGCTGTTTTTCCAATGAAAGCCTATCCACCATTTAAAGGGATAGGACCCAGATTCCGTTCCCAATGGCTTCCACTGGTTGTGAACAGTTTTAAGACATTGTTTCAGGCTTTTATTCTGAAAAATGAGGGAGAATGACAACTCAGTGGATAGTGGGATGCCCCCAGAGCTGTTTACTGCGCTCGACCGAGAGCGCGCCTTTCTTGTTTTTCTTTTATATTGACGACGCTATTGTCCGGTTGAAATATTATCAATTATTTAGGATAAAAACTGAGGATTGATTATAAACATCGTTTGACATGTTTCTACGAACTTTACGGATACTATTTGGAATTTTTGTCTGCCTCTTCTGACCGCATTTGAGCCATTGGATTACTGAACAAAACGCGCCAACAAAGGTTTTTGGATATAAAGAGGCACTTTATCAAACAAAACAAACATTTATTGTGTAACTGGGAGTCTTGTGAGTGCAACCATATGAAGATCATCAAAGGTAAGTGATTCATTTTATTGCTATTTCTGACTTTCGTGACTAATCTGCTTGGCTGGTAACTGTATGTAATGTTTTGTGTGCTGAGCGCTGTCCTCAGATAATTGCATGGTTTGCTTTTGCCGTAAAGCCTTTACGAAATCTAACATGGCGGCTGGATTAACAACAAGTTAAGCTTTATTTTGATGTTTTACACTTGTGATTTCATGAAAGTTAAATATTTATAGTAATTTAATTTGAATTTGGCGCTCTGCAATTTCACCGGATGTTGTCCAGGTGGGACTCTACCGTCCCACACCCCTTAGAGGTTAATTGTATGTGTATTTATCTTTTCTTACTTTTGTTGATTTCACCGGTCTTCACTCTTTTACTGCACATCGCCGGAAATCCATTTCACCATGAGATTGAAATCCCGCTGGCCTTTGATGGGGAGAACATCCACGCCCATGGGACTTGGGGCTCTGCTACGGCTGTATTTTTTATTTTCCCTTAAATTTCCCAAAAATGTCAGAAAAACACTTATGTTCTTAAGTTACTGTGTTCTGGGGATAAGAGAAGTTGGTGTGCAGTTACCAGGGCCGGTCGTAAAGATGGCAAACTTCCTAACATAACTAAGTGGATATGATATACACACTAAAGCTGAAAAATCTGTATTTAGCATCAAGTCTATAATATTGTTAGTTTACCTATGATTCATTTTTAATGTTTTTTTTTTATTGTACATCATTATTTTATATATTTTAAATGTCATGAAAAGCACATGTATTATTTATTATGGTCTGACATGTCTGCAGAAATGTTGCAATTTGGTCATGTGTTTTGTTTGGTAAATGGTTTTGTAAACACCCTTTACACCTTTACTTTTTAGAGTGTATATTGATTAAAGTCACTTTGCCATAGAGACATTTACATGGTTATACACAGGCCAATTTGGATGACTATTTTGGGGCGAAATAGCGGCCACAACAGACAGACCTGATATCGACCATAATTCACGTGCTGAGTGGGTATGACCAAAGTTATTCTGTTTAGCTACACTTTGTAGTACATTTTTACACTATAATAAATGTTTCTGATTCCACATCGCCCGTTTTCAAAGGGAGTCGTTGGTTTTTGGGGCAGTCGCTTTTGAGCTTTTTGTCTGAAAGTATTTTCTCAACTGCGATACCAACTCCAGTCAGCAGATGGCGATGTGCATCTTTCAGGTGATTCTGCCACTGTGACATAATCTAGTGGACGGGATGCTTCTTCAACAGCTAGTCAGACACCTTGGTTCACTCTAACTTTATGGAAAAAGGTTTATTCGATAAATCTAGCAACTCCTCTCATACTGGGAAGAACCCTACGCCTTAAGGCCAGTTTTATTTCAATTGTAGTACCCGGACGGAGAAAATCCAATTAGCGTTTTATAGTTACATCCTTAGGGTAACTTACCCTAAAGTGGACACACTCCCATCAGTTTCTGAGACGACTTTGTAGACTGTTTAATAATGCTTAAATCTCATCTTTATCAAATGATCCATTAAAGATACCAACTCAAAACCTACGTTCGTCTACATATGGGTTGTTTAAATTGTATCTAATTATATTCCCAGTATTACTTCATCAAATCTCTAGTAATCGCTTATACACACATACTATTCATCATATTTTCATATATTCACAGAATCCTAAGAAATTCTCAGGTAGTCACGACAACCATTCCATTTGCTTTTTCAAGGACTCTCCATAGCTATGAAGCAGCTCTCCATAAATATTCCCAGCAGAACAAAAAATAAACTTTTGTTTCCCGGACAATGACCATGGGATCCTCAACGGTTCTCTAACCTCCCAGAGACCACGGCAAAATCAAGCCTCCCAGGAACTATAGACCTTCTGCTGCTAACTAAAATATCTAATAATAATAATAATATATATACCCCTCTCAATACCACCCCATGATATTCTATGATGGCAGTGAAGGAACGGAACCCCAAGATAACGTTATATCAAAGCTTAATATCCAAATGTCAATCATCTGATTAAGCATATTTCTATATGAGGAACACAACTCTCATATCACAGTCACACAATGCTATTCCCAAACAGACCTAATCAATTAGTTGTTTTTCAACAATATTTTTACCTCCAGGAATATTTCCACATTTCTGTGTGGTCTCCCTGAGATCCCAAGTTTGAGGAATCCCTCGTGCACCATTTACCCAGGTCACCAAGTGAAGATTCACATCCCCATCGCCAAATGTGGTGGTTCATTTCTTTAATAACAATTGAGACAAACTTATCACACAAGTCAGAGTTATTCTTAAACTAAATCTTTAATCACTTAATAAGGGAGCAGGTCAATACAACGTACACATATAAAGTGAATCAATTGAGCCCTTTACAATAATGATGGCTGGTCGACAAATCACCCCCAGATGATTCGTTGAGAGCCACGAGACAAAAGTACAAAGGTCTTTTACAGCCAAGATACACCCCTTTCAACCTACACGATGAAAAACAGATGTATAGAACGGGTCACAAGTCCCGTGTGGCTCAGTTGGTAGAGCATGGTGTTTGCAACACCAGGGATCGATTCCCACGGGGGACCAGTACGGAGAAAAAATGTATGCATTTACTACTGTAAGTCGCTCTGGATAAGAGCTTCTGCTAAATGACTAAAATGTTAAGATTTGTATGAACGATACTCTCTGCTGAGAATTATAAGTATCTGCTGTAAAAACAGTACTATTTGTGTAGAGACCAGGGTCTGGCCCTGGGGTCATCTCTCCCTGGTACCATATAGAACAGAAACATTAACTCATGCTCTGGAATGCAGTCTCTTTAGGTTTTATCACCCAAAAGACATTGTAAATCTCCTGTCAGTGTTTTCTCCCAGAGGCCCATCCTCAGTAGAACACACAGGCACAATAGTTCTTAGAACCCTCTATTCTGCTGCATAAAACAACCATTTCATGCAATAAAAGTATTATAACATAATCTTGCAATTTTGTGTCCACTGAAAGTTGACTAGTAACAACAACTGGGACCTAAAAGACACCCACAATGAGACCCACTAAATCTTCCCAAGAAGAGGCAAACAAAAGAAAAACACACACCAAACTTAAAGACAGGAAGCAAACCAAAAAGGTGGAGCAACTAAAGGTGTTGACTCTCCACATGTATCAAGACAACTGGAGCACTGGGCCAGACACTCTTAATTAGCACCTTAAGAGAATGCTCACCACCAACAGAAAACAACTTCCATTTCACATTATAATCAACTACAATGCTTCACCTTCACTAATATAAACATGGGGTCTACTGGCTGTCAACAATTAAAAACAAGAGAAAAAATCATTTTTTCCCCCACTAGCTTCTAGAACTCTTGTCTTCCTAAAACTCACTAGCTTCTAGAACTCTCATCTTCCTAAAACTCACTAAATTCTAGAACTCTCGTCCCCTTGGAACGAGCCCAAACAAAACTCATCTCCAAAATGGAAAAATGTGCAGTCAAAATAAATTGTGATCCATGGCAACTCACTGGCTAAATGCAAAACACAAAACTATTTGACTGCCCACCCTTGAGACAATCAGCAACCAAGTTGTCCTTACCACAGACATGTCTGATTTCAAGAGGAAACTCCTGCGATATCAGTATTAACTTTCCACCTCACTGCAGAGCTTCTCTCTCTTTTCAGGGTTCACTAGATAGGCATGTTGTTGGATCTAGGCCCAGTCCCCAATGTCATGCTCTAGTACATTTGGGTTGGCACATCTGAGAATGAACCCTGATATTCTAAAAGCAGGTCAACAATGTCAATATAATTGTACCCAAAATATGTCAGTTGGTTACATAAATAATTATCATTACTAAATGTTACATGAAATGTAAATATGAAATATTTGGTTGCATAATCTTATTTTCAACAGCTTTTCAATTACATTTTGCTAGGTGGGACAGCCCCAATGTCAAAACACAGTTTTAACGTGTCCAAATCAATAACCAATATGCAGAAACAGTTTGGGATAAATTGAAAACCTAAACATAAAATGTGCTATATACACAAACATCTGCCACAATAATCATATTACTTGTATTTTTTAAAACAAGCACCTTATAAACTGCACAAGCACCAGAAACACTGTTGTTTTGACAAGTAGCAATAAATCACTGATCGATTAGGGGGAAATCAGGTTGTAGGTGATGTTGAATCTAACACAGCTAAACCAACACATGGAAAAGGGAGATATCTTTGACCTCACTGGTTAGAGGACAACCTGCAGAAGACAGTCAGCTACATTTTGGAGTGATGCATTTAAATTTAAGGGTCGCTAAACCTGCCGAGAGGGAGATGAGGTTGCACGTCCTGTTAAAACTAACACCTCAAAAACCACACGGAATCTGGGAATAATGTGTACATCACTGGTTAGCGGACAACTTGTAGAAAACAGTTAGCTACATTTTGAAGTGTTGCATTTTGATTCAAGTGGGTCGCCAACGTGGTAATTGTAACACAGCTCTTTTTGAGTCACTTTTTGTTAAATCACATAAATAGTAACTCTTTCAATTCAGAGCCTGGATTTTCCCCTGAGGCTAATATCCATATCATGTTGAAATCAATAGAACAGGGGGCAAACGTTTAGGATTCTACATTGTGACATCATTAAAATACTCCTTCTACATTACATTTTACATTTACAATGTTAAAACATTCTACATTGTGACATTAATTCATTGATATCATGAAACAACTCCATGTATTTTCTGATATTTGATCAGAGATCTTTTATCAGATTATCTCTGGTCACAGCTATGAGATTTCTCTCCTGTGTGTGTTCTCTGGTGTACTAACAGATGGCCAGATGTACTAAAAGTCTTCCCACATTGACCACAGCTATAAGGTTTCTCTCCTGTGTGTGTTCTCTGGTGTATTGTCAGCTGGCCAGATCGACCAAAACTCTTCCCACATTCTCCACAGCTAGAAGGTTTCTCTCCTGTGTGTGTTCTCTAGTGTAGAGTCAGAGTGCTACATGTAGTAAAACTCTTGCCACATTGACCACAGCTATAAGGTTTCTCTCCTGTGTGTGTTCTCTGGTGTGATACAAGATGGCCAGATTGACCAAAACTCTTCCCACATTGATCACAGCTATAAAGTTTCTCTCCTGTGTGTGATCTCTGATGAATTTTAATGCCTGATGAGGTGAATCTCTTCCCACAGTCAGAGAAGCAGTGAGTTCTTTTCCCTGTGGATCTCTGCAGGTGTTTCTTGAGGTCTTCTGATGTGGAGAGACTCTTCTCTGCCTCGTCAGCATCACGAGGTTGTTGAGGGTCCCCAGAGGATCCACGATAGTGAAGTTTCTCTCCTGTGTGAACAACAAAGTCAGACAGATGATTAAAGGCCCACAACAGCGGTAATCCACTGTAAAAGGTGATGCCAACAGCGTAGCCATGATGTTATACAACAATTGACTGCCTGTAATGAATGTTAAAATTATTTGACAATTGTCTTAAAATGAGCAAGAATAGTCATATTTTGTCTTCTTTTCACATTAGTAGTAACATCGATGATTGTAGGCTAGAAATAACACATTCATGTTGTTGAAAGTCTAAGCAGTGTGCCATACGACTTTTGGTCTCCAATATAGGCCACTTTCTGTGTTTGCTAAAATTGCGGCACGAGGGCAATTTGATTGCAGAAACTCCTCCCTGCTAATGAGGAAACCGATAGTTACGGATGTACTATATCTGCCTGGAGCAAAAGTGGTGAGCAAAGATTTTAGTTTCTCACAATGTTTTCTGAATGTGAATGGGGGAAACTCAGGGGAGTAACCTCCATTTCCAGGAAGCTTATGAGTACATTTCACACTACTTTGGATTATAATTTTAAGGCTCGTTTGAATGTCCTGTTTAATATAATGTTTGCTACAGTATTATGAATTATGTGTAATTATTGAAGAACCGCGTTAATGACAGTATCCATTTGGGTGTTGTCAATATAGTTAAGATTCTATTTTTTTATTTCACCTTTATTTAACCAGGTAGGCCAGTTGAAAACAAGTTCTCATTACTCCCACCATTAGCTCTGACAAATTGAAAACCCTAGTCATTGGCGACTCCATTACCCGCAGTATTAGACTTAAAACGAATCATCCAGCGATCATACACTGTTTACCAGGGGGCAGGGCTACCGACGTTAAGGCTAATCTAAAGACGGTGCTGGCTAAAGCTAAAACTGGCGAGTGTAGAGAGTATAGAGATATTGTTATCCACGTCGGCACCAACGATGTTAGGATGAAACAGTCAGAGGTCACCAAGCGCAACATAGCTTCAGCGTGTATATCAGCTAGAAAGATGTGTCGGCATCGATTAATTGTCTCTGGCCCCCTCCCAGTTAGGGGGAGTGATGAGATCTACAGCAGAGTTTCAACTCAATCGCTGGTTGAAAACTGTGTTCTGCCCCTCCCAAAAGATAGAATTTGTAGATAATTGGCCCTCTTTCTGGGACTCACCCACAAACAGGACCAAGCCTGGCCTGTTGAGGAGTGACGGACTCCATCCTAGCTGGAGGGGTGCTCTCATCTTATCTACGAACATAGACAGGGCTCTAACTCCTCTAGCTCCACAATGAAATAGGGTGCAGGCCAGGCAGCAGGCTGTTAGCCAGCCTGCTAGTTTAGTGGAGTCTGCCACTAGCACAGTCAGTGTAGTCAGCTCAGCTATCCCCATTGAGACCGTGTCTGTGCCTCGACCTAGGTTGGGCAAAATTAAAGATGGCGGTGTTCGCTTTAGCAATCTCACTAGTACAAAGACCTCCTCCATTCCTGCCATTATTGAAAGAGATTGTGATACCTCACATCTCAAAATTGGGTTACTTAATGTTAGATCCCTCACTTCCAAGGCAGTTATAGTCAATGAACTAATCACTGATCATAATCTTGATGTGATTGGCCTGACTGAAAGATGGCTTAAGCCTGATGAATTTACTGTGTTAAATGAGGCCTCACCCCCTGGTTACACTAGTGACCATACCCCCCGTGCATCCGGCAAAGGCGGAGGTGTTGCTAACATTTATGACAGCAAATTTCAATTTACAAAAGTCATGAAATCTATGCAGCCTACTCACTCACTTTTTATAGCTACTGTTTACAGGCCTCCTGGGCCATATGCAGTGTTCCTCACTGAGTTCCCTGAATTCCTATCGGATCTTGTAGTCATAGCAGATAATATTCTAATTTTTGGTGACTAACATTCACATGGAAAAGTCCACAGACCCACTCCAAAAGGCTTTCGGAGCCATCATCGACTCAGTGGGTTTTGTCCAACATGTCTCTGGACCTACTCACTGTCACAGTCATACTCTGGACCTAGTTTTGTCCCATGGAATAAATGTTGTGGATCTTAATGTTTTTCCTCATAACCCTGGACTATCGGACCACCATTTTATTACGTTCGCAATCGCAACAAATAATCTGCTCAGACCCCAACCAAGAAGCATTAAAAGTCATGCTATAAATTCTCAGACAACCCAAAGATTCCTTGATGCCCTTCCAGACTCCCTCTGCCTACCCAAGGACGTCAGAGGACAAAAATCAGTTAACCACCTAACCGAGGAACTCAATTTAACCTTGCGCAATACCCTAGATGCAGTTGCACCCCTAAAAACATCTGTCATAAGAAACTAGCTCCCTGGTATACAGAAAATACACGAGCTCTGAAGCAAGCTTCCAGAAAATTGGAACGGAAATGGCGCCACACCAAACTGGAAGTCTTCCGACTAGCTTGGAAAGACAGTACCGTGCAGTATCGAAGAGCCCTCACTGCTGCTCGATCATCCTATTTTTCCAACTTAATTGAGGAAAATAAGAACAATCCGAAATGTATTTTTGATACTGTCGCAAAGCTAACTAAAAAGCAGCATTCGCAAATGGAGGATGGCTTTCACTTCAGCAGTAATACATTTATGAACTTATTTGAGGAAAAGATCATGATCATTAGAAAGCAAATTACGGACTCCTCTTTAAATCTGCGTATTCCTCCAAAGATCTGTTGTCCTGAGTCTGCACAACTCTGCCAGGACCTAGGATCAAGGGAGATACTAAAGTGTTTTAGTACTATATCTCTTGACACAATGATGAAAATAATCATGGCCTCTAAACCTTCAAGCTGCATACTGGACCCTATTCCAACTAAACTACTGAAAGAGCTGCTTCCTGTGCTCGGCCCTCCTATGTTGAACATAATAAACGTCTCTCTATCCACCGGATGTGTACCAAGCTCACTAAAAGTGGCAGTAATAAAGCCTCTCTTGAAAAAGCAGAATCTTGACCCAGAAATTATAAAAAACTATCGGCCTATGTCGAATCTTCCATTCCTCTCAAAAATTTTAGAAAAAGCTGTTGCGCAGCAACTCACTGCCTTCCTGAAGGCAAACAATGTATACGAAACGCTTCAGTCTGGTTTTAGACCCCATCATAGCACTGAGACTGCACTTGTGAAGGTGGTAAATGACCTTTTAATGATGTCAGACCGAGGCTCTGCATCTGTCCTCGTGCTCCTAGATCTTAGTGCTGCTTTTGATACCATCGATCACCACGTTCTTTTGGAGAGATTGGAAACCCAAATTGGTCTACATGGACAAGTTCTGGCCTGGTTTAGATCTTATCTGTCGGAAAGATATCAGTTTCCGTTTTAGGACCACTATTGTTTTCACTATATATTTTACCTCTTGGGGATGTCATTCGAAAACATAATGTTAAATTTCACTGCTATGCGGACGACACACAGCTGTACATTTCAATGAAACATGGTGAAGCCCCAAAATTGCCCTCGCTAGAAGCCTGTGTTTCAGACATAAAGAAGTGGATGGCTGCAAACTTTCTACTTTTAAACTTGTTGTGCCGTGGCGGAGATCTTTGTGGGCTATACTCGGCCTTGTCTTAGGACGGTAAGTTGGTGGTTGGAGACATCCCTCTAGTGGTGTGGGGGCTGTGCTTTGGCAAAGTGGGTGGGGTTATATCCTGCCTGTTTGGCCCTGTCCGGGGGTATCATCGGATGGGGCCACAGTGTCTTCTGATCCCTCCTGTCTCAGCCTCCAGTATTTATGCTGCAGTAGTTTATGTGTCGGGGGGCTAGGGTCAGTCTGTTACATCTGGAGTATTTCTCTTGTCTTATCCGGTGTCCTGTGTGAATTTAAATATGCTCTCTCTAATTCTTTCTTTCTTTCTTTCTCTCGGAGGACCTGAGCCATAGGACCATGCCTCAGGACTACCTGGCTTGATGACTCCTTGCTGTCCCCAGTCCACCTGGCCGTGCTGCTGCTCCAGTTTCAACTGTTCTGCCTGCGGCTATGGAACCCGGACCTGTTCACCGGACGTGCTTGTTGCACCCTCGACAACTACTATGATTATTATTATTTGACCATGCTGGTCATTTATGAACATTTTAACATCTTGACCATGTTCTGTTATAATATCCACCCGGCACAGCCAGAAGAAGACTGGCCACCCCTCATAGCCTGGTTCCTCTCTGTTTCTTCCTAGGTTTTTGGCCTTTCTAGGGAGTTTTTCCAAGGGAGTTTTTCCTAGCCACCGTGCTTCTTTCACATGCATTGCTTGCTGTTTGGGGTTTTAGGCTGGGTTTCTGTACAGCACTTTGAGATATCAGCTGATGTACGAAGGGCTATATAAATAAATTTGATTTGATTTACAACTGCGACCTGGCCAAGATAAAGCAAAGCAGTGCAACAAAGACAACAGAGTTACACATGGGATAAACAAACATACAGTCAGTAACACAACAGAAAAATCTATATACAGTGTGTGCAAATGTAGTATGGAGGTAAGGCAATAAATAGGCCATAGTAGCAAAGTAATTACAATTTAACAAATTAACACTGGAGTCAAATTAACACTCTACGTCATTTAGATGTGCAGATGATGATGTGCAAGTAGAAATACTGGTGTGCAAAAGAGCAAAAAAAAGTAAATAAAAACATGGGGATGAGGTAGGCAGTTGGATGGGCTATTTACAGATGGGCTGTGTACAGCTGCAGCGATCGGTAAGCTGCTCAGATAGCTGATCCATAAAGTTAGTGAGGGAGATATGTCTCCAACTTCAGTGATTTTTGCAATTCGTTCCAGTCATTGGCAGCAGAGAACTGGAAGGAAATGCGGCCAAAGTAGGTGTTGGCTTTGGGGGTGACTCCTGGAGTGCGTGCTATGGGTGGGTGTTGCTATGGTGACCAGTCAGTGAAGGCGGCCTAGCAAAGACTTATAGATGACCTGGACCCAGTGGGTTTGGTGACGAATATGTAGCGAGGGCCAGCCGACGAGAGCATACAGGTCCCAGTGGTGGGTGGTATATGGGGCTTTGGTGACAAAACGGATGGCACTGTGATAGACTGCATCCAGTTTGCTGAGTAGAGTGTTGGAGGTTATTTTGAAAATGAAATCGCTGAAGTCAAGGATCAGTAGGATAGTCAGTTTTACGAGGGTATGTTTGGCAGCATGAGTGAAAGAGGCTTTGTTGCGAAATAGGAAGCCGATTCTAGATTAAATTGTGGATTGGAAATGCTTAATATTAGCCTGGAAGGAGAGTTTACAGTCTAGCCAGACACCTAGGTAATGATAGTTGTCCACATATTCTAAGTCAGAAACGTACAGAGTACTGATGCTGGATGGGCGGGTAGTGATCGGTTGAAGAGCAAACAATTAGTTTTACTAGCGTTTAAGAGCAGTTGGAGGCCACGGGTGGAGTGTTGTATGGCATTGAAGCTCGTTTGGAGGATTGTTAACAGTGTCCAAAGAAGGGCCAGATGTATACAGAATGGTGCCATCTGCGTAGAGGTGGATCAAGGAATCACACACAGCAAGAGCAACATCGTTGAACAGAGAAAAGAGTCGGTGTGAGAATTGAACCCTGTGGTACCTCCATAGAGACTGCCACCAGAGGTCCCGACAACAGGCCCTCCGATTTGACACACTGAACTCTGTCTGAGAAGAAGTTGGTGAACCAGGCGAGGCAATCATTTGAGAAACGAAGGCTGTTGAGTCTGCCGATAAGAATATGGTGATTGACAGAGTCGAAAGCCTTGGCCAGGTTGATGAAGACGGCTGCACAGTAATGTCTTTTATCGATGGCGGTTATGATATCGTTTAGTACCTTGAGCGTGGTTGAGGTGCACCCGTGACCAGATCGGAAACTGGATTGCACAGCGGAGAAGGTACGGTGGGATTCAAAATGGTCAGTGATCTGTTAACTTAGAAAGGCAGGGCAGGATGGATATAGGTCTGTAACAGTTTGGGTCTAGAGTGTCACCTCCTTTGAAGAGGGGGATGACTGCGGAAGCGTTCCAATCTTTAGGAATCTCGGACGATACGAAAGAGAGGTTGAACAGACTAGTGATAGGGGTTGCCACAATGGCGGCGGATCATTTTAGAAAGAGAGGGTCCAGGTTTTGCAACTCTTTCAGAACATCAGCTATCTGGATTTGGGTGAAGGAGAAGCTGGGGAGGCTTGGGCAAGTAGCTGCGGGGGGTGGGGAGCTGTTGACCGGGGTTGGGGTAGCCAGGAGGAAAGCATGGCCAGCCGTAGAGAAATGCTACTTGAAATTCTCGATTATCGTGGAGTTATCGGTGGTGACAGTGTTTCCTATCCTCAGTGCAGTGGGCAGCTGGGAGGAGGTGCTCTTATTCTCCATGGACTTTAGTGTCCCAAAACGTTTTGGAGTTAGAGCTACAGGATGCAAATTTCTGTTTGTTAAAGCTAGCCTTTTCTTTCCTAACTGACTGTGTGTATTGGTTCCTGACTTCTCTGAAAAGTTGCATATCGCGGGGACTATTCGATGCTAGTGCAGTACGCCACAGGATGTTTTTGTGCTGGTCGAGGGCAGTCAGGTCTGGAGTGAACCAGGGGCTATATCGGTTCTTAGTTCTACATTTTTTGAAAGGGGCATGCTTATTTAAGGTGGTGAGGAAATTACTTTTAAAGAACAACCAGGGCTCCTCTACTGACGGATGAGGTCAATATCCTTCCAGTATACCCGGGCTAGGTCGATTAGAAAGGCCTGCTTGCAGAAGTGTTTTAGGGAGCGTTTGACAGTGATGAGGGGTGGTCGTTTGACCGTGGACCCATAACGGATGCAGGCAATGAGGCAGTGATCACTGAGATCCTGATTGAAAACAGCAGACCAGAGGTGTATTTGGAGGGCAAGTTGGTCAGGATAATATCTATGAGGGTGCCCATGTTTACGGATTTAGGGTTGTACCTGGTGGGTTCCTTGATAATTTGTGTGAGATTGAGGGCATCTAGCTTGGATTGTAGGACAGCCGGGGTGTTAAGCATATCCCAGTTTAGGTCATCTAACATAACGAAATCTGAAGATAGATGGGAATCAATCAATTCACATATGGTGTCATGGGCACAGCTGGGAGCTAAGGGGGACTAACAGGCGGCAACAGTGAGAGATTTGTTTCTGGAGAGATCAATTTTTAAAATTAAAAGCTCAAACTGTTTGGGCTTAGACCTGGAAAGTATGACAGAACTTTGCAGGCCATCTCTGCAGTAGATTGCAACTCCTCTCATTTTGACGGAAAATGTTGTAGTTGGGGATGGAAATTTCAGAATTTTTGGTGGCCTTCCAAAGCCAGGATTCAGACATGGCAAGAACATTAAGGTTGGCGGAGTGTGCTAAAGCAGTGAGTAAAACAAACTTAGGGAGTAGGCTTCTGATGTTAACATGCATGAAACCAAGGCTTTTACGGTTACAGATGAGAGTGCCTGGGGACACACAGGGCCTGGGTTAACCTCTACATCACCCGAGGAACAGAGGAGTAGGATGAGGGTATGGCTAAAGGGTATCAGAACTGGTCGTCTAGTGCGTTGTGAACAGATAATAAAAGGAGCAGAATTCTGGGCGTGGTAGGATAGATTCAAGGCATAATGTACAGACAGGGTTTGGTAGGGTGCGGGTACAATGGAGGTAAACCTAGGCATTGAGTGACGATAAGAGAGGTTGCATCTCTGGAGGCACCAGTTATGCTAGGTGAGGTCACCGCATGTGTGGGAGGTGGGACAAAAGACTTCTCTGAGGCATGTTGAGTGGGACTAGGGGCTCCGCAGTAAAATAAAACAATGATAACTACCCTAAACAACAGTATACAAGGTATATTGACATTAGAGAGACATAAAGCGAGGCATAAAGCAATCACAGGTGTTGATTGGGAGAACTAGCTAAGACAACAACGGGTAAGACAACAACATTTAATCAGCTAAGACAATAACAGGTAAAATGGCGATGAATGGGCAGAGAGGGTCAGTTAACTACACACAGGGCCTGAGTTCAAGGCTGGGGCCGACAGATAAACAATATAAACAAAATGGAGTACTGTGATTAATGAACAGTCCAGCAGGCAGCAGCTATGTAGCCAAGTGATCATAGGGTCCAATGAACCAGGAGATGGGCCTGGCTCAAGGCTAGCTTCGAGGCTGGGCCACTCGGTAGCAGATAGTTTGCTGCGATTATCTGGTGTAATGGTCCAGAGCTTACGGCAGGAATACGGTGATGTAATGGAGAAAAACGGTCCGATATGCTCAGGGTTGATATCGCGCTGTGCAGACTGGCAGGTATTATCCAGGCTAAAAGTGTCTGGTGTCTGAGCTAAAAAGGTAAAGACCGTTAGCAGTGGCTAACAATGACTAAATAGCTAGCAGCTAATTAGCTGGTTAGCTTCTGATGGCTAGCTTCTGATGGCGGTTCTAGCTATAAGGTCTAAAGAAATTGCAGATCCGTATCACATTGGGTGAGGCGGGTTGCCGGAAGGTATATTTCATTTCAAAATGGAAAAAAAAGATTGAAATATATTTAAAAAAAATATGAAAAAAACATTACATTTACAACAAACACGTCTTACTGCTACGCCATCTTGGATTACAAGATGACTCTCAGTTAAAAACAATTGGATTTAGCAAACTCTGAAATTATTTAGTATTTCAATGCCCATGAAAACTGTTTTCGCAGCGTAACATAAGGAGACACTAAATGTTACGTAGTTCGAGTGCATTTCAGAATAGAAAAAAACTGTCCGACAGCAAGATCCCGTATTTAAGTTGACGTTCATCATATGACAAGCCTAACGTTATGACTATAACTACTGTTCGCTTTCAGTCGGTCAACTTCGGTACAACATACTATGGGAAAAGACAATCATTCCCCATGCCGACCCAAACGGATACTAATTGAAACGGCCCATGGCAGACCACCCAGATCTGACCCCGCAATTTGCGTCAGTTTGGCAATTTATTAATTGTCTTTGTTTGAAACACTCCTGTCAATGTTGAGTAAGGACGCACACCTGATTACACATAGAAGTAGGACTAGTCTACCTGGCCTGTGTGCAAATCTAGGCCTATAAATGTTCCCATTTGGGGATGTCTGACAGTATTTCTGATTGTCTTAAAACCTGTTAGGGACAGACGTTCCGCTAGCGGAACGCCTCACCAATATCCAATGGTATAGAGTGGCGCGAATTACAAATACCTCAAAAATGCAAAAACTTCAATTTTTCAAACATATGACTATTTTACACCATTTTAAAGACAAGACTCTCCTTTATCTAACCACATTGTCCGATTTCAAAAACGCTTTACAATGAAAGCAAAACATTAGATTATGTCAGGAGAGTACCCAGCCAGAAATAATCACACACCCATTTTTCAAGCTAGCATATATGTCACAAAAACCAAAACCACAGCTAAATGCAGCACTAACCTTTGATTGTTGGGTTTTAATTCACTTATTAGATGTGATGCATTACCATTTACAGTAGATGTAAAAAAAATGTATGCAATTTTTCTCGTAAAATAGCGATAATATTCCAACCGGGAGACGTTGTATCCGTTCAAACACTGAAAGAAGAAAATGGAGTCGTCACATGCACGCGCGCACCATTGCCATTGTTCTCAGAAGTACCACTCTCCAAAACCCCTACTGTTTTTCGCCCAGAGACTGCAGAGTTATCATTCAACGTTCTGGCGCCTTCTGAGAGCCAATGAAAGCCTTAGAAAATGTCACGTTACAGCAGAGATCCTGTATTTTCGATAACGAGGCTACAGAAGGCCAAGAAATGGTCAGACAGGGCACTTCCCATATAGAATCTTCTCAGGTTTTGGCCTGCCATATGAGTTCTGTTATACTCACAGACACCATTCAAACAGTTTTAGAAACTTAGGGTGTTTTCTATCCAAATCTACTAATTATATGCATATTCTAGTTTCTGGGCAGGAGTAATAACCAGATTAAATCGGGTACGTGTGTTGGCTTTGGGGATGACAAGTGAAATATACCTGCTGGAGCTCGTGCTACCGGTTGGTGCTGCTATGGTGACCAGTGAGCTGAGATAAGGCGGGTTTTACCTATGTATTAATATGTATTAATTTATTTCGGGATTCTGGGTAATCTACAGCAGATTTATGGAGAATTGCTGTCGGTGAGTTGAAAATTGAATGGTCCTGGCATAGAAATGTATAAAGTTGACATTACATCATAAAATGTATATTATCTATACTGTGTGGGAGTGCGATTTATATCCTGTCACTACTGATCATTCATCCATACTGTGTGTGTCCCATCATTGCAGCTTTGGAAATAAATGAACTATCCATCCATTGCTCCTTCCTGTGTTGACTCACGGACTTGAGGGACCAGGAAGGTCACGCTAGCTCGATATCTAGCTGAAGTTTGCAAACGTTTGTCACACCTCATGCTTTTCATGAACTGTGTGGTTGTGTTATCTAGAGGGAACCCGTTAGCACAGTAGGATCTGGTGCCTCTTGCCGTGGGTTCAAAACGACAGAGGATATCAACCTGCTTGCTCGTTTTTTTTTTGTTGACACAACAGGCTGAAAAGCGCCAATGCTTCAGGAAGCTTTGTTTCCCCATCAACTACTTTTCAGCATATTCTCTGTAGTCGACTACGGGAGTTTTGTCACTTTTTCCACCTTGGCTTACTGCTAGCGCACTAGCTGACTGACTTCTGGAATCGATCTATTTTGGATGTTGGGGATTTTCCCAGCCATCATTCTGTATGTCTCTGCTCTTTTGATCTGCAGTCATGTTTTAGTTGGGTTTTGTTAGTTGGGTTCTAACTGGTCTAGTTGGGCTCCAGCTCGCTGACCATAACTAGTTGGCTAAATAGCTAACGTTAGCTGGCTGGCTAAGATAACTGCACATAGCTAATATTCTTTGATTGATTAGATGGTGTTATGTATTTCCAAAACGTTGGTTTACTTTAATCACTCAATTCATGAGTGCAAACGAATGGTTTAATTTGAAGTTATACATTTGAAGTTATTTCTGTTGTAGTTTACATCATAGGGAATAGGCTGGTCCTCCACACTACATCACACCTGACTTTATCATTCTTCTGAATTCTGATTGGTTTTATGTAATACCTCCAAAAATAGAACAGTGAGGTGTAACTTTGCATTGGAACTTAAAACAATTTTATTTTATCTTTTATTAGCTTTACCATAACCTAAACATTTTATTTCTCTCCGTCACCCACTTTACATGTTTAGATAATAAAGCACTTGACCTTTCCACTGCATTAACAATGGAGGATTGGTTGATTTCCAGTTTAAGTATTTAAGATGATTAACGAGAAAAGTATTGTCCAACCATCGGGTAACTTGTTTCATGCACATCAAAGGTGAGGGTGAATTTCAGATGTTCACTGCTTGTATTGATGAAGGAGTGGAATCGATGAAGTTCCTCTGCTGTCCCCTGGAATAGAAGGAACACGTCATCAATTAAGACATTTACAGAGCCTGATGAGCTGCTAGAATGGATTGTTAGGGCTGACAATCACATCTTCTCTAACAACCCCACATACAGATTGGCATAATTAGATGCTATTTTTAAACTACAATGACCATAATGCACTGCGTGCCTACTTGTCTTGTCTGTGTTTATTTTACACCTGCTATGTAAAAGAGACAGAATAATGCACGATGGTCAATGCAATCTGGAATCCTTGGGACATCCCTACCCTAAACCCTAACCTTAACCCCTACCTTAACCATTTTAAATGTCAACTTCAATGGGCTAGGGACGTCCCAAGGATGTATCTCTACCTGAAAATACATGATCTAAGTGATTGATAGTTGGTATTCAGCATAAAGCCTTATTTACTTTAATGAACTACTAAAATAGTGATTTTTGTCAGACAGCAGCTCTACACTTTATTGACTGACTGATCCATTCATCCTTCCATCCCTCCTCAGCATTCCTCTCCTCTGAAGACCCAGTGAGGGTGGAGCTCAGTCAGAGAGCTGTTGAGGGACTGGTTAGGAAGAACACTCCTACAGCCAGAGAGGTGAGAGGTCACACATGGTTTGGATGGTAAATATTTATGTCCCCTTAGCGGTTCATCACGTCAGCTAAAGGGAACATGTTCCATCTATGTTTATTTACATTAGTGCAAATTGTCCACTGATATTGGTGTAATTTCTCAACCCTTTTGTCTGTATGAAAGTTAATTTCCCCTCAGACACACACATTTGTTCTTTGATATAATGAAGGTAATCTGTGTCAAATGTACTTTTCCCCACTCATTCACCCTATCTCTTTACATTGCTTATGGATATTCGGTGGCCTGACTGCATCCAGACTATGTCAAAGGCCCATCCTGGTAGATCTGAACCCAATGCAGCTTGGAGTGATCAGAAGTCACATTTAGGTGCCAAGTGTAACTGAGGCCATAGATGCTCCATATCCATTACTTTGAGTGTTTTATATAATATGACTAAATGTGTTTCTTTCTGTGTTGCAGGGACAGTCAAGAAATGGAACAGCAAGGCCACAGAACATGACATAAGCAGAGCTGTGGGAGACCACCTCAAGACCACCTTCATTTGTTTTATAATATGTTCAAATAAAATCAAGCTTTATTTATACAGCACATGGATGCAACACAATGGCTTCACAGGAAAAAAACTATGAAAATAAATATAAATATTTAGTACACAACAAACATAAGAGGATAAAAAACAAGACTAACAACTGAAAGACTAATGAACATTCTAAGGAAATGCCATTGATTAAAATATTAATTGGATGCGATATCCAACCCAGTTAAGACAACAAATATATCCAAGATTTTTGTTGGACAAGTGCTCACCACCAACAGAAAACGTCCATATCACATTATAATCAACTACAATGCTTCACCTTCTACAAAATAAACATGGTGTCTATTGGATGTCAACAATTAAAAACAAGAAAAAACATGTATTTCTAAATAATAATATTCAATTGTATTATTTTTTTCTAATTTTTCTTTCTATATTCTATATTACATTCTTTCTATTTTTCCCCACTAGCTTCTAGAACTCTCGTCTTCCTAAAACTCACTAGCTTCTAGAACTCTCGTCCCCTTGGAATGAGCACAAACAAAACTCATCTCCAATACGGAAAAACATGCAGTCAAAATAAATTGTGATCCATGGTTTAAGCACTGGTTAAATGCAGAACACAAATCTTTTTGACTGCCCACCCTTGAGACAATCAGCAACCAAGTTGTCCTCACCACGGACATGTCTGATTTCAAGAGGAAACTCCTGCAATGTCCGTAGTAACTTTCCACCTCACTACAGAGCTTCTCTCACTTTTCAGGGTTCACTAGATAGACATGTTGTTGGATCGGGGCCCAGTCCCCAATGTCATGCTCTAGTACATTTTGGTTGGCACATCTGAGAATGTACCCTGATATTCTAAAAGCAGGGCAACAATGTCAATATAATTGTACCCAAAAATTGTCAGTTGGTTACATAAATAATGATTACTAAATGTTACATGAAATATCAAAACCAAATGTACACCCCTTTGTTAATATGTATTGGCAATAATTAACTTAATGGTGAGGCATGGAATAATAAAACATCTTTTGTCAGGCTGGATGTTTGAAATATGAGGTGATTTGAGTCATGCTTCTTCAGTAGTGGAATAAAGACAATTAGCATTTGAATGTTGTAAAGAAATACTGGACTGATGTAGGATTGTTAATAAAATTGATTATAGACCAATTTATTATACTGCGTCCATGTGTATAGGCTGCAAGTACGTTGAAATTAAGTTGTTTTAAAGTCATTGAAAAAAACGACCCAAAACAACATTTTCAACGTATTTTTAATGACATTTTGCTAGGTGGGATAGCCCAATGTCAAAACACAGTTTAAACGTGTCTAAATCAATAACCAATATGCAGAAACCGTTTGGGATACATTGAAAACCTAAATATAACATGTGCTATATACACAAACATCTGCCACAATAATCATATTACTTGTATTTTTTAAAACGAGCACCTTATAAATTGCACAAGCACCAGAAACGCTGTTGTTTTGATAAGTAGCAATAAATCAGTGATATCGATTAGGGGGAAAATCCGGTTGTAGGTGATGTTGAAACTAACAACTAAAAAAAACACATGGAAATGGGAGATATATTTCACCTCACTGGTTAGAGGACAACCTGCAGAAGACAGTCAGCTACATTTTGGAGTGATACATTTAAATTTAGGGGTCGCTAAACAAAGGAACACAACACTTTTGTCATCACTCATCGATATCACGTTGAAATCAATTGCGTGAAAAAGGGGGAGATGAGGTTGCACGTCCTGTTAAAACTAACAGCTCAAAAACCACATGGAATCTGGGAATAATGTGAACATCACTGGTTAGAGGAACCTTTGTAGAAAACAGATTACTACATTTTGAAGTGTTGCATTTTGATTCCAGTGTGTCACCAACGTGGTAAGTGTAACAACTCTTTTTTTGTTAGTCACTTTTTGTTAAATCACATAAATAATACTCCTCCTTTTCAGAGCCTGGATTTTCCCCCTGAGGCTAATATCCATATCTTGTAGAAATCAATAGAACAGGGGACAAACGTTTAGGGTTCTACATTGTGACATCATTAAAATACTCCTACAACAATGTTAAAACATTCTCCATTGTGACATTAAAGCAAATCCTTCATCTATGTATTTTCTGATGTTTGATCAGAGATCTTTTATCAAAGTATCTCTTGTCACATTGATCACAGCTATAAGGGTTCTCTCCTGTGTATATTCTCTGGTGCAATTTTAAATCACTTAAGCTAACAAAACTCTTTTCGCAGTCAGAGCACTTCTTCGGGCTTGGGGACAGTAGTCGGAAGTTTGGATGAATGAGGTGCCCAAAGTAAACTGCCTGTTACTCAGGCCCAGAAGCTAGGATATGCATATAATTGAAATAGAAATAGAAAACACTCTAAAGTTTAGTCATATTTTGTCTTGTTTTCACATTAGTAGTAACATCGATAACTACTTGAAGATCCTAACAGTAACACACACCTACTGTAGGACCCATAACTTATAACTTCCCCTAACCACAACACAGACCTAATAACAGACTCTAAAGGAGAGTCTCACTCTTGAATCAAAATAATTTGCAAAAAACAATTTGACAGAGGAGAGGGGTACAAAAATTAAGAAATTATCTCTTTCAAGGACAGTCTCGCAAAAACCAAGCATTCTTACTAAACTGTGATTTACCACCTCAAAATACTCCTGCAAAACGTCTATTTGCACCTCTCCCGGATGGAAACTACTAATGTAATGGCTGTGCTCAATGCAATGGCACTTATAAATGTAGATCCTTCAAACACCCCCAAACAGGGAAACAGATCCCTATCAAAGGTGTTATCACATGCACCACTAAGGCAATTACTTATCTTATAACTTTTTGGAAGCGAACCCCTTGATTTCGTCCCTACATTATATCAGCATCGAACATGTCACCCTCCCTAGGAGAGGGGGTGACCTCGACAATTTATTGTTAAAAACAAGAGGCTGCCTGGATCTTTAATTTAAAGAGCCTTGCTCCTGTCTGTCTCAACATATCCATTATTGGAATATTGCTATTCATTGTAAATGTTTCTAGGTCTATGTAGCCAAATTGTATCTATGACCATATGCTATCCATTTATGTTTTATATGTTCTATTTATATCTGTAAATTAACCAATGATATCAGGCCACACTCAGACATGATTACAGACACCTGTGTGTGTCCTTTGACACAATATAAACCAGTTACCTGCAGTGTTTGTCATTATACTGTGATGAAGACAGCTTGTCTGTGGAAACGTTGGTTATTAGGTTATTAAATTATTGCATCTGAGCTCCTAGAGTGTGAGGTTCTCCTTTTCTTTTTCAGGCCACCGGGGTCTGACAACTTGGATGGAAAATTACTGAGGATAATAGAGGACGACATTGCCACTCCTATTTGCCATATCTTCAATATAAGCCTACTAGAAAGTGCGAAAACCCTACCTTGTCACAACACAACTGATTGGCTCAAATGCATTAAGGAAAGAAATTTCACAAATTAACTTTTAATTATTATTTGTTCTGTGACAAATGGTGAATTAGTTATTGATTTATACCGCTTTTAAATGGCATTTTATAGATTTAGATGTATTTCTATAAAATCAAAATTTGGAATTTTTGTTTAAAAAAGTTTTAAAATTATGGAATTTTAAATGGAATTTTATAGATTATCATTATTAATATAGATAATTTTTATTCAAAACAAAGGTTGTAAAAGTATGCTAGACATTTATAGAATAAATCATACCTAGTTTGATGTTTTTGTGACAAACAATGAATTAGTTATTGATTTTTACAATTTTAAATGGCTTTTGGCCAATGTCTGTTGAATGTCTGAATATAAATCCAACTTTACCTCGGTCTGAACTTTCATTGTCTGAGTCTCATTTTTAGCCATATTACTCATTGCTAAAGCCAGGACATTGTGATTAGGAAACTATGAGAACCACACAAAGTCCAGGGGGTGATCATGCTCTACCACTAAGGGTCAGTTTAGTTGGAGCAACGTAAGACAGTCTCATGTTCCAATTGTATGTTTTAGTAGCATGAATTGTTCCTGTTGACACCGAGGTGAAGAGCGGAATAATGGAAGGAATGAATCCCAGCCTGACGCTTATCACCTGTGGAAGGCGGGACTTCCAGCCAGGTGCGGATTTCATTGGCCTTTTCAGGTGTGATTTTAGATCCTTCAACCGAAGTCGCGACTCCCCATAGTATGTTGTACCAAAGTTGACTGACCCTTAAGGGAACTACACTGCCATAAATACAAGGAAAGTCAAGTAGTATTTTATTTAAAAATATATATACAAATCCGGCAAGGCACCAACTTTGAGAAGGGTTTAAAACAAAGGTATCAAACAATTCATAAATGTTATTGAATGTAGGTATGTTTCGCCTTTAATGTAATGGCATTGAAAACAATGAAAAAAGGAGAATACGGTAGCTGTGTTTGAATACCCATACTAACATACTGTATACTACATACTTAATGAGTATATACTACATACTATTAGTTAAATTGAGGTAAACTGTAACTACATACTTAATGAGTATATACTACATACTATTAGTTAATTGTAGTATACTGTAACTACATACTTAATGAGTATATACTGCATACTATTAGTTAATTGTAGTATACTGTAACTACATACTTAATGAGTATATACTACATACTATTAGTTAATTGTAGTATTTTATTTATTTATTTATTTTTAAATTTTATTTCACCTTTATTTAACCAGGTAGGCAAGTTGAGAACAAGTTCTCATTTACAATTGCGACCTGGCCAAGATAAAGCAAAGCAGTTCGACAACATACAAAAACACAGAGTTACACATGGAGTAAAACAACATACAATCAATGATACAGTAGACAAAAATAAGACTATATACAATGTGAGCAAATGATGTGAGATAAGGGAGGTAAAGGCAAAAAAAGGCCATGGTGGCAAAGTGAATAAAGTATAGCAAGTAAAACACTGGAATGGTAGAATTATAATTTGAAGAAAGTTCAAAGTTAAAATATAAATAATATGGTGCAAAGGAGCAAAATAATAAAATAATAAATAAAATAAATAAATACAGTAGGGGAAGAGGTAGTAGTTTGGGCTATATTATAGATGGGCTATGTACAGGTGCAGTGATCTGTGAGCTGCTCTGACAGCTGGTGCTTAAAGCTAGTGAGTGGGATAAGTGTTTCCAGTTTCAGAGATTTTTGTAGTTCGTTCCAGTCATTGGCAGCAGAGAACTGGAAGGAGAGACGACCAAAGGAGGAGTTGGCTTTAGGGGTGACCAGAGAGATATACCTGCTGGAGCGCGTGCTACAGGTGGGTGCTGCTATGGTGACCAGTGAGCGGAGATAAGGGGGGGACTTTACCTAGCAGGGTCTTGTAGATGACCTGGAGCCAATGTGTTTGGCGACGATTATGAAGCGAAGGCCAGCCAACGAGAGCGTACAGGTCGCAGTGGTGGGTAGTATATGGGGCTTTGGTGACAAAACGGATGGCACTGTGATAGACTGCATCCAGCTTGTTGAGTAGGGTATTGGAGGCTATTTTGTAAATGACATCGCCGAAGTCAAGGATTGGTAGGATGGTCAGTTTTACGAGGGTATGTTTGGCAGCATGAGTGAAGGATGCTTTGTTGCGAAATAGGAAGCCAATTCTAGATTTAACTTTGGATTGGAGATGATTGATGTGAGTCTGGAAGGAGAGTTTACAGTCTAACCAGACACCTAGGTATTTGTAGTTGTCCACAAATTCTAAGTCAGAACCGTCCAGAGAAGTGATGCTGGACAGGCGGGCAGGTGCAGGCAGCGATCGGTTGAAGAGCATGTATTTTTGAGCAGTTGGAGACCACGGAAGGAGAGTTGTATGGCATTGAAGCTCGTCTGGAGGGTTGTTAACACAGTGTCCAAAGAAGGGCCAGAAGTATACAGAATGGTGTCGTCTGCGTAGAGGTGGATCAGAGATTCACCAGCAGCAAGAGCGACATCATTGATGTATACAGAGAAAAGAGTTTGCCCAAGAATTGAACCCTGTGGTACCCCCATAGAGATTGCCAGAGGTCCGGACAGCAGGCCCTCCGATTTGACACACTGAACTCTATCAGAGAAGTAGTTGGTGAACCAGGCGATGCAATCGTTTGAGAAACCAAGGCTACTGAGTCTGCCGATGAGGATGTGGTGATTAACAGAGTCAAAAGCTTTAGCCAGGTCAATGAATACGGCAGCACAGTATTGTTTCTTATCGATGGCGGTTACGATGTCGTTTAGGACCTTGAGCGTGGCTGAGGTGCACCCATGACCAGCTCTGAAACCAGATTGTATAGCGGAGAGGGTGCGGTGGGATTCGAAATGGTCGGTAATCTGTTTGTTGACTTGGCTTTCGAAGACCTTAGAAAGGCAGGGTAGGATGGATATAGGTCTGTAGCAATTTGGGTCAAGAGTGTCACCTCCTTTGAAGAGGGGGATGACAGCAGCTGCTTTCCAATCTATGGGAATCTCAGACGACACGAAAGAGAGGTTGAACAGGCTAGTAATAGGGGTTGCAATAATTTCGGCAGATAATTTTAGAAAGAAAGGGTCCAGATTGTCAAGCCCAGCTGATTTGTAGGGGTCCAGATTTTGCAGCTCTTTCAGAACATCAGCTGAATGGATTTGGGAGAAGGAGAAATGGGGGAGGCTTGGGCGAGTAGCTGTGGGGGGTGCAGTGCTGTTGAATGCAGTAGGGGTAGTTAGGTGGAAAGCATGGCCAGCCTTAGAAAAATGCTTATTAAAATTCTCAATTATAGTTGGCTTATCGGTGGTGACAGAGTTTCCTATCCTCAGTGCAGTGGGCAGTTGGGAGGAGGTGTTCTTATTCTCCATGGACTTTACAGTGTCCAGGAACTTTTTAGAGTTTGAGTTGCAGGAAGCAAATTTCTGTTTGAAAAAGCTAGCCTTGGCGTTTCTAACTGGCTGTGTGTATTGGTTTCTAGCTTCTCTGAAAAGTTGCATATCGCGGGGGCAGTTCGATGCTAATGCAGAACGCCACAGGATATTTTTGTGTTGGTTAAGGGCAGTCAGGTCTGGGGAGAACCAAGGGCTATATCTGTTCCTGGTTCTAAATTTCTTGAAAGGGGCATGCTTATTTAAGATGGCGAGGAAGGCATTTAAAAAAAATAACCAGGCATCCTCTACTGACGGGATGAGGTCAATATCTTTCCAGGATACCAGGGCCAGGTCGATTAGAAAGGCTTGCTCGTTGAAATGTTTCAGGGAGCGTTTGACAGTGATGAGTGCAGGTCGTTTGACCTTTGAACCATTATGGGTGCAGGCAATGAGGCAGTGATCGCTGAGATCTTGGTTGAAAACAGCAGAGGTGTATTTAGAGGGCACGTTGGTTAGGATGATATCTATGAGGGTGCCAGTGTTTGCGGCTTTGTGTTGTACCTGGTGGGTTCATTAATAATTTGTGTGAGATTGAGGGCATCAAGCTTGGATTGTAGGATGGCTGGGGTGTTAAGCATGTCCCAGTTTAGGTCACCTAGTAGCACGAGCTCTGAAGATAGATGGGGGGCAATCAGTTCACATATGGTGTCCAGAGCACAGCTAGGGGCCGAGGGGGGTCTATAGCAGGCGGCGACGGTGAGAGACTTGTTTTTGGAGAGGTGGATTTTTAAAAGTAGAAGTTCAAATTGTTTGGGTACAGACCTGGATAGCAGGACAGAGCTCTGCAGGCTATCTCTGCAGTAGATTGCAACACCGCCCCCTTTGGTCGTTCTATCTTGTCTGAAAACGTTGTAGTTAGGGATGAAGATTTCAGAGTTTTTGGTGGACTTCCTAAGCAAAGATTCAGACACAGCTAGGACATCCGGGTTGGCAGAGTGTGCTAAAGCAGTGAATAAAACAAACTTAGGGAGGAGGCTTCTAATGTTAACATGCATGAAACCAAGGCTATTACGGTTACAGAAGTCATCAAAAGAGAGTGCCTGGGGAGTAGGAGTGGAGCCAGGCACTGCAGGGCCTGGATTCACCTCTACATCCCCAGAAGAGCAGAGAAGAATGAGTATAAGGGTACGGCTAAAAGCTATAAGTACAGACAAAGGTATGGTGGGATGTGAATACAGAGGAGGTAAACCTAGGCATTTAGTGATGATGAGAGAGATATTGTCTTTAGAAACATCATTGAAACCAGAAGATGTCATAGCATGTGTGGGTGGATGAACTGAGAGGTTGGATAAGGTATAATGAGCAGGGCTAGAGGCTCTACAGTGAAATAAGCCAATAAACACTAACCAGAACAGCAATGGACATTGCATATTGACATTGAGGAGAGGCATGCTTAGCCGAGTGATCAAAGGGTCCGGTGAGATTCAGACAGCTAGCCGGGCCATAGGTAGCAAGCTGGTGGAAGATGGAGGGAGGTCTGTTTTTAGCCACCTCGTGCATTTCAGTCTGTGGGTTAGTGGGGTTCCGTGTGGAAGGGGGGACCAGTCCAAGTTGGCAAAATAGTTAGTTATAGTGGCCCAAGAAAAGTGTCCGAATAGACCTATTCAGATCGCAGCCGATAAGACAGCTAACGATTAACGATTAGTGGGCTGCAGATGGGCGATCAGGTTACGTCGCGACGGAGGGGCCAGTTGGATAACTCCCTCGGGCAGATAACGTCGGTGGTCCAGTCGTGAAGGCCCGATGGGCTTCCGCATCGGCAGTAAAGCGGGTCAGGATAGATGATTGTAGCCCAGGGGACACTTCAGCTGGCTAGCTCAGGAAAAGCCCACGAGTGGCTGACGGAACTCTTCAGCTGGCTAGCTCCGGGATAATGTGTATTAATTCCGGGACCGACGTTGCCAATAGTCACTCAGGTAGCAGCTAGTTAGCTGCAAGATCCAGGTGTAAATGTCCAGAGCCTGCGGTAGAAATCGGGGAAAGGAGAGAGAATAGGTCCGGTGTGCTCTGGTCTGAGTCGCGCTGTACGAAAACTGGCGATAGCTTTCGAACTAATGGATAGCTGAGGACAGCTAACCGTGGCTAGCTGAACTCCAACGTTAGCCAGTGAAAATGGCTAACCTCTGGCTAGCTTCTGTTGTGGATTTCGGATTTGAGGTAAATTATACTTTCTTTTTTAAATTGGTAAGGCGGGTTGCAGGAGAGTGCTTTGAGGTTGAGTTTTAGAAGAAAAAATGTAAAAAGATAATGCGAAGAAAAATATGTAAATATATATATACACGGGACACGACAAGAGGAGGGTAAAGGACGTCTGAACTGCTACGCCATCTTGGATTTAGTATACTGTAACTACATACTTAATGAGTATATACTACATACTATTAGTTAATTGTAGTATACTGTAACTACATACTTAATGAGTATATACTGCATACTATTAGTTAATTGTAGTATACTGTAACTACATACTTAATGAGTATATACTACATACTATTAGCAAGAAGCAAAGGTAAGTTGCTAGCTAGCATTAGACTTATAAAAAAACTATCAATCTTAACATAATCAAATCAAATTCAAATCAAATCAAATTTATTTTTATATAGCCCTTCGTACATCAGCTGATATTCTCAAAGTGCTGTACAGAAACCCAGCCTAAAACCCCAAACAGCAAGCAAAGCATGTGAAAGAAGCACGGTGGCTAGGAAAAACTCCCTAGGAAAAACTCCCTAGAAAGGCCAAAAACCTAGGAAGAAACCTAGAGAGGAACCAGGCTATGAGGGGTGGCCAGTCCTCTTCTGGCTGTGCAGGGTGGATATTATAACAGAACATGGTCAAAATGTTAAAATGTTAAAATGTTCATAAATGACCAGCATGGTCAAATAATAATAATCATAGTAGTTGTCGAGGGTGCAACAAGCACGTCCGGTGAACAGGTCAGGGTTCCATAGCCGCAGGCAGAACAGTTGAAACTGGAGCAGCAGCACGGCCAGGTGGACTGGGGACAGCAAGGAGTCATCATACCAGGTAGTCCTGAGGCATGGTCCTAGGGCTCAGGTCCTCCGAGAGAAAGACAGAAAGAGAGAAAGAGAGAATTAGAGAGAGCATATTTAAATACACACAGGACACCGGATAAGACAAGAGAAATACTCCAGATGTAACAGACTGACCCTAGCCCCCCGACACATAAACTACTGCAGCATAAATACTGGAGGCTGAGACAGGAGGGATCAGAAGACACTGTGGCCCCATCCGATGATACCCCCGGACAGGGCCAAACAGGCAGGATATAACCCCACCCACTTTGCCAAAGCACAGCCCCCACACCACTAGAGGGATGTCTCCAACCACCAACTTACCGTCCTAAGACAAGGCCGAGTATAGCCCACAACGATCTCCGCCATGGCACAACCCAAGGGGGGGGGGGGGGGGCGCCAACCCAGACAGGAAGACCACGTCAGTGACTCAACCCACTCAAGTGACGCACCCCTCCCATGGACGGCATGGAAGAACACCAGTAGGCCAGTGACTCAGCCTCTGTAAAAGGGTTAGAGGCAGAGAATCCCAGTGGAAAGAGGGGAACCGGCAAGGCAGAGACAGCAAGGGCGGTTCGTTGCTCCAGCCTTTCCGTTCACCTTCACACTCCTGGGCCAGACTATACTTAATCATAGGACCTACTGAAGAGATAAGTCTTCAGTAAAGACTTAAAGGTTGAGACTGAGTCTGCGTCTCTCACATTGGTAGGCAGACCATTCCATAAAAATGGAGCTCTATAGGAGAAAGCCCTACCTCCAGCCGTTTGCTTAGAAATTCTAGGGACAATTAGGAGGCCTGCGTCTTGTGACCGTAGCGTACGTGTAGGTATGTACGGCAGGACCAAATCGGAAAGATAGGTAGGAGCAAGCCCATGTAATGCTTTGTAGGTTAGCAGTAAAACCTTGAAATCAGCCCTTGCCTTAACAGGAAGCCAGTGTAGGGAGGCTAACACTGGAGTAATATGATCAAATTTTTTGGTTCTAGTCAGGATTCTAGCAGCCGTATTTAGCACTAACTGAAGTTTATTTAGTGCTTTATCCGGGTAGCCGGAAAGTAGAGCATTGCAGTAGTCCAGCCTAGAAGTAACAAAAGCATGGATTAATTTTTCTGCGTCATTTTTGGACAGAAAATTTCTGATTTTTGCAATGTTACGTAGATGGAAAAAAGCTGTCCTTGAAACAGTCTTGATATGTTCTTCAAAAGAGAGATCAGGGTCCAGAGTAACGCCGAGGTCCTTCACAGTTTTATTTGAGACGACTGTACAACCATCCAGATTAATTGTCAGATTCAACAGAAGATCTCTTTGTTTCTTGGGACCTAGAACAAGCATCTCTGTTTTGTCCGAGTTTAAAAGTAGAAAGTTTGCAGCCATCCACTTCTTTATGTCTGAAACACAGGCTTCTAGCGAGGGCAATTTTGGGGCTTCACCATGTTTCATTGAAATGTACAGCTGTGTGTCGTCTGCATAGCAGTGAAATTTAACATTATGTTTTCGAATGACATCCCCAAGAGGTAAAATATATAGTGAAAACAATAGTGGTCCTAAAACGGAACCTTGAGGAACACCGAAATTTACAATTGATTTGTCAGAGGACAAACCATTCACAGAGACAAACTGATATCTTTCCGACAGATAAGATCTAAACCAGGCCAGAACTTGTCCATGTAGACCAATTTGGGTTTCCAATCTCTCCAAAAGAATGTGGTGATCGATGGTATCAAAAGCGGCACTAAGATCTAGGAGCACGAGGACAGATGCAGAGCCTCGGTCTGACGTCATTAAAAGGTCATTTACCACCTTCACAAGTGCAGTCTCAGTGCTATGATGGGGTCTAAAACCAGACTGAAGCGTTTCGTATACATTGTTTGTCTTCAGGAAGGCAGTCAGTTGCTGTGCAACAGCTTTTTCTAAAATTTTGGAGAGGAATGGAAGATTCGATATAGGCCGATAGTTTTTTATAATTTCTGGATCAAGATTCGGCTTTTTCAAGAGAGGCTTTATTACTGCCACTTTTAGTGAGCTTGGTACACATCCGGTGGATAGAGAGCCGTTTATTATGTTCAACATAGGAGGGCCAAGCACAGGAAGCAGCTCTTTCAGTAGTTTAGTTGGAATAGGGTCCAGTATGCAGCTTGAGGGTTTGGAGGCCATGATTATTTTCATCATTGCGTCAAGAGATATAGTACTAAAACACTTTAGTATCTCCCTTGATCCTAGGTCCTGGCAGAGTTGTGCAGACTCAGGACAATGGAGCTTTGGAGGAATACCCAGATTTAAAGAGGAGTCTGTAATTTGCTTTCTAATGATCATGATCTTTTCCTCAAAGAAGTTCATAAATGTATTACTGCTGAAGTGAAAGCCATCCTCCATTTGCGAAGGCTGCTTTTTAGTTAGCTTTGCGACAGTATCAAAAAGAAATTTCGGATTGTTCTTATTTTCCTCAATTAAGTTGGAAAAATAGGATGATCGAGCAGCAGTAAGGGCTCTTCGATACTGCACGGTACTGTCTTTCCAAGCTAGTCGGAAGACTTCCAGTTTGGTGTGGCGCCATTTCCGTTCCAATTTTCTGGAAGCTTGCTTCAGAGCTCGTGTATTTTCTGTATACCAGGGAGCTAGTTTCTTATGACAGATGTTTTTAGTTTTTAGGGGTGCAACTGCATCTAGGGTATTGCGCAAGGTTAAATTGAGTTCCTCGGTTAGGTGGTTAACTGATTTTTGTCCTCTGACGTCCTTGGGTAGGCAGAGGCAGTCTGGAAGGGCATCAAGGAATCTTTGGGTTGTCTGAGAATTTATAGCACGACTTTTAATGCTCCTTGGTTGGGGTCTGAGCAGATTATTTGTTGCAATTGCAAACGTAATAAAATGGTGGTCCGATAGTCCAGGATTATGAGGAAAAACATTTAGATCCACAACATTTATTCCATGGGACAAAACTAGGTCCAGAGTATGACTGTGGCAGTGAGTAGGTCCAGAGACATGTTGGACAAAACCCACTGAGTCGATGATGGCTCCGAAAGCCTTTTGGAGTGGGTCTGTGGACTTTTCCATGTGAATGTTAAAATCACCAAAAATTAGAATATTATCTGCTATGACTACAAGATCCGATAGGAATTCAGGGAACTCAGTGAGGAACACTGCATATGGCCCAGGAGGCCTATAAACAGTAGCTATAAAAAGTGAGTGAGTAGGCTGCATAGATTTCATGACTAGAAGCTCAAAAGACGAAAACGTCATTGTTGTTTTTTTTTTTGTAAATTGAAATTTGCTATCGTAAATGTTAGCAACACCTCCGCCTTTGCCGGATGCACGGGGGGTATGGTCACTAATGTAACCTGGGGGTGAGGCCTCATTTAACACAGTAAATTCATCAGGCTTAAGCCATGTTTCAGTCAGGCCAATCACATCAAGATTATTATCAGTGATTAGTTCATTGACTATAACTGCCTTGGAAGTGAGGGATCTAACATTAAGTAACCCAATTTTGAGATGTGAGGTATCACAATCTCTTTCAATAATGGCAGGAATGGAGGAGGTCTTTATACTAGTGAGATTGCTAAAGCGAACACCGCCATTTTTAATTTTGCCCAACCTAGATCGAGGCACAGACACGGTCTCAATGGGGAAAGCTGAGCTGACTACACTGACTGTGCTAGTGGCAGACTCCACTAAGCTGGCAGGCTGGCTAACAGCCTGCTGCCTGGCCTGCACCCTATTTCATTGTGGAGCTAGAGGAGTTAGAGCCCTGTTCATAATCACTAGTTAACTACACATGGTTGATGATATTACTAGTTTATCTAACGTGTCCTGCGTTGCATATGATCGATGCGGTGCCTGTTAATTTTCATTGAATCACAGCCTACTTCGCAAAAGGGTGTTGATTTAACAAGCGCATTTGCGAAAAAAGCACTGTCGTTGCACAAATGTACCTCCATAAACATCAATGCCTAACAGGAATATTTAGACTTAGCCACCCGTTAGATAAAATACGGAACGGTTCCGTATTTCACTGACAGGAAAAACGTTTTGTTTTCGAGATGATAGTTTCCGGATTCGACCATATTAATGACCCAAGGCTCGTATTTCTGTGTGTTTATTATATTATAATTAAGTCTATGATTTGATAGAGCAGTCTGACTGAGCGGTGGTAGGCAGCAGCAGGCTCGTAAGCATTCATTCAAACAGCCCTTTGCTGTGCTTCAAGCATTGCGCTGTTTATGACTTCAACCTGAGTGGGTATAATTTGTGGAACGTTCCAACAGGAATCTATTAAAAAACTTTGTAAATAACAAGGTTTCCAAAAAACAACGCATACAAAGTTGTATAGCGGCAGAATAAGATACCGGGTAGGGAGTGGTCTATTTCATTGCGTTTTTCACTCATCATGTCTGTTTGCCTATGGACAAACATTAAGAATAAGCTACGTGGTGAGTTGATGCCTATTCGTCAGCTAGTTAGCTAGGTTTGTATGCGTTGCTACTTTGTATGCGTTGTTGGTTGGCAACCTTTTACTTTACGTTTTTTGGAACAGATTCCTGTTGGAACGTTCCACAAATTATACCCACCCCTTCAAGCCTATCAACTCCCAAGATGAGGCTGGTGTAACCCATGTGAAATGGCTAGCTAGTTAGTGGGTGCACGCTAATAGCGTTTCAAACGTCACTCGCTCTGAGACTTGGGAGTGGTTGTTCCCCTTGCACTGCATGGGTAACGCTGCTTCGAGGGTGGCTGTTGTCGATGTGTTCCTGGTTTGAGCCCAGGTAGGAGCGAGGAGAGGGACGGAAGCTATACTGTTACACTGGCAATACTAAAGTGCCTATAAGAACATCCAATAGTCAAAGGTATATGAAATACAAATCGAATAGAGAGAAATAGTCCTATAATTCCTATAATAATATAATAACTACAACCTAAAACTTCTTACCTGGGAATATTGAAGACTCATGTTAAAAGGAACCACTAACTTTCATATGTTCCCATGTTCTGAGCAATGCACTTAAACATTAGCTTTCTTAAATGGCACATATTGCACTTTTACTTTCTTCAAGCTATCTGTCCCAGAGATGCTGTCCCAGACCTATTCACCGGACATGCTACCTGTCCCAGACCTGCTGTTTTCAACTCTCTAGAGACAGCAGGAGCGGTAGAGATACTCTCAAAGATCGGCTATGAAAAAGTCAACTGACACTTACTCTTGTGTTACTGACTTGTTGCACCCTCGACAACTACTATGATTATTATTATTTGACCATGCTGGTCATTTATGAACATTTGAACATCTAGGCCATGTGCTGTTATAATCTCCACCCGGCACAGCTAGAAGAGGATTGGCCACCCCTCATAGCCTGGTTCCTCTCTAGGTTTCTTCCTAGGTTTTGGCCTTTCTAGGGAGTTTTTCCTAGGCACCGTGCTTCTACACCTGCATTGCTTGCTGTTTGGGGTTTTAGGCTGGGTTTCTGTACAGCACTTTGAGATATCAGCTGATGTAAGAAGGGCTATATAAATATATATATATATATATATATATATATATAGTGAAGAACTCAATCAGTCTTGTTGCCAAGATGTATCCATTATGGACATCCAGTACGGGGTTGCTCAGTTAAAAAAGAAAAAATCTCCAGGTTGTGATGGATTAACCTCTGAATTTTACAAAACCTTCTTTGAAGAAATAGCACCTTTTTTACTTGAAACCTTTAAGGAGGCTATAAAGAAGGGAGAACTACCTGCCTCTCTGAAGCAAGGGGTTATTACTCTTATACCTAAACCACACAAGGATCTCCTAAGTATTGATAATTGGCGTCCAATCACACTCCTAAATAACGACTACAAAATTATAGCATAAATCTTTGCAAAAAGGTTAAAGTCTTGCTTAAATGATCTGATTGATGAATGTCAATCAGGGTTTATGAAAGGGCGCCATATATCTAATAATCTCAGGCTGGTGTTAGACTTGGTTGAGTATTGTGATCTATTAGATGACTTCCCTGTTATCCTATTTTTGGATTTTCAGAAAGCATTTGATACAGTAAGTCACAACTTTATCTTTCATTGTCTTAAGCATTTGAAATTTGGTCGTTTTTTTGTTGATGCTATTAGAACTCTGTATAATGGTGGCAATAGCTGTATCAAACTCTGTCATGGAACATCCTCGAGGTTTAACATTTATAAAGGAATACGACAAGGTTGTCCAATTTCACCTTTTTTATTTTTGTTAGTATCTCAAATGCTATGCTCATTAGTTCATGAAAGTCAATTCGAAGGCATTACATTCCAGGCCAGAGAGATCAAGATATCCCAACTGGCGGATGACACCTCACTTTTTTTGAAAAATGTGTCTCAAGCTAGATTAGCATTGGATATCGTGAAGCAGTTCTCCAAAATCTCAGGTTTGGTTTTAAATCTTTCCAAATGTGAGATGTTTGTTTTGAAAGGAGCTGTCAATCCAGCAGATTGTAACATCTCTGAAAAAGATACTGTAACCTACCTTGGTGTAAAGAGCACCAAAAATCTTAAGGCTATGAAAGATCTTAATTTGAACCCTGTAACTGAATCTGTCCAAAAAAAATTATCCTCATGGTTAGGGAGGGATTTAAGTCTTCAAGGAAGGGTGCTTTTATCCAAAGCTGAGGGGCTATCTCGTGCATCCTATCTTTTTTCATCTATTGACATTTCCAAATCCACTTGCTGTACCTTAGATAGGCTTTTGTACAACTTCATATGGAAAAACAAGCCACATAAGATAAAAAGAGATGTTATCACCAACAGGGTTTGTGATGGCGGTCTAAAACCTACACTCGATCCCTCCGATGTCAACAACTACAGACCAGTATCCCTTCTTTCTTTTCTCTCCAAAACTCTTGAATGTGCCGTCCTTGGCCAGCTGTCCTGCTATCTCTCTCAGAATGACCTTCTTGATCCTAATCAGTCAGGTTTCAAGACTGGGCATTCAACTGAGACTGCTCCTCTGTGTCACGGAGGCTCTCCGCACTGCTAAAGCTAACTCTCTCTCCTTTGCTCTCATCCTTCTAGACCTATCTGCTGCCTTTGATACTGTGAACCATCAGATCCTCCTCTCCACCCTCTCCGAGTTGGGCATCTCCGGCGCGGCCCACGCTTGGATTGCGTCCTACCTGACAGGTCGCTCCTACCAGGTGGCGTGGCGAGAATCTGTCTCCGCACCATGCACTCTCACCACTGGTGTCCCCCAGGGCTCTGTTCTAGGCCCTCTCCTATTCTCGCTATACACCAAGTCACTTGGCTCTGTCATATCCTCACATGGTCTCTCCTATCATTGCTATGCAGACGACACACAATTAATCTTCTCCTTTCCCCCTTCTGATAACCAGGCGGCGAATCGCATCTCTGCATGTCTGTCAGACATATCAGTGTGGATGACGGATCACCACCTCAAGCTGAACCTCGGCAAGACGGAGCTGCTCTTCCTCCCGGGGAAGGACTGCCCGTTCCATGATCTCACCATCACGGTTGACAACTCCCTTGTGTCCTCCTCCCAGAGTGCTAAGAACCTTGGCGTGATCCTGGACAACACCCTGTCGTTCTCCACTAACATCAAGGCGGTGACCCGATCCTGTAGGTTCATGCTCTACAACATTCGAGGAGTACGACCCTGCCTCACACAGGAAGCGGCGCAGGTTCTAATCCAGGCACTTGTCATCTCCCGTCTGGATTACTGCAACTCGCTGTTGGCTGGGCTCCCTGCCTGTGCCATTAAACCCCTACAACTCATCCAGAACACCGCAGCCCATCTGGTGTTCAACCTTCCCAAGTTCTCTCACGTCACCCCGCTCCTCCGCTCTCTCCACTGGCTTCCAGTTGAAGCTCGCATCCACTACAAGACCATGGTGATTGCCTACGGAGCTGTGAAGGGAACGGCACCTCCATACCTTCAGGCTCTGATCAGGCCCTACACCCAAACAAGGGCACTGCGTTCATCCACCTCTGGCCTGCTGGCCCCCCTACCTCTGAGGAAGCACAGTTCCCACTCAGCCCAGTCAAAACTGTTCGCTGCTCTGGCACCCCAATGGTGGAACAAGCTCCCTCACGACGCCAGGACAGCGGAGTCAATCACCACCTTCCGGAGACACCTGAAACCCCACCTCTTTACGGAATACCTAGGATAGGATAAAGTAATCCTTCTAACCTCCCCCCCCCCCCTTAAAAGATTTAGATGCACTATTGTAAAGTGGTTGTTCCACTGGATATCATAAGGTGAATGCACCAATTTGTAAGTCGCTCTGGATAAGAGCGTCTGCTAAATGACTTAAATGTAAATGTAAATGTCTTAGATTTCACTCTCTTTAATCAGATATCAAAGGTTAACTGGATTAAAAGGTACATAAAAAATCCTCATAGTTTCTGGAATATTATACCTCATTTTGTTTTTCAGAAGTTCGGAGGGCTTAATTTTTTACTACAATGTCCATATATTGTGAGTAAACTTCCTGTGAAACTGGCGGATTTTCACAAGCAGGCTTTAATGTGCTGGGCTTTGTTGTATAAACACAACTTTTCACCTCATAAATGTTTTATATGGAACAATGGGTCGATATTACATAGAAACAAGATGTTATTTAACCATAAATGGTTCTCGAAAAACATTGTTCTTGTCAGCCAATTAGTTGATAATAGTGGGAATCTATTTACACGGAGAGAATTTATGGAAAGATACAACTTTGAGGTTTCAAGCAAGGAATATGACACTGTTATTAAAGCTATACCTAGTGGGATAAAAACTTTACTTCAGAATAATACATATTTTGGAATATCTCCGATTGTAAGCAATGTTCAGGTGAATGGGATTGGTCTACTAGATACGAAATTCAACAATTTTTTATTAAGGGATATTTTCTACAGGAAGTCTATTCCCTCTGCGATATTTTGTTGGGCTTCATCGTTTGATGTAAACTGGCGCCGTGCTTGGCTCACTCCACACAAATTTATGGTGACCAATGAAGTGAAGGAGATCTCCTTTAAGATAATCCATAGATTCTATCCGTGTAATAGTTTGATTTCTAAATACATACTTGATGTTACCAGTGAATGCAGTTTTTGTGAACTAGAAACTGAATCTATTGAACACTTATTCTGTAATTGTTTATATAGTGAAGTGTTCTGGACTGATGTAAAACTATATCTTGGCCTCAAATTGCATACAACCATTGAAATTTCTAAGTTTGACATATTTTTTTACTACACTGATTCCACAATTGAACGTGAGTATGTCATAAATCACTTTATTTTATTAGGAAAATGTTTCATACACAAATCAAAATTTATGAAGAAAAAGCCCCTTTTCTTATTTTTTTTTATCTGATGTGTAAAACTATTTAGAGTCGTTAAAACGTATACAAAACAAAATGTCAAAAAAATGTATTCGCTATATGTCTGCATTTGATTTGATATAATGTGGAATATTTTTTTTCTTTTTTTTCCCTCATTTCTTTGGAATCCCTCTGGCTATTATGTTTGTTTTGCATATTACTGTTAATAAATAAATAAAAAATAATAATAATAAAAAATAAATAAAGAAGCGTTCCGTCCACTACATTATACGTCACACCAACAGCATTACCTTATATTCCCAGACCGCCATCTGCTGACTGGAGTGGGGTAACGCAGTTGATTAAAATGTACATTTTATTTTCAGACTACAAGTTAAAGTTTAAGGTGTAGGAAGCATTAGTTTTTACTCACCAGTGTAACAACACAGTGTGGTTAAAGACTTAGTAACTGAGTTGTAGTCACGATCTGGTCCCTATAAGTACAAACAGTTATGTTTTTGCGTTGTTACATGTTTCTTAACTTATTTCCGGATATCTTCTAAACTACCCACAATGCACTATGTGCTACACAGTTTGTATGCTAGCTCGGTAGCTAGCTCCAGCTTGCAAAAGTTAGCCACACCTCATGCTTTCATATACTGTGTGGTTGTGATATCTAGTGGGAACGCATTAGCACGGTAGGCTCTGGTGCCTTGTTGTCAGTAGGGATGTTACTTTTGATACCGGAGCTACGAGGCCTGCGTCCAAATCGCTAAGCAGTAAACTTCAAAGCAGTGTACCGATGCCTGTATCACTTTATCAGCAGCACGTCATTAATGGCGTCTGAAGCTTCATTTAATCGAACAACCACCTGATTGATTTGGTATTGGGCTTGTTCGACACTGCAGGCGACTGCCGACTGACTGATCTACAAATCACCTTACATCGTAAATAACTACTCATTATTATTTATAAATCAGTCACCATTTACCCACAATGCAGCATGGATTTGATGCTCTCGAACACGACCAGTGGTTTAGTAAATGACATAAAGGCTATGCTGCTACGGTGTGGGATGTCATCTATAATAATGGCATAAAGGCTACGCTGCTACGGTGTGGGATGTCATCTATAATAATGACATAAAGGCTATGCTGCTACGGTGTGGGATGTCATCTATAATAATGACTTAAAGGCTATGCTGCTACGGTGTGGGATGTCATCTATAATAATGACTTAAAGGCTATGCTGCTACGGTGTGGGATGTCATCTATAATAATGACATAAAGGCTATGCTGCTACAGTGTGGGATGTCATCTATAATAATGACATAAAGGCTATGCTGCTACGGTGTGGGATGTCATCTATAATAATGACAAAGTCTATGCTGCTACGGTGTGGGATGTCATCTATAATAATGACATAAAGGCTATGCTGCTACAGTGTGGGATGTCATCTATAATAATGACATAAAGGCTATGCTGCTACGGTGTGGGATGTCATCTATAATAATGACATAAAGGCTATGCTGCTACAGTGTGGGATGTCATCTATAATAATGACATAAAGGCTATGCTGCTACGGTGTGGGATGTCATCTATAATAATGACATAAAGGCTATGCTGCTATGGTGTGGGATGTCATCTATAATTATTTGGCTGTTCTAAATTCTGTAATGAACCTATTTTTGAGACAATTGGCTGGAAAGGATCAATGCTTCAGGAATCTTTGTTTCCCCATCATGGAATCTATCTATTTTTGATGCTGTGATTTTCCCTGCCATCATTCTGTATTTCTCTGCTCTTCTGATCTGCAGTTTTGTTAGTTGGGTTCTAACTGGTCTCCATTAGTTGGACTCCAGCTCGCTGACCATAGTGTCACGAACCGGCTCGAAGACCGTAACAAAAAGTGAGACAACGTGGAGATAAAGAATAACAACATATTTATTAACTGAAGTAAATACAATTAACAATGGTGTGTGTTTAGTCAGTAGTGTAAGTGAGTGGTCGCGTGTATACATGTGATAATGAGGGGTGTTGAAAGGTTCCAACGCAAACAACCAAAATCTGTCTGTGTCTGCATGGAGAGAGTCTCCTCAATGAACGGGGAAGAGGTGCATTTATCCTGGGACACACCCAGCCCAGGTGTGTCCCATTTCACTGAAGACCCTCCCGGCTCCGCCCACCGACATCCTATTAAGGAAAAACAAGAGAAAAGAGATAGAATTCAGCAGACAGAGTGGGAGGGTTGTCACAGCAGTCTGATGATATACCAGGGCCTGGGGATGCAGTTAGGTTTGTATGCAGTCTGGTGTTATACCAGGGACTGGGGATGCAGTTAGGTTTGTATACAGTCTGGTGATATACCAGGGACTGGGGATGCAGTTATGTTTGTATGCAGTCTGGTGATATACCAGGGACTGGGGATGCAGTTAGGTTTGTATGCAGTCTGGTGATATACTGGGGATGTAGTTAGGTTTGTACAGCCTGGTGATATACCAGGGACTGGGGATGCAGTTAGGTTTGCACAGTCTGATGATATACCAGGGACTGGGGATGTAGTTAGGTTTGTATGCAGTCTGGTAGGGACTGGGGATGCAGTTAGGTTTGCTATTCTCCAGTTTGCTCCCAACAGCGTTCATAGAACATAGATCCCTGTTAAACTAGGCTGCAGAGTTCCTAGTTTGACAGATAATTCAACCAGTGTGACCAGTAGGTTTCTTTAAATGAATGAATATGAAACTGCCTTAAATACAGATGTGAAGGACAGTATGTTTTACATTCTCACTCAAAATATGCACTGCTCTATTTGAACGTCTCAATATAATATTATTATTTAATGAAAGGAATGAAAATACAGTTGTCTGCTAATGAAAAATAAAATAAAAACGTATCTTACCTGCGTTTCCCTTCAGTCAGCAGACGGCGATGTGCGTCTTTCAGGTGATGCTGCCAGCGTGACGTATAATCTAGTGGACGGAACGGATCAACAACAACGAGGCAGTCACCTTTGTAGCCAACAGCCGAAACATTTAGACTTTTTCTGTGCATATTTGCCTCTGTGTTTTACATATACTTCTGACATCTAGTTAATTGCCCCCATTTAAATGTTATAGGTAGATTGTTAGTCAACAAGCTGGCTTGATAAGTTAGCCTAGCACTAAACTAGTCGCTCATGCTAGCTAGCTAGCCAGCTAACATCCCCGACCATGAGCTCACTGATGTATTCCCCCCCTGCTAAAGAAGAGGAGGTCTGTTGGACGGAGAAAGAAGCTCTGGGGCTGAACATTGTCGTGAAAGAGGAGAAGGAAGAGGAAGATGTCACAGTGAAAAAAGAAGTAGAGGGTGAGGCTGTTACAGTGAAAGAAGAAGAGAAAGACGTTTCAGTGAAAGAAGAGGAAGACGCGTTCAGAGTGAAAGAGGAGGAGAAAGAGGATGATGCAGTTTTTGGAGTGAAGGAGGAGAAAGAGGGAGAGATAACGGTCATATTGACAGAGGAGTCAGGAGATCTGATTACCATCAGTAAGTACTGTCTTAACGGGCACTAACTGTCCAAAGTTTTTGAGCGAATGTTGTTTTAAAGCAGCATGCTACTGAAATGCTATACTTAAATGTTGTTCTATACTATAGGAATTTATGTTATAATATAATGTTAAAGCTACATTTTAAAATGGGTGGTTAAAGCCCTGAATGCTGATTGGCTGACAGCCGTGGTATATCAGGTCGTATACCATGGGTATGACAAAACATGTATTTTTACTGTTCTGATTACGTTGGTAATCAGTTTATAATTGCAATAAGCCACCTCGAGTTTGTGATAGATGGCCAATATACCACAGCTAAGGGCTGTATCCAGGCACTCTGCGTTGCGTCCTGCATAAGAACAGTCTTTAACCATGCTATATTGGCCATATACCACACTTCCTCTGGTCTTATTGCTTAACTGTGACATGTGTATACCATCAGTCAGCAGAGCTGGTAGCTCTATAATAATAGATAATGTCATGTTTATAGGCTGAGCAGAGCTCTATAATAATAGATATCATGTCTATAGGCTGAGCAGAGCTCTATAATAATAGATAATGTCATGTTTATAGGCTGATCAGAGCTGTATAATAATAATGTCATGTTTATCTATTATTATAGAGCTCTGCTCAGCCTTTAACATGACATTATCTATTATTATAGAGCTCTGTTCAGCCTATAAACATGACGTGATCTATTATTATAGAGCTCTGCTCAGCCTATAAACAATACATTATCTATTATTATAGAGCTCTGCTCAGCCTATAAACATGACATTATCTATTATTATAGAGCTCTGTTCAGCCTATAAACATGACGTGATCTATTATTATAGAGCTCTGCTCAGCCTATAAACAATACATTATCTATTATTATAGAGCTCTGATCAGCCTATAAACATGACATCTATTATTATAGAGCTCTGCTCAGCCTATAAACATGATATTATCTATTATTATAGAGCTCTCATGAGAGTCTCTTGAAAAAGGTCAAAGGTAATCGAAGAGAGGCAAACTTGATGAAAATATGCTTGTATAAAATGAGACTCTCCTTCTCTAATCTCGCTTCGGCAAATTATGTTTCCATGGTGGAATCCCAAAAGAAATGCTAGTTGGGTCATTCTACTATTATATATACTATACTACTATATTCCTACTATTATATATACTATACTACCATATTCCTACTATTATATATACTATACTACTATATTCCTACTATTATATATACTATTCTATACTACTATATTCCTACTGTTATATATACACTATATTCCTACTATTATATCTACTATATTCCTACTATTATATATACTATACTACTATATTCCTGCTATTATATATACTATACTACTATATTCCTGCTATTATATATACTATACTACTATATTCCTACTATTATATATACACTATACTATTATTATTTACACTATACTACTATATTCCTACTATTATATATACTACTATTATATAGACTATACTACTATATTCCTGCTATTATATATATTATACTACTATATTCTTACTGTTATATATACTATTATATATACCATACTACTATATTCCTACTGTTATATATACTATACTACTATTATATATATATATATACACTATACTACTATATTCCTACTGTTATATATACTATACTACTATTATATATACTATACTACTATATTCCTACTGTTACATATACTATACTACTATTATTTATACTATACTATCCTACTATATTCCTACTATTATATATACTATACTACTATATTCCTACTATTATATATACTATACTATTATTATTTATACTATACTACTATATTCCTACTATTATATATATATATACACTATACTACTATTATATATACTATACTACTATATTCCTGCTATTATATACATTATACTACTATATTCTTAGTTATATATACTATTATATATACACTATACTACTATTATATATACTATACTACTATATTCCTGCTATTATATATTATACTACTATATTCTTATTGTTATATATACTATTATATATACACACCATACTACTATATTCCTACTGTTATATATACTATACTACTATTATATATACTATACTACTATATTCCTACTGTTATATATACTATACTATACTACTATTATATATACTATACTACTATATTCCTACTGTTATATATACTATACTACTATTATTTATGCTATACTATCCTACTATATTCCTACTATTATATATACTATACTACTATATTCCTACTGTTACATATACTATACTACTATTATTTATACTATACTATCCTACTATATTCCTACTATTATATATACTATACTATTATTATTTATACTATACTACTATATTCCTACTATTATATATATATACACTATACTACTATTATATATACTATACTACTATATTCCTGCTATTATATACATTATACTACTATATTCTTAGTTATATATACTATTATATATACACTATACTACTATTATATATACTATACTACTATATTCCTGCTATTATATATTATACTACTATATTCTTATTGTTATATATACTATTATATATACACACCATACTACTATATTCCTACTGTTATATATACTATACTACTATTATATATACTATACTACTATATTCCTACTGTTATATATACTATACTATACTACTATTATATATACTATACTACTATATTCCTACTGTTATATATACTATACTACTATTATTTATGCTATACTATCCTACTATATTCCTACTATTATATATACTATACTACTATTCCTACTATTATACTATACTACTATATTCCTACTATTATATATACTATCCTACTATATTCCTACTATTATATATACTATACTATCCTACTATATTCCTACTATTATACATACTATCCTACTATATTCCTACTATTATATATACTATCCTACTATATTCCTACTATTATATATACTATACTACTATATTCCTGCTGTTATATATACTATACTACTATATTCCTACTATTATATATACTATACTATCCTACTATTATATATACACTATACTATCCTACTATATTCCTACTATTATATATACTATCCTACTATATTCCTACTATTATATATACTATACTACTATTATATATACTATCCTACTATATTCCTACTATTATATATACTATACTACTATTATATATACTATCCTACTATATTCCTACTATTATATATACTATACTATTATTATATATACTATCCAACTATATTCCTACTATTATATATACTATACTACTATAATAATATAACCACGGGGGGCCAGTACAATTTATATTTTTTTTAATGCATGAAATGAAATGTATGCATTCACTACTGTAAGTCGCTCTGGATAAGAGCGTCTGCTAAATGACTAAAATGTAAAATGTAAATGTAAATAATCCTACTATTATATATACCATACTATCCTACTATATTCCTACTATTATATATACTATACTACTATATTCCTGCTGTTATATATACTGTACTATACTACTATATTCCTACTATTATATATACTATACTACTATATTCCTACCATTATATATACACTATCCTACTATATTCCTACTATTATATATACTACACTACTATATTCCTACTATTATATATACACTATACTATATTCCTACTATTATATATACTATCCTACTATATTCCTACTCTTCGGTGCCTTTTGGACCTCATCACTTTTGGAAGAAAAAAATTATGTTTTTATAAAAAGTGGTCCTCATGAGAGCCAGTTTTCATCATAGCGCTTGATGGTTTTTGCGACTGCACTTGAAGAAACATTCAAAGTTCTTGACATTTTCTGCATTGACTGACCTTCATGTCTTATTTGAGCTGTTCTTTCCATATTAATAACTTGGTCTTTTACCAAATAGGGCTTCTTCTGTATACCAGCCCTACCTCATCACAACACAACTGATTGGCTCAAATGCATGAAGAAGGAAAGAAATTCCACAAATTAACATTTGACAAGGCACACCTGTTAATTTAAATGTATTCCAGGTGACTACCTCATGAAGCTGGTTGAGAGAATGCCAAGAGTGTGCAAAGCTGTCATCAAGGTGGCTACTTTGATGAATATCGAATAACATATTTTGATTTGTTTAACCCTTTTTTAGTTACAACATGATTCCATTTGTGTTATTTCATAGTTTGGATGTCTTCAATATTATTCTACAATGTAGAAAGTAGTAAAAATAAAGAAAAACCCTTGAAAAACCCTTTTGACTGGTACTGAATAAATATTTGTATTCTATCAGAAAAGTGACGTTTAAGTTTCAGAAAAAAGTATAGATCTAGCTCAGGCACTTAGGTTTATGCAGCTAACAGGTTGGAAAATGCACTAACAGGGTGGAAATGTTGAGCCTAAATTAGTTATCGCTTTGAGTGAGAAAGTTTTGTGCTAGCATAATGGTGAACACTTGAACAGGATTTGAACTACTCAAACAAACATATTTTTACATTTAGAAATGTGATCCATTTTCAGGGTGTTTGAGTGGGACATTTGAGTGGGACATACAGACTGTCACGGGTGTCGTAGGGTTTTGACCAAGACGCAGCGGGAAAATGTACACTCATCTTTTTTATTTGGTGAAGGAAAACACAAACGTATACAACACAAAACGAACTTGACAGTCTTGTCAGGCAAACAGCTAAACAAGAACAATCTCCCACAAAATCCCAATTATAGGACCCTCAACCGGAGGCAACAATAACCAGCTGCCTCCAATTGAAGGTCCAACCCCAATTAACTAAACATAGAACTACAAAAGACTAGATAGAACAATGACTATGTTAGTATATTTCTATCAAACCCCGGACTAATAAATCAAATACCCCTCTACCTAAACACATACACAAAACACACCCTGAACCACTTAAAACAAACACGTCCTTACCAAACTACAATAACCCCTATACTGGTCAGGACGTGACAGTACACCCCCCCCCCCCCCCCCCTCCCCCAAAGGTGCAGACCCCGGATGCACCTCACACAAAAATAACCCCCAAAACAAAAATAAATCCCAAAACTGAAGGGAGGGTGGCAGCCGTCACCGATGGCTCCTGTGCTACACCCCCCCTCCCCAAACCTCCTACAGTGGAGGTGGCTTAGGCTCAGGCCTTAATCCCCTACCTGACCAAACCACCCCCACTGCATACCTCTGCCTGAGGCCAGTCACTGAAGACCCTGGACTGTATTCTGGAAGCTCCGGGCCGTAGGGCGACTCTGGGAGCTCTGGGCCGTAGGGCGACTCTGGGAGCTCCGGGCCGTAGGGCGACTCTGGGAGCTCCGGGCTGTCTCTCCTGGTTCCGGACAGTGGGCCGTCTCTCCTGGTTCCGGACAGTCTGGACGAGGCACTGTTGCCGGAAGTTCTGGACGAGGCACTGTTGCCGGAAGTTCTGGACGAGGCACTGTTGCCGGAAGTTCTGGACGAGGCACTGTTGCCGGAAGTTCTGGACGAGGCACTGTTGCCGGAAGTTCTGGACGAGGCACTGTTGCCGGAAGTTCTGGACGAGGCACTGTTGCCGGAAGTTCTGGACGAGGCACTGTTGCCGGACACTCTGGACGAGGCACTGTTGCCGGACACTCTGGACGAGGCACTGTTGCCGGACACTCTGGACGAGGCACTGTTGCCGGACACTCTGGACGAGGCACTGTTGCCGGACACTCTGGACGAGGCACTGTTGCCGGACACTCTGGACGAGGCACTGTCGTCGGAAGCTCGGGACTGGTGCGTGGGGCTGGTAGTGGAGGTACCAGACTGGGGACACGCACCTCAGGGCTAGTGCGGGGAGCAGGAACAGTACAAGTTGGACTGGATTGACGCACTGGAAGCCTGGTGCGTGGTGCTGGTTTAGGAGACGCCAGACAACGCACCTCAGGGTCAGCACGAGAAGCAGGAACTGGATACACCGGGACATGGGTAAGCACTGGAGGTCTGGAGCGCACCTCCTGCACAACCCGTCCTGGCTGGATGGAAATAGCAGCCCTGCACAAGCGGAGTGCTGGTACAGGGCGAACTGGGCTGTGCAGAGGCCTGATGGTTGCCGTGCGTAGAGCAGGCGTAGTGTAGCCTGGGCCTAGGAGACGCATTGGTGGCCAGATGTGCTGTGCAGGCATCCTCCTTCCAGGCTGGATGACTACTCTAGCACGGCACTTGCGAGGGGCTGGGATCGCTGTGTGTGCGCATGGGCGAGATCGTGCGCACTACCGCATACCCCGGCGCTCTCCACTTGCGAGGGGCTGGGATCGCTGTGCGTGCGCATGGGTGAGATCGTGCACACTACCGCATACCCCGGCGCTCTCCACTCCAAATGCTTCCCATAATAAGCACGGGGAGCTGGCTTAGGGCTCACCCTTGGCCCAGCCAAACTACCCGTGTGCCCCCCCAAAAAAATCTTGGGGGTGACTCTCGTGCTTCCCCATCGGCGCGTACAAAGCTTCATACCGGCGCCTCTCCGCCTTGGCTGCCTCTATCTCCTCCGGTGGGCGACGATATTCCCCAGCCTGGTGCCATGGTCCATGGTCCAGCCCCGTCCAGAATTTCCTCCCATGTCCATGATTCTACTGGGCTCTGTTGCTGCTCCCTTCTCCGCTGCTTGGTCCGTGTTTGGTGGGAGATTCTGTCACGGGTGTCGTAGGGTTTAGACCAAGACGCAGCGGGAAAATGTACACTCATCTTCTTTTTTATTTGGTGAAGAAGGAAAACACAAACGTATACAAAACAAAACGAACTTGACAGTCTTGTCAGGCAAACAGCTAAACAAGAACAATCTCCCACAAAATCCCATGAAAAACAAACTCCTAATTATAGGACCCTCAATCAGAGGCAACAATAACCAGCTGCCTCCAATTGAAGGTCCAACCCCAATTAACTAAACATAGAACTACAAAAGACTAGATAGAACTTAGAAATATACTAACATAGAACAATGACTAACAAACCCCGGACTAATAAATCAAATACCCCTCTACCTAAACACATACACAAAACACACCCTGAACCACATAAAACTAACACCCTCTGCCACGTCCTGACCAAACTACAATAACAAATAACCCCTATACTGGTCAGGACGTGACACTAACAATGAAACAGGATTTATATTTATTTAGCTTTGCACCATTGTTCTCCCACCAAATAAATGACACGTCCTGAATGTGGTTGCATTGCAGGAAACGGTTGTTTTCTTCAATGGAGAATTACAATAAACTAGAAAATCACAAAATCTTAATAATAAGTACAAAAATCATGAAGAAATCCTTATTGTTTAGAGAATTTAACTAGGACTATAAAATAATGAAGAACGTTTAAGTATTTTATGGCTTATATTTCTCCTGGAAGTAATGGATATGGAGCATCCTGGCACCTAAATGTGATTTCTCCTAGAAGTTGATGAATAACACCCAGGGATCAGTGGCATCGTTTTAAATTGTATTTAACCTTTATTTAATTAACTAGGCAAGTAAGTTAAGAACAAATTCTTATTTACAATGACGACCTACCCCGGCCAAACCCGGACGACGCTGGGCCAATAGTGTGCCGCCCTATAGCTCCAGGCAGATATACTACATCCATAACTAGTGGTTTCCTCATTAGCAGATATACTACATCCATAACTAGCGGTTTCCTCATTTCCAGATATACTACATCCATAACTAGCGGTTTCCTCATTACCAGATATACTGCATCCATAACTAGTGGTTTCCTCATTAGCAGATATACTACATCCATAACTAGTGGTTTCCTCATTAGCAGATATACTACATCCATAACTAGCAGTTTCCTCATTTCCAGATATACTACATCCATAACTAGCGGTTTCCTCATTACCAGATATACTGCATCCATAACTAGTGGTTTCCTCATTAGCAGATATACTACATCCATAACTAGTGGTTTCCTCATTAGCAGATATACTACATCCATAACTAGCGGTTTCCTCATTTCCAGATATACTACATCCATAACTAGCGGTTTCCTCATTACCAGATATACTGCATCCATAACTAGCGGTTTCCTCATTACCAGATATACTACATCCATAACTAGCGGTTTCCTCATTACCAGATATACTGCATCCATAACTAGTGGTTTCCTCATTAGCAGATATACTACATCCATAACTAGTGGTTTCCTCATTAGCAGATATACTACATCCATAACTAGTGGTTTCCTCATTAGCAGATATACTACATCCATAACTAGTGGTTTCCTCATTACCAGATATACTACATCCATAACTAGTGGTTTCCTCATTACCAGATATACTACATCCATAACTAGCGGTTTCCTCATTACCAGATATACTGCATCCATAACTAGTGGTTTCCTCATTAGCAGATATACTACATCCATAACTAGTGGTTTCCTCATTAGCAGATATACTACATCCATAACTAGTGGTTTCCTCATTAGCAGATATACTACATCCATAACTAGTGGTTTCCTCATTACCAGATATACTACATCCATAACTAGCGTTTTCTGCATTAGAAGGGAGGAGTTTGTGCAACCAAATTGCGTGCGCATCGCTTGCGAATTTTATTAAACACAGAAAGGGGTCTATATTGGAGACCATAAGTTGTCATGCTCCTTAGGATTTCAACAACTTTAATAACTTATTTCTAGCCGACAATCATCGATGTTACTACTAATGTGAAAACAAGACAATATGACTATTGTTGCTCACTTGACTGTCTTAATATAATTGTCAAATAATATTAACATTCATTAAAGACTTCAATTGTTGTACAACATCATGGCTACGCTGTTGGCATCACCTTTTACAGTGGATTTCCGCTGTTGTGGGCCTTTAACCATCTGTCTGACTTGTTCCTTCACACAGGAGAGATATGGGACTATCGTGGATCCTCTGGGGAGCCTCAACAACATCATGATGCTGACAAGGCAGAGAAGAGTCTCTCCAGATCAGAACTCCTCAAGAAACACCAGCAGAGACCCACAGGGAAGATATCTCACTGCTGCTCTGACTGTGGGAAGATCTTTTCAAAGTCATATACATTACGATCACACCAGATAATTCACACTGGAGAGAAATCTCATAGCTTTGATCAATGTGGGAAGAGTTTTACTCCGTCAAGCGGCCTGAAAGTCCACCATAGAACACACACAGGAGAAAAACCTTATAGCTGTACTCTATGTGGGAAGAGTTTTGTTACATCTTGCTATTTGACTATACACCAGAGAATACACACAGGAGAGAAACCTCATGGCTGTATTCAATGTGGGAAGAGTTTTGCTCAGTCAAGCTGCCTGATATCACACCAGAGAACACACACAGGAGAGAAACCTTATAACTGTGATCAATGTGGGAAGAGTTTTATTCAGTCAAGTCATCTGAAAACACACCAGCTGACACACACAGGAGAGAAACCTCATAGCTGTGATCAATGTGGGAAGAGATTTACTCAGTCAGGCGGCCTGACATACCACCAGAGAACACACACAGGAGAGAAACCTTATAGCTGTGCTCAATGTGGGAAGAGTTTTGCTACATCTAGCAATCTGACTATACACCAGAGAACACACACAGGAGAGAAACCATATAGCTGTAATCAATGTGGGAAGAGTTTTGCTCAGCCAAACAACCTGATATCACACCAGCGTACACACACAGGAGAGAAATATCATAGCTGTGATCAATGTGGGAAGAGATACTCTCGTAAAAGATGTCTGACTAAACATCAGAAAATACATGAACTTGTTTCATGATATCAATGAAATAATGTCACAATGTAGAATGTTTTAACATTGTAGAAGGAGTATTTTAATGATGTCACAATGGCATGATAATGATGGCAAAGTTGTCTAATTACTATGTCATTGTATTTCCATGCCACTATAGTGTCTTCTCAGATAATGGTAGCTAGCACTGTTGTTTAAGCTGCAGTCAGAATCAGTCAGAATGTCACAATGTAGAACCCTAAACGTTTGTCCCCTGTTCAATTGATTTCAACATGATATGGATATTAGCCTCAGGGGGAAAGTCCAGGCTCTAAATTGGAAGAGTTACTATTTATGTGATTTAACAAAAAGTGACTAACAAAAAAAGAGTTGTGTTACACTTACCACGTTGGTGACCCACTTGAATCAAAATGCAACACTTCAAAATGTAGCTAGCTGTTTTCTACAAGTTGTCCTCTAACCAGTGATGTACAAATTATTCCCAGATTCCGTGTGGTTTTGAGCTGTTTGTTTTAACAGGACGTGCAACCTCATCTCCTTTCTGTCACACAAATGATTTTGGCATGATATCGATGAGTTATGACAAATAAGTGTTGTGTTCCTTTGTTTAGCGACCCCTACATTTAAATGCGTCACTCCAAAATGTAGCTGACTGTCTTCTGCAGGTTGTCCTCTAACCAGTGAGGTAAAATATATCTCCCATTTCCATGTGTTTTTTTGTTATTAGTTTCAACAGCACGTACAACCTGATTTCCCCCCTAATCGATATCAGTGATTTATTGCTACTTGTCAAAACAACAGTGTTTCTGGTGCTTGTGCAGTTTATAAGCTGCTTGTTTAAAAAATACAAGTAATATAATTATTGTTGCAGATGTCTGTGTATATAGCACATTTTATGTTTAGGTTTTCAATTTATCCCAAACTGTTTCTGCATATTTGTTATTGATTTGGACATCCCGCAAAATGTAATTGAAAAGAAGACTATGTCCTACGAGTCCAATACACATTCGGTTGTAGTTGAAAGTGAAAGTTGAAAAGATGTCTTTTCTGGTTGTTTTGTCAGTGACTTGAAAACAACTTAATTTCAACTTACTTGCAGCCTAAACACATGGACGCAGTATAATAAATTAGTCTAATCAATTTTATTATCAATCCTACATCACTGCAGTATTTCTTGACAACATTCAAATGCTAATTGTCTTTATTCCACTACTGAAGAAGCATGTCTCAAATCACCTCATATTTCAAACATCCAGCCTGACAAAAGATACATGTTTTATTATTCCATGCCTCACCACTAAGTTAATTATTGCCAATACATATTAACAAAGGGGTGTACATTTGGTTTTGATATTTCATATTTACAATTCATGTAACATTTAGTAATGATTATTAATTATGCAACCAACTGACAATTTTGGCTACAATTATATTGACATTGTTTTCCTGCTTTTAGAATATCAGGGTTTATTCTCAGATGTGTTACTAAGTTTGTATGGATATTGCAGGAGTTTCCTCTTGAAATCAGACATGTCTGTGGTAAGAACAACGTGGTTGCTGATTGTCTCAGGGGTGGGCAGTCAAAAAGTTGTCTTGTTTCATGTTTTTCCGTATTGGAGATGAGTTTTGTTTGTTTGGGCTCGTTCCAAGGGGACGAGAGTTCTAGAAGCTAGTGAGTTTTCGGATTCTATAGAAAGAAAAATTAGAAAAAAATTATTTGATTGTATATTATTATTTAGAAATCCGTTTTTTTCCCCCTTGTTTTTAATTGTTGACAGCCAGTAGACACCATGTTTATATTGGTGAAGGTGAAGCATTGTATTTGATTATAATGTGAAATGGAAGTTAATTTCTGTTGATGGTAAACATCAGTCTAATCTGAAGTTTGGATTGTAACGTATAGAAATATGCTTAATCAGATGATTGACATGTGGATAATAAGCTTTATTACGTTATCTTGGGGTTCCGTTCCTTCACTGCCCATCATAGAAGATCACGGGGGGGGTATTGAGAGGGGTATATATATTATTATTATTAGATATTTTAGAAAGCAGCAGAAGGTCTATAGTTCCTGGGAGAATTGATTTTGCCGTGGTCTCTGGGAGGTTAGAGAACCGTTGAGGATCCCATGGTCATTGTCTGGGAAACAAAAGTTTATTTTTTTGTTCTGCTGGGAGTTTGTTTGGAGATGTCACGTCCTGACCAGTATAAGGGTTATTTGTTATTGTAGTTTGGTCAGGACGTGGCAGAGGGTATTTTGTTTATGTGGTTTGGAGTGGTGATTTATGTAGTAGGGTGTTTGTTTTATTATTTCTGGGTTTTGGTCTATGTTTTGTATTTATATGTTATTTCTGGTTTGTGGTATTTCTATGTTTAGGTTGATGGGGGGTTGGACTCTCAATTGGAGGCAGGTGCTTTCTCGTTGCCTCTGATTGAGAGTCCTATATATGGGTTATTGTTTGGTTTGGTGTTGTGGGAGATTGTTTCTTGTTTTGCCTGTGTGAGCATGACAAGACTGTTTTGTTGGTGTTCTCTTGATTTAAAATAAATAACAAGATGAGCATCCACATTCCTGCTACGTTTTGGTCCTCTATTCCCGAAGAAAACCGTTACAGAATCTCCCACCACAAAAGGACCAAGCAGTGGAGAAGGGAGCGATGGGAATATGATATACTATATCCCCCACTGTAGCCTAGAAACCTGGTTAAACTATCATTATGACATCATGGATGAATTCTAGAATATACTAAATATCCCAGAAACATGGTTAAACTATCATTATGACATCATGGATGAATTCTAGAATATACTATATATCCTATAAACCTGGTTGAACTCTCATTATGACATCATGGATGGCCAGTCCTTGTATTCATAGTGTAGTGAATTCAGGGGGTAGCCCTGAGCTGAACTCAAACCTGGGTCCAGCGACTGTCAAGCCAACACCTTATAACTGTTATGCCAAGATGTCTGAACTTCTTGACGGGGTAGCTAGGTGTTGGGTTACGGTTGCTACAATAGCTTTCTCTATGAATTTGAGAGTGGTTACATTTCTCCTTCCCACATCTGTTAACCAAACCAAGTAAGTCTCTGTGCAGCCATTTTGTTGCTATTTAAAAACTAGGTTGCCCCTTTAAAAACCCACACATCAATCAACCAACCAATCTGCAGTTCAAACATTGTCTTGGTAATAAGAAATGTAACTACTTTCAAAATTCATAGACAGACCTATGGATGCAAGGACTGACCATCCATGATATCAACATTATAGTTTTAACCATGTTGAGGCTATACAGTGTTGATTTACATAGTTTCTAAACATTGGAGTAAAAAAAGCTTATTAGGGGTTCTGATGGGGAACAACAGTTGAACTAAGCTCATGAGGCATGTGTTATATTCTTCATGAATCAATGGCTATAAATTAATAATTTAAAAGTCCAAATATGGATGTAGCAATTGCAGATTTCCCCTTTAACACCACACATCAGTTAAACAACTGCAGAGTTTTGTGCCTCTGTATTTAACTTCTATGTCCCACCCTAGTCAACAGCCAGTGGAATCGCGTGGCGCGAAATACAAATACCTCAAAAATGCTATAACTTCAATTTCTCGAACATATCACTATTTAACACCATTTTAAAGACAAGACTCTCGTTAATCTAACCACATCGTCCGATTTCAATAAGGCTTTACAGCGAAAGCAAAACATTAGATTATGTCAGGAGAGTACCCTGCCAAAAATAATCACACAGCCATTTTCAAAGCAAGCATATACGTCACAAAAAACAAAACCACAGCTAAATGCAGCACTAACCTTTGATGATCTTCATCAGATGACACTCCTAGGACATTATGTTATACAATACATGCATGTTTTGTTCAATCAAGTTCATATTTATATCAAAAAACAGCTTTTTACATTAGCATGTGATGTTCAGAACTAGCATACCCACTGCAAACTTCCGGTGAATTTACTAAATTACTCACGATAAACATTCACAAAATACATAATTATTTAAAGAATTATAGATACAGAACTCCTTTATGCAATCGCGGTGTCAGATTTTAAAATAGCTTTTCGGCGAAAGCACATTTTGTAATATTCTGAGTAGATAGCTCGGCCATCACAGGCTAGCTAATTTGACACCCACCAAGTTTGGTGCTCACTAAACTCAGAATTTATATTACAAAAATTGGATTACCTTTGCTGTTCTTCGTCAGAATGCACTCCCAGGACTTCTACTTCAACAACAAATGTTGTTTTGGTCCCAAATAATCCATAGTTATATTCAAATAGCTCTGTTTTGTTCGTGCGTTCAGGTCACTATCCGAAGGATGGCGTGCGAGCGCATTTCGTGACAAAAAAATTCAAAATATTCCATTACCGTACTTCAAAGCATGTCAAACGTTGTTTAAAATCAATTTTTATGCTATTTTTCTTGTAAAAATAGCGATAATATTCCAACCGGGCGACATTGTATTCATTCAAAGGCTGAAAGAAAAAACATTGAGAATTCTCATGAACGCGCATCTCCAGTGTCACTGTCCCCAGCCTGAGTTCTCACAAAATCTCCTGCTGTTCTTCGCCCAGAGACAGGAGACACGTCATTCCACTTTCTGGCGCCTTCTGAGAGCCAATGGAAGCCTTAGAAAATGTCACGTTACAGCAGAGATGGTGTATTTTCGATAGAGATGCAACAGAAGGATAACAAATTGTCAGACAGGGCACTTCCTGTATGGAATCTTCTCAGGTTTTGGCCTGCCATATGAGTTCTGTTATACTCACAGACACCATTCAAACAGTTTTAGAAACTGCAGAGTGTTTTCTATCCAAATCTACAAATTATATGCATATTCTTGTTTCTGGGCAAGAGACGTAACCAGTTTAAATCGGGTACGTTTTTTATCCGGCCGTGCAAATACTGCCCCCTAGCCCCAACAGGTTAAGACAGTACTTACTAGTGTTAATCAGGGAACGGTTTCTCAAACCCGTCTTACGGCTAAGTTCATCGTTAGAACCATTGGATGCCTTAAGATGCATTTGGGAAACCGGGCCCAGATATCCAGTTCCCTCCTCTTCTTCCTCCTCCTTTTTCGATGTAACAGTCATCTCCCCTCCTCATCTTTCACTCTGAACGCGTCTTCATCTTCTTTCACTGAAACGTCTTTCTCTTCTTCTTTCACTGTAACAGCCTCACCCTCTAATTGTTTTTGTATTGTAACATCCTCTTCTTCCTCTTTCAATTCATTAGCAGGAGAGTAGCTTAGTGACCTCATGGTCGGGGATGTTAGCTAGCTAGGCTAATGCTAACTTAACCAGCCCGCTAGCTGAATAATAACAACACCGTAAATATGAAATTAAATCGGATAACTAACTAGACGACAGAAGTGGGTTTAAAACACAGTGGCTAATATACACTAAAGCGTCTAAAGAGCTTTATTGGTTCGGCTATTTTGTCTAGCAAGCTACCGAGGTGGCTGAATAACTGTTGCTGCTGTTGAAAGAAGCGTTCCGTCCACTAGATTATACGTCACACTAGCAGTATTACCTTAAATTCCCAGACCGCCATCTGCTGACTGGAGTGGGTAACGCAGTTGAGTAAAATGTATATTTTAATTTTCAGACAAAAAGTTAAACCGTAGGCATTAGTTTTTACTCACCAGTGTAACAACACAGTGTGGTTAAATACTTAGTAACTGAGTTGTATTCACGATCTGGTTACTTATAAGTACAAACAGTTATGTTTTTGTGTTATTACATATTTATTAATTTATTTTGGGATACCTTCTAAACTACCCACAATGCAATATTTCGCAAGTCATATGAAGTATCTACTCTGTACTACCGAGTTTGTATGCTAGTGTAATGGTGTAATTATGTTGTTACATTCCTGCATAAAATGGGTATTATTCCTCCTGGTCTATTAGTGTGTTTACATTGTCTAATACAATCAAATCAAAGTTTATTTGCCACGTGCGCCGAATACAACAGGTGTAGACCTTACAGTGAAATGCTTACTTACAGGCTCTAACCAATAGTGCAATTTTTTAAGTAAAAAATAGGTAGGTGAACAATACATAAGTAAAGAAATGAAAACAACAGTAAAAAGACAGTGAAAAATAACAGTAGAGAGGCTATATACAGTTTATTTTTTTATTTATTTAACCTTTATTTAACCAGGAAGGGCTCCTTGAGATTTAAAATCTCTTTTTCAAGAGCGTCCTGGCCAAGATAGGCAGCGCCAAGTCATTACAAAAATTACAGACAAACAACATGAAAAACTACAAGTAATCTAGTAAAAACCATAGAATTAACAAAGAATATAACAAAATCAAAAACAGCAAATTAAAAACATTGACATGTCAGGGAATCAGTCTCAAGATCATTCATCAGTGATTTAAAAATACCAATCGGGACAAGTTCTTCCAGTTTAAAAGTATTTTGTAAGGCATTCCAAGACGATGGCGCAGAGTACATATAAGCCCTTTTACCAAATTCAGTTCGGACATTTGGAACAGTTAGCAAGATAAAGTCCCGCGAACGAAGAGAGTACCCACCACATTTCTGAACAATAAAAATGCCCAAATAAAAAGGTAGTAAACCCCAAATGGCTTTGTAAATAAAAGTATACCAGTGACTGAGCCTACGAGTGACAAGAGAAGGCCAGCCAACCCTGGTATACAAAGTGCAGTGGTGCGTAAGGGTTTTGCAATTTAAAATAAATCTCAAAGTGCCATGGTAAAGGGTGTCAATTGATCTCAAACACTGAGCGGAAGCATTCATATATAAAATATCCCCATAGTCTAGTAAAGGCATAAATGTAGCTGATACTAGCCTCCTTCTGGCTTCAAAAGAAAAACAAGCCTTATTCCTAAAATAAAATCCTAAGTTCAGCTTCAATTTTTTTGTAAGTTGTTGAATATGCATTTTAAAAGAGATGCCATCATCAATCAAAATTCCAAGATATTTATATGAGGTTACAACCTCAATCTCCTTGCCCTGACAGGTAGTAATAGGTGAAAGGTTCAGAGGTCTATTTCTTGCTTTAGAAAACACCAGTAGTTTAGTTTTGTCAGTATTGAGGATAAGCTTCAATTGAGACAAGGTATGTTGAACAGTATTAAAAGCAGTTTGCAAGTTCTGGAAAGCTTTTGTAAGAGATGAAGCACAACAGTAAATAACAGTATCATCAGCATAAAAATGAAGTTGTGCATTTTGGACATTTTTGTCTAAATTATTTATATAAATAGTGAATAAGAGAGGACCAAGTACAGAGCCTTGGGGCACACCATTTAAGACAGACAATTTAACAGACCTAAGCCCATTAAATTGAGTGCACTGAGTTCTATCAGACAGATAGTTAACAAACCATGCAACTGCATGCTCTGAAAGACCTACACTCGACAATCTCTGCCTTAGTATAGCATGATAAACTGTATCAAAAGCCTTAGAGAGATCAATAAAAAGTGAGACACAATGCTGTTTTTTGTCAAGAGCTTCAGTGATATCATTTAAAACCTTCATGGCTGCTGTAATTGTGCTATGCTTCTTCCTGAAACCCGATTGGTACATTGATAAAATAGAGTTAGTATATAAAAACTATTTTAGCTGGTCACTCACAAGGGTTTCAAGTATTTTCACCAGGGGTGACAGCTTTGAGATTGGCCTATAATTATTTAAAAGAGTTGGATCTCCCCCTTTTAAAAGTGGCAGGACAAATGCTGATTTCCAGATCTTTGGAATTTCATTACATTCCAGGGTTAGATTAAACAGATATGTAAGAGGCTATATACAGTAGAGAGGCTATATACAGTAGCGAGGCTATAACAGTAGAGGCTATATACAGTAGAGAGGCTATATACAGTAGAGAGACTATAACAGTAGCGAGGCTATAACAGTAGAGGCTATATACAGTAGAGAGGCTATATACAGTAGAGAGACTATAACAGTAGCGAGGCTATATACAGTAGAGAGACTATATACAATGCAAATAGTCCGGGTAGCCATTTGATTACCTGTTCGAGAGTCTTATGGCTTGAGGGTAAAAACTGTTGAGAAGCCATTTTGGCCCCCCTTCGCGTCAACGCACTCAATTCTTCTTCCGCCAGCTGCTGACTGGAGTGGGTAACGCAGTGTAGTAAAATGTATTTTTTATTTTGGTTTCGGTGTTGTGCCGAATTCTTCATTGCTGCGACTTGCTTGCTAGTTGAAGTTTCTGATCACGTCAGGCTGCGTTTCATTTTATTTTTCATGATGGTTTGATCGTGGGGAGGCACTAGTAATGTCTGCAGTTTTCGGTTTGGCTATTTGTTTCAAGTGTATTAGTCTATTAATTATTCATTCTGGTTGCCTATCCTGATGTGAAGTTTGTGCTATAGAAAGTATTTGACTCTGATGTGCCACAGAAAGTATTTGACTAGCCACAAAATTAAGGAAATTAGAAATTGGAAATTAGATTTCGGAAAGGCTATTTTCTTGCCTGTCGGAATTCTATCTTGGGACTGCAAGGCCTGGCACACGTCATAATCATTTTTGGTGACCTATCATGCCCTCTGATGTGCCACAGGAAGTATTAGACTCTAGTCACATTAGGAAGTGGTTATTTCAGAAATAATAGTTTTCAGAGCCCTCTACTGTTCTCACTACCCATCCCCCAACCCCCCATCTCATCCTGCTTTTCCCTCTTATGGCTCGTCCTACAACAACAAAAAGTACACTTTTTCTGTCTTAGGTTTTAAGAATGTAGGTACAGTAGTAATAATAAAATAATAATAACAATAATAAATCTAAAATGTGTACTCTGGGCGAAAAAGAACGTTCAAATATATAAGTCAACATGAGTGCATATCCATAATCACAGTAAACTATTATAATAATAGAAACAAAAATATTTAAAAAATAAATAAAAGTATAATAAACAAAACTATGACTGAATGAGCCTCCATGAAGAATCCCCTTCCCAATAGGTCCCTTTGCCCTCAATAGGACATGTCACATCCTGACCATAGAAAGCTGTTATTTTCTATGGTAGAGTAGGTCAGGGACAGCCCCAGCACCTCCACCATCCCCATCAACCCTCCATAGGACACCCCCAGCACCTCCACCATCCCCATCAGCCCTCCATAGGACACCCCCAGCACCTCCACCCTCCCCATCAACCCTCCATAGGACACCACCAGCACCATCCCCATCAACCCTCCATAGGACACCCCCAGCACCTCCACCATCCCCATCAACCCTCCATAGGACACCCCCAGCACCTCCACCCTCCCCATCAACCCTCCATAGGACACCCCCAGCACCTCCACCATCCCCATCAACCTCCCCCCACCCCTCAACCACAAAACACAATAATGACAATAATAATAGAAATTCAAATACTAAAAAATATAGACCAAGATATATACACACATACACACACATAAACATATTGACAGGACACTCAACTTATCTCTTATCTATTTTCCTCCATCAGATATGCAGGTAACATTTCCACCTGGATGACAGCACATAATCAGCAAGACAGAGATGCTCTTCATCCGAGGGAATGCCCGTCCATTCTCATTGTTACATCATCCCAGATGATCACATGTCATTTACATTCCAGCCCTTGTCAGCTCCAGATTTGACTATTTCAACTCCCACCCTGCTGGAATCCCTGCATTCTCAGATCCCCCTCCACTGATTAGCACCCTGGACAGGCTCCCTACTGCACCTCACATTATGTTCAGGATTCTAATTCTAGCCTACAGGGTCAGAAAATGACCAGCTCCTTCATACCTCTTAGCCTGGATAAAGAGCTGTACTGTTGTTCTTTCACTGTGATCTACAGTTGCGTCATTCTTGAAGTCGTCTTCTCTTTCAGGATTCAGTGGACCATCACAAAGACTTGGCTGTGTGCTGTTGCCTAATTGGTTGAATGAGTTGAGCTGCAGACATCATAACTGCAAAGTCCCTTGTTGTTTGTAAATGCTGATTATATAACCACCTATTCAAAAAGCACTTTGATACTGATTTACTTTTGTACTAGGAATACATTTCTCCCTGTTGCTCTATGTTTATAATAAAAACATGTTGTTTGTGATTTTACTCTCGCAGTGAACAGGTTAGGTAGCAGTTTTCTACTCATCATACTGCATATAATATACTGTACAGTGGGGGAAAAAAGTATTTGATCCCCTGCTGATTTTGTACGTTTGCCCACTTACAAAGAAATGATCAGTCTATCATTTTAATGGTAGGTTTATCTGAACAGTGAGAGACAGAATAACAACAAAAAAATCCAGAAAAACGCATGCCAAAAATGTTATAAAATGATTTGCATTTTAATGAGGGAAATAAGTATTTGACCCCTCTGCAAAACATGACTTAGTACTTGGTGGCAAAACCCTTGTTGGCAATCACAGAGATCAGACGTTTCTTGTAGTTGGCCACCAGGTTTGCACACATCTCAAGAGGGATTTTGTCCCACTCCTCTTTGCAGATCTTCTCCAAGTCATTAAGGTTTCGAGGCTGACGTTTGGCAACTCGAACCTTCAGCTCTCTCCACAGATTTTCTATGGGATTAAGGTCTGGAGACTGGCTAGGCCACTCCAGGACCTTAATGTGCTTCTTCTTGAGCCACTCCTTTGTTGCCTTGGCCGTGTGTTTTGGGTCATTGTCATGCTGGAATACCCATCCACGACCCATTTTCAATGCCCTGGCTGAGGGAAAGAGGTTCTCACCCAAGATTTGATGGTACATGGCCCCATCTATCGTCCCTTTGATGCAGTGAAGTTGTCCTGTCCCCTTAGCAGAAAAACACCCCCAAAGCATAATGTTTCCACCTCCATGTTTGACGGTGGAGATGGTGTTCTTGGGGTCATAGGCAGCATTCCTCCTCCTCCAAACACGGCGAGTTGAGTTGATGCCAAAGAGCTCCATTTTGGTTTCATCTGACCACAACACTTTCACCAGTTGTCCTCTGAATCATTCAGATGTTCATTGGCAAACTTCAGACGGGCATGTATCTGTATTCTTGAGCAGGGGGACCTTGCAGGCGCTGCAGGATTTCAGTTCTTCACGGCGTAGTGTGTTACCAATTGTTTTCTTGGTGACTATGGTTCCAGCTGCCTTGAGATCATTGACAAGATCCTCCCGTGTAGTTCTGGGCTGATTCCTCACCGTTCTCATGATCATTGCAACCCCACGAAGTGAGATCTTGCATGGAGCCCCAGGCCGACGTATTTTGACAGTTCTTTTGTGTTTCTTCCATTTGCGAATAATCACACCAAAATGTTGTCACCTTCTCACCAAGCTGCTTGGCAATGGTCTTGTAGCTCATTCCAGCCTTGTGTAGGTCTACAATCTTGTCCCTGACATCCTTGGAGAGCTCTTTGGTCTTGGCCATGGTGGAGAGTTTAGAATCTGATTGATTGATTGCTTCTGTGGACAGGTGTCTTTTTTACAGGTAACAAGCTGCGGTTAGGAGCACTCCCTTTAAGAGTGTGCTCCTAATCTCAGCTCGTTACCTGTATAAAAGACACCTGGGAGCCAGAAATCTTTCTGATTGAGAGGGGGTCAAATACTTATTTCCCTCATTAAAATGCAAATCAATTTATAACATATTTGACATGCGTTTTTCTGGATATTTTTGTTGTTATTCTGTCTCTCACTGTCCTGCGCCTGACTCTCTACACCAGCTACACATAGGACCCGTTACAGAATCACTCACCTGAAGAATGGAGTCAGCAGGAGCACATTCAGCAGCACGCGACCATGTTGTAACGTCTGGGCACTGCCATGGATCGCGTGCTGCAGACTATGGATCGTTTGGAGAGAGGAGGAGGTTTTTCAGCGCCTCCACCAGCCCCACTACAACAGGTCCCACTGTCCAGCCCTCTTTCCCCTGGTCCCAGCGGGATTCGACTCGCGCTCCCGAGGGAGTATGATGGGACGGCTGCCGGATGCCAGGGTTTTCTACTACAACTGGAGCTCTACCTGGCGACCGTCCACCCGGCTCCTTCGGGGCGTGAGAGTGTGTCCGCCCTCGTCTCCTGCCTCTCAGGCAAAGCCCTGGAGTGAGCCAACTCCGTATGGTGTGAGGGAGATGCGGCGTTGAATCATTACGCACCAGCTACACATAGGACCAGTTACAGCTATAGTACAGCAGGTACAAATACACCTCCCGTGCCTTCTGGACAAAGGTAGTCTGTGGTGCTGAGGAGGCCAACAACATCTTTGTTGAGTTTCATGCAAGCATTGGGGCTTGTCGTGTCTTTGGCTATGCCAGATTAAGTGATATTTCATGCTATTCTATAAAATCCTTTCTCTGTAATTAATATTACCTGATTAAGCTAATCATGTAAATGTAATTAACTAGAAAGTCGGGGCACCACGGAAGAACGTTGATAGAGCCGTTATCTTCCGAATAAACTCTTAAAATACTTAGTAATCTTTTACATCGATAGCCGTCATCTTAATCATCTTATTTTCAGTCTCATAATGAAAGTTGTAAATTCTTGGTTATCTTCACGAACCCTGGCTAACAAGTTGAATCAGCAATACAAAATTGGGTTTAACTATTTATTTACTAAATACCTAAACCAATCACACAGAATTACAAATACACAGAATACAATGATGTCATACAGAAAACATCCCTGGTGGACGGAACCTGTATGAAAGCTGGTTACACAAAGGAAAGGGGGTTGGGCTTGAATGAAAGAGCGGGAAGACTTAGGAACAAAGAAACAGCAGCTATGCTATCGTAAATACATTATCTTATGCATTACTAAATTACCGCCCATTTGGAAAAGGAAAATGCAATAAATATTTACTCTGAGCTGCGCTTCGGTAGATTGGTCGTAGATGCTGGCCGGGTTGGCCAACAGATCTTCCTGTCCTCGGAAGAATGTCTCTGGTGGTAAATTGGATACGTGGTGGTATCTTCGTCTGTTTGTTAGACTGGATCCGTCGTCCGTCCTTTCCTTGCCCACGTCAACAGCGGCCGCTGCGAACTCAACGGCTAGGAAGTATCACTTCTGTAGTGAATAAGCTCAAAGTTCATACCATTCGCCACCAAAGCTCACGCCGAGGTTGGCTTAGTTCTGTACTTGACATGTGTGTCCTTCTAACGTTGAGGCTGCAGACCTCACGTACTGGAACATGTGGTTATCTTTTCGTCAAAGGCTTATATAGTGGAGAGGGGGAAGGATGTGTTTCATTGTTTATAACCCCTGTCTCTTCACAGGGGTGGGCCACTGATCAAGCAGGGCACTTTCCTTATGAAAACCCAATTCTCTCATTTGGAAGCTAAAATTACATTTAATCTCCTAACAAACAATTTCAATATCAAACATTTCAATTGCATAACAATTCCATGTGACTCTGATAACTAGAGGGTGTATACTTTCCCAGGTACAGTTTATGTCGTCCTGTCATCAGTCATAATGTCTCAGATGACAACCGAGCTGACATCCATACTCATTACGTTCCAAAGCATATTTCCAACTGGTTTTATTACCAAAATATGGTTCCTTTCCCCATTTGTTTGATGTTCCCAGACTCTCTATATTTAACAGGACAGCAGTCCTTCAGGACAGCAGTCCTTCAGTAGGGTCAGAAAGAAAGGGGAAGGGAGAAAGGTATTTATGGGGGGGTCATAAACCTTACCCACAGGCCAACGTCATGACAGGCTCATTGCGGACAAAAGAAAACTAGAGATGCAATCTCAAAAAGATTTTATTGGCCAGGGATGTCCGCTGACATAGACAAATGGGTAATTATAAATCTAACGTCCTCTTATCTAAATGAAACTGGCTATTCTATTCTGATACTTCTTGTGAAAAAATATGCAAATGTTTTTGTGTTTGGTTTAATAGTTGGCAATTGCTATTGAGAACTATTGAAACACTTTTGAAAACTATAGCTCTATCAGTCCTAATATTTTTCCTGCTTCAATCAGGTGTCACAATGTTGTCTTGTCAGGCCAGCATGACATCTATAAAACAGCAGGTGGAGTACACTCCAATAATGCTATGTGGCTTTACGATTACATTCCTCCTTTTACAAAATGTAATATATTTATTTTGAGAATATAAAGTCATAACGTTAACATTTACATTTAGTGTACATTTGTTACTATGTTATTACATAACTTTAGCTTAGCTGTCAAAACAACATTGCAGTTACACAGTAACAGCTATGTAATTGTAGTTTATCAGTATAGGTTATAGGTGGATGCACGGTATAGGACTGAGTATAATCTGATTGGTCCCATTGGGAGCTGCCTCACATGTATTCAAATTGGACATGGATAGTTTTCCAGGTGGTACTGTCTGGACCTGGGGGCGACCAATCATGTGTACTTTCTGGAGTAATAGACTCAAACACTATTGTGAAGGTGTCAGGTTTCACAGTAGACCTGTGGGGGATTGTGTGAGTGTGGAGACCTCTCCCCCAGTCACTCTTCTGATTTATTGCCCTGGTTACCCGGAGAGAGCCACAAAAGCCAGTTGTTTTTCTGTAGTTCAATAGTAATATCCTCTAAAACAATCTGATGACAAACAAACTTTGCTGCCCTGTTTCCAATTATCCACATGGCTAGGAGAACCTATTCAAGTAAGTAAGTAAATAGATTATGAAAATGTAAAAAAAATAACGATGTATTATTAGCTAACTAGCTACAGTGCAGGCTAACTCAAATGAGCTGCTAAATGAGCTAGCTATCTAGCCAACTTCAAATACTGTATAGATAGATAGCTAAGTGAATGAAATATCACCATCTACCTAACTTCATATTAGCTATCTTGATGTATTTATCACTGTAAAAAACAAACTCCAAATGTATTTGTAGGTAGCTAGCAAACAGCCATGGAGGAGGGTGAAAGGATAGCAGCCCCAACTGTCAGTGAGAGAGGAGGCTATTCTGGATAGGGCAGGAACTTTTGTGTTGTTCCTGTCCCTAGAAGTGAGGACGGAGATAATAGAAACATAATATTCAGTGTGGTGTAATTTGACTATAATGAAGTCTGTTTCTTGTGAGGTTTTCTGTCCTCAGATAAACAGCTCTATGAAAGCCAGTCTACATATGAAGAGGTCCCAATGAAGAGCAGTGGTTCTCAGTCCTGGGGACTCAGAGGGGCACATTTTGGTTTTTGCCTTCACACTGCACAGCTGATTCAAATGATCAACTCATCATCAAGCTTCAAGTGGTATTTATGTATTCATTTGTGATGCCATCCTTGATATGATCCTGTTATTGTCACATGCTACACATGTACATATGTGTGCCCATGCATCTATCAATCCAATGTTATCATGATTTGTTATCAGGGATATTATACTTTAGTAATCCACAATGACCTGGTGATGTAACAGTCTAATAATTACATTGTCTTCCATATTCCTACAGATACCTTGTAACTGGAGATTCCTTCAAAACGATTGCCTACAGTTAACGTGTAGGGCACTGCAGGGTTGGGTGACCAGGGCCATCTGGGACTGCCTCCTGGAGGAATTCAGGTGTGTGAAGGCTACCTGTGTCCTGTGTAACTTAATGAGGATGGACACGAGGACCAGGAGGGGATCTGCAGCTCGCCGCCGTGTGCCAGAGGAGGAGTCTGCTGCTCTGCAGGATGTTTCAAGGATGGGGTCCAACAACGCAGCAAGAGAGGCAATCCGTCTGCAGGAGATCTTCACCTCCTACTTCTTCTAAGAGGGTGCTGTTCCCTGGCAACACCATAGACTACACTATGGACAACCAAAGGCTCTTTTAAGAGCCATTCACATTGCAATAAGAGTATTCTTCCATTTACTTAATTCCATTTATTTCTCAAGCTGAACCTCGGCAAGACGGAGCTGCTCTTCCTCCCGGGGAAGGACTGCCTGTTCCATGATCTCGCCATCACGGTTGACAACTCCCTTGTGTCCTCCTCCCAGAGTGCTAAGAACCTTGGCGTGATCCTGGACAACACCCTGTCGTTCTCCACTAACATCAAGGCGGTGACCCGATCCTGTAGGTTCATGCTCTACAACATTCGCAGAGTACGACCCTGCCTCACACAGGAAGCGGCGCAGGTCCTAATCCAGGCACTTGTCATCTCCCGTCTGGATTACTGCAACTCGCTGTTGGCTGGGCTCCCTGCCTGTGCCATTAAACCCCTACAACTCATCCAGAACGCCGCAGCCCGTCTGGTGTTCAACCTTCCCAAGTTCTCTCACGTCACCCCGCTCCTCCGCTCTCTCCACTGGCTTCCAGTTGAAGCTCGCATCCGCTACAAGACCATGGTGATTGCCTACGGAGCTGTGAAGGGAACGGCACCTCCATACCTTCAGGCTCTGATCAGGCACTACACCCAAACAAGGGCACTGCGTTCATCCACCTCTGGCCTGCTGGCCCCCCTACCTCTGAGGAAGCACAGTTCCCGCTCAGCCCAGTCAAAACTGTTCGCTGCTCTGGCACCCCAATGGTGGAACAAGCTCCCTCACGACGCCAGGACAGCGGAGTCAATCACCACCTTCCGGAGACACCTGAAACCCCACCTCTTTAAGGAATACCTAGGATAGGATAAAGTAATCCTTCTAACCCCCCCCGCCCCCCCCCCTTTAAAAGATTTAGATGCACTATTGTAAAGTGGTTGTTCCACTGGATATCATCAGGTGAATGCACCAATTTGTAAGTCGCTCTGGATAAGAGCGTCTGCTAAATGACTTAAATGTAAATGTATACTTAGCTATGTCAACTGCAGTTATTAAATTCACAGTTTCTCTCCCTTTGATTTCTACTTCTCATGTGAGGGTGCTGTTTAGGTAAGGGTGTGATGTCTGTGCAAAAACAAAACAGGCTATTTTAAATCACCCATATTGAAAAAATGTAGAACAATTAGACACCCTATAACCCACACCTACACACTCATGTATCTATCTGATTGATGGATTGTGTTGTGCAGTAAACAGGCTCAGGTGTATAACTGTGGCTCCTTCCACCTTCAAAGAATAGGCAAGAGGGCCAACCATGGAGAACAGTAAGACACTTCATTATTTCTATAACTACGCTATATTGTTTGTCCTTGTATGTCCATTCATGTTTTTCAGCATAAAGTAATCTGCAGCCACTTAGTGTGGTGTGGACACCAGGTGAGGCCACACACAGATTCCTGTTGAACACTGTCGCTTTAACTACCTTATTTTCTCAATAACAGTCTCTCTCCTTCACTTTATCCCTCTCTCCCCTTCTCCCTAAATCCTCTAGGTTATATCAGCTGTGTCGGTGAACCCCTCCTGCATCTGAACTGGCTACATAGAGGACACAGCATGATCAGAGGTGAGAGGTCACTTGGTCAGGTCAACAGGAAGTATTATTAAAGAGATGTTTTACATTGAAATAAAGATAGACATGCAGTAGTCCCAGAGTTAATGATCCCAGGTCAGTTTATATTATACAGGAAGTATTATTAAAGAGATGCTTTACATTGAAACACAGAGAGAGATGCAGTAGTCCCAGAGTTAATGACCCAAGGTCAGTTTATATTATGCAGGAAGTATTATTAAAGAGATGCTTTACATTGAAACACAAAGAGAGATGCAGTAGTCCCAGAGTTAATGATCCAAGGTCAGTTTTTGCATTTCATCTCCTGATTGATGACTAACAATGTCAGAATAAAAACTAAAAACACAAGGCTTAAACATGTTCTCTCTCTCCATCTGTCTCTCATCTGCAGGTATGTTTTGATCTGAGAGGATGCCAAACCCCAGCCCCATTATTATGTAATTGTGATGAACTGAGAGGATATTTAGGTAGCACTGTGATTCATTAATCATGTGCTGCCTTCCCTGCTCCTATGTGCTTACCTCTTTCCCTTTCTATCTTTTACACCTCTCTCACCACCTCCTCTTTCTTCCTCTGTTTTTATAATGCACAACAGATGTGCATTGAAGGACAGATTAAACTTGTATTTATAACACTTGGATAATGAGCTTTTCAATAAAGCGTTTCACATTCTCTACTGGTTGAAATGAAGTGCAATGTGATGAAATACTCCACCTATCCTGTGTTTATCAGATCAATGCAGATGAAGGGCATTAGATGTTGAGATGAACCAGTGTTAGAGTATTTACATGATGCATAGGAAGTGTAGTGTTCTGTTTTTAACATATTTCTGTATATATGAATTAACTAGTTAAATCCTGTTTCTAGTCTATTAGTTACAATGTGTAACCATTGATGTCCCAGGACCAAGATTGGTAAACACTGTTGAAGTGTATAATTGTAATACATACATGCAGACACAGCATCATTCAAAGACTGGAATTTGGGCCTCCTGGTATTGGATATGACTGAAAAATAATCTCAAAGACATTCATACCTAAACTTGACTTTTATTTGCCAAGGTAGAGTACATGATCAGTGAATATATTAAATGTACAGGCTACAATGTGGGGATCTCATGCATGGTAATAACTACATGTATATACGACTTGCATCCTTGGCACAAAGTTATATTATATTCTACTCAATCCATAGGCTTCATTAATGTCATTCAGACTGTTTTGAAGTTGATACAACTGGCTATGATAGCTGAGGTTCATAGCTAGGTTCTGAACTAATATGTATACCAAACGTTTGGGTCCATACACAGATCGGCTAGATAGCTAGCTACACATCCATAGGCATACATGTATTTTAATCATCCACTGCACAATAAGCAAGAACATAGCTAGCTACGTTATTTCATCTATCTGCATGGCAAATATCAGCAAGGCAAGCTTACAAAATTGTACATTTAATTTGTAGTAAATTCTTTAGCTGGCTAGATTCTATACATTCACTGTTTCACAAAACGACAGACTGGTTTGCTGGTTGTTTCAGGAGTCCCTAAAACAACCAGAAGTACAATTTCATACTCGTGTCACAACACCCATAAAGCTAATCAGCTTGCTGGTTAATGTTAGCTAGCCCAGCTAGCCGGCTAATGTTAGCTGGTCAGCTAGCCGGTTAATGTTAGCTGGTCAGCTAGCCGGCTAATGTTAGCTGGTCAGCTAGCCGGCTAATGTTAGCTGGTCAGCTAGCTGGCTAAATCGCGATTTTCGTAAATTAACTTTAAGATAAAAAAAAAAAAAGCATAATCGTTTGTCTCTACATTAACTAACATTCCTGTTACATGTTACATGTTTTTACATGATTCGTTATGACGTTATAATCCCTTACATTTGCTTCCATCCTAGTATTTCTGTCCGCCATCTTTGATCCAGTTCAGTTCTGTGTAGGGCTTCTCAATTATTTTCTGTTACGCCCCCCCTAGGAAGAAGTAAACATTTCGCGCTCCCCCAACTCTCCGCCGCGACTGTAAATAGTATAATTTGTCTATGAAACTGTTATAAGTACACCTCTGCATAACATTGTATCCTTATTAACATTAAATAAAAATAAAAAATAAAGAAATATAGATCAACTTACAACAAAGAATAACTTTATTAACATTGTTTTTTTTTGTTTGTAACAGAAAAGACTTCAAGTGCATGAATTTGCCTGAAATGTAAAAAAAAATTCAACCCTTATTTAAACTGTAAACATTTTTTGACCATTTGATACTGAAAAATAAAATAAAATCAATAAATAATAATAAATTCAAATTGATCAGCAACATTAACTCAGGAGCACAATATATGAAACATTTTGACCTATAAAACAAAAATGAATAAAACAATTTGTGCTGATTTTTTTTTAATCAAAATGAGGAAGTCAGGATTAATGGCTACAATGAGCACATTTTGCAGAGCACAGCTTTTCGAAGCGGGGTTTGAAGCATGATACTGCAACTCTCAGCTCCTGCTCAATGTTTAGCTGGGACCTGTACTTGGTCTTCAGTGCAGCAACAGCAGAGAAGCCAGTCTCACAAAGATAAGATGTTGCAAAAGGAAGAAGAATGCCCATGGCCCTCTGCCCTAAGAGTGGATACTGCCTCTCTACACTCAGCCAGAATTCACTCAGTGTCTGTGATGTGAACCTCAGTCTGAATGTGGAGTCAGACGTCATATCAATGAACTGGTCCTCCTCTGCAGAGCTGAAACCAGTTGGAGCTGGTGCATTGAAAGGATCTCTCACCCAGTCATATTGGGAACTGTTTTCAGGGAAGTACTTTTTAAAGAATCCCATCAGTGATGAAATATGCTCCTTAATATATGGAATCACTGAGGTGGCATCATAGTCAGTAGTGTCAACAAATTCATGCAGGTTCTCGAATGAATCAGTATTTCCTTCATCAAGTCGCCTGCCCCACATTGCAAGCTTTCGAGTGAAAGAGCTGATCTTGTCTGTGACCTGAGGGAGGTGTTTATCTTTCCCTTGAAGGTGTAGATTTAGTTCATTTAGCTTTCCAAATATGTCACTCAGGTAGGCCAGTTTTGCCAGGAAGTTCTCATCACTAAATTTTTCTGTGATGTCATACTTGTGCTCCTGCTCCAAAAACATTCTTATCTGCTCTCTGAGCTCAAAAACTCGGGACAAGACTTTTCCTCGTGACAGCCACCTTGCTTCACTGTGAAACAGCACAGCTTGATGTTCAGCTCCCATCTCCTCACAGATAGCAGAGAAGACTCTTGTTTTTAGTGGTCTGGTCTTTATACAATTGACTACACCTACAATGTCAGTCATAACCTCACTTAATTCAGAGGAAAGGTGCCTTGATGCCAGTGCTTCTCTGTGTATAACACAGTGTGTCCACTCAGCATTAGGTGAGGCCTTCTTGATGAGTGCCCGAAGTCCTTTTCTCATCCCTGCCATGGTCTGTGCACCATCACTGCAAACACCAATGCAGTTCTCTCACTTTAGCCCATTCTCAGTCAGGAAGCAGTCCAGCATTTTGAATAGCTCTTCAGCTGTGGCTCTGTCTCTGACATATTTACAAAAAAAGTAGATCCTCACACAGGGAGTTTGTCATGTCAAAACGTACATAAGCGATAAACAAACAGTCTTTGTTGCTGTCATTTGCTTCATCGAACTGTAAGGCAAAACGTTTGTCTTTGAGTTTATCTACCAGCTGTTCTTTAAGATCGTTAGCAATGTCATTTATACGTCTGGCGACAGTGTCATTGAACTAAGGGATAGTTTTTATTTTTGCAGCACTTGCGTCGTCCAGCATGACAGAGACCATGTCTAATGCTGCAGGCAGTATCAGCTCCTCTGCTATGGAGTGGGTTTTTTTGCACTGAGCAATTTGGTACGCCACCTTATATGATGCTAACAGTGCTCGCTGGTTTACTGAAGAAGCATTCACAAAGCGGGACGATTGTTGGCAATATTCGGCACGTTTTCGCTGAAAAAACTCAAGCGGCTTATCAGCGTGATTGGGGTGTAATGTCTTTAAGTGACGCCTTAATTTATTTGGCTTCATGCTGTCCGCTGCCAACATTTTTAGACACAGTAAACATACCGGTCTTTCCTCGTCTCCCACCGTAGTCACAGTGAAGCCAAGCGCTACATACGCTTCGTCAT